>NW_028227268.1:58500000-59700000 GCF_978045245.1 Mus caroli
TAATTAGGTTAGAGAGAAATGGAATGGTTTTATTGTGGTCATTGCAGAAGAGAAGGGCAAAGCCACCTTGCACTGCCTAACATGTGGTAGCTGCTCAGAAGGGCCTTGCGGATGCAATGCATTTGGCTTTGAAAGTCTCAGCTTTGATGTGCCCTGTGACCATGCGCCTGTCACATATCAGAAAGGGTAGAGCAGCCACTGAAGGCTCCGGAGCCAAAATAGACAGGTTGAGGTCAGATCCCATCCCCTCCCACTTGGTAACATTATGGCAACATGGCTACTCTGTGTCTTGATTTTCTCTTTCATAAAGGATGTTTCTAAGGAGCTGTCCACAAAAGATTATTAGGAACCTAGGGAAAACAATATGTAAGCTTAGCTTAGCATCTACTCCAGAAAAAGCAGCTGACAACAAACGGCTAGAAATGCCTATTAATGTCTCCTTATCTGAGCATTTACCTCTATCCTTATCAAATGAAAGTTCAAAATTCTTTGACATCCAAAATGGACCAGGACTTTTGAAGTTCCTGAAATCAACTGACAGGAGTGTGTCCCCTGCTGCTTGCCATAAATACAGTCTTCATTAAATTTCTAGCTTGTGAACTGATCAGAATCATTTTGCAGAGGGTCACCAGAACTCATAAGTTCTTCTAAATTTCTCCAGGTGTCCCCAACTTGCCCTTTTCTTTCCCACCTCTGCCCAGGTCAAACCATTTCCCCCATAGTGTGAGCCTGGGATGCTGCTGCCTGTGCCCTGAACAACTTGCTGCCCGACCCTACTTGCCCTTGGGGCCTGGAGGGGAGGTGGCACTGGAAACAGGTGAGAAATGCTTCTATAATAACCTCACCCACACTCTATTGGCCCCAAGGAAGCATCGCTACTAAACAGCAGTTCCTGATTGGCTGGCACTGTCTGGGTCAGCAATCCTTGGTCTCTCAGGCAGTCTTTACTTAGGTCCCCCTGCAGGAGATGACTTTGCAGCTTCATGGCATTGCATAGAGGTTGCTGTCACCCTTCTCCCTACAGGATGAGATGCATTTGACCAGGCACCATTTAACAAGAGCACAGAAGTGTCCCTCCTGGATCAGAGAGCTTTCATTCTCTTAGCCCATTGGCTGCTGTGGAAAGGAACCCCAGACCTGCTTAGTTGTATCACCTCCACATTCTGATAGGGTGATGTCCCAGAGCTATCAAGGGCCCAGATGGTAGGGCAAGCCCAAGAAAATATGAAGAGAAAAATCCTAAAACTAATTCTATGCTTTCAAAGAGCCATTTGCCGTGCATGAGGTAATCTTACACTTCCCCGCCCACATTACCCTGAATGCAGCTTATTTTCCTTTTCTGATGTATCCACACAGTGTATGCTAGCGGACCAGAGCAGTCAAGGGGGGGGGGGGCAAAATCTATATTTATGTACCATTTATTATATTGTGCTGGTAAAATTGTTCTATCTTAATTATTGTGTTTTTTTAATCTCTTGTGTCTAACTAATACATTAAGCTTTGTTATAAATGTACAAGTATAGCAAGACACATAGTATATCTAGGGTTTCCAATGGTCTGTGGTACCAAGAATCCCTTTGGGACTTGATGTAACCCCTGAGGATAAGACGGGACTTGTAAAATTGTAACTGGCTTGGACAGTCCCTGGAGCCCAGCCCAATGTGCCACATAATACCAGAGTATTCACTTTCTCCCTCCAAACACAATTGAGAAGCACCAGCCAGTGCACTGGAATGTCCAGTGCTGTCTGCTCTGGGTTGGCAGGCAAGTCAAGAAGAGGTAAACACAGAGTTGAAGAGATTGCTTACTTCAGCAGCCTGCCGCTGAGACCGGGTGTCAGGGAGGAGACCATGGTAGCGTGGGTAAGAGGAGTCAGCAAGTCAGACCAGATGGTACTGCTGCCTCCTACAGAATACCAAAGGCAGACTGCTTGACACCCAGATGTCAGGGCCAGTGAGACTGGGCAGTGGATAGCTAGTGGAGTCCAGCAGTTGCCCTGGAAGGACTGGATTACCTTTCTCTTTGCCTCCAGTTTCAAGGAGATGCTATATATGAGCTGTGTAAGCCTGCAGCCGTGAGGCTGAACGCTCCTAGTCTCTCACTACGGGGAGAGTCTGTCTAGGCTTGCTCTTTCGTTTCAGAGTTGATAGAATAGGAAGGGTCCAAGGGCTCTCCTCTCCTCTGTGGAGGAAGGCAACGAGGGTGTGAGCAATGGACTGGGGGAATGTTTGGGGAGTCTGGGCCTCAAGGAAGTTGGGACAGCCAAGGCCAAAAATTGCTTTGAATTCCCAAATTAGACTCAATTGAAATGTAGAATATTAGCAAAGACTTCGTGCATAGTATTTGGCATTTACTTGCCAGTCCCAATCCTTTGTTTATGCCCCTGGCTACTCACATCGAATTCTGGAATCTGAGCTCAGGGGATGAGAAAGGATCAAATTGCTTTTGCTGGCTTTAAAATCCTGAATTGTTCGAAACTTCGAAAGTTAAAAAAAAAAGAATGCATATCTTCCTTTAAAAAAGAGAGAGAGAATATATGTTGAGGATGTCATCAGTATTTAGACAAGACAATTTTAGTGAGCGTATCTGAGGTACCTGACTTCTCCTCAGGTTATGGCCTCTATCCTTTCCAAACACTTTCCACGAGGAGCAAAGGGAAAAGACCTAGTGATTGCCCTGATTCTTTAACTCCATCCCACTTCCCTCTTCCAGGTCTGTGGAGAGCTACAGCGCATGCCTGACTGCATGAAGGAGAGGGACAGACAGCTGTCTGTTGAGTCCAGAGTAGAAGGCAAATGTCAGCGCACTTCATAAATCCACATCTGCCCATACTACTTGTTGGCAAATCTGTTCTCTGACCCTGAAGTCAAAGCGGAATAACATCCTTCTTCGGGGACTTTCCACCCTAAATCACAACTCACTGCTCGTCAGGAAGGTCCCCGAGCGAGCCAGTTGCCCAGCTCCCCTTTTCTATTGGAGGCAGCTGTGTGTGCTCATCCACTCCTTCCTTTGCTAGAATATAGGCCAGAGATGCACGCAGGCAAAAGGGTTGTGTTGGTGGCCAGCATGGGCTCCAAATTAGTAATGTCTTAGAAAGCAATGGTCTATGCTTCCAGGCTACAGCTCGGCCCATGGAAACAACATTTATTACCAAATTGCCAAATTCTTGATGGAAAAGACCTCATTGTCTCCATTGCTCTTGGGTATAATGGGGCCAGAAAGAGAAGGAGGTTCCTAGTCTCCTCAGGAGTAGCTGGATCAAGCAATTCATCCCTGGGCAGCATCGCTGTTAGCTGGTAAGAGGTACCTGAGTTATTGGGGTAGATGGCTGTGATAAAGGATGCTGGTGGATGCAAGCTTCCCTGGTGGTGGAGAGCTGCTTACCCACTGGGGCAGCTCAGGGCTATAGAGCAGATGTTTTTCCTGCCTTGCTTGTATCACTCAAGTTCTGTAACCAAAGAGGTCCCCGGTGACACATTCCTCCAACACTCTCTAAACCACATTTCCCAGGAAAGTCTTTTGGAGGTGAAGTAAATGTTAACATGAAACATGGTGAGGGGCCAGGTCAGGTAGTGCTGCGGACTGGCTGTAACAATTCACACAGTGCAGCAGACCCAGCAGACAGGTCTGCCCCTGCCACGTGGGGGTGGGGTGGGGGGCTAAATGAGTCTGCCAGTTTCTTTATGCAGCTTGTCCAGAGCAGAGGCAGAGGGAAGCCCAGCCTCCCCAGGAAAGACTACACTGAGTGGTCAGAGATAGCATTCAAGCCTCTCCAGGAGGCTTGTCCTAAGTGGTTAATTATGAACGATCATTGAGATGCACTGCGGTTGTCACACACCAGGCCTGATTGTGAGAGCCTGGCATTAGGCTTTTATTGAATCTTTTCAGTTATCTGGATAGGGTGCCCCTATTGTTTCCATTTTCCAGATGACAATGAAATCAGAAGTGACATCATCTGCTTTGTAGACTTTGGGGAAGCCAGGTGGCACCTGGGTATCTGTGTGTGCGTGACAGGCACCAGAAATGGAAATACAGTAAAGATAAACTCCCATTGTGAAAGGCACCACTTTTTTTGGGATCCAGAAATTGTGTCCGTTTTCCTCTTCCTTTCCCTCACCCCATTTTATTCTTTTTCAGTCCCTGACTGCTGGTTAGTGTTAGCTGTAGTGTTAGGATTTAATGTAGGGAAGGGTGGATCTACGGCAGCCCTCAGTACTGAGATAAGATAAAGACAGCAGAGGGGGAGTATGGGAAAAAGCAAAGCACATACACAGGCGAGCATGAGGCACATGCAAGCAGGTGGTGTGCACACATATGCAAATGCATGAACCATCATTGCATTAGGGCTGGAGTTGAACGTATCCTGGGCAGGGTGGCACGGATGGAGGGGAAGGATGTAGAAGAGGGACGGAACCCTGTGGTGAGAAGTAGGGTCTATGAAGTAAAGTCTCCCAAGCAAGGCTGAAATGAAGATCAAAGCAAAACAGTCTCAGCAGTGAAATGGCTCCGTCCTTACAGAAGAGGAAGTCAGCCCTAAGTCAGAGATTGTAATTCGCTGGCTCAGAAGCAGAGCAAGTGATGAGAACTTCAGATGAGCAAGACCAGATAAGCAAAGTATGTGCTAAGAAAAGCCTTGGAGGAGAGGAGATTCCAGTTCCTTCACACAGAGGGAGTGGGAGGGACTGTGTTTTGAGTGGAATTTCCAGCCATCTTGAATTGGTTAAACAAACCAGTCTATGAGAGTCTCCAAGCTCAGCAAAGGCAGCTGACATTTATTTGTTTGTTTGTTCTTGATAAATGGGTAGAGTTAATGAATGGCTCCAAACTTGCCTTATGAAAAAGGGGCACTAAAGCTCTAAACTTGATTGCCTTAGACTCAGGATGCTATTAACTTAGGTGTACTTAAGCCAAATGAGCACAGACCTCAGTCTCTCATCTTCGAAGGGATAAAAGAGGAGCCACACACACCCTAAAGTGATGCTATTGATCCAAACTCCTTACTTACTTACTTACTTACTTATTGTACAGGCCTTTGGGTAATTCCTTCTTCTGGCTGAGAGCCCACCCTTCTTCTAGGCAACAGACTATGGCAATAGTCACAGCACACGGCATCTGAGAGTAGTCTGTGTGTTGTATGATTCTGCCTGTCTTTAGGGAGTTTTTCTGAAGATATTGACTTGGAACAAACAAGTGTGTTGCAGAAGTCTACTTGTTAGGGGGCTGAGGATGGGTTTCAGGAACTGCATGAAGCCTGCAGATGCCAAAAGCATCTTCTAACAGCTGAGCTAAACCCCAAGCGACAGCAAGAACTGTGTCCTCAATGCCAAAATTCTCCAAGAGAAGAATTCTGCGTTTACCTGAATGAGCTCCAGACCAGCTTCTTCCACAGAGGAACCTCCAGGAGAAGATGCAGCCTGGTTAACTTCAGGATGGTAGACTCCAATCAGAAGACAGAGGGAAGCTATCCTTGGATGACTGGCCTATAGAGACTGTGAGGTAATAAATCTGTGAGAAGTTTATCTGCAGTAGTGCATGAGACAAGCACTAACTTCAAATGACAGCAATAAATATCTCTGGCCAGTCCGTGTAGCTCAGTAAATACTCTAGTACTGCTCTGGGTTGACTCACATCCCCTGCAAGCTGAGTCACAATTCAAATTCCACACATGGAAACTCGAGATTATTTGGAAATAGGCCTTTGCAAATGAAATCAAGTTAAGATGCTATGTTCATTAGCTGTACATCAACTTGACAAAAGCTTTAATCATCTGAGAGGAGGAGACAACAACTGAGAGAATGCCACCATAAGGTGGAACTGTAGGACATTTTCCTAATTGGTGATTGATTTGGGAGGGCCCAGCACATTGTAGGCTGGGCCACTCCTGGGCTGGTGGTTCCTGGGGTCTATAAGAAAACAAATTGAGCAAACCCTGAGGAGCAAGCTAGGAAGCTGCATCCATAGCCTATGTGTCATCAGCTTCTGCATCCAAGTTTTGGTCCTGCTTGAGTTCCTGCCCTGACGTCCTATGATGATGAACAGCAATGTTGAAATGTAAGCAAAATAAATTCTCTCCTCCCCAACATGCTTTTGGTTTTATGGTATTTCTTTGCAACAATAGGAAACCTAAGACAGATAAGGTCATCTGGATGGGTGTGTTCTAAATGCAGTAACTAGAATTGCTAAGAATGGTGAGACTTGGAGGCTGAGGACCCTCAGAAGGAAGATGGTCATATGAAGACAAAGGTAGGAAAAGGAGATCCTATAAGCCAATGAATGATTTGGGTGACCTTGGGTGCCCCTGGGGCTTCCTGATTTAAGTTTCCCACCTTGTTCACTCTACCTCCTGAATTTACAAGCTATGAAAGAATAAATTTCTGTTTAATAAAGTAACCCTATTTATAATACATTATTAGGACAACTTTAAGAAATAAATAAGCGTATGGCCTAAATCCTCAGGACTTCTAAATCTATGTTCATTAAGGTGATGATATTTCAGGAAAGGGTTAGATATGTATTGTGCAGGTAGGTACAAGGAAGAGCAGTAGAGAAAATAATTAAGAGTGTTCCTGCTGATATAAATCACATCACATAAGCAAGATGTACTGCCAGATGTAAAATGGAAGAAGGAGTATTAATTTCATAATGATACAGGAGAGTGCTTGTGTCCTCCTCTCTTAGAACATACTCTGCTACCCACAAGAATAAATTTGATTATAAAATATAGTCAATTAATCCAAAGTAGAAAAAGTGGGGATAGACAAAAAATGGATGAGTCAGCTAGAAAGCAAGAATCAAGATGAAAATCTTCACCTCAAATCTGTCAATGACTGTGTTAAATATAAACGGTCTAAATACCTCAACTCGGATTGCCAAACCATTGCAGACATAATTATATGTAAGAGAACAAATGTGATGAAGATAAGAGGACAAAAGAAAAGATTTCCCATGTCAACACCAACCAAAATAAATCTTGGATGCTAATACTTAATAGCAGGAAAAAAATAGAATTTTGAACAAATATCTTGGATAAAATTATTTTGTAATAATAAAGAGATCAATTCACTAAAGAAATACAGAAATCCTGAATGAACCCACTATAACTTCAAACCACAAAAATTAAAATGGAATATACCTATGAAAATAAATAAATATGAAACTTCTTGAAATATTGGATATACTCAATACCTTAATTGTAATAATAATAATTCCATGGATATTTGTATATATAACAATGTATAAGACTATAAATTAACAAAACACAAAATGGCAATTTCATAAACTGTTTGTTCAATTACATGTTAGAGAGCTAATAAAAGAATATTATAATTCTGGGCTAGAAGATGTCTCCATTGGTAAAGTTCTGCTATGCAAACATGAGGGACTGAGTTCAGATTCCCAGTACCCACATAAAAAGCCTGGAATCCCAGATACAGGTAAATGGAGTGAGGGATCCATGGATGCTGATGGCCAAACTAGTGAGCTCAGTGAGAGATTGTGTCTCAGCAAGGAAGATGGAGAACAGCTAAAGAAAACAGGTAGAATAGCCTCGAAGGGCAAAATAATATTCTCTCTCTCTCTCTCTCTCTCTCTCTCTCTCTCTCTCTCTCTCTCTCTCACACACACACACACACACACACACACACACACACACGTACAACATGTGCAAACATATACACATGAAGCATATTAGAAACTTGAAAGGAGTAAGATAACTGTTTAATTAATAAATTCCAGTTAACTTATTAGTTAATCAAAAAAAGATTCCTCTGTGATTCTTATAGGTGAGTGTTAGTTATAATCTATTTGCATAAAAGGAGGGACCACATTAAGTGCAGAGTTTGATAAGGCTTATTATATAAAGAGCACAAAGCTAATATTAGCATTGAAATCCTCAAATTCTGCTCACACCATCAGTAATGTTGGGATCTTCAGGCACAGTGTTCTGCAAATAAGTATCAGACAATTTACCATCAGTGTCCTTGTGTAATGTAGAAGGCCTTTATTAAATAAAATATAAAACACAAGCAAAATGTATTTTTAAATTAAAATAACACTGAAAGGGAAATGCCCAGCACGAAATATATTTGAAGACCTGTTTCATAGTGTTAAATTTTTATCATAGAAAATATATTTTATATAACACAGAAAGAAAAAACATGGTACAGCGATACAGTTTAATAACTTCATTTGAAACAGGCACCTCCCACTTAAAGCTAGATTAATCAATAGGGTGTTTTCATTCATAACTTCCTTAGTGGCTTTCTTATGGAGAACTCATACTTCATGCATTGAGCAGTTCTGGCTTAAACGTTTGGGATGGGCAAAGATGTTCTTTTTGTCCATTAATTTATTTATTCACTTGACATCCAGATTGCAGCCCCCCTCGATCCTCACAGGCATTCTCTCTCATGATCCCTCCCCCCTTCTTCTCTGAGAAGGGGGAGGACCCTTCCAGGGAACCAACCCACCCCGGCACCGGAAATCACTTCAGGACTAGTTACATCCTCTTCCTCTAAGACCAGACAAGACAACCCAGTTAGGGGAGCAGGATCCACAGGCAGGCAACAGAGTCTGAGTAAGCCCCCGTTCCAGTTGTTGGGAGACCCAAATAAAGACCAAGCTGTATGTGCTATTTGGTTGGTGGTTCAGTCTCAGGGAGCTCCCAAGGGTTCAGGTTAGTTGCCTCTGCTGGTCGTTTTTGTGGAGTCCCTAGCCCCTTTGGGTTCCTTAATCCTTTCTCCAGCTGCTCCACAAGACTTCCGGAGCTCTGTCTAATGTTTGGCTGTGGGTCTCTGCATCTGTTTCAGTCAGCTGCTGGTCAAGCTTCTCAGAGGACAGTTATGCTAGGCTCTTATCTCTCTTCTTGGCTGTGCCCCAGTCCCCAACTCTGCTGGCTGTCAAGCAAAGATGTTCCTTAGAACCGAATGTGCCTTGAGTGAACCTCACCCCCCCCCCCAATCAACTTTCATAAGAAGTATTCAAGAACTGGCATGAGACAGAAGAAGTCCCATCTCCACTGAGGAAGCAGCCAGGGAGTTCTGTGAGGAGGGGAACATTTGGAGGCTCAAGACACTCATATACTCGAAGTGGGTAAAAGCTACTTTTTTTTCATGACTCAGACATGGAAAGGCTTTTTTAGGTGCCTTGAAAGGATTTTTGTAAAATATTAATGATCATCAGACTTGGAACTTCAGACAGAGGGCCTCTTTTCTGTAGCACACACCAAAAATATTTCTACTTCAGCAAATAGAGAACGAGGTGCACCAGATGAACCACCATCCAGTGTGGTCTCTCAGGTCGTGGTCCAATGTGGGAAAGAAAACTCTAAACTAAACCACACACTTGGATTGACTGTGCCAAACTATTAAGAGAATCTGTTAATTTACTTATTTTTATGAATCTTTATATGTTTACCAAAGAGCCACAGGAATTTCAGATTTACTTTTGGGAAGTCACAACTTTTAACAGCAGCCAAGAGATTAGGAAGCTAAAACTGAAATCAATTGGACTGATAGACAGAATGTTAATGATACAGTCCATAAAGGCAGAGACATTGTAAACTTTCATTCCACAGCATGTAAGTCTTATTTCCTAGCAAATATCTTCATGGTTAGGGCTTGGTCTGGTGCTGCTGTGCATACAAATTCTAAACTCTGAACCCCCAAATCTGATTGCCTCTAGACAAGTGAATTTTCATGAACATGAGCCTTTATTGTGTGAAACTTGCCCCCCAATTTAAAGCTATTGGTTAAATAAAAGTGGCTACAGCCAAATAGTGGGGTGAACAAAGGTAAGCAGGGCTCTGGTTACTGGGCTATGGGTTGCAGGTAGGAACAGGTAGGGAGGCAAGGAGGGAGGGAGGGAGGGAGGGAGGGAGGGAGGGAGGGAGGGAAGGAGGATGGGAGAAGACAGAGAGAGGAGGCTGCCATGAAAGGAGATGGACCAGGAGCATGTGCCCAAGAAAAGTGCATCCTGAGGACAGTCTGGTGGAACAAAAATGCAGCCTAGGAGAGGCTCAAACAGCAAGTGAGTTGGGAAGTACAACTGGGAATCACCCAGAGTAGAATATAAAAAGATTGAGCCGGGCATGGTGGCACACGCCTTTAATCCCAGCACTCGGGAGGCAGAGGCAGGCGGATTTCTGAGTTCGAGGCCAGCCTGGTCTACAAAGTGAGTTCCAGGACAGCCAGAGCTATACAGAGAAACCCTGTCTCGAAAAAAACCAACAACAACAACAACAACAACAACAAAAAAGATAGATTAGGGATACTCAGCCCACTAATTGTGCTAAAGCTGATTATTTATTTAAATTGGTAGGACTCAGTCTTGATTAATGGGGGGCTGGCCAAGTCATGGTAAGAACAGTTACTATATATATTACAACAACATTTCACTTTGTGGCAATGTCAGTAAAGGCTAGATATGGAAGCTATCAGCACCCATTGGTCCATGGCTTTGGGTCAGACTTCTAGACAGCATCCCAGTTTGATTAACCTAGTTTTTAGAGTGGTTTGGATGAGGCAGCATCCTGGTTAGTGCATGATTCAGCTCTCCTCAGGCTTTCATTGATTAACTGTTTATTTATTTTCCTTTTCATGTATGTTGTGGTGTTCATGAGTGTTCATGTATGTGCATGCACTTGTGTTCTGGGTTTGCTTTTAAGTCTGAGATTGACTTTGAAAATCTTCTATCACTCTCTATTTTATTCAAGGGGAAGGCTCTTCTCATTGGAGAGCTTACAGAAAGGGCTGGTCCAGCTAGCCACTTTGCCCAGGAGTATTCTAGTATTCTGTCTATTCCATCACAGCACTAGAATTCCAGGCAGGCCATCAACCCCACCTAGCAGCATTGTCACCACCCTTAGCAACATTACCATCCCCCACCTAGCAACATCACCACCATCCTCACCTAATGACATTCATGTGGGTCTGGTATCTAAACTCAGGGCCTTACACCTGATACTTGTGTGATAAATACTTTCACTGTCAAACCATAGCCTCAGCCTTCATCAAGCCTTACAGAAGTGAACTGTGGCATAGACTATATACCCTCCATGTCACTACACACATGATAGCAATCTCAGTGCTAGAATTGGCCCGTATCATCACCAGGATTCACCTGGGGATTTGTTTGATGAACTTAGGGTTCAGACCTTTATGTATCATTACAATACTGTGTCAATCATGAACAGCCCTATCTGGAGGCTGTGGCAGAAACCTTTCACACCTTTGAAGTGGGCTATTTGCACTTGAAGGTCACCCCACAAAGGAACCTTACTTTGTATTGTCTGTTGGACCACTTACCAAGCTCATGATTTGAGTCTGAAAAAGAGAGGGACACAAAACCATAAAACCAGCTTCCATCAAATTGTGTTATAGACAAAACATTTGTGCTCTGCCTTCCCTACAATCTGTATGTTGAAATCCTATCCCCCATGTGATATGGAGGGATGTGGGGTATTTTTGATGTGTTTAGATAAGAGATGAGCGATTAACGACCTCATAAATCAGACCCACAATGCCCACTTGCTCCCTTTTCCATGTGGACAAAGCAAGAACAGACCTGTTACAAACCAGAACCTGAATTCACTACATAACCAATCCGCCAGTGTCTCAGAGCAATGAGGAAAAATAAATTTGTATCATTTTTGTAAGCCACACGGTCTATATTAGCTTATTATAGTACCACATAGATGAAGATAAATTGATAGCAAGCTTTAACATCAGGAAAACGGAGAGTATATATTTGAGCAGTCTGCTAATTTCAAGGTAAAATAATCTTGAGGTAATGTGGTTATCTCAGATTCCATCTTCTCTCCAGAGAGGACTGGAAGCACATAAGAATAATGGGATAAACTTGTAAGGAACTGAAGCATAGACATGAACACTTCGCAGGTATTAACCTGTATAGTAATACTATGTTCTAAGAACAGTCCTCACCCCTTTACAGACTAGAAGGTGAGGCACAGAGAGACTAAGTTTATCTCCAGAATCACACAGTTGTAAAGGCATAGCACTGAAAAAACTGAGAGCCCTTGTTCTTCACTAATACTCTGCAAACACCATCAGTAATGAGATTTTATTTAAAATATGGAGTTGGAAGGGTCTGAAAGTGTGCCAGGTGGTTTGTGGGCTTTATTGATGTATCTAGCCCCCAAATCAGCAAAGGTTCAGTGGGGATCAGTTTCATCTGGTATTGCCAGTTAATGAAATATGTCATTACAGTTCCTATAGCGTCTACATGAATCTATCTATAGTATATAGATGGAGGCTGATAGTGTCTGGACTGGATAGTTATATGTCAACTTGATACAAGCTAAAGTTATCTGAGAGGAAGGAACCTCAATTACAAAACTGTTTCTATAAGATCAAGCTCTAGGCAAGTCTGTAGAAAATTTTCCAAATTAGTAGAGAGGGGAGTCTGGTGGTAGATCCCAAAAATACACCAAAAGAAATATGGGTCTGACATAGATTCTGACCCCGGAGAAAAGGCAGAGATAGAAAGACCCAGGAACTTGCTAATAGAAAAGCAAAATGAGACAATTAAGCAACAATTGTGTCTTTTCTGAGGTTTAGGCTGTCCATTAAACACAATATGGAAATATTAACTGGAAAATTTCATCAATAAGCAATTCAGAAATTTTAAATGACAAGGTATTTTGAGAGGGATCATGAATACTCCATTTTATCCAGTGTGAAGCCTCCTTCTGTCCTGAGTGTCTAGGCTGCATCATCTACCTGTTCACTCAAACACCAGTGGTCCTGGGCTAGCACACCATTGCCATGGTGTCCAGATGTGTGCAAGCAAGACTGTGTACTACTTAATGATAGCCACCAAACAGTAGAGATGCTGGCAGCTCCAATGTGCCAAGAGAAGTTGCAAAGTGTTTTCTTTCATTAAACACTCACCATAATATATTTTGAGACACAAAATGGAGAATGTGTGTGTGTGTGTGTGTGTGTGTGTGTGTGTGTGTGTGTGAGAGAGAGAGAGAGAGAGAGAGAGAGAGAGAGATTGCATAAATGTAGTTTACTATAATATATTGCTATTACTATTCCATCTTATTAATGAAAGTCTTATAGTATCTAATTTATAGACTGAACTTAATCACATGCCTGATTTTATGTATAGAAAAATGCATTGTGTGTCAGTTGTGGTGCAATCCAGTTGCAAGTGGCCACCTCAACTCCAGGAACATAATATACTCAAGGGACCACTGTGATTGAAATTTGTACCAACACTGAAAGGTGATGGGGATTTTCTGGGTATGGTTGCCCACTTAAGGACTGGGCCTTTACAGCCTATCCTGGGAAGGTTGGTCTCTGATCATAAGGTACTCTTAAATTAGGTTCTGCAATATTCTTCTCACCTCCACATCAGCAAGCATCTAGGGATGCCTCTGTTGCACAGTGATACTTGTATTCTATGGACGAAAACAATGAAGCACAGTTGCAAATGCTTCTTTTCTCATGATCATCTCAAGTAAGCCTGGGTTCACTGTGGGTACCCTCTCAGTTAAAGAGAGAATTGTGAATGAGTAGTGTTAGCATTCTGTTTAAGCTCCACCCCACAGTTACCTGGCAACAACCAGATAGCCTGACCCACTATAAAAGGGGCTACTTGTCCCCTCCTCCCCCTCTTACCCTCTTGTTCCTCTCTTGTTCTTCCCTTTTTGCTCCCTCTCTGTCTCCCCCCACCCTTAGCCATTCCTTTTCTCCCTCTCTCTCTACGTGCTCATGACTGGCCTCCTTCTCTTCTCTTCTCTTCTCTTCTCTTCTCTTCTCTTCTCTTCTCTTCTCTTCTCTTCTCTTCTCTTCTCTTCTCTCCCCTCTTCTCTCCCCTCTTCTCTCCCCTCTTCTCTCCCCTCTTCTCTCCCCTCTTCTCTCCCCTCTTCTCTCCCCTCTTCTCTCCCCTCTTCTCTCCCCTCTTCTCTCCCCTCTTCTCTCCCCTCTTCTCTCCCCTCTTCTCTCCCCTCTTCTCTCCCCCTCTTCTCTCCCCCTCTCCTCCCCTCTCCTCCCCTCTCTCCCCTCTCCTCCCCTCTCCTCCCCTCTCCTTCCCTCTCTTCTCCCCTCTCTCCCCTCTCCTCTCTCTCTCTCCTCTCTCTCTCTCTCTCTCTCTCTCTCTCTCTCTCTCTCTCTCTCTCTCTCTCTCTCTCTCTCTCTCTCTCTCTCTCTCTCTCTCTCCTCCCCTCTTAACTCCCCTCCCCATGCTCTGAATAAACTCTATTCTATACCATACCATGGTATGGCTGGTCCCTCAGGGGGAAGGGATGCCTTGGCATGAGCCTGCTGAGACATCCACTTGCCCCATACCTCACCACACCCCCATAGAACATATCTCCCTTCTCCTCATCTTTTTATGAACACATGAAATAGCAAATGGACTGTTTGCATGGGTGACTTGAGACATAAAACATGGATGGGACATGGAGGAACTGGTCTTCAGAACTCATAGGTTTATGGTTCAAACACAAAAGACTAGATTGTGCAACTCAGTTTTGGAGCAGGTAGGAAGGCTACTAGAAAAAATGAGAACATTGTAGTACCTCACCTCAAGGTAACTCACATCAAGAGGAGAGCAAATGTGATCTCTCTGGAGAGCTGGACACAGCATAAGTGTTCAGGGTGAAGGTGTTGTGAGGAAGGATGAGTGGGTCAGCTTCCAAGCCATGAGTGATAGGCAAAGCAGAACCCATCCAAGTGAAGCCAATCTGTGCTTTAAGAATGGATGATCAGGAGCATCTCAAAGCACGGGAAGTTTGAGAAACAGCTGGAGGACTGGAGAGGAGCTGGTTCCTGCTGTTGAAGCAAACAGTGGCAGACAATAAGGATAAAGAGAGCCAGGGAGGCAAGAAAGTCCAAGGAAGGGAGGAGTAGGGGCTACTCTAAAGGACACAAGGGGGTTATAAAAGACAAGGCTAAAGGTTGGGAAACAAAGGGACTCTTTCTCTTTACAACCTAGTAAGACATCGGGTGACCAAAGCAAACCCAGAAGATAAACATTGATGAGTGTGTACAATGTTGTACACTTTCCCTGTGTTGCTGGAAGGAGTGATAAACAGTATCGTCACCACAGGACAACACTGGGAAGTTCTTTTAGCAACTAAACAGAGCCCCCACATGACCCACAAAATTCCACTGCTAGGCATGCACTCAGAAAACTGGAGCCAGACTGTCCAGTAGGTAATTGTGTATTGTGTCCACAGCAGCCTTATTCACAGCAGTGAGAATGGAAGCAGATGCACCCTGTGCTGAGACCCATGAATATACCCATGTGATATGGTATATTTCTCTCTGTGTGTTTGCATTATAAAATATTATTCTCCCTGTCTTAGTTAGGGTTTTACAGCTGTGAACAGACACTATGACCAAGGCAAATCTTATAAAGGACAACATTTAATTGGGACTGGCTTACAGGTTCAGAGGTTTCAGTTAATTATCATCAAGACAGGAGCATGGCAGCATTCAGGTAGGCATGGTGCAGGAAGAGCTGAGAGCTCTACATCTTCATCTGAAGGCTGCTAGCAGAATACTCACTTCCAGGCAGCTAGGGTGAAGGTCTTAAGCCCAAACTCACAATGGCACGCCTACTCCAACAAGGCCATGCCTCCTGGTAGCGCCACTCCTTGGGCCAAGCATATACATACCATCACACTGCCTTAAAGAGGAAAGGAATCCTGGGACATGGTATGGTGTGAATAAAGCTTAAAATGGTTGTGCTAGGGAAATAAGCCAATCACAAGCACCGCCTATCACAATAGTCACATGAGAGTCTAGAGTTGCTGTTCATGGAGGCATAAAGTAGGATGGTGGTCACCAGGGACAGGCAGTGGAGAGAGCAGAATGTTAATGTTTAGTGAGTAAGAGATTCTACCTGGAGTAATAGGTCCAAACTAGAAACAAATGGAAATAATTGTTGTAAGACAACATTGTTGATATAGTTAGGACATTGAATTATATATTCAGTGGTTAGGATGGTAAATATATATATTAAAATTTTTGATGGAGTCCAGAAGATAAATGGGAGTTAAGAAAATGCCCCCAGAATCACTGTGAATTCACCCAAGTCCAGGCTGATCCAGTTTCCTGCTCAGAAAGAAGCCTTCCCTCCTCTCCCCACTGCCTATTTGGCAAACCCTAGATTCAGAAGGCACAAGTGGCCAATCACTGGCAGGAAACACATTCTTCATTCCTAAATGGTTGCAAACACTGAATTCTCTTTAGAGTGCCTGCAAAAAATGGCTCCTTCCTGCCCAGTTCTTCAGCAAAAGTAGGAAGGGCACAAGAGGCAGAAGACTTGGAGCATGAGAATTTGCAGAAAATAGCCCATTAAAGGAAAAGCAGCCTGTCTGGACCAAATCAAAGAGACAAGAGCCCCAACAGCACAAAAATAAGGGAGTTTCCTTATAGTTATATTTTACTATTCAACGTGGGCGAGGCAGTCTGCAAATTAAAGGGGCAAAATGAATGGATCAGGAAAAAGCCTCCGTTTAGAAACTGTTATTAAGAGTGTCCTTGCTGAGTCCTTCTTACAGAACTATTTTAGAAGCAGGGCAGATAGTGCCCTAGAGCTCAGGGCTAAGGTAATGCCAGGGAAAATGTACAGACACACAAATCAGAGACAAGGCATGGCATTCCCTCTTACACTGACAAACAGGATTGCTCTAAGGAGGAAAGAAGGACTTGTTGGCCATGTGGCACAGATAATTTGGTGGCTATGATAGTGAAAGTATAGATTTGTTGTTTCTCCTAAGACAGGTTCTTACTGTGTGGCCTAGGTTGTCTTTGAACTTGTGTTCTGCTCCAGTCTCCCAAGTCCCAAGATTACAGCTGTGCATTATATTGATATCCATGAATAACAACAAACTTGGTTTTCAGTGCCTATGAGGAACAAAGTGATAGAATAAATGGTATCATTTTAAAAAATGAAATCAAAGTAGTCATGGCTCACAGCCTCATTCAACAATATACCCAGGGGCTGGAGAGACAGCTCAGCTGTTGAAAGCACTGGGTGCTCTTGTAGAGGATTCTGGTTTGATTCCTAGCATTCACATGGTAGTTGAAAATCATATGTAACGCTAGTTCTAGGGGATCCAATACCCTCTTCTGGCATCCTTGGTATACTCACAATTCACATCTTTGCATGTGGCAAAACACCAACAAGTATAAGATAAGTACTTAAACATGCAATGTCTCCAGACTTGTGGAGATGGAAAAGACCCCAATGATGGGGTTGGTCATCTTTGCAGTTTTGATGCATAAATAAGAAATGCAGGTTCCACAATGTTGAGTGATTCCGTTGATTTCACCAGTGATAGCTAATCAATTGTATTAATAAGATTGTTCGTGAGGTTCAGAGTTTCATCATGAGGGTAGAAAGAACTGGTAGAAGCTGAAGCATATCATTCAAAAGAGGAGGTGGGAGGAGGCATGGCACACATGCTCAAAATCCCAGCTCCTGCAAAGCTGAGACAGGAGGATTGCTGGAAATTTAAGTCCATCCTGGGCTACAGAGTGAAACTACCACTCAGTGACACTTCCCTCCCCAAAAAGGTGAAATCAAAATGTGATTCTCAGATAAGCAATGCTATCTAGGTAGATGAGGCCATGGAGTGCCACATAAGGGATATAGTTTCATGGTTTGGTGCCCTGCTGTGAAGATCAAAGTCCTACATTACCAGAAAGCCCCATAATTGATGCAAAATGGTGGACTCCCTTTGTCAGCAGGGCTTTTCCTCTGACCTTGTCTGGGGAGCCTGAAACCCATATACCCTCTACTTGCAAAACATCAAGTAGCCTTGCTTAGGTCACAGGTTCAGCTCCCTTTCTCCCGTTAAGAACTTGATCAGCAAGCACCTGAGATTCCAGGAAAGTCTCCCCATGCATTTTCAGTGACTTAGCCTTCAGCCAATTACCTTTGCCCACCCTAGATATCTCCTTCCCTAAAACTATGTAACTCTTGATTCACTCTTGTGGCCTCCCTTCCCCCAGCCTGGAACTTGCTTGCTCAAGGGTGGAGCTTCCTGCTCATTCGTCCTGCCACGCCTACTGCTGGAACCTGCCTTTGCTGCCTGGAGGCACACACGTGTTCGTCCTGCTACTGGACCCTGAGTTACTTGGCGGGAAGTTGGGTTCCCTCCCCCTTCCTTTATAACTGAGTGTCTGAAAATAGTAAAATTGAGCCTTGATCAGAATGTTTGTTGTCTTGGCTCCATTGTTTCTTCCGCCCCGTCTAGATTCCTCTCTTTTCAGTTCGAACTGCCATTCTCAGTTGAACCGTTCGTGTTGTGGACTGCGGGCAGGCCGCAACAATTCTGATTAAAGTTGAACTGTCTCCCCAAAGCTGATCCCAGAATGACAGACATCATTTCTGTTTGTATTCTTGGGCCTTCTGAAACCTTGTCCATCAAACTTGCTGCCTTCATCCTTGTGTGCCAGTGACCCCTAGGAGAAGGGAAACCTACAATGATTCACTATCATTCTCGTTGCTTAGACTCAATGGCACATGGGAAGCCATAACCCTAATGGAGATGATGGACTGACAGGGACACAAAGACCCAGAGCAGCTTCAGGTTCTAGAAAGCATCTCAGAAATAGCAGCATGGACAAGGGACTCAACAGTAAAACTGGCAAAGATCAGGTAGAAAAAAAATGGGGCCAGAATCAAGTAACTAAGAGGGACTTCACAGACATAGCAAGCAGGGATAGGGGAGGGCAGATTGGTAAGGTACCATGGGGCAAACATTGAAGATATGATGAGGGAAACTGAGAGTAGGTAATGTGCCTGAGTTGGGGAGATTTCCAACCCATTGATGGGAAAACCTAGAGGAGGCTGGTGGAAGGGACACACCTCCAATTCTCTGTGCAATCATTGCAGGTAGCTGGGACTAATCAATGGCCATCTTCTTATACTACACTTTTAATTGATGGCTTCATCAAGTGGCAGGTCCCAAGGGCTCTGAAAGAGACCAGGATTTATGAGTAGATGCAGAATGGTTAGCTCTGCTCTTGGCAGACCCTAGAGAGGTGAAGCCAAGGCTGTTTGGTATTCTGCTATTTCATATTCACAGTGGGAAGAAGAAAGCATCTTCCACATGAAAGTTTTAGACTAACACAGGTGAAAGTTGGCAGGAAGGGATTTTTTTCCTTATGAAAACCTACCCTAGGCTGAAGATTTACATTCTGAGAAAAGTAAGGAAGCTGAGAAAAGACAAGTTAAAGGTTGAGTAGTCTGAATAGAAAATGAAGTATGATATTGGAGCAAAAGCATTACCTGAAGTGGGGAATAACAATTAAGGGTTTCATTGAAAAGAAAAGAGAAATACAAAACCCATGCACAAACTTTGATGCAAGTTTTGACACAAGTTAAAGCATCTAAGAGAAACCAAATGAAGTCAAGATAGGAAGTTGCTGTGAGAGCTTTTATAACTCCTTTGCTTGTGGGCAGGAGTAGGTCTGTGGAGAGAGGAAAAGAGCTATGGTGGGTCATCTCATTATGCTTAAGTCTATAGTGAAAGGAAACACATTTAAGACAAATGCAGAATGTAGTGGTGCTGCCTTATTCTATAGGAAGGACCCATAGCACCATTGTAGAACATATAGTTAGTCTGTTAGTAACAGAACAACTGATGCAGGATTTAGGGTCAGATCCTACAGACAGGGATAAGGATGAGGTTTGTATCTAGAGGTATCAGTTAATGTTCTTAATAAAAGACTTTGTTCCTATAGAAAAATTACAGTGAAATTGTTAGAAAACTTTCCTGCTTCCTACTACTCTGTTTGCTCAGCTGTTAAAGGCTTGGGGGAAAAAACTCAGAATTTTAGTGCTTTCTGGGAAAACAGGTGGTTTCTGGAAAACCACCACCTGCAGCAGACAGCCTTTCAGAGTAGAAAGCCAAGTTGCTGGCTGGATCCCTCTACTGATGGAAAGAGGGGGAGGTGGGGCACTGGAAGGCAAATAACTGGCCTTCTAGTAATGTCTACATCTCCTACAGAGTGTATATTTTGACAATGTGCCTTCTTTGTCATTCAGGACATTTTCTCATAGAGAAGGTCCATGGGGGACAAAGGTACCTGAACCTCCCTAGGTGTTGACATTGGGCATTCTCATTGCTTTTTGAGAACTGAAGCTGACAGCCGTTGCTTAAGTAGATTATAAGGCTTTCCCCAGGAGCCTGCAACAGAATGAACATTATTAAGTATATGCATTTGGGAAGGCCTGTAGAGTCAGGGACCAAAGTTCAATCAAATCAGCAACAAATGGTTGGAAAGGATACTAAATAGAGATGCGAACATAGAAATAGGAAGTGGGAAGCCAAAGAACCCATCACATCATTCCTAACAAAGACAAGATTCCAGGGGTGATGAACACTCTAGGTGTCATATAAAGTGACAGTGAGAGATGCCTGGAGTGCATAGACCAGAGGGTGCCAGCATGTGAAGTAATAAAAGCTGGCCCCAACTGAGAACCTTGGCTTACTTATGTTCCATCGAGGAGCTAACCAGGGACTGAATCATATCACACTTGATCCTTGAGAGCACTAGATGACCACAGCAGGACATGAGGGGAGGAAAACAATTCAACAGGACATGTTCCCCACTGACTGCCACTTCTTACCTGACAGGAAAACTAGGGGAGAGTAAATCACTGAGTCTATGGCTATTAAAAGAATACCACCAACAGATGAAAGCTAAACTAAAAGATTTTGGTTATACCTCAAAGCACACTAATATCGCCTAAGGTCTCACGATGGGCCTATATAAGAAACTATTTCTAGCCGGGTGTGGTGGCACATGCCTTTAATCCCACCACTAGGGAGGCAGAGGCAGGCGGATTTCTGAGTTCGAGGCCATCCTGGTCGACAAAGTGAGTTCCAGGACAGCCAGGGCTCTACAGAGAAACAAACAAACAAACAAACAAACAAAAGAAAGAAAGAAAAAGAGAAAAAAAAAGAAACTATTTCTATTTTTAGTCTTTAGTTCCTCCCTAAGCTAAACTCTGCTATGTTATCACCTTATTCAGGATGCTGCAATTTCTCAAATTTCCCCAGATCTACCTTTCGTCATGTCTTTGAGGGAAGGGCTACCATCCCAGCACTCCATTATCTAACAAACAGGTCTACTATTTCCCTATTCATGTTCTCCTCCCACAGGCCTGAGACAGAATACAGATGTCTCTGCATGTTGATAACCATATGTCAGGGCCAGGGATACTAAGGAAACACTGGCGTTTTCCCAAGCAGCCTGGGCGTTGTTGTTGGGTCATTTTTTCCCCACCTGAAGTTTACTGAATCTGCATTATGGAAATATGATCATCTGTTTGGCAGGAGCTATTTCTGAAACTGCTATGGGAAGGCCCCATTCTGTTCTCTTTAGTACTTTTCTTTGCAAAAGGGCATCTCCTCACTACAAGTTCCAACAGAAATACTTGAATGGGGGCTGATGGGTTATTAGTCACACACCAGTCAAAATGCACTGATACAAAAGGACTTCACCATTCTGAACCTCAGACCCCCTTGGGGAACATCAGTGTTACCAAAGCATCCCTGGCCTTTGGAACATCATCAACAACAAGCAGACACATCTGTATTCAGCCTCAGCCTTGTGGGAGGAGAACGTGAATAGAGATGTATGCTTGGTTCATAGAGACACGCCGGCCTTATGACAGACTTACCTCATTTTATGCCATGAGTCTCAGCATGATTGACAACTTGGTTGACACATTTTTTTTTTTTTTTGCCTTGAATGTTCATCTGGGTAGTACAGCATATCTAGTAGCATTTAAGACATCTACCCTTGAGAGCTACCAGTAGCTCTTATCTCTGGGGACAACAGAAGAGGGATGGGAAGTAATCTTGGTTAAGGATCAGACTCTTTCATCATAACTTCCTCATCTGTAAAGCAATGCTAACGAGAAGGGGGAGTTGTTGTTTACGGGGAAATGATATGGCACTTTTATTTTTTTAAGATTTTTTTTCAAATGTGTGTGTATTGTGTATGTGTTTGTATGTATAGTATTAGTGTGTGCATTATGAGTGTGTGCATGAGTTATGAGTGTGTGTGTGTGTTTCCAGAGACTAGAAGAAGGCACTGGATCACCTGAACAGGACTTACAGGTGGTTGTGATTCACCAATGTCAGGACTAGGAACTGAACTTAGGTCCTCTGGAAAAGTAATAATTGCTCTCAACCAGTGAAGGGGCCTCTGCTCTGTGACTATAAAGCATTACTATTTTACAGACACATTTGTGGGCGGCAGGTTTGGTATGGCTCAAATATGACTCATCTGGCATAATAGACAAGGATGCTAGGAGAGACTCGTCCCATTTACAGCTGTAAAATTTGGGGTTTGGTATTTACTGACTCATCTGTGTTTTTAAACCCTATATTTGAATGCAAGATGGACATTTGAGCCACATTATCAGTGGTGTTTAAGGTTGAAGATGGTACCGAGAGAGAGAGAGAGAGAG
Organism: Mus caroli; assembly: GCF_978045245.1. Taxonomy (NCBI): domain Eukaryota; kingdom Metazoa; phylum Chordata; class Mammalia; order Rodentia; family Muridae; genus Mus; species Mus caroli. The sequence goes on from NW_028227268.1 coordinate 58,522,468, forward strand.
AGAGAGAAGAGAAAATTAGAGTGTGATTAATTCTTTTAAATTAATTAAAACCTATGTTTCTAGAAACTTATTAATGCCCAGATGTTGGAATAAAATCAATGCACCTCAGGTGCTGAGTGATACTCTTATATACTATGCCTATGATCCAAAACAAAAGGTTGAGCCTGGCTGCTGTTCTGAACAATGTTCCAGCCCAATGAAAAGCTCAGGGCTAGTGGCATGGCTTTACAGAAGAGGGCTTTAAAGAGGGATACCCATCCACCCCCAACCCCCAATCCCCGTACCTCCCACTCCCTTCCCTCCCACCCCTCCCACCTCTGTGTTCCACCTGAGATCAAAGCCTATTGTTTGGGGTAGCTAAATGGACAATGTGCATGGGATGCCAATTCCATTCACAGCAGGAGAGTGAGCTCTCACTGAAGGCAGAAACATTTTTGTCCCTGTCCTCTGCAAAACCAAGAGAGAACCCCAGTCTTGTTCATTATACATTTCCGAGATCCAAACCTTTAGACACCTTTTGGGAATCTTACAAGTTAGAAAGTTTGCCTGGAGGACTCTTTTCATTCTTCTCTTAAATAGGATGAACAAAAAACACCTACATGCAAGAGATCCTTTGCATTCAATTTTGTTCTTTTATTATCTCTTCCATGGGAAAAGAGGGAGGTTGCTGAGTGCAGCTGTTCGATACAATTCTGGGTTTTGTGCAAGCTGCTTTTGCGTAATGGTGGGCAGAGAGGGGAATACAAAAGATTCAGAAACACAAACAAGTCAAAAGATGAGCAGAGCTGAAAGTGAGTCTCTGGTGGCCACAGGTGATGGCTCTCGGCGACTAAAAACAGACTGGCTCTGGACACCAAGGGCATAGAAATGTCGGAGACAAAGTGGAAAAGGAGACCTGAGTTCAGGGCTTAATTCCCATTCATGAGATATCAGCAAATAAATCCAAAGATGACAAAATATTTAGAAACTTACAATGATGTCTTCACTTCATTTTAACGCCATATTAGTCTTCCTAAGAGGCATGTACATCCCTGACGGGGTGCCTATGACAAACCCATGGTCACCCAGCATTATTGTAAAACAAACTCTAGTTTCTCTTGATTGACAGCAGAGAAAACAGCACACTCCTTTAGTGTATTAGCGTGTCTGGCCCTTTAAATTTCAGCAGATAAGAGAAATATTGATGGGATAGCAAACATGTTCCTCATGGTCTTAAACCTGTGGTAAAATGGCGCTGACAGAGTAATTATGAATGTTTTATATGATCAGCACATATGTGCTCCTCGCTAAACCAATTTAATTCCCATTAATGTTAATCTCGTTAATACCCACTCAGAGAGCAAGGAGTACTCTTAATAAACCATTGATTCATTTGAGCCATTTAGACAGGGAAGGGAGGAGACATCATCATTCCATCCACAACCATGTCTCTTTTCTTAGAATATTTTCCAAACATTAATGAGCATTAGGTTATAATTCATATGAGAGGGAAATGTTGGACATGGATAAAGTGACTGAGTGACAGCTTCAATCTGTAAAAAATGGGGGAGCTGGGAAGAAGTTGTTAACTGAGGTCAGACCGGAGATACTACAAAGAAAAGGGGGGTTTTTTGTTTCTAAAATAAGGAAAATGGAATTCGTATTGATAAGTTCTAATTGAATTGGGTTTTTCTTTTAAAAGAAATAAAGAAGTCAAACCAACAGCTAGTAAGTGCTACTCTGCGACACTCCTGGTTCTATCTGTCCATCTTCTCTCAACAGAAGAGCTCAGTAATTTCTCTGGGACTCAGATGACCACCCATTGGTCAGATCTCCTTGTCTAAGCATCCTTTGATCAGCCAAGGGGCAAGATAGGCTCCCTAGAGGGCTTGTGTCCCCATCTCTGTGACTTCCTTGAATACAGCTTTGTAATGAGGCTGTGTGCCATAGGCCAGCCCGGGACTCACATTGCAGTGTGACAAGTCCCCCTTGTCCTTTCCGGACCACTCCGGAGCTTCTAAAACTCCAGGTGTCTTATATGCTCTAGCCGGGTGGGGTCGGGACGGTGTCATAAAATAGAGAAAAAGCAGCGGCAGACAGGATTTTGTCCAGGATCCACTGTCCAGCTTTAAGATGAGTCATTCGACCTCGCTGAGACTCAGTTTCCCTCATCTCTGAACTAGAAAATGATGATCTCGAGAAACACACTACATGCTTGCAGTGGTGGTGTAAGGGTCAAAACTGCCATCGAAAACGGCCCTGTGCATACTGAGTATCTTAGCTGAGAAACGACTTAGGAGAAAAGTGGCACAGGAGAAAGAAAACCGGAAGGCCAACTCTCAGTTCTATCAGGTCTTTGTGGGTAACAAGAGAAGTTTACCCTGGGGGGGGGTCCTAAAACAGTTTAGTGGGGTACTGGTGCTCATTCTTTGTGAATGAAAGCTCAGAACGCAAAGGAACGGGACATATGAGATGCTTAGATACATGAAATCGTCTTTTCTGCTATGCACATATTTGGTGCTGGTTATCCACGGGGACCGGAAGGAAAAAAAATACTGCAACACATACTCTTAATACACAAATATTAAACTGTCTTTTCTCTACCGACTGGTAAAAAAATATATTATATTTTGATATTATTTTTTTTCTTTTTAAATTATTTCTGCTATCCATCCCAGCCAAAGTCGCGGCCGGTCATCTGGTAGAACTTGCGGTTGAAGGGCCGGTAAAAGTCACGCAGCTGCCGCAGCACCTCGCGCGCGATGGTGGGGTGCGCGCGGCCCTTAGTTTTGCCCAGGCAGTGCGGCTTGCCGCTGCCCTCCGCCTTCTTGAGGCACGGGAAGCCCTTGGTCTGGTTGAAGTAGAAGTGCTTGTCGGTGATGATGCGCTTGAGGCCCAGGAAATCCTGCACGCGGCGCAGCTCGCCGGCCGGGTCGCTGACCAGCCGCTCCCCGCTCACGAAGAGCATCTGGCCGAGCGGGAAGTGGCGCAGCCAGGGCTCCAGGTGCTTGGCGTACAGGCCGATCTGGATGGCGCTCCAGGACGTGTCTATGAGGCCCGCGCTGCGGTTGCGGAACGTCAGGCTCTCGAAGCTGGGGATGTCCGGCCGCTTGGACAGCGTCTGCGTGTAGTCCGAGATGGCCCTGGTCACCGGGTCGCGCACCACCACGATGAGCTTGGTGTCCTTGGACATGGCCGAGATGCGCGCAGGTGCCTCCCGGGTCACAAAGTAGCTGGGTGTCTTCTCCATGGTGATCTGTCCCTCAAGGGTTCTGGGCATCAGATCCCTGAGGGAAAGCAAGAAGGCGTGTTAGAATCTGGAGAGTGAGCCAAGTCCCCTTTCGGACCCCAAGAACTGGAAAAAGCCACCCAGTCTGGGCTCAAACTTCCCCTGTGGGTGGCAATTCCAGCTCCCTGACTTCCTGAATGCCTGGTGGCAGTCTGCATTCCTTGAGCTCTGCATTCCTTGAGCATGTCTTTTAATCTTAACACTAGTGGCCATATGTGAACATACATATAAACAATAATCCTGTTCTTTTTGTATAGCAGAAAATACAGACAAACCTATACTAGGAAGTTTCTGAGTTCATCCGACTTAATTTTAATTCCTAATGTAAATAACGTCTGTTTTGTGCTAGTGAGTGAATCTGACTGTGCTTTCCACTCGGATTTGCATTTTATGCATAAGTCTGTGTTCCATACCATTGGGACAAGCATGAGACATAATTCCTCTGTCATACAGTTTTTGTGGCAATTACTGAATGCACCTCAAGAGCTCTGAAATGCTCCCAACACAGCATAAAGGCTCTGTTAGTTAGTTATCCAACTACAGTATGCAATGTCTCTGTGTCCTGAAAGAGAATTACATTGTCACAAACACAATTATAGTGCTATCAAAACGCATTAAAATACCGGATGCCATTCTGTCCAGGGCTGTCTCAAGTCTTAGAGTAGTGTTGCCCTCCATACAAAAGCTAATAATGTCTCTCAACAAGGATTTCCTCATTAACAATGGGATCTTTTAAAAATATTTATTGTTATTTTTTAAATTATAAGTCTCCCTGTGAGTTTGTACATAGGTGTTTCTGGTGACCAGAAGTGAGCATTGGCTCATCTGGAACTAGACTCAAATTTGGCTGTGAGCCCCCTGAGGACTCAAGTGCTGGGAGCTGAACTCCAGTGCTCTGAAAGAGCAACAAGTGCTCTGACCCACTTAGTCATCTTTTTGGCCCCTTCTTTTCAGCATAATATCAAAGTGTGTCCTCCCCTAATGATGATTGATTCATCCCTAATTCCAGCTACCTGCCTCCAGCAACAGTCCTAAAATATTATACAGAAATTCCAGGAATAAGCAATCCATAACGTTTATACCACAAGCCATTCCAAATAGCATAGGAGAATCTCCCAGAGTCCCCCTCTGTCTATGCCGGACACGAATCTTTCCTTTGCCCAGCACATCCATGCTGTATGTACTATTTGTCCATTAGCCATGTAGTGGCTAACTTGGCAATCACATTAGCTGCCACATTATCAAAGTTCCTATGTAGTGGAGGCCCCAAAGGGAAAGGGCAGCCATGAGGCACCAGAGCACAGCACACAGGAGCACACATTTAACACTGCAACTGCATGCAAAGGTACAGGGCATGTAGGGAAAGCAAAGGTAGCATGAGGGGCTGGTATTAATCTGCCTTTCAGACCCGTCCCCAACTAGTGCTCTTGGGAGGAGGGCAAACCTCATGGGTGCAGTGGAAATGGCTTTTGTCTAACACAAACTAGTTATCTGCACAACTCTTGAGGGTTCCATCTTGTCTGTAATGGTTAGAAAACTGATTATCATGCTCTAAATGCCTTAGCTTCTTTTCTTTTCCTTTGGAGTTTGCTTGGAGTCGCTTCCATCTAGGACTGATAATGTCTGTGTTGTGGACAGGAAGGGTAGTGTGATCTGTGGGTGCTTTCCTCTTTCCCTGGATGGTCCCTTTGCTGCACTAACACTGTCTTGTCTTGTGGTGATTTGGGGCAATTATAATTCTTCTGGGAACCATGTAGTGAGTACTCGCAGCTAGAGCTCCATTCTCAGCTACGGTTCCTGCATTCTTCCCTTTTTTATTCCTTCTTGGTTATGCCCCCTTTTCTAATCCACTGATTTGCATTTTAGTATTAAAATTGCCCCCCCTTAAGTCCTGCTTTGTTGGTCCCTTAAAATGGGTTTGATTGCTTTTTTTTTTTTTTTGCTTCCAATTTGTCTTCTCAAGCCATAAAGAAGGTATTTCTTTTTTCAAGACTTCCTTTTCAAGTGGGACTTGACCAACTTTCATAAGTACCAGGATTCTAGCCATTCTTCATAAATACCTATCAGCTACACTGAAGAGTTCTGCTTTCTCTTTTGACAGCTGTATTTATTGTTCATTTTAACAGCTGTTTTGCTTCCCTAATTTTGTAGTATCTATTTAACATTCAGACTTAAAGGGTGTATTTTTAGCACACATTCAGCACCCTGTGAGCACTTTTAGTGTTGGATGCTTCTCTTTGCTGGTGTCTTAGCACATGCCCCATCTTCACTGGTTGCTAAGTAGACAATAAGTGGAACATGTCAACTATAAAAGACAAAGCATGTCAAGTGACTCTCATGCACATCATATCCCCTCCAGGAATGCACAACAATGGCCAGTTTCATATAGGAGCTTCCCCCATCTACTCCCTAACTATGCCAACTGGATCGCTTTAAAGCCAATTGGCAGACATCCTCTCAATTACTTTGCAAGTATTTCTTCTCTCATGAGGGTTGTTTCTGGCACACATTCCTCAGCCTTGTGTGCCTAGTGCTAACAATGTTTCAGCTCACACAATAGTGATTTCCTCCCATGTTTGTCATTTTGGAAATCTTAATCAAGTGACTTTACTCTTCTTTGAGGTGGGCACGCTAGTTGTATATTTGAGCTATGGTGCTCAACTCCTATTTTTAACTCTGAAAGAACTTTGTGATTTATTTTATAAATTGATGCACCCTATTAACCGTCTCTTGACTATACCTTAAGATCCAGATGTAGGTGAGCACAGCTGGAAATGGGTGCAAAATACCTGAGATGCCTATTGCCCTTCCTCACCTGTGCATGCCAAAGACTGAGGAATCAGCTAGATCAAGCACTTCTGGAACTTAAGATGCCCTTGTACAACACAAGCCAGGAAACCTGGCCAAAGCTGGTTGGAATCTCCCAGTAAAAGAAATTTGATCAAATTTATGGGAAAATGTTGAGCTTTAAGAAAACACCAAATACTCTGGAGGGGCAAGGGGTGTGTGTTGACTTAAAAACACAGGGGCAGATTCCTGTCTCCTTGTCTATAATCTCTAAGTTATAACTAGTTTACTTCATAGTTTGCCTGGAATCTGAAAGAGAGAGCAGACTGCTCTTGGGAGTTCTTAGCTGGCTTGTCTCTTGGAGCAAATAGATCCCTAGGAGCCTTTCTCAGAGATTGAAGCTTCAGATTGTGCTTGCCCAAAACAAACACTACTAAACTGCAGAAAAAGAATCTGTAGTTTAAAAGCCTATCTCAAAGAAGTGCTTAAAAAGAGACAGCCCAACAGAACTTCTCAAGAAAGTCATCCTTATCACCTCCTGTCATCCATGGGATGGGGAAATCCGACTGGTTCAGTGGGAGGAAAGAATTTATTACACCATGGATAACAACCCAGGATCAAGAGCTGGAGACTGATTGCACAACGTGTGTGTATGTAGCTAATACCCTTAAACCTAAGGACACAGAGACAGACCACTTTATGCTGGGTACAGTTTACAGCAAGTTTTTAAAGCCCTCAAGAAGGAACAAAGGCTTTGAGGGGTGGATCTATCTAGATTAAGTCTTTTGGCTTAAAGATGACTAAACTCCAGCTAATAAGTACGCAAGGGGGCTGTGGTTTCACTTTCATCTTGCTAGACCAAAGGGAAATAAAATAATTTTGACCATTTGTAGAACTGATCTGAAATCAGAAAATGAAATTTGTGGCTTCTACCTTCTAACTGCTGACAGGATGGGGCGGGGAGAGACAAGCTGTAACTTGATTTACCTAAGCTCGGTTTTTTATTTCAACAGGGAAGTCAAGGCTTAGGCATCTGGCCTGTAAAGGACTGACAGAGCAACTCTGCTCCAGAGGGTTGCGCAGTGCAGCATTGCTCTGAAATGAGTGGTGACAGTGACCTGAGTCCCACTGGCAGGAGGACCCCCTCAGTCCAGACAACAGAACCCGGGAGATGCCTTCTCTGCCATGATCCTGGGCTATCTAGCGTTGGCCCAGTGGGTTTAGACATTAAGGAAACTTGGCTTGAATGTCATGAGCTGGTCAATGTCTTTGGAGAGACACAGACTGACTGGTTGTTTTGGGAGAGGTGAGCATAGTCTTCAATTGGATACAGTTACCAGAAAGAGCTGTTCATCAAAGTTTGTGTCTGCTTCGAATGTCATGCCACCATCATTTTGGAGCTGATATGTCATTGGGTAATTTCTATGGGTCTAGGGATTGTTCCTGTAGCTGTCTACACTACAGAAAATGTTGGAGACAAACAAGCCAGGACAGGCAGGCTAAGTTGATTGTTTTTTTCTACCAAAGCCAATGGTCAAGACCATAGATTCTGGTGGGAGTGCTAGAATGGCCTGGAGGTCTTTCTCTCTCCCCACTGAGGAGGGGACACACCACACTTGCCGTTATGTGGGGCCTCTGGCATAGTGTAAGAATCAGGATGCCCCTTTGGATTGGGTGGCCAATGCTTCAGCATTGGTCTGCATACAGACACCTCTGTTACTGGGAGAATCATCCAGAAGTAGCCTCCCAGGCCACTCAGCAACTACATTTGGTATGCTTCTAATCTAAATAAGAAGGTACAAAGGGACCCATGTGTTCAGGCATTCTTACCAATATTAGCCTATTTTCCCTGGATTCCCATTGTCCTCATGTTGTCTTCTTGATCCCTGTGTTCCCTATGTAACTAGTACCAACCTTTCTCCAGCTATAGCTTCAAATGAATGAATGGATGGATAAATGGATGGATGAAAGGATGAATGGACAGATGAATGGATGAATGGGTGGATGGGTGAGGGTAGATGGATGGATAAATACTCCTTTTTCTATTTGTTTTTATTAAATTGCATTTATTCAATTTTGACTGATCATCTCTTACTATAGAGTACATTCAAACAAATCCTACATTGCTTGTAGATATAAGCAGGCTGAAAATTTACAAAAATATAGTCTAATGATTCTGAAGGAGGAAAAAATGTTTAGAATGCATTGAAGAAACAAATTAATAAAATGATAAATTGGAGTAAATGAAAAGTAAAGATGTTCGTCAAGGGATACCATCATGTGGGTAAAGAGACAAACCCCAGCATGAAAGTATTTACAAACTGTATGTCTGTCAAGAGCCATATCTGTAATACACAAAGAACTCCTGCAAATCAATAAGTTAAATAAATAAACAGAATGAAAGAAAATGAGCAAAAGCCTTGAATAACAATTCCATAAAAACACAGTATTCAAATGTTTAATTAATTCTTGAGAAGTTATTTGGATTGATTATTTATCAGAGAAATGAAAATTAATACCACCTGTATCAATACCCCAACCTGACTCATCCACCCATACAGCTAGAGGAAAAGTAACTGAGGTTTTCCCAGTGTGAGTGAGGATGTACAGCAACTGGAATCTTGCTGGTGGAGTGCAAGCAGACACAGTGACTCCAGAACTGGTTGGCACCATTTACGAGAGCCAAATGCATATCCCCAGCAACTAGTGACAATGCATAGCTGTCCATCCATGGTCACATACTCATGATGGTCCCAAATTCAAGGTACCCAAATACTCATCAAAACCCGAATACACCCAACATATACGCCCAACACAGCAAAATCAGAATGGATGGCTTCACATCTGCCAATCACACCTGCTTGTGTCTCACAAAGAACACTAATCATCTCAGCCAGTCCTGGCACTGCGTCTGCCGTGTGACCTCTATGGTGGTTTGAGTGAGATAGTCCCCAAGAGTCTCTGGCACTTGAATACGTGATCCTCAGTTGGTGTATCTGTTGGTGGGGGTTTAGGAGACATGGTCTTGGGTGGTAGAAGTCTGCCACTGAGGTGGAGTTTGAGAGTTTAAAGGCCTACTCCATTCCAAGTATGCTCTCTTGGTTTCCTGATGATTTGAGATGTAAGCTTTTAGCATTCCTGCAGTCATGCATGCATGGTGCTTGCAGGCCTGCCTCTTCTCTGTGATGGTGTCAGACTCATAAATATCCCTCTGGATCTGTCAGCCCCAAATAAACCTTTCTTTCTATAGATCACCTTGGCCGTGGTGTTTTATCACAGCAACAGAAAAATAACTAAAATAGCATGCTCCATGAATGGTTGGTGATCAGAGCTCGGAAGATGGCTTCGTTGGCAAAGTGCTCGCCAGAAAAGCATGACGACCTGAGTTCAGATCCCCAGAAATACAAAAAATGTCAGACACAGCACTGTGTGTCTGTAACCCTGCACTGGGGAGGCAGAGACAAGAGCATCCTTGGGGCCCAGTGACCAGCATGTTCAGCTAATCGGTGAACTTCATGTCTGGCTGAGTTAGGTGAAAGATCCTGTCTCAAATAAAAAAAAAATGTGAGCCTCCGCATTCTTGTGTGTACCTCCCCTCACAATTGCAGTTGTGCACGCGCACACACATACAACCATAAAGCCAACAAAACCAAAACAAAACAAATAAACAAGAAGCTCCTGTATTGACTGACTGATACATCAAAACAGCTTCTAAAGAGATGGAGTCCACCTGTCCTGTTACTCCTCACACAGTGTATCCACTTTGTGTAAACCTGTTGGGGAGCTGTACACTGCAAATTGTGTAGTTTTATGTATTTATGTTATAGTTGAATAAATATTTCACTACATATTATAAAAAATAAATGGCCAATTCCCCATAAGGCTCCAAGAAAAGCATGTGTTTCATAAAGGCCAAACAAAAAAATAAATCACTTTTGCCAAACCCTGCATATCGCCAAATCGTAGGGTTCACCTATCTAGGATTCCTGGACCCGACCCATGACCACTATGCTCTTACCCCAGATAAACCATAAGAACGGGAGGTGTATAACCTTTATCATACATGTGGATGCCTCTTCCCACATCTGGGGCACAGAGATGGTCATTGCCACAGAGAAGGTGCTAAAGAATCTGGCCTGTACAGAGGGATTATCTGATGATAGCTCTGTAAGTGGTACTTGCAAAAGGCTTTAGAAATAATATTCTCATTTTATCATTGGAGATCTGTAAGAGAGATAAACTGGACCTATGATCTCCTCCAATATAATTAATTAATACTAATACGTATTACATAATAATACTAATATAATACTGAATGTATACTGATAATAATACCGCCTAGATGGTAATAAGCGGTCCTCTCTGTGCTTGGGACTTGTTTCTTCTTCCTATTGCGTCAGATAAGAAGCCAGCAATGAAAGGGGTTTAGAAAAGGAATCCGCAGATAAGGACTTAAAATAACAGCTTGGGCAACCAACCACTGGAGAAAAGAGATCCCAAGAGAGTGATCCAGAACACTGTGGAAGATTCAGAAAGGCCTGGGCTCAGGACTAAAGACAATGAGATGAAATACTTGTCTGCCGATGTGAACTACTATGTGCCTCTGGACCAGTGGCTCTCAACCCGTGTGCCATGAATGAGTCACACTGTGGGGTCTAAGCACCTTTCACAGGTGAGACCAGTGCAAAACATATTTACATTACAGCTCATAAGAGTAGCAAAATTACAGTTATGAACTAGCAACAAAAGTAATGCTATGGTTGGGGGTCACCACAACATGAGGAACTGTACTAAAGGGTCTCAGCATTAGGAAGGTTGGGAACCACTGGGTTGGACTGACATGATGAGGACACAATCAATGACATGCCAATGACTGTACAGGTGAAGTTAGGTGGACGAATGCTTTAGAAAGCTCTTCCAATGTAATCCGGGTGTGAGGAGCTTATCGCCAAAGGTGGCAAGGACAGAGGAGGGGAGAGTAAAAGCCATGTTCAGAGCAGGGACATGAGGATGCTGTAGATGATTTATGTGGGGGTGACGTGGGTGTTTCCAATGAGGATTACAAAGGCTTAAAGGCACAAATAATGGCGACTTTACAAACTAGCAAGTTTGGGTGCTGTGCAGGTGGTAATCCTTCCCCACCCCCACCCTCATCCCCCCAAAAAAGAAAATAGAAACACGTATGTAGTTTTCTGTTTGGTGACGTTTTAATTGCTTGTAAAAAGAGGTTATTTATTCCCAAGAACACAGAGGGAGACAGCATTGGTGTTGCTCTGAAATGTGGCTGTTTCACACTCCTGTGAAGACAGTCAGTACGGCTTCATAGGAAACTCAGAACGCAGAGAAACAATACAGATTTCAGCTACTTTCTGTCACTAATAAGCTGTGTGATTTTAGGTAATTCTTTGGGCCTCTGTTCAGCAAAGCACAATTGGTTCCCTGTATGATTCAGGACACTAATTTGTCTAACTAGGTGTTCTGAAGAGTAGAAACAGAAAGATAAGGGAGTTGAGGGCTGAGTGGATTCTTGCATTTGATAAAAGCAAGTTTGTGACAGAGGAGACCTGCATCTATCTCATGCTTCCTCAAAATCAGATGAAGTTCGCAGATCGGGCTGTGTTACAAGTAACAGAGCCAGGGAAGTCAAGATTCAAGCTTAGGTCCTAGGAAGAGCCTTACAAGAAAGAAGACAATGGACACTTATGAACCACTTCACACAGACTGGGGTGAATCATCACTCTGGTCTCACAACCACTGGAGCAGCTAAAAATGAGAATTTTCCCTTCAGAAGACAGAGAGGCAACATGGTTTGTCCAGAGTTAGTTATGACTGACAGGACCAGAATAAAATTCTAGGTCTTTCTCCTGTTATAATACATGTTCTATCAACCCTTCCAAATACCCAGGCAGCAACGGCGTGACTCCTTCTATCAACGGCACTGGCCATCTTGGACATTGTGTCTAAATGTTTAATTATTACGTGCATTTCTTTCCTCCCATTCATCTTGGCATGTAAGCTGCCTGTTCCAAAAGCTGCCCTCTACAAGAGAAGCCTAGCTGCAAGGGGAAGTGCTGAGCTGCAACTCAAGGGCGATTTACCTTAAGGGATCGATAAATCTGGTCAGTTTGCATGAGCATGCTCTCAGTCTGTCTCCCGTGTCTGTTTCTGCAAGCCTCCGGCTGCAAAGTTACAGCAGCCAGGGCTTTCTCTCTGGATGGCCAATGTCTGCAGGTAGTCCCTGGAGATCCCTAAGCGTGTGTCTGGAAGGGAGGAAACCACATTCAATCGGGAGCTGTCAGCTTGCTGTCTCTGGGGCCAAGGCTTGCTCATGTTAATATTTCTTTTCCTGCTGCCGTGGATGTGAGACCCCTCTCAAACCGGGACTCGTGACTCTCCACAGGAAACTCCTCCTGCTGATGTTTGAGTTGGCTTCTGAGGGAGAGGGAGGCTGATGTGATGAACCAGTTCCCACACTGAACAAACTTGTATGGAACACTCTAATAATCATACTGAGAGACGTTAAATGTTCAGTTGAGGGCCTGGGATACTTTCCAGTGCTGTGGACAGTCAGTGCCTTCCAACACTCTAAATGATCAAAGGACACAGGAATGGAAGTGATTCTGACTATCCCCGATTCATGATTCATCAGGCACCTGGGTTTATTTTTAGAGCAAAACTCGGAGGGAGTAGATAAAGTCTAGGATTCTTGGTTGCTGATTTGGAGAAACTTGGGAAAGGCAGAATATACATCTATGGTCATCAACCAAAAAACTACCTTGAAAGAGGAGGAAAAAAGCTATCTTGGGCCCCATGTTTAAAAAGTGGCCATGCCTGTGAACACTGATGATCAACCTCCATGATCATATCAGTCACTGATGATCTAAAACAGCGGTTCTCAATATGTGGGTCTTGACCCACACAGAGGTCACGTATCAGATATCCCGCATGTCAGATATTTACCCTATGACTCATAACAATAGCAAGATTACAGTTATGAAGTAGCAATAAAATCATTTTACAGTTGAGGGATCACCACAACACGAACTGTATTAAAGGGTGACTGACGTTAGGAAGGCTGAGAACCACTGATCTAAAACTAGACCAGATTCCCACAAGTTTCACTGCCCCCCCCCACTGAACTTCACTAAAGCCTCCTTCTCGGATAAAACATAGCTTAAGATGAAGTTTCCACCTCTGTTTATGTTGTCACAATTGCTACTTCAAAGTGCTATCTGACCCATGGAAGCAAGAGCTCCTCTGTATGTCTGTAAGACCATCAGTGTCTAAGAAACCACATGGATGGGTAGGAATATGCCACTTTGCTCCTTCATAGAGGGTGAAAGCCATCTCTGAGACTGGGGTTTCTTATACTGCTCTGCTTTGCCTGCAGCTCTTCCGCCGAGTTTCTGCCTCCTACCCTAGCAGGGCAAACACTAGCAAGTGTGCTAGAGTTTGGGAATAAAGACTCTCAGAGACATGCATGGAGAAAGGGAAAACCCAGTTAGGCTACCACTGGGGAAGAGAGTTAAGGATGGAGCTTTAGACTACATTAAGTGCCCAAGCATCATAAAAGTTTAAAAGAAAAGAAAATCACTTTTATGCTCAGCTAAGCTTCACTTCACCTGAAGCAGGGTCAGGATGACGGGATGCTCAGAAGTACAAAGATTCGAGAAAACTTGCACCCACCCCGGTTCTTAGAAAGGAACTTGCATGCTCATTTTAGCCAAATTACTGAACAAGTCAAGTTAAAAGCTCTTGAATGAGTCTGTGTATTTCTTGAATGAAGTCTGTGTATTCTGAAAAAAAAAAAGTTAGGAGCATCTAAAATCAGAACAGAATATGAGTCTTACTAAACCACATTTAATGTAGTTAAAATTGTGACAAGTCCCAGAAATAAAACAGCAGCGTTTCACGTGGTCACGAGAACCAATGCTGGAAATTCACAAGCCCCAAGGAGGGGTTTGCATGTTTATGAGCAACTAACAGACAGACAGACAAGACAAACCAAGAGATTAGAGATAGACAGCAGACACCCAGATACGGGAGAAAAAGAGACAAATCATCCATATTCCCCACTGCTGTCTTCTGAGATGCTCCATGGAATTGTAGCCTTGGGACAGGGGACCCTGAGAAATCCCCCAAGTTCCCCAGTGACTTCCCATCACACTTGGTTCTAAAGTTTCCATGACACAAAGCTGGCTGAGATCCTGTGTGTCTTAACCCTTAGTTCACTAGTCTGTTTTACTTCACATTGTCCATTCTAAAAAAGACTGTGCCCAGAGCATAGCCATCCTGATGTTGGTTCCTGAAGAGTAACATTTGTCACTGAGCTCCATGGGCATATGCCAACACAAGACAGCTGTAACTAAAACACAGCCCAACAACCGAGGGGGACATTCCCTAAATGGCTGCGGAACCAGGAAGATTTGTTAAACGTGGGTGCTTGTTAAAGTTAGATTCGATCCAGCTCTCCTCAGGTTACCTGGGGCTTTAACTGCTTAAGTCAACTATTTAGAAGAAAGTGGAGTTTCTAATGAAAGCGTGGAGACCATGGGCCAACTTGGGTAAACACTTGGGTCCTCAGAGACAGCCCTGGCAACTCCCTCTGAGCTTATCCTGGCCCCCGACAGGAGTTTCATAAATGACGGGTTTGAGGACTCTATCGCTGCTGTGTTATTGTGGGCAGGGTCGTCAGCAAGGCCGCCTCATCAGCCCAGAATTATCAGGCCCGTGCATGTGTACAGCTAGAGATAAGGCAGACTGTACATCCATGACTTGGCAAGCAACAACAGAAAGCTTGCAGTGGGGACAATCTATTAAGGCGGGAGCAGTGTAAATCTGAGACCACAGGGAGTCAGTCTCTTTGCTCCATTTTGTCAGTGGTGGGCTTTGGCTTCTTCATCCCTTCCCCCACCTCTCTCTGCCCTGCCACTTTTTTCTTCCTTTTGCTGAGTTGTAGACACAGAGTAGTGATGAAATCAAAGGCCTTATAAGTTTGGGACAGGAGAAGAGCTTGAAGTTACAATGCTGGCGGTAGCTGGTGGCCAGGACTCCCTGGATGCTCTTTCTAAAATTGGTCTTCAGCATCCTGGGCAAGCCTCTCAGTTTCCTTGATGTTTAAGTAATAGGAAACAATACAAATGTAATGCCAAAATCGCACCAAAACCAATGCCAAGTATTTGTCAAAGCCTCCATCTACAGCGAGACTTGGTAAAGTTCCAGGGTACAGGGTTATGGCATGAGGCTGCCACCAAACTTCAAGAATGCAAAGAGGGAGTGTCCATCATCATGGTAGAGCATTCACTGCGAAGGGGCAAAGCCATCTGTGGAAGGGAACACAGACAGAGGGCTCTAGTGTTCACTCGAACAGTTCAGAAAGGGACGTGAGGCTCTCATTCAAATGCACATACTTACGGTAGAAGCCATCACACCAGTAAGCAACACGGTGCAACCCATAGTCCTAAACACAGTCTCTCATCACTAAGATCGTTCAGGCTCCAGGAAAATGCTTCTCCAAACCTCTTTCCCTAAAAACGAAACGAAACGAAATCCCTATCTGCTATGAGCATGCGTGGGAAGCCCTGATGGACTGTTACCAATGAATGAAAGTGCTTGCGATTTGGGGAAGGATTTGAGTAGGACAAGAAGTCAGCCAAGGGGAAGGACAAAGGACGTGCTGAGCAGAGGTTTCCTGCTAGTTAGAACCTGCAACTGTTCTGTGTGTGTGTGTGTGTGTGTGTGTGTGATTTGCCTCTCCTGATCCAGTTTGTGACTGAAGGTGCTCACACTCACTATGAACACATAGCACTCACACATGAAGACAGAAGCACGCTTCTCACTGAGGCCAGGAGTGCTGCTTGCAACGGGTTGACCTGTCTCAGGGAAGCAGGCCATTCATCACATGGACTCTATAAGCACCTAGGAGGCATCCAAAGCTGGATTTCAGAACGCAATAAACGGAAAAGGCTCGGGAAAACTAAACTACACAATTTAAAAAAAAAATTAATGAGTCTATTTTAAATAAGTTGCATTTCAAAGTTTTACACAGATTCACTCAATTTATATTTTAGACTGTACTATATCGTCATCTGATACGTGGCCAACTGCGGTCTTCTGGTGGCTTTCATTCTCTGACAGACAACATTTAAATTAAGACACATGAAAATTTCTGGCAAACTTGGTTTCTTAAGTTCTACATTCCACTTTAATTTACATTTTCTATCAGAGCATATTATAATTTCCACATTTCAAAAATTCTTTATATCTATGATCGCCAAACTAAACTCCATACTTCAAACCAACATATTTTTTCCAACTTTCTGATTCTATCTGTGTAAAACACAAGTAACAAGCATCCCACAGTGCCGGAGGCTGAGAGAGGAGGGGGCAGCGAGTGGCTGCTTAGCAGGTATGGGGTTTCCTTCTGCAGTCAAGTAATGGTGATAATTAGCTTTTTTTTTTTCTCAAACTTTTGTGAAGGCAGCCAAAACTATTTTCATTTTCCTTTTTTCTTTTTCATTTATTCTTTCCCTGTTCTCTAGTTTTAATTGTTTTTGAGAGGCTCAAATGTAGTATGTAGCCTCAGATGACCTTGAACATCTGACCTTCCTGTCTCCATGTACCCATTGCTAGTATACACATACTTATTTCCTCTCACAGTCTATACAGCTTTTGAGCTGCATATAGGGAAAGGATAGAAAACATGTGGTATGCAGCTCTAAAATATTTACTATCTGGAACTTTTCAGAAAGCATTTCCCAGTCTGTGATTGAGACCATTACTGTCAATAGAATAAAATTAATATGAGGAATATTGATTGCGACATAATTAGTATTTACTGAAGTTAGGGGTTGAAAAATAAATCTTAGTGTGTGAGTGTCATAGGTCATGATTTGTGTATATCTTTATTTTTATGGCTCATCCAAAAGCTGCTGGCCCAGCCACAGCAAATCCCAAATGAACAATAATAATTAAATTGAGTCATCTTTGGTGTTGTGCCAACTTTTAGACATACGAAAACAATAGGTTTAAGCTTATTTTTTCTGTTTTATTGTTACCAAGGAATATTTGTCAAAGTAAGGGGAAAAGCACATTTCATCTAACAGTGAATTAGCTTGATTTATAACTTTTTAAATGTTTAGGCATGTGGTGTGTGAGCCTTCAGTGGTACCCCTGTCCAGGGACTTGGAGATGTGAAGGGTGGACCCAGAGAGCATGCAGAGGACCCTGAGAAGTCATTAGGAAGAAAAATGAGGCAGAGAGACAGGACCCTTGGTGCCAAATAAACCTGAGGGCTGTCAGGAACAGACCCTGCAGGTGAAGCAGTTCACATGCACTCTGTCCCTCTGCCACAGCAGAGATGTCTCAGACGCCTCCCATCTGTGCCCTGGACCCAAACCCTTCCTCCACTACAGGGACACAGCCTTTTAGGCACTGTGCTGAGACTGAGGGAACACAACTGCTTTCTAAGAGGCCCTTTAAAAATATTTTCACAGTTATGTTGTTTTTCAGATCATTGTATCCATGCATGCAGTGTGTTATGCACATATTCATCTCCAATCCCCACTCCCCTCTTACATACCTTTCCCACTTCTGAAGACTCCTACTTCCTCCCAACTACGCCATCTCCTACTTCCATGCTTTTTTTTTTTAATTTACTTCTAAAGTTGCTTTCTCTGCATGTATGTGTGTGCTATGTGTATGCCTGGTATGTATGGTATGGTACTATGTGTATACAAAGGCCTAAAGAGGATGTCAGACACCCCTGGGATTGTAGTTACAGATCATTGTGAGGTGCCATGTAGAGTGCTGGGAATCAAACCCGCATTCCCTCATATCAGCACTTGAATTCACTAGTCTTTTCAATTCTGTGGCTGGCTGGGAGCTGTGGTTTAGGTCTCATATCATTGGAATGCTTTGTGAATATCTCCAGACCAGGAAGAATACCAAAACTCCACACTCAAAATATGTTTTTTCACTGAAAAATTATTTCTTTAAAACATCATAAAGCCAAAAAAATAAAATTCTTAAGTAGGAGCATTGTAAGCTGGGGAATGTATGCAATTCACTGCACACATCTAACAAATACCTGCTGACTGGCTCAGTAGATCAATTTGTGTTGAATTATTACTGTATACATAACAGGCTTGTTCTCAACGAAGATTTTAATTTAGCAAGCACCACTGTAGATCTGCTTGGGCCAAACATCCTATTAGAAAATAGAGCTGCCAGGGCCAGGAAATGGGAGTGAGCAGGGTGAGGGGAGGGTATAAGGGACTTTTTGGATAGCATTTGAATTGTAAATGAAGAAAATATCCAATAAAAAATTTGTTTGAAAAAAAAAGAAAGAAGAAAATAGAGCTGCTTGGATTACAATGTTCCTGCCTTCAAGAACGTGCCCCCTACAGGAGGCAGACATTGTGATAAATGCATTTCAGTAGCAGAATGGCCACCCTGCGAATGGTTTTATATCCAGAGAATATTGGTTCCACCTAAAGGATTTAGAGGAGGTTGACCAAGCAGAATTGTGAGAGCAGAGAATGGGCTGCTGATGACAATGGCACCATGAGCTGCCTTCAGACCCTCTCCAGGGACTACAAAATGGAGGCTTTGCAGGCACGAGCAAGGGGCCGTCTCTCCCACATTTCATACAATTCATTTTATCAGAAGATTTCCACAATGGTTCATCCAGGTCAACTGAGAAACGGAACATTTTGAAGAAAGTGAAAACATGGAGGTTAAAGAGATGGAAGCATTTCCTGCTGAGGAAGAAATAAATTAAAGAAATACAAGTTCAAATATACCCATCTTTCTCATGTAGAAGACTGTCAAAAGTAGCATGGGTAATGCATTCCCCAAAACAGGAAGCACACTCATCATTATTTGCTGAGACTACAGTTACGGAATTGTTTTTTAAAAAAACAACACATTGTGGTAAAAGCATACAGCAAAACATTTCCAGGGATTAAAGGACTGAGCTATGTCTGTTTGCAATGACTTAGATCTGAAAAATAATGCCAGGCTACTTTTGGGTGTTTAATTTGTGTAACTCTTTGTATATTCTGGATATTAGCTCCCTGCCTGAACTGTACCTGACAGAGATTTCCCTTCATTCTGTTTGCTCTTTTGGTATTTCCCTTGCTGTACAGAAAGCTTTGTGGTTTTGATATAGTCCAATTGGAGGCCTGTTCCAAAAGTCCTTGCCTATACATACACCTTGATGTGTATCCTCTAAGTTGGCCTCTAGAGGTTTCAGTGTTTTAGGATCTAAGCTAAGGTCTTTGATCCACCTGGAGTTGATTTGATCCACTTGGAGCATCTACTTTCATCTTTCTGTGGATGGTACCTAGATTTGCCATCCCTGTTTGTTAAATAGGCTGTCTTTTGTCCACTGCATGTTTTTGACACCTTGACTAAGAACTAGGTGGTCACAGCTGTGTGGGTTTATTTTATTTCTAAGTATTCTATTCTCTTCTCCTGGACTGCAAGCCTATTTTTTATACTTAGTACCAAACTGTCCTTGTCACTATCGCTCTGTAGTATAATTTGAGGTCAGTTCTTGTGAAATCTCCAAGTGCTGTTTTTTGTCTTTAGGATTGCTTAGACTTTTAATGGTCTTTTGTCTTCTGTTTGGATTCTTGGAATATTTTTTCTAGTTCTGTGAGAAATGTTATTCTGGTTTGTCAATTTGACATTAACTAGAGTCATCTAGGAAGAGAGGCCTCACTTGAGGAATTGCCTCCGTAAGATTGGCCTGTGGGCATTTTCTTGATTGATGATTGAGGTGAAAGGTCTCAGTCCAATATGGAACAGAGCCACCTTTAGGCAGGCAGTCCTGGGTTGTATCAAAAGGAGGCTGAGCAAGCCAGAGAACAGAGTTCTCTGGGTATGGTCTCTGCTTTAGTTCTTTGCCTTGAATTCCTGCCCTAGCCTCTCCTGATGATGAACTATAACTTATAAAGTAAATGAACCTTCTCCTTCCCATGTTACTTTTTGGCCATAGTGTTTGTCATATCAAGAGAAAACCAAACTAGGACAAATGTATTTGGAAGGGAATGTCTTGAATCTGTAGATTACTTCTGGTAGCAGAGATTATATGATAAATAGAAATGCCCATCATCACATGGGCTATTGAAATGAAGGACCACAAATGGCCAATAAACATCTAGTCATCAGTGATATGGATATTAAAATCAGAGATGCCACCTTAATCCCAGTCAAAGGGGATCATAGAGGAGTCTGAAAGCAAACGTTGGAGATGTTATGAACATAGAGGGACACTTACTCACTGCTACTGGGAGTAAAAGTTAATACAATTATGGGAATGAATTGAATGTTCCTCAAAAGTTAAAAACAGGATTAACATATGACACAGCTATACCACTCCTGGGTGTGCACCCGACTAAGTGAGGCTCAGTATTCTCCTACAAGGATAATCACAGATACATGTTTATCCCTATTGTATTCACCATAGTAAGGAAATACGATCAGCCAAGTTGCACAGAAAGGGAATAACATAATCCTTTTCAGCTCCTTCCCATTTTGCTGCAAATTCCAGTGCTCTGCCTTCACTATTAGGGTATGTGTAGACTAGCTTCTAGGGAATGAAAGATGAAGTGAAGTTGATCTCCTTCTGCTGCAACAGCTAAAGTCTCTTTCAGGTCAGGCTTCAGCAGCTGACTCCCCAGACATGTGAGTTCAAGCCATCTGGTTGACCCACTGGTGACCACATGAGCCAGACTAGCTGAGATTCTAAGGTAGCATGCGTCAGCTAAATGGCCCAGATCTGCTTAATGAGTAGTTGTTGCCTGTCTGCGGTTTTTGGTGATGTCAGGAAGCATTGTTTGAGCCATAGGTAATTGGTATACTGAGATTTTATGACTATAAGCTTAATAAAATACGGGCAGAAGCACCCAGCCTTACTAACAATGGGTGCTTCTAGAGAATGCTGGCCCACAAGAATGTAAGCACTGAGAAACAGAATTCTTACTACCTCTGGCTTGATACATTTCTTTCCCTTAACTGTTCTTAAAATCCCAAACTTTATAAGATAAGATAAGGAAGTCCTAATCCTGGTGGCTACCCTGGCTTTAAAATAGTCTGAAGGAACACAGTACTCACATTGTATGTCGAAAGCTTTAGAGTAGCCAGCTTTTACTCATGTCTCAACACTGATGGGCTAACTGTTCATGAACGAGCTACCTAATCACTAGTTTTCCCAGCTCCTTTGTGGAGATACTAGTGGCTCCAGCTGGGAGTGGGGTCATTTAGCTCATGACTATGCCTGTTTCCAATTGGAAAAGCCATGGTAATACCCATCTTGTCCAAACGTAAGTTAAAAGCATTTCAGATAACTGAGAGTGATGGTGATGGTGGTATTCTGAATGGTGCTGAAGCTGAAGACAGTGAATTTTAGTCATAGTAACAGCAGTGTCCTATGATCTATAAACCCCTTAATGCTTGTCTTGTGGCTTTTTTTAGATCACTCAGATAGTTAAGATATTTAACAGACAACCTAATACCAAAATGTAGAGCTATTTCATTCACTTCCACCAACGATCTGAGAGAAGATATGGCTATTGTTTAACTCTTGCCAAGAGCAAACGTATAAAGAAAATTATTTGTTGACTTGATTTGGTCAATCGGCCTACCTTAAATATCAACAAACACTTTTAACCATCTGGAATGCAGTTAAAATGATGGCACACATATACAGTCTCTGAGGGACATATCCTAGTGTACAGCACGGATGCTTTGGGAAGAGGAGGATGTGGAGACCACATGCAAACAGGTCAAGATCAAACAAGCACTCCTCTTGACAGCTCCAGCATTCCCAGACCTCTTAATCTGTAATATATTTTGGGGGGAACAAGTCTAGGGCTTCTAGCAGTCCTACCACACACTGACATCTTAGAAATTCAGAGCCAGGCAATGTGAAGTAACTGGTCTGCTGTGCTAGGTAGTTTTATGTCAACTGGACACAAGCTAAAATCATCAGAGGAGGGAACCTCAGTTAGGAAAATGACTCCATAAGACCAGGTTGATGGAAGATCTGTAAGGCATTTTCTTAATTAGTAATTGATGAGGAGAGCCCAGCTTATTGTAGTGGTGCCATTCCTTGCCTGGTGGTCCTGAGTTCTATAAGAAAGCAGGCTGAGCAAGCCTTGGAGAAAAAGCCAGTAAGCAACCTCTGTGGCCTCCATATCAGCTTATGCATCCGGGTTTATTTGGCTTATACTTTCACATCCCTGCCATGCTTGGGCTCCTGTTCTGAATTCCTTCAGTGATGAACAGTGATGTGGAAGTGTAAGCCAAATAAACCCTTCCTTCCATAACTTGCTTTTGATCATGGTGTCTCTGTGAAACAATAGAAACCTTACCCAAGATACCTGCCATTAAATCAACTAAACAGGATCTCAAACCTCTGACCCTACCCTTTTGACTTCCTTTGGAACTGTTCCCAACCAATGCATGTCTGAAAAACCAATCTATAGTGACTACCCCTAACAACACAGAAGAATATACAGATCTGTCCACCAAGCTTATAAAGAGTTCTCTTGCTCATGATATAACCAGGCCATCGTTTCTACATGCTATTGTGATGGTTTCAAACCTTCTATCCCAAAGCAGATCCATCCATTGCAAGCTCTCTATCATTTTGGAAGGCTCTGTAGGTTTCCTGTGACCTATTCTTGGCCTTTCTTTCCTCAGGGAAGCAGCTACCTACCATCTCCCTAACCCCTGCCTCTCTGCATGACTCAGAACCTGCCCCTTGGCTGGGCTGACCTACAGATGGCATTAGACGCCCTTGTATTTTGTGTTCTGCTTTCAGATTCTCTCTAATAGACGATTTCTTTGGAGGCATACAAAACAGCCTGCTCTTCTCTGCCCCAGTGAGCAGGATGTCCTGTGCTTTCTGATGCCCCAGCCTTTCCCAATATAGACTTCATCTTGGGAAAAGAAGTAATTAGCCTGATGGGAACTAAACAGCCATTTCAGCAGTTTTCTCACTGCTGGGTTTGGAAGCAACAGAGGCCCAGGCAGGTCAGAAAGAAGTTGAGTATGCTACACTCTCAATGCCCCACTAAGCTCAAATACCAGCTACTGGCACCCGAAGCTCATTAGTTCTGACCAACACAGCTAATCATCTGAGTGATGAATCAGCTTTCATGAGCACTCAGAGAAGCAGTCACTAATGTTTTAACCTCAAAGTACCCTGGATGGCCTGGAAGACCCAAGTCTTGAGCAATGCTATAAACTTGAAAAACAGTCCTTCAAGTGCAATGATACAGAAAACTAGGTTCACTTGGGAAGGCCCTTATATGGGCTAACACTGCTCTTGGAAGAAACATTGGCATGCCATTATAGGCAAGGTTCCATGCCCCCTGGCAACCAAGAGAAGTCTTAGGATGTTTCTCAACTTCAATGCAGCTGGCAGTATAGACACAGAGAAGTTCTTCATACCGTGCTGTGGTATGCATTGTGGGCCTTGAGCATATCCCTATATGTGTTCATAGCTACCCTCTGGGTGTTGGGTGGCACCCTCCCTTCCCTAGTCCTCCTCCAAGGTGTGATAGAACCAGAAATGTCTCCAGACATAGCCAAAGGTCATCAAGAGTCCAAACTGTCTCTTGGCTACTAACAGCTGCCTTAAAACATTGCAATACGCTGGGCGTGGTGGTGCATGCCTTTAATCCCAGCACTCAGGAGGCAGAGGCAGGCGGATTTCTGAGTTTGAGGTGAGCCTCGTCTACAAAGTGAGTTCCAGGACAGCCAGGGCTATACAGAGAAACCCTGTCTCAAAAAACAAAAAACAAAAACAAACAAACAAAAAAAAAACATCTCAATACTAGACTTGCTGGGCATGGTGGTGCACACATTTAATCCCTGGAACTCTTGAGGCAGAGGCAGATGGATCTCTGAGTAAAACTCTGTCATGCACAAAAGAAAAGTCAAGACTATAATGAAATGTAAGATATAAAATAGACACTACCATGCAAGATAAAACATTATTCATAACCACTTTTTTATTTATAGCTTTTTTTACATTTTCATAGAAGTAATACTAATAATACAAATCTCTAAAAGGCTGATTATTTATTTGTATTACTGTGAAGGTGTTGACTTTGTTTTCCACTTAGATGTTTCTCGTTGCCCTCTGTTAGTATACTGTATACTATTCTTGTATACTATTCTGGGTTTGTTTTGATTTAATTCAGTTTTCCTCCCAAATGCTTGTTACATGGATTATTTGTTTATTTATTTATCTCATTAAGGCAAGCCTGACATTCAACCTCTACCATAGACAGCATAAGGATGTCAAAAGAGAACACCAGCGGTCATCCAGGAGATCAATGAGTCTGGACAAAAGGAGTAAAGGAAAGACTGAAACAAAACTCCATCTCTGGTCTTACTGCCTATCTGAAGACACACTCTACTGAATGATGTCTCCTTAAGTTTCACGTATATAAACTATATACATGGAGAGAGGATGCAAGGCTACTTGATGGATACCAGGTGCCTTTGGTCTATTTTTACTGTCAACTTGACACAACCTAGAGGCACCTGGAAAAGGGGCACCTTGGTAGAACTATCTTGATCTGACTGGCCTGTGTCCATGTCTGTGAGAGATTTTTTAATGTGTTAATTGATTAATTAATTAATTAATTAATTAGTTAATTAGTGTGGGAAGGCCCAAACCACCTAGGCAGGAGGGCTTGGACTGTGTAAGAAAGTTAGCTGAGGGAACCAGAGAGGGATCTAGTCAGTAGTGTTTCTCCATGGTTTCTGCCTCAGTTCTTACTTGAGCTCCTGCCCTGACTTCCCTAAGTGATGGTCTGGAATGACCTGGATGTGAAATCATATTAACACGTTCCTCCCTATGTTACTTTCATTCACAGTGTTTATTAGCACAGCAACAGAAAAGGAGGTAGGACACTGGGACTAGTCCCATGAGGAATGGCATCAGTTGTCATCTGGGGACATAAGCATATGGAAAACTTAAGCAAGTATGCATTGGTAAAATAAAATATGTTAGTTAGCATCCCAGCAAGATGATAAAGTGCCCGAGACTGTGAACTTATAAGAAAGAAAGCTTTATGGTTTCAGAAGTGTCAAGCTGTGATCAGTTGACCCACTCTTTGGGGGCCTGTGGTAGGGCAGCATGTGATGTGGGCAGTGTCTGGAAGAAATCCAATCACGTCATCATATCTGAGAAGTAAAAGAGGTGAGAAGTAAAACAGAAGTGACCACAGTAAGAAGCAGAGGCAGACTCCAGTCAGAAGTCTCACCAAGAAAACAGACAACAAAAATGCTGGTGAGGATGTGAGAGAGAGAAGAACCCCTATGCACAGTTCTGTGAACCATCAATAATTATGCAAATCAGTGTGATGGTTCCTCAAGAAAAATAAAAAAGGAATTTCCATACAGCCCAACTATAACATTCGCCAGCATATGCCCAGAGGCCTCTCTGCTCTCCCACAAAGACACCCACTCATCCATATTCACTCTAGCCAGG
This sequence comes from Mus caroli, assembly GCF_978045245.1. Lineage (NCBI taxonomy): Eukaryota > Metazoa > Chordata > Mammalia > Rodentia > Muridae > Mus > Mus caroli. The sequence goes on from NW_028227268.1 coordinate 58,548,039, forward strand.
AAGAGGAACCAGTCCAGATGTCCACCAACAGAAGGATGGGTAATGAAAATGTGCCATATACACACAAAGGAATTTCAACTCAGCCATAGAAGTATTGAATTTACAGGAAAAAAATGATGTATTTGTAAAGCATTACATTATATGAAGGTGACCCAGAAAGACAAGTATAGCCTGTTCTCTCTCATGTACATAGTCCAGCATCATGTGTGTGTGTGTGTATGTGATATATATATATATATATATATATATATATATATATATATATATATATATATCAGTTTAAGTGACCACAGGCTATGAGACTAGGAGAGAGACAGCAGAAGGGAAAGAGATGTGCTGGAAGAGATGGGGTAGACAGCGTGCATACCATGCAGTGGAAAGGAGGATGGGAGAGTGAAGTGGTAGGAGCTGATCTGGGAAATAGGGAGATGGGAAAGGAAGAGCAACAGAAGTAATTTTGAATAACATCTTAATAAAACTTAATGTTGTATATGCTGATTAAATTTTGTGGGTTTATTTTTGGTTTGGTTTGGCGGGGCGGTTTTTTGAGATAGTTTCTCTGTGTAGCTCTGGCTGTCCTAAAATTCACTCTGTAGACCACATTGGCCTCAAACTTACAGAGATCTGCCTGCCTCTGCCTCCTGAGTGCTGGAATTAAAGGTGTGCACTGCCACCACACCCAGCAAAATGCTTTGCGGTTTAAAATGAATGAATCTGAGACAGGAGAAGTCAAACATAAGCAGTCATACCAACTAAGACATTCACATAAAAACAGAAGGGACTAGAACCTGAGTCTAGGACTCAAAGAGTCTTTGAAAGGCCCAAATAATGCTGTATCCATGTTTTTCTTACATATTTCCTTTCTATAAATATAGTGACCTAGCCATCTGTACCTATGTCTCTGTGGATGATGGGGAAATAAACAAGGAATATATAAAGTGATATAGTTCACGCAGTTGTTTTCTCAAGAAGGAAACAAGCTCGGTTAACTAAGATGTAATGATGTAAGGACAAGCCCTGCACTCTGGGCATTCCCATATAGGGGTTGGGCTTAAGAACAAAAAACATGAAGAATGAGAGGGGGGACACACAGATAACAAACCAAACAGGCACAGGGAATCATTGCAAGAGCGATTCATGACAGTGTCAATCAAATGTCTAACTCTGCAAAGACAGAAGTAAAGATGCTGAGCCATCAGAAGACATGATCACTGGCATGCCAAAAAGCACATTTCCAGGATCTGTGTCCATCCCCAAAAGATGAGGTTCATTGTTATTGGGATGCCCTAACTGTCTTCACCATGATCATTTGAGACACCACATATGTATGCATGCACATATGGAGACACCACATATGTATGCATGCACATATAGAAGCCAAAGGTTCATGTTGGCTGTCTTCCTCCACCGCTTTGCTTTCTACCTTATGCTTTAAGATAAAGTCTCTCACTGAACCTGAAGCTCCTGTATTTGTCTAGACTGGCTGCCAGCAAGCACAAGAATGCCTCTTTCTCCCCATACAAGGTGCTGGAGTTACTGGAGTACACCACCATTCCTGGCTTTTACATGAGTGAGGAGATCTGGACACAGGTCCTCATGCTTGCCCCAGCAAACACTTCACCCACTGAGCTGTCTCTCCAGTGCTGAGGATGATGGATAAAAAAAATCCCTAAGCCACAAAAATGTTTTCCTTCAGACTATTCAATGAGGCCAGTGCATTCTCGAGTATTATTTGGGTTAAGACGTGTAATGCCAACTTCCTGTTTCTTCTTTGAGGCAGATTGTTTGCTCTCTAGTTCCCTGTGAGGGTTAGTTTTGATTTTTTGTTTTGTTGTTTTTGTTGTTTTGTTCTGATTTTTTGCTTATTTTTTTCTATATCTTTTGATTAAATATTTTCTTTTAGAATCAGGAGACTTGTGGGGCATTTTCATTATTCCTGATGCCCAGTACATCTTTTAAATTGCTGCTTGAACTCTAGAGAAAATAAACCAGATATTTTCTCACTCATTTTATGCTTTAATTGTGCATCACAGAAGGACACCAAAGAAGGACATTCTCACTCTGCCTCCTCCAACTGAGCCTGTCCTTTGAATGACACAGCCTTACGTCTGATCAGGTTTCTCCCTCCTGACCTCTAAGGCCACCGGAGGTGAATCTATAGTTGCCTATATTTAGCTAGCCCTAAAAGAGATTCTTCTTTGCCCCACCCCCCACCTTGACTTCTTGTGACATCTGTCCAGGGTGGAAGAGAAGAGAAATATTACTTTCTTTTCTATGATTTCCTTTGTCAAGCTGAAAGTCAAATAAATATCCCGTGGGGAGGAAGTAGGGAGTGGGTGCAGGAAATAGTATGCCAAGAAGGAAGTTAGAGCAGAGTGGAGAGGTTAGCTGCCCCTTATGTGACCTCCGGGAAGGGTCTGAGGTCAGCTCCTTGGACCCCGTGGACCCTGAAATTGTCATCTGCAGGTCTGAATGTCACTGACTTGCCCTGGCCCTGCTGTCTTCACTGAGTGGTCTCAGATCTGACCTGGTCACTGCACTGCAGCCTGCTGTCCCTTGGGCCCTGGTATGTGAGCCTCTGGCTGCCTCTCACCATCTCTCGTAGGAGAGGCATTCCATTCTTGGCTCCTGGTTTGATTGCAGTTCCTCTGCACAGCCTTCTCTGAATGCTAACTAAAAGAGATCTTTGACCTGTGGACAATGACAGTCTGCTTCATGACAGACAGTACATTTTCTTTGTTGATAACCGTTGGTTCAGTTTTTATCCTGGGATCTCAGAAAAGAGCAGACACATAAACTATAACATTTAAATCTCTACACTGAGCTGGGAGGCATCACCAATTCTCACTGTTTTCACATTTGGGGTTGGGTCAAGCTATGGATTGGAAGTGTTTATCCCTAGGTATTCACAACTGGCAGCTTGATCCCCAGTGTAGTGGCTTCTTTAGGAGGTGGGACCCAATGAGTGGTTAAGGAGTCCCAACCTCACAACTGCATCAGTGTTGACCCAAGGGAGTCTTCCAGGGGTGAGAGCTCTTCCTAGAGGAGCTGTTGTAAAGCCAGGTCACTAGCATGGTTGGCTCCCTCTGCACATGGCAATTTTCTCTACACGTTGTGAAACAACCTAGAACACCATTACCAGGATGCCAGCCTTGCTAATTGGACCTGGAGCCACCAGAACCACTACCCATGCTTTCTTTATAAACGCTTTCTTTATAACCCCAGACTTTGCTTATTTTGTGATACCAACAAAAACTAGGCTAAGACAGTCATTTCTTTAAGATATAAATAAATTTGAAACAATGGACTCTTTCCAGCACAGGGTACAGATAAATTCAGAGAAGTAGGTAGGGGGACCTCACATCTTTGATCTATGGTCTCCCATCAAGAAGTCACACATAGCATCTGTCACCATTCTAGGGACAGGGGACCCTATGCCAGGGATTCCTAGATCCTGGCTGCAGATGCTAGCCCCATGTTCATTCTGCATCTTCCCTTCTGTACCCCATGAACCAAGACTGTTTGTGTGTCAGAAACAGTGTGTCAGGAACAGAAAACAGATGGTCTGTGTCTGTCCTTACCTTCTATCCCTCACCTTTGTGCTTGTAAATGGATTCTCCCCTGCCCCACTGGGGTTTAAAGATTCAGAACAGAGGCCTGCTGGATTCCCAAAATGATGCTCTAAAGAAAGATGAGGGAGGGCGTGAAACATGAGGAAGAGAAAGCAAGGATGCTCCAGGGACACAGAGTTGATTCTGCCTAATTATACTTTTTAAATCGCTCTAATTGTTCTGTTTAATTATTGATGTGGAAAGTGTTTCCTTGTAGAGGGGGAGTTGAGTAATCAGTAGCCCTGAGGACCCGCAGCCAGACATCACCTGCTCTGGGCCTGGTAATTAAGGCATTACCAGTCACCACTCAAGTGGCCCAGGCCCCTGTGAGGCAGCTCCCTCCCCAAAGAGCAGGAAGATGGTTCCACCACAAGGCACACACAGGGACTTTGGAAATGCCCTGAAGTTTCTTTACTGAGAGCAGAGAGGGAGACAGATGCTTGGGTTTACTCCTAATCTGCTCACTGATCTTCTTTCTTTTACTAAAACATCTTTACAGACCACCTCCACTCCCTCCAGTCCCTCGAGTCCACCCCTTTGCTGCAGATGAGCTGTTTGGTGCGTTCGATCTCCCCTTCATTATCTGTAACTGTGTGGATTTCAAGTAACAAAATTCAACTATTTCATGGCAATAAACACTGTTTTTAGTATCTAAGAGGAGCTCAATGACCTAGTTCAGGCTTTAAAGGGTTTTCTTATCCAGTATCTATGCCCCTTGGTGACCAGGGAAGAAACAGAGCATGGGGGTAGTTAGAAAAATGGACACTGACACATGCTATTGGTAACAGAGTAGAGGTGGGGAAGGTTGAGTTGGCTGCTAGGATTTGATGCGAGGTTCAGTTCAGTATGGATCAGATCCTCCAAAGCAAGGAGCTTGAGTCCCAGCATGAAGCCTCTGTTTCCACACGTGCAAAACAACAGTGCAACCAAATCCTTTCATCATCTAACATTCTAAACCTATGAGCCACAAGATACGTGAGGTAAATCTAGTGATGAACCCTTCAGCTCATCCTTTGAGAGAGGAGTTGCTATATTCCTGGATGAAACACGGTCAGCTGACAGGCACCTGCCATTGGAGCCCTTGGGGTCACCTCAGAATATGCTTAACTCCAGATGGGTGTCAATCAGTGACAGAATAAGGTAGCTGCATCCAAGATTAGCACAGTGCCAGATATTTGGGACAGGCATCTTTATTAGAAAGCATAGCACATGTGGCTGGCAGGAACTGTCTGATTGGCAGTCTGAGCAGTCGTTCTTACCATCCTTCTCCTTTACAGACACCTCTCTCTGAGTCACATTTTGCACTTGCAGAATTTGTTGCTCAGAGAAACCAAATAGTAACAGACAATGAGCTGAGGGGTGGGGCTGAATCTAACTACCGAGCAAGCAAAAATCAGAAACATGATGGGAGTAGTCTTGGAGTTTGGCTTTGATGGATAGGTAAGCGTATGAGGGTAGAAAAAAGAAAACAGATGTTTCAGGGACAAAGTCATACACTGAAGAATGGAAATGTGAAGAACAGGATATGTGTCATGGTATAGGGTTGACACTGGACTTCAAAATGGGGTTAGCCTGGGGAGGAAAGCTAAAATGCACTGAATCCAGTATCAACAGCCACAGCCATTGTAGGTCCTCCCACCTACACATGCCTATTGGTTTGCATACTCCAATAAAGGAAAATGCCAATCCTTAGAGAATAATGAGCTACCCAGAGCAATAAAGTATGTAGAATTCCAGAACACAGAACTTTTGACAGCCACCCCCTTAAAAATATTTCATTTCTATGTAGGTGGTTTCCTTGTGCAAGTAGCACCTGCTATTTGTTAGGCAGAGAATGAATTGTTTGTCCCATGGTACAACAAAATCAATCATATCATAATGTCAATCTATCATATAAAATCCACTCTCTCCGCTCTCATTTTTAGGAGAGAAATGGGCAGCTTACTCATTCAGGATAGAAAAGGGCTTCCTCATGGGGTCTTACAATAATTTTCTTAAGACCACTTTCTAACAATGAGGACCACCCATTCTAAAGAAGACCTCATTTATACACATTGTTTTTTTATTCATTAAACAAGCTGCAATAGCAATAATCCATGTTTAGCTAGATTTCAAGCCTATGTGCATAGTGTCCTGTGACTTTTTTTGATAAGTGCTCTCCAGTTAGTTCACTGCAGGAAATATTGTAGGTCACAAAGCCAGCTTGGCTTCCCACAACGATCTCTAGAAACACAGCCCTTAAAAGACCACTACAAAATTCTGTTTACATTACTTGAATTCATTTCCCATTTGTATTTGATCACACACACACACACACACACACACACACACACAAAAAAAAAAACCCACACTCCAGGGAATAATATATTTTGTGGGCCAACTTTTAGGAGGTGAGAAGCCTTCGGAACCAAACTTTGATAGTAAAAAAGGGAAGAATCACCTTCTAGTTTCATCTCTTGCTTTTGAATGTGATGTGCCTGTCCTCCAACATGAAGTTAACGATGGGGTTTGATCCCAATCCAACACACAAAACAGTCTTAGCAGACTTGTTCTGAGATGGAGATCCCCTGATAACAGTGGGAGCTGAGAGCACCCAGTCTGCTGTGTAGGAGGGGAAACTCACTGTAGGAAACACACTTTTTACCGTATAAATAGGATGGTCAAGGTTTATGGCTTGCCAGATTGCCAAACAATCACATTGAGAAGAGGGACGTTGAGGGAAGTTGTGTAGCATATTCCTATCATGTGTGTGTGTGTGGGGGGGTATGTGTCACGATTCAATATTCTATTCTTACCACTTATGATATTAATGTGGTAACCTTGTGTGAAGTTTTCTGGAGACGACTAATATTGTTTGTAAGAAAACAGTAACTCAAGCGTATCCACTATAGCTAGGAAAACAATGTAATCCAATGACATCTTCGTCCAAATGAGGGTGAGCGAAGCTATAGTGCTTCCTCCCTTAGAACTATTTGAAAGCCACACCATGAGGTAAAAGGGTGTCTAAGCAGGTGAGTGTTACAGCCAACCTCATCTCGTCTACAAGGATCACCTACTATATCGAGTTAATAACACATGTTTTTGAGGAGGCACTCCAGTGGTAGAGACATTTAAATTTACTCCTGTCATCCATCTATCCATCAGACATCTCTACGTGTGCACCAAGGGAGGAAAATCGCCCATCAGGACAGAAGGGAGGACCAGGAGAGCTCATTCTTAAAGAAGACATACCTACCTTCATGTCACTTTGAATAGATGCAACCCAAAGCACCCCCACGCCCCAAAGACTCTCATGCTCAGACCTGCATAGTCCCAGCTGAAATCTTATTCTGATTTTTAGGTTTCAGTGAAGTCGATAAGGAACTACGGGGCTCATTGTATCTGGCCATGTCTTTGGGTCGGAAGATATCAAGTCCAAAGCAGATGGCTTCATGAAGTCTTGGGCTGAAGACAAAAATCTCAAAAACTATGTAGTTCACTTACACCATTTCTAACTGTGACAAAAGTTAAACAAAGAGGGCATGGCTGTCTCTACTTTCCAGACAACAAAAGAGCCACCTGTGCAGTCAACTTGACAGTAAGAAAGAGTGTAGAATTGAATTCAAGACAACTTTCCAAGGCAGTACTGTTAAAGTCAGTGGACTATAGTAGTTTTAACAATCCTATTCAGATAACCTGCTGGGATGAAACAGATTGTTCTCCATGCTTCTCATGGTAGCCTCTGTTTGTAAGTATTAGAGGAACTTGCCATCATGTGACAGTTTAATTTAAACTGTAGTCCTGAATCATAGACTTTCTATGCTTACCCACCCTCTCCCAGTCAGAATCAGTAAAATATGCAGTCAGAACAAGTGTGAGCCACCCAGTCCTTGTATTGTGCATGTGTGGCTTTCACTTCATGAGTGACAATCAGTACAAGGCAGGCATTTTAACCCTACTAGTTGGTGATTTTACAGCACCAACTCAAGTCCCCCCTACTTGAGCCCTGAGACTTTATTCTGGTAGGCAACTGAGAGTCCTGATTGTTCTTCTCTTTCTGTGAGTGAACACAGTGAATTTCATATTCTGATTAGCAGAGGCAAGATGCTACTGAGTTTCCAACTGGCCAGCTGAGATGACCATCCCCAAGGCCATCTTGAAATCATCCTGAATACAAGGGAATGTGTCTTGGACAAGAGCCTGACTTGATTAATTCAGCCCAATGCTTAGAGAATAAAACACAAAGTGACTTCAATGTCAGCCATGGATTGAGTTTGTTTCAACAGTCGCTGATTCTTTAGACAAACTCATGGGTAAAGAGATCACTCATCAACATCCAGAACTTGGGGTGAGACTGTACACACTTTTTCTTGCAGAGCAGTTCCTGGGTGACTGGCCACCCATCCTGGCAGATCACATGCCCTCTCATCAAAATGGGCTTTAAAAATGGATGTTGTATTTGTGGGAAGTGTGAAGGATGGTGATTCTAGCTACATCCCAATATCTGGGAAAAGAAAACTGAATCTGTTTATCCCCTTTAAAAGTCCTGCAGTCAGGAAAGACCTCCTTGAATGTTAGAAACCTGAATAGAGAAAAATGTCCATTGCTCTTTCCTACCCCCACTCCCGTTCCCAGCATCTTTGTTTGAACCGAGTCTCAAAAAACATGTAAATCTTAGGCCAGACTAAGCAAATCACCTTAAAAAGGAAGGTTAGAGAACTGTTTATTATTTGAAATGTCTCTCCCCAGACCTTGTTTTTGATGAATTGGCTTCAGCTTCATTACTTCATGATATATCTCCCTTGACATTTAATTATACTTACTCTAAACACATTAAGCGAATCAGTCCGAACAGCTTCTTATTAATATGCAAATTTCTCCTTTGAAAACCCATGAATCTGTGAAAAATCTCTTTAGGCTTCCATTAAACCCACTCAGGAAGTTGTATACCTCACACAGACACTTGCCCCATTCACTGACTCCATGATTCAGTATTTACTAATTGTCCAAGTTAACTATTCTGGCCACATCAAGGGGAGGAGGCAAGGAAGCGAACGAGGACAGGGAACCAAATGGGATTCAGAAGCTGAGCACTTAAAAGATGAATGATCTGAAGACCCGGCTTGAATTAGAGGCTGGTAATTAGAGTCGAAAATCAAGCCACATTGGAAGCCCTGTCAGCCAGATGAGCTGAAGCAGCCTGCTAGCAGGGTGAGAGCCGGTGCCTCTCACCACTGACTTCTCTGGCAGTTGGTGTTAAAGCTGCAGAAGAAGCTACATAAAAAGGATGTGGGGGTCTCCTGCACATGGAGAGATGGCCTGTGCCCTCCAGAGTGCTGGCTACACACATGCTTCTTTCTGCTTGCACTTACAAAGGATCTGATTGCTATCTGCAGCACGTGGGGACTTAGATAGAGGCATTCTAGCTAGCACAGGCCCAGGGAGATAACCAGGAAGGAGTCTGGAGTTCAGATTGCTAAAGAGGGTCCTGAGGCTGACAAGGGTCAGAGGCATGTTATAAAGAAGAAAGGAGAGTTCCAGAAAATGGGAAACGGAGCTCAGCTTGGCACTTTGGGCAGAAGTGAGCTGGGTGCTTGGCAACCGGGCCATCAAGGCAATAGAGGGAGAAAACTGATTTTCCAAGAGAATCCCAGGGCTCAAAGAAAGAGGAGCATGGCAGACAGCAACCTAGGAAAGGAATCTGCGCATTAGGGACTTGGGAGAAAAGCAGTCCTTCAGTCCTTTGGACAGGACATTGAAGGTGGGGTGGGGGACAATCATTCCCCACAGGCCAGCAGAGGGAAGTTTAAGATTTGGGACTTCTGAGCATTAAGAGAGATGTGTCTGAGAGCAGTATTCAGTAGTCAGAACATGCTGAGGTTTTAGTTCGTCTGTTGGATAGTTCCAGTTAGTACATGAAACCAGTAGTCAGTATGGTACTTTGTAAGTACTTACAAACATATATGTAAGCATATATACTACAGTCTAAACATATGCCTGTCACTGCATCGCTGAAAAGTATTCAATATATTCCTATAGCTTTCTTCAGTCAAAGCACATATGCTTTCTTTATATACCACACATATAAAACCTGTATGCTTCTTGTTGTAGAATATATATGCTTTACATATAGAATGCCACTTTATATTACATCATATCTGTATAAACACACCACACACACACACTCACACACACAAACACACACACACACACCCCTAAGATTCAAGAGAATCTATCCAATCCATGTAACAAACTTGTTTTGTTTTGTTCTGTTTTGTTTAGTATTGTTTTGCTTTGGTTTTGTAGTTCTGAGGCTCACGTCCAGGCCCTCACATATGCTAGGCAAATCTTGCACTAAGCTTGTTCCTGGCCCCAAAGTACAGCCTGAGCTGTCCTCAAATTCACAGTGCTTCTGCTTCGTTCTAGATGCCCAGTGATACCACCATAGCCGCTTGATTTCTTGAGTAATTATGCCTTCTCTAGACCCATTCTCATCATTTCAACTAAAAAGGGATGACAGCATGTGTTCAATGCTTTTCAGTAGGGCTGAAGCTGAATATGATAGGTGACATTAAGGAAACAACAAGGAGTTCCACACACATGTGACCCCTGAGCAACCACTTTCATTCACACGCCAATTTACAGCTGCCCTCAGGCACCACAAAAGAATTAAGCTCCTAAGTGATGTTCACATCAATGACTTGCTCCAATCCAGATCCCGTTCGTGTAAGGTGATTTTATATTATCTCATTCTCGCAGTACCCCGAAGGAACGGAGAGACAAGATATCATTGTCTCAGTCCTGTCTGCAAGAAAATTGCCTGGGACACAGATCCTGCATTAGAAATGTCCCCAGACTTCTGAAAGGAATTCAAGAACATCAGCAGGCACAGAGAGTTGTCAGGGTGTGTTTATGTTTATATTAACCTTGTGTATACCTGTCATTTAAGAGGGGACGCATCCTTGGCAAAGAGTTCAGATGAGAATAATGAAAGCCTGGAGAAATCTGAATGAGCTGGGGTAGGAGATGTTACTTCCCTAGTCATCACTTTGGCAACCATCTCCTCCAGCTTTGGACAGGGTCTGCAAATGGGGTAGCAAGAGCCAAAAGGGAAGAAACACAACAAGGCAGAACAAAAGTGCCATTTACTGAGGCCCAGGATGGTAACCTCCAGTTCAGTTAAGGTCTGCCCCTCAGTTTCCCGTCCTTGGAGCCAGCCCAGTTGTTTGCTTTGTGATATATTAACAGACACAAGTTTCTCCCTTACCACTGTAGACCACGGAACATGACAGGACCATGGCGATGTAGATAAGAGTTCAAAATTCTGACTGTGCCATTCAGCATCTGGGCTGACCCGATACTTTGTTTCTCCAGGTGGATTTAATAATTAACTTCAGTGTTGTTGAGAGAAGTAAGGAAGACACAGTAAGAAGGTGCTTGGACTAACTGTAAGAGCAGTTACTGCTGATAAGCATACTCCCTGTGGACATGTTGCAGTCATCAGAACTTGGCTCTTCAGTGCATGCAACCTCAACCTGCAGAGCCACAGAGCACAGAGTCAGGGCCACAGAACACACCCTCAGGACTTCTTGGTACAGAAGGCTCATTATGTAAAGACACTGGAAAAACAGAGTTACTGAATACAGATCCATTGCTTCTAGGGCAAATACAGGGAGTTTCTGGTCTCTATATCAGGACTGTCCAATTCCCAACCTTGTTTATTCATCCACATTGAACAGTAGTCAGTGGCACTGTAACATAGGCCTGTAGGATGCTTAGATGGCGTGTGCATTTTCTCCATAGGACACTAGGCACTTCAGCAATGTGTCATTTTTAACAATGATATCACAAAGCAAGAGTATGGAAATGTGAAAATCAAGCCCTGCACAGATATCCTAGAATAATCTGCCCACATGCAATCTGCAGCAGGAGTCCAAGGTCCCTTTGTTCACCCACAGCTGTAATGTTTAGGGACTCAAAGTGTCCTCTGGTGTGTGCATGTATGCATAGAACATGGCTCAGCTTTTATTCCAGAGTTGCAGACATTTTTTAGTGAGTAATGCAAATCTGTAAAGGAGAGAATAGAGCATACTTCATGGGTAGATAGATAGAAAAAGTGAGATGTAAAACCTGTAAAACTGGGTAGCTAAACTGTGGTGTGCTCCCCAACTACTGTGTGTGTGTGTGTGTGTGTGTGTGTTCAGTGAAGAATGAAAAGTTAATTGATATCAAATTGCTTCCACTTTGCTGGCCTATACCTTCTAGATTTTCCTGACCAGGAAAAAGGGGAGCCTACGGAATTATTCTAGATTTTCTTACAGATACCAGAAATAAAATGTGTACCAGATTAGCAAGGTCTTTTTACAGTGGCTCAGAAGCATCTCAACAAAGGAAAGCTGCTTCTCAGCCTTCAGGAGTCTCACCAGTGGGCTTAGGTTCGGGGATGCTGGCATCATTCAAGAAGAACTCACTTAGTCTCATTCCAATTCATTCTCCCAGATGTTCAGCTTCCGATTCAAACCTAAAAGGTGCTTAGGCTTCAAATAAAGGCTTAGGTTTAAAGATACATGTGAACCATCACACCCACTGAAAGTTAATTTTTAATTCACTAAGTAGACTTGATTTTTTTCTTACAAATAGAATGGGATACATTCTTGCTAAAAAGAAATATTTTTTTTAAATAAATCTTTCTTAACATCTTAAAATAAATTACAACCATCTCTCTCCTTCTTAACTTCTTGGGTACCAGAGAAGGTACCAAGCCTTCTCATATCTCAGATGCATTGGGGAGATAACAAAAAGGGAGAAGTTCTTTGGAATTAAGACCTACAATCTGTAAACTAAAATCCACTTTACCAATAACATTGCTATCTGGACCCACTAAGCCTCTCAGGGCGGGCTCACATCCAAGAAGCTAACTATAACACAGAGGGAAGATCTTGTCATACAGTCACGAAGTCAGGATGTGTTGAAAGTATGTTCACCTCCATCTTAAGAAGGCCACACAGACAAGGGCCCATGCTGAGGAGGGCTCTGTTGTCACTGGAATGTTCTAGTGCTGCAGTCTAAAGTCTCCCAATCCCTGTCAGTGTACCTCTGTGTGTTTGTATGTATATGTCTGTGTGTTTCATATATGTGCATATGTGCGTGCCTAAGGAAGCCAGGGAACAACCTTACGTATCAGTCCTCTGGCATCATTAACTGTGTTTTTTGTTTGTTTGTTCCTTCGTTTGTTTTCTTTTGAGATGGAGTCTCTGCCTGACTTGGAACTCGACAAGTAGGCTAGGCTGGCTGGCCAGCTGTCCCCAGGAATCTGCTTGTCTCTCGTCGCCCACTGGTGGGATTACAAACATGCAGCACCGTGGCTAGCTTTCTTACGTGAGTTTTGGGATTCAGACTCAGTTAATCCTGTTTGTAAGGTAAGTAGTCGACCATTTAAGTCATCTCCCAGTTCTCTGTACAATCATATCTGCCTCGCAGCCTTCCCAATCATTTTACCCAGGACTCCTATACTCCCCCCCCCCTTTGTCCTGGCTTCACAGTGCGCCTCCTAACTCTATGAGAGTGACTATACAGATTTGTGGCCCAGAGCTCTTCCACGTGTCACTCACAGGTTTGCCTGTCAATCTGCAAGGGACAGGAGCTTCTCTGGAACTAGGACTGCTCACATATGCACATCTCCACATGGCCTCTCCATTCTGCCTCTGCACGTTGCTGTCTGCCCAGGTGAGCCACAGCCAATCTCTCTCTCACTACCAGAACCTAACACACAGGGTCCAAGTGGCAGCTCCACTCTACCTGGGCTCAGTTAACCTTAACTGATAGAATGAGCTAGCTAAAATGCAAGTGATGAATGGAGCCCTTTCCTGCATGACACGGGGACTCTCCACTCACCCTGGCTGCAAAGTGTCACATGTTTTATGCATGTGCATCTTTATACAGCAGCTAGAGACACAGAAACATCTTATATCACCTAAGGCCAACTGTCTGTCTGGAGTCTGGCTGCCTGCCCTGCAATCCATCCTTCCACAGCTCCTTCATCTTTCCCCACTCCCCACTCCTGGGGCAGTCTTCCGCCTGCCCCCATTACATAGCACAAAGGTGAATAAATCAACATGAATCTCTTATTATCTTATTTTGTCTCTGTTCCCTCCTACCTTGTCCTCCCAATCCTGAATGGGTTGAGAGAAATTAATGCCGGTGTCTCTGGCAAATGTATTGCACCTATAATTCAGTTCTAAAACAGGCCGACTAGCTGTGGCTAAACCTTGGGCAGAAGGTTCATTTTTCACACGTGTAATTGAATCCCTCCATTCAATTTTCTCCCAGGTATTAAAGACAACTGATGCCTCACTGAGAACTCTTATAAAATATCTCCCAGACACTTGTCAGTGGGGAGCAATGTTGCCTCTGGAAGCCAATGGAGACAGGGCAGGATGGGAGAAGGCAGTGGCCCAGTGTTTGCCTATAATTCACAGGCTAAAGGTCACTGTGAAGTTCTGCAAGTTGTAAGAATTCTGTATTTCCTCAGTGCCCACTTGATGACATCAACATTTTTGCAAAGTTGAAATCTCAGCTTAGGTATCTTTATCAGGAATTTGAACTGACTTTTGGAACTAACGCATATTAGTTCACACTTAGTATTTGAAATGACATTGTTTACACACTGTGTTTCAATCCAACAGAAGGGGGTGTAATCCAGAGATGATGCTCACAGTGGTCATGGGTGGATAAGATACTTCTGGTGTTTACAAATAATGATTTATTTTTTCCAGATAAGTTTATTTTGTATTTTACTTAACTTGTTCCATTCCTATCTGGCTTTCGGCCACTTGATTCTGACACAAGTCACCAGTAAGCCACTGAAATCACTTTCTGCCGGCTTTTCTGGTGCTATTTTCTCTTCCAAAGTCCCCTCAGTTTATCCTGGTTTTTGTTTTGTTTTGTTTTGTTTTGTTTTGTTTTGTTTTGTTTTGTTTTGTTTTTTATCACTGTTTCAATCCTGATTTCTGGTCCTCATCTCTAATCCTCCTGTGTTTTGAAATTCTTCTTTTTGTAAATATTTATCTATAGTGTGTGTGTGTGTGTGTGTGTGTGTGTGTGTGTGTGTGTGTGTGTGTGATGACACATAGGTAAAGGTCTGGAAGAACACTAAAACAGCTCATCCCAATGGGACCCAAAGAAGGAACTAAGGGTGGCAAGATTGGTAGTGGTTCCCTTTACCTACTGAGCCATTTCTTTGGCTATTGAAATGTTCTAAGTAGTAAGTCTGTGTCAGCTGTTCCTTTATAATGGGATTTGAAAACCATGTGCCAGTGAAACAATGTGAGTCAGGGATGATGCTGGATGCCTTTAATACCAGCACTGAGGAAGTAGATAAAGGAGAACCTCAATGAGTTTGAGGACAACCTGGTCTGGAATTGAGAAAATTCCAGGCTAGCCAGGGATACACAATGAAACTGCCATCTCAATGATGTGCTTGTGTGTGTGTGTTGAAAGGTACGTGTGGGTTTATGTTGGTATGTGTGTATATGTGTGGGTGTGTGGGTATGTGTATGTTTAAAATACTTGACACTATGATTTGCGTTGGTGACCACTGCTACAAAGCCAAGAGCCATGTAAAGGGACTCTGAACAACACCTTTCAACCCGAACACCTGTCTAAGCAACACAGAAACACATGCAGGGTCTACCCCTTGGCAAGTCCTTGGGGTTTTATTTGGCAGTTTGATTTGTCTTTTCACTAAGTGTCTCTGTAACATCAGGACATGGCAAAACAGAAGTACCTCCATGCAGGAAGGAAAATGGCCCTGGGAGGGGACACAGAACAAATGCATCAAGCCTTTCTTGTTAGATGTTGGTTATATCTCACTGTACCAGAAAGCACCACAGAAGGCAGGGCTCAGAATACTTCAGAAGTGGCTAGTTACCTGATTCTGACTCTGAAGTGTTGGGAAGCTGCTGCTGAGCATTTGAAGTTCAACCAATCACTCACTTTAATTTGGCTGAGAGCTGAGCTGGAACTATCATGGCGGACATGACTTCCTGCCACACTTGTGTTCTTAGCCATGACAGCTGAAGAGCTGAGGACAGGTGAGGTCTCTCTCTCTCTCTCTCTCTCTCTCTCTCTCTCTCTCTCTCTCTCAGAACTGTGTTTTATTCGGTGGTTTGTGGCTCCAAGTGAGATGGAGGAGAAACTTCCTGGTCCCTGCACGCCATTACTTCCACCAAATGCTAATGCACTCGTGAGGCTAGTTCAATTCAACAGAAGGTGAAATTGTTAGATTCTAGGTCCTGGTGGGAGAGCTGGAATACACACATATGGTAGAGAAGAACTGTTGGTAGATCTTGGAGACTGTCTACCAAACTAGCCCTCCCTGCTCTTCTTCACTCAGACTCTAGCAAGGATAAGGACATTAAAGGTCACATGGGTGCTAAAGACCCCTGGCAGATAGCATCCTCTCCCAAATGTTTACCTCAAAGGTTGAGCAGTGCAAATAACGCCCTTTGCTTTTAATGTTGCCTAATAGTTGTCCCTCCATCCTTATTTTAAATTTGTTGGAGTCTGAATCCAACTAGTTGGTCTGTGGCCGAAATATTAAACTTGCATAGGAGTTTGAGCCCATGCAATTTCTTTCTCTGTTATTTATGCTACTTCCTCAAATCAGAAGAGACCTTGGATTCTAAGTGTCTCAGGAAAAGAAGCATGTCAGCCACATTTTCATTTATAGACAATGGAGTATTTTCTCATTGAGCTTCTAGGACTAGTCTGAAGGACTCTTCGGAATTCTTATGTACAAGTGTTACTGTCCATTTGATTTTAAAGTCACCGCCAACTATATAGGATTAGATTACTTGACAAGGTTTCAAATTTGACATTGTGGGAGTATAAGGAGATCATGGCTACTGTTCTCTAGTTTGAACTTAGTAAATGAATCTAAATTCTCTCCATTCAGCTTGGTTGAGACTTAAAGAAGACTCAGAGCGATAGCATTTATGTCAAGGAAAGCTAGTTCCTCAGGATGAATTAAATATGCCTTTTCATAAGAAAAAGGAGGGTTTTTATTTTTAATTGACTTTACTGTCATAACTCATCACAATGTCCTTGGGTGGCAATCTTTAATGTTCTAGTACTTTGTGTCCCTATGTGTTTAACACTGAGCAGGATAACTTCCTCTTTCTGAGCTCGCATTGGGAATTCAAAGGTGAGCAGGAAAAGAGAATTAAATAGAGTCTAGTTGAGGGAGGGGGTTGGTTTTCAGGGCTAAGAGCGGTTATCCTTGTAAAACCCTTGCCAGCTGTTAATCCAATTATCTCTTTGGGATTCAGTTCACAAAAATTGGCATTTTTAAAATTATCATCATATATCACATGAAAAATGTATGCCTAATTGATAAAATATATTTATTTCCTCAGCAACTCTCTTTCAACAGTCAGTTTCAAATTTTCCTGCAGTAAGGGAAACCTGCCTCCTCCAGCTCTGTTTTTTATTTTTTTCTGAAAAACCATTTAAAAATACTTTTCAAACTTCAGGAGATACATGACTTCCTGCTTATGAGCCAATTTCATTCATGATCTCTGTGGCTCATCAACCAAGTTTCCCTGTAGAAGGTCACCTTCTCATAGAAAAAGCCTTCAGTCTATCCTCTAGGACAATCTTGGTGGTCATCGCCCAAAGGCTGCTGAGAAGACAGAAATGGGAAGAAAATGTCCCAGGCCTCATATTTAGACAGAGAAATCCACTTTTATCAGTTTTGTTCATTTTCATTTCGGTTTAAAAGCCCACTTGGACTAAGAGTTCTCAGGTCATCAACTGTTTGAAAGCACCTGCGTAAGGGAACACATGTGGTTTGTAAATCCTGCTAAAGCTATTTTTACATTGTGATATAATTCTCCCTACTGCTGCTATGAAAGACTTTTTTTTTAAAACTGAAAGCTATGATGTAAGCGCTTCAGACTGACCTGTTTAGCCCCCAAAGGCCTCCTTGAAGGTTCTGCCCTGTGCTTTGAATGCGTTTTGAGTGGATGCCAAAGATTTCCAGTCTCCTCAGCTCAAAAGGGCTAAGAAGCCAGGCCAAGGGGGAAATCCCAGCTGTAAAGTTTGAAAAAAAAAATCTCAGATGTTAATTCTGACCCATGTGCCAATATGCTGCCATGGCCAGTAAAGCCAAGCAATCTTGCTCTAGACTTCTTAATCTGTGTTCTACTAATGGATTTTTATCCATAGTCCAAAGGTTACAAATTAAAGATCCCATTTCCACCTCTTTTCATTAAATTATTCTAACCTCACCTTGGGTAATTCATCACTGTCTCTCTGGCTCTTGGTAGAACATGTTGGGAATGGAAGAACCAGTGTACACGGTCCTAGTCTCCACCTTCCACACACATTCCAGGAACAAAGGCTATGAGTCCAGCCTCTCAGAAGATGAGAATGGGGTTCCCCTGGTTTATTCTGTGCTGCAGTAGTCAATTCCAAGAGTCCTGTGACCCATGAGAACTCACGTTTTAATGGCATCGTACCCCTTGTTTCTTTTTCTTGACACGTTCCCATGTCATTTGAGGTTGCACCTTTGAACATCTTGGCTAGAGGATCATGTGTTGGCTATTTACATAGTGTTCATTCTGTGCACACAAATCCTGACTGGCCACTTGGAGAAAGGAAATGAGGGTCAGGAATTTCACGTGGCCCTAAGCTCTCTGCACCTGTGAATTGCATTGACTTGACTGGTTTTCTGTACATTTAATAAAGTCTGTTTATGAAATGGGGGGCTTGACTTCACTGCTACTTGCCATGGTCTCAGTTGTATCAAAAAAAAAAAAAGCATTAAAAAGCATGGAAACCCTAACCCCCAATGAGATTATAAATGAGAGTTAGCAGATCAAATGAAAACCTAAGAGCAAGGCCCAGATCCAGTAGAACTCATGTCTTTGTGTAGGGAGGGGCACCAGGAACAGGGTTGCACAGGGTAACGGCATACAAAGCCATGTGTGCACATACTATGTGGAGGACTCAGGAGAGACTGACCCTGCCAATACCTTGATTTAAACTCCCTGCCTTCAGAGCTGTATCCGAATAAAATGATATTGTGCTGACCAAGAAGGGGGCTCAACAGCAAAAATATCTGTTCCTCGAGCTCAAGCTCAATGATGTGAGCTCCTTTGAATCCCATAACCTGTGGTAAAGGGAGAAAACAAGAGTCCAAAATTTATCCTCTGACCTCCACATGCAAACTGTAGCAACACACACACCACCACCACCACCAATAGCAACAACAACAATACTACTAATAATAATACTAGCCACTCAGCCTGTAATAATTTGTTATTGAAATACATTTTACCTTTCTCTTAAAATATCCACAAGATGGATGATGGCTGGTATTCTTAAGACAGGAACTGGCTACCAAAGCAATAAGGCATGTGATCCTACAATTAGAATTTTCATCCTCCTCCCTGCACATGGCCCACTAGCAAAGAGAGATGGGACAAAGATCCAATGGATCACAAATGGGCAAAATGGGAACCAAACACAACTGAATATGAAGAAGCATCTATAAACCTCTAAATGGATCACTCTGTAGAGTTCCTAGGGAACTGAGCACACAGAGGGACCCAGGAGTGCTGTCGGAGACAATATCTTCCCACATGCTTGGACCTTGTGCATCTTGACCCTCCTCTTATCATACATTTTTTTGTAACAACTTTCCCAGCAACAGGCAAATATAATCAAAGATTTGCCTGTGTTCCACAAACAAATAACTAAATCCCTAAGTGGGTGATGAGACACCACTATAGCTATTTGACAGAAGCGTAGGTGGCAACCTACCACCTAAACATAACATCTAAAGAAAGTGGTCATCTGATGAGACTGAGCCTATAACCTGTGAGATCTCTCACTATCTCTAGGTCCAAAGTGTGGGAACTGAAGTTCATGTTTGGCTGACATCTATTGGAGAATTCGTTGGCAGGAGTGCTGTGCTCAGTGCTGCATGAAGTCGAATAGAGAGGAGTCTATTTTCCCCTCTGCCATAGTCAGAAGGGGAAAGATCTTTATCCTTATATCACAATTATATCCTTATCCTTCAAAAATGCTGATTTGTAGATGAGGCTTCAATGTCGAGAATCACAAAGAAATGTAGGAATATTTGGAAATTGTAAGATCAAAGGCTGTGGGGCTGAAGAGATGACTCACTCATGAAGAGTAGGTACTTCTCTTGCACAGGACCTGCCTTTGGTTCCTAGCACCTGCATCAGACATCTTACAACTACGTGTAACTCCAACTCCTCGGAATCTGATGCACTTTTCTGGACTAAGTGGGCATTTGCTCTCACATGTAGATTTCACAAACAGACATATACATATACACATAACTAAAATAAATCACCGTAATTAGTGTCACCAGGATCCTATCATCATCATCAACACTAACCTCACCTTTCAGCAGCGGCAGCATCGCCAACACCAACACCAATCATCACTTCATTATCCTCACCAGCATCACTATCACCATCATCATCACCATCATCATCATAATGGCTATTTGCAGAATAAAATGAAAATACTTTAAACAGATAACATACATACATAATTCAAAGTATGAGGCATTATAGATATACATAAGTGAAGATAAGCAAAAAATATTTTCATTTCAATTTAATCGAAAGCATAAATGTAAATGTGTGTCCCCTGAGAAGACAACTAAGTAGAGACATTTACAAATCCCAATGCTAGAAATGTGTATTACATAAAAAGAACAACAACACGAGGTTTAAGTGAGATGGGCAAGGCATTCCCCATTCCAAAACAGGTAAGACACATGAGGATAAACTATGGAAATAGAGAAGCATAAACTAATCCAGTCTTCAATTGTGGAGAGTCTGAGGTGACCCTTCTAATGAAAGCAAACAGCCTTTTCTACAAGTCACCAGTTGAAGGCCCTCTATTTGGAACAATGACTGAAGCCCCCTATTCTTTGGACCAGCCCAGCCTGTTTGTGTGCTCATTGACTGGCACTGTTATGGAGAAGTGTTAACAAGAGGCTGTGACTCAGGTGAGCAATAAGGACCAGATGGTAACAACACAAACACAGCAACTCCCACACCCTGGTCCTTACAACAAGCATAATTATTATAAATGGGACAATGATGGCATGAGCAGGGACCTAAGGTTTCCAGGGGGACCTGCACAGTAGCATCCTCTACCCAGGGATGCAGCCAAGACTCAGATAACACAAAAGCCCCCAGATTGATTATTGTCTATGAACACGGCACTCACTCGATGGGTCATTGTCCCAGTCTGATTAATGAAATGATGATGCTAACAGGGGTGTTCAGCTTGCTGCATCCTGTGACCTACTCACGTTGTGCAAAGTACCCCCCGACCATCAATTCTCGGTGCCCTTGTCAGATAATTGTTTATGAAAAGATGGATGCGTGTGACAATCTTGAGTGAAGGGGGCTGATGTATGTGTTGTTGAGGCTTGAAATAATCAGCTTGGCAATAAATGGCCTGTGTGTTTGTCAAATGACAAGCTGGGAAGCATTAGCATTCCTCAGGCACCGTGCCTTCCTCTCCAAGCTGGTGTCTAATGACTACCAAAGATCGCCCATGAATAAACGCTTAGCCTTACCCAGACATATTACTCAGCCAATGCAGACATTCCCCAAACAAAATTGATATCTTAATGATACAAGTTTGTGTAGAGTAATAAAAGCCTGGTGAGAAAGACCTGGAGAGTGAATGAGGCCATAGACATTGTTCCACAAGGACATACTTCCCTGCAATGTGTAGCACATTTGCTTATGATCATGAGAAAGCTTGGGGCTCTGGCCTTTTCTCTTCTGTTCAATTCCCCTGGCTACCTGGAAGGCCTACCCCTTCTCTGGTTTTACCTGGCAGCTAAACATCTCTAGGCATAGAAAAGGGTTTAGATTTGCTGTTACGTTTTCTCACACTCTACAATGTTATTGCAGTCACATCTGATGTAAGACAGCTAAGACTGGGTCTGAGTAGTGGTAGCCTTTGGAAGTGAGGCACAGTCATCTCTTCAAAGAAGCCATGGAAGAAACCTTTGTTGCCCATGCCCACACCACCCAGAGAATCTTGCACGATGCTCAAAAACTCCCATGTGACCCTTTACATCCAGCTCCTTGCTGGCTGCAGGTTTTGTTTGAATACAGGAGCACATGTGCACATTTCTCTGCTGTTTCCAGCAAACATCCTCCTCCAGCATCATAAAATCCTGGGCAGCCCCTCTGCTCCCTACTAGGATACATGTAAGTTCAACTCGTCCTTTATAGATGGGTTCCCAGAAAAAAATAGCACTGCCTCGCCAACTCCATTAACAAGCTCCAGCTCAATCCTCTAGTCTCTTCATCCTCTGGTGGCTTGGAGCCCTGACCGCCCAATGTAACCCACACCCCCTTTTTGAGTCTCTTTTCAACTTCCTTTTCTTCACTGAAGCTCAGTGATTCAGAACCTTAATCTCCTCACCTCGTTAGCAAAGAGGGTGACATCATTTTCAAAACTTGCCCTCTACCACACTAACCTTGCCTTTCCTCCTATAGCTCTATATATTAGGTGTCCAATAAATATTTGTTGAATGAATGAAATATCTGGAGCATGAAAGATGGATTCTGAAGACAGATAAGTTTGGGGAGAGTTGAGATTAAGAGTGTTTAGTCTTTAGCCGAAGATCCCTCAGATCTCTTAATGCGCTAAGAAGCTGGGTGAAGCTCCAAGATCATATGGAATGTGACATTGAGCAGACTTATTTCACATGGAATTCGTGTTTTTCAGGTTGCCTAGAAACCTCTCAAAGAATTACATTAGACTTAATGACAACCAAATTTCCTTTTGGTTGTGCAGTTTGATGCCAAGTCTCTTTCACAGAGACCTGCCCCTCACTCCTATCCATCAGGGGGGAAAGGGACTCTTTAACTTTATTAACTGTATCTGCCCAAATCTTCAACACTGTGTGTCTTACCTATAAAACTCCAATCCTTTCTCTCTCTCTCTCTCTCTCTCTCTCTCTCTCTCTCTCTCTCTCTCTCTCTCCCATACCCTTGGAATCCCTGGAGAGATAGATTAATGTCTTTTGTAGGATAACAAAATGGCCAGTGACTGTGGACCCTGATGCTTCAGAATAGAGACTTGCCAGAAAGTCCAAGACAGGCTTTGAGGGCTGAAACCTGAGGTTCCAATCTATCAATGTCTGAGGAGGGCAAATCAGCTAGAGATTAAGTTAAACATCAAGGACCAATGATTCATAGAATCTCACTTATATAATAAGTGTTCATAGAAATTCAAGCCAGAGTCAGAGCAATTCTGGGCTGGCGAGCATGGGACAGATTCTGGGAATGTGAGGTAGCCCAAGGAAGCAAGGATGCTCTTATCTCCATCCGCCCTGCTTCATCCTAAACATTCCTCTCATCTTGCCCAGTCCCAGTAAGTTAAATGTTTGCTAGATTCTGAGAGTTGCTCTTGCCTATTACTTAGTCTGAGAAGGGGATCACAGGAGCCCTAATTTATATCCCAGGAGGACAGAACTCATGAGTAGGGAAGTATCTGAATTGGAACATTCTCATGAGACTGAGCTCATAACCAGATTCTAACCTTGGGCAACAATTTAGAGCTTTTGGAGGATCGTATTTGTAAGGAGACAACAAGCATACTTGTGCCGGATGTGATGTTTGTATGTGTAAATGCTTAAGTCTCCATGTTTAAAAACATAGTCCAAATCCATACTGCCCTAACTCCACTCATTGTAATAGCCACATTGCTAACTTATTTTTCCACATCTTAGTGTTATATACTTGTTCGGGTCTAGATTTCAGTAGCAAAATACCATAGATGGTGAGAGTTGAGCAACATTGTGTTCCTCATAACTGTAGGGTCTGGAAGGTCCAGGGTCAAGATGTGGCCAAATGTCTTGTCATTTTGGTTTGCAAATGCCCATGGGATTGTAGTACACTCATAAAGCAGAGATAGGAAGGACACTGGCCTCTTTCTGGGTTGTTGCAAACACTAATACCACCAGGATAGCTCCAGCCTAATGCCTTCACCTAATCCTGATATCTTTCCAAAGGCCACAGCCCTGCTCCTGATCACAATGGAGACTAGGATGCCAACATAGAAATTTTGTAAAGACAGATTTATTCTATAAAATATATTTATTTATTTATTTATTTATTTATTCTTTTGCCCTCCTTTTGGTACATTTAGAAAATGGAGTACTACTCGGCTATTAAAAAACAATGAATTCATGAAGTTCTTAGGCAAATGAATGGAACCAGAAAACATCATCCTGAGTGAGGTAGCCCAATCACAAAAGCACACACATGATATGCACTCACTGATAAGTGGATATTAGACCAGAAGTTCGGACTACCCAAGATACAACTCACAGACCACATGAAGCTCAAGAAGAAGACCACAGTGTGGATACTTTAGTCCTTCTTAGTGGGGGAATAACAAAAAAGAAGAAGAAGGAGGAGGAGGAGGAGGAGAGGAGGAGGAGGAGGAGGAGGAGGAGGAGGAGGAGGAGGAGGAGGAGGAGAAGAAGAAGAAGAAGAAGAAGAAGAAGAAGAAGAAGAAGAAGAAGAAGAAGAAGAAGAAGAAGAAGAAGAAGAAGAAGAAGAAGAAGAAGAAGAAGAAGAAGAAGAAGGGGATCAAAATACCCATGGGAGGAGATACAGAGACAAAGTTTGGAGCAGAGACTGAAGGAAAGGCCATCCAGAGACAGCCCCATCTGGAGATCCATCCCATATACAGTCACCAAACCCAGACACTATTGTGGATGCCAACAAGTGCTTGCTGACAAGAGCCTGATATAGCTATCTCCTGAGAGGCTCTGCCAATGTCTGATAAATACAGAAGTGGATGCTCTCAGCCATCCATTGGACTGAGTACAGGGTCCCCAATGGAGGAGCTAGAGAAAGGACCCAAGGAGCTGAAGGGGTTTGTAGCCCCAAAGGAAGAACAACAGTATGAACCAACCAGTATCCCCAGAGTTTCCAGGGACTAAACCACCAACCAAAAAGTACACATGGAGGGAATCAAGGCTCCAGCCGCATATGTAGCAGAGGATGGCATTGTTGGACGTCAATGGGAGGAGAGGTCCTTGGTCTTGTAAAGGCTTGATGCCCCAGTGTAGGGGAATGCCAGGACAGGGAAGTGGGAGTGGATGGGTTGGTGAGCAGGGGGAAGGGGATAAGGTGGGGGAGGTTGGAGGGGAAATGAGGAAAGGGGATAAAATTTGAAATGCAAATAAAGAAAATATCTAATGATAATTTTTAAAAGAGAGAGAGAGAAGAAGAAGAAATCCTGGGGCTTCCTGGTTCATCCATACATCCCCAAAGCCATTTGACTACAGGAATTTTGTCCCCTAAAGCTGTGTGACTAGGCTATGTAGCTGAAAGGAAAGAGTTTCTTCAATTCCACCAAGCCTGCGGCAGAGATCAGGATCAGGCTCTAGTTGCATGAACAGTTTGGAGCCATGCACACATTCCAGAGAGGCAGCAGGGAAATTCACAGCACTTGGGAGGTAATTGCCAGTTACTGCTCTACTGGTCCCAATTTTAGTAGCAAATGAGCAAAGTATAATGTATCAAGCCTATTAAAAATAAAAAACCAAAAGTGCCCACAAGGGGAAGGAAAATGCCACAGAGTTTACCAAGATCCAGTCATCATCAGAGCTAATGTCTGATGGCCCCACGCCCCGCACACTGTCAGCGGGTGCTGATATCTCTGTGATACTGTTGAGAGCTCACAAGCTCTGTGCTACTTCCACAATGGTAATCAGCAGGTTACCCCCACCCCCATCCCCAAACCCCACCCCCACCATCCAGGAAGGCAGCCTAGTCCCTGACATGGCAAGGCAATCAGATACTCAAACTTTCTTCTTGAAAGAGACATAAGGCAAGGGATTGATTTTTCAAACAGGAAAGTTTTCCAAACCTGCTTGGGAGGAGTAAGAACCATCCCTGAGCTTCTAAGGAAGATCATTTCCATCACCTCCCCCAGCCTGCTTTACCATCCCCTCCACCTGAAACCCTCTATACCTTACTATCTCAAACTAGCAAGGCTCTCACACAGCACTGCCCACTGGAGTTGACCATGTCTCCTGATGTGCTCAGTCCAACCCCAGACACCCAAGCCTGGCATTCCTGAAATTTTATTCAGAGGCATCTAGGAGACCGGCAAAGAATTCGCCAGCATTTACACCTGAAAAACTCTATTGTCCCCCACCCATTCAAGCAGCCTTCTTCTGCCCAGTCTCCCGGCTTCTCTGGTGAATCACATCCCAGTTTATAGCCTACATATCCGCTGATACAAAGCATACGTGTCTCCCTGTGCACATACTGAACCCATGTCTCTCAGGTATCTTCCTGCCTGGTACAGCCTCCATCTCATTCCAGAAAGTCTTTCCAAACTATTTGCTGTGCTAAACAGGGTTCACATAGTGGGAGGAAGGGAAGCTGAAGCCAGCCTTGTTTAAATGGGTGGCATCAACGTCAGCGTTACCCATTTCACTCACAGGAATTCTGTTTGGCAACTGAGAGGAATGGCACAATAGAGAAGTGTGAGCTAACCAGAAGTTCGCTCTCCAAAGCTTCGGCAGGGTTATAAAATTAAGGAAAACTCACAGAACTCAGGATAGTCACACTGCAGCAACGCAGGCAATCACCACAGACCCCTCTGAACAGGAAAAGTCTCCCTGAAAGAGCAGGTCACAGCATAGAGAGCAAGGCAGGAAAACTAAATCCCCAAAGAGAAGTCATCCAAAAAGGAAACAAACACAAGGAGCCTCCAGACAGGAGCAATCCTGGAAGATGCCTCAGGCAGAAGGCAGCTGTGAATGGAGGTCCTGGACCATCACCCGGGCTCCTTCTCCTGTGTGCGAATGTGCAGAGCTTCCTGGCAGCTCGGAACCACTTAATTAGAATGGGCTTTTCACTAGCTGCATCGCCCCTTGTGTGAGACAAATCGTGTACTCTTCCTTTGGAGTGAATTAGAAGACAGACTATACCCTTGAGCCAGGGTCACCAGATAAAGCCCCACAACAGCCAGAGAAAGAGTGGCCTTAAGAATGAGGGGAGCGGTAGAAGCCAAAATTAGAAGAGGAAATGTGGCCGGGCGTGGTGGCGCACGCCTTTAATCCCAGCACTCGGGAGGCAGAGGCAGGCGGATTTCTGAGTTCGAGGCCAGCCTGGTCTACAAAGTGAGTTCCAGGACAGCCAGGGCTATACAGAGAAACCCTGTCTCGAAAAACCAAAAAAAAAAAAAAAAAAAAAAAAAGAAGAGGAAATGTAGTAGACTGAACCCGAGGAGAGGCCTCAGTGAAGCTGCCCAAGCCTTCACAGAAACAAAAGTGCTTCTTCCAGAAGCAGAGATGAGTCGGGCTGAGCAAAAGTGGGCGGAAAGGCAGGAGTTTGCATATGGTATGGAAACGGGTGCCATCAGGAACAAAAACTGAAACAGAAAAGTTAAAACAAAACAAAACACCGAAATGTTAAATATCACAGAGAAGAAAGGTGCAGACAGGCGGGGGAGTGGGGGTGGGGGATGCTGCAGGCAGCCCTATGAGGCACGTAAGCTACGTTAAGATCTCAAGATATAGGGTCATAGTCTGAAAACATCCACCAAGACCAGAGTTCTTGAGACAGGACAAAGGGATAAGCACATGGTCAACATTTGGTGTTTTAGGAAGAGAGACTTCTTGTCAAAAGAAAGAAAGAAAGAAAGAGAGAGAGAGAGAGAGAGAAGAGAAGAGAAGAGAAGAGAAGAGAAGAGAAGAGAAGAGAAGAGAAGAGAAGAGAAGAGAAGAGAAGAGAAGAGAAGAGAAGAGAAGAGAAGAGAAGAGAAGAGAAGAGAAAAAAAGAAAATGACTGAGGTCTTCACACCAGAAAATACCTTAAGTTTGGGTGTGAGGGAAAACGTATACTCACAAATGGTATGTTCTATGGAAATTTTATTTGTTAAAAATTTTTGGAAAAACAATCGGACCTGCAAATCTTAATTAAATGCTAAAAAATATGCCTTGTTGTCTAAACTACAAAGAATACAAACAGAAATCAAAATTAAAGTTCCAAATACAGAATTTAAAAACCAAAAGCCAATTAGATAATAAAACTCAAAGTATAAAAGTGAATGACTGACAGTTCTAAGCAGAGTCCCAGCAAAGATCATGGCAAGCAGCTCCCCTGTGACCAGACCAGTTTATTCCTTTAAACACTATGTCTGCAGCTTCCTGAAGACAATAGATGCCACCTCAAGTAGTGAGAATTTGTCTATAAAGTTCATATATTTCATACATTCTTTTAAGAACTGGAGAATGCAGAGATCTGAAAATAAAAGAATTGACCATTCAAAACCTAAATATATGTCTAAATAACTGCCATGAAAACGCATAGAAAATGTCAATGTCAAAAAATAGCCCTTGGGAAAAAAATCATGTATTGTTGAAAAGTTAATAACAAAGTGCCCATTGATATAATACAGTGGTTCAAAACAGACTTGGTGAGGCAGTTTGAATGATCCCCATAGGCTCAGAGTGACTGACACAACTAGGAGGTATGGCCTTGTTGGAGTGGGTGTGGTCTTGTTGAAGTGGGTGTGGCATTAGTGAAGTGGTTGTGGCCTTGTAGGAGTGGGTGTGGCTTTGTTGGAAGAAGTGTTTCACTGAGTTGGGCTTTGAGGTTTCAGATGCTTGAGACAGGCCCATGGTCTATCTGTCTCTGTCTCTGTCTCTCTGTCTTTCATATATATATATATATATATATATATATATATATATATATATATATATATATATGAAAGGCAGATATATATATATATATATATCCTGCTTGCCAATCCAGATGTGGAATTCTTGGCTTCTTCTCCAGCACCATGTCTGCCTATGTTGCCAAGCTTCCCACTGTGATGCTAATAGGACTAAAACTATGAACCTGTAGCTAGCTATCTCCAATGTTTTTCTTTATAAGGGTTGCCATGGCCTTTCTTCACAGCAATAGAAACCCTAAGTAACCTGATACATAATACTAGACACATAGTAATAATAATAAATAATAATAATAATAGCAATAATGGTCTAGGCCCAGATCCAACTGTAGATCTCGGGGACTGTTTGAACATAGTGTTACAATGCCTCATAGTGTTACTCTTTCTATATGAGGGCTCATAGTGGCACTTATCATATGGTGTAATGATAGCAACTACATAAGTCAATGAACAAAAATCACTGATTTATTTTACAAACTCCAGTTCTAGTAGAGTAAAATGCATACAGAACTTTGAAGTGCCTAATGTCCAGGGCCTGTGTGTGTGAGACCCACAGTGGGAGACCAGAGAGGAAGTGTCCCACTTCCAAGTTGCTCAGCGCACATCGCAGGCAAAAGGCCCCAATTCTTCCAAGCACCACAGAATCACCTCTCGAGCTTCTAAATCTGCACTAGGACCCACCTAGAGATGGATAAGATACACGTCTCTCGGGATGAAACTGAGCCCACAGTGTTTATAAGCTTCCAGGTGATTCCAATAAATAACCAGCTAGGGGGCCCACTGTTCGAGAACTGTGGCTGTGGGCCTCTGATGACCATCTCTAACTCTCTCATCTTGGGGAAGAATGCTAGACTCTTTTTTTGTCTTGCCCTTTGCTACTTGATTTCCCTCTGAGGGAAATCCTTCTCTCTGCTAATCTTTCCTTCTGAGATGTAGCAAACCTGGACCATCCCTCAATGCTTTAGCTATAGGCCATCTGACATCCCACAAAGCTGGAAACATAAGGGAATTCCAGTGGGAGATGAGTGAGAGAGAGAGAGAGAGAGAGAGAGAGAGAGAGAGAGAGAGAGAGAGAGGAGGCAGGGGAGGTGGGTTGTACATTTTACTGGTGCCAACATTCCAGACATGGGTTTTGGAGAGGATATATGCACAGCAGTATGAGGTTATGGTTTGTCTGGACTGGGTGGCACTGAAGGCAGATGTGCCTGTTAGGCCAAGGAGCTTGGCCCCTGACTGCGGACAGGGTCATGCAGCAAATGTCTTTTCCAGACAGCAAAGCTGCAAGCAAGGATCGATGTTCAGACCCTTTCAAATCCCTAAACTGAAGAAATAACTGATTGGATTCCACCATTTCTTTCTCCCATTCCATCACAATTTCCACCCCATGTTTGCAGGAATGTTTGGGCAGTAACTTCAGCTCTGTCTCTAGTCAAAAGCAGCTTGGGCAGTCTGGGAGAGGGTTTTTAAGATAATGACTCATGCCAAGAGATGAGTCAGACACAGACACAGACATGGCCAGGACAAGCCAAGAAGGGCAGGGACAAACGTGTCTTCCGAAGACAGACATGCCAATCCATTCTGCAAACATTTCACATCCTGTCACCAACAGGGCTGCCAGGGCACACAGGAGGGACAGAGAGTGGAGGGGATGTAATGCTAGCCAATTCCTGACACTGCAGCCCCCTCCCTTCTGGCTCTGATCACCATTACATCCTGGGTTTTGAATGACCCTATAAAAATGTCCAGAGTGAAAGACAGATTCAGAAACTGAGGAAACATTATCCTGATGGCGCTCCTTTAACATCCTCCACGCTCTGTCTTCAGCCCTTCCCCCCAGGCCCTACCACCCCCAGCCCATCCCCAATCCCCAGGTCTGGCCAGGCAGAGAATTTATGAGCTGTAAGTTCTGTTTTTCTACATTGATGGAAATCACTGGCAAGCATTTCCACTGGGCAGAACCCCATCCAAAGAGTCAAATATCTAGGCACCCAGCTGAGCTCCAGAGGTCTGCATTTATGAAGCTGATCGATGTGCCCTGTGGCCATAAACCATCCTCTATTTACCTATGACAGCACAGTATTTGAGTTCATAAAAGGATGATTTTTTCCCCTAACTTCCTACGCCTGGAAGGCCCCAGCTTCTCTTTACTAGGGGCTCACATATCAGGTGCACACAGTGTTTAAATGAATAAAGCCAGTTGCAGGCTTCTCTCACTCTTGAGATGAAGGAATTTAAGGGGACCTAACGGGACCCTGATCAAGATGCCACAGATTCCCAGGGATTTCATACATAGTGGGAAAATATATGCCTACTGTCCTGCATAATACAGATGGCACCTGAAGCCCCTATTGGTTTCTTCATGGATTCACAGACACCTCCCTCCCTGTGAGACAGAAGGAATTAAGCTTCCCCAACAGCACCAAATCCCCAGGAAAGAGTGGACAACTGTCTTTCAGGTTGGCCATGGTGCCGAAGGACACTGAGGTTGAAGCGTAAGGGAAGTGGAGGGATTAGAACAGGAACTGGAGCCTTCAATGGGAGGCTAGCTCTTTGCCCTTTCAGGAAGGGTAGTCGTGTGGGTTGGTACCGATTTTATCCCACTGAAACCGTTGCACACTCACACAGATCCTCATTAGCTGGGATTAGGGGAGGCAGAGTTAGGTCTCTTAGATAAACTGGGGTTAGGAAATACAGGTAAACTGAGAAAATAAGGGCCGTATCCAGGCACTGTGCACCACTGTGCAGTGATGACACAGGCATACATCTAGATACAGTTCAATGGAAGTCTGGCTGGTTCTTTCATTTTGACACTCATTGGTTCTAAGGATCACTAAATCGATAGAATCCAGAGGACAGAAAAACCCAGCAAAGCACTAAAACCTGCCCTAGGGTCACAGAGCCCCAGGATTGGACTGAAAGGCGTCCCCTCCTCCTTCCTACTACTGGATATGTACCTTAAGGAACATGGCTGTTCTTTTTCTTATTTCTCCAGCTCTGTCTCTCTCTGTCTCTGTCGCTCTATCTTTGTCTCTCTGTCTCTCCTTCACTGTCTCTCTCTTTCTTCCCTCCCTCACTCCTCCCCCTCTAACTCTCCCACTATGTTACTGTGTTGACCTCCAGAGACCCTCCTGGCACAACCTCCTACACACTACATTTATAAGATATTATCAAGCAGCAGTAAGCACATAGCTTGAATATCACAGAACAGCACCTATGAGTATTGGTGCCAGGTACATCATTTTTACTATTGATTATGGCTCAATGCATGAACCAAATTACTGTTGTGCAATAAAGCACTTGGATGCATGCCTACACTGAAAATCTGAAGTGCTTTTCCTGAAGATGAGTCTGCATGACTTTGAGCACCTTGTCTCCCCACGTTTCATTCATCCCCACCCCACCCCCCGCCCCAGAGCAGCGCCTCATGCTGTGGCTAATGCCAACTTTAGATATGTAGCTCCATTCTACCTCTCCACAGTTATATACACCCCACAAGCACCTTAAACTATGGGTCACAGCCTCATATGGGGTCTGGTAAGTGGTAATGGCGGTTCACAAAACATTCATTACAGTAATGTTTGACACACAGGGTCCAACATCGATTCACACACAATGGATTCAAGCTGGTTGGGGGAGCACTGGCCTGCACTGAGCCACACAACCTCACTGAAGCCTTGGTTTGGATCACACAGCATGCTCACAAACTGTGCATGTCCCATACCATACTACACCAATGAACACTGCCTCAAACACCAAGGCTTAGATTCAAGTTCACTTTGAATTGTGGTGTTTTTGCTACGCCAGAAAGTTCCTGATATTACAGAAACAGCAAATTAATCATAGAAAGCAGACTTTTAATAGTTTCCTACCATTAAGCCCTAGCATGTAGGGTATCAAATTAGCATCCCTTTGGGATGTTCCGTGTCAAAGTGTTTGATTATGAAGACTACAGTCTGAATTGCTGTCTTGAACTTCAATTGAAAATTTTACTGAAATAAAATATTTTATTGAAAGTAAAATTGTTCAATGAATTTTTGGCTTATAGTGAACAGAATTTCAACAATTTTTGATATGGCAGTAGGTCTATTTCTGGTAGTTTTTATATGCCTTTCTATGAAGCAGGTTTCTCTCACCACTGACTGTCATAATATAAGAATACCAAAATCATCTATGAAAATGGTGAAGATGCTGTACACCTTGCAGCATCAAGTATTAAGCCAAGATGCAACTCTTTATCTAAAACAAGCATACTCATCCACCTCATTAAAAGTTAACTTTGCTTTCATCTTTAATAAGTGGTAAAATTATGTTTTCATCAAAGGAGACTTGTTTAAAACACAATTCTTTATAATTTATTATCAGTTACCATTTCATCTGCATGCTGATTTAATAGATGTAGGATTGCATAATAATTTCTCAGGGTCAATGGGTCAGCAGCAGCCTAAAATGTTTTAAAAGGAGCTAGAGAGAGGGGCCCAGAAATACAAATACAGCTGCTTTTCTGGAGGACTGGTGTCTGGTTCCCAAAACCTACATGGTGCCTCACAACCTGCTGTAGCTCCAGGTCCTGAGGGATTTGATACATTCTTCTGGCCTCTTCGGGGTCCTGTATGTATGTGACATATGTACTCACACTTATACATAAGTAAAAACAATCATTAAAAAATAGTATAAGAAGCCTGTTATAGAAGACACAAGAATTGAAATATCTAGAAGATGCTGGAAGGCAGGCTCTCAAACTAATCAGGATCTTTTGGACAAGAGCTTAGCTTTCAGAGATGGTTCTCCAAGCTGAGGAAGCTTTACCATTTCATCTGAATGTATTTATTGTTTTGATTACTTACAACATGAATCATGACTTATTAATATTTTGTTTAATGCTTTCTATCCACAGTTTTGTCTCTTTGCTTCCTCTACTAGAGTGATTAACATTCCCAGCTTGTGTTATCCCTGCCCATTTAGATGATTTCTTTTTTTTTTTTTTTTTTTTGGTCCTTATATAAAACTTATTTTGCATAGTAATAAACTTAAGATCTCATGCTTACGTTGCAGTCTCCCGGTCAATGAAGATTCAAGGTCTCAACACTGAGCACTACCTCTCCTTTCCTTATTTTAATTTTACTACTAATAAAAAAAATTGTTGTTGATTGACAAATGTTTTACTTTTTTATGAGTCTTGTAGTCTCTGCCTACTCACAACCTGCAGGCTCCTTGTTCATCATCTCGGCTCTTCCCAATCCACTCTTCCTCTCAGCATGGCAAGGGGTAGCTGCTAACCAGAGGTCTGTTTACCAAATGATCTTCACATTCCAACCACTGGAGACTTATTACATATACCATGGACCTAGGTGTGTCTATGCCTGTGCATGCACACATGGGATCCAGGAGACTGTGATCTTAAACACTGAGGGGTCTCTCCATCCCCGATGTCCTGTAACTTTTATTTCACATTTGGTTTGATTGTTTCCCCAATCTGATTTATGCTGTCCTCTTATTTTTGCATTATGATCAGGCATTTTATTTGTCCAATGGTGTGAAGCAGGCATGAGTGTATCTTATTCTGTGAGTGTTCTGTGGTGTCTGGGGTCTGCTCAGACCTGCTGGGTCCACAGGTTGTCTTCAGGATGAGTTTCGTTCCTGACATGACTGAACTCTGTTCCTTACTGTACAGTAATCTTCATCCTAGATCATGGTGGGCCAGCATGGGAAGCGTCCTGAGAATCAAGTTGTGAAAATCACCTGGAACAGGGCTTGAGATTCTCTACTACCAAAGACAGCAAGGGTATCAGTGGTCCTGAGGTAAGTTCATGGGATGCTTTCTTAACTTGTGGTTTCCTCACTTCATTTCCTGAGTAGAGCATCACACACCCAGGAAGCATGGAAACACAGCCCAGCCCTACAGATTTAACTCCTTAGACTTCATTTGTTTTGACATTTGTTTGTTTAGAGAAAAAGCCAGCTTTCTTGAAACTTTCTTCTCAGCCCAGGAAGTTTGGTGTTTTCTAATCTATGAAGATAGGCATGGAGCTTGTCAGGGCATTTGGCTTTTATGGGAGCCACAGTTCATTCGCCTATGACCCCAACCCTAAACCCCGAAAATGCAGGCTCCTGTGAATTTGAGAATCCCAGGCCCCTCCCTGAAACCCTTCTGTGGCTCACTCTCCCTTGTCCCCTGCAACATTGCCCCAATACGGGTAGGATTTCCTTCTGGAACTTTAGCTGCAAGAATTTGTTTTGTTTGGGGCAGCTGTGCTGTTTTACACAACATTTTCATGTTTATCCACAGTGGGAGCAGGGGGGAAGATGGCACCTCCCCCCAGTTTAGTCCATCTCGTGCTGGAAACTTCGTCAAGGTAAACAAGAGGCTTCTAAAGTAAATGTCCAGGCTACGTACTCCAGACAGGCTGCCACCTCACTGTGGCCACAATATGCATCCATCTCTGTCTCAAAAGGGTCTCTAGCCATTCCTGCCTCTGCCCACCTTCCTGTTCCCAGGAGCTGTGTCCTAGCTGTGTAGGCTGGGAGCTCTATTCTGAGAGACATTCTTAATCCCTCCTGGAGAACAGCACCACACAGAAGATGGGAGTTAGCAGGTCATCAAACAGTCATTCCACCCTCCTGAGATCCCCTTTGGCTCTAAAGTGACAGCATCTTCAAGAACCACCTACATTCAAATGTTCTCACTGCCCTTGAGAAATCCAGCCATAGTCAGGATGCGCAGTAATGGAACAAGTGTGGGCTTGGTTATTTGATATCTTCCCACCGTGGTACTCCAGTGTCTGACCTGAATGGCTGGCTGTGTTCTGCTTAGGCCAATAACTCTGAAACCCAGTTCTTGCTTTTTTATGCTAAAATGAGAAAATGTC
Organism: Mus caroli; assembly: GCF_978045245.1. Lineage (NCBI taxonomy): Eukaryota > Metazoa > Chordata > Mammalia > Rodentia > Muridae > Mus > Mus caroli. The sequence goes on from NW_028227268.1 coordinate 58,583,278, forward strand.
AAAACTGTTGCTTCTGATAAATCTAGGTTTCACTTAGGGATATTTGTTTAACGATGTCTAAGGTTTAAATCAAGTGCCTTTTTGAAAGACCAAAACAAAGTCCTATGAAGGAAGACAACTTGTTCCAAACGAGTCAATAAAGGACAGGTTCAGTGGCAGAAGCCCTAAATTACACAGCAGAGTCTCAGTGCTCTCTCCTCTCCTCTCCTCTCCTCTCCTCTCCTCTCCTCTCCTCTCCTCTCCTCTCCTCTCCTCTCCTCTCCTCTCCTCTCCTCCCCTCCCCTCCCCTCCCCTCCCCTCCCCTCCCCTCCCCTCCCCTCCCCTCCCCTCCCCTCCCCTCCCCTCCCATCTTCCTCCCTCTCATTCTCCCTCCAGCTCTCTCTCCTTCCCCATCTCTTCCCCTCTCCTTTCCCACCCTTTCTCTCTGTGGGGGTGATTGAAAAAACGATGCTGACAACATCTGATGGTGGTTAGCAACGAGCTGTGAAAAATGCTACAGGGGTTCAAACCTGAGGTTGAAGTAGAGTTCATGATAGAATTGGCTATTGAACATTCTGGCTTCTGTTCATAGAAATGGGCTTCCTAGAGGAAGGGTCCTGGATGTGTTCAATCTTCTAGGTCATTTTGTCTGCCCAACCTTCAGACCCAATCTCTTATTGTACACTATTAAAGAGATGGAGATTAAACAACTAACATTTAGGTTTCTCCCAGGTAATTATGCTGTGCCAAAACCACACCCAGTTTTTTTTTAAATGAGAAAAACACCGACTCAAGGAGTTAAACATCCTATTAGGGATGTGGGAAATATGAAAAGGGTTAGTTAACAGTTACCTATGTTGAAGAAAACAGCCAATCTTCAAATATTATGTGATCTTGAGTTTAACAGTCTAATCCAAAGGACAGACAGGGATTTTTCTCTTATTCATAACCTTGGAGTTCAAGGGGATGTGGAAAAATATTACAATCAGATCCAGTAAAGTTGAATGATCAAATACTGGTCATCCATGCGATTTGTCATCCTGCCATCCCGGCTGCCAAACCCCTTTAATCTTTAGTGTTCCTGCTTCCAGGAAGCACCTTTTGTGCCCACAGCCCTCTGCCTGGAGGAGTGTCCCCTCTCATACAGGAACCCAAGGTTTAGTGTCTTAATTCCTCTAAAATTCCTGAATGAAAACCCTAATCTCAAGTGTGATGGGATTGGCCTTCCTGGGGTATCTGATGTAAATGAGGTCATGGGCACAATGGAGTCAATAGCTTCTAAAGACTATGAGTGGTTAGATCATTTTCTCTGTCCTCTCTATTATGGGAAAACTCATCAAGAATGTAATAGTCTACAAACTAGGAGGGTGTCTCTTTTAGATCTCTGTATCTAGTGGTGTGACCTGGGGCTTCCAGCACAGATAGCAGGAAACAGCAACAGTTTGTTCAAGTCACTCAGTTTACAGTGATTTCATTCTGACAACTCAAATGGACTAGTAGACCTCTTGCTGGAGTTTGATCCCCAGTGTTCTCCATACACATCCAGTATCCTCTGCATCAATTTAGCCCACATCTACCCAACATCCACTTCCTAAGTATTTAAATGTCTTTGCCTGCCATGACCCTGCTCAAAAATGCTGCCATTCCCATAGGGAAAAAAATTGCATACATTTTAAAAACGAGGTTCTATTGTTTCATTCTGGTTTTAACTTGAAATTCTTCTCATAGACAAAATATCCACTCCAGTCACATCAATCCTCCCTAGGCCTCCTCCTCCACTTGCAGTTATCTCAACTGGAGTTTCTCTGCAACGACTCACTGGTGATGTAATTCTTACCACTTTTTAAAGTACTGACTCATTCTAAAGAATTTCCCCCAAATAATGTTACACTCAGGAGACTGTCCCCAATACTGTTTCATTAAGGAGACTGTCCCCAATACTGTCTCATTAAGGAGATTTCCCCCAATACTGTCTCCTTAAGGAGACTCCCCCCCAGTACTGTCTCATTAAGGAGACTCCCCCCAGTACTGTCTCATTAAGGAGACTCCCCCCCCCCAGTACTGTCTCATTAAAGAGTCTTTCGCCAGTTCAGAAACTGATACAGATCTATATAGTTCCTGTCTTATTACACACGCTATCTCTTAGGGCCTTTGTGATTCTTCTCTAAACTGCACTCCATACTAAGGAAGAATAAAACTTGCCTTTTAAAAGCTTTTTTTTTAAAGTTTCATAAGGATGTTCAAAATAAAAGAAAGAAAGAAAGAAAGAAAGAAAGAAAGAAAGAAAGAAAGAAAGAAAGAAAGAAAGAAAGAAAGAGGAAAAATGGAAGGAAGAAAGCTATGATTTTTCTAAGCCTCTATTTTGATTTCCTAATTTTCCAGATTGATAGAGCTTTTGTTGGTGAGATGCATTAGTCAGATAAGAGTGGGGTAATTTCTAAGGAAGGAGAAAGAGATCCTGGGCCCATGAGTCTACTACATCTTTTTCAGTCCTTATTCCAACTAAGAAAACCTTGTTTGTTCCATTCCGTGCAATTGTGACTTGTGTCCAAGGGGCTGACAGGGAAAAGAATGGAGCAACCACTTTGGCAGATAGCTCTTACATGATACAACACTCTATAAGTTTAGCTCCTTTGACAGTCTCAGAGACTCCCAAACAGCATGAGCCCAAGCAGAGAGTTGTCAATATATGGTAAGAGGAGAAGAAAATGGTACTGGAAAGGAATGAATGGAAAGTAGGCGGGGCTTGACTAGAGAGCTGGAGCCCAGCAGGTTTTGAAGCCTGGGAAGTATTCCCTGTCCAATGCTATACCTCATCCCCTTCAATGAAGGGAGAAGACAAAGGCTCCCAGTGCAGTGAGTGGGAAAGTACCCCCAGCTGTGGGTGGCTCATTCACAGCAAGGTCCTGTAACAGTTAAGGGGCTTGGCATATATGGGATGGTCCCCAACTATAGTGTCAGCACCACAGGGGATCATAGTAGGGACATAGGGACATCAATTCTCAGGCTTTTCCTTAGGCCTCCTGACTCACTAGAGTCATCCCTGGTCTTCAGATCCAGAACCTTGTATTCTAAGGAGCTTCTGAGAACCTGTCAGCGTTGAGACACTCTGCCTCATGAGCTGGTGGTGCTGGAAATATTGACTGTGGATAATAATCATCTTACAATCACAATCATTGATTATGCCCCATGTGGAGAACCTTGGAGCAGCAAGAATGGGTGGTTCTGGCTTGGCATATTTCTTTGAAAGTCCAGCCACTCACAGCCACATCGGGGCTTGACTTGATCAATAGACCCATTACTAGCCCATGCACATGGCCTTTTGGGAGAGGTTTCACCTCCTTACCATGCTGCTGCTTCTCCGCAGAACTGCTCACAAAACCAGGCAGCTAATTTCCGCAATTTCTGACAGCTAAGCCAATATAAGACCCACAGCCCAGTCTTTGAAAGCCACTCCTAAGAGGAAGTCAGCCATTACCACTGAGTCTTGTTTCTTGTCGGTGAGTGAGTGGGAACAGCCCCACAGTTAAGAAAAGGATTCTACCCCAGCTTTTGAAGGAAGGAGTATCAAAGGATTTACAGAGCCAGGCGGTGGTGGCACATGCCTTTAATCCCAGCACTTGGGAGGCAGAGGCAGGCAGATTTCTGAGTTTGAGGCCAGCCTGGTTTACAGAGTGAGTTCCAGTACAGCCAGGGCTACACAGAGAAACCCTGTCTCCATAATAATAATAATAATAATAATAATAATAATAATAATAATAGTAATAATAATAATAATAATTTACAGAGGTTTCTTTAAGACCTCCACACCAGTGCTGGAAGTGACCCTAAAAGAACCTTTAAAATTACATGGAATCTAGGGCATTTCATTTTAATTTGTACGGCTCCACAGAAGATCAAGAGATATGTTAAGATTTAGTTCATTGATCCAAAAGAAAATAACCTTCTCCCAAATGCCTTTATTTTGTTGTGTTTTGTCTTGCCAGTGAACTGTGTGGTATTATTTGTTACAATTTTCACGTTTGGTGCTGACAGTTGGCCAAGCAGGTATTTGTTTGATAAAATGCCCTACCTAAGATGCTATTGATGGACAGAGCTGAAGTTTCCATCAATACTCATTCCAAATCCTGGTCTACATTCCCAGTCCTCTAAAGTGCTCTCCCCTCCCAGTGCCTGGTGTACCCATGAATTCCTTTCTATCAGCCTCGCTTGAGCCCCCCCCCCCCCCTTCTCAGTCACTTCTGTGCAACACAGACTTTAGGTCTAGAGGAAAAAAACCACCAAAGCTAAAGAGCCTGGCCTGAGTTTTCTTCTGTCACGGTGATGACAGAAGTCGGGCCATGACAGTTCTGTTTGTGGAAGTGAAATGCTGGAGTTGTGTTAAACGCTGAACAGCAGGGTGGCTGGTGCAGATGACTCACAGGAACCCAGAGAGCAGAATCTATGAAACTTTTAATTTCATTTTAATAAGTCTTTAAAGTCCATTTACAAGCCAGGTCTTCCATGGTGAACTTTGATTTATTTTTCCAACCCTTTCTGAAGCCTGGGGCCCCTTTGCCTCTGTTCCCAATTGTAGGGATCACAGTACTCAGGGAAGACAAGGGATTTGGTCCTAACTTAATGAAAGGAAGTGAAAGACTGTCATTCACCCTCTTAGTGTGACGCTGGATGGGCCCTCTTCTGCTAATATTTATTTCTATTTTATATGTTCAAGTGACTTTTCCTTGCATGCATTTCTGTGCCCCACATGTGTGTGGTGTTAGCAGAAATCAAACTTCCCTGGAACTTGAGTTTCAGAAAGTTGTGAGCTACCACGTGTGTGCTGGAAATGGAACCTGGGTCATCCAGAAGAGCAGCCAGTGCTCTTGAATGCTGAGTCATATTTTCAGGCAGCGATGAACCCACTTCCCTAAATAAGAGCAAAGCCAACAGCATGTCAATAGACAAAGTATCTGCAAGAGTGGCAGTTGCTTGAAATTGAATTTTTTTCATAAGTCAAAAATAGATGCTGATTGTCCATTATCAGTGATACTCATGCCACCTGTAATGATTCACCATCTAAACTCCAAGGAAAACATCAGGCTGTCAGAAAGCTGGCACTTTTGGCCCCATGACACAATTACAAGATCTCAACTACCCAAGAGTAGCACACTGTATCTTTTTTGTAACAAAATCAAACATCCATGCAATTGGACACCTTTTTCCGTTAACATGAAAATTTGCACCTATCTTACTCTGCATCATACAGGAGCAAGAACTCACTCACATTTCTACCTGTGAGAGCCTGCTCAGGGTATGAATTCACACTGCCACTTAGAAATTACTTTGGCCCTATGTTTCGAATGGGCTGCGGCATATGAAACAACCATGTGCACACCAGTGTCACATAGGCAATGCGTGACAAGACAAACATCAAGCTAGCCATAAGGGGATGTCCTGGCTTGTTTGTTTGTTTGTTTGCTTGTTTGTTTGTTTCTAGGTCTTAGGTATGGAGGAGCAAAGGCAGTCAGTTCTGCCATTGTGTGAAAATGTCAATCACAGAAAATTGCACCGATTAGGAAAAAAATCAGCAACAACGCTAGCAATGATTTCTGAGTGATAAATGATCAGTTCTGAAATACTGCCACCAGCACAAAAGTCTCTAAGGTTTTCTCCAGGAAGCAGGCACTGGAAGAATTGCAGCTTGTGTGTTACTGTGGAATGCTGAGATGAGAGCTCTCTAAGTGGGCTTGCCATACCTATTTGGGCAGCTGTGTTTGAAACAGTCACTGTGGGAGTATTGTCCCTGTTGGCTGCATTCGGTGGGGACAGTTTTCTGTATTTTTCTATGGATGGATTCATGCAGAAGAAAATATAAAATTCCCATGATGCTCCAATGGATTAAAAAATGTATTAAGCTCCCTGGAGAGAAGTCAAATGATATAGAATGAATGACGCTGTGTTCCTAATAAATAAACACATGTGAATATGAGCTAACAAAATAACTCTCCTAAAATTGTTCACAGGCACTACGCTGTATTCAAACTACCAGTCACAAGGACAACAATCTCTTTGATGAACATTGAGGAAGTTTACTGTCCAAACAAGTTATACTATGTCAGTGTGTGAGGATGCATCTTAGAATATTCTCTGGAGGCTTCAGCAGGTAAGAGTGCTTACTGTTCTTCAGAGCACCTGGATTTAATTCCCAGCACCCACATGGTAGTTTACAGCTCCAGGCCCAAGGGATCGAACACCCTCTTCTGGCTTCTGTGGACGGTGCACGCCTGTGATGAACAGACAGACATGCAAGCAAAACGCTCGCACACATGAAATAAGTAAAAACAAATTTAAAATGTGTTGTGCACAGACTAATAGCTCCAGAATGTGTTTTAAAATGCTAATCAGTTAAGAACTGGGCTAAAAAACCCTGAGGTCATTTCTAATCCCAATAATTGGGTATAACAATAGTGTGCTTTTTTTTCCTTAATAATAAGGCTTTTAAAATATGAATTAATAAGTTCCATTCCCAGAGGGCTGTGCTTTAGTGCAAACTCCATCATTTTTCAATAGGAATCAAGTATTATAAAAATACATTCAGTCACACATTCCAAGTGGATATGTTTCTAATTTATAGCAAAAAAATTTAATGCACTTTTACATTTCACTGTAGATATAGCTCAAAAATCTATATGGACGTGAAATGTTGCCTCTTTCTACCATTTCTTTGTTTCTTTGTTTCTTTCTTTGTTTCTTTCTTTGTTTCTTTCTTTCTTTCTTTCTTTCTTTCTTTCTTTCTTTCTTTTCTTCCTTTCTTCCTTTCTTCCTTTCCTTCTTTCCTTCTTTCTTTTTTTCTTTTTTTCTTTCTTTTTTTCTTCCTTTCTTCCTTTCCTTCTTTCCTTCTTTCCTTCTTTCCTTCTTTCTTTTTTCCCGTAGCATATACTGCTAAACAATTTAAATTCCTTGCTCCGGGTTAGGGACACCTATTTTCTTGAACTGCCATCTCCACATTCCTTTGCCAATAAAACCCAGCCCACAGACTCATCCATTTTCTCGCTGTTACCTGAGAACAGCAGAAAGCCTTCCTCTCACTTGAAAACTACCTTCACTTAAACAAACAAACACAAAAGGCCTTCCCGAGAAAGAGTTTGTCCGGCTACCCACTTCCTTTTCTCCCTGGTGGAGATTAGAGAAGAGAAACTACCTTGGGAAGCATGGCACCTCATCATTCACATCCGGGTTCAACAGTTCAGGCTTCTGGAGGCCTTGAGGAGAGAAAATGGCTTTCCCTGAGTTCCCAGCATGGAGCCAGTCTGTCCCCTGGAATTCTGATAGTTCTATAGGAAAGTCAGATGTTCACATCAGTGCACTGAAGTTGCTTAAATATCCAACTGGTGATTTATGTTTTTGAATTTCCTACTTTAAAGGGCGATGATTTGGCCAAAGCTTTGAAACCTGGCTCATGTATCATGGTAGTCTAAGCCAACTTGGGAAAGTGCTTCTGAGAACTCGTGCATCTTTGCTATTTAAAGATTTTTAAACTGCATTGTGCATGGGGTGGAGTGAGGCAGGCAAGCCATGGTACACATACGGAAGTCAGAGGACAGTCAGCGGGACTCAGTTCTCCCCTTCCACCACATGGGACCCAAGGACTTAACTTGGGTCAGCCTTGTCAACAAATGCTTTCACTTCCCCATAGACCCCCTTTGCTGCTTTATAACTGCGTTTATAATATTAGAGCCAAAACACAACCTATCCACTGATGTAGTTTGAGAAACAATTAAACCATATACGTAGAAAAAAGCATCTCTCATCCAGTGATATCTAACTACGTCACAGAGTCGCCTCTTCACAGCTGCAGGGCACTGTTCTTTCCTTCCTCGAAGTATTTTATCAATGAATCCCATGCTGTGTTTCTTCTAATGGAGGGGTCAGTCAAGGGGAAAGTACATCTACAGTACTGCCACAGCTTTCCAACACTGTCAGCAAGTGTGACCCTCAGTGAGTGCACACACACAGGGACCCTGTTTGGCTGTGGGTAGCGTGTAAGGGGCTGCACAGCCCATGAGGTCCAGCCAGTTGCTAGTGGTAGTAGATGGCTTGAATTTCTGGGAAAACCACACTACTGACCATCCCTTAAAAGGCATCTTCATGAAGGAAAGCCAAGGGAACAAAATCATGTTCAAGCTGACAATGTGCTCAAGCAAGGGTACAAGGAATCACTAAAACCCTCAGGCACAAAGAGGACCAAGGCTAGACGCCGGGGAGCACGGGTGCATGCATTCTCCATCTGGGAACCTCAAGACTCATCCATCTCTTGGGGAAGATCCAGGAAATACCAGTGTTGACAATGAAAAGAATCTGAAATTGCTTCCTTTTTTCCTGTGTGTGTGTGTGTGTGTGTGTGTGTGTGTGTGTGTGTGTTATATGCACATGCATGCTCTCACGAGTATGGATGTGCATGTGTGCAGGGTATGCTTGCATGTGTGTGCATGCTGGCCTAAGGTTGACATCAGGAGTCTTCCTTGATTGATTCATTGAGGCAGAGACTCTCAGTTCGACGCTGAGCTCACGATACATCTGGTCTACCTAGCCAGCTTGCTATGGGAATCCTTCCTCTCTGCCTCCAAAGGCGATCCTTTGATATTTATACAGGTTGTGGGGGATCTAATCTCCAGTCCTCATATTTTTTACTCCCACAGCAAATACCTCTATGGCTGAACTGTCTCTCTAGTCTCTCAAAACTGCTTTTTTAAAAGAAACTTGAGAGTTTTCATCATTAACAGGTATTAATATTGCAAAGTGCTTTTAGATATGTATAAGTATATCTTTGTTTTCTTTTAGGTATTTTCTTCATTTACATTTCCAATGCTATCCCAAAAGTCCCCCATACCCCCCACTCCCCTACCCACCCACTCCCACGTCTTGGCCCTGGCGTTCCCCTGTACTGAGGCATATAAAGTTTGCAAGACCAATGGGCCTCTCTTTTCAATGATGGCCGATTAGGCCATCTTCTGATGCATATGCAGCTAGAGACACGAGCTCGGGGGGGGGGGGGGGTACTGGTTAGTTCATATTGTTGTTCCACCTATAGGGTTGCAGATCCCTTTAGCACCTTGGGTACTTTCTCTAGCTCCTCCATTGGGGGCCCTGTGATCCATCCAATAGCTGACTGTGAGCATCCACTTCTGTATTTGCTAGGCCCCGGCAGAGCCTCACAAGAGACAGCTATATCAGGGTCCTTTCAGCAAAATCTTGCTATTGTATGCAATGGTGTCAGCGTTTGGAGGCTGATTATGGGATGGATCCCCTGATATGGCAGTCTCTAGATGGTCCATCCTTTCGTCTCAGCTCCAAACTTTGTCTCTGTAACTCCTTCCACGGGTATTTTGTTCCCAATTCTAAGAAGGGGCAAAGTGTCCACACTTTGGTCTTCGTTCTTCTTGAGTTTCATGTGTTTTATGAATTGTACTTTATATCTTGGGTATTCTAAGTTTCTGGACTCAAAACTGCTTTTAAATCACACTTTTCTTCCTGCTGGCCATTTTGCACTGACAGAGCAAATGCAATGCTGGCCCTGAATGCACTCCACCTGCAGTGCCCTCTCCCCTCTGCTGCCTGTCTTCTCCTCTAACCAGAGATCTGTGGCATTTGTACTCACAAGATGAGGCAATTACAGTGCTGTCACTGCTAAGCTGCAGGGAGAGTTACACAAAGGCTGACTGACAGCAGCGATGACTTGGGGAACCTTTCAGTTTGAACCAAGAGGATTCTGCTTCTTCCTTCCTGATTCTCTAGATCTTCCAGACCTGCCCCTTGGCCCACTTCCCTCTCACCCTCTAAAAACTCCCCTTCATGAATCACTCGCTATTCTGCTCCCCAATGGATCTGTCAGTAGACCATAAAGACAGTTGTGGTAAAGAATAAATTATTTACAATATTCTAATGTTGAACATAGACATCAGAGGAATAATTACTACCCACAACTATGCTTATTCTAAATCAGGCTCATCAGGAAATATTCTCCAGGTTCCTTCTCTGTGAAAGTCTATGAGTTGGAGAAATAAAATCATTATCAATTAAACGAGCAATCAAACATTGTAACAGTGTATTTTGGGGCCACAAGCAGCAAATTTGTGACTCAGATGATGGGGAATAAGCTGGCTTGATTTTCTCATGTTTGAGCATTCTTTATTTTATTTCATTTCTAGTGCTTGCTCATCAACACCAAATGTCCAGGGAGGAGAATAAAGTGCCAGGACCATGTCTGAGAGTGTGAATGTTGACTGTGGTTTGGTGTTCACAGTGAAGAATGGAGAACCCACAAGAATACATATAACCAATGGCCGAAACCTTTTAAACGTCCAATAAATTTCTTCGTTGGTTCATGGGACTTTCCGGCAAGTGTTCAAGGTCAGTTTTGCTGTTTCACACACATGGAATTTAAAACAGGCTGATATGACCTTTCTGACCACTCTGACTAGTCACCCACAGAAACAAATCTTCATGGTTTGTTTCCTTCAGGAGCAGCCAACCACCATGTGACCAAAATGTTCAAGAAGACAGAATGAACACATGGAATGGCATGCATGTTCTACAATTAACACTGAACACCATTTCCATCCTTTCAAAGAACACAAACACTGATGACTCTGCTGTGAAGAGTCTTGGCCTCTCAACCAGAAGACCCACATTCAGTTCCCAGTACCTACTATGGCTTATACCTGTAAATCTAGTTCTAGGGGATCCAATACCTTCTTCTGGCCTCCTCAGGCACACACACACACACACACACACACACACACACACACAATTTGGTAAAAAATACAAACTTAGCTGGAATTCTTTGACAAAGAAACTATTAATGAAATAACCACCATATGTAACCACATAAATGTACAAACCAGGATAAAAACAAAACAACAACAACAACCCCTCCCCACCAAAAACCCAACAACACAATTGTCAACCCTCTTCATTTCAGAAAGATTTGTTTCTACTGATTAGTAGCCAGTGTGCTCACAAGGCAATCATGAAGACTCACTGGTCAATTCAAGTCCAGGACTGTTCCGGAGGTACCAAAGGTCAGATACATACATGATACGGTCCTGGGAATCTTACCTCACTGATGAATTCCCATTGACCCATCAACTTATTACTGGCTTCTGTGCACCACACAGCCTACAAAGTCTTAAAGTCACAAAAGACTTCTTAATTGACAAGGCAAATATTCTCAACCTTCTACACAAACTTTCCACTGCATTGAACTTGAGACCACCCCTTACTCCACACCAACATTTTAGGTAAATTCTAAAGACAACAGGTTCAAGAGAATTTTACAATAAACACCCATCTACCAAGGGACTCAGTTCTAAATATATATTTTGATATTTTATTGACATTTTAAACTATTCTTCTACCCAATATTTAAAGAAATACATATAGCAACCCAACTGTTTAAATGTTATTTAAAATTAAAATCATAGACACCTATAGAGTTCCTACTAAGTATATTTGCATGTTCAACATGTATTGAAGAATCTATTTCCATAAGATCAAACTGTGAACTCTTTCTATCCACTGCTGAGTTCTGTTTAACACTCAGTGGGCTCATGGTTAGCATGACCTTCTAAGACAATGGTTCACAGCCTATGTGTGACCCCCTTTGGGGTCGATGGCCATTTCTTTCACAGGGTCAAATATCAGATAGCTGCCATATCAGATATTTACATTATGATTCATAAGAGTACAAAAATTACAGTTATAAAGTAACAATGAAAGTAAATCCATTGTTGGAGGCAGTCACAACACGAGGAGCTGTACTGAAGGGTCACAGGATTAGAGGGGGTTACTAAGGCCACGCCCAGTGTATGCTAGCCTGCTCTGACACACTCATGCACTCTGGCAGGCAGCTGCACTTTCATATCTAAATAGAGTTCATTCTTTTGGATGGATATATGTCCTTCCTCCTCCTGCGCCCACTGCCACCACTTTCATTAATACCAACTACAATATACTCAAGATAAAATGTTCAAATAGTCTCCAGTTTCTGCCCATCCCTTCATCACTGATAGCATTCTCCACAGGTTTATAAGCTCTACAGACAAAGCATCTTCACCATCATCTAGATCCCTCAATAGGCACCCAAGTGACTATGAATCCACATGCTACGTATGAGGACTGGGATTCCAAAGTCAAGGCAGCATGCAAAGCCAAACCTCCAACAGATCGCCAGTTCCCTCTCACAGGGCCCTGCCCCAGGAGCTGCATAGAAGCATGATGGCAGCCAATGTCCTGAGGTCATGGACCATTTAAAGGAAGGCTAAAAAGAACTGAGATCTGTGTCAGTCAGAAATGCATTCAAGCAAGCTTATTAGTTGTTTTTATTATGAGTACATACGGTGTTATATTATACACATATTATTGTAAATCATAATATTGTGCAGGGCAGTGGTGACACATGCCTTTAATCCCAGCACTTGGGAGGCAAGGGCAGGAGGATTTCTGAGTTCGAGGCCACCCTGGACTACAAAGTGAGTTTCAGGACAGCCAGGGCTACACAGAGAAACCCTATCTTGAAAAAAAATTATTGTTAGATTCTTTTTGTCTTTTTATCCATACCATTTAAATGTGTGCACTAGACAGAATGCTTAACTTGCAAAGATAATTTCCACTAAATTGCTTTAAAAATTATTTTAATGATGTAGCAATTGTGCCTCTTTATAAAATAGAATGCGATAATCCAATACATTATACAAATGATGCTAACCAAATAGTATAATTAGCATGTCCACCTCCCTAAGGGTTCCCATTCTTTTGTGCTATGGATATTTGGATTACATGTCTACTTTCCTGTTAGATAAGAGTGGCCCAAAATAAAGCCCTAACTCTTGTAATACATCATCTATTGAACCTGAACCTCAGAACATCTTTACCCAGTCTTCATTTTCAACTTGACACCTCTTCACCTCCACAGACAGAACGGAGAACTCATCTACACTGGGAGGCTGCTGTTCAAATTGTAGGTCTGGTGGCAGTGAGCCAGATTTCCGTCATTGTGTTTTCATTACTGATGCCCAAGTACCCAAGAGAGCAAAAGGAAGAAGGGGGCGTGGCCAGCGAAGAGCAGTAAACCAAACACACTCAAGTTCAAAGTCTAGGAAACATCAAAATGGATAATCGAGCTTTGAAAATAAAGAAACAAGCGACAGCTACTTTGGTGTTTGTGTGTCCCTTCCAAGACAGAATGTTTGTAGCTGGGCCAATAACTGCATTTCTGCAAAATGGCCTCATCTGGAGCCATTCTGCATGTTTCACATTTCCCTGGGCTACTGCCATGCTGTCCCAGGGCAGAGAATGCTAAACCAACTGTCACCACAGCAGGCATGCTGTGGGCTTCTGAGTGGGACGGGGATGGAACTTACTGGACTGCATTTCCTCTCACATGTCCCCCCAAGTGTCCCTGGCCGGTGCTCAGCGGAAGGGACGAGAGGTTAAGGAAAAGGAAGCACCATGGCTATGGAAAGGCTTTACCTGGAGCCTGAAGTCTGCAAGAGACTGGCAGTGCCCCCTTGTCTGTGGCAGCAGAGGTGCTAACAGCAGGGCTGGGCATCCAGGGGCCAAACTTCAGTGTCCATAAGGCCTGCAGTGTGAGTTGTCTGGCCCTCTCCAGTTTAAAAAATTACTTTAGAGTCTTGACCCAGTGGGGTGTGTCTTATTATTGTTATTATTATTATTATTATTATTATTATTATTATTATTATTATTGCGACAAACATATTTTACATCCAAAGTTTTTAGCAGGTGACAAAAATGAGGTTTGTCTAAGTGATAAGGCTCTTTCTGATATGTGGGATCCACTCTAAGGTTCTCTTTTATACTCCGCCATAGCTGTATAGCATCTCTACTTCTTAAAGTGTCGGTTTTATTACACACTAGTGTCCTAAGAGACACGTGTCATGTCACCCACCACCTTACCTTTACCTAACTCCTGGCCTCAGCGAAGAAGTGTGCATGAGGCAGGCATCTGCCTCCTCAGACTGGATGAGGGCACACAAGCGGACTTGTTTCCTTTGCCTGTGGATTTCCAGCAGACAGATGCCAGCCTGGCACACTCAGGCGTGAGTGAGTATTCCTATGTTCTTCTGACATGTCAAAGGAGATGGAAATGATGAGCCTTCTTTTCTACACGCCAAAGTCAGCAGAAACAGAGAAATAATTTCTCCCACACTTACTCTCTTATCGCTCCTCTTCACCACGGGGCAAACACACCTGAAAATCCCAAGAATTTTCTTCGCAAGCATCAGGTCTCTATGACCTCCCCCCATACAAATATAAAACAGATCCAATTTGTTTTCTTTCCATCATTAAACTCTCCCAGGGCATACTAACCAACCCTCTGGCTTCAGGAAAAGCCTTTTAAACAGATACTGTTGCAATCCCAAGGCCTCCTACACCAAGAAGAAAGAGCAAGGCCCCATTAGGAAGAAAAACAAACCAATTTTATTTCTTAAAGGAAAAAAAAAGAAAAAAGAAGAAAAAGAAAAGCAAACCCACATTTGATGATGAAAGAAACTACAAAAATAATTAGAGTCCGTCATGAAAATTTTTTCAAAAGAAAGAAAAATAAGCATGAGTTTATGTTTACTTAAAATCACTGTTTGTGACATAAAATCACTACATTCTAGGACCATTTCCCTCCCTTCCCTTGTCTAGAACTTTTCAACATGAAGTTAGGGCTAACACAGCTTCAGTTAAGCAAGGTAGCACTGGGAGCCATCGCTCTATGGACTAGAAGCACTTTAATCTGATCTCTTCTGTAAACACCCAAACTTAACTGAGAATCTAAAAGAATTTATGACAATAACAAACATGTCATTTTTGACTTTTCCATTCAACCCACCCTGGCAACTTTGCTATTTCCTAGTGAGAAAAGAAATCTAATTCACATAAGAACACTGAAAATGGCAAAGGAATATTATTCCCATAATTTGATTGATTGCTTCCTATTCTGAACACTCAAGGAAAACCGAAAGAAAAAAAAAATAGAAAGAAACGAAGCCTTTCCGGTCTGGTCTCCAGTTTCTCCTGCTAATCTTTTACAAGCAGGCAACACCATAAAACACAAATTGGTTACAAGGATCTAAGAGGCAGGCAAGCTAGAGGGATCCCCAAACCAACATGCATCAAAATGCTGAAGAGCCAAAAGCCAGGCAAATGAGGAGAGACCAGATTCAAACAGAGTCAAGGCTTTAATTAACCAATTCTGGGCAACTAAAACTTATCCCACAACTGGCCCCAGCTCCGCAGAGTTTCTGTCATTGTTGCGTGTAAACCCAAACTAAATAAAGGTAACTTAAGGAGCATACTTGTCAATAGCTAGGCATACGTAGGTGTGGCCTGGGCACTGTGGACAAGCTCTGTGTTCACAATGACCATGAGACAGGACTATAATCATGAAATGGAATACTGCTGGCTTAACAGTGGGCTGTGTTCTGACTTGGGGTACTAGCATACCTTAATAACAAAAAAATAAAACATCAGTCCAAAGGTGAGTGAGACAGACACTTTGGTAGAGACTTGCAGCTTACAAGAAGAAGGCCTGCTGGGAATCCTTACACACAAGGGAGACCTCAGGACTATCCTGAAACTCTCGACCCTGGGTACCGCTACCACCCCACCGTGGCCCTCTCCAGAGTGCAAGCACCCTTTAGACTACAGTCCTGGCAGTGCACTGGGTTCTGTGTGCAGCAGCTCAGACACTCCTTGCTTGGCTCACTCAAGAGGTTGGCTAGAGATTCTTGCTTTTCTTTAATGGATATGGAGAGAGCCCATTGACTGGTAAAGTATTATTAATATACACAATAGAATTCATGCAATGCCTGGCCTGAGATGGCTTCAGTTATTTCAATAAGCTAACAATGATATTAATTCAAACTTGCTTTTTCAGCTCGAGTCTGATGTGCTGCCCAATTTTATAGTTAATGGTCCTTGATCAGAATCAAATAGTTCCAAGTCACTTTACTGCATGGGCTGCCTTCAGTTGTCATCATCTTTGGGACCAAGACTCGATAGCTGGGCAGGAACAACATATGGACATTTCTGTGGGACAATCCAAGAATGCCCAGGGGGTGAAGCGCACTGGAGGGCTAGATGTGGGTCAATGTGGAGTCACGCCATTCTATCATTGTGGGTAAGTTACTTTCCTTTCCAAACCTGTGTTTTCTCTTATGTAGCATGCAGGAAATGCTTAAAATCTTGACCCTCATAACGTCATTCAGACTAGCTACCTTTCATCTCGTTCAGCACACAGTGAAGGCTCAATGCAACAGGTCTCAGCTACTTTATACCAAAAGTGGCGAGCTTTGTCAAATACCTGTTACACGTTTCACATATTTGGTTTGCTGTTTTGACAAAAAAAATAATAATAATAACTTTCAGACATGTTGTTACCCATTAAAATGGCAAAGGATGACAATAGTAGAGAATTGATTGGTATTGATTCACATAATTAATCTTATTTGCACAAGCATCCACAAAGATGCCTAAATCAGATTCACCAAAGACTGGCCAATCAGCCTTTGAAAGGAAAAGCTACTGGCTTCCTGGGGGCTCTGGAAGGAGCTGCTGTTGCTTCGCTTTAAGCCAAAAAAAAAAGTAATGTGGATGAAGCTATTTTTACAGTTGTTATAAATACCAGAGGGGAGATCTTTGAAGGAAGATTTGTCAGCACTCTGTTGAATGAGAAGCCCAGATAACACAACTGTGTGGTTAAAAATGGAAGCACAAAAATGACAGTATGCCACCTAGGCAGGGGCTGCAAGTCTGATAATGCTGGCAGTACAGACAGTGAACTCAGCAAGGAAGCCACTTAGCTATAGGATGCATCCTCCACCATGACTCTCCTGCACTCTACAATGGGTCTCTCCATCTCTTCCAACCTGGAATGTAGAAATAGCTTCAGGTTGCTCTGGGAGCGTCTGCACCATAGCAGAGACATTGAGCCCAGTTAATGAGGAGATTTACATAGGCTGGTCAGGATATTCCAAGCCATGTTGTCAACCCTACTAACGTCTATACCCCATAACCAGCTTCCCCAGCTCTGAGACCTACTTCTCATATGTTTGTAGTTAAAAATTTAAAAAAAAAAGGGGGGGGTGACTCTGGAGAGATGGCTCAGCAGTTAAGAGCACTTGTTGATCTTGCAGAGAAATTGGATTTAGTTCTCAGCACACACATGGTAATCTGCAACCACCTGTAACTCCAGTTCCAGGGGATCTAACACTCCTGCAGGTTACGCACATGGGGCACAGACATTACGTGCAGGCAAAACACCTGCACATAAAAATGATAGATGATAGATAGATAGATAGATAGATAGATAGATAGATAGATAGATAGATAGATAGATAGATAGATATATGATAGATATTTTTAAAAAAATTTAAAGCCATGTGTCTCATTTGCCTGACTCCTATTTTGGCTCTTTCTCTTCCTCAAGTCCTGTCATCTGCACCATGGCTCCCTGTCCCCCAAAAAAAATAGTCGAGGGGAGGCTCATCGTGCCTGGGACCAAGAGGCACTGCAAGAAGGGAGGCAGCCAGCCCAGCCCACAGCGGCCTCTGAGGTAAAGGAGCGTGAGACACAGAATTGTGTGTAGCACAAGCTGCCTTTCCCGTTCCCTAAGCTCTTCTTGGTTCCTTTGATGTCTTCATTTGGGGGTTTAGGATAATTTTAGCTATTTAAGATACACAAAATAGCACAAAGAAATCCTTGGTATATAAACTACCCCTCCCAGGGAGGCATCATTACACAGGCGTAGGTCAAGTACAACACACTGGTGAAAACCAAGGTATCCATTTCAGTTAACTAGACTGAATGTGGTAGCACTTGCCTATAACCTCAACACTTGGGAGGCTGAGACAGCCAGTCTAGGCTACATACAGAGATGCCATCTGCAAACAAGAAACAACACATACAAACATGAGAACCTACCTCTCCCTCTATTCACCCTAGAGTTCTTCCAAGAACCCCAGAGAGTGTCCAACGTAACGTAGCACTAAGTGCAAACCACTTATATGCACTCACACATAAATGTAATGGCTTTTACCTAGCCACTGAGCACTTCCATGCTGTGGCCACAGCTTCTGCACTTTGAAGCATACAAGAAAAAATTTGTACAGATTTCTTTTTTTTTTTCCTTCAGAATTCTGCAGACAGAAGACTCATCATGCTACAGACCTCACTAACACAGGATTCGAGAGAAATCTCTCCCTTGACTCAGATTTGGACTTTTCACTTAAGGGAAGCACTTTGTGCCTCTTCTTCTTCATGTCCAACTCGCCAGCATACCAACTCCTGGGCTTTGTCTCATATTAAGTAGAATAAAGATTGGTTTCCCAGAAGCACGGAGGATACTAGGACAGTGGAGTTGGGAAGGGAGATGGTTGCTAAGTACACTAGACACAGGGGTGACTCATGTCCCATAGAACACCATGCCACATCCTGCTATCCAAAAAGGCTCCAAATTTGAGAATCGTGAATTGTTTGTTTCTGGAATGCCCCATTGATGTATTTTTAGACTATGATTGAGCGCCGGTAAGTGGAACCTCAGCTATATGGAGGCTGTCACATAATGCCATTCATTCAACTATCTGCAGCATTCATGTGTGCCTAATTTGTCTCCACAAACACTTATTCTTCTGTTCTAGGCCCCAATTAAGAGAACACCTCCCTAAATGTATATGCTTCTTAATAATGAGTCACTGTTGTCTTCTCCCATGTGAAAGAGATTATGCGCCTTACCAGGTTTTAGGCCACCTTGACGTTTTTCAAGTCACACTGCACCAGTGTGTTGCAAAGCTCAATTTGGAATCTTGGGACTGTCTTATTTACATGGGTTCTGGACACAGGGGATGGGGGTGGATGAATACCCACAGATGAAATAATATTATGTTCAATGAATAATATCAGGACAACGTAGAAGATCTCAGCAAAAGAGGCCCCGGGTTAACTGATTAAGGTCACTTCTGCCAGGCTTCCAGTCATGTCCCTACTCCTTCTGCTGTTTTAACCTGACCCCACCTATCCACAGGCCCAGAAATGCATCTCTAACCGATGTCATCACCATCCCAAGAGTTGTCCTGCATTTGGTAGGCACAGGACAAGTGCTGGAAGGGTTAAGCTGGCTTCTGTGTGCCTCCTGTTCTATTAAGACCCTCCTCCATCGCCGCACCACACAGGGGAAGGAATAAGCCTGCCATAAAGTCATCTGGAAGCGTTTTCATCTGAAGCCAGCTTTCAGAAACAGAGGCAAAATGCACTAACAAAAGTAATCTGGGCATATGGCATTCCTTCCTTATGCACATGTCTAATATAAATCCTCTAATCATTTGTATCTTGCTTTTTGGGTTTATTGTCAAGTCAAGTCTTTTATTTCTCTCCAACAAATAAACTGCCGAGAGAGAGAGAGAGAGAGAGAGAGAGAGAGAGAGAACCACCCATACCTAAAGAGGCTCAGTGCAGCAGCTGGGCTAAGAGGACGATACCTGCTATCTAAGTTCATTGTTGTTTTTTCTTTTCCTTTCCTTTCCTTTCCTTTCCTTTCCTTTCCTTCTTTCCTTTCCTTTCCTTTCCTTTCCTTTCCTTTCCTTTCCTTTCCTTTCCTTTCCTTTCCTTTCCTTTCCTTTCCTTTCCTTTCCTTTCCTTTCCTTTCCTTTCCTTTCCTTTCCTTTCCTTTCCTTTCCTTTCCTTTCCTTTCCTTTCCTTTCCTTTCCTTTCCTTTCCAACACAATTAGTCTGGAAGTTCTGTCAGGGAATTTTACTGAGTATTTTGCCACTAGGTGGCGCTATACAACACATCCAAAGTAGGTGGCTCACAAGCAAGAAGGAATTTTGTTTATATCCTTTCAAAGACTCTCTCTTGCATTCCTAATGGCAAGTACTTAACTGCATTATTAATAAACACTCCCCCCTTCCTGCCAGACATCTGCCATTGTCTGACAACTCCTGAGACCGGCTAAAACTGTACTCTGCAGTGCGGAACTCAAGAGACCCATTGGACAATCGTGCGTGTTCAGGTGCCTGAGAAATATCAGCTACTCAAGAGTTGTATCTATCGTTGGAAGCAGGAATTAGGAGAGATCTGAGCACTGGGTTCACATATGTTTGCTTACTAGTTGTATCCATATATCCCACAGAAATCAAATCAACACAAACTTTCAAGTGTGAAGCCTCTGATTAAGGCGAAGGCTATCGGGCAGAAGTGATGCTTCTGAAAACTTTCTTGTGCGTGTATATAAAAGGCACATGTCTGGTAAGAAAAACTTGCACAATTTTAACTCATGGCTTGAAGATAACAAAGTTCCTAGATGCCCAGGGTTTCATATTGTTGGGAAATAGAGACCAAGAAACTACACTAGATCGCCTTGTTTTATATTTTGGGTTTTTTGTTTTGTTTTGTGTTTTGTTTGTTTGTTTGTTTGGGAGGGTGTTGTTTTTTATGTAGTTCCTCACTAGGGAACCAAACTAGCTTCAAACTTGAGGTCTTCCTTATTCAACCTCCGTAGTTCTGGGTTACGAGGTAAGTCACTGTGCCTGGCAAAACAAGTTCTCTTTATATGCCGCATCTCTATTAGGTGGGGGTAAAGCTCTTTTCCTCTCCCCCATAAAA
Organism: Mus caroli; assembly: GCF_978045245.1. Taxonomy (NCBI): domain Eukaryota; kingdom Metazoa; phylum Chordata; class Mammalia; order Rodentia; family Muridae; genus Mus; species Mus caroli. Next base: position 58,603,907 of record NW_028227268.1, read on the forward strand.
ATAGCTAAGTATACAGGGTCCCTGCCTGGACCCAGACATGGAACTGATGGTGGGTACAATTTATATTTGCTCAAATGTGTCCCATAGAGAGACGACCACTTCTTATGGTTGTTTATATCAAGGACGGTTGTTTGCTTTGTGACCAACACTCTTCATGATGTGAACATCTGGTCTATGTAAGGTTAGACCCTGTTGTCATTAATTGCACAGGCTGACTTTATTCCCATGACCCCTCTAAAATACAGACTTGGCGCTTATTCTTCCCTGGCCAATCAACCAGTTTATTTATGTGAGACAAATATTTGGGCCAGCGTGTTTTCTGCTAAAAGGGGGACGGGGAGCAGGAGATCATAACACTGTGGGAGGATTTCCACCCAGAGATGGTCTTCACGTTCACACACAAAGTGTATCTACATGCTCTAACCCTCAGATCATAAGGGGACGTACACACAAGGAAGTGCAGACCTGAGGTTTTACAAGAGGTATTGCAATTCTTCTATACCCAGCATTTCTTAGATATTCCCCAATCATTTAATGAAGTTCTTCATACAAATGCCACCCCTCCCCCCTTCTATTGTATTTCTACTTCCACACACATATACATGTATAGCACACACACACATGCACAGCTGATTAAGTTGCCAATGATATCTATGGGGGAGAAAGCCCAGAATTCCAGACAATGAGAGCAGGTGGGAAGTGTCTAGTCACTCAGAGTTCCTGGGAATTATATTCATGGAGGAAATGCCTCCCTTTTTCTCTACACACGTGGACTCCCTAGGCTCAGAGTCCTCTTGGCCCTGGTTCTTTGCTTACTCAAGGACATTGACTCTGGACTTCACTCCATACGACCTTGCATGGGTGGCCAGGATCTGCACCTCCTTTGGCTTAAGTTTCAAACTCTTTGTGAAAGAAAGGGATGGTGGCCCAGAGGGTGGGACTGGCTCCTGGAGGTGCTGTGCAGCTGTTCCCAGCTGCCACGAGATGCAGCGCTCTCCCAGAAACCAGAAGTGCCTTTGTTCAAGTCATCACTCCAGTGGCCTTGAAAAAGAAGGCCATGGTCTATGATGTTGTAAGGTCAAATTTTTTTCATATTTTGATGAAGTTTGGAGCTTCAAGTCTTCACACTAAGTACTTGTTCATCATTTCTGTATGTGATAATGTGATATTCTTGACTGAGATGGTCCAGTCTTGCTAATGATGGGAATTAAGATATGGGACGTGGTAGTATAAAGATGACATAGTAAATGCTTCCAAATATGGTCCAAATAAAGGCATAGAGTATTCAAGGAGCCACTTATGCGCATGTGTGCATGTGTGGATGTATAAATAGATAGAAGACAGACAGATGCACAGCAGGCCCTCTGTATCTATAGGTTGTATACCCAGAGGCTCAGCCAACTACATGAAACCTACAGAAAAAAAAATTGCATCTGTGCTGAATATGTCCTGACTTTTTCTGCTATTATTCCTTTGACAATACTGTAGGAGCTCTTTACATAACATTTATGTCATATCACACATTATAAATAATGTACACATGATTTAAAGTGCAGAGGAGGATGCTTTAAGTTATGTGTGAATATTGTAGTATTTTATAGGAGAGACTGGAGCATCTGCAAAGTGTGATACATGCAGGGGGATGGGACCAATGGCCCCAAAGATACCAAAAGGAGTGTATATATGTGAACATATACATGTTCATGTGTAGTTTATTGAAATACTTTACAAATAAGTATCCTTTGTCTCTGTAAGGAAAATGGAATACCTTTTAGTTGGTACTGATGTAATAGACAAACGGGGAGAGGGCCCTTTTCATTCAGTTCAAAGCTCACCTGCCCTGGAACTACAGTAGAGAGATCCAGTCTTGACTTTCTGTAAAGATGTTTACATTTTGAAGAAAGGAAAAGGATTTACACTCCCTTTTATAATCATACCACTCATGCACTAGAAGTGGATATTGTTCACTTGGAATGAGTACTATCCCATGACACACAAGCCATAGACATTTGTTGTATTAATACTCTCTGCTCCATGAAGTCATGGGAGATGGTTTTCAAACTCAACAATGAGGAGTTTCATACCCAGATACTTCTACTGGAGTGTGCTGAGTTGTTATATATATATAAGAAACAATTTAGGTGTTTGGTAGGAACATTAAAACACTTTAAATCAATAAGAATAATATCCTGTCTAGAGATTTTGAGTAACAAATTCATTTTCATTTTACTATATTTTTTTTCAAAGATGGATATATACTCTACTCTGGAAACACAGCTTACACTTCTATTTTCATCTTGATGGTAGAAATAGAGAAACACCTCAGCAACAGAAATTTCTAACTCTCAAACTCCCTCTTGAAGCGATTTCTTCAAACTTCCTTAAAGCAAACGCTTTCTCCTTTTGTGAGGACAGTAGGGGGCACTCCCACCGCAAACTGTTAGGACAAATAGTGACTGAGAAAGAAGGAGAGAGAGAGAGAGACAGACAGACAGACAGACAGACAGACTAGACTCCCCATATCACTAAGCATCAAAAGTATCACCTATATTTTTCTCTTCTCTAACTTTCTTCAGGGTGCAAATAAAAAGTTTGGTTTTGTTGTTGTTGGTTTTTCCTGCCCCTGCCCTGTGTGTGTGTGTGTGTGTGTGTGTGTGTGTGTGTGTGTGTGGTCTTAAGTATGCGTAAAAATTCTATATTGCAAATTTGGGACAACTTACAACAGTCTCACCAGACCCTTCTTCTGAATATTAGGTAAATATAAGTAGCCAAAATGAACAGCAGCTTCAAGGCAGCCTGTGTGGCTGATAGAGACTTCAGTCTTCAGTCTTTCTCGCAAACATCAAACTCCAAGTTCAGAGTCAAGATGAAAAGAAACTGTGGGGAAATTTTCATTAAATAATCCCATAATCCAGGCTCCACAGGTTGGGTCCTCTTAAATAAGAGTTTTTCATATAATTCAGTGAGCTTAAATTTATGCATTCAATAAAAAACAACCCACTCCACTGTGAATGTTAAAACAAAGACATTGTTCCGACACTTGGAAAATTAAATTCACCAAACCATGAAGCCTACTGTGCAGTTATTTTTGTAACCACCATAAATTGCTTTATAAAACTCCTCTACTGGATAAACAATCCAAGGAGATTTTCTTCATATTAAAGGACAGGGCGGCCTTAAAGTTTATGACTTTTTCTTCTTTTTTTTTTCCCATGCTTTTTTTTTAAGTAGTTGTGTTTCGAGTTACCTCAAAACCTTCTTGCTTTTACATGATTTCAGAAAGTTCCACAGAAAATCAGATCCAGGTCTGTAGATATACCATGCCCTTAAACAGACGTTACTGGAGTAAGAAGAAGCAATCCCATCTTGTGGAAATAAAGTTTAGTAGGGCAAAGCAAAAATGAAGGGGGTTAGTACTAAATGTTTCACTATATTTAATTGTACCTCAGAGCCCAGGGCAGGCCTGTATGTCTCAGACTGATGGCTTGAAATGGGTCTCTCCCTGCACTGTATGAGGCCACATTCAATGCGAGCGGCTCTAGATAAGAGTTTTAGGGGTCTTTAATCACTTCATTCTTGTGTCCTTGGGGAATAGCACAGAACAGCCTTTGTGTCCAGAAGAAGGACCTGTTGTCCAGACTCAACAGGTCACTGCATAAGAGCTTCCCAGAGGATAGGGCATAAATGACAGAAGCATGGGGGAGGGAGTATATTTAAGTGGCTGATGATTTTAAATGATATATATGCTATATCAGGGGAAAGCTGATTGTTTTTCTTTCCAATGACTGGGAAGTTACTGTTTTTAGAAGTGTTTAATGTTTGAATTTGATTATTATTTTTTTAGGACTAAACTATAAATTCAGCTCCCGAAATCAATCTGAACATGTTCTTGACTCTACAAGTGAATAAACTCGTCACATCATGTCTATCTGTATTTTATGAATGGTTCCTTCCACGTGTACCTCAACTGTGTCATAACTTTTCTAATATTGTTTCAGTTATAATGAGAATGAATATTTTATGAACAGGCTGAACTTTATAAAAATGAGAAAATTCTAACCATATGAATTTTGTCCTTGAACTTGAAGGAGAGGGGGAAACAATCAGTATTTTTTACCACAAACCAAATCCCGGCCACGCTAGAATTTATTAGAGTTTGGCTAACTCTGATATTATAGGTGATCTGAATTTGACAGTGGCAAATAAGCTTATCCCGTAAATGACTTTTACTTCCTAAATTGTATCCAGCGCATTTCCCCATGATTCTTCCCCCCCCCCCCTTATAAAATTAACTATCTTATTTGTAAAGATAATGGCTAGGAGATCTTTAGAAAAATTTCTGTCAGGCTGATAGTATTACCAACGAAGTGTTCTTTAAAACCCAGTTAGTAGTTGCTGGCACTTGCTGAGACATAGATTATCCAAACTACACGGCCTCTTGACACTTTTACTAAGTCTCTAGATGACTTACCACCTTGGACAACTATCTGGCAAAGGGTCAAGGCAAATAAATACCGGAGCAAAGACCCATGTTAACCACAGGGAATTACCCCAAAGATAAAGGAATAGACGCTGGATTCCCTTGGTAAGCCCAGTAATGAGGAACAGTTTTCTAACTTAAAAGGAAACTCTCATCTTTCCTTTTCTTTTCCTTTATCTAATTACTAGGGCGATTTCAAGGAGTAGAATGTTTGGGGAACTGGGGAGCCCTGAGGATTAAAATCAAGATCTCCATTCCTCTCTCCATCTGCCCCTCCCCAAGGGAGAAGGAAAGAACTGGAGCCCAAGATGGGGACAGCTACTGCTTCCCCTATGCCATCCCTTCCTAGTCTCCCTCTCTGCACAGCCAGCGCTCAGAAGTACCCATGGGGGTCCCCGCGCTCACCGGTACCAGGCGAGACCCTTGTGGTAGCTGCGGTCAAAAAAGTGGGGCTCAGCACCCACGGCGCGCACGTCGGGGTGCACGCGCAGGAACTCCAGCAGCGCCCGCGTGCCGCCCTTCTTCACGCCGATGATGATGGCCTGCGGCAGCTGCTTGCTGCCCTCGTCCAGAAGTAAGGCCAGGGTCCCCGGCTGGGCCTCGGCCACGCTGCTTCCCGCCCCGGAGCCTCCTGGTGCGGCGGCCAGCCCAGGGCTCTGCTCGTCCTGGTCGCTGCTGTCTCCTGGCCCCGACCGCCCGCGCCTTCTCCGTTGCCTCAGCTGCAGGAGGCGCTTCCTTGGCGCTCCCGCGGGCCACATCGCCAGTTCCCTGGGTCCTGCAGGGACGCCGCGCCCCGGGACCCCCGCGACGGGGCCGGAGCCGGGCGGGCAGCGCTCCGCCAGGCAGTAGAAGACGTAGAGGGAAGTGAGTAGCGAGCAGAGCATCAGCAAGAACTTCCTGAAGATGCTGCGCGACAGTGGCTCCGCCGGGCTGGGCTGGGCGCCGGTGGGACCCGAGGGGGCCATCCTAGCCAGAGGCGACCTCGGACGGCGAACGGGCCATGCTAGGCCACGACTGTGCTGGGAGCTCCGCCATCCCCGCTGCCAGTCAGCGTGCTGCCCCGCGGCCGCATCGCCTGAACCGCCCTGCGTGCCCGAGAGCTGCCCCGCCGGGCGACAGCAGGGGCTGGAGCTAGGGACCAAGCACTGCGAGCCCTTCTTGGGGTCCCGGGCCCCGGACGACGAGGAGGAAAGGGGTGCGGGGCCGTGCTTAAGAAACCATGGTCTTGGGTCTGAAACGCGCCCAAGTCCTGAGCCTAGCTGCACAGAGCTCCGCGCCCTGGGTCTCCGAGAGTCGCCGGGCAAGGGAGTCTCTGCGGCGGCAGTGGCGAAGGTGCTCGGCTCAGCAGGGTCCTGAGCGGTGCGGAACTTGGCTCAACGATAGCGCATCCTTGGCTCAGTCCCCCGTGGAGCGGGCGCAGGACTCCCGGGCCGAAGAATTGTGTGCGCTCCGGTTAGGACGAGTGACCCTTTTTCCAGTCGCTAGCTGTTCTGCTCTCCTGGCCCGCCCAGGAGCGTGCCCTGAGTCCTAGCTCAGCTCGTCTCAGCAAGCGAGCAAGCAAAGTCCCCCTAGTCCCTCTGTCCGAATGGGACTCAAGCCTTCTGGCCTCTTGAGCGCTCCGGAAGTCTACCCACTCCTCTGGGGCCCCAGCTGGGAACAGCTTGGAGGGGCCCCGCTGCGCGGGACCTGTCAGCCACCGCTGCCTCTGTGCTCCTAGGCTCTCCCCGCAGCCTCCTTGGCCGCTACCGCCACACGTGGGACGCGAAGGACAGCAAACTTGGTGGTGACGTCAACGGCCCAGGCCAGACCAACGCGGGGATCCGCTCCAGGGTGCAGAGCAGAGGCGCAGGGGCCGGGCTAGAGAGGCAGAAGGGGTGGGACCGGGAAAAAAAGGTGACGAGGCACCGCCCAATACACTGGAGAGGGCGCGGACGACAGAGGAGACGCCCCTTCCTCGCACTCCCTCTCTCCTTTCCTCCTTCCTCCTCCACCCCTAGGTCTCTGGGCGCTGTCAGACTTACAGCGCCTGTATGATTGCCTGAGTCTAACGCCCAGCCAGTCCACCCCTTGCCGGATTGGGGGGTTCTCAGACCTCTCCAGCTCAGTTTAGTCCTTAGCAGCCTTAACACCCCCAGACCCCCACTTCCTGCTTCCCTCTGGTCCCAGCTTCTGTATTCCTACCCTTCTCCAGCCCACCCATTCCATCCCCTCTCATCCCAGAGACTTCTGAAGTTTTGTTTCCAGGAGTTCTTGGCAGGCTACGCCCCCATTTGTCTGGGCAAAGAGACAACTTCAGTACAGATATGCCTTCCACTTCCCTGTCCACTGAGGACCCTTACAAGTCTGTTTGTTTGTTTGTTTGTTTGTTTTTCCTTTGGATTTATTTTAAAAGATGAAGAGTCTCATAGGACCTAGAAAGGAACCCCTTAGAAAATAGATCAATAAATACACCAAAACAGAAATTACATTTAAAAAAAATAATAAGTACAATTCCAAATACGTATAACCAGTTGTTGATAAAGTTTAATACTTTGCATATGTGCACCACCCACATGTGTGAATGTGTTTTCACTCTTTGAGGGTTAAGAGTCCTTCCCTAAACAACGGGTTCCTTTTTTCTCTTTTTTCCCCTGACCCCTAGATACCCTTCCTGTGCCCCCAAAGCAAGTCACAAAGAGGTAAAATCTGCCCCTTGCTGGCTCCTGGGGAGGTGAGTAGTAAAATCTTCAGGAGATGTTGAAGGGTTGATTGCTTTCTTTGGCTGTTACTCTGTGGTGGTTTTGTTTTCAATTTTTCATTTATTTGTATTTTATGTGTATGGCTGTTTTGCCTGCATGTGTGTCAGTGCACCACGTGGGTATCTGGTGCCAGCTGGAGAGTTCTAAATCTCTTTGAACTGGAGTTCCTAGTTGTTAGCCTAGATGTGGGTGCTGGGAATTGAACCAGGTCCTCTAGAAGAGCAGCCAGGGCTCTTACTGCCAAGCCATCTCTTCCACCACCAGATATTTCATTTTTGTCCTAATCGTATTGCTTCCTTATTTCTGTCTCCTGCAAGATACCTGGCAATGTGGGCTGTGCCCTGGTCACTGTAGCCCAATCCTGTGCTCTGTAGACATCTTCCTGCCACACTCCCTAACCCCTCCCCTCCCTATGCTAATAAGAGTCCAGCAGTCAAGAGAGCTAGGTCTCAGGAAACTCACTAGGAATCCTGGCTGCCCAGCCTTGACACTCAGATTTTCTCTCCTCTTCCTGCTCATCCCCCATTTGACCAAGGAAGTGTAAGTTAGGGGGTTGCCTTTCAGCCTCCACAGGGGCCCTACTGATTCTAAGTTTGCTTGGATAGAACTGGATCACATGTGGCCTGTTGGGTAAGAATAGTGCTGTGTTCATAAACTACCAGTCACAGCTGATTCCCAGACCAATGAAGATCTGTTTAGAAGCAGAGACCAGAAAGCACTGGCCTTTGCCCAGGATGAGCAACATGCCTAGCCAAGTTTCCATGTCCTATTATGTCTGAAAATTGGATATTGACAAACCACTTTGAAGCTTAAGGTTTAATGTGTTTTGAAACTTTCCTCTGTGTATTTCAGTCTGGTTTGTAGAAGGAAGACAACAAAAACAGAGGCCATTTAAAAGTTGCTCTGAAAGTGTGTTGTTGTGCAGATGGTCACCAGAATATATGTTTTCTCATCTGGAAAGCACTGGGCTCCCAGTTCACCTGTAGTTCATCATAAGGTGATATTGTACATAGTATATACATCATGCATAGGAATGATGTGGTCCCAAGCCCCCAGACTTTTCCTAGCATGCAGAAACATAAGCTGAATAAATGGCTATTATGCATATTGACCCAGTCTGTGGCACTCTGTGTGAAGAACAGAAACCATATTGGAACATCTCTCTCTCTCTCTCTCTCTCTCTCTCTCTCTCTCTCTCTCTCTCTCTCTCTCTCTCTCTCTCTCTCCCTCCCTCCCTCCCTCCCTCCCTCCTTCCCTCCCTCCCTCCCTTCCTCCCTTCCTTTTTTTCTTCCCTCCTTTCTCTCTCTCTCTTTCTCTCTTCTTCATCCAAGCCTTTGGATACCAGTGTGTATTTTCCTCTTCTTTGCACACCTTAATTGAAGCCACAATTTAGATGCTCAGTACCCACATGTAGCTTGTCACTACTAAAGTGACAGCCCAGAAGACAGTGCTGTTTCAGAGGAGGGGGGTCCTCTGGGCAGTAGTAAGACACCCACATTTAAATAAAGATAACTCATGGGAGCTTTATGAACAAAAGAATTTTACAGAGAAGTAGCTGAGACAGAGCCTGAGTTTATCACAGGACTCCTGGGCTAGTTGCCTCGAAGCAATGAGGATTACATCTACAGAGGTGAGATGTATCGTAAGCAGAGGGGGAATCATAGCTAGAAAAAGCCAGTTGTAAAGCAAAGGACTGTACCTTAGTGTTTGGACAAAGCTAGACTAAGATGACCTTCTAGGAAAGGAATCTGAGTGTGTGTGTGTCTGTGTGTGAGCTCGCACATGCACACATGTACAAATAAACAGATGATAGATAATACATATAACATCATGATAGACTTTTCTTTTTATTTCTCCATCCCCAGGAAGCAAACATATATAAGAAACCACCCTAATGTCCCCTTCACTGTCGCTTACTTTTCCCCTTCTGTATCCCTGCCTTCATCTGGAACATCTAGAGTCAGTGTGCCCTGATGGACTAACCAACATAGAAGCCAGAAAGCTCAGAAGCTGGCTAGTATCAAGTATTCAGGTCATCTACCTGCAGCAGGAACAAGGAACACTGCAAAGAGATCGATGGTGTCTCACCTGTGAGGACACATGGGTTTTATGAGCTTCGTGAGAAAAATTCTCTACCCATGCTCATCAGAGGATAGCGCTATACTCAACAAACTACCAGACTGTATGTTCCACATTCAGTTCTTGATGGTACTCCTTTTTGTTCTCTCAAGTCAAATGGTGTTCATGTTTAACAATCCTGTAGATTCCAACTCAAAATTCATCTTCTTCGTCCATCTCCTCTCTTTCCTTTGATGAAAGATCCTGGTTCAGAACCTCAGAAAGGACCAGAGTTACAGAGACGACTAGCCACCTATACCTCCCCCTTAGGCTATAAGTACCTCACTGCTCGCTGGTACACCTTCAAGATCAAACATATTATCTGATGCAAAGATATGTCCTGGGGAGATGTGCTGAATGAGCCAATGAATCAAGAGAACAGCTACAAGATTGGGGATGTGTACTGGCTGGTTTTGTGTGTCAACTTGACACAAGTTGGAGTTATCACGGAGAAAGGAGCATCCCTTGAGGAAATGCCTCCATGAGATCCAGCTTAAGGCATCTTCTCAATCATTGATCAAGGGTAGAAAGGCCCACTTCGGGTGGTGCCATCCCTGGCCTGGTAGTCGTAGGTTCTATAAGAAAGCAAGCTGAGTAAGCCAGGGGGAGCAAGCCAATAAGTTACATCCCTCCATGGCCTCTGCATCAACTCCTGCTTCCTGACCTGCTAGAGTTCCAGTCCTGTCTTCCTTTAGTGATGAACAGCAATGTGGAAGTGTAAGCTGAATAAATCCTTTCCTCCCAACTTGGTTCTTGGTCATGATGCTTTGTGCAGGAATAGAAACCCCCGACTAAGTCAGGAGGGGTATTCAATGAGAAAAAGAAAGACTAAGAGACAGGAGGGACAGTGCTTTGCTGTAAACTGCACATGTTTCAATGGGAATGAACTATGTGATTAGCCTGGGCAAGATGTTAATGAGAGCTAGAGACCATAAGAAATGAGGGGGTAAAAGTAGAAGCCAGATCTTGAATAACTTGTATGATTTTTATGAGAGTCCCCATTGTGGTAGGCTGTCTGTGAACATAGACATGGCTACCTTTGCCTCTGTAACAGAGCTTTTTCTTTTACCAAGTCAGGACAGGAGCCAATGGAGTGACCATCCTTATTACAGACAGCAAAAATGACATTCAGTTATTTCCTGGAAATGAAGGGCCAGTAGAGGAGGCCATCAATTTCAAAATGTGTTGGAAGAATGGGGTGCCGCTACTGTATTTTGAGTAACATTGGTAAACATGGTGACCCTAAGAGGCAGTCAATAAATATCTGTTAGAGGACTCTAAGCATCTGTAAAATGTATATTCTCCATAAGCAGAATCTTGTTTCTGTTTTATTTTGTGTTTTTTTTTTAATTTTTGTTTTATTGTTTCTTTTTTGATGTTGTTTGTCTATTTTGTTGTTGTTGTAAGTGTTTCTATTACCTTTAACTTCAGGACCTTTTCCAGCCTTCTACATTTTCCTCTGGTCTCTTTTCTCTCCCTCTGGTTTACACCTCACTATGAAGCATACAGTGGTGAAGCCACACACCTTTTTTTTTTTTCTGGTTAATTTCACCCAATATTTCTCTCTCTGCCATTTCAGCTTTAGAACTTTATTTCCAGAAACCATCTTCTAGAACAAACAGAAATACCATGATCAATAAATTTCTGATGACCTTACACAATTTCCCTACTCTCCTGTAGTATGAGAAGCAAGGGGAAAGCAAACTTTAGGCATTGTTGGCTCCTGTGAGTTGTGAACACATTCATAATCATGCATTCACGAGGATGGTCTAGTTTCTGTTGCTATAACTAAATAGCCATGTGTTTGTGTGTGTAGTTTGTAAGGAAAAAAAAATTCCCCTGAAGTCCCAGAGGCTGAGAGGAAGCCCAAGGGAGGGCTTCTCTAATGAAAGCCTTATTGGGCTGAAAAGTCTCAGTCCAGTTCCAAGGCTTGGCTGAACAGTGTGATTTTATGGTGAGAGGTTCATAAGGAATTGCCCAATTGTCTTTTATAACATGCCCACTGTTGTGATAACCAACATACTCCCTTGATAACCATTCAGTATGTGTATTACTTAGTCACCTACCAAAGGTTCTGCCTTGAAATGTCATTAGCACAGGACTTTGTGGAAGTGTTTTTCAAGCCCACAAATTCTGGGGTTGAAAAACAAAACTTGAAATCATAGCCGAACTTGCTGAAGATTTGTGGATTGTGATGAGAGTCTTCTTTCAGATGGAGGGGCGTGCTTTGAGCCTCTACCTAGTTTGTGTCATTGGATTAAGCCAGTTCACATGGATTCTAGTACTTTCCCAGACCAGTTTTGCCTTGATGAGTGTGAGACCCGCAGGAAGGTATTTTTTACATGGAGAGGCAACTATGAGGATTGTGGTGAGCATCTGCCTTCTTCAGATATCAGCATGCAGCCTCCTGGACAAACTCTTCTTCCAAACCCCAGATAACGCTGGCCTCACTCCTTGGCTATAGGCAGCATAGTCCATTTTCCTATCCAGGGCGTTTGGTGTAAATGATACGAGTACGCCAAGAAAGGGCTTGCTGGAGTCGCTGGTAAGGAATTCTTGTCATTTCCCAAGTCGTTCCAGATTAGGAGGATGCAGCCTGAGTCTTCAGCCTTGCTGAAGCCCAACTTTCCTTTATGATAAAAGCAAGATCTCAGAAAACTTGGCATGAAGTGCTAGCTTCATCTTCGCCTGGGAGTTTTAACTACCCATGTTGATGAACCCTGCCTCGATGGTGGTGTTTTAAACATTCACTGAGCCTTCAGAGCCACATGGCTCCCTTAATTGCACCAGCTATCCCTTCGGTGGTCTGACCTGTGACCCCAGCTAGGGCTGCTTATGTTCACCAGCTGAGACCAGCTAGGACACATCTACTCTCACCTGTCTGTCTGGATGTACTCTCCTGCTTCTAGGCTGGTAGCCTAATGAACAGTGGCCATGTCGCCTAACTCTAGAGAGCCTAGAATAAACAGAAGGAGAAAATTCACCACACAGTCTACTGTGTGAGGGATGTAACACACCAGGTTTGGGGTGTGTGTATGTGTGTATGTGTGTGTGTGTTTTGTTTATTTTGTTTAGTTCTGATTTTTGTTACAGTGTCTGCTTTTGAAATTCAGTTGATTGTTCTCATTCAGCAAATCCACCTGTGTTGACTTTGTATTCGCACATCTTCCCAGTACAGGTTCTAAAAGGTCTATTATTTGCGAATGGATACTATTTTGCTCTGAACTTATTTTAATCCCAACATTATTAGGAGATTAGAAGTCTGATCTAGCCCTTCTTGGATCCGAAGGTTACTTGGACTCAAAATATCAGGTATTTTTATAGTTAAAACAAATGAAATCAAGGATACAGAAAGCTCATATCCAAGATCTTCAGACCTCCAACTCAAGAGCCTGGTTTCTAGTTCTTAGAGTCAGAACTAACAAAGAAAAACCATACAAGTAATTATTCTGAGACATGTGTGCTGGATGAACTGAAAAAACTAAAAGTCAACTGCACACTTTGAAGCTCTCCTTTGGAGCCAGACATGAAGTCATGTAATGAAAGCATTATCAAAGGGAAGATCAGAGGATGAAAATCTAAACTGGTCTACAAATAAGAGTGAGTAACATTTTATGATGGAGGAGATACAGCCAATGAAGGGAGAAAGAAGACCAAAGTTTGCCCACACTGAACTGAGCCTTTCACAGTTTACCTGGTATGTTTGAAAGTCTGTTTTAGCATGTGCCCTGACTTTGGGACATACTAATATAATAGGACTAATGCCTGGGCAGCAGGCATTGGCCAAGCAAGTGTCTGAATCAAGACACTACCAGGCTTGAGCTGGAGCTGTAAGTTATTTCTTAGCGAGGGAAGATGAACCTGGAACACCGTTTCACTCTCCTACCATTGTCTAAAATATATACAGTTCTTCCTAATCTCATGTTATACATAAAATCATTTTCAATATCAAGGTGAGGTAATGACTAAAAATAGTTTTGATGTTAAGCTATGAGTTGTGGTGGGTGGGTTCCAGAGAAATGTGAATCACTGGGAATTTGGGGAAAGACCTTGCAGACATACGACATTTGTAATGGACTTGAGAAGGTAGTTGCTCCAGATTTGAAAATCAAAACAAATAAAGCACTTATTTAGAATGTAATTATCAGAAGTGTTCTCAGTGAATGAAATGTCTTGGAGCAGAAAGGAAGGAAAGGATAAGAGACAAAGAGCCAGTGATCAGAGGGCTGTCATCTCGCTGTGCACCAAAGCTTGATCCTAGCAAGTCTCTCTTTTTGGGAGACTCAGTTCTTTCTTTCCTTGTTGTTTGCAATATCAGAAGAGGCCAATAAGTCCCCAAATGATCCTGGGAAACCTTCCATAAAACAATCCATCAATCTTTGATGGAAATCCATCTGGGAAATGCTATCCTTTCTGGAATATTTGTGATACACATTAGCATACCATCAACTCCGAGATGACTTTGCAGAAATGGAACCACCAAATGTTGTTTACCACCACTACATCGCAAGCCTTTCGGACCACAGACTACCTTTACCTATTCCTTGCCTGGTAATACCCACTGTTCTGAAGAACATTCATCAAGAAATCTAAGTCTGTGCTTTACAGAGCTAGCAGCCGTCGGGAACCTGGAAGGATGGATGCTTTCTGAACATATTGGGGCCTCAGCTGCATGGAGTCGGGGCTTGGTTTAGCTTGAGACCAGGTGGAAGATATTTCACCAAGTATCTGGGGTTTTCTTTGTTCTATCATCTCTCTTGGGAACCACATTCCTCAAGGGATGGGTTTTAACTAAGGTCTTGACAAATGGTAATTTTCATGAATTATTGATTTGGCCAAAAATAATTGGAAAGGTTGATAATTACATAGGCAGCACACACTCCTTGCTTTTGTTCCTAGTCTATTCTTTCCTGCTCTGTGACATATGAAAGAAATGGGTGCAGGTTTTGAAAGATGCTTTATCAAGCAGTGGCGTTGGGGAGATTTTTCTTTTCTTTTTTGAGTAGACATTTCCAGCTTTCCAAAATTGGCTGAAGTAAAAATTAAGCATCAAAGGAAAGAGAACTCTGGGTTGGAAGACAGACTTTTAAATCTATCATTTTAATGCCACTGTATTCCAAACCATTTGGACCATTGATTCCTTTTGCCTATTCCTTACCTGGTTATATCCACTGTTCTGAAGAGCATGCGTCAAGAGTGCGTCAACATCCAAGTCTGTGCTTTACAGGGCTACTGGCTGTCTGGAACCTGGAAGGATGGATGCTTTCTGAGCATGCTGGGGCCTCCGCTGCATGGAGTTGGGGCTTGGCTTAACTTGAGACCACGTTTAAATCTGTCACATAGTGCTGAAAGGTGGTTCTACAATGTGGTTATTCCATGTGTTCTCAGTTTACTTTCCAAAAACAAAGGGCACAGGCCTGTGGTTGCTTTTATTTTAATATGAATATTTGTACTTTTATTTTTAAAGATGCCATATGCCTTCATAGTAAATTTTTAAAAATTTATTTATATTAAAAATTTTATTTAAAAAAAATAAAGTCATCTTTTCAATGGCCATTTAAAGGGTAAGGGATATAAAGAGCAGAGCTGAGTAGTAAGAGAGTCTGTAGGAGTGAGTGTCATGGTTTCACGCCTTTGCAAGAGGGTCAGAAACAGGCTCAGGACTGTAGGCAAGGAAGGCAGGGGAGAGAAGAGCGGGGGCAGTAGGAACTGTTCAAGTCACAAGTCTAACAGGCGCTGGAGCAGAGACAAGGGAATCTGATCATAATGGAGGCTGGGGCATTGACCTCCAGAAAGAACCCAGAGGGGAAGTCTCCAGTACAGAGCTGCCAGAGGGGAGAAGGTCTATGATGCTCTTCATCAGGAGGCCCATCTCGGAAGCCTCCCCTCAAAACTCCAAAAGGATGGAAGAGGGGCTCAGACAAGACTGAAAGGTATGGGAAATCTGGAGAAGCCAGGAGAGCCACAGAAAATAGTCCAGGAGAGATGTGGTGACCGAAAGCCAGGCATTGCCAAGTATATTACCTCATGATGGATCCAGGGGAGGCTTCAGACAGCAGATCTAGAGGCAGCAAAGGAGGGGTTGTGAAATGAGATGAGGGATTCTGAAATGGCACACAGTGGGTTAATTAACACTGAGGTCTGACTGTGACTTGTTATCACCAAAACTCACATGAGGCTTCATCCCCCAGGATGAGGATATAGAGGTGGTGGGGTCTTTAAAGGCAGTGATTAGGTCTTTAAGGGGGACTTAGGCTTATTTCACAGTGACTGCACTAGGAATGAGAGACACTGGTCTCCAAGTGAATGTGTAGTTCTGGATGGTGATCAATGTCTATCTCCATCTTTATCCGACTCGGCCTTTATCATGGCTATGTCTGCCATCCTCCAGGTCTCCCCGAGACTGTGCCAACCAGGACATCCCTACACACAGCCTTTAACCCTAGACCACAACCCGAGCTAAAAAAAAAAAAACAAACAAACAAACAAAAAAAACCCTTTTCATTATAAACACTCTGGTCTTCGGTGTTCTGGGTAACAGAAGATGGATTAATATGGCTCTCAAAACAATACAAAATAATACACCTGTCACAGAGCACAGGGAAGGGCTTTGCACACTGCCTGCAGGCTGAAACTTTGTGTCTGCAGGACCCACTGAAGTAGGTTAGCTTCTCTGTGGGTTTGATAAGAATGATATCAGGTGCCAGAGCCTAAAACACCTTCCTACCTGCTTCATTTCTTAACAAAAGGCTTAAAGGGTTTTTATTTTGTTTTGTTTTTAGTTTATATATTTTTCTGCACAACAGCATAGGTTTTTTTTCCAGTCACAATATTAAATACTAAAAGTAAAGGACTCCCAGTGACTGAATTTTTATATGCACTGCCTTGGGTTACAATTAAATACAGTTTTAAATTTGGACAGTATAATCTCCTTTGATCTAAATAGCTCTTACTAGATTTCAGGGCTTTTAGGAACTGAGGTACTGGGACTGGAACTGAAGGCTCAGAGCTCAAGGGCTAGTGTGGATCCTGTAGAGGACTCAAGGTTGGTTTCCAGAACCCACCCAGCTCCACAGCTATTGAACACCCCTTCTGGCCTCTGTGAGCACCTAGACTCATATCACACACACACACACACACACACACACACACGGCTTGAAAAAGTAAAACAAAAATTTTAAAACCTGAGCTATATCAAATGACACATTGCCTCTATTTCTTTAGCCAAAAGCGTCTTGTTGGTGCTGTTGTTCTCTGGAGTACAGGGAGGCATCCTGATAAGGATCCAGACACACATAAATTATTTCATATTTGCTGCAAGAGATTTCCATTGGTTGGCTTTTTAGGACTCATCTTTCCCCTTCTTGTGATTGATTTAAAAAAAAATAATGAATGTAACTATACAAGACTACTAACTGGAAGTAGCATACTCTGCATTGCATATGCCCCACAGTTACTCAGTGGCTTTACTTGAGTGAATGGAGGCAACTTTCCATCACTGTGACAAAAGACCTGAGATGAGTTAACTTAAAAGAAGGAAAGGTTTGGTTTTGGCCTATGGTTCTGATTCATAGCCACTTGGTCTTATTGCTTTCCGTCTATAGTTCCACAATATGCCCAGGCAGGAGCAAATGGTGGACAACTCCTGTTCATCTCATGATGCAGAGAGAGAGAGAGGGAGAGAGAGAGAGAGAGAGAGAGAGAGAGAGAGAGAGAGAGAGAGAGAGAGAGAGAGAGAGAGAGAACTGGGGCACAGTATTCTTTTCCAGAACATGTCCCTAGTGACTGAGCCTTCTCCTACTAAATTGCACTTCTAGGCATTTCTTAGAGCTTCTAGCACCACCCAACAGTGTCTTAAGTATGGTAATCACGCCTTGAAAACAGGAGCCTTTTTGGAACATTCAAGATATAAAATGAGTAAGCAATAACATGTCCATCTATTTATACAAACAGGTATAATCCAACATTTCAAAGGAGACCAAGAGAAGCTAACACCAGGTGAGGAGGAAGGATGAACTGTAGGGAATATGATGTATGAGTCACAAAAGGAGACAGGAAACTATTCCTTTCTAATAAAATAAAGCGAAAAGGACATTGCCCAGTTTTAGGTGGCTGCTGGATGTTTGTACATCCTCTGGAGAAAGGTGTATTCAAATCCACTTTGACGTGGGTGTCTGTTACTGTTTGGTTCTGTATTCTTTATGAGCCCCGAATGTTAATTTCCTACCAGATGTGTGATTTGCAAGCATTTCCTCCTGCTTCATGAATTGCCTTCTCTCTGCGAGTCACGTAATTTATCCCAACAAGAGCAGAACTTTCTGTGTGAAGGGGTACTCCTTGCAGGCACCGCAACCCTATGTGAAGTTTTCTTGTGTCATAAGACCATGATTTTTTTTTATTATCATTTAAAATAAAATGCAATTGTTTTTTGTTTGTTTGTTTTGTTTTGTTTTGTTTGTTTGGTTGGTTGGTTTTTTTTTTTCTCGAGACAGAGTTTCTCTGTATAGTCCTGGCTGTCCTGGAACTCACTTTGTAGACCAGGCTGGCCTCGAACTCAGAAATCTGCCTCCCGAGTGCTGGGATTAAAGGTGTGCGCCACCACGCCCAGCTGCAATTGATTTTTTAAAAACACTTAAACTATAACAAACCATCAGCAAGTTCTCAAAGCATGTCAGGCAAATGGAAACAATAGTGATTTTCACAGAGCCTGCAGAATCATAAAAACCCTGGCTGCATAGGAAGGCAGCAGAATACGAAGCAAGTGCTGGCCAGAGGAGGAGGGCTCTTGCTTTCTTCCCTTCGGGGTTGCAGATCGAGCCAGTGTCAAGGGCCACACTCCTCCTTCCTCTATACTCTCTTCTACTGCATGCTTCCGAGCAGACTGAGGACCCCATGCCATTCTCTCCAGATAATGGGCATCCGACTTTTCCCAGGTCAATTTGTGGTATATTGTACCAGACCTTCTGAGACAAATGCTTGTATCATTTTATTTATTTTTTTAAATAAAGACCTAGAGTGTGATAGTAAAGCAAATGTGCATGTTTAGTCATATTATTGATTCTTACACAATATCCCTTTGCAGGAATATTATGAACCAATTAAAGTATACATTGTGTTCCTCCCCTAGGACTGCTGTCATGGATTATTACAAGTTAGGTGACTTAAAACAGCATTTATTTATATTCTCATAGTTCTCAAGGTTGAACGTCCCAAATTCAAGATGCAAGAGAGGTCTGCTACCCTGGAAGACTCTGCAAAGGATATTTCCTTGGCTTTGCCAAGCTCCTAATGGCTGCTGACATTCCTTGATGGCTGTCCATAGCCATGTGGCCATCTTCCCTCTGTGTGTCTGTATCTATGTCCTTTTTGTAAGAGTACCATAGATTGAACTTAGTGTTTATCCTATCCAATAGGGCCACATTTTCAATTATATCTCAATTTGCAAAAACACAATATTGGGGTGGTCTGAGTCTGGAATGTAATATACAGGCACAGGTTTTGAGCCTATGGTCCCCAGCTGTGGCAGTGTTTAGAAGACTGTGGGATCTTCTGAAGGTGATATCTGTTTAGTAGGAGTAGGTTGTCCATTCATTAATGTATTTTCCAAATGCCCAGCTCCTGAAGCGGGTTTTTCTTTGCTCCTTGGTATGCCACCCTGGGTTCCTGCTGTCAGGTGCTCTGCCCTGCCTTCCCAGTCATGAGACATTGAGTTCCTCTGAGACTGTGAGCCAAAATATATTCTCCACAGCAAAATCAGAAGTAACTAGAAACACGGCATTTCTAAAGGAGATTGTATGTGTGGGCACTAAGGGCTAGCACTTGAACACGCCTTTGGAGAATACAGAAGGGCTACTGTGTCTTTGCTTTTATTGTGATCAGTGCCTGGCATCTTTTGTGTCAGTTCTCATAGGACCCACTGAGAGCACACACCACTTGACAGATGGAGGAACTGGGATTTAAACAAGAAGAGCAAACACAGGCCAGAGCTGACTAGTTAGTAAATTGTAAGGCCAGGCTTGCAGGACCTGCTCCCTGACTGGAAAGGAGGTGACCTCCACCAGGAGGCTGGGTGTCTCCCTAGCTAAACAGCTACCTCTTTAAGGAACTTACAGCTTCTCTGACTACTGTAAACAGGCTAGCCCAGCCTTCAGCTCCTGCTGGTCTGGTTCACACTTGCAGGGCTAATAAGCATCATCCAATTTGAAAGCCCTGGTGATGTCCTCTCTGAGGGATTTTATCATTTGCAGTTTTGTTAGTTTTTACACCCACAGATGCTATTTTCACAGATTCTTCCATGCTTCCTAAAGTTTAAGAGGAGAATAGGAGAGAAGGTAGATGAGAGGGAGGGGAAGCAGGAGGGGGAGAGGGAGGGGGAGAGGGAGGAGGAGAGAGACCTGGTTTCAGTTCTCTGAAGGTGTATTTCATTTCCAGCTCTAAAACAGGATCACTTCACACTTTACCGGCCTGACTGACCTGGTGGCCACTGCTCTCCATAGCCCCTGACTCTTTAACTGTTAGAATAATATTAGCTGAGCCTGCAAAGATAATACTAAACTTTGCTAATTAAACACTATAGGTTCAAGTTCGCCTTTGAGCTTTTTATAAGGGTGACCTCTCACACACAGCTCATTCTTTTTAAGGCCTGAGAATAACTCAAACCTTCAACCGTGCCAGCCATATGAGTGTGTAGCTTTTTAAGACTCATGTCACTGAAAACATAAGGCTTTCATAGGAAGACTATATGTGATTGTTGAAGTCTTTACATTGAAGGCACCACGGCAAAGGGCACAAGCAGAAGCAGAGGAAGAACAGGTGCCTCAGAGCAAGCTGCTCTCCCCGAAGAGCACTCTTGTAAGAGCTATATGGGGAAAAGTTCCCAGGGTACCATATGTCTTAGTGGTTCCACCAATCTCAAGGCCATGACGAGTAAATCTCACTATGAGTTTTGGTGGGACAAACCATGTTCAAGCTGTAGTGCATACCTCATCAGTGTACCTGTCATAAGGAAACAATCTAATGTCCTCCCAACCCCAGCAATGAGCTAGTTTCCCAAGACCTCTAATGGCTATGTCCCTCTAAAGTGTAGGTCTATCTTGTACCTAATATGATCACATGAAATTCATCCAGAGGCACTTTATGTTATTGTTGGTTGATCACAATAGCATGTTATTGTCATGGACTTATGAAGTCATCTTATGACCTCAAAACCAACTACTGTGGATAGAAAGTCAGTTCCACTCCAGATTCTATGTGGAAGATGCAATCCATAGTGTGTGGAGGTAGATTCTTTGGAGATCATGAAATCGGATGCCCTACGGATGAGATTACTGCCTTTGTTAGAGAACGTGGGGGCAGGGGTTGTCATTTCCCTACAACCTGAGAATACAGCAAGAACATTTCTGAGAATAAAGGAGATGTGTTCCTATCAGCTCCCACCCAGGCTGCTACCTGACCTTGGACTGCAGGCTTGAGAAGCATGAGGAATAAATATTTACTGAAGAAGCCCACGCTAAGACACCACAATGATAAGGTGAATTGATCAATTCTGTGTATTTATTTTACCCCCAAATTAAGCATTTCTTTTCATTTACTTACGGCATGGTTCATGTCCATGTGTTTAACCTTGCCCAAGAATACCTTATGTCCTCAGTCTCTTTCAAGAAACCCATTTTATCACACAGGAAACACTTTTTTTGGTCTTTATAAAAAAATCTCTGTATCACTCATTCTATATATGCCTGAATCTTCAGACGCTTATTTGGTGAGCTAATCTCTACCCCATAGGATTTTCAACCAACGTCATGTGATATGTATGCGCGGTCCTAACCTTTGCGTAGGAGTCTTCAGTATCTGGCATCTGTGTAGGGCACCTCTGGAAAATCCTCTCTCCAAACAACACATTGTTCATTGCATTGGCTGTTTATTGGATAGAACAGTGAAGATAGTGTGTGGTCCAGAGATGGCAGTGCTGTGGCTGCTCTGTCCGTGTTACTGATGAGGATACTTCTGCCTACCATCATTCAGTATGTTGTTGGTCCTCCTCTCCAACAGAGGAGCAAGCCTTATTAAGGAATCCTCTACATTCTTTCTAGTATTCAAAGTACACACTTTTTCTAAGTGGCAGTTGCTCTCTGGTGTCTTTTACAAGTAGTGAAATATTTCCTTTTCCCCTTCTGTGAACCAGTGACATTTCATGTCACATCAACTTTTCTGAATTTTTAAATATCTTCATTCATCTGTCTGGTATTGTTATTGATTATTTTATATTTTACAAGAGCTTTACTAAGATTTTTTATCTACAGGTTTGTTACTGTGGTCCTGGGAAAGGCCAGGCTTTAATAAAATCCTTTTTAAAAACATAGAGAATTACATCACTTCAAGCCTTTTGGCAGATTCGAGCTTAGGTTGTGACAACGATATAAAAAATAAATAAAACTTAAAAAACAGTTTCCTTATTCATTTTGCTATTTCCATTATTGTTAATATTTTCCCATGTTTGAGTCATTAAAATTGTTCCCATTTTCATTGTGTTCTGACTTTTCATATTTCTTGACTCTAAGTTTTCATTAAACTACCAACAAGAAATAATATCAATGTGGTGAAGTGACCATGCTCACATACTCACAGATTCTTCCCCACTCAAAATGAACCAATGGAATTACAGATAGAAAGGGAAAATAGGATGATGTAAACTGGACAGGATCCATAACGTGTGGATGCAAAATGGGGGGTGGTGGATAGGGAGACACAATCAACCTAGACTTGACAGACATCCTAATTCATTCAATTTTGCTGCCTTGGAGTAGTGCCCAGGAGGGTTGTCTGTTTCACTACTTAACACTTTTCTGTTGATGGATATTTAGGACGGCACTAGTTTTGCTATTACAAGGACATGGAAATCAGATGTAGCTGAGCATATGGTTTTGGCACAAGTACAAGTTTTCCTGCAGCCTTGAGTACACTGGAGAAAAGCATTTGGGAGACAAGAGTGACCCTGGGTGGTTCCAAGGCCAGAGGCAGCAGGTGGACTGTGGCAAATGGACAGAATAGGAAGTTTCATGGGGCCTTTTCTTCTCATCCCACCTCACTGCTTGCTTCGTGGTCCATTGACAGAAGTTCTCAGAGGACATTGTCTACTGAGCTCTGGCAGGCAGTTCCTGCCTTTGCCATAGTAACCAGACCCCATGGAAAAACCAAGGCAAGAATATAAGGATGCTTGACAGATTAGCCAAATATTAGGCAGATTCTAATATGAACCCATTGTGTTTGACATTTACAAAACAAACACCAGGTGTGACATTTGGTTACACCCAGTTTGAACCACTAGAAAAAGACAGAACTTAAGGTGAAGGAGCAGAAAAACGTAAGATCAGAAAGAATCCTGGGAGGTAAAATGGCTGTAACATAAACAACAGCAGAATCACCTTCCATGAGCAAAATTAGGACCAGTGAGCATCAAGGCAATTTTGTTTTCACAAAAAAAATAAATAAATAAAGTCAAGTTGATAGGTTGCTTCACAACCAAGGTGCTTGCCTTCACCCAGCCTGAAGATGCAAGTTAAATCCCCAGGACCTATACTTCAGAAGGTAAGAACCGCCTTCTGTAAGTTGTCCTCTAACCTCCATATGTACACACACACACACACACACACAATGTAATACAAAGATTTAAAGAAATAGTTTGACCTCTGTCATATGACTGCAATTTCTTCACAGAGAACATCTTTTCCAATATGACAAAGTAGGAAAAGTTATAAAACAATTTATTTCCTTCCCATTATGAAATCTATTGGCTTATTACAGTAAATAAAAGATAATCTAATTCGGCTGGAGCAGAGTGGAAGAATACCTTCTGTGTCAATACCTTCATTTACTCACCCAGAGCTACTCTGGGAATTTATAAGAATTGCACTAATATCTCTGAGTAGAAAGAGGAGAAAACTGAGCAAGTGTCTTTATTTTTGCTTTTGTGGAAAATAAGTAGTAGAATTTCCTGTTAGGGAACCTCAGAATATGTGAGTGAATTCCCAGGTGGTCCCCAAAACTGCAGACTAACAACACCAGAGACAGAAAACGTTTCCAAGAACAAAATGAAGATAGAAAATCTAAGAGTTATGGGGAAAGTATTGAGTGGCTAGAAAGGAAAGTTTCCACACTCAATCGGTACAGAAATAGTAGCCCTTCTTGGGACTTATGCTCAAGAAATTCTTGCACGTGTGCCTAAGACTGTGTCCACTGACATGCTGGATTGATGATATCTGTGAATAAAGTAGCTAAATAGTTAAAAGCCTGCCTCTCTGGGGAATGCACTATGGCTGCAAAATTGGGTGAGTTTGACACCTATGCCTCTACCAGGTTTATTATCAACTCCTTAGCTGCATGATAAAGCAAATTCCAAAGAAATGTGGGCATGTCATAGTATATGTCCCCAAGTGGTGAGAAGACAGATGTGTACACCTGTAAATGCACTAACAGAAAATAAAAAGGTTTATTTCTTTTTGTAGTGTCTGGAAGTAAACCCAGGGTTTTATGCTTACAAGGCTAACATTTTGCCATTAACCTATGTTCCAGACCCAAACACCCAACTCTTGTCAAGTACAAGGGAAGGATATGCAAAGGGGAGCTGCCCATGTAATTTAGTTCTTTGACATCCTTCCATAATAATACAATTATTGAAATGTAATAACAACTAGGCATTATAGGCATGTAAAAATCATTGTATCAGTCAAGTCCTGTATAAAGTTCAAAGCTTGTCAGTTGAGCTATTATTTTATTAAGCCATGAGAAATATAACTAGCATCCATAATTTCCAATTCACTGATTATTTTTGCATGCAGCATTATTTCCTTTTGTTTTTGTTCAGTTGTGTTTGTTGTACAAGTCTAGAATCTTGAGCAAGAACAGATCATGTATTTTTTTTATTGTCTTTTTTCTTACTCACCTGAAGTGGAATTTTCTGATTTCTTTGGAGACTTAGTTTTGTCATGTCATGTTTTTCTGGAAACTGTCTTATGAGTATTTTTCTGGAGGCAGCCTGGAAAAGGGACATGTGATGTTTTGTTGGGTGGATGCTTGAGAGAACATGTGATGTTTAGAAAGTATAAATATAGCCCAATGGACAGTGGATGATGCTAGATGGTATTAGTATGCCTTGCTGTTCTTTACTGGTCATCGTTGTGCTTTGCTGATGCTGGTCTTCACTGATGATTCTGAGTGGTATTGGTGTGCTTTACCATTCTTTGTTGGGCATTGTTTGTTATGACTTCATAGAGAGAAATAAACCAAAAATCTTCTGGTGGTATTCTGGTGACTTCTTGCCACTTCCACAGACTCAGCCTATTGGCAGAACCTTGTAGTTTCATCTTTATTGACCTGCTGTTGCTGATCCTTAAATGGTGTTTGCCAGTGGATCAAGCTGCCACTGCTGATTCATATAAACTAAACTGCTGATTTCCTGATCACACAGATTAGATTTACTCCAAAAAATATCTCTTAAACATGTCCACATCCTCCTTGCTCTATTAACCTTTCCTTTCCACTACCTCTGGTGGGTGGTGGTATAGAAGAGACATTAAAGCACTTAAATACCCTTATTAAAAGTAGGCTTAAAAACATCTAAGCCTACACTCACCAACAGAAGTGTTTAGAGATTTATCTAAGTAGAGCTTTACCCATCTCCAAACATTT
Organism: Mus caroli; assembly: GCF_978045245.1. Taxonomy (NCBI): domain Eukaryota; kingdom Metazoa; phylum Chordata; class Mammalia; order Rodentia; family Muridae; genus Mus; species Mus caroli. Next base: position 58,628,930 of record NW_028227268.1, read on the forward strand.
AGGGTCATGCTGTTTGTGTCTGTGTGAGGTTAACACTAATGGACAACTTGCTTGTGCAAGGACTGAGCTGTGTGTACTGTGCCTATGAACCTTCAAAACAGTCTAAGGTATGAATGGTCTCTTGAGAGGTGCCCCTGCGATTAGTTCTTGGAAGCTGTGGGTCCAAACTAATCAGAGTAGCAAGTAAACAGATGAGCAGGAAAAAGCCATGCTTTAGCCACAGCACTTAGTATAAAACCAAGCAAGTGACCAACATTCAGGTGACTGATGGATGTTGCCTGAGAGTGAAGAAAACTACAAGGGTACTTACTGAGGGTTATGGGCAAAATGAGACAAATCCTACAGCTGCCATCAGAGCATCCAAAGGTGAACACAGAGGCAAAATCTCCAAGTTTCATTAGCTCCTTTTAGTTTACACAAGTTGCAATGGTTTCTTATCACTTGAGACCCAGTCCTTAAAGAGTTAATTTCTCAAGATCTCTTAACTTTTAGTAGGTGGATCCAAAACATATTCACAGGAAACTAATACCAACATGTATAACCATTAAGAATTCCTGCTTTATTCATTCATTATTCATGTGCTCTTTCATTGAGCACATATAACATTGAAGACATAGGCTACATCATTTAGGAAACGAGGACAGAGATCTTTTAGTTCTGTTGGTAGAACCCAGAGTATTTTGAGCAAGAGCAACAGGGTGTGCTTTACTGCTTAAAGGATTAATCTAGTGTTCCATGGAGAATAAACTTAGGGAGACAGCAGAGGACCAGCAGCTCCACTTGAAGGCACTGGTTTGACACTCCATAGGAGATATCTTGCTGTCATGAGCTGTTTGGGGTGTTGGCTCTGGTAAGTGGAGACACATGTGGTATGTACTTTTTAGCAAGATCTGCTGGTGGGTTGGTATGATGAATGAATGAGGAAGCTAGGAGAGGGTGAGAAGTGGAGGGTGGGCAAGGGTGAGAAGTGGGAGGGAGGACAAGAGAGAGAAGTGGGAGGGAGGGCAAGAGTGAGAGGTGTGAGGGAGGGCAAGGTTGAGAAATGGAGTAGAGGTTAGGTATGATGAGAAATAGGGGTATGGGTAAAGGTGAACAATAAAGGGGAGTCATGGACAGGATGAATATGAGTGCAAGCAAGGATGGGAAATGGGAGTAAGGGTGAGAAATTAAGGGGCAGTGGTAGGCAAGGGTGGTTTCACTGGTTTTGATCTAAGCAACTCTGAGAATGCTTGTGTGATTATACAAATATGAAAGAGCTAGATGGCTCACTGTTACGAATGAATGAATGAATGAATGAATGAGTTAGAGTAGAATACCTCAAAGCAGAAATCAAAGGAGAATGGATTCTTCTGAGTTTGAGGTGATCACCAGACCTCCATATAGAGATGTCAAATAGGTAGATATGTCTATTGATCAGATGATAAATTGGGACTAGATGTAAATGTTGAGTGTCAGCTTGTTAAAAACAGTCCAAGCCATGAAAGTGAGCAAGATCTCATCACAGGGTAGATAGAAGTATAAAGAAAAAAATACTAAGCATTGAGACAGTTTTATACTCAGACTAGAAATATGGGGATTACCATCACCAGTTTCTGCTGCATAACACTGAGTGTTGGCGTCTAGATAATTATGAAGAACAGGAATTTATCTTCTCACAGGAAAGTGTGAGGGCACAGGAAAAGCACTGAAGCACTCTATGGGAGGGAAGAAAGGTTTATTTGAGGTTCCTCGAAGCTCTCTTGGATATCTCTGGAGACTAAGAGAATAGCTGACTGGAGGTAAAGAGTCTTGCCACTTTTCAAGAGACAGGTGTTGCAGCAGAGAGTTGGCTTGGAAGTAAGAGCCGCTGTAGGGGAGGTGTGTAGGCCAGAAGAGCCTAGGGACAAGTGCATGGCAGACTGTGATATGCGCTACAGGTATGTGTTAGCAGAGGACTAGATGACCCATTTGTCATAGGTAGTTGGCTATAGGGGCAGATAGGGTAAGGAGTATTTACCCGACAGAAAGAAAACTGCTTCACAACGGTCTGAGAAATACTGATTTTAGGCTTTTGTTTATGTGCCAGAAATCCTCCTGTTTTAGCCTGTCAGAAGGCAGCAAGAACTGAGCCTATACTGCAAATTATTGCATTATTGGTGGCACTGCCATTTTTGAGGGGCCCACTTAAGATAATAGAGTGGGTCTAAAGGCAGTGGTCTAGTTCTCTGTTTCTAGAATACTGTCTTGTATGCTGTGTGTTTAGAGGGTAGGAGTGCTGTGTCCTCATTTGACAGAAGGAGAAAGGGGGGAAAAACTAGAATTAAAGTCTCTCTTATAAGGATCTTAGTCCCACTCACGAGGAAGGGGCCTCCGTGACTTAGTCAGCTCTTAATAAGAGCGCACCAAGGCTTTGGAGTGGGACGCTGAAACATCTGGAAGGGACTGGAAAGGAAAACTCAGACACTACCATCAGTTGGTAGACAGAAAATGAGCAGAGTACAAAGAGATAAAGAACAGAGTTGTTTCTAGAAGAATCAACTATATCACTCAAGTGCTATCTGCCAAGTAGAATCAGGAGTGAGGACTCATGGGGGAATGGAAGGCATCAACTATTCCTGAGCTCGGAGTGAATGGCTTCATCAATGCAGGAAGCCTTAGGAAGAAGTTCATTTTCTCCAGACAAGAAATGTTATCCATAGGAGTATATTTGGTTTTAATGAAAATATCTTAACAGAGGACATAATTACAGGTGACTGCAGAGAAATTGGATGGGAATGGGAGTGGGAATGGGAGTGGGAGTGGGAGTGGGAGTGGGAGTGGGAATGGGAATGGGAGAGGAGGGTAAAGAAGAGTTAGGATGATACATTATGATGTTGTCTGTTGATGGGAAGGACTTGGTCTAAAGGGGAAAGAGGAGACTATAGGAATTAAGTCCTTGGGTAGACAAGAAGCAGGGGTGGGGTGGTACACAGGTGTAAGAAAGCCAGACGCAAACTTTCAGGCTAAGCACCTGGGCATAGGTACACAGTAATACAGCTTTTGGAGCAAGAAGATGAGGAACTGACTTTTCTTCCCCCAAGCATCTCACAAACTGACCACCACTACCACAACACACACACACACACACACGCACACGCACACGCACACGCACACGCACACGCACACGCACACACACACACAGGTGATTCTGTCTCACTCCACTACCTCTCCAAGGACTCCAGTAAGTTTTGCATTGCCCATTTTAAACTTACAGTTTCTGCTTTCTCAAGCCAGAGGAAAGACGTTGGTGGAGGAGGCTTGGGAGAGGAGGCAAAGGTGTGAATTTTGTTCCTTCATCTGGGAGTGTGGATTTGTCAGGCATAGAGCATAGAGAGCTCATATACCTTTAAAAACATTTAAATCAACATAGGGGCACTTCCTTGTGTCCTGCCTAGCTGTCTAAGCTGACCTAAGTCAGTGGAGGGATTCCTATTACAAATACCATGAAGAAAGGAAGAAAGGAGAATTTTGGAGGGTGTAATGAAAGAGAGTGTGTGGAAGTTCATGGGCTTTTTAGAAAAGATGTCAGTGAGTTTGTAAAAATCAATATGTATGAGAGCATGACCAGATACTACAGGACTCTGGAAACACCATAGCTATGGCCATAAGAAAGTCTAAGGTCACATCTTTAAGACTTGGTGATGATAACCTATAGTTAAAGATTGGAGCCTGGAAACTGCTCACGGAGCTGACAACCTTCACAAGCTTCTAAGCATATTGATTCTATGACCAAGATGCAATAAGATGGTATCAGAAATACTGTTGTCCTTTGTGGTTAATTCTATCACAAGTCATGGGCTGTGATCTACTCAATTCAATTCATAACACATTAAGTAATGAACCCCGATGTAGTTTGTAAAGCAGTAGGGTTGGGTATGACTGTGGCAGTGGGTGGCAGAGAAGAGGTAAGGAGACTGTTGGAGAGGAGGAGGGGGATTTTAAAACAGCATAGAGAGCAACATTCAGAATGTACTTTCAATGTGGATGCTGAAGTCGCCACAATGCCTGATGAAACAGCCTGCTTTTTGTTTGTTTGTTTGGTTGGTTGTGTTTTCTTTACATACTGTATACTCACTCACATATGTGCCTGCATGTAGGTGGGATGCCCCCAGATGAAAGAAGAGGTCATCACTTCACCTAGAGCTGGAAATACAAACAGTTACAGGACACCCAACATGGAGACTGGAAACCAAACTTGGGTCCTCTGCAAGAGAAACAATTGCTCTTAACTGCTGGGGCATGTTGAGCTGTAATTGGCATACATATATTTAAAATGTATCTATCTTAGCTTTTGACACATAAATATGCCCATAATCATAATCAAGATAAGAAATATGTGACTCCCTTCTTATATCTTCCTGCTCTGTCTCTGCCCTGATCCTCTTCCTGGCTCTATATTGTCTTTACATTGTTTGGGATTCCATGTAATTAGTACAATGCCATATGTGTCCCCTGCAGTTTGACTTCTTTAAGTATGTTTACTTGACAATTCATCTCTGTTGTTATGACTATAAATAGTTGACTACTTTCAATCAGACATTTGTGCTCTGTTTATAGGGCTGTATTACAGTTTGCTTATCCATTTACATGTTCTGGATATATGGAAATTTTTTCTGGTTTGGAGCTGTTCATGTAAGTTGCTATGCACATTCATACTTAAGACTTTTAAGAGACATAGACATGTGCTTGCATGTCCCTTGGTAAATACCTAAAAGTGATTATTATGAATTTTGCTTCACTCATATTTTTTTAATTTGAACAGAAATTGGCATTTCATGCCCTTCAAGGGATAATCAATACACAGGAAAGCCTAAATAGTGGAAGCCAACTGTGGAGTCTTTGTAATCATACCTTTGGTGGCTTCTGACCATGAATGAAAATTTGTAGTGTTCCACTTACGTTGTTGCAGTGGCATAAATAGATATTTGCCAAAGATGTACAGCTTAAATCCATGCCATTCTCAAGAAATTCTATTTAAAATCCTAGTAGCCTTTCATGAAGGTGGTTGATACTCCTCCTGTAACTCTTGGTGTGACACAGAGATCAGATCAAGATGAAAGAGGCTGATCCACACACAAACATTTATCTGAGAACATAGCACAAAATGTTCAAGTAGCAATAGATCACTAGAAAAAGGACATTTTAATGAAACCCTCCACAGCAGAGAACAACATAGCAGAAGGTCTTAAGTGTACTGACACTTAACCTAGCTTCCTTCCCATTGCTGTGACAAATACCATGACCAGAAACAACTAGAGGAGGAGAGAGTTTATTTTGCTTACAGGCATAGTCTTCCAGGAAAGAAAGGCAAGGCAAGAACCTGGAGGCATGGAAAACAGAGGTCATGGAGGAATGCTGCTTCCTGGTTTGCTCCTTGTGGCTTTCTCAGCCTGCTTTCTCATACAGCCTAGGACAACATGCCCAGAGGTGACACTGCCCAAGTGGACTAGTCCCTTCCTCATAAATCATTAATCAAGAAAATGTCTCACAGATTTGCCAATAGACCAAAGTGATGGAGGCATTTTTCCCATCTGAGATTCCCCTTCCCCAATGAACCTAACTACCTGGCACAGTCAGCCACTCTGCCTTTGGAGCACATAAACTATGGGCCACTGCCCCTCCTGCCCTTAGGACTTCTCCCTGACTGAGGCTAAGGTGTAGCAGGTTGTATACCTACTGCAGTTTACTAAACCTAGTAAAACTGGTTAAGGACCAGTTTGAGGACCTCTGTGAGAACAGCTATACCTGTGGGCTCACCTGACTTCAAATCCCAACCTAGGTATCTAGCAGCCAAGGGACCCTGATCACACCATTCTAATCCTCATCTTAATATTTTAAAAGATTTATTTATTTTTGTAGAGTATTTTACCTTCATGTGTGTCTGTGCACCATGTGCATGTCTGGTGCTCATGGAGACCAGAAGAGGGCATTGAATCCCTTGGGACTGGAGTTACAGATGGTTTGAGGGGCACTGTGTGGATGTTGTGAGTCGAAGCCAGGACTTCTGGAAGAGCAAACAGTGTAATTGGTATTGGTTGTATGGTGGATGCTTTCTTTACACAAATCCTAAATCTTACACTACTCAATTGGGAACCTGGATTAGTGAACCAGGTACAGAATGCTTAAAAGGTCCAAGTGATGTGAACATTGACCTGGATGGATGGATTTTTCCACTCTTCTGTACTTGAGATTGCCTGATGGCTAAAGAAACACTTACGACTCTAGAGTATGGAAGTATGTGTTCAGAGGTTGACCACACAGTGAAACCTTGTCTGAGAAATACAAACAACAACAACAACAATAAGGCAAACCCAACAATCTTTAGTAAATGGTCTTTGCTAATTTGGCCAATGTGAATGACTTCACAGGGCAATATGCATTTGTCTGTAGCCCATGGTTTCCACTGAGTAACTGACTTTGCCACATGCCCCATCAGAATGCTTAGGCCAGTATCAATCACAGCTGAAGTGCAATGCCATTTTGAGCTGATGGAGTTTAATGGAATTAAATTTATATCACCAAACTGACATAATGAAGGATTACCGGCAGAAGGAAAATAGGCATAAATTATAATTTCATGTGTGCTTGAATCATGGTTTAGCTATAATCTAATATTTAATCACTAAGTGATGACTCTCTCAATTCAATACATTTACTATTTAACACTTATTTGGAAACTTAGGCACAGATGAAATTCTGACCAGAAATTTGGTGGTACAGATGCTGCTTGGGTGACCAGAGATACATCCACATAAGCCCATCATAAACTGAATATACTCTGAGTTGATGCAATAAGCCTAGCTACTGGACGGTCAAGCTCGGCACCTCGGTGCACCTCCAATGGGCTGTTCCCTGGATGACTGGATGACTGTTGGGAACTGCCTCTGCTACTGATACCCAGCACTATGCATTTTTCCAAGCCACGTCGCCAGCCTGAGCAAAGATGAAACTTCAGATCTCTGAATGTAGTGTGTCACCTGAGTACTGTTGTAAGATGAAAAATAAAAGTAAATTCAGACGCTTGAAGCATGGGATCCAGCATGACCTCTAACACAAGATGTCGTTTTGTGCACCTGGAACTGGTCACTAAGAGATGGTGATGCTGACACACTTGTCTCTTGCCTCATTTTTCAAGTTTTTTGGCTCCATTTACAACCCTGCAGAGTAATTCTCATTCCCACTTTAAGGTTGGGAAGCTGAGACAGAGAAGATGAGATGCAGCAAGAGGATTTGACCTGCATAGAAAGGTTCACACCCTGACCCCCTACAGCACTCACAAATACCATATGTAAGCCCATGGCTGGGAATAAACATTAATGCCAGAGTCTCTGGCCTGAGCAAGCCGAGCCTTTCTCCCCATTGCCCCCATTCCACCACATTTTTCTTTGCTGCTCATTCTACAATTTGCCTCACACTCCCCTCTTTAAACAAGGAATGGCAAAAAGTAGGAAGAAATTATAATGTTGTTAAAGTAGAAACGCCCTTTCTAAGAACGGCTTTGAGGGCTGTTGAGGTGAAGTGGACTTGCTGCCAAGTTTAAGGACATGGGTACGACCCTTGGGACCCACATGGAGGAAGAGGAAGTTTACTCATACAAGTTGTCCTATGATATCCATGTGAGTGCTGCAGAATGTGCTTGCACTCACCTACATGGAAATACATACATACATACATACATACATACATACATACATACATACACACACACGCACACACACACACACACACACACACTAGATAGATAGATAGATAGATAGATAGATAGATAGATAGATAGATAGATAGATAGATAAAAGACAAAAGGTTTTAATATCAGAGAAGGATGCTTTTGCAATGCAGGCATCTTTCTGCCTTCTACAATCAATTCTTCTAGATTTGGTGGAAGGAAATGTTACTTCCAAATCAATACCCTGGGCACTTGAAAAAGGTAGGACATTTTTATAATGAGAAAAACATGAAGAAGGAACTTATTTGGCAGACTTATGAAAGCTGTAAAATTCTAAACCTTCAAGCCTGTGTTAAAGATTAATTTATAGTTTAGTACATACAGTAAATGATGTTTAAAGCTAGTCTTTAAAGGGAGGCAATAGAACAAAATACTGCAATATAAGTTGTATGACAATGCTCTGTTTTTCTCAAAGTATCTTGTGTGTTAAGTTCAGCCTTCTTGGGATGATGTCAGATGGGTATCCTGAGGCTCCTCTTTGGGGTGTTCAAATGGCCAGAACCACTTCTCTCATGCTTGGAGTCCGTGGCAGTTAGAATGAAACATATCCCCCCCATAAACTCATGTTAACACTTGTTCCCCAGGTGGTGACACTGTTTGCAGGAAAGGTTATGGGACCTTGAGGAGGTGCAACCTTGCTGGAAGAAGTATGTCATGGAGGCAGAATTTAGGGATTTATGGCTTCACCCCATTTCCTGCTTGCTTTACTTCCTGTGTATGGATTAAAATGTGGTCAACTGCTTCCTGCTCCTGACACCATGCCCTGACTTGACATAACAGATACTATATGCCTCTGAAAGAGTAAGCCCTGGAGAAGTTAGTAATAAACCAAGTAACTAATGCAAGACCGTGATTAGTTAAAATAAGGATGACTAGAACACAAACATAAAACCAGTCAGCTAATAACCAAAATGGTTCCTACGTGATCCTAAAGGAGGGGAGCCTACAGAGAGGGAGTACATTGACCGAAGGGAGAGGCGTGTCCTAGATTTAAGCCAGCTATTCTGAATGTCTCTTATTTAAGACTTAGGAGTTGTTTATTTCTAGAATTTACCATTTAATATGTAGATTGCGGTTGACTATTGGTAATTGAAACCATGGAAAATGAAACCATGGATAAAGGAGGCTTCTACAGTCGTTTCTAAATAAAATGGTCTCTATATGGGGGAAAGCAATCATACAAATTCCTGGGTGCAGATGTGGCAATCAGGGCATCAGGTGACATTTAATCCCAGCACTTGGGAGGCAAAGGCAGGTGGATTTCTGAGTTCCAGGTTAGTCTGGCCTAAAGAGTGATTTCCAGGACAGCCAGAGCTACACAGAGAAACATTGTTTCCAAAAGAAAAAAAAGACAGACAGAGAGAGACAGAGAGAGAGAGATGAAGGTGAGGAGGCCTTGTTTCTCCAAGTGAATGGGACATGTTCATATCCTATGTGATCACACATAGTAACACTGGCAGAACCAACATAATTCCTACCTCCTCTGGAAACTTCCAGAAGTATGCCATTGAAGAATTGTTAGGGAGTTATTTAAAGGGAGTCAGTGGGGGTTCGTTCTTTTGAAATGAAAATTAAAAATGAAGGACTTGCTTACAGTATTCGAAACTTTACAATGATGTGAGATGTGGGATTCCAACACAAATTTTTTTTTATATGCAAAGCCTTCATATTACCCATGTACCAGCCTGGGATAACTAAATCTGCAGACAGTAATATAAGAAAAAAAGACACTCATTCTTTTCCAGGCAACTTAGCACATTTAATCTTTCCATTTTCCTTGTGGCCCAAGGGTTATTACATGCTTTAACTATTTAAGAAAACAAAATTTGAGATTAATTTGTGTGCTTTGTTTTTCTTCATGCAACAGACTCTGTTTCCTGTTTTTTATACTCTTGTTTCTGAGTTCATTAGGGTCACAATAAAAAACACAAAGTTCGAGGGCCACAGGCCTCATCCGGCCTGATCAGCACCGGGGTAGCTAGAGCCCAGGGTCGGCTGACACCCGCCAGCTACCCACAACCCCCGCCACAGGATTTTGAGACTGCTGGTGAGTGGAACACAGCTTCTGCTCCAGTCCAATCACGCGGGACCTGAGACTGCTCAGGTTGGGGAGAGAGAAATCCGGCCTACATAGGGCCACAAGCCTCTTCCGGTCAGAAAAGCACCGGGGTAGCGAGGGCGCAGGGTCGGCTGACACTCGCCAGCTACCCACAACACACGCCACAGGATCTTAAGACTTCTGGTGAGTGGAACACAGCTTCTGCTCCAATCCAATTGCGCGCGGGACCTGAGACTGCATTAGTTAGGGAAGCAGAAAACCTGCCTGAGTAGGACCACAGGCCTCTTCCGGCTGGACCAGCACCAGGGTACTGCCAGCTACCCACGACCCCCGCCACAGGATTTTGAGACTGCTGGTGAGTGGAACACAGCTTCTGCTCCAATCTTTAAACAGTGACAACGACAACAACTAACCCCAGAGATTACCAGATGGCGAAAGGTAAACGTAATAATCTTACTAACAGAAACCAAGACCACTCACCATCATCAGAACCCAGCACTCCCACTTCGCCCAGTCCAGGGCACCCCAACACACCGGAAAAGCTAGACACGGATCTAAAAGCATATCTCCTGATGATGGTAGAGGACTTCAAGAAGGACTTTAATAACACACTTAAAGAAATACAAAGGAACACTGGTAAACAGGTAGAAGACAATAAAGAGGAAGCACAAAAATCCCTTAAAGAATTGCAGGAGAACAGAGCTAAAGAGTTTCAAATCCTTAAAGAAAAACAGGATAACCTAATCAAACAGGTAGAAGTCCTTAATGAAAAACAGGAAAACACATTCAAACAGATGATGGAAATGAACAAAACCATACTAGACCTAAAAAGGGAAGTAGACACAATAAAGAAAACCCAAAATGAGGCAACACTGGAGATAGAAACCCTAGGAAAGAAATCTGGAACCATAGATACCAGCATCAGCAACAGAATACAAGAGATGGAAGAGAGAATCTCAGGTGCAGAAGATTCCATAGAGAACATTGGCACAACAATCAAGGAAAATGTAAAATTCAAAAAGATCCTAACTCAAAACATCCAAGAAATACAGGACACAATGAGAAGACCAAACCTACGGATAATAGGAGTGGATGAGAATGAAGCTTTTCAACTCAAAGGACCAGCAAACATCTTCAACAAAATTATAGAAGAAAACTTCCCAAATCTAAAGAAAGAGATGCCCATGAACATACAAGAAGCCTACAGAACTCCAAATAGACTGGACCAGAAAAGAAATACCTCCCGACACATAATAATCAAAACAACAAATGCTCTAAATAAAGATAGAATACTAAAAGCAGTAAGAGAAAAAGGCCAAGTAACATATAAAGGCAAGCCTATCAGAATTACACCAGATTTTTCACCAGAGACTATGAAAGCCAGAAGAGCCTGGACGGATGTTATACAGACACTAAAAGAACACAAATTCCAGCCCAGGCTACTATACCCAGCCAAACTCTCAATTAACATAGATGGAGAAACCAAAGTATTCCACGACAAAAACAAATTCACACATTATCTCTCCACGAATCCAGCCCTTCAAAGGATCATAACAGAAACAAACCAATACAAGGACAGGACCCACGCCCTAGAAACAACAAGAAGGTAATCCCTCAACAAACCTAAAAAAGACAGCCACAAGAACAGAATGCCAACTTTAACAACAAAAATAACAGGAAACAACAATTACTTTTCCTTAATATCTCTTAATATCAATGGATACAACTCCCCTATAAAAAGACATAGACTAACAAACTGGCTACACAAACAAGACCCAACATTTTGCTGCTTACAGGAAACTCATCTCAGAGAAAAAGATAGACACTACCTCAGAATGAAAGGCTGGAAAACAATTTTCCAAGCAAATGGTATGAAGAAACAAGCTGGAGTAGCCATTCTAATATCTGATAAGATTGACTTCCAACCCAAAGTCATTAAAAAAGACAGGGAGGGACACTTCATACTCATCAAAGGTAAAATCCTCCAAGAGGAACTATCAATCCTGAATATCTATGCTCCAAATACAAAGGCAGCCACATTCATTAAAGAAACTTTAGTAAATCTCAAAGCACACATTGCACCTCACACAATAATAGTGGGAGACTTCAACACACCACTTTCACCAATGGACAGATCATGGAAACAGAAACTAAACAGGGACACAGAGAAATTATGAATCAAAAGGATCTGGCAGATATCTACAGAACATTCTATCCTAAAACAAAAGGATATACCTTCTTCTCAGCACCTCATGGTACCTTCTCCAAAATTGACCACATAATTGGTCACAAAACAGGCCTCAACAGATACAAAAATATTGAAATTGTCCCATGCATCCTATCAGATCACCATGGAGTAAGGCTGATCTTCAATAACAAAATAAATAATAGAAAGCCAACCTTCACATGGAAACTGAACAACACTCTTCTCAATGATACCTTGGTCAAGGAAGGAATAAAGAAAGAAATTAAGGACTTTTTAGAGTTCAATGAAAATGAAGCCACAACATACCCAAACTTATGGGACGCAATGAAAGCATTTCTAAGAGGAAAACTCATAGCTCTGAGTGCCTCCAAAAGGAAACTAGAGAGAGCACACATTAGCAGCTTGACAACACACCTAAAAGCACTAGAACAAAAGGAAGCAAATTCACCCAAGAGGAGTAGATGGCAGGAAATAATCAAACTCAGGGGCGAAATCAACCAAGTGGAAACAAGAAAAACTATTCAAAGAATCAACCAATCAAGGAGCTGGTTCTTTGAGAAAATCAACAAGATAGATAAACCCTTAGCCAGACTCACTAGAGGGCACAGGGAAAGCATCCTAATTAACAAAATCAGAAATGAAAAAGGAGACATAACAACAGATCCTGAAGACATCCAAAACACCATCAGATCCTTCTACCAAAGGCTATACTCAACAAAACTGGAGAACCTGGATGAAATGGAGAAGTTCCTAGACAGATACCAGGTACCAAAGTTGAATCAAGATCAGGTTAATGATCTAAACAGCCCTATATCCCCCAAAGAAATAGAAGCAGTCATTAATAGTCTCCCAACTAAAAAAAGCCCAGGACCAGATGGGTTTAGTGCAGAGTTCTATCAGACCTTCAAAGAAGATCTAATCCCAGTTCTTCACAAACTATTCCACAAAATAGAAACAGAAGGTACTCTACCCAACTCATTCTATGAAGCCACAATTACTCTGATACCTAAACCACAAAAAGACCCAACAAAGATAGAAAACTTCAGACCAATATCCCTTATGAATATTGATGCCAAAATCCTCAATAAAGTTCTTGCTAACCGAATCCAAGAACACATCAAAACAATCATCCATCCTGACCAAGTAGGTTTCATCCCCGGGATGCAGGGATGGTTCAATATACGGAAATCCATCAACGTAATCTAGTATATAAACAAACTCAAGACAAAAACCACATGGTCATTTCGTTAGATGCGGAGAAAGCATTTGACAAGATCCAACACCCATTCATGATAAAAGTCTTGGAAAGATCAGGAATTCAAGGCCCATACCTAAACATGATAAAAGCAATCTACAGCAAACCAGTAGCCAACATCAAAGTAAATGGTGAGAAGCTTGAAACAATCCCTCTAAAATCAGGGACTAGACAAGGCTGTCCACTTTCTCCATACCTATTCAACATTGTACTTGAAGTCCTAGCCAGAGCAATTCGACAACAAAAGGAGATCAAAGGGATACAAATTGGAAAAGATGAAGTCAAAATATCACTCTTTGCAGATGATATGATAGTGTATATAAGTGACCCTAAAAATTCCACCAGAGAACTCCTAAGCCTGATAAACAGCTTCGATGAAGTAGCTGGATATAAAATTAACTCAAACAAATCAATGGCCTTTCTCTACACAAAGAATAAACAGGCTGAGAAAGAAATTAGGGAAACAACACCCTTCTCAATAGTCACAAATAATATTAAATACCTTGGCGTGACTCTAACTAAGGAAGTGAAAGATCTGTATAATAAAAACTTCAAGTCTCTGAAGAAAGAAATTATAGAAGATCTCAGAAGATGGAAAGATCTCCCAAGCTCATGGATTGGCAGGATCAACATTGTAAAAATGGCTATCTTGCCAAAAGCAATCTACAGATTCAATGCAATCCCCATCAAAATTCCAAATCAATTCTTCAACGAATTAGAAAGTGCAATCTGCAAATTCATCTGGAATAACAAAAAACCTAGGATAGCAAAAGATAGATAAAAGAACCTCTGGTGGAATCACCATGCCGGACCTAAAGCTCTACTACAGAGCAATTGTGATAAAAACTGCATGGTACTGGTATAGTGACAGACAAATAGACCAATGGAATAGAATTGAAGACCCAGAAATGAACCCACACACCTACGGTCACTTGATCTTCGACAAGGGAGCTAAAAACATCCAGTGGAAGAATGACAGCATTTTCAACAAATAGTGCTGGCACAACTGGTTGTTAACATGTAGAAGAATGCGAATCGATCCATTCCTATCTCCTTGTACTAAGGTCAAGTCTAAGTGGATCAAGGAACTTCACATAAAACCAGAGACACTGAAACTTATAGAGGAGAAAGTGGGGAAAAGCCTTGAAGATATGGGAACAGAGGAAAAATTCCTGAATAGAACAGTAATGGCTTGTGCTGTAAGATCGAGAATTGACAAGTGGGACCTCATGAAACTACAAAGCTTCTGCAAGGCTAAAGACACCATCAATAAGACAAAAAAACCACCAACAGATTGGGAAAGGATCTTCACCTATCCTAAATCAGATAAGGGACTAATATCCAATATATATAAAGAACTCAAGAAGGTGGACTCCAGAAAGTCAAATAACTCCATTAAAAAATGGGGCTCAGAACTGAACAAAGAATTCTCACCTGAGGAATACCGAATGGCAGAGAAGCACCTGAAAAAAGGTTCAACATCCTTAATCATCAGGGAAATGCAAATCAAAACAACCCTGAGATTCCACCTCACACCAGTCAGAATGGCTAAGATCAAAAATTCAGGTGACAGCAGATGCTGGCGAGGATGTGGAGAAAGAGGAACACTCCTCCATTGTTGGTGGGATTGCAAGCTTGTACAACCACTCTGGAAATCAGTCTGGCGGTTCCTCAGAAAATTGGACATAGTACTACCGGAGGATCCAGCAATACCTCTCCTGGGCATATATCCAGAAGATGTCCCAACCGGTAAAAAGGACACATGCTCCACTATGTTCATAGCAGCCCTATTTATAATAGCCAGAAGCTGGAAAGAACCCAGATGTCCCTCAACTGAGGAATGGATACAGAAATTATGGTACATTTACACAATGGAGTACTACTCAGCTATTAAAAAGAATGAATTTATGAAATTCCTAGCCAAATGGATGGACCTGGAGGGCATCATCTTGAGTGAAGTAACACAATCACAAAAGAACTCACACAATATGTATTCACTGATAAGTGGATATTAGCCCAAAACTTAGGAAACCCAAGATATAAGATACAATTTGATAAACGCATGAAACTCAAGAAGAATGAAGACCAAAGTGTGGACACTGTGCACCTTCTTAGAATTGGGAACAAAACACCCAGGGAAGGAGTTACAGAAACAAAGTTCGGAGCTGTGATGAAAGAATGGACCATTTAGAGACTGCCGTATCCAGGGATCCTTCCCATAATCAGCTTCTAAACGCTGACACCATTGCATACACTAGCAAGATTTTGCTGAAAGGACCCAAATATAGCTGTCTCTTGTGAGATGATGCCGGGGCCTAGCAAACACAGGAGTGGATGTTCACAGTCAGCTATTGGATGTATCACAGGGCTCCCAATGGAGAAGCTAGAGAAAGTACCCAAGGAGCTAAAGGGATCTGCAACCCTATTGTTGGAACAACATGATGTACTAACCAGAACCCCGGAGCTCTTGTCTCTAGCTGCATATGTATGGAAAGATGACCTAGTCGGCCATCAATGGAAACAGAGGCCCATTGGACTTGCAAACTTTATATGCCCCAATATAGGGGAATGCCAGGGCTAAAAGAATGGGAATGGGTGGGTAGGGAAGTGGGGGGCGCTATGGGGGACTTTTGGGATAGCATTGGAAATGTAATTGAGGAAAATATGTAATAAAAATATTAAAAATTAAAAAAAAACAAAGTTCAAAGAAATGCAAAAAACAAACAAACAAAAACAGTTAGAATCAAACATGGCTCCTAGACAGAGCTTACACTTGGATGGATAACAGGAAATGGAAGGACATCAGACCGCAGGAAAACTAGAAGTTTCTAGATAACACTGGAAAGTGGACTTATCAGAGTATTTGCTGAGTACTTGGTGAAGTAAAATAAAGAAGTAAGAATGAGAAGACAAATGGGACCTCATAAAATTGCAAAGTTTCTGTAAGGCAAAAGACACTGTTAATAAGACAAAAAGGCCACCAACAGATTGGGAAAGGATCTTTACCAATCTTAAATCAGATAGGGAACTAATATCCAATATATATAAAGAACTCAAGAAGGTGGACTCCAGAAAATCAAATAACCCCATTAAAAAATGGGGTTCAGAGCTAAACAAATAATTCTCACCTGAGGAATACCGAATGGCAGAGAAGCACCTGAAAAAATGTTCAGCATCCTTAATCATCAGGGAAATGCAAATCAAAACAACCCTGAGATTCCACCTCACACCAGTCAGACGGGCGAAGATCAAAAATTCAGGTGACAGTAGATAATGGCGAGGACGTGGAGAAAGAGAAACACTCCTCCATTGTTGGTGGGATTGCAAGCTGGTACAACCACACTGGAAATCAGTCTGGCAGTTCCTCAGAAAATTGGACATAATACTACCAGAGGATCCAGCAATACCTCTCC
Organism: Mus caroli; assembly: GCF_978045245.1. Taxonomy (NCBI): domain Eukaryota; kingdom Metazoa; phylum Chordata; class Mammalia; order Rodentia; family Muridae; genus Mus; species Mus caroli. The sequence continues at coordinate 58,645,607 of NW_028227268.1, forward strand.
TGGGCATATATCCAGAAGATGTCCCAACTGGTAAGAAGGACACATGCTCCACTATGTTCATAGCAGCCTTATTTATAATAGCCAGAAGCTGGAAAGAACCCAGATGTCCCTCAACAGAGGAATGGATACAGAAAATGTGGTACATTTACACAATGAAGTACTACTCAACTATTAAAAAGAATAAATTTATGAAATTCCTAGGCAAATGGATGGATCTGGAGGGCATCATCCTGAGTGAGGTAACCCAATCAATCACAAAAGAACTCACATGATATGTACTGAATTATCACTGATAAGTGGATATTAGCCCAGAAACTTAGAATACCCAAGATACAAGATACAATGTGCAAAACACATGAATCTCAAGAAGAATGAAGACCAAAGTGTGGACACTTTGCCCCTTCGTAGAATTGGGAACAAAACACTCATGGAAGGAGTTACAGAGACAAAGTTTGGAGCTGAGTCGAAAAGATGGACCATCTAGAGACTGCCATATCAGGGGATCCATCCCATAATCAGCCTCCAAACGCTGACACCATTGCATATACTAGCAAGATGTTGCTGAAAGGACCCAGATATAGCTGTCTCTTGTGAGACTATGCTGGGGTCTAGCAAACACAGAAGTGGATGCTCACAGTCAGCTATTGGATGGATCACAGGGCACCCAATGGAGGAGCTAGAGAAAGTATCCAAGGAGCTAAAGGGGTCTGCAACCCTATAGGTGGAACAACAATATGAACTAACCAGTACCCCCCCCCCCGGAGCTCTTGTGTCTAGCTGCATATGTATCAGAAGATGGCCTAGTTGGCCATCATTGGAAAGAGAGGCCCATTGGTCTTGCAAACTTTATATGCCTCAGTACAGGGGAATGCCAGGGCCAAGAAGTGGGAGTGGGTGGGTAGGGGAATGGGGCTGGGGGAGGGTATGGGGGACTTTTGGGATAGCATTTGAAATGTAAATGAAGAAAATACCTAATTTAAAAAAAAGAATGAGAAGACAATATAGATGGAAAGGAAATGGGAGCGTGCAGGACTACAGAAGAGAAGGTTGGTGGTATGAGCAGGGACAGATATTAAAGTTCATCAGAAATAAAAAGTGTTCAGGAAGATGGGGAACAGAAAACAACTAGGAGCTGTCTCTTGTGAGACTATGCAGGGGCCTAGCAAACACAGAAGTGGATGCTCACAGTCAGCTATTGGATGGATCACAGGGCTCCCAATGGAGAACCTAGAGAAAGTATCCAAGGAGCTAAAGAGATCTGCAACCCTGTAGGTGCAACATTATGAACTAACCAGTACCCCGGAGCTCTTGACTCTAGCTGCATATGTATCAAAAGATGGCCTAATCGGCCATCACTGGAAAGAGAGGCCCATTGGACACACAAACTTTATATGCCGCAGTACAGGGGAATGCCAGGGCCAAAAATGGGAATGGGTGGGTAGGGAAGTGGGGGGGGGGCTATGGGGGACTTTTGGGAGAGCATTGGAAATGTAATTGAGGAAAATACGTAATAAAAAAAGACAAAAAAAGAAAAAAGAAAAGAGAAAACAACTAGGAGAAGTTTCCCTAGAATGGAGCAAAAGTTGTTTCTAGGATTTTCCATTTACTATATGTAAGCTGTGAATGACTTGGTAATTGAAACCTTGGAAAGTGAAACCATGGAGCGAGAGTAAACACAGAAAGGTGATAATAGAAATGGAGAAGAAAGAAATACAATTAAATATATAAATATTCACTGCTCTTGAAATACAGCGCAGAATGAATGTAGCCAACTGCTAAAGCTGATTTAAAGTGCAGGAGAATTGTCAAGAAAGGCAAGCACAGGGAATCTTTGTCCTGTGAGGAGGTGCTACTAAAGACAGGGCACTCAGGAGACTCAGGTAGAAAGGAAAGTGGCCCGAACAGGGATAGCTGCTAGCCTCAGCCCTTGCTGTAAGTCAAATGCCGATAAACAGCAGAGTGATGCACATACATTCTGAAGGAACACTTCTCATAAATAAAGTACTATAAACCTACTGGAACCACCGGTCAGAAAAGCAATGTAAAGATTATAGTCAGAGGTATAGAAAATAGTGTGCATTTTTATACTTACAGAAAAAAAATCTTCTAAAATTGCTAGCACTTTAAAAAAATCTGAAAATCAATACAATTTAAACTGATAATATTAATTTGTAAAAAGGAAGCTCTTTTTAGGTAGTTTGGGAATCGGATTTAAGTAAGAAAATCAAATCTGAAAATGTAATAATTTAAAAATACAAATGAGCTAGTCATAGTGGTCCATGCCTTTAATACCAGCAGATTAATCCCACTCAGGAGGGAGAGGCAGAAGCACACTCTCCGTGAGTTTGAGGCCAGCCTGGCCTTTAGAGGCAGACAGCCACAGCTACATAGTGAGACCCTGTCTCAAAAGAAAAAGAAAACCCTAAAAATACAAAGGAGATTTGCAACATCACATAACAACAGTTCTAGAAACAGTCCCAGTGGTGAGCAGTGTTGAGTCCTGGAGCTGAGTTCCCTGGGTTGGAACCCAGCTTCCCCATCCCTAAGCTACCCTATCTGGGTAAGCTATTTACCTAATCTTGCTCCAGTCTCTTGGTCATCAGAGGTGCAGTAACGATGCTCACTCCTAAAGAGACTTTCAGGGCTGAGTTGTGCTCGCAGATTGTGTTCATATTATATAAAGGACTGCTAAAGTGTCTGCCCAGAAGAGGTTTTCAGTTGATGGTAAATATTGTCTTTGTTTCACTTGACTGATTTGAGAATGACAGTGAAAATGCCGTGAAGCCAAACTCAAGAACGCTGTGTTTTGTGCTGCAATTTGAAGGTATCCCGGCAATGGTAATCAAAACCTTAATATATGTGATTATGTTTGAGGAAATAATTTCTCTTTGGAGGCAACTGGAAGTCTGAGCCTTAAGGGTGACAGCTAGTCTGGTTTGATAACTAGGGTCTCCAACCAAAGGGTGGCATCCAGCCAACCTTTGGTAGCTAGCCCACTAATGTAGGAACATGGAATAGGCAGTGAATGCATATTAACTGTGAAAGAAAGCAAGGAAAGATCCAGCATAGACATAGAATTTGGTCAGTGGAATGCCAGAGAGCTAAGGGTAGGTTTGAATGATGCTAAGTGATACATGTCACACCATTAAATGCAAAACTGTGTTGCAAATAGTAGACACTACCAGGCAATCATGACTGTGAGGTTCTGCTAAGGCCCAGGAGAGTAGGAGGTTGCATGGAAGGGGCTTTCTTTAGAGGTTATGGTTTTATAGGCAGAAGGAAAGGAAAGAGACCATCCAAGCCAGAGGGTTTCGATGACTGGCACATCCAGGCAGGAAGAGGGACAGGCTGGGTGGGCTAATTGTGACTAGGGGAAGGGGTAATCCTTCTATGGGGTGTAAGCAAGCTGTCACTGCTGGGTTGTCTACAGGGCTGTGATGTTTGCTGACACTGTTCTGTTATGGCTCAGTTAGATTCAGGAGGCAGAGAAGTACTCTCCTTCGTATATAGGTACTCAGGGTCATTTGGATAGTACCTCATGTCGCCTTTGATTCAGAAGAGCAGAGTATTGACCTGAAAAGACATGTGGACTTGGCTCATAAGCAGAGGTAGATATTTGAAAATAAGTGTGAGGGGTTTAAAGGTATATGTATACATCTGACTCTTTCCGTGTATGTATATATGTGTGTGCATGTGTGTGTGTGTGTGGGTGTGGGTGGGTGTGGGTGTGGTGTATTCAAGCCTGTGTGGTGTATAGATGAGATGATCACTCAGAGAAATTATCATGCAAAAAGGACTCATATGTGCTCATCTCAGGACAAGCCATTATGGAGTGGTGGCCTCAAGGCCAGAGCCTGCCTTATGCTTTAACCCTTTGCCCCCTTAATTGGGTCTCTATGGGTGTTAAAGTTAAAAATAATGGTATTTATCAGCATCTCAAGCCACTATTTTGAGAACACTTTCCTCTAGGGTATCGGGAGGCAAAGCCTGAATGGCTCCTGAAGTCTCTCCCTAGGCATGGAGAATGGTGAGAGAAAGCCTCTCGGGAGGGTGAGGGTGAGGTGTCTGCAGAAAAATTTCTAGAAATGCCACATCTCCCTTTGGATAATAAGTGCTCTGAGGCATTAACAGTCAGAGATGGTCCAAACGTCTGACCTGCAAAGGAACACAGGCAGCATTGTGGCAGGAGAAAGGCCAGGACAAAGGGCACTTTGCTCAGCGTACATGACAGGTGTCCATTCATCCTATGAACAACTCACAAACATCTTTTAGCGATGTAACCCAGATATTCCTGTTGGCCAGACTCACCTGGGGTTCTAGTGGTCCTACTGTAGCTATGAAATGAGACTCTAAGGAGCCCATGAAAGGTCTTATGTTTAAGAAGCCATCAGGCCACTCTTATGACTGGGGATGTCTAAGCCACTGACTGACAAAAGTTGACAGGTCAGAGATAGATGCCTGCCCACTTAGCATGCAGAGGCTCTGGAGGCAGCAGACCTGTTAAGGTGAGTGATGGGAGCTAGTGGGGCACAGTGGACATTTGGGGGAGAGGTGTAAACAATCCTGAGTTGGCATACCTCGCGGGTGTCAGCCTCTGTCTGTGGCATGCATTAAACAGCCCACAAATCCTGCGTAAGAGGGACAGTGCGCCATCAGCAAATGCATCATAAGTCTTTCTCCCTGGGAATTTTCTTGATGACAGTGTGGAAAACAAATCTGGATATTGGAGGGAATCAATGCTGTCATTAACAGAATTACCATTTCATCAATAATATAGGCACTTCGGCCAAATGAGCCGCAGAAGAGTAACAGTATTAAACGCCTGACAGCTTCTGAAGTTATTTATCAGTCCCTTGCTCTCTCCATCAATAATAAAAGGGGACTGTGGACTGAAACAGAAGTAGATCCCTTGGACAACCACCACCTTCCAATTAAGCTAGCATTATTTCTAATACTGTTGTAAATATAACGTAATAAAAACATGACCTATGTCTGTCAAGAAAATCTTTCAAGGGCAAAAAAAAAAAAAAAAATCTTGCCTCCAAGGATCTCACTGAGTAGAGTCTCCTGTGTCTCTCTGCCTTTGTTATGTAAATGTTGTCTGCATTATACGCTGGATTTATCTCCCTACCATAATATTCATGTATACTTCTTGGCTCATATCGGTTTGGTTGAAGTTCACATAACCTGCTGCACTCAGGCCCACCAAAAAAGAAAGCCACTGAAGTAAACCTCCATTTCTCTTTGGAATTCACGCCAGGCCCCTCCTTGCCTTCCCCCTTCACCTTCACCCCTCTCCCAGCCCAACACTGCCCTTCCCTTTAAAAAAAAAAGTTGCATTAGTTCTTTACAAGTGAGCAAGAACAGAACCAAACGTTTCACATCTGCTCTGGGAGTTCAGGGATTAGCATGAAAATGAGTAACCAGTATTTCAATGATGCACAGTCCAGTGGATGAGAAAGGGGGCTCCAGTCTGCTATCAGAGAGCTCCCCGGCTCTTGCCAGATGTCCTAGCCTTGGGACACAAAGCCACGAACCCAGGGTTTTAACAAATCACCTTTCTCTGGGGCTAATCACTCAAGAAAAGGTTTTGTTGAGGGCTGGAGAGGGTCAGGCTGGTATTTCCCCAGTGATCTGTAGCCTTGCCCAACCCCTCTCGCCTTGGCCCTTCAAGGCTTTCTAAAGAGACCTCTTATTTCTTTCCTCTAAATGCAGGGCTTGGAGGGCAAAAGCTGCATGCCAGTGAGTCCTGAAGGCACAAGGGCAGCGGGGGGCTCATTAATCAATGGTGGCCATGTTGCTGGTCTATCGCTCACCCTCCTTCTCTGAACAATCAAGACTTTAGAAGAATGAAATAGCTCAATGGGCTGTACAAGGTCAGGCTTAGTGGCAAGAAGGTTCCGGTGTCATCGACGTTGGGGGAATCTGGCACTCCCAGCAGGAAGCACCATCAGTGGTTGGCGCATGCATCTCAGATTGTGAACCTGTGTTAGCAGCACACTGCTGTCTGGCCGTCTTTCAGGAGCGCACCTTCACTGTGCAGCCCTGACCTGGGGAATCAGAACCCCTGTGAGCTCTGCCATCTGTATTTTTCACATACCCTCCACGGGGCTCTGAACCACAGAAAGTCTCTGTGTTTCAAGATAGATGATGTCTAGGCAGAGAGTTCATGGTGTTTTATACAGTTTAATTATCCAGGCCTCTACTGTTTGGTTTTGATTTTCATCTCATAAGGATGGCGTGTCCCACCATCCAATCTGTCTAAGACTTAGGGATGTCTCGGGGTGCTTGGCTTAAGTTCTCGTATGAAAACATTCAGGGTGGCTGGTCACTGTAGCTGAGAATCAACGTCAGTTTGCAAAGTCCTGAGCTCAGCTATAGACCTATCTAGCCTAACTATCTGTCAGGATGCTACTGCTCCACCATGAACTGAGGCCAGGGAAGGGCAAGGGGAGACTACAAAGAGTCCCTCAGCTGAGCATGGTCCAGTGGAGCAGATGCAGAAAGGGTTCAAACAAGGCAGGGTAAAAACCCAGGAGCCATAAACATATGGGATCCAGGATATGCACAAAGGAAGGGTTAGTCCCACTATGGGATTCAAGTAGATCTCGTAAGAAAGGTCTGCAGGTGTCTCAGCAAAGCCACTTTCAAGACTTCAAAGACTTGCTCTAGAAATCTTGTGTTACAGGAAGTCATGTCATCTGGCAATACCAAGGGGTGAGGCAGGTGGGAGTTTTTGGGTCCCTAAGATAAACAGAAAAGGGTTGGTAGTGCTTACACAGACTATGCTAATACTTGCATAGCATATAATGTGTTTGAGAATCTTTGTTAAGATACAGGAAGAAGTTAAGGAGATCATTCATTTAAAGACTTATTTTAAAATTACATTTTCGTGTGTGTGAGTGGGCATACACCTGAGTCACATGCTGGGGAGTCTAGAACAGGGGTGGATCCTTTGGAGCTGGAGTTAACAGGCCAGTGAGTGACACCTGATGTGGGTGCTGGGAATACAACTGGAATCCTTTGGAAGAGCAGTAAGTGCCCTTAAGCAATGGGCCATCTCTTCAGCCACCTTTTTAAGAGATGGAAATCTAATGATATCATGTAGAAAGAGCATAGGTTTGATACAAATGACACAAAAATTAAACTCAAATTTTGTTCTCTTACTTGCTATGAAACATCAGCCAAGTTACTTAAGACAGCCTACAAAGGACTCATTGAAGGTTAAATAAAGTAGTATATGCGATATATATTGCAAACTACTTGGTGTATGTATATATTGTGTTGAAAAACAATACAATACAGAAAAATGGTTTCTTTGTTTCAAATCAATCTCCAAGTCTACTCCGGGCTATGACTTAAGTCCCACGCATGAAATGGCTTAAACTACACTTGTTTCTTGGAGACTGTGTTTAAGAAATTAGTTTGTTTTCATACTTTATGTGCTTAGTACCTGGTTGGATGCCATCCCATTTTCTCATTAGCATGACATTTGAACTTGTGCCATCTTCAAGGCCATTTGCCTGAAAATGTCTTTCGGGTACCTCTAACATGACACCTGGCAATGGACTCCAAACACTGGGCTGCCATGAAGGTTGAACCTCTGGGACATGAAGGTTGAACATCTGGGAAATGTGGGCTCAGGAACACTGCAGATAGTCTCTCTTTTCTCTTACCATAAATTCCATACACGGTGAAGTATTTCATGCAGAGTGCTCAGGTATCACCCTCCCTGGGAGTATTCTTCCACTGTCTATACTTCATGCTAGTACCCATCTGTGAGGACATGGGATAGAAGCAGGAATCCTATGTGCAGAATGGGATCTGTGCAGGATTTCACCTCGGGCCTATGTGCATGCTTTGGTGCCCTTCAGACAACAAGCAGCGGAAATAATCATGGAGTCAGCCATCAGAGCAAGAACCTCAGGCTAGGCCACTTCTGTTGGATGCTGCAGTTGAACCTTACCCTAAGTGTTCCTTACCTTAGTCTTGTGAGGCACTTGTGGCAGGTGACTTCAGGATATGGGAATCAGACTAAAGTGTGGGATGTGGAGTGTCACTAGCTGGTGTGAACACAGTGACAAAGCTCAGCAAATCCCCCTTGGTTTTCAAACTTGCACAGCAAACTCACTCTTTGAAGTCACTTTACTCTTGGCTTCCTCCTTTGCAAGGTGGGGAAAGTTTATTCAAGTCGGCATGGAGCTCTATGTGGTACTGTCAAATCAGACCCTCTGGGCTCATCACACTGTTCCTCCATGTAAAGCTGGGGTAGTGTTGACATTATGAGCATGTTGTGTTAATTAACTTATTTTTGTCACAGTGACAAAATAAGCTGAGATCTGATAAGGAGGAAAGGTTTATTTTGGTGCATGGCATTGGAAATTTCAATCCATAGTCCGTAGCCTTTGTGACTTTGGAATCTGTGGAGAGTTGTAAACTGATGGTGACTGTGATAAGAGGCCCATCATGCCGTCTAGAAAGCAAAGAGAAGAAAAGGACCAGAATCTCAGTACACCCACCATAATCCTACCTCCAGTGGCCTAACTTCCTTCTATGAGTCCCACCTATGAAAGGTCCCTTCACCTCCCAAAAGTGTGAAACAGAAGCTCAAGCCGTTATCTCGAAGGCCACGGAGGGCATTTTAGACCCAAAGTACAATAATCCAGACCAGCGTTAAGATTTCAGTATGCAGCTATGTGGCCATGGCATTATTTCATGTCTGCAGGCCCCATGTGTGCTCATGTGAGATAGTAACTACCTCATGATATTGTGAAATTTGTAAGGAGTTAATGTATGGAAATGACACAGAACGTCAGCCTGAACTGCTGCCACCAGGTGTGAGCTGCTGTCCTCGCCTCGTAGAGTGGATCCATTCATACTCATGTTAACCTGCCTGTGCTTGTTTGATTTCCCCTCATCCATACTGGTCACTATAAATGGGGGTGAGTGAAATATGCCAATATAAAGCTCAATGTAACACTCACATTTGCAGAGACTGGCTCTGCCCAGGTCCTGGCTAAGCTGTCGTGCTGTACCGAACAGCCCTAAATAACCCCAATGAGAAGATGAGAGGCAAGTACACTGGGGTGGGAGCTATGCCCAAATTAGAAAGTCAGCCAGTCAGTGACTGAGTTTGACTTAAGACCATGTAGGCAAGGGTACAGCAATGTACCTCCTGAGGTGGTAGAATCAGGGATAAGAGATACTTGCCTAGACTCGCTGTCCAGAGTTAGTCAGCAAGCCTAGCTGCTCCCAGAGGGCTTTCTGCTGCAGTGATCCTATACTAAGAAAAGAAGAAGAGGTTGGGGGCTTAAGAGCTGATCTCTTAGCAGCAGTTGCCTAACAACCGTTTTCCCCTTGGGAAGATGAAGCCTCTGGAATCCCAGAGGTTATGTCTGTGGGCCAGCCTCTGCCTCTTGTTTAGGATGATGGGAGTAAGCAAAGCATCTTTAGCCAGCTGATCCAACTTCCAGTTCAGTGTAAAGCAAGCAGCTGCAGGGAGGAGTGGGGGAGGAGGGAAAGACAGGAGGCTGCTGAGTGTCCCTGTTGCAGCATCACAAGCAGATGGCAGCCTGAGCCCTGCTGTGGTGGCGACAAATTGACAAGTGTGAAGAAGCCCCAGTGTACCAGGGGCTCTCTTCCTCTTCCGTGTTGTAAATCAGGACATAAGCAGCCTGTGGGCCCTGCAAACTGAAGTAGGGGCAGCCCCATCACCCAGCCAATTGCCCCTGAGCTCAGAAAGTGAAAGAAAAGGCAGGTCCTATGCAGAGTGGAACCATGAGGAAGAACCCAAGCTGCCTATAGGCTGCTGTAAAGCTGCAGGGGACTCAAGTGCTATGCAGCTTTGGTGAATTGGGACTTGAAGCAGAATTAATTGCCTCCAAATTGTATCTTTCCTCCCAGCCATCCATTAGTTGTCTATGGCAGAAGGATAATGACACTTCATGAAATATAGCTACAAAGTCAAGCCTTGTGCCTTGTTCACTGGAGCTTTGGAAGGAAAGTCAGAACTGTCTAAACAACTGTAACCTGTCCTGGCAAGAATAATGATAATCTGAAAGGACTCTTGTGCCTGCACCCTGGATTTCAAATTATTGAAATGACCTTCAAACCACTAAAAAAAAATGAAGTCTCCCCAAAACTCTTGTGCCCAGAGGAAAAGGCTGAAGCCAGGGGAAACTTGTCTCTGAGGAAGAGATTTTACATCATTCCGACAACTTGCCAAGCCGCCTTGCTGAAGAGATTGGAGCCCAGAAAGTGATAACTCAGTGATGGGTGGGATCGAGATGAGTAGTAGTTTTATTCCCCGCTGTCTAAACCCGAACTTTATGTCTCAATGACGGATTTGGGGGGCAGGCATGGCTCTCAGCCTCTTTTCCTCTTCACAGCCTTACAGAAATCTCCCTCTTTTGATTTTCACTTACTTTGTCTCTATTTTTGATTGGGTTATCCCTTTCCCCCCCTCCCTCCTTTCCTCCCTTCCTCCTTTCCTCCCTCCGTCCTTCCCTCCCTCCCTCTTTTCCCTCCTTCTCTCCCTCCTTTCATTACTCCCTCCCTCCTTCCCTCTTTCCTCCTCTCCCTCCCTTCCTCGATCCCTCTCCCTTCCTTCTTTTTCCTCCTCTCTCGTCTTCCTCCTGTGTGTAGTATGTGAATACCCTTATGCATGTGCATGGAGGCTAGAGGAGGGTAGGACATGTCCTGGTCTCTTATTCCCCATGGAATTCAGTTGAGACTGATTTCTTTCTCCTTCCTGAATCTTGAACTAGGCTGACAGCCAGAAATGCTCAGGGATTCTCCCTCACCCTGCCCCCATTCCCACACATACACAATCCACAGCACTGGGGCTATAAGCTTGCACAATATCATGCTTAGATTTTTGTGTGGATGCTGAAGACTCCCACTCGGGATCTCATGTTTGTCCAGCAATCAGTTTTATCCAATCAGCCTTCTCCTCACTCCCTCCTCTATTATTTTGTCTACTTAAATAGCCTATTGAGCACGTGTGGTTCCGCATACTCTGACTCAACTAACTGTGGTAACTCTGACTTCTAATAGAACAGAAACACTTCAGGGTGAAGGGCACCAGCTAAGAATAATCAACTAGTATTTTCAGGACTGTATGAGGTAGGTTAAGCTTCTATAACAAGAGGGCCATAGACTAGGTAGTTTTACAAGTAGAAATTTACTTTTTCAGAGTTCTGGGAGCTGAGAATCAAAAATTAAAGTATCAGTGTGGTTGGACTTTAATGAGAAAATTCCTAGTTTGTATGTAGCTGCCTTCTTACTTACTCTCATGGGGGTATCACCCTGGTCCATGTGCATGGAAGTCGTGATCACTTTGGAATCTCTCCTTATAAAGATGCTCACCCTACCAGAGCAAGGTTTGGTAGTATTACTTAGTATTAATTACCTCTGTGGTGATTTGAATGAGGATAGCCCAATAGGCCCATGTCTGAATACTTGGACCTCAACTGTTGGAACTATTTAGGAAAGAATTTGGGAATGACTGAATAGGAGGCATGGCCTTATTGGAAGAGGTGTGTCACTGAGAGTGGCCTTTAAGGTTTCGAAAAGCCATGCCTATCCCACTATACTCTGTCTTCTGCTGGTTGAGAAGATCTGAGCTCTTAGCTGTTCTTTCTATCATGCTTTTGTTCCTCCATCATGGACTCTAACCCTCTGGAACCATAATCTCAATCAAATGCTTTCTTTAATAAGTCCCTTGATCATGATATTTTATCATAGCTATAATAAAGTAAATAAGGCAAATGGTACCGGGAAGTGGGCTGTTGCTGTGACAGGCCTCACCATGCTGGTTTTTTGGAAGAATGTTGACAACTTAAGGACTTTGGAGTAGGAAAGCAATTGAATGGTGTAAGCAGAACTTAATGGGCCATCACAGTAGGATCTGGGGAAACAGTAGTTCTGGGAGCTATGTGCACTGTGGAGGCCCAACTGAAAAAGTTTCAGGGGAGAACAATATTAGCAACTAGGCAAGAGACCATTTTTGTGATATTTGGAAAAGTATATGGCTGCTTTCTGCCCCTGACCTAAGAATTCGCCTGAGGCTAAATTGAAAAGTAATTGACTGAATTCTTTGGTGAAAGAGATTTTAAGACAGTCTATTATTCATGTTGTTGTGTGGTTGTTAGTAACCTCTCACATGCAGGTCTACAATGAAAAAAAAAAGAAAAGAAAGCAAGTATTTTAAATATAAATACAAAATGTATAATGTGAAGAGAAAAGGAGCATCAGAAATCTAAACTTCTGTTCGAGACTACGCTGAAAGAAATAGAGGCTAAGAGGAGGTCTGGTCCTCAACTGAATTAAATGAAGGGTGCCCTCAGGGTAAAGCCCCACCCAGTTAAGATTTCAACTCGTGGATGAAAATAGCCTAAGGAATTTTCTACTAAACCTAAGGAATTATATTTAATTATATTTAAATTCCTAAAATATAAGGAATGTGATGATTAAAAGGGCTCAGGCTCCATCTCAAGGAGGCAGCTGAACTTTTCAATGTCATCCATGTGGTTCTGGTTTTAGAGTCATGAAGGATACAAGAGCAAAGTGGTTCTGGAATCTTCTTCCGTGGTTCAGGAGAGCTACTGACACAGAGAAGTCCCTGCATGGAGTCCCTGAGAGGCCACTGTGTGAAACTATGAAACTGAACCCCGGATTGCATTGAAAATCTCAAGATGTTGGAGATGCCAGAGCCATGAGACATCTTCCACGGAGCTCTGCATGCAAAAAGTTGAACAACCCAGAGAGGGAAATGTGTTGTTATCTGCTATTGGCAAAGCTGAAGGGTAGAGCCATCTAAGCCCTCTGACATCAGACATGGAGTTAAAGGATTTGGAATTTGCTCTGATGGGATTTTTTTCTTGCTTTGGTCCAGTATTTCCTCACTGTGCCTCCACTTCTCCCTTTTGGAATAGTAATGCATATTCTGTACCATTATATATCGAAACTCTGTGGTTTGTTTTGTTTGTTTTATTTTACAGGGGTTACAGTTAAGAGATTGCCATGAGTAACAGAAAAAAAAATGTTGAACATTGGACTTATAAAAACAGAGTTGAAACAGAAGACTATGGGGACTTCTGAAGTTGGACTGGATGCATTTTTGCATTATGATTTGACCAGCAGCTCATGGGGCCAGTGAGTACAATGTAGTGATTTGAATGAGAATGGCCCCCATAGGTTCTTTTGTTTGAGTACTTGGTCCCCAGTTGGTGGAACTATTTGGGAAGGTTCAGTGAGTGCTGCCTTGTTGGAGGAGGTGTGTCTTTGGGGTCAGGCTTTGAGGTTTCACATCTACTCACGCCATTCTCAGTGCTTTCTCTCTCCTGCTTACAGATAAATATGTGAGTTCTCAGCTATTCCTGCTTCTATGACTTTGATCTTCCACAATAGACTCTAACCCTCTGAAACCATATGACAAATTAAACACTTTTTTTTTTTTAGCGTTTGATCCTATCTTTTTTTATATTAGATATTTTCTTTATTTACATTTCAATTGCTATCCCAAAAGTTCTCTATACCCTCCCCCTGCCCTGCTCCCCTACACACTCACTCCCACTTCTTCACCCTGGCTTTCCCCTGTACTGGGGCATATAGCTGTCTTGAGTGAGGCTATGCCAGTGCCTGGCAAATATAGAAGTGGATGCTCACAGTCATCTATAGGATGGAACACAGGGCCCCCAGTGGAGGAGCTAGAGAAATACCCAAGGAGCTGAAGGGGTCTGCAACCCTATAGGTGAAACAACAATATGAACTAACCCCAGTACCCCCAGAGCTCGTGTCTCTAGCTGCATATGTAGCAGAAGATGGCCTAGTCAGCCATCATTGGGAAGAGAGGCCCCTTGGTCTTAAACACTTTCTTAAATAAGTTGCCTTGGTCATGGTGCTTTGTCATGGCAATAGAAAAGTAACTAACCTACCTCCTTATAGATCTTTGTCCCTACATATAGTGTTAGGGGTTAAGCATACCTTTCTATGGGGGAAAGAGCTACATAATTCAATACTTTGTGCTTAACTCCCTCCTTTCATCTCTCCTCCCCACTTTGTATGTGTGTTTCTTCTTCACTTTCTTTCTCTTTCCAGTGTGTGCCTACATGCATGTTCGTGAGCACCTGTGTGTGTGTGTGTGTGTGTGTGTGTGTGTGTGTGTGTGTGTGTGATCAATTTAGAGTTGTTCTTAAATTTAAGGGTATAATTTGGTTATAAGAAGAAAATAATGTTGTGTTATCATTTAAGCCATGGCTCTAAATCTGAGCCTACTGAGGAAAGATAGGTAACAGAAAGAACAGGCATTGCATGAATGAAGGCAACCTTGGCTCAAATCTCATTTGTCAAGTCAAAATGTAAACACAGTACTTTCACAGTACACTGATGTTCTTTTTAGAGAACCCAGAGAGACGGTTTAATTTTTAATGTAAAAACAGTTCACTGGGTTATTTGTTATAGATGAGATTCTATACTCCCTATGCCCCCATTTGTAATTTATGATATAAAGACCAGAAGAGAGAGAACAAGGCTGTTGATACTCCCAGCATCCATGGAACCGATTCCTTGGGCCTTGGATAAAGGAAACCTGGCTCACAAGCTTGTGCATGCTGGAAGGAATGCCAACTGCACTTGCTATGGTCTTTGGTGCACAGGCCTGTGTGTAAAGGCAGTGTTATTCAAGGTCAATAGTTCTGATTCCTCTCCCTTTCCCAGACTTCTTCTTCTTCACATCTAAGTTCATTATCTTTTAATTTCTTTCTGATTGCTTCTTGCTAATTCAACAGGGATATTAACTGCACAGCCCTTTTGTTTACTCATTGAATTAACAGTGAAGCAATGTGACAGCTGACGCTTATGTGAGATCTTTAAAAATAGCTCCTGGACTTTCTAGAAGGCTTTGAAATGTGGAAAAGGTCTCTGTGGTGCATTAAAAGCCAGACAGTGGCTACCTGAGTATAGATATGAAGACACTCTTGGCTGATGCAGTCAAACTTGTAGATTTATTTTCTATGCCTTTCACATTGAAAATGTAGGTACTTTGAAATTGAAATTTGAAAATAGACATAGTGGCTTTTAACTTACACTTTGGAATGATGCAGGATCACTTTTAAAACTTACTGTTGGATGGGCAAGTTAACTTAGTAAGTAAAAGCATTGCTTTGTGGGCCTGACAATAAGAGTTTAGATTCCCATAGTCCATGCAAAAGCTGGGTGGAGTAGCCCAAGTATGTGTAATTCCAGTGTGCCTATGGGAAATGAGAGACTCTCAGAGGCCAGCAAGCCTGGCTGACACAGTGACAAGACTCTATTTCAAACAAGGTGTACATGAGAGGACTAACACCCAAAGCTTGTCCTGTGATTACCATAAGGTGCTTTGCATAGGCATGCCTGTGCATGTGTGTGGGGGTGGGGGGGTGCATACACCCACACACACACACACACACACACACACACACACATACCCACACACACACACACACACACACACACACACCAAAGCACACAAATTCCTTGGTTAAATCTAACATTTATTAATAGAAACTAGTTATCCTGGAGAACTTTGGATTGTGGTTGTCATGTAGATGTGATCCTGTGTTTAGCAAGAGTAAGAGATACGGGTCTTCCCCAAGTTTCCTTGGATAGGAGACAGAAAATAGAGGACATTCCAAGAAGGACCTCAAAGGAACAGAGATTGAGGGTGGGACCCCTAGTGAAATACAACAACCTGATTCTATAAGACATCAAAATTAAATAAAAATATGTAGAAAAGAAGATGAGACTTGATTCAGTGCTGAACGTAGGGGAGGAAATACTAGAGCCATGGCTGCATGGTTGGTTTGGTTTTGTGGCTAACTGATGCTTATAGTATGTTACAATGATCATCTCTTGAGTTGACTTGGATTTTATATTGTGACTTGAAAAAGAAAGGAGATAAGATATCCATGGAGAAGCAGAGAGTTTAA
Organism: Mus caroli; assembly: GCF_978045245.1. Taxonomy (NCBI): domain Eukaryota; kingdom Metazoa; phylum Chordata; class Mammalia; order Rodentia; family Muridae; genus Mus; species Mus caroli. The sequence continues at coordinate 58,661,575 of NW_028227268.1, forward strand.
CCTACGTTAAGGAAAATGGGGTTAGATGTGCCAGCAGGGTTAACATTTGGAAGCATTGGTGAGTCACTGATTGGGTGGCAGAGAAGAGATTGTGAAATCTGGGGTGGGGGGGGGGGGTGCTTTCCTAGAACAAGGACAGCAGGTTTGAAAAGGCCCTGAGGTGGAAGCATGCTCGCTTGGTCCCAGGAATCTCTAACAGGTCAACAACAAGGGAAGGTTGTGTGACCTGTAAACCAGTGGGCTTGAGGCCCAGGTGGGAGGGTAAGTCATGCCAGATCACAGCAAGACACAGGCTCATCTGTGGGTGATGGGCAGAGGAGGCATGCGTTTGTTCTAGGAAATGGCGTAACTTCCATTGAGGAAAGTACAAAATGCATTATGGCCCACCTAAAACAGCACTTTCAGTTTTTGTTTTTGTAAATTAAAAACAGAAAAATGTGCACTTGGGGTATATGTATGTTGATGTGGGTGAGCATGTGCGCATGAGAACGGAGGTCAGAGGTCATCTCTGCAAGTCCTCATGGAGAGACTTTGTAGACTGACTTTGTGCACTTAGCGTTTTTTTTTTTTTACTATCTCGAGGATCAACTTGCCCAAGCCACCGAAGCATTTGTTGGTGTTTGAGTGGAGCTCACATTGAACTTGTAGGTTAGTGAAGAAGAACTGAAAGCTGCACAGTACCGACTTTGCTAGTACACATGTGTATCCTTCTCTTTGCTTGTGTTCTTCTTTGCATTTCAGACTGAATTGGAAATATGTCACAGTATGGCTTTTTACTTATTAGGTTAGTATTTGTCAGCAAAAATATCATCCAGACGTAAAGTGGATGATGTGATATTTGATACTCAGATAAAACTGCAAATATCTACCACCTCAAACAAGATGTTAAACTGCCTACAAGCCTAGTACTTGAAGCAGAAGCATGAGTTTGAGACCCGACTGGGTTACTCACTGAGACCGTCTCAAAACAAAACAAGACAAGAGAGGAAAGATGCCGAACATGTCTGTGAGTCAAAAACATTGCCTGGATACCCATCCTTCACTTTCCTTCTTCCCAACCCCTACCCTCCTCCCACCCCTAGTTTCCTCCCACCCCTACCCTCCTCCCATGTGGAGTTACTTTCCTGCCCCTCAGTTGTCCACCAGCAGCGTGACTTCATATAAACACAATCTCCCTCCAGTTTTCACCGTTTTGTGTCTGGGTTTTCCAATCAATGTGTTCTCTTTAGATCCATCCATCTCTCTTACACATTCCTTGTTCTCTGTGTCTTGTTGCTGAGCCATTGGTGGGTTGTTTTCTGTTGTTCATTGGTCCAGTTTTCGTTTTTTTTGCAATTATGAATAAGGCTTATTGATATCCTTGCACAATTGTTTTGGTGAGTTTATCTATTTACTTATTATTTCTTAAGGTATTTAGTCTAGGGAAATAGTTTAAACACTAGAACTATGATTGATCATATGAAAAGCTGTCAAAGGTGTTTACTGAGTCTCGGTACCATGTTTTCCTTCCAGCATGGTATGAGATGGGTACCATTGCTTGTTGTCCTACTCAGCCCTTGCCACTGTCCAAATGCCTTTCTGTTATCCTGATGGAGCCTGTCTTTCCTGGCATTGAATGCCAAGAAACTTTTCTGTGTGCGCACAGTGGCATATGCTGTAGCTTACTTAATTTTCTTTTAACTCTCTCTCTCTCTCTCTCTCTCTCTCTCTCTCTCTCTCTCTCTCTCTCTCTCTCTCTCTCTCTCTGTGTGTGTGTGTGTGTGTGTGTGTGTGTGTGTGTCCTGGAACTCACTGAGTATGGTTAGCCTAGCTGTCTTGCCAGTGAGCTGCTGGCACTAGCTTGTGTCCACTCCTTAGTATCTGTACTGGTTAGTTTTGTGTCAACTTGACACAGCTGGAGTTATCACAGAGAAAGGACCTTCAGTTGAGGAAATGCCTCCATGAGATCCAACTGTAAGGCATTTTCTCAATTAGTGATCAAGGGGGAAAGGCCCCTTGTGGGTGGGACCATCTCTGGGCTGGTAGTCTTGGGTTCTATAAGAGAGCAGGCTGAGCAAGCCAGGGGAAGCAAGCCAGTAAAGAACATCCCTCTGTGACCTCTGCTCAGCTCCTGCTTCCTGACCTGCTTGAGTTCCAGTCCTGACTTCCTTTGGTGATAAACAGCAATGTGGAAGAGTAAGCTGAATAAATCCTTTCCTCCCCAACTTCCTTCTTGGTCATCATGTTTGTGCAGGAATAGAAACCCTGACTAAGACAAATTGGTACCAGCAGAGTGGGGTATTCCTGTGACAACCTGACCATGTTTTGGGGAGGACTGTGGAAGGACTTTGGAACTTTGGGCTTGAAGATCCATTCATTGTTAAGAGCTCTGTCAGATGTTTTGTAGGAGCTTGGAAGATAATGTTGAGAACAGTGCAGAAGATGGAGGCCTGGCTTGTGAAATTTCAGAGGGAAAATTAAAGACTCTTTTCAGGGCCATTGCTGTTTTTTTTTTTTTTAATTTTATGTAACATTTTTAATTTTCATAAAATTTAACTTTTAAAGAGAACTTTCTGTTTCACATGTCTGGGGCATCTACACATGATCTTGATATTTATTTATTTTATTTTTTTTTATATATTTTTATTACATATTTTCCTCAATTACATTTCCAATACTATCCCAAAAGTCCCCCATAGCGCCCCCCACTTCCCTACCCACCCATTCCCATTCTTTTGGCCCTGGCATTCCCCTATATTGGGGCATATAAAGTTTGCAAGTCCAATGGGCCTCTCTTTCCATTGATGGCCGACTAGACCATCTTTCGATACATATGCAGCTAGAGACAAGAGCTCTAGGGTTCTGGTTAGTACATCATGTTGTTCCAACAATAGGGTTGCAGATCCCTTTAGCTCCTTGGGTACTTTCTCTAGCTTCTCCATTGGGAGCCCTGTGATACATCCAATAGCTGACTGTGAACATCCACTCCTGTGTTTGCTAGGCCCCGGCATTGTCTCACAAGAGACAGCTATATTTGGGTCCTTTCAGCAAAATCTTGCTAGTGTATGCAATGGTGTCAGCGTTTAGAAGCTGATTATGGGACGGATCCCTGGATACTGCAGTCTCTAAATGGTCCATCCTTTCATCACAGCTACGAACTTTGTCTCTGTAACTCCTTCCCTGGGTGTTTTGTTCCCAATTCTAAGAAGGTGCACAGTGTCCACACTTTGGTCTTCATTCTTCTTGAGTTTCATGCGTTTATCAAATTGTATCTTATATCTTGGGTATCCTAAGTTTTGGGCTAATATCCACTTATCAATGAATACATATTGTGTGAGTTCTTTTGTGATTGTGTTACTTCACTCAAGATGATGCCCTCCAGGTCCATCCATTTGGCTAGGAATTTCATAAATTCATTCTTTTTAATAGCTGAGTAGTACTCCATTGTGTAAATGTACCATAATATCTGTATCCATTCCTCTGTTGAGGGACATCTGGGTTCTTTCCAGCTTCTGGCTATTATAAATAGGGCTGCTATGAACATAGTGGAGCATGTGTCCTTTTTACCGGTTGGGACATCTTCTGGATATATGCCCAGGAGAGGTATTGCTGGATCCTCCGGTAGTACTATGTCCAATTTTCTGAGGAACCGCCAGACTGATTTCCAGAGTGGTTGTACAAGCTTGCAATCCCACCAAAAATGGAGGAGTGTTCCTCTTTCTCCACATCCTCGCCAGCATCTGCTGTCACCTGAATTTTTGATCTTAGCCATTCTGACTGGTGTGAGGTGGAATCTCAGGGTTGTTTTGATTTGCATTTCCCTGATGATTAAGGATGTTGAACATTTTTTCAGGTGCTTCTCTGCCATTCGGTATTCCTCAGGTGAGAATTCTTTGTTCAGTTCTGAGCCCCATTTTTTAATGGGGTTATTTGACTTTCTGGAGTCCACCTTCTTGAGTTCTTTATATATATTGGATATTAGTCCCTTATCTGATTTAGGATAGGTGAAGATCCTTTCCCAATCTGTTGGTGTTTTTTTTGTCTTATTGATGGTGTCTTTAGCCTTGCAGAAGCTTTGTAGTTTCATGAGGTCCCACTTGTCAATTCTCGATCTTACAGCACAAGCCATTACTGTTCTATTCAGGAATTTTTCCCCTGTGCCCATATCTTCAAGGCTTTTCCCCACTTTCTCCTCTATAAGTTTCAGTGTCTCTGGTTTTATGTGAAGTTCCTTGATCCACTTAGACTTGACCTTAGTACAAGGAGATAGGAATGGATCGATTCGCATTCTTCTACATGTTAACAACCAGTTGTGCCAGCACCATTTGTTGAAAATGCTGTCTTTCTTCCACTGGATGTTTTTAGCTCCCTTGTCAAAGATCAAGTGACCATAGGTGTGTGGGTTCATTTCTGGGTCTTCAATTCTATTCCATTGGTCTATTTGTCTGTCACTATACCAGTACCATGCAGTTTTTATCACAATTGCTCTGTAGTAGAGCTTTAGGTCCGGCATGGTGATTCCACCAGAGGTTCTTTTATCCTTGAGAAGAGTTTTTGCTATCCTAGGTTTTTTGTTATTCCAGATGAATTTGGAGATTGCACTTTCTAATTCGTTGAAGAATTGAGTTGGAATTTTGATGGGGATTGCATTGAATCTGTAGATTGCTTTTGGCAAGATAGCCATTTTTACAATGTTGATCCTGCCAATCCATGAGCATGGGAGATCTTTCCATCTTCTGAGATCTTCTATAATTTCTTTCTTCAGAGACTTGAAGTTTTTATTATACAGATCTTTCACTTCCTTAGTTAGAGTCACGCCAAGATATTTTATATTATTTGTGACTATTGAGAAGGGTGTTGTTTCCCTAATTTCTTTCTCAGCCTGTTTATTCTTGGTGTAGAGAAAGGCCATTGATTTGTTTGAGTTAATTTTATATCCAGCTACTTCACCGAAGCTGTTTATCAGGCTTAGGAGTTCTCTGGTGGAATTTTTAGGGTCACTTATATATACTATCATATCATCTGCAAAAAGTGATATTTTGACTTCATCTTTTCCAATTTGTATCCCTTTGATCTCCTTTTGTTGTCGAATTGCTCTGGCTAGGACTTCAAGTACAATGTTGAATAGGTATGGAGAAAGTGGACAGCCTTGTCTAGTCCCTGATTTTAGAGGGATTGCTTCAAGCTTCTCACCAATTACTTTGATGTTGGCTACTGGTTTGCTGTAGATTGCTTTTATCATGTTTAGGTATGGGCCTTGAATTCCTGATCTTTCCAAGACTTTTATCATGAATGGGTGTTGGATCTTGTCAAATGCTTTTTCCGCATCTAACGAGATGACCATGTGGTTTTTGTCTTTGAGTTTGTTTATATACTGGATTACGTTGATGGATTTCCGTATATTGAACCATCCCTGCATCCCTGGGATGAAACCTACTTGGTCAGGATGGATGATTGTTTTGATGTGTTCTTGGATTCGGTTAGCAAGAACTTTATTGAGGATTTTTGCATCAATATTCATAAGGGATATTGGTCTGAAGTTTTCTATCTTTGTTGGGTCTTTTTGTGGTTTAGGTATCAGAGTAATTGTGGCTTCATAGAATGAGTTGGGTAGAGTACCTTCTGTTTCTATTTTGTGGAATAGTTTGTGAAGAACTGGGATTAGATCTTCTTTGAAGGTCTGATAGAACTCTGCACTAAACCCATCTGGTCCTGGGCTTTTTTTAGTTGGGAGACTATTAATGACTGCTTCTATTTCTTTGGGGGATATAGGGCTGTTTAGATCATTAACCTGATCTTGATTCAGCTTTGGTACCTGGTATCTGTCTAGGAACTTCTCCATTTCATCCAGGTTCTCCAGTTTTGTTGAGTATAGCCTTTGGTAGAAGGATCTGATGGTGTTTTGGATGTCTTCAGGATCTGTTGTTATGTCTCCTTTTTCATTTCTGATTTTGTTAATTAGGATGCTTTCCCTGTGCCCTCTAGTGAGTCTGGCTAAGGGTTTATCTATCTTGTTGATTTTCTCAAAGAACCAGCTCCTTGATTGGTTGATTCTTTGAATAGTTTTTCTTGTTTCCACTTGGTTGATTTCACCCCTGAGTTTGATTATTTCCTGCAGTCTACTCCTCTTGGGTGAATTTGCTTCCTTTTGTTCTAGTGCTTTTAGGTGTGTTGTCAAGCTGCTAATGTGTGCTCTCTCTAGTTTCCTTTTGGAGGCACTCATACCTATGAGTTTTCCTCTTAGAAATGCTTTCATTGCGTCCCATAAGTTTGGGTATGTTGTGGCTTCATTTTCATTGAACTCTAAAAAGTCCTTAATTTCTTTCTTTATTCCTTCCTTGACCAAGGTATCATTGAGAAGAGTGTTGTTCAGTTTCCACGTGAAGGTTGGCTTTCTATTATTTATTTTGTTATTGAAGATCAGCCTTAGTCCATGGTGATCTGATAGGATGCATGGGACAATTTCAATATTTTTATATCTGTTGAGGCCTGCTTTGTGACCAATTATGTGGTCAATTTTGGAGAAGGTACCATGAGGTGCTGAGAAGAAGGTATATCCTTTTGTTTTAGGATAGAATGTTCTGTAGATATCTGCCAGATCCATTTGATTCATAATTTCTCTGTGTCCCTGTTTAGTTTCTGTTTCCATGATCTGTCCATTGGTGAAAGTGGTGTGTTGAAGTCTCCCACTATTATTGTGTGAGGTGCAATGTGTGCTTTGAGATTTACTAAAGTTTCTTTAATGAATGTGGCTGCCTTTGTATTTGGAGCATAGATATTCAGGATTGATAGTTCCTCTTGGAGGATTTTACCTTTGATGAGTATGAAGTGTCCCTCCCTGTCTTTTTTAATGACTTTGGGTTGGAAGTCAATCTTATCAGATATTAGAATGGCTACTCCAGCTTGTTTCTTCATACCATTTGCTTGGAAAATTGTTTTCCAGCCTTTCATTCTGAGGTAGTGTCTATCTTTTTCTCTGAGATGAGTTTCCTGTAAGCAGCAAAATGTTGGGTCTTGTTTGTGTAGCCAGTTTGTTAGTCTATGTCTTTTTATAGGGGAGTTGTATCCATTGATATTAAGAGATATTAAGGAAAAGTAATTGTTGTTTCCTGTTATTTTTGTTGTTAAAGTTGGCATTCTGTTCTTGTGGCTGTCTTTTTTAGGTTTGTTGAGGGATTACCTTCTTGTTGTTTCTAGGGCGTGGTTCCTGTCCTTGTATTGGTTTTTTTCTGTTATTATCCTTTGAAGGGCTGGATTCGTGGAGAGATAATGTGTGAATTTGGTTTTGTCGTGGAATACTTTGGTTTCTCCATCTATGTTAATTGAGAGTTTGGCTGGGTATAGTAGCCTGGGCTGGAATTTGTGTTCTTTTAGTGTCTGTATAACATCCGTCCAGGATCTTCTGGCTTTCATAGTCTCTGGTGAAAAATCTGGTGTAATTCTGATAGGCTTGCCTTTATATGTTACTTGGCCTTTTTCTCTTACTGCTTTTAGTATTCTATCTTTATTTAGAGCATTTGTTGCTCTGATTATTATGTGTCGGGAGGTATTTCTTTTCTGGTCCAGTCTATTTGGAGTTCTGTAGGCTTCTTGTATGTTCATGGGCATCTCTTTCTTTAGATTGGGGAAGTTTTCTTCTATAATTTTGTTGAAGATGTTTGCTGGTCCTTTGAGTTGAAAATCTTCATTCTCATCCACTCCTATTATCCGTAGGTTTGGTCTTCTCATTGTGTCCTGTATTTCTTGGATGTTTTGAGTTAGGATCTTTTTGCATTTTACATTTTCCTTGATTGTTGTGCCGATGTTCTCTATGGAATCTTCTGCACCTGAGATTCTCTCTTCCATCTCTTGTATTCTGTTGCTGATGCTCGTATCTATGGTTCCAGATTTCTTTCCTAGGGTTTCTATCTCCAGTGTTGCCTCATTTTGGGTTTTCTTTATTGTGTCTACTTCCCTTTTTAGGTCTAGTATGGTTTTGTTCATTTCCATCATCTGTTTGGATGTGTTTTCCTGTTTTTCTGTAAGGACTTCTACCTGTTTGATTATGTTATCGTGTTTTTCTTTAAGGATTTGTAACTCTTTAGCAGTGTTCTCCTGCAATTCTTTAAGGGATTTTTGTGCTTTCTCTTTATTGTCTTCTGCCTGTTTAGCAGTGTTCTCCTGCATTTCTTTAAGTGTGTTATTAAAGTCCTTCTTGAAGTTCTCTATCATCATCAGGAGATATGCTTTTAAATCCGTGTCTAGCTTTTCCGGTGTGTTGGGGTGCCCTGGACTGGGCGAAGTGGGGGTGCTGGGTTCTGATGATGGTGAGTGGTCTTGGTTTCTGTTAGTAAGATTATTACGTTTACCTTTCGCCATCTGGTAATCTCTGGGGTTAGTTGTTATCGTTGTCACTGTTTAAAGATTGGAGCAGAAGCTGTGTTCCACTCACCAGCAGTCTCTAAATCCTGCGGAGGGGGTCGTGGGTAGCTGACGGTACCCCAGTGCTGGTCCAGCCGGAAGAGGCCTGTGGTCCTACACAGGCCGTTTTTCTGCTTCCCTAACTAATGCAGTCTCTGGTCCCGCGTGCAATTGGATTGGAGCAGAAGCTGTGTTCCACTCTCCAGAAGTCTTAAGATCCTGTGGTGGGTGTTGTGGGTAGCTGGTGAGTGTCAGCCGACCCTGAGCCCCAGCTGCCCCGGTGCTTTTCTGACCGGAAGAGGGTTGTGGCCCTATGTAGGCCGGATTTCTCTCTCCCCAACCAGAGCAGTCTCAGGTCCCACGTGATTGGACTGGAACAGAAGCTGTGTTCCACTCACCAGCAGTCCCAAAATCCTGCGGCGGGGGTCGTGGGTAGCTGGCGGGTGTCAGGCAACCCTGCGCTCCCGCTACCCAGGCGCTGATCCGGCCGGATGAGGCCTGTGGCCCTACTCAGGCCGGTTTCTGCTTCCCTAACTAATGCAGTCTCAGGTCCCGCGCAATTGGATTGGAGCTGAAGCTGTATTCCACTCACCAGCAGTCCCAAAATCCTGCGGCGGGGGTCGTGGGTAGCTGGCGGGTGTCAGGCAACCCTGCGCTCCTGCTACCCCGGTGCTGATCCGGCCGGATCCATTGCTGTTTTGATTGTGAAGATTCTGTAGTTCTGGTTAGCTGGGGCTGAAGAATCAGCAGTGATTAACAAGATACCAGAACCACTAAAGCAAAAAACTTTGCATTACTGGGACTATTGATGCTGGTTAGCTGGAGCTAAGAAATTAGCGGTGATTAAGAAGAGACCAGCATCATCGAGGTGACATCTTCTGGGAAGTGTTTTCTGAAAGCACAAAGAGGCTGTGTTCCAGAGATAGCCAAGGTTGTACTCCTGCTGCAGCGGGACTTGCTAATATGTAAGGGTCACCCAGGTGGTACTGGTTTTGAAGGCATGAAGGGGTCATGCAAAGCAGCTGAGGCTCGGCACTGTGAGAGGGCATGGAAGGCCATTGGTGAAGGTGCAGCCTCAGTTGCAATTGAAGGCCCAGGACTGAAGGGGTCACACAGTGTTTTGGAGATGCCAGTACCATGAGATGACCACCAAGAGCAGCAGCAGCAGTGGAGTACAGGCATCTGGAACCTAGAGGACGACAAGTGTGCTACAAAGGGCATGGCTGGAAAAGTGACCCAAGCCCTTGGAGGAGCCCAGAAGATCGTGAGTTAGATCCCAGACATTGGACGGTTGGAGATTGATTTTGGCTTTTGATTGTGACTGTGCCCTGATATTTTCCCTCTTGAAGGAAGAAACTGTTTTAGTGGAGCCCACAGTTAAGAGACTTTTAATTGTAAAAAGACTTCGAACTTTAAAAGAGATGGATATTTTAAAGAGATTGAAATTTTAAGAATATGTAAAGACTGTGGGACTTTTAAATTTATTTAGATCTTGGGGATAAATAAGAATGTAAGGGTTGAGGCTTACTAGTGATGTGTTTGTGTGTCAAGTTGACAAGGGGTCAATTGTACTGGTTAGTTTTGTGTCAACTTGACACAGCTGGAGTTATCACAGAGAAAGGACCTTCAGTTGATCCAACTGTAAGACATTTTCTCAATTAGTGATCAAGGGGGAAAGGCCTCTTGTGGGTGGGACCATCTCTGGGCTGGTAGTCTTGGGTTCTATAAGAGAGCAGGCTGAGCAAGCCAGGGGAAGCAAGCCAGTAAAGAACATCCCTCCGTGGCCTCTGCTCAGCTCCTGCTTCCTGACCTGCTTGAGTTCCAGTCCTGACTTCCTTTGGTGATGAACAGCAATGTGGAAGAGTAAGCTGAATAAATCCTTTCCTCCCCAACTTGCTTCTTGGTCATCATGTTTGTGCAGGAATAGAAACCTTGACTAAGACAGTATCTCACTAGCTTGTGGTATCCACTCCTTAGTATCTCACAAGCACACCACAATGCCCAGCTTCTCTTTTTGATCAAATGTGGGTCTCATACTTGCAAAGCAAGCAGTTTACCAACTGAGCTGTCTTCCCAGCTTGAAGGTCCACCCAACAGTGCCACCCTGAGAGCCAAGCTGTCAAAACTTGAACTCTTGAGAGACAAACCAAGTCACACCCAAACCATAACAGGCAGGTAACGTGAACAGCAACAATATCCAGAATTTCCTGCGGTCACCAGATCTGAGATCACTAAATCTCAGTTCAAAAGAACTTCATGGGCAAGTAATATTTCTCATGGAATTCTAAGACTGTGACACCAATGTTCAGCCTATGCCATAGCCTTAGACTGAGTCTGGATTTCTCTTGTAAAGCTATACTCCTTGGAGATGTCTAACTGCACCCGTCTTATCAAGCTCTGATGGGAGTATATTTGTGATCTCACTTCCTTTTGACACTTATTTGTATGTTCATTTATATTCTAACATAGAATACATGCACACTAAATAACAGTGCATTATACGTCAACTGCCAAGATCCAGACCACAGATGAAACTGATCTCCTGTCTCAGGTCTGAGTGATCTGAGTTCCACTTCCTTGTCTGCTGGAGGAGACAACCTTGATCCCCTTGGTTGGTGGTAGAAGCTCTTCTGAGGCTCAGTTAGTCATGAGCAAATGAGGGGAATTTGAACTAGAAGAGGACATCATGTCACAGACTCAGAATCTGTCTGTCTCTGCAGAGCTCTCCTGGCTGGCAGATGGACCGCAGGGGGACATACCTCAGGGTGGGATTGTGTCCCCTGCACCCGTGGCATGCCAGACAGCCTCAACAGCAGCAATTGCTTCCTTCTGAAGGACAGAGACCCCTTGTATCAAAATCTCCTGTCTCTGGACCATCTGGCTGCTGATAATTCTGACGAACACCCGCACTCAATTAAGCTGAGCTCCCCATGAGGAAACAAGGACTGAAGAGAAGCAATGTCAGAAAAAAAATAGCTCATTAGGATTTAAACTCTCATGCACAGATCAACTGGCTGTGGGGACCTGAGGTCATAGAAGACACAGGCGTGCACTCAGCATGTACCTATCTCTCTGATAATGAACAGTGTTTTGAGCTGTGACGTAGGAAGATAATAGGCCCCAGCAAAAGATGGAGACCTTCTATTCTCTCTAGACTCTGGAAGGAAGAGCTCAGCCATAGAGTTTCAGGGAGTGGAAAACTACAGGGATTATTTCATCTTCCCACAGGAGATCATCAGGCCCTGGGGGGAGCTCAAGCTTGATTCTGGAAGCTATTGAAATTGTGCTTTCAAACTTTAAATAAATAAATAAATATTGTGTATATGTATCTGTGCACTCATATATCCACTGAAGCATACATACATATATACATTATCAGTATTTAAATGTCTATTTATATTAAATATGAATTTTTATCAATAAGAATTTGTATTTAAATTAAAGTCCACATTCTTCTGCACTAGATAGAAAAGAAATGCCTACGTCACTTTGCTTTGTCTTCCTTTGCCATTCAACCTCACTATTATCAAGGTTTAATCTAGAGTTTTATTTTTTTCACTATTTTTGAAAATATTTTATTGTTACTTTTATTTTATGATGTGTGCTTTCATTCTTTAAAGACACACCGATGATGAGGCTTGAACCCAGTGCATGCTAAGCACATACTCTACCTCCCAAACACTCCCCCAGCCCACTCGCACCATTTTAGATTCCGTGTTTATCTTTAGCAACAAAACCTGGAGCTGGGACTTAGGCTTTCTGAGAGAAAAACCCAGAAGATCATGGGAAGTAAGACTTCCTTATGGTAGCTCTCTTGGAAGTCCAGGAGGAGGAAGGGCCGGGTGGTTTCTAAGGAAACTGTTAATAAGAGAAACAGGTTTTAGAGACACTAGTGAAGGTCCTTTACTAAGAGCTTCATCAGAATTTGGATTTGTAAGTAAATAGATGCTAAGCCAGCTCTTCTTCTAGAAGGATTTCTTAGTGAGCATCCTACTTACGGTTACTATTGCTGTGATGAAACACCACTATCAAAGCAAGGTGGGAAAGAAAGAGTGTGTTTGGCTTGGACTTCCATACCACTGTCTGTCCACAAAGGCAATCAGGGCAGGAAGTCATATAAGGCAGGAACCTGGAGGCAGGAACTAATGCTGAAGTGGTCCTACCTACTGGCTTGCTTCTCTAGGTGTGTTCAGTCTGGTTTCCTATAGAACATAGGACCACCATCCCAGGGGTGGCACCTACAATGAGCGAGGGGGCCCACCCTCATCAATTACTAATTAAGAATATGTTCTACAGGCTGGCTTACAGCTCAGTCTTATGCAAGTATTTTCTCAATCAATGTTCCCTCCTCTCAGATGACTATAGCTTGTGTCACAGGTTGACATGAAACTATCCAGCATGGTAAGCCAGGTCTGAAAGGCAAAGTCAGCACCCCATTTGGCCACCAACATAGCAGTTGCCTTGAAAACCACATCACATGCCTTTCTTAACCTGGAATTGATGGTGGTGGTGTGACACCTTGAGGTCCTAGAAAGGAGTAAGCTAGCAAGTATAGCAACAGCTTTGAAAATTCTAAAAAATTTTTTTCTAATGCAAAAATAGTATAAGAAGGTTATTTTGTTTTAATACAGCTGTGGGGCTGCAACAGCAGATGTGATTTGCCTCGTGCTCTAGCAGAAGCATGGTTTGGCCAGCTGCAGATAGTTTCTGGAACTGTGACATTTTGAATTCTGGGAACTTTTCAGAGGGTATATAGATGCTACAGCACCAATAGGCAGGGTGGGTGATTGTTGGTTGTGGTTTGTTAGTGGCTGTAGTCAAAGAAGTGGAAAGGAAAGAAATTATATTCAGGGGTTTTCCTAATTCCTCTCTCTCCTCTCTCCTTGTTTTTCTCCTATCTAGTGTTAAGGGGTGAAATTGGGGGTGGGGGATAAGGGATGGAGAAGAAAAGAACCCACAAAGTAGCAAAGACTGGCTACAGGGAAGTATCTTAGATGCTAATACTGGTTTTGCACTTAGAGACAATCACTTCCTCACAGAACAGCACTTCCCAGTTTGTAAAGCACAAGGAATCCTGAGACAAGACCATCATCACTAAAAGATCTCCAATGGACCACCCCAAGCCCTGCCTCTACATGGAGTTAATTCCATGGCCTGCTTACTGGATCTTTCTCCCTATCTCTGCTGCCCTTTCTTGACCCTGCTCCTAAAGAGACCAACTTTACAATGGTGAATAAGGTTTAGAAACTCTTTTTACCATCCCAACAAGGTTGTCACTGTGTGTAAATGTGAATCATAGAAAGTCAGGCTTTCTGAGCAGTAGAAAGCTTTTAGCATCACTTATATTGCATTTTCTGTGGAAACTGTCATTCCTTTATGGGATGTCACTGGCCAATGAATCTCTAAAGTACTCTTTCTTGCCCAATGGTTCCATACATGGTGGTGGTCAGGGTCGGGGTGGAAATGTTTACAAATTTTCCATTAAAATAAGTCTATGACAAACATTATTTAGAATTTCTCCTGAATTTATTTACAAATATCAGACAAGAAGAAGTTCTTCGAAAACACGGAAAATTTGCCACAGAAGTAAGTTAGTTTGTGCAGCCGCAGCACAGCAGATGCTACACTAGGGGCCAGGCACTTCATCCCTTGTGTGCTCAGCCTATATATTTGTAAAACGAGAGTGTTAAACTGAAATAACAGATTTCCCAGCTCTGTCATTCAAGGCTTCCATGGTTTTAGTATTTGTTGATGTTTTAAATAATACTATTTCATTCCCACAGGCCCCCTGGTCTGCCCTACCTCTCTCTCCAGATTCCTCTACAAATAAATAGTTCCAGGTGGGATTCATTTAGATTTATTAGTATTATTTTAATAGCTACCATATATCCAGCACTCGCTATGTACAGAATATATATTATCTGACATAATCCATATGCAACCCAAGTATTAGCTTCAGCTTTCCTTGCTCTGTTCTTTGCAGAGAGGGAGTTTGTGCTGAAGTATTCATAGATCCCCTGGCAGCTGTACCTCCACGTGGTACCCTTTGCCTCCTTTGCTTTTGGTTTTGTCTTGGGCCCTATATCCCCCACTGTCATCAGTCACCACTGAAAACTGCTGCCCTGTCCACACTAAAGGTCATGCTGCTTCTACCATGGAGGCATCTGAAAGTGGAGAGGTGGAGAGGGACGCTTGTCTTTTCTTTGTTATGGTTTGGATCTTAAAGGTCCCTGGTATCAGTTAGAGTTACTATTGCTGGGCTGAAATACCATGACAAAATGTAACTTGAGAGGAAAGGGTTTATTTGGCTTACGTATCCCGAATTACAGTTGTAGTAATTTGAATAGGTTTGGCCTCTATAGATTCACATGCTTGAAAGCTTGGCCCTTAGGAAGTGGTACTATTAGGAGGTGTGGCCTCTTTGGAGTAGGTGTGGCCTTGTTGAAGGAAGTGTGTCACTGTGCCTGTGGGCTTTGAGGTCTCCTATGCTTCAGCTCTGCCCAGTGGGGAATCCAGTCTCCTCCTGAATGCTTTCAAATCAAAATGTAGTATTCTTAGTTCTTCCAGCACCATGTCTGCCTGGAAACTGCCATGATGATAATGGACTAAACCTCTGACTCTGTTAGCCAGATCCAATTAAATGTCCTTATAAAAGTTGCCTTGGTCATAGTATCTCTTCACAGCAGTGAGAACCCAAACTAAGACAACAGTCCATTGAGGGAAGCCAAGATAGAAACTCAAATAGAGCAGAAACCTGGAGGCTGGAGCTGATGCAGAGGCCAGAGAAAAGTGCAGTTGACCAGCTTTCTCTCAATGGCTTGCTCAGCCTGCTTTCTTTCTTACTTTCATTTTTTTCCTGAGACAGGGTTTCTCTGTATAGCCCTGAATGTCCTGGAGCTCACTCTGTAGACCAGGCTGGCCTCAAACTCAGAAATCTGCCTTCCTCTGCCTCCGGAGTGCTGGGATTACAAGGCATGTGCCACCACTGCCCAGCTTCAGCCTGATATATATATATATATATATATATATATATATATATATATATATTAGGTATTTTCCTCATTTACATTTCCAACACTATCCCAAAAGTCCCCCATGCCCTCCCACCCACCCACTCCCACTTTTTGGCCCTGGCGTTCCCCTGTACTAGGGCATATAAAGTTTGCAAGTCCAATAGGCCTCTCTTTCCAGTGATGTACGACTAGGCCATCTTTTGATACATATGCAGCTAGAGTCAAGAGCTCCGGGGTACTGGTTAGTTCATAATGTTGTTCCACCTATAGGGTTGCAGACCCCTTTAGCTCCTTGGGTACTTTCTCTAGCTCCTCCATTGGGGGCCCTGTGATCCATCCAATAGCTGACTGTGAGCATCCACTTCTGTGTTTGCTAGATCCCGGCACAATCTCACAAGAGACAGCTATATCTGGGTCCTTTCAGCAAAATCTTGCTAGTGTACGCAATGATGTCAGCGTTTGGAAGCTGATTATGAGAGGGATCCCTGGATATGGAAGTCTCTAGATGGTTCATCCTTTCATCACAGCTCCAAACTTTGACTCTGTAACTCCTTCCATGGGTGTTTTGTTCCCAATTCTAAGAAGGGGCACAGTGTCCACACTTTGGTCTTCATTCTTCTTGAGTTTCATGCATTTAGCAGATTGTATCTTATATCTTGGGTATCCTAAGTTTTTGGACTAATATCCACTTATCAGTGAGTACATATTGTGTGAGTTCCTTTAGGATTGTGTTACATCACTCAGGATGATGCCCTCCAGGTCCATCCATTTGCCTAGGAATTTCATAAATTCATTGTTTTTAATAGCTGAGTAGTACTCCATTGTGTAAATGTACCACATTTTCTATATCCATTCCTCTGTTGAGGGGCATCTGGGTTCTTTCCAGCTTCTGGCTATTATAAATAAGGTTGCTATGAACATAGTGGAGAATGTGTCCTTCTTCCTGGTTGGGACATCTTCTGGATATATGCCCAGGAAAGGTATTGCTGGATCCTCCAGTAGTGCTATGTCCAATTTTCTGAGGAACTGCCAGACTGATTTCCAGAGTAGTTATACAAGCTTGCAATCCCACCAACAATGGAGGAGTGTTCCTCTTTCTCCACATCCTTGCCAGCATCTGCTGTCACCTGAATTTTTGATCTTAGCCATTCTGACTGGTGTGAGGTGGAATCTCAGGGTTGTTTTGATTTGCATTTCCCTGATGATTAAGGATGCTGAACATTTTTTCAGGTGCTTCTCAGCCATTTCAGTATTCCTCAGGTGAGAATTCTTTGTTCAGTTCTGAGCCCCATTTTTAATGGGGTTATTTGATTTTCTGGAGTCCACATTTTGAGTTTTTTATATATACTGGATATTAGTGCCCTATCTGATTTAGGATAGGTAAAAATCCTTTCCCAATCTGTTGGTGGTCTTTTTGTCTTATTGATGGTGTCTTTTGCCTTGCAGAAACTTTGCAACTTTATGAGGTCCCATTTATCAATTCCGATCTTACAGCACAAGCCATTGCTGTTCTATTCACGAATTTTTCCCCTGTAGCCATATCTTCGAGGCCTTTCCCTACTTTCTCCTCTATAAGTTTCAGTGTCTCTGGTTTTATGTGGAGTTCCTTGATCCACTTAGACTTGACCTTAGTACAAGGAGATAGGAATGGATCAATTCGCATTCTTCTACATGATAACTGCCAGTTGTGCCAGCACAATTTGTTGAAAATACTGTCTTTTTTCCACTGGATGGTTTTAGCTCCCTTGTCAAAGATCAAGTGACCATAGGTGTGTGGGTTCATCTCAGGGTCTTCAATTCTGTTCCATTGGTCTACTTGTGTGTCGTTATACCAGTACCATGCAATTTTTATCACAATTGCTCTGTAGTACAGCTTTAGGTCAGGCATGGGGATTCCACCAGAGGTTCTTTTATCCTTGAGAAGAGTTTCTGCTATCCTAGGTTTTTTGTTATTCCAGATGAATTTGCAGATTGCCCTTTCTAATTCGTTGAAGAATTGAGTTGGAATTTTGATGGGGATTGCACTGAATCTGTAGATTGCTTTTGGCAAGATAGCCATTTTTACTATATTGATCCTGCCAATCCATGAGCATGGGAGATCTTTCCATCTTCTGAGATCTTCTTTAATTTCTTTCTTCAGAGACTTGAAGTTCTTATCATACAAATCTTTCACTTCCTGAGTTACAGTCACACCAAGGTATTTTATATTATTCGTGACTATTGAGAAGAGTGTTGTTTCCCTAATTTCTTTCTCAGCCTGTTTATCCTTTGTGTACAGAAAGGCCATTGACTTGTTTGAGTTAATTTTATATCCAGCTACTTCATTGAAGCTGTTTATCAGGCTTAGGAGTGATTTGGTGGAGTTTTTAGGGTCACTTATATATACTATCATATCATCTGCAAAAAGTGATATTTTGACTTCTTCCTTTCCAAATTGTATCCTCTTGATGTCCTTTTATCGTATAATTGCTCTGGCTAGGACTTCAAGTACAATGTTGAATAGGTAGGGAGAGAGTGGACAGCCTTGTCTAGTCCCTGATTTTAGTGGGATTTCTTCCAGCGTCTCACCATTTACTTTGATGTTGGCTACTGGTTTGCTGTAGATTGCTTTTATCATGGTTAGGTATGGGCCTTGAATTCCTGATCTTTCCAAGACTTTTATCATGAATGGGTGTTGGATTTTGTCAAATGCTTTCTCCGCATCTAAGAAGATGATCATGTGGTTTTTGTCTTTGAGTTTGTTTATATACTGGATTATGTTGATGGATTTCCGTATATTGAACCATCCTTGCATCCCTGGGATGAAACCTATTTGGTCAGGATGGATGATTGTTTTGATGTGTTCTTGGATTCGGTTAGCAAGAACTTTACTGAGGATTTTGGCATCAATATTCATAAGGGAAATTGGTCTGAAGTTCTCTATCTTTGTGGGGTCTTTTTGTGGTTTAGGTATCAGACTAATTGTGGCTTCCTAGAATGAGTTGTGTACAGTACCTTCTGTTTCTATTTTGTGGAATAATTTGTGAAGAACTGGGATTAGATCTTCTTTGAAGGTCTGATAGAACTCTGCACTAAACCCTGGGCTTTTTTTGGTTGGGAGACTATTAATGACTCCTTCTATTTCTTTAGGGGATATAGGACTGTTTACATCATTAACCTGATCTTGATTTAACTTTGGTACCTGGTATCTGTCTAGAAACTTGTCCATTTCATCCAGGTTCTCCAGTTTTGTTGAGTATAGCCTTTTGTAGAAGGATTGATGGTGTTTTGGATTTCTTCAGGATCTGTTGTTATGTCTCCCTTTTCATTTCTGATTTTGTTAATTAGAATGCTTTCCCCGTTTCCTCTAGTGAGTCTGGCTAAGGGTTTATCTATCTTGTTGATTTTCTCAAAGAACCAGCTCCTTGATTGGTTGATTCTTTGAATAGTTCTTCTTGTTTCCACTTGGTTGATTTCGCCCCTGAGTTTGATTATTTCCTGCCATCTACTCCTCTTGGGTGAATTTGCTTCCTTTCGTTCTAGAGCTTTTAGGTGTGTTGTCAAGCTGCTAATGTGTGCTCTCTCTAGTTTCTTTTTGGAGGCACTCAGAGCTATGAGTTTTCCTCTTAGAAATGCTTTCATTGTGTCCCATAAGTTTGAGTATGTTGTGGCTTCATTTACATTAAACTCCAAAAAGTCCTTAATTTCTTTCTTTATTACTTCCTTGACCAAGGTATCATCGTTGTACAGTTTCCACATGAATGTTGGCTTTCTATTATTTATTTTGTTATTGAAGATCAGCCTTAGTCCATGGTGATCTGATAGGATGCATGGGACAATTTCAATATTTTTGTATATGTTGAGGCTTGTTTTGTGACCAATTATGTGGTCAATTTTGGACAGGGTACCATGAGGTGCTGAGAAAAATGTATATCCTTTTGTTTTAGGATAAAATGTTCTGTAGATATCTGTCAGATCCATTTGTTTCATAACTTCTGTTAGTTTCACTGTGTCCCTGTTTAGTTTCTGTTTCCATGATCTTTCCATTGGTGAAAGAGGTGTGTTGAAGTCTCCCACTATTATTGTGTGAGGTGCAATGTGTGCTTTGAGCTTTACTAAAGTTTCTTTAATGAATGTGGCTGCCCTTGTATTTGGAGCATAGATATTCATAATTGATAGTTCCTCTTGGAGGATTTTACCTTTGATGAGTATGAAGTGCCCTTCCTTGTCTTTTTTGATGACTTTGGTTTGGAAGTCGATTTTATTAGATATTAGAATGCCTACTCCAGCTTGTTTCTTCCTACCATTTGCTTGGAAAATTGTTTTCCAGCCTTTCATTCTGAGGTAGTGTCTCTCTTTTTCTCTGAGATGAGTTTCCTGTAAGCAGCAAAATGTTGTGTCCTGTTTGTGTAGCCAGTCTGTTAGTCTATGTCTTTTTATTGCGGAGTTGAGTCCATTGATATTAAGAGATATTAAGGAAAAGTAATTGTTGCTTCCTATTATTTTTGTTGTTAAAGTTGGCATTCTGTTCTTTTGGCTGTCTTCTTTTAGGTTTGTTGAGGATATACCTTCTTGCTTTTTCTAGGACGTGGTTTCTGTCCTTGTATCAGCCTGCTTTCTTATATCATCTCTACCCACCAGTCCAGGGATAGCACTGGGCCCTCCCAAATCAATCATTCACTGAGAAAGTGCCCCATAGGCTTGCCTACAGCCCAATCATATGAAGGCATTTTTCTCACATGACTTCACCTTATGCCGAATTGACATAAAATCAGCCAGCACTCCTCTCAAAGGCTCAGGTGATAATCTCCTAATGCTATTGGGTCTTTTGGGTACTTTAGGAGGTGGTATTATATGAAAGGAAGTTTAGTCAATGGGAGAATGGCCTTAAGAGGACTGTAAGAACCCTACCCTCTTCGTTTCTGGATTCATTCCAAGAAAAGTCTGTTCTACAATACACTCCCTGCCTTGACATGGGTTTGTAGTGACAAGTCCAAACCACCACAGCCCAAAGCCTCTGAAATAGCTAGCCTCCTTATGCCAAGTTGAATCTTGGGTGCTTTGTCCCAGTGATGAGAAGGGATTAAAATGTCCTTACCTCTCAAATCTTCCAGAGATACTCATCTCTAAGAGATCGACTAAAGATTGGAATTAACTGTGTCCATTTAACAGATGAAACAAGAGCATGAAATGGAATGCAAAAACGGAACAAAAAATAGGACTGTTCCCAGTTTCCTCAGAGAAGACAATAAATGCATAGAAAATGGACAGACAAACAGCTGGATGTGTGATGCCAGCCCTTCAGGAAGCGTTCTCATTTACACCCTGTTCAGTCATTAGCACCCTCCCCCACTTCTACTAGGAGAAGCACCAAGCACTCTTATTGCAAATCCCAACTTGTCTTCCTAAAAGCCACACCTGTGGTGCACAAGGGTTGACTCAGCTCAGCTTCCAGCATCTGCCTTCTCCATGACAAAACTGGCCAAAGTCAACTACAGTTAGCCTTTCCCCAAACTCTCAACTACACATAGGAAATGACATCACAGGTTGGCCATCTCTAAACTACTTCAGACAAGGTTATGGGAAGGTTGAAGCCCTCAAGACTAATTGCACTCAGAGTCTTTTCAGCCTTAGCTATGACCAGATGGGGCTTTCCCTTCTCCTATCGTTATTCTAAGGCCAAATAGTTACACGTTTCCCAATAAATAACAACTTTTTCAAAATCATAATCTTAATGGGAAAATGAGAAACATCTTTCTCCTAAATGCAATATAATCTACATATGTCAAAAATGGAGGCAGTATCATCCATCACACACACACACACACACAAAAGCACACACATAATGTTTGTCTCCTTTACCTGGCATCCAATCATACCCAAAGGATGCGAACAATATATAATTGAGACTGTTTTTTGCTTTTTTTAAATCTTCCAAAGCAATTGTCTGCAAGTAAACACGTGCCAAGAAGCTTGGAATCAAATCAAGTCTGTGGACTGACGACCCTCCATTCACAGGTGATGTCCTTGTATTCAGTGCAGAAGCCAGAGCTGAAGAGGGGAATCTGTAAGCTTTGGAGTAGTGGTCATTATTGTAGTCTTCAGTAATGGAAGCTTAGAGAGTCAAGACAAGGTAGAAGTCAGACACACTGAGTGTTCTGTGATCTGCTGAGAGTCTACGGTAGGCAGAGATCCATTGGGATGTTTATGCTATGGTGGGAAGGTTGCTTTCTTCAGGACTTATGTTATTCCACTTTAGGGACCATCTCTGTTTTTCTTTCTTGTTCTTGGGTGTCTCTATATCTGCTTTCCTCTCTAGTTCTTGGTTAATTGTACTTTAAGACAATAACATTTGTACATGAATTTGTCTTTGTCTTTCTTAGAATAAATTTAAAGGAAAAAATCACATTCTATCAAAATAATGTCAGAATTTAAACACTGCGTAGAGAACACATTTATCTTGAGAAAAAGAGAACAAAACCATATTAATATTTCTCATGCTGCTGGTCTCATGTGTGGAACTTAAAACAGCCAAACTCATAGAGGCATAGAATGAAGTGCTAGGTACCAAGTTTTGATGAGGGCAGGGTTTGGGAGTGTATTTATTAGTGCCTATAAAGTTCCCATTAAGAAGAATAACAAATTTGTTGTATAATATGGTAAGTATAGTTAATAATGCATTCTATACCTGGAAATTGCTGAAATAGATTTCAATGTATTCATTGCACACAAAAGGGAAAATATGCTAATCACATCAATTAGTCAATTAGCCTTTCCACAATGTAAACACATTTCAAAATATCATGTCCATTTGGCTTACAATTCCAGGTTATTCTTCATTTTTACATGGAGGTCAGGGTAGGAATGTATAGTACCATATACACAGTCATGATCATAGAAAAAAAATGTAGCCTCTCTTGCTTGCTAGAATGTTTTCTTAGCCAGATTCACACAGTGTAAGTCCCAGTCCCTGAAATGGTGATACCTGTATTTGGATGATCTTCTCATTTCAATTAACATCAAGATAATCATACACACACAGGCCACAGGCCAACCTGGTCTAGATAATTCCTCATTAAGATTCTTTTCCCAGCCGGGGGGTGGTGGCACATGCCTTTAATCCCAGCACTTGGGAGGCAGAAGCAGTCGGATTTCAGAGTTGGAGGCCAGCCTGGTCTAAAAAGTGAGCTCCTGAATAGCCGGGGCTACACAGAAAAATCCCTGTCTCGAAAAAACAAAACAAAATTCTTTTCTCAAGTGATTCTAGGTTGTGTCAAGTTGACATTTAAAACTAATAGCACAAATAGTTTCATGCTCCTGGTTATTTATGTACTTTAGATCTTGATCCCCTGTGATGGTTGTAGAATGCAAATATTTCCTCTAATCTCATAGGCAGACTCACTGCATCGGATTTTAATGAGCCTGTGTTCTCTTCTGGCCATACCGCTTCCATTCCTTTTGGTGCTAAAGTCTTCATCCACTGATTGTCGGGGCTGATTGTGACTTGGCTGGGGTGTGTTCTTTGCGTTTGTTTTGGCTTTAGTGGAAGAACTTTCCAATTCTATCTGCCCTTCTTCTTGACTATAGGCTTTCTTGACTTGTAGCTGGCATCTGAGGCTACTGTTCAAAAACCCCACTAACATGGCGGTTACGTGTAAAGGACTTGGGGTGTTCTGTAACCAGAAGCATTCTGCATTCTCTTATTTAATTAAGCCTGAGACAGGAGGCTGTATCTGCTGTAATGACAGCAGCTTCCCTGCTTGTCTCTGCTCCCTATTTATTAAATTGAAGCACTCACACATGTGCCCACACGCACACCAAAAAGTTGGTGACTACTTGTTCTTGTATCACCTCACACTGTGAGTCTTTCTTCCTGCCCATGCCATGAAAATGTTTCCTCGGATGGGCCCTGGGAGAACTTAGTGGAACTCTTGAGATAAAGCCCGTGAGCACAGCAGGGGCCTCCCTACACCTGCTCTGTAGGGCTTTCTCCCTCTCACAATAAGCCACACTGAGCTTCCAGCTGGGCCCTGGCAGTTTCTGCTCCAGATATGGCATCTTCAACTGAGTGTCGCTGAAGGTGTTCTGAGGGGACTTTATTCTCTAACCTCAATTTTCTGATTCATCTCTATGGACAGAAGGAACTTTCTCCCCATCCTTTGAAGAATCAGTAATCGAATCTTCTGAAGTAAATTGAAAATAAACAGACTAAAAAGAAAGGGGTCATATAAATTTATTAGTATACACATAGGCAAAGAAACCACACAAAAGTATAAATCTCAGAATAAGGCCAGATGGCCAAGGCTTAAATAGCCCTCCTTAGCATGGAGGAGGAAGTGGTGGATGTAGGTCATTTTAGAAGACTTGAAAATGATTTTTCAGAGAGATGAATCTGTCTGAATATCAGACAAGAGCTTGGACAACGTTCTACTGGGATCAAAGACAGGCTCTGAGAAGGGAAATTGGTAAGTCCCAGTGAAACAAAAGTTGTCTTGCTACATGGATAACCCCCCTCAGCTAACAGCCTTTGGAAGAAGAAATGCAACTTTGGCCATATAGGAGTGGTAGGCCTGGTTAATGTAGTCTGATGATCAATTGTCCCTCGTTAATGAGATTCCAGGAAAGGAGTCTTAAGATATTTGCCTTTTTGGAGCACTTCCTCCGGTGATACAGGGAAGAGAGAGAGAGAGAGAGAGAGAGAGAGAGAGAGAGAGAGAGAGAGAGAGAGAGAGAGAGAGAGAGAGAGAGAGAGCAATCCTGAGCAGAAGAAAGAATTAGAGTCCTTAATCTTAAGGTTTGAGAGGTGGCTCCCAGTGCCTTGCAGGTTCTTTTAGTTAGAATGGTTCCACAAGCCAATTTGCCATCTTTGGAGTGTGACTTTCTGAGTCCCAAAGAATTATTGTTGATTATAGCATGCTTGACTGTAACCATTCCTGCAGAAATGAAGATACTCTTTTTCGTTTAAATTGTGTGTATGGGGGCAGGGGATACATGTATACATATGTTCATGCATGTGCATTTTGGGGAAGGTGTACAGAAAAGAACATCAAACCCTTTACAGCTGCAATTACAGTTGTTTATGACCTGCCTATGGGTACCAAGAAACAAACACAGATCCTCTCCAAGAACAGTATGTCCTGTTAGTCATTGAGTCATCTTTACAGCCCCAAGGCCCAAAGATTCTAGGATGACTTGTGCCCATTTTGTCATCTTTTGGACTATTGAGACAATGTCTCCCAAGAAATTGAATTTCCCTAGGAATCTTGTGCTGTTTTATGAGAGGCCTGAAGGCTGATGGAGCCAGAGGAGGAGGTTGTCTCCTAGGAGAGATTATATACGCTGACATCTTCTCAGACCAACATCAGGAGAGCCTGGAGTCAGGGTGATGGTGGGCAGGGATAGGCTAGAACCTTGTTGACCATAATTGTCAATTTATGCATATCTCTTGCCCCCTGTTTAAACCTAAACCTCATGTCAGAACTCTGAAGACTGCCCTAGCCATGGGGGAAGGGAGCATCCACTGGACCTTTCTGCTTCTCTTCCAGTGTGGCCACTGTTGGATCAGAGACTAGCCACTGAAAGATGCATCTTCTCTAAGAGAGCAGATGTGACGCTGCAGCCTGAAAGAGATCAAGCCCTGTGCTCCTTGCACTCTATCCTTATAGAAGACTAATAGCCTTTGCTATAAAAGTTAGAGCATACAAATCCCACAGAGCAGGAAGCAAGCTTGCCTCTCCCCAGGTAAAACTGTATGACGACCTGCTCAGGACCCATTTGCTCCTTTACTGTGCCCCTTGGCACGTAGACTAAGCCAAATCAATCACATGGTGTGGAACTTCCAGACACCCTCTGACAACCTAAAAATATCAGAAACCTTCCAGTTTTCCTGCAATTTGAAGGATCTCTTCTTTGGGACTACTGTCCTGCTCTCCACAGCATTGTTTCCTAAGCTGCTACCTCCTCCCAGGATTTTGAAAGGAAGGCTCTCTCCAGCAAGGCCCTCTTACCCTGCCTCTAGTATGATGTTCTCTGTCTCCCTCCCCAACCCCTCTCCTATTGCTCTCTGACCTCAAGGCCGAGTATGGCTTCCTATGGTCACTAGGCTCTCTCCTAGCAAAGTTAATTATGAGGAATAATTGGTATCAATTTCGTGTCCTGAACCGGCCTGCTTCTTCTGACCTGCCATCCTTCAACATGAGCATCAACCAAATATCCTCTGCTCTCTTTAATTAGCCTATTGAGGACTGGTAGCTGGGTCTTGCTTGTTAAGGTTGAAAAGGCCAGCCTTTGACACTAACAATTCTAGTAACATTTCTTATCTTCACAAACCGAATCCAAGAACACATCAAAACGATCATCCATCATGATCAAGTAGGCTTCATCCCAGGGATTCAGGGATGGTTTAATATGTGGAAATCTATCAACATAATCTACTATGTAAACAAACTCAAAGACAAAAACCACAGGATTATCTCGTTAGATGCTGAGAAAGCATTTGACAAAATCCAACACCCATTCATGATAAAAGTCATAGAAAGATCAGGAATTCAAGGCCCATACCTAAACATAGTAAAAACAATTACAGCAAACCAGTAGCCAACATCAAACTAAATGGAGAAAAACTTGAAGTAATCCCACTAAAATCAAGGACTAGACAAGGCTGCCCACTTTCTCCCTACCTATTCAATATAGTACTTGAAGTACTAGCCAGAACAATTAGACAACAAAAGGAGATCAAGGGGATACAAATTGGAATGGAAGAAGTCAAAATATCACTATTTGCAGATGATATGATAGTATATATAAGTGATCCTAAAAATTCCATCAGAGAACTCCTAAACCTGATAAACAGCTTCAGTGCAGTAGCTGGATATAAAAATAACTCAAATCAATGACCTTTCTCTACACAAAGGATAAATAAGCTGAAAAAGAAATTAGGGAAACAACACTCTTCACAATAGTCACAAATAATATAAAATAACTGGGTGTGACTCTAACTAAGGAAGTGAAAGATCTGTATGATAAGAACTTCAAGTCTCTGAAGAAAGAAATCAAAGAAGATCTCAGAAGATGGAAAGAGCTCCCACGCTCATGGATTGGCAGGATTAATATAGTAAAAATGGCCATCTTGATGAAATCAATGTACAGATTCAATGCAATCCCCATCAAAATTCCAACTCAATTCTTCACTGAGTTAGAAAGGGCAATTTGAAAATTCATCTGGAAAAACAAAAAACCTAGGATAGCAAAAACTATTCTCAACAATAAAAGAATCTCTGGTGGAATCACAATGACTGACCTCAAGCTGTACTACAGAGCAATTGTGATAAAAAACAAAAAACAAAAAAACCAAAAACCAAAAAACTGCATGGTACTGGTACAGCGACAGAGAAGTAGATCAATGGAATAAAATTGAAGACCCAGAAATGAATCCACACACCTATGGTCACTTGATCTTTGACAAGGGAGCTAAAACCATTCAGTGGAAAAAAGACAGCATTGTCATCAAATGGTGCTGGTACAACTGGCAGTTATCTTGTAGAAGAATTCGAATTGATCCATTCTTATCTCCTTGTACAAAGCTCAAGTCTAAGTGGATCAAGGAACTCAACATAAAACCAGAGACTCCGAAACTTATAGAGGAGAAAGTGGGGAAAAGCCTCAAAGATATGGGTACAGGGGAAAAATTTCTGAACAGAACAGCAATGGCTTGTGCTGTAAGACTGAGAATTGACAAATGGGACCTCATAAAATTGCAAAGCTTCTATAAGACAAAAGACACTGTCAATAAGACAAAAAGGCCATCAACAGATTGGGAAAGGATCTTTACCAATCTTAAATCTGATAGGGGACTAATATCCAATATATGCAAAGAACTCAAGAAGGTGGACTCCAGAAAATCAAATAACCCTATTTAAAAATGGGGTACAGAGCTAAACAATGAATTCTCACCTGAGGAATAAGGGCTAAGAAGCACCTGAAAAAATGTTCAATATCCTTAATCATCAGGGAAATGCAAATCAAAACAACCCTGAGATTCCACCTCACACCA
Source organism: Mus caroli (assembly GCF_978045245.1). NCBI lineage: Eukaryota > Metazoa > Chordata > Mammalia > Rodentia > Muridae > Mus > Mus caroli. The sequence goes on from NW_028227268.1 coordinate 58,688,998, forward strand.
GTCAGAATGGCTAAGATCAAAAATTCAGATGACAGCAGATGCTGGCAAGGATGTGGAGAAAGAGGAACACTCCTCCATTGCTGGTGGGATATCAAGCTGGTATAAACACTCTGGAAATCAGTTTGGCGGTTCCTCAGAAAATTGGACATAGCACTACCGGAAGATCCAGCAATACCTCTCCTGAGCATATACCCAGAAGATGTTCCAACTTATAATAAGGACACATGATCCACTATGTTCATAGCAGCCTTATTTATAATAGCCAGAAGCTGGAACGAACCCAGATGTCACTCAACAGAAGAATTGATACAGAAAATGTGATACATTTACACAATGGAGTACTACTCAGCTATTAAAAACAATGGATTTATGAAATTCTTAGGCTAGTGGATGGATCTGGAGGATATCATCCTGAGTGAGGTAACCTAATCACAAAAGAACACACATGATATGCACTCACTGATAAAGGGATCTTAGCTCAGAAATGTAGACTACCCAAGATATAATTTACAAAACACCTGAAACTCAAAAAGAAGAAAGACCTTTTTAGAGTGGGAGATAAAATACCCATGGATGGAGTTACAGAGACAAAGTTCAGAGCAGAGACTGCCCCACTTGGGGATCTACCTCATAAACAACCACCAAACCAAGACACTAGGCAGATTCTAACAAAAGCCTGCTGACAGGAGCCTGATATAGCTGACTTCTGCAAGGCTCTGCCAGTGCCTGGCAGATACAAAAGTGGATGCTCACAGTCATCCATTGGACAGAGCTTAAGGTCCCCAATGAAGGAGCCACACAAATACCCAGGGAGCTGAAGGGGACTGAAGCCCCATAGGAGGTACATCAATATGAACTATCCAGTACCCTCAGAGCTCCTTGGAACTATACCACCAATCAAAGAAAACACACGGTGGAACTTGTGGCTCTAGTTATATTTGTAGCAGAGGATGGCCTAGTCGGTCATCAATGGGAGGAGAGAACCTTGGTCCTGTGAAGACTCTATGTTCCAGTATAGGGGAATGCCAGGACCAGGAATAGGAGTGGGTGCGTTGGGGAGCAGGGGGAGGGAGGAAGGGATAGGGGACTTTCGGAGGGGAAACTAGGAAAGGGGATAACATTTGAAATGTAAATAAAAAATATCTAATAGGTAAAAGAAAAAAAAAGAATGGGCATGGTGGGCTGGGAAGATGTTTCAGTCTATAAATAAAGTACTGTGGGGGCATAAGGACCTAGGCTCTGATTCCTAGAAGTCATGTGAGAAGCCAGAGTACTCTTATAACCCCAGGAGAGTGAGGCAGAGACAGACAGATCCTCGGAGCACAAGGGCCAGCCAGTCTAGCTGAATACATGTGTCCCAAAAATTAAATGTGGAGAGCATCTTAGAAAAGACACCTAATGTCAACCTTGGCTTTTAAAAATGTTCACAGTCATGTGTACCACACATATGCACACAGAGAGAGAGAGAGAGAGACAGAGAAGAAAGAGAGAGCGAGACAGAGACAGAGAGAGAGAGAAGTACTGATGTCTAAGTTCTTGCTGTGTCAGAATTGAAGTCAGAAGACCCCACACATTCTTTTTTTCAATTCCAGGGGATTCCAGCTTAATTCCTGTTCCAACTTTCATTCCTCCACCGAAATTGTGTCTGCTCATCCATTCTGTCCTTTTTAAAATAATTCCTTTTGCATGTTCACACCATCCGTTTAAAACATAGTTCTTACTCCAAAGAGAGCAAACATTACTGTATTCAGAGCCAAATGTGAGTGACTGTAGCCTCAGAACACAAATTCTGTTTGCTCTCAATTACGTGTTCCCTGCGTAAAAGGCTACATGAACCTTTATAGTCACAAATGGAGGGAAGTCATAAATCAAGGGATTTACCAAATACATTAGTGTGGGCGTTGGATAGCAGGGCTATATTGAATGGGAAGTCTATACTTTTCAGCACTGTAATGTTCTTAGCTTTACACTTGTGGAAGCTAGGGATGTGCTAAGTTTAACAATAGTTTTCAAATATCTAACCTGATCATCACAGGATGTTGGTCAGATACAGATATTGGTAGTAAATGGATCTCAAGGGGGAGTAAAGACAGTGTAAGTTAAATTTGGGGCCAAATCTGCAACACTCCATCGCTCCACATTTACGGAGTTCTGGTCAACCAGTGTGCAGGATCTTCCAACAAGTGCAACTTTTGTTTTTGTTTGTTTGAGATAAGTTCTTTACTAATTGCCTTTATTATTATAGGATTTCTAATTCTATAGCATCAGACAACTAATAAAATCCCTATGAAGTTATTTTGGCTTCTAATTGTGCCTTTCTGCCAGACTCCTTGAACCTGTCCAGAATACATGGAGTACTGGTGGAAATTTAGAGGGTGTCTTATGCAAATTTTAAGCCTCCTTGCTATACATTGTTGTCCTTTGTCTGACTTAACCTTTTAATATTAAGAGACTATGAAAGCCTTGAACTCTTTTGTTGTTATTTTGTCTGATTTTTATTTTACATGTTATTTTACTGTTTGGAAAGAGAGCAACTTCCTCCTTGCATTCTGTTTTTGCATGTGCACTTTAGAAGCTGTCAGTACCCTCAAGGAAATGAGCCATGTAAACTCACTTGATTTTCTTTGCCTCTTTCATAGTTCTCCTTCTTTCCAGTTTCTGCTGTCTTTGGGTTTTTCTACTATGTCTCTGGTACATGTTTACATCTTGAGCAAAGTTCAAAATTACTCCTGGAAGATAGTTGACTTCTAAAATAGATTTCAAACTGAGCTCATGACATTCAACTGCAACAAAACCTGGTGCTAACTACTCATAAATACATCACCATCCAGGATTGAGGCTTCTTCATGGTAGGTTTGGAAACCTGATCATGCCAGGGAATCTCTGCTCACTAACTAACCAGAAGGCTATCACATAAAACCCCAAAGCTACTTTATTAATTTTCTGAATAAGTAAGACCTTGACAAGAGTCCTTAGAGCTGGATGATCAGTCTTTTCCTGTAAGCAAATCTACACGACATGTCACATTACAACCAGGAGTTCACAGCACATGAAATCTCCAGAGAAAAATTAACTGGAAATTTAATAAAATCAATCTACCGCAGTCACAAAACAAGAAGGTGGATGGTGGGAAAGTGGGCTATGGGAAGGTAGACAATAGGAGGCTCCTCTAAGCTCATTGGCTTAGCTTTTCTTCTTCCTCCAGCACACTCATTCCTCTCTGTGCCTCTGGTTCAATGACTTCTGTGGTAACCCTATGCAGTGATAGTATTCTTCAGTAAAGAGACCAATAATGTTAAATAATTATGCACCAAACTGAACACAATCACTCTTCTATCTCAGGACTTTTCATAACCCTATTTATCTCCTGTGTTTATTACTCCAACTTTAATGCTAACATAAATATCTAATCTCTTTAAATTCACAAATAGGTGAGGGCAGATGAAGAGGTGGCTTGGCATCCAATCTATCCATTCTCCTCTATAATTCCTTTTCATTTACATATTGTCAACTCAAAACAGGTCTTCTTACAAAGATGTAAATTTTATTCAGATGTCAGATGCTAAAAGCATGCACTGCTCTTGCAGAGAAACTCAGTTCAGTTCCCAACATTCATTTCAGAAAGGTCACACTGCCTCTAACTCCAACTCCAGAGAATCTGACACCTTCTCTGGTCTCCTTGGGCATTGCACTCACATGCACCTATCCATCCAGAGATACCCACCTATATTACAAAATTAAAACTCATTAATTAAATTTCATCAAAATCAAGCAGGGATAGAGTCTGACGATATTTTCAAAGCAAGAGTCTGCCTTTTGTGTTTGAAGATTAAATGGGACAATATATGCAATAGCCTTAGTTCTTTCACAATGAACATGTAGTCTCTTTCCCCTTACTTAATAAAAAGTTGTTTAAAAACACATATTCACTCTTGTCTTGTATAGATCTCACCCAGTGATGGTCTTGGAAAGTTCCAACTGGCCAGGAAGTTGAGTAGTGGAGTGACTTTTCAATTATAAGGCTGATGGAACAAGATACAACCTTAAGATTTATAACTCTAAGCACACTAGTAACAGTACCCTACTTGCTAGTAAAGTGATTGTCTGTTCTGGCTTCCATCCATCCCTAGGAATTCCAAACCAAAGACCTCATGTGCTCTTGGTAATGAATTCATATGCCTGTATGCGCAGCCAGTTGAAGCTAGACACAGGATAATCTTTTCTTCTATGACTGTCTGACCTTGTTTGCCATCATCAACATCTGTCTCAAATGCTACTTCACCTAGTGTTCACAGCTCTCTCTACCACAGTTGGTTCAGACAAGGAAGTGGGTACAGTATTATAACTAGTGTGGGTGAGAGAATCATGCCTTTCTAGGGTCTCTGATCAGCTTATACCAAGAGCAGAGTGCTTGATACTCTGTGATCATAAGTCTGTGCTGCTTAGACTTCTGGACCATTCTTCTGAATTATATACTTAACTTCAACCACGGCTTACAGAGGAAATGCTGAGAGTGATCCACTACTGGATATTGGAGTGGGGGGGGCATTGATGGGGTGTGGTTAGAAAGAGTTATTTAAAAAGAAAAGGTTGGAGCAATGCTCCTCAGAAGCAAGCAAGCAAGCAAACAAACAAACAAAACCACCCCTTTGGGTCTTGCTCCTTTGGCAACAGAGATATGTTTTAATCCAAACATGGAAGAACTCCATCAATAACACTGTTATTTATATTGGGAAAAGCCTCCATGCTTAGAAATGTACTGTGTTAGGCTGGGAGAAGCATCAAGTGAAAACTCTGTGCATGTTGAGTGTGTCAAGGAGCTTGTTCAGGCCTCAGTTGTCCCATTGTTTGAAGGTGGCATTATCCCAGATGACCTCTGAGCTTCAAGAGCTGAGTCCCATGGTTCAGTTGCAACCATCCTCTCCTCATGTCCTACTTTCCCAGGCAGAGTCCAGCTGAGCAGATTGACAGCAGCAGACACAGAGTCAAATTCCCATTTAAAACCCAGGTTGTGTTATTTCGGTACCAATTACAAGGCTGAGGATCATGCTTAAAGGTGTTTAATATGCTGTAATGTTTAGACGTACTTGGCTCCGACATTTATGAGGGCTGTTTGCAGCAACAAGAAGCATTCTCTCACTGAGCAAGTATGCAGGACTGCTGTAAAAACAGCACAGATGGGCCGGAAAGAACGCCTCCAACTGGCTACAGAAAACAGCAACAAGTGCTTTTGGCCATGCTGTGGTTTTACCTGATGACTAATCTCTCAACAGCCAGAGTTGGATTTTATTGCATCTGTGTCAGTTGCTTTTTTACTTTTTTTCAGTCATTGGGGTTGAGCCTTTGTAAAAATGGGGTGTATGACCTTCTGTGACTATATTGTATTTGGAAGTCATGATTCTCTTCATTTTAATGATAGCAGCATTGTAGCCGGTTCCTCATCATATCTTTCCATCACTCCCTCACAGCAGCTGACTAATTGTCACCTGATGGGGATTGTGAGGGTTCCTAGAGCACACTGCTTAAAGATGGACAGCAAACAGGCCACCCAAACTACAGATGTGGTTGAAATGAAGGCATTGTGTCCAGGAAGAGTTCATTTGACGTGAAGAAACTGGCTTAATAAGCCACAGCATGTACATGCGGGCATGAGGGACAGAGAGAGAGAGAGAAAGAGACAGAGACAGAGACAGAGACAGAGAGACAAAGAGAGAAGAAGGAGGAGGAGGAGGAGAGGGAAGGGAAGGAGGGAGGGAGGGAGGGAGGGAGGGAGGGAGGGAGGGAGGGAGGGAGGGAGGGAGGGAGGGAGGGAGGGAGGGAGGGACAGCAAATAGATCAATAGCAAATGGATGGATGGAGACTGGTTTTATTATTCCTGAAAACTAAAAATGGTTTCTGCATATTTTATTTATTCTTAGAGAATAAAATACATACATTCAATGATTTCAATCATATGCCCGCACACTCACATCCCATAACCCCTCCAGATATTTCAACATGTCACATTCAGCTCTCACTCTTAAGTTCTCTTTTAAAAAAATAATCCACCTAGGCAAATTACTATTGTCGATATATGCATGGGTGGGAGGCTGTTTAGTGACCATATTTCAAGCATAAGTGAGACATTTACTGAGAACTCAGAGTTCATAATGCACAGCCTGTGGTGCGCTGTGTCAAGCTCATAGGGCCCTGTATAGATAGAGCTGATAGGGTCCTGTATAGAGCACATAATGGCCCAAATAGAGATCATACTGCTGCACTGTAAACAGTTCAAAGCACACTGGGAAGAGCTCAGAGTGTCCCATAGACTGTGCACACTGTCCCGTATGTAACTTAAAGTGAGCCAAGTAAAAGTAGTTAACTGTATAGCACTCATGGGGCTCTGTCTAGAGCTCACAAGGTACTGTATAGGCATAATGATGCCTCCTAGAGACCTCAGAGTACCCAGGATTAAGGAACACTGCCTAGTATATAAACCATAATTATATGTGTATAGCACATAATGCTCTGTTTATAGCTCACAGTGAATTGTATATAACTCAAACTGCCCCATATAGACTTCATCATGTCCTGAATACAGCACAGGCATCAATGGATAGAACCCATAATGTCATGTAAGGTGATCATAATGCATAGTATATAGTACACAGTGACCTAAGCTCAGTATGGACCTCAGAGTATCCATGATAGACTTAATTGTGTCCAGCGTAGGGCTCATAGATTTCTGTATAGAGCTTAAAATGTCCAGGATAAAGCTTGTACTATCCCTTGGAAAACTCATAATTTCCTTTATAGACATTAGAGGGACTGGATATAGCTCACAATGACCTATGTAGGGCTTATAGTGTCAAGTATAAAGCTCAAACTCCACTTGTAGAGCTCATGGTGTCCAATACAGAAGCCATACTTCCCTGTGTAAAGCTTATAATAGTGAATATAGGTGTTCTATAACCCAGGATAGAGCTCTGTGCCCTGCTTGAGTTCACAGTGCCCCATATATAACACACAGTGGCCTGTACAGAGCTCACGGTCCCCTGTATACAGGTCATCATCACATGTATAGTGGTTGTAGTGCCCAGATTTAAGATCACAGTGCCATGTAGAGAAAGCATAGTGCCCTGTGTGAGCTCCTACTCCTTTGTAGAGTATTCATAGTGGCAGGTATATAGCACATAGAACCCAGGACAGAGTTCAGATATAGAGTACTCTATATAGAAATAACTCATGATGCACAATACAGAGCTCATAGTGCCTTGGGCAGAGCTCTTAGCTCTATATAGACCTCATAGTAACCTGTACAGTGTTCATGGTGCCCTGTATCGAACTCATGGATCCCTGTCCAGGGCTCATTATGTCATGTGGAGAGCTCATAACGCCCTATATATAACCCATAGTTCCCTGGATAGAGCATATGTCGCCCTGTATACAGTTCACGGTGCCCTTTATATAACTAACAATGGCCCGTATGAAGCTCAAGTCATAGTGCATGATCTACAGCTCATAATGCCTTGTACAGAGCTCATAGAGATGTATGTATGTAGAGCTCACAGTACACCATGTACCTGTGTGGAGTTCACATTTCATCTCTAATGGGCCTGCATGGTGCTCACTGTGCATGTGTGTGGAGCACACAAGACACATGTATGGAGTTTACAGGGCATCTCTGTGGACACAGTGCACCTGTGCTGACCTTGTAGCTCATCTATGTAGAGCTCACAGTACACCATGCACTTATAGAGACTTCACACTGCACCTTTATGAAGATTATAAAGCCTAAGAGTAGAGCATATGGTGCTCTATGAGGCCTAGTGTTTCTACATATAGAAGATAACACATCTGTATAGCACTCATGATGGCCTTAAAAGCACATAGTGCCTGATACAGAGCTCACAACAAGGTGTGCAGAGCTCGTGGTGATCCTGTGTGAAAGCCACAGAGCACTGAATGGAGCATCAAACCCAACACAGAACTCATGGAGTTCTTCATTCACCTCGCAGAGCACCTTTCCACATTCCCTATTACACTCATAAGAAACGCTGAAGAGTGCCCTGTATAGTCACCTTCATCAAGGCCAGAGTGCCTGTTGTGGGTTCATACACATCTGCCCTGAGCTTACATAGTATCAATTCAGAGGTGATATATGCCTATAGATAGTTCATAGTGAACCTGTGCAGAGGTCCTAGTGCCACGTACAGCACTCTGGGTGCTCTGTATAAGCTGGCTCTACCCCCAGTAGGGCACAGAGTCTAGAATTTACATTTCCATTTTATAGCTAACACTGGACCTTTAAATAGCACATAGTGCTTTGTATAGATCCCAGAATAACTTGAATAAGCTCTAAGCATCCTATAGATCTTGCTTTATCTCTATAGATGTGACAGTGCTTTGTATGGAGCACATGATGCCCCATGTAGAGATTACAACACACATGTACAGAGCTCATGGTGAACCAGTATACAGACCATAACTCCCTCTGTACAAATTTTAGTGCCCTGTGCCCATCTCACGATGGTCTCACAAACACTTCAGTATGGCCTGCAGGGATCACATACTGCCTTTATATTCATCTTATAGGACATTTTTAGGGTGTCACAGTGCTTTTACAGAGCCCGTGGTCCCCTGTGTATAGGTTACAGTGCCCCATATAGATCTCACTTTGTCCTGTACTGAGCTAAAGTTATTCTGTGCTGCTTCTAGGGCACTGTGTGACAGTCATAGTTCCTTGCACATAAATCAGGGCAATGTACTGACATTTAAACCTCCTATGCACATCTTACATCATCCTGTACTGAGTACATATTGCCTTATTCAGAGTTCATGGTGCCCTGCACAGAGCTGTGTCTAGAGCTCACAGTGGTCTATGTAGTTTGTAATGGTTTGTAATGAGCTCATCATGTTTTTTATACAGTTTAACTTATAGTGCATTTGCAGGTACCCAGTACTGCCCTGACATAGAGCTCACAGTGACTTCTATGAATACACAGTACCCAATGCAGGGTTCAGAGTGCCTCACAGAGAATTCAGGGCAGAGCTCTATGTGATGATATCAGATTTGCATATAGCCCATTTGCATCCTCCTCCACACCACATCTAAATGACTTGAACTACACAATAAATGTAAATAGTGTGTAAATATTTGTTATGTTAGATTGTTAGGATACAGTGACATAAAACAAGTCTATGTAAGCTCAGCACATGGATAATTCTTTGACTATGTGGATATGGAAGGCACAGACACACAGATTCAACTGTACATTGAATATTTGAATGTGACACAGTTTGCAGATTGACAAACATTACTTTTATTATAGCATAATATTTCATGTCCTTTTTGTTTAAATATGACCAGTTAACACCACCTTTAGACCAAAGGACTCAAGGATTCTATAGAAAGAGACCTAGCATATTTCCCATAATCCAAACATCTCTGGGTGGAGTAACGGCCTCACGAATACAGCAGATATTAGCTCTATGTTTCTAGTTATGACACTGTGGATTTGGTTTAATTTTCCCTATGGAGTGAGTTTTCTCATAATTTTGCCTTCATTTTACAAGTTAAGGGCAAATCTGGAGGTATAACATAAGGAAATATAAGAGTAGTGACCATTAGAAATAAGACCCTGGACCCATGGTCATTTATCAAGGTGCTTCTAGCAGCTTTTAGCTGCAGCACTAGGGTAAAACAAAGCCAAGGCTTTGTGCCTGCTGACGAAGACCGTTCCCTCGTTCATTCTGCAACGATTGGCAAAAGGGCTTCGTCAGCTTTTCAGGTACCTGACATTGTTCCTTTGAACAAAACATGTTTTAAATTACTCTTTTATAAAATGCTTTTAATGTATTACATATTTTTAGAGCTCCTTTGACAGATCATATTAAACTTCATTTGACCTTTTATTGATGATTGGTGTCGCTCTTATGAATTTCAATAATTGTTCTTTGTTGTAAATCAGGCTTACTCTTGGGGGGAAATTGGAGTGGACAAGCCTGCTGGACTTTCTGTTAATGCTGCAGATTGCTGTAATTTTTTAATTCTAACTTTCAATTAAAATGCTTTCTTTTCTTCTCTGAACTGTTAAAGTCACCCTCACTTCTGCTGTCAGATTGTGCACATCAGTGTCTTCAATAAGATTCTAAATCTTATTGAAGAAAGGCCTTGAAGGTAGAATATGAAAGCCATCTAGAGATCTAAGAGAGGTGCATTGCTAATATCTGGCCTCCATTTTGGACTTGGAAATGGGGTGAAGGTCTCCATAAGAAAGGTCAGTGAACTGCTCATTAGTGATAGAGTGTGGCATTCAGCTTAATGAAGGATGCAAATGAAGACCATAAACTTCTAGTCCAGAACTTTATGGCACCCATTTTAGACACACAAAAGGTGTTCGACTCCTTGGTCTTGATGCAAATGGCTGAGGTTGCTGGGCCTCTGTCATCTACAGGGAACTGTCACTCTATTTCCAAGATTGCTAGTCATGTTGTAAAAATAAAAGCTATGTCTGAAAGTGGTGTTAATAAATAAATCTGTATGGGATCTAGCCAGTGGAATTCAATGTCTTTAGCATTATAAAAAGAGGCTAGGGTCTGAAGGCCATTTCCAGGAGTTATTATGGGTGAGGTATCATCTCACCTTTTAGATAGCTGCATTGATGACTTTAATAAGATAATGTTCTGGAAGGCTTAGAGATTGTACAGATATTCTTGTTTTATGCTCTTTCCCACTTTCTAGCAAACAAGTTACTATTCCCACAGGACAGGAAGGAAGGAAGTTAACACCTGGCAGCCACTTCAGAGATGGGTTCCAAATCTCCAGGCCAACAAAGGGACTGATCAAGATTTGGGGAAAGATAAAATATTTACCACAGAAATCTTACAAGCTTCTCTATTTGTTTTTCCTTTGAACTTAGAAAATGATTGTCTGGCTTGACTGAAGCCTCTTGCCCTGAGGAGGATTGAGAAGTACAGTGAAAACTGTTAACATACATGGAGGTGGCTAGAGCAGCATGTGGCTTAGAAGAACAAAGTCCCAGTAAGCTGGCTCAGCAGCTAAAGGTACTTGCTGCCTCATCTAACAAGCCAAGTTACAACTTTGAGACCCACACAGTACAAGAAGAGAATGGACTCCCAAGATTTTTTCTGATCTCTACACATATGATATGGTATGCTCATGCTCACATACACAGAAATAGATGGATGGATGGATAGATAGATAGATAGATAGATAGATAGATAGATAGATAGATAGATAGATAGATAGACAGACAGACAGATAGGTAAAATATTATAATAATGAAAAATAGAATAAAGCTGTCAAATCACATCTGGACCCCAGATGGCAGTGATCTTAAGGTGTGCTTAATACAGCTTACAGCTGGCCCATAGAAATGACAGTCTATCAGGGTTCTTCAACTCCAGCATCATGCTGGAGTACTAGAATAACTCTTACACTCAAGTGGTATGATGTCACCAAACCCAAAGTGGAGAAGAACCTAGACTAAAACTGTTTATTGACATTCAGTGATGGAGAGCCAGTAGGAAGCTGAGCATCACAGAGAAAGCTATTCTACCAAGATGCATACTGTGGCTCACATAATACACACAAAAGCACATAAAATAGATAATATTTCTACTATCTCTGTTTTACAGAAGGAATACACAGCATAGAGAAATTAAAGAGTTTATCAAGAGTTACAAAGCAATGCAGCGAAGGTCCTAACCCAAGTCTTCCCAGGATCACATGCCTTGAGCGTTCAGCTTTTGTCTCTAAACTCACCGTATGGATGTATTATTGCACACTTTGCTTCCTTCATACCGATGGAAAAAATACTAATGATTTGCCCAATCTGAGAAAGACATTCACCGTCTTTTAAGGCGCTAGAGTGTCGTTATTTAAAATGCACATGAGCTTTTGCTTTATGGCTTCTTTAATTGTCACTGTCTGTGGTAATAAATCCATACTCCATCAAATCAGAGATGGACATGTTCAATCCATACAACTACAAACTTCTGGAAGCTTTCTGTTACACCCTTCCCAAGGCAAGTGAAGCACACATACATAGAGCCTAGGTGAACAGATGGGAGAAATGTAAAAATTCAAGGCAAGCAAGGGGAGACAAGGCAGAGTGCTTTTTCACAGGAAAGCCAGGGCAAGCAATGCGCTGTCTCACAGACTTCAGAGCAAGACTACTTTCTCCGCCCACCACTGAGCCAGTCCTGGACAGAAACCCTGGTTTGGGGTTCCAAAGAAGACCTGTACTCCAAGCAATAGAGAAAATTGGCAGGAGCAGTGTGTAATTGCCTAGAGAAAGCTCAGACACCACTGCCCGGTTCCTCACACTTCACCCCATTGCCTCTAATTTAGCTGCATGAACTCACCTCACTGCAAAGAAAGCTAAGGATATGCTCAGCTCCAGGCAGCCATTTGCTCTGCTAGGACTTCTACAACTGTGGAAAATGGAAGGAAACAAATGGGGATGCTGTGCTGCAACTCACACCATACACACCTCTGCTCACTCCACCATGAAACCAATGTCCAAGATCCTCAAGACCCCCAGGAACAACTCAATCCACAACTTATCAAAGGGTTTGTCTTATTAACTAAGCGCATTTCAGGGGACAACATATGAGGACACCAGTGGCTGTGAGGACTGAACGTTGTGAATGCTCACATTGATACATCAATACAAAGCACACACAAACCTGTAGTTACTTACGGCATATGTATGTGTGTGCATTAGGTTATATTTTATAGTAGCATGATCTATGTACCTATACATTATTTTTGTCTTTCACTTTCTTTTTGTTTTTCACGTGTATATGTGTGCATGCATGTATGTATGTTCAGATGTTCATATACATGTGAACAAATGCATGAGGATGCCTGAGTTTGATTTCAGGAATATTTCTCAGTCACTCTTTTACCCTAGTCTTCTGAAGCAGTGTCAGTAAAATCCAGTATTGGCCAGTATAGCTGATGTCACCATCTGGTTTGCTCTGGGGAACCCCTATCTCCACATTCCAAATAACAGAGCTGCTGGTGTGGACTATCATTCCCACCTGTCACGTAAGTGGGTTCTATAGATCCAACTTCCAGTCTTCATGCTTACATAGAAAACACTATAAAGACGGTCTTCTGGTCTCGTTTTTGTACCTATTTTTATGTTACTATCACGTATTACTTGCATATGGCAATAGACTTCTTATGGCGTTTTCACACATGCACACAATGTGCTTTGATCTCATTGGCCATTATCCTCTCTTGTCCCATTCCACTGCTCCCAATCCCCTTTCTCTTCCCAGGTAGACCTTCTATTTTGTTTTTTTTTACTTGATTTCTTGGTGAGTTTCATGGGGGTTACAAGAACATGGGAACCTTCTTAGTGACTGTCCTGCCAAAGAAGACAATTCCTACCAACCATCGTGTGCACATAAATCTTCAGGAACAGGCGAGCCAAGGAAGCCCCTCCTCCACTCTGTGGAAGAATGTTAGTGGTTCCAATCATGAATAGATCATGTGCAAGGAATCACACAGGTCCTAAGGGTTCAAGAGCATAACCTTCATGCCACATCAGCAGTCAGTCTTCCACATACCTCCCACTTTCTTATATTCTTCCCAGCCTGTCTTCTGAGATGTTCCCTGGGTTGCAAAGGGAGTGGTACAGATGCCCATTTGTGGATAAACACTCAAATGTCACTTATTCTCAGCACTTTTACCAGGTATGGGTCTCTGCTGTTACCATCGTGTGCTACAAGAAAAAGCTCAGACCAATGCTGACAGCAGCACTAACCCATAGGCATCACCAGAGTGATGTAGAAGGCAATTTGATGAACATATCATGCTAATTTCACAAAACACAAGCAGTAGCTTCTCCTGGGGGACCTGTGACCTCTGTAGTCACAGACTTTTGTCAGGGCATATATTATCAATGTGGATACTTTCCTACAGAGCTGACCTTCAATCTAAGCAGAAGGTGGTATGTTATCCTCATAACAAATCTACCATGGTTGCATCTGTGGGCACATCTTGCCTGGCCAGTCAATAGTATTGTATTCAGGGTCTACAGCTAAGTAGGTCTGTGGGTGACAGTTCTTCCCCCACAGCAGCCTGTATAACACCTTCTGCCACTAGCCTGCAAGAAGGACATTTCCACCTATATTTATATATTTTTGATATGCATATCTATGTGTATATAGATATTTATATGTGTGTCTTATTAAGACTGCTCAAGTGATCCAGGCAGTGGCGGTGCTTGTTTTTAATTTCAATACTCATGAGGCAGAGGCAGACAGATCTCTTGAAAGGACAACATAAACCCCATTTATCTCCATTTTCGGATCAGGCCTGATTTTGGAGGGAAAAAAAAGCCTTAAGGTACCAGCTCTAGGAACAGACCATAAAATCCAGAACATGATCATAATCTGCCTCCCAAAAAACAGCCTAGGGATAACCACAAAAATGGGGAAATATCTTATCTCAGAATGAGCCATCTATGCTGGACAGTCTGATCTCATCATATGATTAAACATTCATGACATAGGAATGTAGACCACTGATGACCTGGGACCCCCTAGCACCCATCAGTGAAATTCTAGATTACCTAATCCTTCTAAAGAGCTCCCTGGGTTCCCTATAAGAAGGCCTATATGCACACCTTTGTCTGGGTTCACCATTTTGGAGAATGGTTGCTCCCCCCACCACACACACACACATGCTGGATTTTTCTGCAGAATAAACACTCATTATCTTTATATACCATCTAGGTTTGGGGTCTTCCTTCAGTGATTTTCGGACCCTTACACCCAAAGTTCAAGGTCCTCCTGATCTACAAAGTGAGTTCCATGACAGCCAAGGATGTTACACAGAGAAACCATCTCAAAAATCTTTGTGTAACACACACACATACACACACACACACACACACACACACACACACACAGTTGCCCAATTGTATTAGATATAAAAATGTAGAGAAAATATCAATGTGTAATTTAGTGAGCTATCTGCTATAGATGAAAAGTTTGGGCCCCTTTCTCCAAATACATATATTCATCCCTGTGGTCAGAATACTTGGAACAAGGACCCTTAGGAGGAGATTAGATCATGAGAATCAACCCATAAGTATGGTCTGTGCACTACAAAGGGCCCATGGAATTAGCATGCCCTCTACCCTAAGAGGGTATAGCACAAAGATTTGTTCATGAACCAGGAATTCCTTCAGCACCTTGACTTTTGATTTCACATTCTAAAACACTGTGAGAAACACATTATTTGTTGTTCATAAGCCACCTCGCAGGTTATAAAAGCCTGAACAGTCTAAGAATTCAACATAAAGTTGAATTCCATTTACATGAAGCTCAGGTCAAGAATGTATAGTTGAAGCCATTATGAACTCTATATGCCACCTTCCCAACAACCCCTGCATCATTGTAGAAGATAACCACAACTCGGACGTGTGATGGCCTCTAATGTGTTATCAGGATTGCTACACTTTAGCTCTTCGGGGTCTTATAAAGCCTATGCATTGAAGGCTTGCCCACCAGCTTAGAATCAACACGAGGAAGTAGAACCTTTAGGAGGTAGAGCCAATAGAAGGAAATTAGGTCAATGGAGGAGTGGCTTTGCAAGAGATACTGGGATTCTGGCCTCTTCCCATGTCTTTGCTTCCTGACCATGGCAAGGTAAGCAACTCGACTCTACCAGCCAAATAGGTAATCATAATATTCTGACTTACAATAGAAGCAAAGCAACAGAGCCAATTAATCAGTCATGGGTTGATACTAGGACCCCCAAATAAATGTTCCTTATAAAGTTTATTACTTCTAAATTTTCCCAGCGATTAAAATCTGACTAATACTGGAGTATCTTTTTCTTTTTTTCTTTTTTTTTTTTTTGCTATGTTGTATTCTTTGTGATATGGGAGATTGAACTCAGTGCCTCTCTCACAGTAGGCAAACATAATTCTACTGAGGTAGAGTCAATCATCAAGATTGGTGTTTTGAGGTAGAAGATTAAGAGAAGATTAAGGAATATCTTATTCCACCCCACCTGTGTAATCCTGAGCACAGTATTGTCTGTGTCATGTGTCTTTAGATATTTTAATTATATATATATATATATATATATATATATATGTATATGTATATACATATACATATATATATATATATACATAGATCAATAGAGCATTTATAAGTAATGAGCTTAAAATGTATGTGTGTGTATATAATGAAAATTTTCAGTTAATTGGTGTTTAAACCCCTGTTTTTCTGCATGCAGATAATGATGGCATATTTTGTTGTTTGGTTTAAATCCTCAAGATTTTTCAGATACAACCTAATTAGATAAAGTGACTAAAGTTGCTGCATATGCATCTGAAATAAGGTCTGGTCCATTTAAAAGTAGAGTAATAAGCCTGATTTAATAGCATCACTCTCAAGGGATAACATTTTTATGCTCAGTGCCCCAGAAAGGGATTGTCTGAGTCTAAGCTTGGTTTTGGATAGACCACCTTAATGAGATGCCTGGTGTCATCCCATCATTAAAGTGCCCAGGCGTGACAAATACCTGCTTTTGTTACACTAGATAATTAAATTGTGTCAAGACCAGGATGGGCTTCACTGAGTAGTATCAATGTTTTTTATTTTTTAATCTCCTACTCCCCCCTCCCCAAATATTAAACTTGTGCCTTTCCCATGTGATTTCGGTTTTTCAAGAAATACATTCTTCAAAGAGGCTTTATGAGTTACAGACCCGACTCAGAATGTCCTAGAGCCTCCATGTGGAAGAAAAGAAGGTATCTCCACATATTGTCATCTAATCTCTACACCCACACCACGACATCTCCTCCTTAATGTGAATATTTTTTTTATTTTAAAAAGTTACAAAGTAGTGTTGTGGATGGGCCTGGTGCTTTTTGTTTGCGAATTCTGCTCTCCTGAGAGGGGTCGTGGACAAGGAGTGAGTCATACTCAGGTGACTTTTTGTGAACCAATCCCTTAATGAATATAGGAGCCAATCACTGGACGAGCTGGCAGGACTTCCAGGTTGGACGGAGGAAGAGAGGAAGCAGGAGAGAGTTAGGCCTTTAGGAATGGGGACAGCATATGGGTAAGATGTAGGTGCTAGAGTTTCCTGGTATCGTGGCGGATCCTCAAGGATTCGCCACTGGAGGAATCAGATTTTAATAAGGCTTAGAAGATTAGGTTTGAGTTATTGCACCCAGAGACTGAGTGAACACTGTTTCTGAACTAAGTTTGTGTTGCATTTTCCTTCATTCAGTCGTGCTCGTCTGGGTTCAAGAAAGAAAGGTACAGCGGCAAAGCGTGGGCTTGCCAGATGAGCACCACAAAGGCCATGGGAGATTTGAAGCACAGAGTTGGTGTGGTAACAGCCCACCAGTGGAAACCTAGCGAGCAGGGTGGAGAGATCGTGGAGTTCTGAGTCAGTCTCCATGAGATAAAAACTGGTCAGCCATTGCCCACCAGTGCATGGCTGGCTAGGCGGCTGGGACTGAGAGTTGGCGGCACAAGCGTAGGAGCATGCTGGTTCTGTCATTTTTAATATTTCCCACAACACATAGTGTTTGGAAAAATTAGCTTTGTCTCTGTCTTGTTTTTTTCCAATTAAAAAAATGTAGCCAATTTAAAAAGGTAAATTATGTGCCATGGAACATTTTGGCCTTTCCACTTCATTGTGCATTTGTGGAGGTACAGGGTGGTAGCCATGGTTAAGCATCTGATTAGAGCAGGGTGGCAGAGAGATAGTTCTTTGCTTTGATAAGCAGGGTCCTCAGGAGGCCACCTTTCTACTTCTCTATCCAAGCATCAGCTTGTGTCAGTGCCATACCCTCACTGTGTCTGTCTCCTGTTTAGTTATTACTTAGTGACTCTCTGTGTCCAGGTCTTAGGTTTTGAAAGCTCTCTCTCTCTCTCTCTCTCTCTCTCTCTCTCTCTCTCTCTCTCTCTCTCTCTCTCTCTCTCCACCTTTTGGAATGAGTCCTTTCCTCTAGGATAATAAAATGATGATAGATGCTTGGTAACCACACATCAAACATATACATAAGCTGGACAGTGACAGGCTAATTAAAAACTGGGCAGAGCCTAGCGTCTCTCAGAAAAGAAAGTAAGATTCTATTACTGACAGTTACACATGCTGGACACAGGACTCGGAAGAACTGGGCTGGATCTGATCTAGGAGCCCTTCTCTAGACACTAGATCTCACAGTGTCAGGACCCATGCAAGCTGCCAAAACAACAAAAAACAAGGCAATCCTAGGCAGCTGTGATGCCTATGGACCATCACAATGACCAGCATGGCAAGATATTCTGGAAGTTGCAGTAGTAGCACTTACATCCTGGAGGTAACCAACCGCCACTTAATTTGACTTAAGGCCTGCTCAGTAAGAGGAAAGTCATGCCTGGCAGGGTAAACCTAGCCAACTGCCCAGGCTGATGAGGCCATAACCCTAGAGGAGAACCTATTATTGCCACTTTCCTAAACCAGTGTAACTCCTAACTGCACTTTAAATATTACTAATATACTCACAGATAAATGTATCTCTCCCCACTCCTCAAGGAGGCTTCTTTTGCATCACACAATGGCCATAACAGAAAGCAACAAAAGATTAAAATGCAAAGATCAACTAACCATGGGATGCCTGCCCCCTTTTAATTCATTTCCAACACAAGCCCTACACCTAAGGTTCAGGAAGCACCATGAAAGAGGGTGTGGAAAGACTATAAGCACCAGAGACCCAGGACATCTCTGAGATAGTTTCTTTATGAAAACCAAAAAAAGGATCACAAATCATGGAGGTGAGGAGGAGGTGAATTAAGCAGGAGTTTTAGGGAGGAAGGGGATGCATATGATCAAGAGACTCTATATGAAATTCTCAAAGAAGCAACAAAAATATTATTGTGTCTATTTTTTTAAAGTTCACATATAACAAATCTTAACACATTGTGCCTTGCTCATGAGATTATCAATTGTGTATAGTTGATAACTGCTTAGCCTATGACCCAGCAACTGGACATAGCTATAGATCCAGAAGACCGAGAAAATGTTTTGGTAAACACTGGTCCACAAACTTGTTCACAGGAGACAGAAGGGAGAAAGCCAGGTGCCTGCCAATGAATAAGCAAAGGGGTGCACATGAATTATTATTCATCCACCAAAAGGAGTCCAGATGTGTATTATAGTGCTCACGACCATGAAGACAGGCTCGGGGAAATACCTCTACAGCATTTCAGTGTTTATGCTTACAAGAAATATCCTGAGAGGGGGCTAATAGAGACAGAAAAGTAGGGATTGCCAGTTTTAGAACCCAACATGTTTCCTGAGTACACCATACCGTGAGAGTACTGAATAGTACTAATCTCAAGCTCCAAAGAGCTAACTGTTAAATTTCGCCTCAATTAGAAGAAAGGATCAGAGGCCTTTCCACAGTTGCACGGTAAATGTACAGGTAGGAGAGGTGAAGAATTGGGCCATTCAGGTGATTAGCCTCACTTCACACCAGGCACTGTCCTTTACTGACCAGCCCTGGGTACACAAGTTCCTCTCAGAAGCCTTGGAGTCTCAGCTTCTTAAATTGCAGTCATCTAATTAATTGATGACGACACAGAAATTGACTAACAGTAAAGGACTATGAATGGACAACATCCAGAACTTCAAAATCAAACACAGAGAGACCCAAGATGTTCTGGCACTGTCAGCCCATGCTGCACAGAGTAGCTTTGCGGCAGCTTCGGTTTTGAATACAAAGCTTTCGTACTTTGCACTGTGCCTGCCACCACACCACTTGCTGCCAACCAACAAGCCTGAAGCACCTCCTTTAAAACTCAAGACTGCTGTTTGTTATGAACCGTGTTGCTTCAACTGTCCAAGAAACATCCGCTACTCTACAGAAACATAAATTTTGAATTACAAAACAAAGACTTTACTAGCTTCCCTATTGCTGTACTTCAACATGTAAGAAGAACCTTGGAGTGGAGTGGATTAGATTGTTTGGTGATTTAAATTGTTATTTGAGTTGTTAAGTAGATTTCATAAATATTGTTAAATAAAAATTGGATTAAGGTTGGGAAGGAATTTTCAATATTTTTTCAAGTGGCCTTAAATGTGTTTCTTCTTTTTTTATACTATGTGTCTATGGGAAATGGCAATGATATCTGTAAGATCAAAGGATTGGCCATTTCTGAAAAGACTTTGAAAATATGCTACATCCTCAAACATTCAGCCAAGATTTAATTCTTTACATAAAAATAAACAAGCCACCCACTGAATTTAGTATACAAAATTAGTAAAATGTTATGTATACAAAAATTATTTACAATAAGTTTCTTTATGATTTATTGTCAGTAAATGTTTGATTTGTAGATCTATTTGCATGTCTATGTACCTGAGATAGTGTTAAGTTCCTTAGTGGAAAGGATTGTAAGAAGAAACACTTCAGAAGCTCTGCCCTGAAGACAGGTAGCTGCAGACATTATCATGAAGTGTGCTGTCCTGCCAACTGGAACTCTTCCTACCTCAGAGACACACCTACCTGCAGTCACTGGTCCTGTATGCTGTGTAAGTACCTGATGCCAGGCCACTTCCTTTCCTCAGCTCGGTGTCTGCAGCTCTGTAATGAGGGTGCTGCAGTTTGCCTGAATGGTGTCTTTGAGCCCAGACACTCTGCACAACATGTTGTTTGCAGCTGTTCCCTGAGAGAGCCATTCTTCATTATCCACACCTTTGCCATCTCTGAAATGAGATTTCTACTTAGGAAGAGAGGGAGGGAGGGAGGGAGGGAGAAAGGAAGGATACCCCCTTTTCTCTGTCCTTTTGTCTTGGGTCTAGTGTGTCCCTAGTTTGATCTTTCCCTCACAGAGACATCAGGAACCAGGAACTTGAGGTGTACCATGTTGTCTTAGTCAGGGTTTCTATTCCTGCACAAACATCATGACCAAGAAGCAAGTTGGGGAGGAAAGGGTTTATTCGGCTTACACTTCCATACTGCTGTTCATCACCAAGGAAGTCAGGACTGGAACTCAAGCAGGTCAGGAAGCAGGAGCTGATGCAGAGGCCATGGAGGAATGTTCTTTACTGGCTTGCTTAGCCTGCTCTCTTATAGAATGAAGATTACCAGCCCAGAGATGGTCCCACCCACAAGTGGCCTTTCCCCCTTGATCACTAATTGAGAAAATGCCTTACAGTTGGATCTCATGGAGGCATTTCCTCAACCGAAGCTCCTTTTTCTGTGATAACTCCAGCTGTGTCAAGTTGACACAAAACTAGCCAATACACATGTGTTTTCATGTCTAATGCCCAGATCGGCATATGTGTGGGAAGTATGCTTTATGGGGGAGTATGAAATACTTTGCTCATTGCTGTGACAAAATACAAAGAAGCAACCGGAGGTAAAGGGGCTGATTGTGTGTCACAGTTGATGAGTATACTCCATCCTGGTTGGGGTGTGGTAGAGTGCCATGGCTGCAGGAGCTCAAGGATGCAGCAGGTCACACTGTATCGGTAGTCAAGCAGCAGAGAGATGGGGAAGCAGCTCCTCAGAGAAGACTTAGCCCAGAGGATGATACTGGCCATAGTCCAGTGAGTCTTTCTGCCATATTTAATCTAGATAATTCATAGTTAACCTAAACTAAATAATGTCTCATTGGCATTCCCAGAGGCATGGACCTAGATGACTGGAGATTTCTGTCAAGTTGACAATCATTGGGTGGGTGGGGTCTCCATCTCAGGTGTCTTCAGTGCCCCACCATCAGTGTATGGCTCTAAGGAGGAGTCCATACATTGCAAATTGTCATAACTGAGCTTCTGCTACTTATTCAAAGCAACAACTCCACCATGATGAAATCTCTGAATTTTTGACATCCTGGCAGGTGAAGGAAGAGCAAGTATGATGCTCACTTATGAAAGCAAAGCAATTGTATTCTGTCTGAGACATCTATTGCTTGTTGTCCTGGTATTAGTAGCCACTCCCAGGCCTCAAACAGCATCTCAGGAAATACTGAGGCCATTCACACCCACTGTCTCACCGACATTCCCAGTATCTTGCACAGAAGGTGTGGCTTAAGCTCCTTTTATTTCACAACAAAACTGGCTGATGCCCCTAAAGGTTCACAAACATAGACTAACTCCACAAACCTGTGGTCTTTCAGTTTTTCACTGGTTGATGTTCCTGCCCTGTGTTCACAGACCCCTCACCCCTGTCATATACACCTTGCCCATCTTTTGATTGCCAGATGAGAGAGCCTCCTGAGGACTTTTCTGCCTCCTTTCTATGTACCCATTAAGTCACCATGAAACACAAGTGTGATGGTGCTTCTCCATTCCTTAATATCCATCCATTTCCCAACACATCCACTGGCATCAACCAGGTGCAGAAAAGCATGATCTAGTGTGCCATTTCCAGCCACCTACAAAACCTGCCCTCAAATAAGACAAAGGTTGTTCACACTTTTAATTTTTAATTGAGAAGTGGTCAAACATATTCATAAGGCATAATATGGCCACATTTTAATCCATATATATGATGTGAAATGATCAAACTAACTGGCATATCAATTGACTCAAATTTTTACCATATGTTTCCATTGAAAACATGCAAAATTGTTTGCTTTGAAATACAAAATTAATCCTTGTTAAGCAAAGTTGCCCTACTGTCCTATAGAAGCTCTGCCTCCTGTCCAGATGCACCAATGACCCATTTAATCATCCTGTCGTCGTTGTCTTCTTCTTCCTCCTCTTCCTCCTCCTCTTCCTCCTCTTCCTCCTCCTCTTTCTCCTCCCCATCCCCTCCTCTTCACCCCCTCCTCCTAACCTTCCCCCTTCTTCCCCTTCTCCTCTTCTTGCCAGGCTTTGGCAGCCACCATTCATTTCCGTTCTTTATTGCTGTAAGGTCAGTTCTTCCAGCTTCCATGTGGAATTGGAGCCTGTCTTTCCAGGCTTCGCTCACATCACTTAATACACTACTCTCCAGGCTCGGCAATGTTGATAGAATGTCATACAATTTTATGACTGAATTTTAACCCCTGAACAAAACTTCATGCTGCTTAAAGACTCAAGGTGTTTTCTTGTCTTTCTCCTTCTTGATGAAGTCCTCTCCCCTGTGTAACATATTAATGCCTTCAGATCAAATATTATTGTATACAAACCCTCCCTGAGTCCTCTAGGGAGTCAGCCACTGCCCTCTGTGAGCTTTCAGCTCTTCAGGAGCATGGTGCCCTGTGAGAGCTTCACATCTTCCTACCATTGTAGTCTATGAGATCCCAGATGTTAGAGACCAAGTGTTTTCATTACAGTCTTGTTACCCATTCCAGTCTCAGCAGTGAGTTATGTTCTAGAGACTCACTGTATGCAGCAGGTGCTCAATACATACCTGTTAAGCTCACTAAGGCACGTGTTACAACTGCTCATTCCACTCTTCCCACTTATCCATGAGCCCATGTCTCACCCATTTGAGACGGATCTGGGGATGTCATTAAGTGTTCTCATTAAAATTCTCTCTATGGGAGATATTCAGTGGGAGGTAAGACACAGAAGGCAGTCGGAACCAAGACTCTGGGGGTATCTCAGACCTCCTGCTTCTTCTTCCAGGTGAGGGAGCCGGAGTCACAGGGCATCTACCTCAAGCTCTTTGAGACTAAAAACCTATGGGACAGTTGGGACCCATCACTTCACCAAAACACTGAAATGGCATTGACCCAATGCATCCCAAATCCAAGAGGCTTGGACTCAAACAATGGGCAGTGGGAAAACAATCTTCTAAATGCTTTCAATGAGTCCTGCTTTATATATCAAGCCTTTGCCCTTGGCAGGGAAGGCAAGGTTGAGAGAGGGTTGAATAATAACACTTGATTGAATTAGCTGCCAAGACTGCAAAAACTCACCCAAAAGAAACACAGATCGCGACATGGCATCTGATAAAGAATCTTTTAATCATCCCTAGAAGGCCATGGCTAGCGATGCTTATGCTCCAGAAAGCAGGAGGCTCAGATCTTTCCTAAGATGGTGTCTGTGTGGGAATACGCTCCTGTTAGAGAGGAGAATCAGGACTGTACCGTAGGGAGGGTTGGAACCTTCCTCACTGGCAATATTTGTCTTCATACCTCACATACTACCCAACAACTCAGCCTAGGATGATGTGGACTTATGGCTCTCACACTTGATCTATTCCTCCCCTTCTAGAACCCATTGAAGCTCTTACCTTACTCATTATGAAAGTGTTACCATCACTCCCCCTGCACTTCTGGTCTGCCTGGGACTATTCTTTCTACACAAGAAATAAAGAATGCTGGGAAAGAACGTTTCATAGTTCAATACGTCACCTTCAAGGCAGGTCATCGTGTTTTCACTGTCCTCTGAAGTGTTGTTATACAACACTCATCCTGTACCTGCTCATCCAACAGTCCCCCTGCCACCTACTGATGTATGTGCATTTATTGAGCAACTGTGTGTGTCAGGTTGGCTCTGGAACTCCAGACCTCATTTCTACTGTCTGAGAGCAGAGCAGTGCCCTTCACAGCAATGGATTCTGAAGTCAAGTACTCCTGTGTGTTGTAAGATCTCTTCTTCAGTGATTTTTATAACGCCAGGGCTTGGGCTTACCAAATTTTGTATCTCCATGTTTATAGTGTTTATTGTACTAGGAACATGGTGGAGACACAAGATGTTTCTCTAAAACAGTTCATTATAATTTTCACCATCTTTTTTGTTTTTTCAGTGAAGATGATATTATTAAACTGATGATGAATCAAACTAGCTAGGCTAACCCTTGGGCCCATCTCCAGAACCAAGGCCCTCAGCCTCTAGGATATATTACGTTCCCATTTTGTTTTATCTGAGAGCTTCTAAAGTGTCACATAGGATCTGCAATTTGTTTCCCCGGGTCTCATGGGCCCCGTGAATTCCAGAATGTCACTACAGGTCTGCTATTTGTCACCTGGCATTTCCTTACCCTCCTCTTGTGGTTCAGCAAGTGCCACAAGCTGACCCTGCACTCTTCCACCACTGGCAAGAGTCTGTGCTGTGTCAAAGCCCTCAACACCTCAGGCTTTGTGTGGTCTCTGAGGGCTGAAAGAGCACAGGTGAAGGTGTCTTTGGCATTCGGGGAATCTGTCCTTCCGTACTCAGGACAGGCTGTCTGTCTCAGGTCTAGAGTGAGCTGGAAATGATGGTTGCTGCCTTGTTCTTCCAACAGCATTTCTTTGTGGTCCTTACATGTTCTCAGTCATTTCTAGATATGTCTGAAACTTAAACAGACAAAGCTTCAGGACCATAACTCAATCAGTGTTACTTTTTAAAAAAAATGTATTTAGTTAGTTAGTTGTGTGAGTGGGGCAAGAAGAGGATGTCTGGTTCTCTGATGCTGTAGTTATGAGTGGTTGTGAGTCACTTGATGTGTGTGTTGGGAATTGAACTCGGGTCCTCAGTGAGAGCAGGAAGCACACCTAACCACTAAACATCTCTCCTGTCCCACATTTTAATTCTTTGTTATAAAGGTAACCCATGTTTATTGAAAAAAATGCAAGGAAACCAAGCTCACTTGTCATCCCACCACCCAACGTCAACATTCCAGCATGTATCCTTTCAATTACTATTGCCATCCATTTGGAATCTACTGGAAGAAATGGTTGTTCTTGATAAGAATTCCTCTTACATTCCTTAAGAGATGTGCTTTGAGGATTAGATCCAACAGAGTGCTTGGTAGCAAAGGCTACATTCTAGACTCTGAACAATGGGGAGCAAAATGAGAACTGGAGGAAGCAGAGTAGGATACGGCAGTGCTGGACCCATGCTTCCCCTGTGCACAGCTCCTGACATCTTTACTCACAGTACTGTAAGATGGAGAACCCAGGAGACCATTACTAGAAGAGATGTAAGAATTTTCATCAAGCCATTGTAAAAGAACATGAAAAGCAAAAGTAAAATCAAGAGCTAAAGCAGCGGATCCAATCCATCAAGTAATAAAGAAGCCTAGAAGATGGCAGGGGAGAGGAGAGGGAAGAAGGGATGGGTAAGTGGAGGTGTATCTGGATACCCTGGGGAAGGAGACCGCCATCCCTTTCAGGTAAGACTCAGTGATGGATATTTCAGAATCAGATTCCACAGGCTGCCTTAAGCCCCATGAGATAGAGATACTATCCTCAGTAAAGAACACCTCAGCAAGTGCACAGGAGCAGCTTAGGAGAGCAAGGGAATAAAAGGGCTCCAGGGCACACACTTCAGGAATGTTGTAGTAATCTGTGCACACGGGATTTGCGAACGATTTTAGAAGCTTAAAAGACAGAGGTGTGTTAGGTGGTCTGAGAGATTAGTCTTGTGACCACAGTATCAACTGCAGAACTTAAGTGAAATATTTTGCACATGCTAACCTAAAGAGAGAAAATAAATGGACTAAGTTTGCAAACAGTAGTAGAATGTTCAAGAAAATTGAATTTTCTCTATCTATGCCAATCGTATTTGCTGATGGATTTCACTTTGTTAGCAGCACATAGGCAATTAGAAAATTGAGCATATTAATTTTTTAAATGCACTTTAAGATTTTAATGGAATTCAAGTTAGTACACTGATTTGTGGATGATCATCAAAAACCCACTTCACTTGCAATTTGGAAATTTCCAGATCTCACTGTTATTTTAATTTTTTCAAACATTATTTTTAATGATGGTTCTCAAATGCTTTAATCTCCCCTGTAGCCCACCACCCACCCACCAGAGGTAGTGGAAAAGAAAGGATACAGGAGAAATGGACCTGTTTAGGAAGGTTCTTTGGAGCAACTCCTGTCTGTGTTGTCTGGAAATTGGTAATTCAGTTCACAGGTCAGCAGCAGCAGCAGCTCGATCCACTGGCAAACACTTTACAAATATACCAGCAGTCCAGTTCAGTAGATTCCTAGCAGAGATATCCAGGCCTCAGCCTTGGCTCCAGTCAGCAGGAGGGACATGGAGAGACACCTGGAGAATTTCTTGGCTGTGCCTCTCTCAGAGAAGCAAAGATCATTGAAGACACAATATCCACACACAGTGCACAGCTAGCTGTACCAGCAAGCCAAACTCTGTCTCCATCACTTCGTGAAGTCCTATTTATACCCTCTTATGTATACCCTATATATATGTCCTCCACAGGCCTTGCCTCAGCATGTGCCTTCCCTCAGCTGTATCCAACCAGCCTGAGTCAGAGGAAGTGACAACAAACTGCAACACACCCACCAGAAGTTTTTTGGTGTGTTTCTCTCTATTTGGAGTCCCATCAAATTCAGTTCAACTACACAATGTAAGCCAGACCAATATGTGCGTGTTGTTAGCAAAGAATCTGTCATCACGTGTCCTTTCACATGCTTGCTTCAGCAGAACATCCTCTCTCTTGTGTGTGCTTCAGCGAAGCATCAGCTCTCAGTTGTGTTTATGCTCCAGGCTTCAGGGGGTGGGGTGGGGGGGAGCTGTTGTACAACCAGCATCCTAATATATTCATTTATTCAATAGATTTCAGTGAATGGGTACTTGGCATTATCACCTAAATCTTAAACGTGTTCTAAATGCCCTGCCCACCACTTGTGGCTCTACAGGTGGAATGTGGAGTCTGGAGGAGATGGAGCCCTGCTGGAGACTGTGCCTGTCCCTACTTACAGCCTGTGTGATCTCTGACTCACTACCATGTGGACAGCTGCTGCAGCCTCTCCCCCTGCCAATTCTAAGCTGCTCTTCCCTTCCTCTCTTTCTAAAGCAGACTGGATGAACCCTCAGAAACCAAGAGCCAAATTGTTTCTCAATTTGCTTCTGTCAGGTATTTTGTTCACAGTGATAAAAAGTACTTGCTACCAAGGGATCTGTGTGTTCTATAGTCAGTGTTTAACAGCTAATCAGGGGTGTGGATAGATGTCAGTGGTAGTGTAACATGCATGAGGACCTGAGGTCCACTCATAGTATCTTAAAACTGGATTGTTTAGAAGTTAGTTAATTTAGTGTGTGTGTGTGTGTGTGTGTGTGTGTGTGTGTGTGTGTGTGGTTTGGGTATATGTGGGCAGGTGCCTGTGAAAGCCAGAAGAAAGGGTTAGATTGCCAGATGTTGGAGTTAAAGGTGGTTGTGAGATACCACACATGGGTGCTGGGGTGAAATTCAGGTATTCTGCAAGTTAAGAACACACGTTTAATCACTGCACCATAGCTGCAGCATCCCCAAATCATTCTTTATAATACTGCTATCACCTTTTATATTTTTATCACTTTTCAAGTGAATAGAGGTTAAGTGTCTATGACATTTACATCTGATTCATCTGGGCATATGTGTGTTTTGACCTTTCCCAGTTACCCTCCACTTGTCAACAGCCTTTGAGTCTGCAGCTGCTGCATAGAGGTAGTCTGGTACAGCCCTCATAGGCAATGAGGACTGTCTATCTGCTTCGCCCATATTGGCACAGGGTAAACAGCATGAGACAGTGATATGGCTAGAATTGTTAAGAGTCCGAAGACCAAGTCTAGAATTAGGTTTAATTTTGAGAAGAACTGGGCATTACATCAAAGCCCCTCAAAAAGGTATGACTCTTTAAACCCCTGGGACTTAGAAATGTTGATATATTGGGGAAAGGGTTTGTAGCTGAGATTAAAGAGTTGAAATAAGATTGTGTTAGATTGCCCACCTCAGCCCTGAATCCAAAGATAAGAAAACACAAAAGAGGCAGAAGGAAGAGGTGAAACCTAAAAGAAAGAAATTAATGAAAATAGAGTGGGTGTAAAATAAAGTGGAAGAAATAAGACTAGGTGCATCAGTTATTATACTAATTGTAAAAAAGCCAGTCCCCACATTAAAAAGACAGATTATAGGAATGAACCCTCCTCTTGCAAACATTCTATGTCTCTGTCTCTTCTTCTTCTTCTCTTCTTCTTCCTCCTCCTCCTCTTCCTTCTTCTTCTTCTTCTTCTTCTTCTTCTTCTTCTTCTTCTTCTTCTTCTTCTTCTTCTTCTTCTTCTTCTCTTCTTCCTCCTCCTCCTCCTTCTTGTCCTGCCTCCCTTCCTCCTATAACTTTTCATGAAGAAATAAATACAATACACATTCATCCTAGATAAAAAACCAAAAAGCTCAAGAAAAAGAAATGATTCTGACTAGTGTAGCTCAGCTGAGGAATTAATTGATTTATTGACATTACTTCAGGATCTTGAGTGAGGAGTTATTTCCATGTGACTCCTGGGCAGCTGTACCACTGAGAAACCCTGTCAACTGCATGGATGACAACTCAGGAAAGCTGCATTACTGGAGCACCCAACATCAGCCAACCTGCCACCTCCTATGTATTCTGGTACCTGCTACAGCCATATGAAGCTGGGTAGAGTTGCCTTCAGGTGTGGGTGGAAAGGTAGTGATGCCTGAAAACTCAGATGAGAGCCTGATTACTCTCTCAGATAGTGTTAATAGACCAGATATCATAAGCATCTCACAGCTGCCTTGACTCAAGATAACAATGACAGATCATGCTAATAACAGATTTCCACCATACACATTTTCACACACACACACACACACACACACACACACACACACACACACACTAGCATGCATGTGGCAGTTTTATGAGAAACATGTTGCCTGCACAGCTCTCATGTATCCTTCAGGTTCATAATTCCCCCTATTCCAGACTGCAACCACTCTGGGTGGCTGACCTAAAGGAGCTGCTTCAACAAGGCTTTGTTGTCTCCTGGTTTCCTCCAATGTCCAACAAATGAAAGGCAGAGACAAAAACACCAAGATGAAAAGTTAGCTGTCCTTCTGTCAAGGGGAAGCCTGGCTTGGCTGTGTCCCCTTGTGAAAATTCTTTGGCTCTCCCATGATAACTTGTGATTGAATTCTTTCTTCACTAAATTCCAGGTAGGTCTTTGACCCTTGCATACCAGCTGAAGCTTCTTGCTCAAGATGGCCACACTTGTGAATTTCTATGCTCATATTCATAGATAATCTGCTGTCTGGCTTCTATCTATAATTACCTTGTATTCCACTGTGTTGTCTGTCTTCTGTTGGGATTGGTTATGAATCTGTATGGATATAGCTCTAGGAAAGAACCCTTCAAAATGAGAGTCTGAAGCCAGGTTGGTCATATATTCAAGGAGTGAAAATAAACAGTGAGAGAAGCATGATGACTGACCAGATGAAATACGGTGGGGTGAGGCAAAGATGGAGGGTGGATGGGAGTTCCTGGGGTTCTGACCCTGATTCTTGTGGGAAAAATATAAGTAATACATATGAAAGGATACCAGGCTTCTTCTTAGGGCTTGGAGACTGCATTGGGAAAAAAAATGAACAGTTCTGAGTACACAATGGAGGACATACAGAAAATCCTAAGATCTCCATCAGTGCAGCCACTGTTGCCCCATAAGAGAACTGGGATTCTCTGACCTAGAATAAGAGACATGCATAATACTAAGAATGAGGTCATCCCCCTTTCCTCCTCTCCCCTTCCTAGGAACCAAGGAGGGGTTTCATCTACATGAAAGCCATTCAACCACATAGTACCTGCTCAAGTACTTCATGAGATAATGACCTTTCTCCCGTTCTCTTTTGACCACATTCAAGGTGATCTTCTTGCCCCAGCTGGCTCAGGATTCTTTTAGCTTCAACAATGAAGATCTCATGTTGAAGGGATGAAGGCACTCCCTCCCTTGTCAACAGACTGGGACAACTGGTCTATCTCCCCATATCTAAGAGCACTCGCTGCTTCTACACCCAGTTGAGGGTTGCACAGTCCAGATATAGAGGTAAATGTCTTGCTTTGAGTGAGAATGGTTTCTGACTGAAGGGAGTAGGAACCTTGCTGTGTATCAGCATAAGCCTGGGAAGTGTGAAAGTTGATTACAAGAGTACTAAGCCAATTGAGAAGGAGTTTGGAATTGGAACCTTACAAAATTTCCATGATGCAGATGTTCTCCTAAACATTTGGGACACAGCATGTTTACTCAATCTTATTTTGAATGTAATGAGAGATTAGTAGACTCTCAGATTGCCCAATCAAACCTTCAGCTTGAGGAAGATGCTGAAATGCCATTGAGTGTTTGGCATGCAGAAGAAAAGATCTGGAAGTTTAGCAAGATGGACAGTGTTTGGAGCATCTATTGCACACAACTGGCTCAACCATTTACATCCTACCATACCCCTAGGGTGGCTTCTGGACATAGTCCTTGTGATTATGGAAACAGAGAAAATAATTTGCATGACACTTAATGTGTTTTTAACAATAGTCCCTGGAATGAGATGGATTAAAAGAATACGGAACAATGCAACTACAACAACATGAAGTCATATCCATGACAAAGAAGCATGATGGCATATTATATTTGTAAACATACATGACAACCTTTGCCAATATAAAAGTAATAGGGATTTGCATTCTCTATCTGTGAAGATTGTGTTTTATAATGGAGCGTTTTGCTGTTTGTTTGCAGCCTAGCTATGAAGGAAAGGCTGGAAAAGCAGTGTAAAAGCTTCTTAACACAAGGTGAGCATTTCAAATGGCATTGAATTATTGGTGGGGATTTAAGATTGAACTGAGTGATATGCCAGAAAAATGTACAGCAATAAGGGAAGGGGGTAGATGAAGTAGCAAAAGATGAAGATAGCAGCCAGCCCCAGGGGAATCAGCCAGAGACAGAAGTGCAACTGTGGGCACAGTAGAGGCTTCTGCAGCTCCAGAGTTCACACTCATCTTCTCTTTCACCCCAAGGAGCTAAGATAGGAATACCAACACCAGGGGAAAAATCTAGAATCTGTGCTAGAGAAACCACTCTATGCAATGAAAGGAAAAAGCACAAAACAGTCAGTCTCAATGAACTATGTTAGTTCTTTATGTGTCAAGAGCAAGAAATCCACAGACTTGGGAAGTGAGCTGCACCGTTCCAAAGTTGGTTGGGTCTCATAAATTGGTGTAGTAATCACTGTTTAGACTGAAGAGCCTCTCTGCTGATGTTTCCAAGGTCCAGTGATTCATAGACTGAGCAGGGCCAAGTTTGTGAGTTTCACAGCAGAGATGCTGACAGTAAGAATGTTTATTGGGCGGGATGGCTGGCAGGGAGAAGGCTGAGACTGAGGCTGAAGTCAAAGTACCATGAGGACTTATTCCCAGGCTTAACTTTTGAAGCAAAGACTGATGATGATTTTGGACACCTAGCACTGTGCTCATGGGTTGCATGCAGGAGCTCAATGGAGATGCAGGAAGGAAAGGCAATCAGAAGGATAGAGCCTGAAATTCCATCAGCACTTAGACCCCTCACTGCAATCAGAGGAGAATCCTTCCCACACAGAACAGAATCTGCACCTCAGTCAATGCTAAAGAGTTTGGAAGAGCGCAGAAATAGACAAAGAAGGGGAAGATCCACAGTGGACATGATGGAGCCAGTGCCAAAGGCTACCGGAAGGGAAGCATCAGGAATCTGGTTGACACTAAGACAAATTCTGCATGACAGATGCATCTCTAATAAAATTCACCCCCCAAATAGCATGCCAGGTGTCAGAAACCCTGGTGGGAGACTGCAGAGCTGTTGCCTTCTTGGCCTTGGACTATGCACAGCTGGCCTAGGTATCTGACTGGCAGCCAGGACCCAGGGTTTCTGCATATTTTGTTGTTCTTCTTCTTTTCTTTCACATTTTCTCCATCTACCTACACGTTTCCAGTAGGTCATTAGGTCTCTACTATGACTGTACTGAGTCCTGCAAACAGCTGCACAGGGGGTAACCACTGGGGGCAGAGGTGGTTCCTGTTTGTTTACATAGTATTTTATGGGATTCAGATTCCCTGACAACTTGTGGGTCCTTCAAGTGTGTCGGACACAGCTGAGTCTTTTGTTGATTTTGCCTTAGGTTACAAACCTCTCTTCACACCTATAAGTTCCATGTCTGTGGATACCAATCTTTGATGGAAAAAACATGTTCCCCCCCCCACCCCCCCAAAAATCTGGAAATATCCAGAAGTGAAACTTATATTTGAGGCACGCTGAGTACTGCACTGAATATGTGCAAATAAGAATGTGTGTAGACAGGGGCTGGTGGGGGGGGGGGGTGGTCCTCCTTTCTCAGATTATGTTTCTCTAGCACACCCTGTGTGTTGTTCATACCTCTCCTTCTTCTTTCAGTGACTGTCAGTGACTGTGTAGCCAGCCCAACGATGGTTTTGTTGCTACTGAACAGCTAATGGCTTTGTTTCTGATTTCTTCATCATTCATTAAGGAGCACAATATGGCAAGTAGTGGTGCAGCATTAAATCGCATGACATAGAAGTACTCTAGAGATGATTTGAAGTTTGTAGGCAGAGCAACCATAAGCAAGGGCTGGTGCTGAAGATCAGTTGTAGAGCTCTAGGGCACCTGCTTCATAGGCATGAAGCTCTACTACTGAAAAAAGAGGGGAGCAGGGGGAGCAGGAGGAAGAGGAGGAGGAACAGGAAGAAGAAGAAGAGGGGGAGAAGGGGAGGAAGAGGAGACAGGGAATGAGGAGGAGGAGGAAGAGGAAACAGGGAATGAGGAGGAGGAGGAGGAGGAGGAGAAGGAGGAAGAGGAGACAGGGAATGAGGAGGAGGAGGAGGAAGAGGAGACAGGGAATGAGGAGGAGGAGGAGGAGGAGACAGGGAATGAGGAGGAGGAGGAAGAGGAGGAGAAGGAGGAAGAGGAGACAGGGAATGAGGAGGAGGAGGAAGAGGAGGAGAAGGAGGAAGAGGAGACAGGGAATGAGGAGGAGGAGGAAGAGGAGGAGGAGGAAAAAAATCCACACATGCATGTGACTCAAGCGTTGAGTTGCAGAGACAGTAGAGCCTAAGAACTTGCAGACAACCAATCTAGTCAAAATTCTGAGCTTCCAGATCAATGAGAAACACTGGCTCAAAAAGTAAGGCAATTAATGTTAAAGGAAGATGAAGAAAACACCCATTCCTATGCTCTGACCTCTGAAATGCAGGCATACTCAGGTGTGTGAGCACACGTGCACACATACACACACACACACATGCACACACACACACACACACACACACACACACACACACACACACACTACCTCTTATCTCCATTCCTATAGACCTCTTCTCCTGACCCAACGTGGTTTTGGAGATAACATTAGTCTCATATTTTTCAGTGTGTCAGGACCCAAAAGTATGAGTCTATTGTTAACCACAGTGCCTGTGGCCCTTAGCTACAGCAGCCTTAAACCATTTTACAGGGATGCTCTTCCCTTTAAGCTGAAATCTCAGGTCAGCAGCAAGCCAGTTGTCAGAATCAACTTGTAGTCAGGGTAGCAGGAGATTATCCACTGTTTACCTAGTATCCAGCTGTAAATAAGGCACATTCTGGTGTTATTTGCTGTCCAGAGACCTTGGTTAGATGAACATGAAGGGAGGAGAGAATTCTATGAGCAAACATGGTCAGCATTGTGGAATTGTTCACCACCAGGAGCTATTCAAGAGAGTTCCCAGCACATCTTTTTTACCTGAAGCCCTTTTAATTTAGTAGCTCTTTGTGGTTACTGAAGTCTTTTGGGGACTCTCAGGAAGACCAGTGTTGCCTCCTGACTCACCGTGTTGTGTAGTTCATAACTGCAATTGAGAACTCACACAGGGTTGTCACTTGCATCACACACAAGGATTGTCACCTATATCTCAAATGCCACCCCACCCCATCCCCAGGTTGGTTGAAGGATTAGTCTCTGCCTTGTGGAGCTGCTAGTAAGTGGTGGAAACTTTAAGAGTTGATGTGAATGGGAGGAAGTTCAGTCTTTGTCTTCTGGAGTCTGTTTATAAGGGAATGTTGAGATAGGACACCATTCTCCATCTCTTCCTTTGCTTCCTAGGCAAAAGAAGGTGAAGGAGCCTCCTTCAGTATGTGCTATCTACACTTGCACCATCTACTGGACCATATGACCATAGACTAGGAAGCACAAGCCAAAATAAACATTTCTTCCTTTTCAATCCACCATCTCTGCTATTTTGACACAGCAAGGGAGAGCTGACACACCACTCGATCTACCCCAGATGCCCAGCTCCTCCATCTTTGTTTGTGCTTCAAAGGTAATTCTTCCTGCTCAGGACTGCCCTCATTCCTGTAGGACCACACAAAGGGAAAAGAAAGCAAGTGTTGGGCTGCTTACGACGTTCCAGTTGGAAACTTTTTGTAAATGAAAATCAGATTCTTCTGGTTAATTCTTCTTATAAAATTTTGCCAATTAAAACCTAATGGAAAGGAACAAAAAAAAAAAAAAAAAACAAACGTTAAAGCTTTGAAAATTTCTCTGGTACCACAATGGAAAACAGTTAGGTTCTGTTCTATTTGTTCAGGAAGTTTACTGGTAGGAAAATCTCATAACCTGTTAAATACCCTGAAGCTGGGAAAACAGTGGAAGGTAGAGAGGGGAGGCTGTTCAAAGTCCCTGTAAAAACCAA
The DNA here is from genome assembly GCF_978045245.1 of Mus caroli. Lineage (NCBI taxonomy): Eukaryota > Metazoa > Chordata > Mammalia > Rodentia > Muridae > Mus > Mus caroli. Next base: position 58,724,400 of record NW_028227268.1, read on the forward strand.
AGAGAGAAGATGCTGCTGTGCTGGTGAAAAGCATAGTTATGGCCACCTAAGGAGGATGCAAAGCTTGGATTGTAGGTACCCTGAAACACTGGACAGGGCTCTGCTCTTCCCCCTGGAGTCTGAGATGGTGGAGTTTGTTTCTCCTGCAAGATCTATGGAGTAGGAACAGAAATGTTATCATGCCTGGTAAAACAAAGAAATGACTGAGGCAGAGCAAAGTACCTCAGCTTACTGCTGCATCATCCGTGCTTACAAGTGCAGAGACATGCAAACACAAAGGAGATGAAATTGGTCACTTTCAAGAGGCAGGAGGCAGGCCCCCGTGAGAGTCTGATGGTACTCTGGGCTTCCATCATCACAATTAAAATGCAGACTCACAGCAAGCAGTGTGCATTAGGTGTCTTACCAAGTATCAAAACATAAAGCAACTTCTGAATATTTTACTTAAAACAATTTTTTGCTTAAGTTACACGTAAAAGAATACAAAATGTGCCCTTCTGGTACACTTGAGCACCGGGATGCCTTGCCAGGGGAGTCTCCGGACACCCACAAGGACCCACACAGGATTCCCCATGGGATCCTAAGACCTCTGGTGAGTGGAACACAGCGTCTGCTCCAATCCAATCGCGTGGGACCTGAGACTACATTAACTAGGGAAGCAGATAACCCAGCCTGAGCTGGGGCACAAGTCCCTTCCTGTCCACTCCAGCACCGGGGTGCCTTGCCAGCGGAGTCTCCGGACACCTGCAAGGACACACACAGGATTCCCCACGGGATCCTAAGACTTCTAGTGAGTGGAACACAACTTCTGCCAGGAGGCAGGTTCAAACACCAGATATCTGGGCACCTTCCTGCAAGAAGAGAACTTGCCTGCAGAGAATACTCTGACCACTGAAACTAAGGAGAGAGCTAGCCTCCCAGGTCTGCTGATAGAGGCTAACAGAGTCACCTGAGGAACAAACTTTAACCAGAGACAACTTTAACAGCTAGCTTCAGAGATTACCAGATGGCGAAAGGCAAACGTAAGAATCCTACTAACAGAAATCAAGACCACTCACCATCATCAGAACACAGCACTCCCACCCCACCTAGTCCTGGGCACCCCAACACAACCGAAAATCTAGACCCAGATTTAAAAGCATAACTCATGATGATGGTAAAGGACATCAAGAAGGACTTTAATAACTCACTTAAAGAAATACAGGAGAGCACTGCTAAAGAGTTACAAGTCCTTAAAGAAAAACAGGAAAACACAACCAAACAGGTAGAAGTCCTTAAAGAAAAACAGGAAAACACATCCAAACGGGTGATGGAAATGAACAAAACCATACTAGACCTAAAAAGGGAAATAGACACAATAAAGAAAACCCAAAGTGAGGCAACGCTGGAGATAGAAACCCTAGGAAAGAAATCTGGAACTATAGACACAAGCATCAGCAACAGAATACAAGAGATGGAAGAGAGAATCTCAGGTGCAGAAGATTCCATAGAGAACATCGGCACAACAATCAAAGAAAATACAAAATGCAAAAGGATCCTAATTCAAAACATCCAGGAAATACAGGACACAATGAGAAGACCAAACCTACGGATAATAGGAGTGGATGAGAATGAAGATTTTCAACTTAAAGGGCCAGCAAATATCTTCAACAAAATAATAGAAGAAAACTTCCCAAACCTAAAGAAAGAGATGCCCATGATCATACAAGAAGCCTACAGAACACCAAATAGACTGGACCAGAAAAGAAATTCCTCCAGACACATAATAATCAGAACAAAAAAATGCACTAAATAAAGAGAGAATATTAAAAGCAGTAAGGGAGAAAGGTCAAGTAACATATAAAGGCAGGCCTATCAGAATTACACCAGACTTTTCACCAGAGACTATGAAAGCCAGAAAAGCCTGGACAGATGTTATACAGACACTAAGAGAACACAAATGCCAGCCCAGGCTACTATACCCGGCCAAACTCTCAATTACCATAGATGGAGAAACCAAAGTATTCCACGACAAAACCAAATTCACACATTATCTTTCCACGAATCCAGCCCTTCAAAGAATAATAACAGAAAAAAACCAATAGAAGGAGGGAAATCACGCCCTAGAAAAAGCAAGAAAGTAAACCCTCAACAAACCAAGAAGAAGACTGCCACAAGAACAGAATGCCAACTCTAACAACAAAAATAAGAGGAAGCAACAATTACTTTTCCTTAGTATCTTTTAATATCAATGGACTCAATTGCCCAATAAAAAGACATAGACTAACAGACTGGATACACAAACAGGACCCAACATTCTGCTGCTTACAGGAAACCCATCTCAGGGAAAAAGACAGACACTACCTCAGAGTGAAAAGCTGGAAAACAATTTTCCAAGCAAATGGTCTGAAGAAACAAGCTGGAGTAGCCATTCTGATATCGAATAAAATCGACTTCCAACCCAAAGTTATCAAAAAAGACAAGGAGGGACACTTCATACTCATCAAAGGTAAAATCCTCCAAGAGGAACTCTCAATTCTGAAGATCTATGCTCCAAATGCAAGGGCAGCCACATTCATTAAAGACACTTTAGTAAAGCTCAAAGAACACATTGCACCTCACACAATAATAGTGGGAAACTTCAACACACCCCTTTCATCAATGGACAGATCGTTGAAACAGAAACTAACAGAGACACAGTGAAACTAACAGAAGTTATGAAACAAATGGGCTTAACAGATATCTACAGAACATTTTATCCTAAAACAAAAGGATATACCTTCTTCTCAGCACCTCACGGGACCTTCTCCAAAATTGACCATATAATTGGTCACAAAACAGGCCTCAACAGATACAAAAATATTGAAATTGTCCCATGCATCCTATCAGACCACCATGGACTAAGGCTGATCTTCAATAACAACATAAATAATGGAAAGCCAACATTCACATGGGAACCGAATAACACTCTTCTCAATGATACCTTGGTCAAGGAAGGAATAAAGAAAGAAATTAAAGACTTTTTAGAGCTTAATGAAAATGAAGCCACAACATACCCAAACCTATGGGACACAATGAAAGCATTTCTAAGAGGGAAACTCATAGCTCTGAGTGCCTCCCAAAAGAAACTGGAGAGAGCACACACTAGCAGCTTGACAACACATCTAAAAGCTCTAGAAAAAAAGGAAGCAAATTCACCAAAGAGGAGTAGACGGCAGGAAATAATCAAACTCAGGGGTGAAATCAACCAAGTGGAAACAAGAAGAACTATTCAAAGAATTAACCAAATGAGGAGTTGGTTCTTTGAGAAAATCAACAAGATAGATACACCCTTAGCTAGATTCACTAGAAGGCACAGGGACAACATCCTAATTAACAAAATCAGAAATGAAAAGGGAGACATAATAACAGATTCTGGAGAAATCCAAAACACCATCAGATCCTTCTACAAAAGGCTATACTCAACAAAACTGGAAAACCTGGATGAAATGGACAAGTTTCTAGACAGATACCAGGTACCAAAGTTCTACCAGACCTTCAAAGAAGGTCTAATTCCAGTTCTGCACAAACTATTCCACAAAATAGAAGTAAAAGGAACTCTACCCAACTCATTCTATGAAGCCACAATTACTCTGATACCTAAACCACAGAAAGATCCAACAAAGATAGAGAACTTCAGACCAATTTCCCTTATGAATATAGATGGAAAAATCCTCAATAAAATTCTCTCTAACCGAATCCAAGAATACATTAAAGCAATCATCCATCCTGACCAAGTAAGTTTTATTCCAGGGATGCAGGGATGGTTTAATATACAGAAATCCATCAACGTAATCCATTATATAAACAAACTCAAAGACAAAAACCACATGATCATCTCGTTAGATGTGGAAAAAGCATTTGACAAGATCCAACACCCATTCATGATAAAAGTCTTGGAAAGATCAGGAATTCAAGGCCCATACCTAACCATGATAAAAGCAATCTACAGCAAACCAGTAGCCAACATCAAAGTAAATGGTGAGAAGCTTGAAGCAATCCCACTAAAATCAGGGACTAGACAAGGCTGTCCAGTCTCCCCATACCTATTCAACATTGTACTTGAAGTCCTAGCGAGACCAATTCAACAACAAAAGGAGATCAAGGGGATACAAATTGGAAAAGATGAAGTCAAAATATCACTTTTTGCAGATGATATGATAGTATATATAAGTGACCCTAAAAATTCCACCAGAGAACTCCTAAATCTGATAAACAGCTTCGGTGAAGTAGCTGGATATAAAATTAACTCAAACAAGTCAATGGCCTTTCTCTACACCAAGAATAAACAGGCTGAGAAAGAAATTAGGGAAACAACACCCTTCTCAATAGTCATAAATAATATAAAATATCTTGCCGTGACTCTAACTAAGGAAGTGAAAGATCTGTATGATAAAAACTTCAAGTCCTAAAGAAAGAAATTAAAGAAGATCTCAGAAGATGGAAAGATCTCCTATCCTCATGGATTGGCAGGATTAACATTGTAAAAATGGCTATCTTGCCAAAAGCAATCTACAGATTCAATGCAATCCCCATCAAAATTCCAACTCAATTCTTCAACGAATTAGAAAGAGCAATCTGCAAATTCATCTGGAATAACAAAAAACCTAGAATAGCAAAAACTCTTCTCAAGGATAAAAGAACCTCTGGTGGAATCACCATGCCTGACCTATAGCTTTACTACAGAGCAATTGTGATAAAAACTGCATGGTACTGGTATAGTGAAAGACAAGTAGACCAATGGAATAGAATTGAAGACCCAGAAATGAACCCACACACCTACGGTCACTTGATCTTCGACAAGGGAGCTAAAACCATCCAGTGGAAGAAAGACAACATTTTCAACAAATGGTGCTGGCACAACTGGTTGTTATCATGTAGAAGAAAGCGAATTGATCCATTCCTATCTCCTTGTACTAAGGTCAAATCTAAATGGATCAAGGAATTTCACGTAAAACCAGAGACACTGAAACTTATAGAGGAGAAAGTGGGGAAAAGCCTTGAAGATATGGCACAGGGGAAAAATTCCTGAATAGAATAGCAATGGCTTGTGCTGTAAGATCGAGAATGGACAAATGGGACCTCATGAAACTGCAAAGCTTCTGCAAGGCAAAAGACACCGTTAATAAGACAAAAAGACCGCCAACAGATTGGGAAAGGATCTTTACCTATCCTAAATCAGATAGGGGACTAATATCCAATATATATAAAGAACTCAAGAAGGTGGACTCCAGAAAATCAAATAACCCCATTAAAAATGGGGCTCAGAACTGAACAAAGACTTCTCACCGGAGGATAACCGAAATGGCTGAGAAGCACCTGAAAAAATATTCAGCATCCTTAATCATCAGGGAAATGCAAATCAAAACAACCCTGAGATTGCACCTCACACCAGTCAGAATGGCTAAGATCAAAAATTCAGCATGCTTGCAGATGCTGGCAAGGATGTGGAGAAAGAGGAACATTCCTTCATTGTTGGTGGGATTGCAAGCTTGTACAACCACGTTGGAAATCAGTCTGTCGGCTCCTTAGAAAATTGAACATAGTACTACCATAGGATCCAGCAATACCTTTCCTGGGCATATATCCAGAAGATGTCCCAACCGTTGAGAAGGACACATGCTTCACTATGTTCATAGCAGCATTATTTATAATAGCCAGAAGCTGGAAAGAACCCAGATGCCCCTCAACAGAGGAATGGATACAGAAAATGTGATACATTTACACAATGGAGTACTACTCAGCTATTAAAAACAATGAATTTATGAAATTCCTAGCCAAATGGATGGACCTGGAGGACATCATCCTGAGTGAGGTAACACAATCACAAAGGAACTCACATGATATGTACTCACTGATAAGTGGATAGTAGCCCCAAACTTAGGATACCCAAGATATAAGATACAATTTCCTAAACACATGAAACTCAAGAAGAATGAAGACTGAAGTTTGGACACTATGCCCCTCCTTAGAATTGGGAACAAAACACCCATGGAAGGAGTTACAGAGACAAATTTTGAAGCTGTGAAGAAAGGATGGACCATCTAGAGACTGCCATATCCAGGGATCTACCCCATAATCAGCTTCCAAATGCTGACACCATTGCATACACTAGCAAGAATTTGCTGAAAGGACCCAGATATAGCTGTCTCTTGTGAGACTATGCCGGGGCCTAGCAAACACAGAAGTGGATGCTCACAGTCAGCTATTGGATGGATCACAGGGCTCCCAATGGAGGAGCTAGAGAAAGTACCCAAGGAGCTAAAGGGATCTGCAACCCTTTAGGTGGAACAACGTTATGAACTAACCAGTACCTCGGAGCTCTTGACTCTAGCTGCATATGTATCAAAAGATGGACTAGTCGGCCATCACTGGAAAGAGAGGCCCATTGGACATGCAAACTTTATATGCCCCAGTACAGGGGAATGCCAGGGCCAAAAAATAAATGGTAATGGGTGGGGGGGGGATATGGGGAACTTTTGGGATAGCATTGGAAATGTAATTGAGGAAAATATGTAATAAAAAATATTAAAAAATGCAAAATGTATCAGTTATCTCCTATGATTGGAAAGTGCCCAGAATTAACTGTGTGTCTCTTTTCCAATACCTGTCTTTCCTTTTTCCTCAGAGACTTGTACCCTGGACTACTTACAGCCAGACCCTACCTGTCCTTGGAGGTTGGGGGTGAGGTGGTGTGGAATCAATGACACAGACTTCGGGAGCAGGTGAGAAACACAGCAAGCTTACAGCAAGCTCATCTGAGCACTGCTGCAAGCTCCTTTAATACCCTCCACCATTGGTCCCAAGAAAGCATCTCTTCTAATCAGTAGTTCCCAATTGGCAGGCACTGCCTACATCAGCAATCGTTAGTCTCTCAGGCAGTGTTCAATTAGATCTTCCTGCAGGAGATATCTTTGCAGGTGTGGGGGGTCCCCCCGCATTTACAAAAAGGTGGCCAGCAGTTCCTCCTATGCTCAGAGCACTATACCTCTGCCTTCCAGGGGACCTGGAGGTGGCAGAACACTGACCTGTGGAGGTAGGTGCCAGGGCTCACTTGGATCAATAGCACACAAGACTGGACACTATGAAAAGCCAGACAATGATGAGAATCCCTCCATGGGTATTTTAACATGCTAACTACACAGTCTTGTCTTTCTCCTCTGCGTTTGCTAAGTCAGGACATAGCTTGATCTGTGTGTTTTGCTGTGTGAAGAAGAAACACCGTCATGGGAAAAAAAGAATGGCTCAAGATATGCAGGTAAGTAGAGGTGAGAAAGAGGTAAGGTCAAGATCTTCCTCAAGGAGGAAAACCTCAGGAGGGGAACCACTGTCTTTCCATCCTGGCCTGTGAGGAACTAAATCCTCCTTTATCATCTCACCCACGAGGACCTAGAAGCATTTTCTTGGTATAAAGCAAATTCCTGACTCAGATCATGTATACACAAACACATACACACACACACACACACACACACACACACACACACGGAGAGAGAGACAGACAGACAGACAGACAGACAGACACAGACAGAGAGAAAGACAGAGACACAGAGACACACAGAGAGAGTCAAAGACACAGAGACAGAGACAGACAGAGACAGACAGACAGAGAAAGAGAATCTTTCCATTGCTGTGATAAAATACTATAATCAAAACCAACTTGGGGAGGAGTTTATCTGGCTTACACTTGCACATTGTAGGGCCTCACTGAAGGAAGTCAAGACAAGAACTCACACAGGGCAGGGACCTGGAGAGTCAGGGAATGGTGCTGCTTACTGGTTTTCTCATCATGGCTTGCTCAGCCAGCTTTCTTCTAGAACTCAGGACCACCAGCCCAGAGAGGGCAGCACCCACAGTGGGCTGAGCCCTTCCCCATCAATCATTAATTAAGAAAATGTCCTACGAGCTTGCCTACAGCCTGATCTTAAGGAGGCATTTTTCTCAATTGAGGTTCCTTGCTCTGAGATGACTTCAACTTGTGTCAAATTGACATAAAACTAGCCAACACACATGCACACACATATTCACCCCTCAAAGAGGGCTTTTTGTTTTTTGTGTTTGTTTTTGTTTTTGTTTTTTTAGCAAAATAAAATTGAATCACTTAGGCATGATTGTGTTGTGGCCTTTATCAAATCCTTACAGACTCTAATATTGTGTTAGTTTCCCAATTAGTTTCATTTGAACAGTGCCATACAGCTGGGAAAGGCACATTTGTCAGGGAGAGTTTATTTTGGATCTTTGTAACGGGCACTTGACATAATCTATTTTTAAAAGAAGAGGCAAAGACATTTAAACAGAATCAGGAATTATTCCTGGAGGTATCGGGACAATCATAATATTATCACACAGCCATTCCCTCCTCCTTTTTTAACAGAAGTGACATTGGTACAAAGACCTCATCAGAGCAGATAGGAAAATCAAAACAAATGAAGACAGAACATATGAGAATGGGAAGGCATAGGAAAACTTCAGTGTTATCATCACATGCCACTTCAAAGGGGGTTTATCTCTAAAGCAAGAGGCACCATTTTCTGGGAGGTCATGAGTGATGACTGAAGGAAAAGGGAATCCTCGAAGAGGAAGGCGGCCTGAATCGCATTCCTTGCTCGCCATGAACACAGGAGAACAGTAAATAACACATTACCTAGTTTGTGCGTGAGTTGACTTGGCACTTGCTCATTGACCAACACGAGTTTTCTTTGCTATTCTCCATGGGGAAGCAGAGGCTGGCATTTGCAGGTGCGTCCTGTATCTATGACATGCACTGAGTCTGGAGTTTTGGATTGGAGGTACCTAAAGCATCAAGGGCATAGCAGCAGCTCAGTTGATACTTTTGTCACCAGTTAAGCCTGAGCATGCGAGCCCCAACTCCACCTGAAATGGTTATTCAGGGTCAGGTTTCTCTGGTTTCACATAAAGTACGTTTAAAGGTAACTCCTGAGTGGTGTGGCCAAGAAAAATACTATAAAGCACTCTGCCTGCATTTGAATGAATTCACCTTTCCCTCCTCTTAAGACTTGCTGGCCTGTGGACAGAACACAATGCACTCAAATGGACCGCGCCAGCAGGTCAATCTAAACCCGTATTCCTGAGCAGAATAAATGATGAGGGGAAAAAAAGGCCGTGAAGGGTGGGAGGTGGGACCCCTGACCCTCCACCCCCCACCCGCAACACTGTGCCTGTGTTTGCAGCTGACCGTTCCTGCCTCTGTTTTTGCAGCTGAATCCTATTTTCCCAGCTGTGTCTGTCACCATCAGCATGGCTGCACTTGTTTTCATCATCATCAATGGCTCCGTCAAACCGACCGTGTTTAAGTGCTTACAGCATGCCAAGCATGCATGGCCCTACCAGCTCCGGGGGCTTCATGCTGTCCAATAAGCACTACTTAGTGGGTACCATTGCATTAACTCTTGGACTGATGAAAATACAATATTCTCACTCTACGAATCTGAATGTAAAGGTAGCAAACACTGAGGAAGGAACTGGCCATCCCAAAGGAGAGTCCTGCCAACCATGACGGTGACTGCTTGGTAGTCTATGGATCTGTTATTCTTCTGATCCTCATTGTTCTATGTAATTTTTCCAGCACCGTCTACATAGGGAATGAAATAGGAACCCAACCACACAGAAACTACTAAACTAATTCATTGGTAGAAATGTCTCTTTTAAAATATACTATGAATCTTTGAGTATGGTTCTCTATAACCCCCTCTACTCTCTAAAGAAAAATTCAAGTCCCAAAGAAACCTCACACAAAAGCATTGCATGGGGGTCATTCTTCTGGATTTTCATGTTCTGATCACTCTCAAGCCACTGCCTTTGTAAGAAGCCTGAGTTAAGTCAGGATTTCTTTTTAAGCAGTATGACATGAACTATTTTTTCCCTAAATGGCAGTAAAACAAAACAAAACAAAACAAACCTAGAATACAAGGGCAGGGACAGTATCTGTAAGTACAGTGCTTGCCAGTCAAGCAAAAGGCCCGGAATTTCATAGTCAGAATTCATGGTAGAGCAGAGAGGTCCATGCTTAAGGTCCTAGAGCCAGAGATGCAGGGAAGGCAGAGAAAGGAAGATACCTGGAATTCACAGCCTAGCATAACCCACAAGCTCTGAGGGAACTAGTGAGAAACTTGGTCGCAAAACATAGCATAAACAGGATGCTTCCTGATATACAACATTGACCTCTGACCTCCACACTAGTGCTACCATGCACTCGCGTGCACACACATCTTTAAACACCACCATTCCTCCATATTTGAGGGTCACTGGTTCCAGGACCCTGCATAGATTCCAAAATTCACATAATTCATAAAATAGTCTGTACACTGTTAACCGAAGTTGCATCCAGTACCCCATTCAATGCAAATGTATGCAAACACTACACTGTGCTGTTGGGAGGAATAATAAAATGTCTGTGAAGATTCTGTTGTTCTGTGCAGACACAATTTTACCATGTATTATTTTTTATCTGAAGTTAGCTATGGTTGGGATATGGAGCCTGTGGGACAGGCAGACATGGAGGGTGAGAGCCTGGGTCTTCACCTGAATCTCTAGCATCATATATCTGTAGGGTGCTGGCTCTCCTTTCCCTGGCCTTCCTTGTAGGCTGAGGCCATGGATGAATCTAAAAGCAGTGAGTTTGGCCTTTACCTATGTACTGAACTATACAGACTGATGCCTGTGTTAAGGTCCAAAAGACAAGAGACAGCCTCTCCCCCCAATCTCTCTGAGTAAGTGGGGTCAGTAGTGGTGGGGAGATGCCAAAATCTGTGAGGTTGAATGGATACAAAGCCATACAAAGCCCAGGGAACCACGGAGGCCACGTGATGAGGGGAAACAGGTAGAGGCTGCTGTCAGCCAGGAGCACAGACAGCTGACATGCCTCAGCCTCTGAAGCTTTGGTCTGCCTCACTCCACACATGGAAGCTGGCATCCATTAGCCAGCTCTCCTGTGCTGACTTAGAAATCAGTTTTATCTTATCGCTCCTTAGGCAGAGCAATGTCTTTACTCTGAAGGCTGCAGCAAGCTCACCCTGTGAGCATGTGATGCTCTGCTCCTCCCTCTGCCCTCGGTTGCTTCTCTCCCTCCTGTTCCGAGTTGGCTCTGTCTGGCACACCTTGATCTTGGTAATTTCCGAGGGCGTCTTCCGCTCAGGCAACTGAGCCAAGGATGCACAAAAAGACATTCCGCTCTAATGTAGGCCAACCTGCTGATAGTAGATCTCATAAAACTGAGCAAACATGTCCAACCTGCCTTTTCAAGTCGAATGAAGCTTTCGTTTTAATTAATCACTGTGGCTTATTAAAACACATTTGTTCTAGTCTCTAAATTGTTTTGTGGTATCTGCCATTTCTCATAAAGAAATAACAGGTCTACCTCTGGAAATACATTCTTCTCACCATTTATTATCACAATCTACTGTCACATCAATAATATTTTTAATTTAATCTATTCACTCGTTTCTGGTAATAATTAACTTTGTTAGGTTGGAACTGGGTTAAGCACCTAATATACTAAAACTTGCTTATCTTAATTAGCGATTCAAAGTATACACATAATACTTATTAAATTACATATGTAACATATATATTAGCAAAGAAAAGCTTTCATTCCAAGTCATGTGTAGAGTCAGTCCCACTTCATAAACGGCAGGCAGTAAATGTTTAAGAAATTTTCTAAATTAACAAAATAAAGGAAATGAAAGCAGAGGTAATTACGCATTCCAGCACTAAATTGCCTTATGGCTCGGAGTTGATCAGGTAACACAGAGCTTTGGTCATTTTTCTCACAACAAGCGTGAGAAAATATTGTGAAAAAAAAACCTGCAAATGCACTAACTGGTGTTTTGTGTAGAATCAAGGGACTGCTTCCCCATCAGGGGCACTTTTAACGCAAGTATATTTCTTTTGCTAACTGCCTATGAAAGGTCCTTGTGAATCTATATGCTGGCCATGGTGGGGACTATATTGGCATGAAGCTTTGGAAGGAAGGACAATGAGTGACATGGGTCCAAAGAACCCAGTGACAGATGACTGCTGAGGACAAAGAGACCCAGCTCTCCAGATATGTATTTCAAAACATCACGAAGAAACAGCCAGTGATTGATGAATGTGATGGGTGTGTTGATTCCCCTGAACTTGATCATCCTCTCACACTGTGTCCCAGAAATGTGGACTGCTGTTCCCTGTCAATCACACATACACACCCTCTTCTGAGGTCAAGACCCCACTCCTCTGACTCACACAAGATCCCCCACCATTTGTTCTTGGGAACATGGAAGCAAACATGCCTCAGAGCAATGTGTATTCACTTGAAGGAGACCGATCATTCCCACCTCTGCTCCAGTGAACAGCGCCCTGGAAGATGGTCCTCCTGCACTGGACTCTTTTATGTCTGGCTGAAGTAGCCATCCCTATGTTTCCTGTAATGTGCAGGCTGAGATAGAAACTGCAGAGTTCTCCAGGACATGCGCAGTCATTCCAGCACACAAGTGCCACTAGCTTCTGCACAATAGGCAGCCCCTACCCTCCATGAAAACTACATTTTAAAATGTGTTTAGAGTCTATGTTCAGCTTCCAATGGAGACCGACAAATGTGCAAGTATCATTGTAGGCAGCTCAGCTATGGACCTAGCAGTAGGTAAGAACGGAGTCCTCTCTGCCCACGAGCTGGGAACTGGAACACCACACTTTCTGCTGGATGCTTTTGAGAAAAAAATGAATCATAGCCCAGGCCAGACTCCAATGAGGATATAAATTCCATGTTCTCAAAGGAAGAGCTGTGAAGTCACTTTACACTGGACCTGGGAACGGCGAAGCTACTGGATGTTTCCAAGGCTGCAGTGGATGGCCCCTAAGCTTGCCTTCCTATGGAGGTGTTTTTGGAGCATGCGGTGTTGGAGGAGTGGGTATCTTTAGATTCCAAAAAAACACATGGAGCAGATTTTGCAGAGGCGTCTGGAAAGTTCTTCTAGTAACACAAGCCCTGTGGCAAAGCCTTCTCTCCTTTGTAATAGAGCCTAGCACTCAGTGGCAGGTACAGAGGATTCACTGTGTGGCCTCTCTGCCTCTGGTGCTGGGAGGCAAGGGAGGAACTATACAGACCCCATTCTCTGGTAACAGAAAACAGGGCACCAGAGTGAGAAAGAATCTGTTATTTCCCAACCTAATCCTGGCACCTTTCTTCTCAAATATGCTCCCACATGCTGCTAGCCATTCTTCTCTCAGGACCTTTGCAGAAATACTTATAATTATTAGGTATTTATCTTTTTTTGTAAAGTCCCTTCTTCTGAGGTTATCGTTCACAATTCTGTTACTTCCACGAGACAATTATTCGTTCTCCGGGAACACGGAAGCAAGCATGCCTCAGCAATTGTGTCCACCTGAAACAAACAGGGAGTTCCTGCCTTCCTCCCCTCTGTCTGTAAACAGCACACTGGAAAAGTGACCCTCCTGTGATGGCTTCTTTGCTGGAGACTCTCCCAGGGCTGCTGTAAGGAATCTAACCTTCCTTTCCCACAGGCTGGCTTTTGCTTTCTGGGTCTTTAGCCTTGATGTGACACTTTATTAGGGAATCTTGCCAGCATCTCTTGTGCCACATGGCTCACCGTGGACCTGGGCCTAAGCTGTTCTGCCAATCCCTGTAAGCCAGCCAGTCTCTTATTGAGGGTCCTGAGTGACTCCACTGTGGGCCACAGTAAAATAATGCTTGTTGTCAGACAAAGACATTTGAGAAGCCAGGACCTCGGGAAACAACTTTATCTGAATCCCTGACTGTACTAAAAACAAAGGAACGCCCAGAAATTCAGTGATTATATACACCGTCTCCGATGCCTAAGTCTGGCTCATGCTCAGCTTAGTGTTTTCTTTCTGCTCAGTTTGGGACCTGGGACCACAGCTGCAAAGGGGCACCCTCCCACTTCATTGAAACCTCTCTGGAATTGCCGTCACAGAATGCTTGGCGTTTGGTCTCTCAGGAGTTGCTAAATCTCATCACTGGCTGGCTCATCTGCCTTTGGTTGCTTTAATTTGTAGACTTCCCAATAACAACTTAAAAAAAACATAGGATGGGAAGAGGTTGTCCTCTCTAACACCTTTTGACTTGATTAAGAAATCTCTTTCCTGTTCTGCTCCTAGAATAGACTAGGGCCTCAGTGAGCACCGACTAAATATCTAAATTCCAGAAGCTTCCCTCCTAAAACCTGACAGGTATTTATTGCAGTTCCTGCCTTCCAGTGATTTTCTCCACACATTCTCAAATGACAAATGGCCGAATCCCAGAGCTGAGGATATAACACACAGACCTGCAGGCCATCACTTCATTGTGAAAGTGTTTTCTTGCGACTTAGCCACGTCCTCTTGTCTATGTATCCTTTAGGCAACATTTGGCCGTCAGGTGCAGTATTTGACCTGCCTTCTACCCTGCCTGCAATATCTGCCAAGTACCTTTAGAACCCCTTATCTAAGTGGTCCCTGGAATCATCACTCAACAGATGTGTCCTAAGGGACTCCTCTCTTCTCTGTGGTCAGGCTTGGGGAACATGAAGACAAATGCAGTGGCCTCTCAGTAACTGATGGGCCTGTGACGCCATATGAGGGCCCAGTGAACATCCAGATTCTGAAAAGCCCCTTCATAACATTTGCAGACAAATTATACCCTGGTAATGAAATTCTCCTCTAGGGAGTGGGTAAAAGGTGAAATGTCAGAAGAAACAAATCACACAAAGGGGTTTTGTGCTTGTAAATGTAGGGGGAGAGAATGACAGGCATGGCTGAGCTAATTCAGGGTTTAATGTATCAGTTAAAGGGCACAGGAGGAAATAACACGAAAGCAAGGAAAGATGACGGTAACTCAGAGAAACTGGCTAAAGATGGAGAGGTGGCATGAAGATCTCCAAGCAGGGGCAGGTGACAAGGCTAGAAGAGAGCGGAAAGGAACAAGTGGGCAGGCTGTGGAAAATACTAACTGTGCCCTCCTGGCTGGCTGCAATTTCTCATGTCTTATGTAGACTGGAGGAAGGTTCCTCTCCAGCAGAATTCTTCATCATCATCATCATCATCATCATCATCATCATCATCTCTTCCAGGGCAAGAAGTGTGGGGAGCAATACAGCCTCAGGGTCCAGGCACTGAAAGACCACAAAGAACAGTGGCCACATCCCTGAGAACATACAGACCCCTGTGTTAGCCCTAGGACTGTCATGTTTGTCCATTTCCTAAGAGAAGCTGGAAAGCCTATCTGAGAATCGCTTCTAAAAGCTGGACCAGGCTCATTAAGAATCGTGATAAGGGAGCTGGGCATGGTGGCACACGTCTTTAATCCCAGCACTCGGGAGGCAGAGGTAGGTGGATTAGAGGCCATCCTGGTCTAAAAAGTGATCCAGGACAGCCAGGGCTATACAGAGAAACCCTGTCTCAACAACAACAAAAAAATTGTGATAAAGGAAAAGAAGTGGTCATCAGTGACCACAGGGAAGGTAGGACTGAGACTACAAAAGGAAGAGCATTGTTAAGTCAAACTCCCCAAGACTGCAGGCAGAAGTGCCCCATTTGTACAGCCACTACAGAAACCAGTGTGGTGATGGCACCCTACCAAAAACAGAGCTACTATGTTTTAGCAGTGAGATTCTGAATACACGCGTTTATTGCAGTATTGTACAGAACAGCCAGATAAGAAATCAGAGGAAGTGTCTATCACTGGATGAATAATAAAGAAAATGTGGTGTTCTGTGAAGACGCAATGGTATACCCTTCAGCCATAGAAAAGATAAAGTTCTGTGCCCAGAGTACATTATTAAACAATGGAAGCTACCAAAGGCCAGCCTGATGGATCGTGAGGATAAAATAATTGTTACTCAAAGCTATGAGGAGTACGGAACAGAGCTGATAATAAAGACTGGTCAACAAGCAGAGAGCTATAATCCCATGAAAGAAGTGAGTTTTGGCCTCTGGAGTGATGCCAGTCAACAACAGTCCATTGCACATCTGAAAACAGCAAGAAGAGAGTATTTTGAATGTTTTCACCACAATAAAATGCTAGATAGAGTGATGGCTGTCCTGATTACCCTGATTTCCTATTTGTGTGGCATACAAACAACATAGTGTTGTTCAACGTGGCATACCCCTGAAATCTCCTGAAATCTTCTCAGGAGGCGGAAACAGAAGGATCCCCATTCAAAGCCAGTCTACATGGGCTACATGGCAAAACCCTATCTCAAAAGTCAATTCAAAAATATTAAATTTATATGGTTACTTACAGTGATTCACCAGGGCAGGATTCCCCCTGAAAAGCCAGGTCATTTGGCCTACAGTCTCTGGTCTTCGGGCCAGTGGGGACCTCAGAGTGCTTTGAATGGCGATGACTCTCTGGAGTGGCTCCCCAGGCTGTGGGAAAAAAATTAAGTTCTCCTCTGTCCTCCCTTCTTCTCTGTCCTGGCTAGGCTTCACTCTAGAAGGTCCCTCTTGTCCATCTTCCATTGGTCCCAGCTGGGCATCAGTTAATCAGTTTGGAAGACATTAGCTGATAATGGTTCAAAGCCTAAGGTTTCCAAGGAATATTTCAGATTTAAATGGAAACCAAAAGATGGCAATTTCTCCCTGCTTATCCATCCTCCTTCAAGAATCACTCCTTTATTAAATGACAAAACATGAAACAAAAGGGGAGGCCCGCCATGGATCACAGACCAGCAGCATCAATTAATTAATTCAATAAGAACACAGCTTCACTCGGGGCCTGGGGTCATCTGGAATCCCTGTTGCTCCTCTTGATGACTCCTAGCATTCTTGAGAAAATAAATCCAGTTAATGGGACTAAATGTAAATTCAAGAGAAAAAGGTAGCTCTCTAAAGGATGGAGGGCTAAATCTGTCTACTGGAAAAGACTTCTATTTTAATGTTGGTCACTTGCAGCTGAACTTGATTATGAAGAGGGAAACTGTGTGCTTCATTAGGCTTTAATTATAGAGATGAATTATTATGGATGAAAAGAGAGAGCCGCAGAATTATGGAGATTGAATTCCAGTTCAATAAACAACTTCAAATATCTTTACGGGAGACGAAAGCAAGCCGTGTTCTTTTTTTCCCCAATTTAATTTGATGTCTGTTGACAAATGATGTTAGACTGTTTCAAGGGGGGAAAAAAAACTTAATATCTTCAATGTGTTAGTGGCTATCATTTAAATTCTATGTTTCCTCCTAATTGTATTTTCTGATGGCGGGATGAAGACAGACAGGCCCCCTTACGCTTCAATTTATTTTGTGTAATAATGACAAAATGCTACATCCGTGTTTTGCTTCTGTCTAGGGAGCCAGATTCCCTTTATAACCCTTCAAAGCTGTTCTGAGTATGCAGAATGGACTGAGAACTCTCACCCTGAACCTAAAGGACTTTTAGAACCAGATACAACCTGGGTATCTAATATGGTTTAATATCTTATTCTATCCATAGAGCATACTCCACACCCAGGGACCTCCCTGGAGAGCTGTCCTCTGAGGTTGTGTGCTTTCCTTTCTGCCTCTATTTTCTTTTCATATTTTACTGCCTTCAGCCTCAACTTCCAAGCCAAATTCAAGACCTCTTTCTTCAGCTCCTTGCCTGCCCATACAATCCTGTGCTGATCTCACAGGGAGGATTTTGGGAAAACACAAATTCTTTGTTATATTCTTCTGTGGCTCCGTTATATGGGCTTGCTAGGCTCATACTTTGAAGTCTTCCAGGCACGTTTTAATTCATAGGCACACATCTAAGGACAATGACATCCAATAAAGTTCTCAGTGTGGTTAGCTGGAGTGGATCACAAGCCTCAATTAGCACACTGAGTGGTTTTTTTTTTTTTTTTTTTTTTTTGGTATTAGTTATTACCCAACATGCTACTAAAGCCCAGAAAGAGATATGGCATTCTAAGATTATTGGGGCACAAGCCAAGTAGAATCAATTATTCTAACTTTGGATATGCCAGCAGCTAACAGGAGAAAGAATGACTGTGCTTGTGGGTATGGGATTGTGCCAGAGACCATCAACGATCTGAGCTCTAATCACCTCGGTGAAAAGATCCTTCCCCTCTAACACGTGGAGAGACGCCCAGTGACAGAGTTGCAATTTTAGAAGGGTGACACGACAATGTCCTCTCTAATGGAATAGTTGCTCCAAGTTGGTTTGTGTTAGAGTCACCTAGTGAGATTCACAGAGGGTCTGGACTCAACCCTTCTGAAAAAAAACTCAGCTGGCCCCAGATCCTTACATGAACTTCCTTAGGAAAATGGGGGTGCTGGACTGAGATATCTCTAAGGCAAAGATGCAATGGAGGGGTTCTTATAAAAGCTCTAGAAGCTGCCCTAGTTTGAGCCTTGTGTGAAGCTTTCCAGCCTTCAGGAATGCTAGAATCAAGGCCCACTGTTCACCAGTGTCTGTGACATGCAACAGTGTCAAGAACATATGTGGATGAGGTCGTTAGAAGAGTCTTGACTCCCAGCACGCCGTTGCTATCTTCACACTATAGTCTGCATCTTGAATGGCCCCAAAGGCTCATGTTAAAGGCTTGATCTCCAGCTTGGCATTGTTGGTAGTAGTGACACTTTCAACGTTCTGGGGATGGCTCAGTGAGTCAAAGTATTGGTTGTACAGGCATGAAGACCTGGATGAAGAACTTGGATCCCTGCACCCACATACAAAGCAGGTGATAACTACAAGAGTAGAATCATGGGAAAACATTCTGGAAGTCAGGTGGTGTGTGCATGAGTCAGAGGACACTGCTCTATGGACCCGGTACACCTATAGACCCAGCACTGGGAGATGCAGGAGGCAAGGACAAGAGGATCTCCCAGGGTTCATTGAGAGATTGCATCTCAATGAAAGAGGTAAAGGGGTATAGAAATATAGAGCAAGACACATAACCGCCTCCTCAGACATCTAACTTCACATACATGTACCACACACCTAGTACACAAACACACACGCATGTGCACACACACACACACACACACACACAAAGAAAGAAAACAAGAGATAGAACCTACTGAGAGGTCTTTAGGCCACTGAGATTATGTCCCCAAAGGAAATTGTGGGACCCCAGTCCCTCCACACTCTCAGAAAACTGGCTCCTTGACATGTTCTCTCCATGAAGTGCATCCTCGCCACAACTCCATAGCATTCTGACTGACCAATCACGTACTGGAAACTTGGATAGTAAGAGCCAAAACAGAACTTTTGTGTCAACAGATTGTCTCAGAAATTTTTGTGATGGAAAGCTGCCTAGTCCAGTCAGTTCTCAATTCCTGTCACCACAAGCCTCACACGGCCCAGGCTAAGGTACCTTTCTGGGAGGAACGTCTTGACTTCTGTTTTGCTCTTGTATTCCTAACAACAGTCTTTTCCCTAAACTTTGGCTCCAAAAAGTTTGAGAGTTTGTTATCACAATTTCTTCTCATCTGTTTTACATTTTCCTTTAAAAGGGGGGGGGGCTTTAAAATAAAATAAAATAATAAAGCCCAGAGCAGCTCTGTCTAATGCACATACCACCTGGCTTCCAAAATGTTCTCCAATGATTCTGCTCTTGTATTCATCATTGAGTGTCATTACTCAATAAATCTATCACGGTGTTCAGATCGCTTGCTCCCCTGGACTTACCATCCAATCACTGGGGGTTGCTTGAGGGTTATATGTCTGGTATACATGTGACCTTAGTACTAACATTAGTACTAACTTTAGTGCATGTCTCAAGAATGCAGACTGATAAATTAGACATGTGTATTTGCTATTCATCACTGTCTCTTCCCCAAGAGTGACATCATGCACATATTTCTGCTAAAGGTCTCCTTATCTATAAACTCCCCCCATAGTTTATTGTGCTGCTACCCTAGAGTCTCTCTCTCTCACACACACACACCCCTTATCCTTCTGTATGCCTCTGTAGCAAGCAGAGGGTAGTGATGGATAACCCCCCCTTAGCCTGATATCTCATGGGACCACAGGACAGCAGCTCTCAAGGAGCCTTAAAGATGGTCTAGACCTATCTAAAGACAAGGAAACTGAAACTCAGAAACTGGCTGGATTGTCCTGAGTTCCTGAGCTATAAAACAGCTCAAGCTATTTCTACCCACTTACAGACACCTACTGTACACAAGAGCAGCTCTCCAAAAAGAGTATGGAAACTACAGTGACCTGTTCTGGGTACCATGGGAGAACTGAGTTCACAAGGTCTAACCACAGCTGGCTTGGCTACAGGACTTAAGACCACTGGCCTTCACTTTTACTGTGTCAAATTTATCTGGAATAGTTATTAACCCACAGACTGCTTGGGAGTGGCTGGAGAGTTTCTAAATTGCTGTTGTAGGAGCCTAAGAATCTCCCCCTCTTCACAAGGAGGTCAAATTTGAGAAGGGGTCTTTAGTGGAAGCAGCAGAGCTCTCTCTGACTTCATTGATGTTCTCAACTGCTGTTCTCAACCCTGGGTTTCTCCGTACTTAGCTGTGAGTGGTTCATCCCAGCACCCACTTAGTGGCCCTTCTCTCTTCCCCCTTTCTCCCATCCCTCCTCTTTCTCTCCTTACCAAGGTTCCAATCACATGCTTCATTGCAAAGGGAGTTCCATTGGCTCAACATGGAGCTGTTTCTGACTGCTTACAAACCACAGAAGACAGAGTCAATAACCTGTACTAGAACCCACATCAGGGCATGACACTTTTGTTGTTGGGATTTCTTGCTTGTTTTGTGTAACAGTCTTCCTGTGCAGCCCAGGTTGGCCCTGGCTTTAAACACTGATGTTTTTGCATCAACCTTCCTGGTGCAGGGATTATAGGAGAGTGTCACAATGTTAGACTTTGGCTTGCAATGCCTATAAACTATTTTTTTTCTAATTGTAACTCACTGTCAAAGGACATTACAGAAGTAATGTGATCTAGAAGCTTGGCTTTCCCACACTCATTAGGACACCAAATGCAGGGAAACTATCTCTCATCTGAAACACTGAAATCCAAACACTCCCAAGTCTAAAGACGAACCACCATGAAGACTCCATAGTAGAAAACTAGGCACATGACCTTCAGTGATGGCCAAGGTTGAAAGGCAGAGTCATTGGCAAGGCTGTACAGAATTGCCTTCTGATGGTGTGCAAGTTGTATGTGAAAACTAAAGTTAGGTGGGTTTAGGTCCCAACCTAACATGTGTCATATCCTTAAATATTCTCAAGTCTGGAAAATTACAAAATATGAAACACCCCTGGTTCTGAGCATCTCAAATAAGTGTCACTCAGCCTTTCACTTGGATGACTCTCCCTGAGTATGGTAGGATAAAAGGCCTGGCCAAGAGCCATGTATGTGGGTGGTATATCGTGTAGGAAAAGCCAGATAAGGATCATGTTGCCATCAAAATCATGCAGAGTAATGCATATACACCCATGTCCACTAATAGGAATCAGTTCATTCTAAAACAGGCATTCGTGACTCCTATCAATAGGACACATAATGGCCATAGTTCCAGAATTGTATTTTTTTCTTTTTTTCACTGCTACAAAAGCACTGCAAAACCACTTGATCTAAAGTCAAAGAGATAATGACAAACTGAACCACCTGGGGACAGGATAGACTCCATCCAGACTGGTGAGCTAGCTTAGAGGGTAAAGGTCCTTGACCCACTTACCTGAAGACCTAAAGTTCTGTCTCAGGAATCCATACGACAGATGGACAGAATTAACTCCCGAAAGTTGTCTACTGCCACAACACACAAAAACATTAATTGTTAATTAAAATTGTCTTTGGCTGGTAATATAGCTCAGCTGATAAAAAATCTTTCTGCCAAGACTAACAACCTGAGTTCAATCCTAGGAACCCTCATGGTAGACAGAGAGAACCAACTCCTGTAATTTACCTTCTGACTTCTACATGCATGGAATGTTCACTCACAAAGACATACACACACATGTGTACACAAACACACACACACATGTAATTGTAAAAAAAATAATAATAAAATAATCATCTTCTGGAAACATAATGAATTGCATCCCACCGACTCAGAGGAGAGGAGAAATGTCCGATTCTAAAGCCTTTGACACTTAAGAATTATATGCATAAATAATCTCATTTTCTTATATTGCCTCAACGTCTAAATTTCCCTTACTGAAGTGTGTGTGAGTGTGTGTGTGTGTGTGTGTGTGTGTGTGTGTGTGTGTGTTTGCTGGTTCTTTCTTTCCACCAGGTAGCCTTCAGGGATGAAAGTCAGGTCATCAGGGTTAGGGTTAGGGTTAGGGTTAGGGTTAGGGTTAGCGTTGGCGTTAGCAGCAAGGGCCTTTACCCACTGAGCCACCTCTCCAACCCTTGTCAATTCTATCTTCATTCAACCTAAATTTGGTTTACCAAGGTGTAGACCTTGCTGCAGAATGCTTGATCAAGCAAACAAGGGCATAGGTTCTGTGTGTTCAGTCTTGGGACCTGAGACAACGATGTGTGGTGACAGCAGCACAGGTAACCCCAGACAGATCTATTCATGCCCTTTCTCCAAGGCCAATGCTCTTCCCAAGAACAGCATGTCTCGTCGGTCTGCTGTTCTTCAGTCTCTGATTCTCTCCAACTCTGAGCCGGTTATATCGCCTGTACCCCTTGATGACGCTTGCAGCTTTACTCGGGGACTCATTGTTGCAGAGGTCAGCTTACCCATGTGTGTATATGTGCACACACGTGTGTGTGCCCAGAGAAGAAAGTCCTCTTGTGCTGTGAGTATGATGTCAGAGCAGTTTCTCACTTGCCTACAAAGCTTCCCTTCTTCTGATGCGGCAATTAGACTATTAATAAAAAGACATTAGGTTATGCTTATTTATTTTTAAAGCATGACATCATTCCCAGCCTTCATGCCTAGCAAAGGAGCAATTCACAGGTCTTTCCATTTATGACATCAGAGAAGCTGACTGAACTTGGCAATTACCTCGCTGTTTTCACAGTGTGACCAGCGTGCTGAAGGAGGGTTATTTGCAAGGGGCTGAGTAAACATACATGACTATATGTCCTCTTGTTTTAAGTGAATTTGTAGCCAGTGAAATCTGCAGACCCCAGCACTGAATACAAACATCCCTATTTTAGTCCAGAGCCAAGATCCAAGCCTCCCTCACCCTGAGATCAGAATCAATGTGTGCTAATCTCTGCATCCTTAGATTACTGCTCTTCACAAACTCCCAGAAAATGAAAACCTTCCAGCCAGAATCCAGCCAACCCCAGCTTCTAAGCTGAGCACCATCAGAGGAGCATATCAGCAGAAACTAGAGTGTCACTGGGTCCTGAACCTGGAAAAAACTCTGAGGTTCAACTTCACACATGGGAGAACTGGACCCTAAAATATGGGGGAAGCTTGATTAACACTTGAGGGAAACCGGCTTCATTTCTACCATGTGATAATGTCCCCCTCATAAACATGTTAACGATGGCCTGGACACAGCTCCTCTTTCCACAAGAACTTGGGAACACACTCAGGTTTCTCTGGCTTTTTGTAGCCATTCGTACAGTGTTCGGTATTGTCTCCTGGCCAGAGAACACAGCCGTGAGGGTCCTTCTTCTGTTGATAACTGCATTCACTCAGAATAGTACAGGACTCTTCAACCATTGCTGGCACGGACACTGGGGGGAAAAAATCTTGTCACCTCCCCCTTCCCAAAGGAATCCTCATTGAAAGACAAAGATGAATGTTTGCCAAAGAAATCAGCCTCCCTCGCTCAGTTTTCATTATGACCAAGCTCAAAGGTGTGGCTTTATCAATAAACGATGGGACTATGTCGGTCATTAGGAAGATAATCAGATCTATTAGTGCTCACTGGTGAGACTGCCAAAGGGGTAACTAATTGACTAGCAAGACATGGCCTTTGACCAAAGCCAGTCAAGGGGAACTTCCTCTGCTGCACTCATAGCTTCTGCTTAGACTCAGACCTTGTCATGACAGGCAACAGCCAGATCCAAAATCGACCTGTGACTAGGTCTATGAAAACCCTAGAACCAAGGCTCAGGTTAAAAACACAAATGTATTTCAAGCAACTAACATCCTAGGAATGTACTTTAAAAATTGTCATAGACCTCAGTGACTTGTGCGTTTCAAAGCTTTACAGGGTTCTAAATAACTGTGTTTTAGAGCAGACATGGTATACAATAAATACAGTGACAGCCAGCACAGACGGACCACCTATTTGTATAGGACTACTCTTTATAGAATTAATATTAATAATTATATTCATAAAACAATCAGAATCACCCTTGGCATGGACTGGAACCTCAAATATATTTCCTAATGAACAAGAAATCTATAGTACTCCACCCCAAACCCCAGACAGAAAACTTATATACAGAAAAGTATGATTTTGGGCAAGGAGTGGGGAGGCTAATATGATAGATACAAGCACAACAGTTTTACATATATACATCAGTGCTACCACTCTAGAGATGTGACCTCTCTCCTTGCTCATCAGAAGGTCAGGGACAAAACTATAATAGACAGGTGAACAAGAGAAAAGCATAACAAAGCATTTAATCAACATATACATGGTCATAGACGCCTTCACAAATGAAGCCCAAACACACAAAGGAAGCAGTTATATTTATGAGTAGGTTTAAGGAAAGGTGGAGCGCTGTACAGAGACGAGAGCAAACAACTGGGTACAACAAGCAAGTCATGACTGACTGAGTTGGGGCCCATCCAGAGATGGCCAAATTTTTCTGGGTCTTTCTGAGTAGTGCCCTTTCCCAAGTGTAGGGCAGGACCCCCTGAGTGAATGCCTTCAAGGGAAGACAGAGGGGATAAAGAGAACTTCTCATAGTCTTGTGGCTTGCTTTGGGATTATAACAGAACAATTTCTATAACTTGTCCTGGTGGAAAAAGAGTTCTGTGACTTGTTTTGAAGGAAGAAGGATGGGTGGAGCCCAGTAGGAAGAGAAAAGGCTAGAAGGGTCTTGCTTCTAGTGTCATCACCTGGTACTGTTACAAGTACTCAGTGTGCTAGGGTGTTACACTTTGGGGTATCATGTACTGAACCCCATCACTGCACTACAGGATCCTAATGGTTTCTTTTGCTTTGTATATGCCAATACCACCATGAGTTGGATCAATTGTGGAGTCACTAGAACTCTTCCTCAGAGGAGCCTGAGGGTCCCGGCACCCTTACAACCAGGAGCTTAATGAGAATGCTAGAGTTGGAGTTCCAGCTGAGGCCTTCTGCATAAGGATATACATTTTAACACGATCCTTGGGAAACTCAGTCTTCAGGAGTGCTATTTTATTTTAGAGAGAAAGCTATTCAACTCAGACAACCAGAAGCATAATATGGACTTGCAGAAGTAATTCATGCTGGAGTTTAACAGCCACTGTCAGGGTCTGAGAGATAGAGGCAACAGCCTGGAGCTCGGAAGCTTATAGCCGAGCAATGTTTGCAGTGGCCTGGCTCTCCTCAGTCATGGACAAGTACCTTGGTCTTTCTGACTCTCAGGCTTCATCCTGAGCTCGCAGATATGTCTCTGGAAGCTGGGTTTTCCATATGGGATGCTCACTGAAGCCCCTGTTTATTCACTATCAGGGTGTTTTTGTTTGCCATTACTAAAAAGCCCAGAAAACAAGAACCATCTCTCCAAAGCATGGAGGATGCATTTCTCAGGCTGCCTCCTTCACCACCATCAGATAGATCATGCAACCCAAAGCTGACCTTACTGTGATTGATTCCCCAATAAACTCTTTTTGATGGCAACCACTATATTTTAGGGTGGGCTCTTTAAACTACTGATTTATTCATTTGAGGATGATTTGTAGATGGCTACAGTTGTATGATAATATTCTCTGAAAGTACAGAGCCTCATGCTTTGCATTTGGTGTGTCAAGGGTGACCAGAGATACTGAGCAGTTCAGGTATGTGAGCATATGCAAGGCATTTTCCAGGGAGCTGGCTCAAGAGGTTAGGGAGTTAGGTGTTACCACAGGCTGCAGTGCCTGGGATGCTGTACATCCACGCTGAAAGGTGGTAGGACTTGGGAAGCCAGTGGTGTTACTTGGTTAGAGGTCAAAACCCAAAAACCTGTCAGAAGGCAGGATGAGGGAAACTGATATAAGTCACAGAAACCAGAGGTGGCCCCCTGCATGGTGGTACCTAGCCATAGCGAGAGTAGATCTGTTTTCCCCTCTGGCTCATGCTAGTCTCTGACACAGACACACTGCAAATATCATGGTCTTCCTTAGTCACTTAGTTAGTTGGTTGGTTAGTTGGTTAGTTGGCTAGTTAGTTGACCTAACAATAACTGTCCCAGCAGGCTAAGAAAGAAGGCTCCAACAAGAAGAAATTGGACCTGGGATCTGTAAGACCTTCAGAAAAATTGCCAGGAAACAAGTGCCACAGAGGAAATAGCAAGCCCCAAGGAGGGAACTGAGCTGGAATAAATGCAGTACCCTGAGGACAGAAGACCACAGAGTTGGCTATGGAGCAAACCCACGGATAGCTTAAGATGAACACTCAGTGCAGGCCCAGAATTGGGGTACACATGGTTCTATTGGACTTGGCTAAGAGGTTTGGCTTTATTCAAGAACATAACAATAGGAAGTTCTTAGAAGATTGTATTAGAGAGGTGATGTGTTTGGGAAGCCTGTTGGAGAATGGATTACTGTGGAAAAAGTAGGAGCCAGAAGTCCAATCAGCAGTTACTGTAGTTGTCCAAGTGGAAGAAAATGACTTGGGGTAGATCTGAAGAACAACAACAAAGGGTTTCATTCCCTACTGGTGAAGTATTGGGGTATTTCTATAGGTTTGTATTAATTCACTGTTTGAAAGGCAGGCTCTGTCTGGCTCTGCCCCTGTGGTGTTTATGTTGATGTATTTTATAGAAGCTTGTTTGTGTCATACAGCCATGTTGTGTCAGCCAGAACAAATGAACATTCACCAACTTGGGTATGAGACCAAAGGAGAACCATCCACTCGTTCCTAATAACCCTTTCGGTTGGTTTAGGAAGAGATTTTCATTCATAAATCTCCAGCGTATTTGCCACCAGTGCGGGGGTTTTGTCCTGATTTAGCTATGAAGTCTTGCTAATGCTCTTTGTCATTCGCTCAATGCTTTCCATGTGAGCATGAGAATTCATACGATTCTGAGCAGTTAAGTGCCTTTAAATTATTTAAAATGCTGGGAAGACATTTAACTCTTTGGCAGGGAGATTTGGAGAACACGTTATTTCCAGCTGTGGGTAAGATCCATATTTGGAGGGAGACCTTCTTAGCGTCAAGAATATTATAGAATATATCCAGGTGTTTTTAAGAACTACAAAAAAACTCCCAGCTACGAAGAACCTTCCATTGTTCCTCCAAGATGCTGCACTTCTTCCTTGCTGAAAATGAATCCTGTGGATGGAGTCTCTGAAAGGGCTACTGGAACCTGTCCAATAGTCTAGGAGGAAAGGGGGCTTTGGAGAACATTAGAAGCAGGAAACTGGAGCAGGAGAGTAAGGGCACTGCAAAGGTGTTAAAGATGAACGGGGCTTAACTTTGTAAGGAAGGAGGTCTCCGGGAGGTGGAAGAAAATTCTTCTCTAGAAGTGGGTAAGTTATAAAGAATGGGGGCAGGGAGGGGAACTCAAGAGGCAATAAAAACATCGTGTTTATGATGTTAGGTTAAGAGGGGGAAAAGGATACACAAAACTGCCTTAGCCGCTCAAGTCAGATCCTCGCCCCTGGGCCAGGGCAATGGTCAGTTCACTGACTGTGGCATCTGAACAGCTGTCACCGTCTCTGCCTGGGTTTTGAGTCTGATGTCTAGGACAGTTAGAGAACATTGTCCTTTGAGTTATTTTCAAAGAGGACACATGGATGATTAGATGAGGGGCCATTTCAGACTGGGCTGTCATCCAATAACTACCAATGCAATCCAGCATAATTGACCCCAAAGCAGTTGACTCTGTGACACCGGATCGAGCTCTGACAGCTTAGCAGTGAGATCAGGAAAGGAAATTAATAAGTGATTTGAGCAAATTCAGGCACCTGGTAGTTAAATGGACTTAGACACTTTCATCCTTTGTTATTGGATTGAATCTGGTCCAGTTGGGAATTACTGAAAAACTGATGGCAATAAACCAGAGCCTGTGATATGCCACTTCACAGCACAGAGCCTCTTCCTGGATCACCAAGGGGAAGTGACGGCACTACGGTTCAGGCACACACTCGAGCTCTGAACTCACACAGGCTTGCCTTGTTTCTGCCTAACAGGTGGGTATAAAACGTGATAAATAGTGAAAGGTTTTGGAACCAAAAGTAGGATTTAAAAATGCCAGAAAGACCTGGGTTGGACACAGCTCAAGAAACACACCTTTAATTACAGCAAAACCCAGTCTCTTGCTGGCTTCTTCTATATTGGGAGCTAACACTGGACCCCACATTTTCAAGGGTGCTTTAAGGACTTGAATTTTTTGCCTAATTCTGCCTTCAAATATTTGGATTTTTTTGTTTGTTTTTATATTTTTATTTATTTTAGTGTGTGTGTGTGTGTGTGTGTGTGTGTGTGTGTGTGTGTGTGCACGTGCACACTCGGGCACTAGAGGGGGGCATTTCCTGGTTTAGTTATGAAGTCTCGCTAATGCTCTTTGTCATTCCCTCAAAACACACACACACATCCCAAAGCACCCATGTGGAGATCGCAGAACAATCTTTAGGGCTTGGTTCTCTCCTCCCATGGTGTGGGATAAACTGAGATAAACTCAGGCTATCAGACTTGGGCACAAGCTCCTTCCCTAAGTTTTAGTTTTTAGATCATGTGCTTCTTTCCCTGTTCTGCCCCAGGAGAGGTCTTCAGAGGTGAGGTCATAAGTCACTCAGAGACCCTCCCCCTTAGAGGACAGCAGAGCCTGGGAAAGCTGTTGTTCATTTGCTAATGCAGAAGCAACAGGAGACAGAGATTTCAAGCAGTATGGAAGGCTTTGAAATGACAGATAAAGGCTGTTTTTGTTTCTGTTTTTGTTTTAATTGAAGCAGACATTGACAAATTTCCTCTCTTGGGGGTTTCCCCCAACGCTTCTCACCATACGTGTGCATTATGCTCCTGTCGGACTCCTACACTGACTGAGAAGTTAAACTCTCTAAGTCGGAGGGTCTCTGAGTACAGGCTTCTGGGTTGCCTTTTGGTATTCCTCAGACACGATGCCGTTTACCATCCGACGAGCACCATCCACCAAGGCTGAGGTGTTTCTCTAAATCAGCAAGCTCAGGCTAGCCCCAGCTCTTTCTTCCCACTCTTGCTGGGACCTAGTAGCTTCCCTGGACTTCCTCCTAGACATCTTCTCACTCTCTAATCCTGGTGTCATCGAAGCTTCAACCACCAGAACTCTTCTCTGCTCTCGGGAGGAGCCTCTGTCCATTCCAACATCACCTGACCCTGTGAAACTCGTGGGGGAGTCTATGAAGTGTCTGGATCCTTAGGAGCAATGAAAGCCTCTCCCTCCAGAAAGCTCTATTTCTCGAGGACTGGGTTAATCATTAGCAGGGTGAACTGTTATAAAGCGAGCCTGCCTCTCACCATTGCTCTTTCACATACCCTTACACCTGCTCAGTCACATGACCGACACTGGAGTGTGAAGCCTCTCCAGATGCTGATGCCCTACCCTTGAACTTCTCAACCTCCTGAACTACATAACCTTCCATCATTTTTCCCTCATAAATTAACCAGCCTCAATTGTCACAGCAAGGGAACCCAGACTAAGATACTGGTTTATTTTTTTTTAAGATATTTTTTTAAATGTATTTTGCCTGTGTGTATGTCCGCGAACCATGTTCTTGCAGTAACCTCAGAAGAGAGTGTCAGATCCCCTAGAACTTGACTTGTACGCAGACCTTAGCTTCTGTGTGGCTGCTGAGAACTGAACCCAGGATCTCTAAGAAAGCAACAAGTGCTCTTAACTGTGGAGCCGTCTCTCCAGCCCTCATAATGTATGTTAAATTTCGGCACTTACCTTCCTCGAAGAATGCCTCCTTCCCAGAAGTCTCATCCCCTCCTTGGGTTTTCTGTCCTCTGCTGGCACCTTGCTAGGGTATTCCATTGGCTGGCAGAGACTAATGATGAACTTGGAGATTGATGAGTGGTCCTTTTCATCCCTGGGCCCTATGAATAGTGAAGGCAGAGGCAGATGGGAAAGGTGCCCTTGATGAAAATCCTGATGTTCCCAGCTTCACAGTCACCGGGCCTCCTGGGATAGGCGTGTTCTTCTGTATGAGAATAGTGGGCTTTCAGACTGAGCTACACCTGCACTTCCTGCACTCCCATGGAGATGAAACAGTGGGAGCTTCCTTACCACATTCCAAGACTCTCCCTTGGCTTTCTCCTACTTACCATGAAGAAGAATCTAAATCACAATTCAGTCCCCAAATAGCCAAGAGGAGTCATCTGTGTTTGTTGGGAAGAACAGTGCATTCATTTGTCTGGCTTGTGCATTTTTTTCCTGACCTTAAGAAGACCCAGAGGAAGTTCACACAGTGTGACCACAGTTCCTCCCAGTTGACAGTTATATAAAATATGGAATGCTCAAGGGGTTCTGAACAGCACATAAGAGGAAACTCAATCTTTACATTGCTTTAATCATTAAGATAGACTCCTTATCCTGTTATCCCCCACCCCAGGCAGAGGGCAGGGTTTCTCTGTGTAGCCCTAGCTGCCCTGGAACTCACTCTGTAGACCAGGCTGGCCTCAAACTCAGAACTCACAAAGATCCACCTGACTCTGCCTCCCAGATGCTGGGATTAAAGTTGTGCATCATCTTGCCCAGCTAAACACCTTATCCTAAACCAGAGTTCTCTGAAGTCAGATGCTGAAGGGGCTACCTTGGAGTTGTTTATTTTGAAAATAATCCCAGGAGTGGATTGAGGAAGTAAGAGGAGGAAGCCAGTTCAGTGTGTGTTGAAAAGCTGCTCACCATTCCACCCACCATAGAGGACAAAGTGTAATCCTACTCAGAGACGGCATGATGTGTACCCCTAAGCTGTTCCACCCCCGAGGAAAGAATAACCCTGTATTCCCATTCCAGGATTAGTTAGTTGAAGGATGCTAGCAGCCAGAAGCTGTAACTCCCTGACCCCCACTGCAGTCCTTAGAGTCCAACTCCAATCACAGTCTGAGAAAGTTACCATGGCAAGAGAAAGCCCTAAGGCAACCATAAGAAGGGAAGAAGCCATCACCATACACATCAAGAAGCAGCGGTTACCACACCAGAGAATGTCTGGGGCTGGAGGGACAGGAGTGGCTCACTCAGGCACCCATGTATTCCCCCACCCACAGACTACATAAGTGCTGCCATCACAGAGCACTGGCTTAGAGAAACACAAGTATCACGGTAGGCAGGGAGCCAAGCAGTCAAATGTGCCTGCACCATTTGTGTGGGCCTCTTTACTTGGAAATTTCTAGAAAAGTGCATTCCAAGTACATAATGCTTAATGTTATAAAAGTCTACAGATGTGAGAACCTGAAAAAGAAATGCTTATCACTGAAGGTCGAAACTTTGTTGGATTGTTTGTTACTCCACAATATCGCTGACTGATGTAGTACTTCAGGAAATACATTTAATGTATTTAATGTGAATAGTAAATTTTTTGAAAAGTATTCTTACAGGGCTGGCAAGATGGCTTAGTATGAAAGGATGCTTGCATGAACTCCGCTGCCCAAGTTCAATCTTCTAGGCTCATATGGAGCAAGAGAAAGCAGACTCTCAAAAGCTGTGCCCTGACTTCCACATATGTTCTTTGGTGTGTGTGTGTGGTGGCAGGGCCACATATGCATATGAAACCATGTACGTGTGGAAACCATATTTGGCACTGAGTGTCCAAATTTGGCAGTGAGTATCTTTCTGTCTTATTGCCTTGAGACAGGATCTTTTACTGAGCCTGGAGCTATACACAGTCTGGAAACCCTAGCACTGACACGCTGCTGTGTTCCTGTAACTATGCTAGGGTTTACAGGTGTATGTGGCCACTCCCATTTTTATGGGGCTGCTAGTGTTCTGAAATCAGGTCCTCATGCTTGAGTTCTTACCCACTGAGGCATCTCTCCAGCCTTTATTTCAATGACTTCTAAAATGCTGTTTATTGTTTATCTCATTGTTTACAACTCAGAAAAATTTTGAGCTCATGTAGATACATACAATGTTTTTCTACATATTTTCTACCTGCTTCTCTGAGGATTAAAACAGATACTCAGGGGCTGGAGAGATGGCTCAGTGGTTAAGAGCACTTGCTGCTCTTACAGAGGATGTGTGTGCACAAAACCATCTGCACTTCCAGTTCCAAATGATCCGCCATCCTCTTCCAGCCTCCATAAAGGTCATATGATGCACAGACATACATTCAGGCAAAACATACACATCAAATAAAAATAAATTGTAAGTCTTAAAAATAAATATTGACTCCTATTTTTTCTAAGACTTTTCTAATACTTAAACTTTAAACTTAAAAGGAATACACTAAAGTAGAATTACTCCCAGCCAGGCCACAGTCCAAGATTCATGAATTTAATGAATCACTGAGGTCCTTGCTTATTAGTGTAAGTGTGCTTTCACTTATTACATGGTGGACTTAGTTTACATGTACCTCGTAGGAATATCTATGCCTTTAGAACACACATATCTCATCACACCTGTGTTCAGGGCTCTTCCTAGTACAGCTCATTCCCCTCCTTCCTGCTCTGTGCACCCCCCAGCTGAAGGTTTTCAGGGCAGGGTGCCGTGCCTTTTTCCTAGTGCCCTGGGTGCACAGTATCCTGTGGCTGACCTGAGCCACTTCTCCACCGTCTCTTGGCTATGCCCTATTCACCCTTCAGAGCTAAGCTCAACCTCAGCCCCACAAGGGAAGGCAAACATTTCATCTCTAAAGATCAGTAGGACCCTACTCCATGCTAGCCACAGCTGCATCTTTTCCCCACTCTCCACGTGAGGCTGATGAAGTGCCGAAACTGCATATGGACTACATCACCATTACATCAGATCACAAAGGCTGGATGCCTTGACTATATTAACACAGGCTGATCACCATTAATCAGAGAGCCCAACATCTAAAACCTCCAAAACCTAAACCTTTTTCCTGCTGGCATGACATTATAAGTGAAAATTACACTCCTAACCTCATGGAATAAGTCTAAGCAAAAACTCAAGTCCCCGAGTAGGTGCAGTAAGTAGGAAATATTGGTGTTTGCAACTAGATCTATGAGTTGAGGGAGAGAGAGAATTCAGATTCTCTAGAATTGTGTGGTAAGGGAAAAGGTCATTCTGTACTCTCTTTGCCTTCTGAGAGTCTTTGTGATGGCTTTAGAGAGAGAAGAAGAGATTCTGATTTAAAACAAAACAAAACAAAACAAAACACCCAGCTTCCACAGTCTGGGGATGGTGACTGCCTGGGATCTGCTGTTTTTTGCAGGCACTGGGTGAGGAAACGGAGCATCTCCTTCTGCCACCTACTCTGACATGGAATGAATATGTACTTTCCCATTGATCTTTGTGATCCAAATCAGCTTGAAGAACCTGCTCACTTCTTTAACACATTACGCCCAGTCCACTGTGCTACAACATTCAAATGGTCAATAGTTTATTTCCAAGTATGCCCTAAGCAGAACAAATATTATTCTTATATAGTTCTTGCCTTCTTCAATATGTAACGTAAATCAAGCAAGCCTCGGGGATGCATTACAACTGTTTATAAAGAATCTTTCAGGCTGTGGACATAGATGGGCAGGAGACAAAAATGAACACTGTCTTTAGACTCAGTTCCCAAGATAGCTCATTATCCCAAGGCAAAGGCCCTAACTCTGAAAATGCCTGAGGTCCAGAAAAATCTCTTTCTCAGCATTTGAAATGCAGGGTACTTACTTAACAGCCAGGGCTAGTAAGCCTTTTGAGGGCAAGGGCTCTGTCTATTTCATGAGTTGTGTCCCAGTGATTCACAGAGACAGAGAAGTGAATGGAGACAAAGAGCAAATGTGCAGGGCCTAGATGGAAACCTGAGATCATCCTTCCCTGGAAAGTGAACAGAGCAAGACAGCATTTCATGACTTTAGTTCAAAGGCCTGATCTTCAGGAGGCTTTGAGAGAACACTGGCCTCAAGGCAAAGGGAACTTATTTCAATTTGTGATGATGCCGGTTCATAACTCCATGACTTGGGTGAATAGAACTTCTTATCTCTAGTTTCTTCACCTTGATAGTCATGATGCCTCTGCTCACTACATCTCAGTGAGACATTAATAGGACACTTCATATGCTCTGTGTGTGGCAGGTATTCTGTAATGATACTGAGTGGTATTATCACCCTCACTGATAAAATGGAGCACCTTGGAACACAGTGCCCTCATTAGGAGATGGACAAGGGTTACTTCGTGTGAGATAGCACTCCGAAGCTGGCTTATATAGTCCGAACCTTGGAGAGGTACCCACCAGCTCTGATCACATGGCTTAAGAATAGGAGCCTGTGGTTGTCCCAGGAGAGCCTTGCCTGCTGGCTGCATGGCTGATCCAGATTCACATCATCAGAACAAGTGACTTCAAGTGTCCAGCTGTGGAAGGGGACCAGAAGCCAACAAGAGCTGGATCCAAGAAGTATGTGTTGGCAGGACAGGGCAAACACAACAACATCTGGACACATGCTTGCCTTTAGGAAGAAATGATGCCTGAGAGCTCAAATCCCATCCAAGTTCACTGCATTTGGCCCAAGGACAGTTCTGACTCAAGGTCACTGAGTCTTGGATTCTACCAGCACTGACATAAACATCACTTGCAATCTGTACTTTTTATTAATGGTGTGACTCACTTGATGAAGGTTCTGCTGACTCCATCAATCTTCCTTTTGGATGAGGCCCATATAGGCACCACAGGCAACTGCCAGCCTGGATCTGCTCAACATTTGGAGTCCAGTCATCCCTACAAACATTTGTCCTGTAGAATGGGAGGCATACTGAAACCTCATTGGCACAAAGTCATGCACAGGATTTAAAGGGCTGTTTTACTGCATTGCTCTGGACCTTGCTATTGTTTTTAAGTTTCAGGCACCCAAACAGCCACAGACAGAAGACTCTTAAAACCTAACTATAAAACATCCTCCAGATGGGCAAAGCCAGCCATCAAAACTGCAACATGCAAGATCTGAGCAAGGATGGATTCAATGGGGCATGGGGATTTTCACTGCAAAGTTTCCCTAATTCCATGTCCCTGGCTGACCCATGACTGAAAAGCCTATTCAGATTTGATGACAGCCTGTGACAAGCATCTTCTCTTCTGCAGAATGGCCTCGAGTAAAGATGGCAGCACAGTTACCAAAGGCATTTAGCTCCATTTACATCCAGTCCCACACTGACTATATTTCCTAGAGAGATTGTTTCATTGCTTGTTCTGGGAACAAAAGCCTTTGTCTGATCCATGAGGTCCAGTCTGGTTGTTGTCATTGTTTGCACACCATCCCTAAAAGCTATTCCAGCCCAACGTAGGTCTGATTTCCGGTCCCTTCTAGAAAATACCATACTTTGTTCTACATGTAAACAAGCTTGGGGTCCTTTTCATTCTTGTGTACAAAATGGTTTGGACGGGACCCATTATCAACCTACTCTTTCCAAGGCTTCAGTTACTAACACTCAAACAAAGATATTTCCATGGCAAAGTCTGGAAATATCTTAAGTTGTAAATCATGTACCATTCTGAATCACACAATTATACTAATGTCATTCTGTCCCATTAATGTTTTAGTACTTTTGCTTCTCTGTACTTAAAATATGTGATAGAAACGATGTCAGAAATGAGAGATTTCTTTTGGTTCCTGGTTTCAGAGAACTCGCTCTGCAGTCATTTGACCTCAAACACTTAAGCAGAGCAGGAGAATGTACCAATGGAGTTTGTTCA
The DNA here is from genome assembly GCF_978045245.1 of Mus caroli. Lineage (NCBI taxonomy): Eukaryota > Metazoa > Chordata > Mammalia > Rodentia > Muridae > Mus > Mus caroli. The sequence continues at coordinate 58,760,268 of NW_028227268.1, forward strand.
TATCATAGAGGAGAGAGAATAGATAAAGCAAGCCAAGAAGTGGCTGGGGATAACATTTTTCCAAGAACCCATCCTAAAAACCTATTTCCTCCAGCTAAACTTAGACCCCTTTATCCAAAAGTAGCCAGAAACTTCCCAAACAACAGCATCACCAGAAGATCAAACATCTAAAACATTGGGTCATTTCATGTTCAAACTATTTCCTAGGAATGTGAATTGTCTCTTTTTCCAGTATATCTGGGTGAATGGTTTAAAATAATTCAAGAGATAGGACCCTGAGAGGCACAGAGGGAATCCTTTACTATGACAAGTCTACTTGGCCACCAAGGTGGCTAGAATTCCAAGTGTCTACACAATTCAACATCTGGGTTCCCATAAACAGTCCACTCCTTCATGGTGTGGTGGGGATAGTTCCTGGAAAGAAGTTATATAGAATTTACAACTGGCCTTTCCAGAACAGCTGGATATAAAGTCCCAAGCCAGAAATACCCATAAAAACAGGAGGAAAGTTTTTTTTTCCCCAAAAGCCTGTTTCTTTACTTCACCAGGTATTAGTTCTCATGCTGCATCCATCCATAGATAAAAGGATGTGCTAAAGACAGGATCTGAGCCAGGCTGAGCAGGACTTGAAGCATCACTTACCCACAACTTGCTATTCAATTCCAGAACCAGTATCCAATCCATTGCTATAACAAAAATGTCCAAGAAAGTCAACTTAGGTTTGTTGGCTCACTGTGTTGGAGGTTTTCATCCTTGATCAGAAGTTGCTTTGGGTGTGTTGTGACACATCATGGTGGGAGCATAGGGTGAATGCATCTACTCTGCTGGTAGCTAACAAGCAAAAAACAGAAAGGAAGAGGGAGTATGCAGAAGTTCTACAATTATCTTTGAGGTGGATGGTCTTAGGTCACAAGCTAAGAGCTATCTGAAAGGAGGAAAGCTCAATTAAGAAAACGTCCCCATAAGATCTGTCTGTAGAGCACTCTTTAAAATAATGATTGATAGGGGAGGGCCCACTCCATTGTGGGTAGGGTCAGCCCTGGAATGGTGATCCAGAACTCTATTAAAAAAAGCAGTCTGAGCAAGCCATGGAGAGCAAGCCAGCAGGTAGCATTCCTTCATGGCCTCTGCACCAGCTCCTACCTTCAATATCTGACCCTGTTAAGTTCCTGTCTTGACTTCATTCCATGATGAACAGTGGTGTGGAAGTATAAGCTGAATATCTCCTTCCCTCCCTGACTTGCTTTTTAGTCACAGTGTTTTTTATCACAGTAATAGAAAGCCTAACTAAGACAACTTTCAAAGATAACTCCAGTGGTCTCCCCTAGGTCCCACCTCTACAGGTCCTACCACCCCCTGTAGCACCTCACTAGGGACTCAGCTACATGGGCCTCTTGGGGATGCTGAAGATCCTATCACCCAGGTTATTGTCTGAGAGTAAAAAACCTAGGAACAGAGGAACTTTTTAGAAAAATAAGCACACTGATCATGAGAGAAAGGCAGCGTTACTCCAATGAAGCAGAAGAGGAAAATGAATGGATGATAAAGAACAGCCAAAATGATGGTGTGCTGGCTGCTCTGTGTCTTTCAGAGGTCATAAAGCAAATGGTCAAATCGTCCCCGCTGCTTGACCCCAACGGTTCCTTATCCATTCGCTGCTGTAGAACCCCTTGAAACACAGTCATTCCACTGAGTAGACCTGCGGACACAAGACAAATTCGGTATACTGGCAGAAGGGGTTGGACTCAGCTCTAGGCTTGACTTTCCAACTGAAACACTCCCCAAAGGCAGGAGTGTTGACAACTGTGTCACCAGCCCCTAGTGTACTGAAAGGTGCTGGAGTCTTTGGGGGGTTGAGGGACGGTAGAAAGCAGTTGGGGTGAACCCTTGACAGAGAATGGGTGCTTAGTCTGTACTCTTTCTCTCTCTTTGGGTCCCAGCTACCATGAAATGGATAGGTGTCTCCAGTATGTGCTCCCCACCATACCATGGTGCTCAGACAGCAAGAGCCACTAATGGTGGATTGGAACCTCTGACCCAAAGAGATGAGGTGACCCTTTCTTCCTTCTAAGTTATTTCAAGCATACATGATTGATAACCAAGTGAGTCTCTTCAGTGCTATGATAAAAGGCCTGTCACACAGCTTCAGATATTTTGGTTTTTGTCTGCACTGATTCTAGGACCATGTAAGCCCCAACACTGTAGGGTGTAGTGGAGGAGCCTCTTTGCCTTGTAGGAGGCATGACAGAGAGAACAGGACACAGGCCAGATCCCAATATGCTGTTACAAGCTGGGTTACATTCAATACAAATCAAGCATTCAATACATACAGGTTGGAACCCATGTGAGAGAATTTATATCCAAGCCACACAGTGCCAGAGAGCTAAAACTTTCTATGAGGGAACTTGTGTGTATGTATGTATGTATGTATGTATGTATATGGATGGATGGATAATGTGTGCATATATGTATTATATGTAGGTATATAAGTATATATGTGTGTCTTTATGTTTGTGTGTATCTATGTATGTATATATACATGCATGTATATATGTAGATAGATATGTATGTGCATGTATGTTCATGTGTGTATATATTTATTACACTGTAAATAGTTATATTCCTGGGGTGTTAGAATTGATAGAATAGTGAACAATTGCTTGCAATTTATTTTCCTTGTATTTTATTTTTCACATTGTATTATTTCATGATAAGAGCATCTATCAATTTAGAGTATGAAATTAAAGGTTTAATTTTTCTCGTTAAGATTCTATCTAGCTCTTAAAATAGACTATAAAGTCTTCCATATGCCCCGAATGAATTAGCTATGTTAATTATCTGAGTCTGACCCTTCTGTTCCATTTCTTATCTGGTGCTGACAGCCAGAAGGGCTGGGAATTAGCCTGTCTCCATCTTCGTTGAGTTGCTCATTCATACCTCTGTCCACATTCCCTTCTGTCACATCTCACAGTCTCCTTTCTGAGTGTGATGCTGTCTCTGCCTGGGTAAGGCATTGTCCTTTCTGCTTTCATGGTACACCCACTGGTTACCCTTTCTATGGCCCACTACTAGGCTCATCGCAATTAACAAAGTCACCAAGTTGGAAATTCAGAAATCAAGAAACTTCCCAGGCTGGGGGAGACAGCTCAGTTTGTAAAGTCATTGCTGCCTTGTAAGCACTGGCATCTGAATCCCACCCCCAGGATCCACATTCTAAGAAGCTGGAGGTAGTGGCATGCGCTTGTGATCTTACTGCTGGGAGGAGGCATAGAGATAGTCAGATCCCTAGGGCTTACTGGCCTAATGAATGAGCATCAAGTTGCAGTGAGAGATTCTTTTCTATCTCAAAAAGCAAACTAGACAGTACCTGTGGAATGGCACTCAAGTTCACCAGGCATGCATACCCAGGCTCACAGGCACACACTTAACTAAATATGTTCAATGATTGTATATAAAGAACTTCTTGAATCTCACTCAAAGGAGAGAGTGAAGGGCAAAGATGTAGTGTCTGCCCATTGTCACAGAGTGAGGGACATGATTGACTCTGTTCTAGAACGTGGTCTCCTTTGACAGTCCTCATCACTCAGACATCAACAGAAATGCTTTCAAAATGGTTATTTATAGTAGATACTAAGCATTCTCTCCTGTCCTCTCATGGTTCTAACAAGGTGGCTGTTCACAGAATGGGTATGGGGCTAGGATTTGGGGTGCAAACTTTGCTTTGCAGTTGAATTTGCTACTGCTACCTAGCCACAACGCATCTGAGTTTTGGCTTACCCTCTTCTTTTGAATCAAGTTTGCAAAGTCCAGTAATAAAAAGTATCCCAGAAGCTCCCTTTGATTTAGGGCTGCTCTGGGAGAGCCTGGAGTCAGCACCAGGGATCACTGCTGTTTACTTAAGCAAATGAATGGAACTTTAACAGAACAGCTCATAAACAAATCCTTCAGGAGGTCATGCCAGGCTCCCCAGGACCTGAGGTGTTGGGTCTGACATACAGCATCAGGCTGGCCCCACATGCTCTCTAGAGTCTCCAGGGGATCTTGAGTTTGGAATGCCATCTGAGAAGCCAGGCCTGGGGGTAGGGGGGCGGAAAGCTTTATTTACTTATACCTTGGAAAGGAGAGACTGCCAGGGGACAGGGCCAGCTGGGGAAAGCAGCACCTCATGGTGCAGAGTTGTGCCCAGGCTGTCTTTCTCAGATCCTGGACCTGTTCTCATTCTCCCTAGAGCCCATGGAGGGAAAAAGAAGGCAAAACACAGACAAGCCCACATTTAAACTTTACTGCTTCAGTCCTGTAGAGCTGATGACCCTGGGGGTGATTCTCCATGAAACCTCTATTCCTGACTCTATCCCTTCTGTGGGGACTAACACTTCTTCCCTCAAACTCCAGGATCCTGCTCAGAAACAGTGCTCTTCGTCTTTTCTTCACTTACCTTCTGTCATGCTGTGTATTGTTCCCTGGAAGTTCAAGTGTTGAAAACTTTATGTGTAAATTCCAAGCTTAGTGGTATTTAGACGGGAGGCATAAGCGGGATTGATGAGGTTTAGATGATGTCCTGAGGGTGGCATTAGTCACTGTGTGAAAGAAGGGAGAGATTGGAGCCACTATGCTTGCACTCTCCATGGTGCCCTGTCACTGTGCTGGAGTCATGTGCTCCCCAGACACTGGCCCCACATTCTCGGACTCCCCAGCCTCCAGGACAGAACACTGAATAACTTTGAATTCAAAAACTACACTCAGTTACAATGACAGAAAATAAACCGAGACGACAACTCAGTTCAACCCGAACGGTTGCCTGTCTCCTCCTTAAAAGATGCATCAGGACCCATGGGCTTTGGATGCCACCATAAGCCATAGTCTAATACTGGATGACTGTGGGAATAATTCCCTTTTCCCAGCATGCTTTGCCAGTCAAAATTTTCCAGTACAAATGTATCCAACAGAGGAGTTCAACATTTTAGTGGAGCTCCAATATCATTGGGGCTGATGGATGAGACACCTAAATCTAACACCACCTCCTAGACACTCCTGAAGGGGAGCTGGCAGTATTTGGTTTGGGTTTGGGCAAGACACGTACACCTCGGGACATTCTTCTATGTCTTTTGCCTGTCAGAGCGAGGTGGGGAGCCCTGGCTGACTCAACAATGGCTTATGGCTTTCCCTGGTGGTGTATCGACTGAAGCAATTTTACTAATGGGCTGTTTACAGTCATTTCCTTTTTGCAGCTGGCCCCAGAGTGAAATGAAAACAAAACAAAAAAAAATGATACCCAGGGGTTTATCAATTTTTCTCTCTTATAAACTGTTAGTGCCTCTCAGCAGGAGAAGTTCACAATGCCCAGTTTATAGCGTCTTTCAACTGCAATGTCTGCCTACAGTGATGCACTGCATGGAAAAAAACCAGCCCTCCCTGAACCTGAGTCTGGTGCCCCTTGCTGAGACTGGCAAAGTCACTGCTGGATCTGTGGGGCAGTCGGAGGCGGCAGCTCACAGGGCTGTGAAGGGAGAGATGAGAGCATGGTCCCCACAGGGCAGTTTGGCAGTGGTTCTCAACTTTTGTGTCTCAACCCCTTTGGGAGGTTAAATGACTTTTTCACAGGGGTCTTTAAGGACCTTGAAAAACACAAATATTTACATTACTATTCATAACAGTCTCAAATTTACGCTTATGAAGTAGTAATGAAATAATTTTACGGTTGGGGAGGTCACTATAACATGAAGAACTGTGTTAAAGGTTCTCAGAATTGGGGGGGGGGGTGAGAATCACTGCTGTGTGAAATCCCCAACAGGCAGAGGAGCTTTCTTGCCCCCACACATGTTTCCTTATTCCTTTTCAATGATTTTAGGAAGAACATCTACTTTGACATATTATATTTAGGAAGTAGGGGACAGCCTGTCCACCTGTGAGGCACCAAAGGAACAGACACATAGACCAGCTGTGGAGGCAGACGGAACCAGAGAGCAAGACCAAAGAGATTTCTTCACTGATCACAAGAAAAGGTCAAAGCCATAGTCTATGGGGACCTCTGGAATGCTCTTTCCTGCTAAGCCATTGCTTGATGGGTGGCGGGAAAAAGTTGTTGTGTGACACTGTTCTACGCTGTTGTCACAGTAATAAAACAGTAACTAAGAAAGAGCCCTAACAATAAAAGACATTATTGTTACCACCTCACAGAGCCAAGGAGCTATGGCATACAAAGGTGATGGCCTTTGCCCAAGACTGTGTAGCAGTTTAGTAGCAGGGGCTGTCCTGAAGACAGAGAATCCAGTCACAGGCCCCATGCTTTGGAAACTAAATGGAAAGTGCACATCTTCCTTATAAATTTTCTGAAGGATTTCTGAAAGATTAGCAAGCTATTTCCAAACTTTCTGAAAAGCAAACAGCAGATGACCATGGAGGCCTGCAGTCTTCCTTGTATGTCTGCTTCAACCATCAATGTCACAATCATGCCTTTGTTAGGGTTTCTATTGCTATGATAAAACAACATGACCAAATGCAACTTTGGGAGAAAGTGTTTATCTCAGCTAATAGCTCTCAGGTTTTGCTCATCACTGAGGGGAGTCAGGGCAGTATCTCTACGCAAAAACCGAAGCTGATGCCATGTGGGGACATTGCTTTATTGGCTTGCTCCTTCCTTATGGCATGCTCAATCTGCTTTCTTACAGTACCCAGGGCCAGGAGCTTAGGCATGGTCTCACCCACAGTAAGAGGAGCCCTCCCATATCAGTTAGGGAGAAAATGTACTACAGATTTATCCACAGGCCAATCTACTAGGGGGGGATTGTTCTCAGGTGAAGTTCCCTTCTCCCAGATGACTCTAGTTTGTGCCAAGTTGACATAAAACTTGCCAGCACACTGATGAAAACTGCTTTGAAAGCAATCTATTTTACCTACCTGTCTTAGTTCGGGTTTCTATTGCTGCAATGAAACACCATGACCAAAAAGCAAGTTGGGAAGGAAAGGGTTTATTCAGCTTCCACTTCCACAGTGCTGTTCATGAGCAAAGGAGCTTAGGACAGGAACTCCCACAGGGCAGGAACTTGGAGGCTGAGGCAAAGGTTTCAGAAGTATGCTGCTTACTGGCTTGCTTCCCTTGGCTTGCTCAGCCTGCCTTCTTATAGAACCTAGAACTTCCAGCCCAGGGATGGCACCACCTACAATGGGCTGGGCCCGACCCCTGACCCCCAAACCGCTAATTGAGAAAATGCCCTACAGCCGGGTCTCATGGAGGCATTTCCTCAACGGAGGCCCCTTGCTCTGTGATAACAACAGCTTTTGTCAAGTAGACACACAAAGCCAGCCAGTACACTGCCCATAGTGGAAATAGGCTAAGAGTGTGTACTAACCACAGCTAGCTAGCCTGTCTCCTCTGTGAGTTCTATATGTACAGATACATCCAACTGCAGAACTAAAGTATTGAGAAAAATAAAATTGTGCCTACACTAACAATGGACAGATTTTTCTATGGTCATTATCTCCTAAAAGAAGTTCAACAAAAACTGTAACACATAACCTATGTATTATATTAACTATTGAAATAATCTAGAAATAACATATTGAGAAGGATGCACATAGGTTAAATGCAAATGCTATAGTATTTTGTACCTGAAAGTTGAGCATTTAAGCATAATGATATCAACAGGGGTTCAAGGAACTAAATCCCAAAGTTCTGAGCAACCGCTATCCATCTTTATATACAAAAATATTTGCTGCAGAATTGCTGTAATACACAAAATAGATATAATGTGAATCCTAGGCCAGGTGAGGTGGTACACACCTTTAATCCTTGTACTTGGAAGGTGGAGTCAGGAGGATCAGGAATTCAAGGCCATCTTCAGTTACATGGTGAATTCAAAGCTGGACTGAGTTAATAGAATAGGTCTTAAAGCAAACAAAAAATGAAAAAAAAATCTAATTTATAGAGAAGTCATGAAATGAAGTATGCTAGATCTTTGCTACAAAATACTGTGCAACTGTCAAAATGAACATAGATCAGAAAAGTCGCTTTTATCTGCTTCTTTTTTCTTTGTTTAGGTCGCTACTAGAATATGTCAAATTGCATTCTGATTAGACAGCAGCAGGCTGCAAAACTACATGCCCTGTTAAATATATCTACCACATTTTCACTTTCACGTATGTGTTTGTAAGTTCCTAGGGGGATGAGTAAAGAGAATCTTTTCATCATTTCCAAGACAAAGAGATTAAGAACTGATGTGATTTGTCCAAAGGCTTTTCCCATAGAAAATTTGCTCATATGAGAGAAACTTTTAATAGAACAGAGAGCTCCATAACCACAGCAGCTTTTTGTTAACCACACTTCCTCCCACCATTCAAAAGCAAAACAAGTGTGTGTGTGTGTGTGTGTGTGTGTGTGTCCTAGCCAACTTGACATAGCCTAGAGTCATCTGAGAGGACACCTTAGATGGTCTTGGCCTATAGGCATGCCAAAAGGACTCATTTTTATTGTTAATAGATACAGGAGGACCCAGTCCCACATTGGCAGCATTACCCCATAACAGGTGATCCTCAGCTATATACAGAAGCTGTCTAAGCATGGGCCCTTGTATTAGCCATCAAACTCTGTGTTCTTCCATGGTTTCTGCTTCACTCACTTGGCTGTGAGTGAGTCCATGTTGGAGGTAATGCTGTGTAGATCAATAAGTAGACCAGTCTTCAGGTTCCTGCCCTGAGTGCCTGCCTTGAGTTTCCCTGAGTGCACCTGCCTTGACTTTCCCTCAATGTTGGACTGTGACCTGGAAAAGTAAGCCAAATAAATCCTTTCCTCCCTGCAATTGCTTTGGGTCAGGATGTTTTTATCACAACAACAGAACAAATACTATCACACACACATATGTATATTTGTATAATTGATTATCCAGGCTTTCTTGTTGACACCTACATGACACCTAGGGGTGTGGAGTACTATCTTATGGTACAGCACCTGACATCACCACAACAATTCAGTCAGTAAAAAGCAACAACTCTCTAAGAGATTCCCCCATCTCAGTGCAATTCCAGCGCAAAATAAGGCTGTCTGGTCAAAGTTTCTCCCACCACAACAGGGGAGTCCTGAATATTTTTAACAGTAAAAGGGGTTTAGTAGAAAGGGCACATTGAATCACCAGGGAACTCGGAGGGTGGATCAAAGCACCAAGGAGAAGGAGAAACATTCACCCGGACAAAAATACCTTTACTCCCTATTTTATGAGGTTTTGGAATTTGAGTCAGCCCACGGTCTTCAATGCAATCCCTCCCTCTGTGTTTCAAGCATCTCTGCTATACTGACCTTAGCCATTCTTGTTCTAGTCATCTTCACCCCGGTGTCCTTGTTTAGCTGCATATTGTCCTTTCATTCTTGAAAGGCACCATGCCCATCATCTTCCTATTTCTCCCTCCAGTAGGTGGAGAGGGAACACCTCCCCAGAGTAGGTGCTCAATGATTCGTTAATTAGAATTTAGACTAGAGATGGGAGCCTATGGGATTTCAAGACCACAAGGCTCCTTGTCCCTAGGCTTTAGCTTTAGGTTCAGTTGAGAACTACCTTGCTTTAAGAGATCACCTGGCAGACTGGTGCTCTGAGGCCATGTGAATGGGTGAGCATGAGGCTTGATGGACAGGTGTTATTACTCCTGAGTGCCTGCAATGAAAGAGTAATTGGAGATGACTGATCTTCCAGAGTGGAGCTGGCCTTATGCTCATGATAAATGGCAGGCAGCGGAAGGGTTGATGATGAATGAATTGGGATTAGCATTGCAAGCATGATGGAGCAAGGCTTTCTATACCTGACACTTAAAATCATTACTCTTGCTTAACATCTGCCATGATTCATCATCCCAGCCCTGTGTTTGCTCAGGGACCATTGTCTGGATCTCAGCCTGAACCCTGGGTTTTGTCTATATTCTATTATTGAAGGTCCAATGTCTGTCTCTCTAGTGGACTTCCTTCAAAGTAGGAACTATTTTGGTTAATCTTTGGAAAGTAGAAATATGAGGATTTCTACAAAAAATCGGGCAGAATAGATAGAAAGGCAGTGTAATAAATAGTTGTGCTAATTGCACACTGTAGACCGATTTTTGTTCTTTGTTTGTTTTATTAAAAAGTAATTGTATCACTTCTCTCCTTCTTCTCTTCCCTTCTGTCCCTGTAATCATTATTGTTACATATACTTATAAATGAATTGACATGGAAACACAACCCATTGGGTCTATCCAGTGTCCAGTGTTGCTTTTGTCTTTCATCCCTATAGAAGATTAATTCTCTCTCTCTTTCTCTCTCTCTTTCTCTCTCTCTTTCTCTCTCTCTCTCTCTCTCTCTCTCTCTCTCTCTCTCTCCCTCTCCCTCTCCCTCTCCCTCTCCCTCTCCCTCTCCCTCTCCCTCTCCCTCTCCCTCTCCCTCTCCCGCTCCCGCTCTCGCTCTCGCTCTCTCTCTGCAGTCCATTGGTAGCCACTCTTTATCTAGGATTGAGTCCCCCTTAGGATTCCCCTCACTTGGGGATGACAGACTGATTTTTCACTCTGTATTCATTTTGATACTTTCAGGTAGAGAATAAGAGAGACCCTAAAATGCTTTACATAAAACTGTTGGAGTTTAGTGTAGATATTTTACTTGGATGTCTTTAAAACACTAAGGAGGGCCTGGAGAGATGGCCCAGCAGTGAAGGGCACATTCTGCTGTAGCAGAGGACTGGAGTTCAGTTCACAACAGGCTCATCAGGCTTCCCAAAGCTGATGATAACTCCAGTTCCAGCAGACCCAACACACTCTTGTCCTCTGCAGGAACCTGTACTAATGTGCACACCCACACAAAAAGGACACATACACATATACATTATTTAAAACGAAATAAAATGCTAAGAAGAAAGGGAAATGTTCACACAGCCTCTCTCTTGTGGAGAGTCTTTATGCTTGTAAGACATATTTTGGTGGATTTTTGTAGCTGGACTTCTGGCTACTTCATGGATTGCTTTTTCTTCCACCCTTCTCCAGGCCTCTTCTTCTTCCCTTTCAACCCCCTAACACTAGGAAGGAGACAAAAGAGAACAAAGGGAAAAGAAGATGGTGTTGTCATTAGAGTATTTCCTGCTGGTTAGGGATGCTGAGTTCCTTGAGGCAAGTTTGATCTTCACTGGCAGGATATCTAATTTCTTCTTGTTGTCTCTACACATGACTACTTGACAAAAACAAAACAAACTGCAACCAACAGCAACCAATCACCAACCAGTCAACCAGCCCCTTCTATCAGAGCTCTAGCATTTAGGTACCCTCTGAAGAGTACCCAGAATTCCAGACATCATACACTTGCAGAAACTATCCGCAGATATCAAAACCATGCCCCCACTAAAGCACTAGGCAAATCATAGTCAGCTTCTGTGGACAATCTGAAGCAGTGCCACATCTCACACCTAGAATTAAAACAAAAGCATTCTTACATTTATGTGTTTCTCAAGAAATCAAAATTCTCACTGCAGATTCTAGTTGCCATGACCTCAGAATGGTAGTGTCAACTTACAAAAATCAATAAGTAAAACCAAGAACTTATTGATAGTTATCACTAGAGCTTGTCATAAAGTTGGGTTGATATGTTTGGATTGAGAATTGGGTTAAAGGTAACGACTGGGCTTCAGAGAATCTGGGTTCCAACCAGCTTTGTCACAGTGATCCCTGTCAACTTGGTGACTTTTGAACTGTGCTAGTGTTCATCCTCTCCAAACAGGATGGGACTGCACCATCTTCCTCAGATAGCCAAATAGCCCTTGATTCCTATGGACATATAGAGGGGGTGTGTGTATACATATACATTCATACATGTGTACATAGCATTGCATTTTCTCTACAGTTAGATGTAGATGGGCTTCATGATGCTTACAGCCAGAATCCACTCATTATGGCTTGAGATGAACTAATATTGAAACAAGAGGGGAATTTTCACAGATGTGCCCTCATTGTGTTTACACTGATTAATAAAAGGAGACTTGGAAGGGCCTGAGCTCAGCTCACACCCCTATGATGCATGTCTGGATCTCTGATTACACCATTTTTCTCCCTGAATGTTGGGGGCCACTTACTTACTTTTTTCTTTTAATTTTGCATCCCATTTTCAGGTACAACTTTTTACAAATGGCGCTGTTTCCAAGCCGAGCTCCCAGAAGTTTCTGCGTAAAGTTCCTAATACTGTAGTGTCAACCATCAACTCTCTTGGGCCAAAAATTCCAGATTCTACCTGGAGCTTTTCCCCTAATTTTGCCACCCAGCAGCTCCAACCTCCCATTTGTAAAAGGTCACCTGGGTTCTTGCTATTTCTCAGACAACTGCTTTTGACTTGGTTCCAAGGAACCCCCTTCATCATCGCTGTTGTATCAAAACCATTTTATTTTATTACAACCTTCCAAGAAGGGGCAGAAAAACAAATAGAGGCAGTCTATTTCATATCATCAAAGGCCTTACAGGACGAAGACAGACACACCAGTTTCTTTTTCTTTTTTTCTTCCTGTTCATCACTGTGCAGGAGGATTACTGAGGCTAATTGAAGTCTGTTTCATTTTTCTGCTATTGATGTGGGTTTTAGCTCAAGTGGAATGAAACATATCACGTCTGAAGGGAGATTACTTTTACAAATTAAACCAATGTATCTTACTGAGCTCTATTTCCAGAAATGTGACCTTATTATACTTCATAATTAAAGATGGGAGCAATAAAGACATGCTAGCCAACATGCCTTCTAATAATGCCTGCTGGATTTGAATTAAATTTGCTATTGACCATTAAAGCATCACAGGGTACTCTGTGGGGAACCAGGAAGAAAAACTCCCTATTGCATTAGCTGCTCCTGGCCTTTCCAGATGAAAAGTCAGCCTTCGCTCTTAGTAAATGAAAGAAGCTTGAGGATTCAATGCTGTTACAGAGCAAAGAGCAGGTAAGAAAGGCCCCCAGGCTTGTTATCTTGGTATATTTCAGGGAACTGGCAGGCAATGAGGGAAAGGAAATCTGGGCAAGGGTGTGAACAGGCAGGTGCAGAGAAAGACTGAGGATCTACAGAGCCACAAGAGAAGAGAGAGGGCGAAGGCATGGTCTGGGTAGAGGCAGGGAGATACTGTGCTTTGAAGCTTGAGAAAAGAAAGCAGAGGGTGCAGGTGACTGGGAATGTCTAATTCTGCAAAGGATGGGTGGAGTGGATGGGCAAATGAAGCTGAACATGATAAAGAACACATCGGTCACACGTTTTTCCAGAAATCTTCCTCAGAGAGGAAGAAATGTCAACAATCATCACATGCAAACCATCCCAACTCACAAAAGTGTGCTGCCTTTCATAGGGGACCTGGGCCTAATAATCAACACCCCTCTGGAGAAAACATGAGAATGCCTCAGTTCCCAGCAGACACTTTCAGGAAGTAGCCAGGTCTTTATGCTGTATCACCAGTTCGGAGAAATCCTTAATTTCTCCAGAATCGACATCATCACTCAAGGGCCCTGGACCCAACTGGCTGGGCCTCCTCCCTAGCAGAGATCCACTGCATCTAACGCAAAGGAAGTTGAGCTGCTGTTTAAAGACTGAATCGTCCAGCCAGAATGTGGGTGACCAGAAGTTTTGTGGGCTACACAGAAGCAGAGATGTCTTTTGGAGATGTTCCTGGAGCCCAGGAAGCCTCAATAGATGCAGGATGCAGCATGTGTCCCTGCTCCAATACCATTATTGATGCATACCTTTTTTTGGGGGGAGGGGGTATAAGTCAGTTTGATTTTTTTTTGAAAATGACTAAGGTCTATTCATCGTCAATCTAGTGAAAGGACAGTGGTCAAGCAGTCTCATATTACTGTATTTATTTTTCTGGGTACAGATTGTAAACACATGGGAGAGAAACCAGAGTGCTGGCGCATGCTCTTTTCCAAACCTTCCACGCTCTAACTTCATCAGTCATTACAAACTAATGGCAAAAAAAAAAAAAAAAAAAAAAAAAAAAAAAACAGAACCTGGTTGAAAGCTTCCAGGCTACCGAGGACATGGTGGACCTTCACACTAGGCAGAGTGTGGGACCAGGACCAGGTTCCCTCCTGTCCTAATACATTATCTCTCCTAGTTCTCTTTCACCATTTCTGGTCAGAGCTTTGGTATCCACCTTAGCCCTTTCCTGCCCTCAAACCGGAGTCAGTGAAACTTTGCCTAAGGAAGTAAAACCTAGACTGGGGGGTTGGGGGGGTGGGGCAGGCAGGTGGCTCAGTGGGTAAAGCATTTGCCATGCAAATGGACAGACTCTAGTTTGCATTCCCAGAAACCATGTGAAAAGCTGGCTGCCACAGATCATCTATAATCCTAGCACTCCTACAGTGAAATGGGAGGGGAGGGGAGGGGAGGGGAGGGGAGGGGAGGGGAGGGGAGGGGAGGGGAGGGGAGGGGAGGGGAGGGGAGGAGGAACCTTGGAATTTTATGGGCCTGCTACCCCAATGCATGCAGCTGAGAACAAGAGATTCTGTCTCAAAGAATACAAGTGCTATTAACACTCGAGTTGTCCTCTGACAGCCAGTCCTTCTTTTCTCAGACTTTACCCAAAAAAAATCCAAAGCAAAAAAAAGTCCAAAGTCACAAAAGTCATGAGCCCTGTTTGTCATATTACTGGAAGACACAAGCTGCCTAAGATAGCAGACTGGCCAGACGCCATTACTCACAGTAGCTACCTTCTGTAAAAGTCTCCAAGTGCTGAGACAGCATAACCTGACCCTGGGGGGCCTGGGGAGCCTGGATTTTGAGAGGCTCTTACAATATCATTGTTGCCAACCAATCTGTACATAATTTTCTCGTATGCATGTCTCTACTTCTTCAAGTAGAAATTCCTCATTTAATATGTATTGATAACTCATTAACATTGAACTAACACCCAACAGCCTTGTGTAAGTCCTACCTTCAGGGGCTCATCAAAATGTCTATTTCCCCCTCAGGGGCACACTTCAGAGCCATCCTGTGCTGAGGAACATGGGACATCGGTCAGCACATCATTTGAAACACAAAGTCACCAACCAGAAGCTTGAAAGTTGAAAACCATGATGTTAAAGAGACTGTTGTTTACAAAAAAGAGACCTGAAACCAAGATAAAAGGCACAGATACAAGGAATCCAATGGGGAAGATACTGAGATAGCAGCGGACAATGAAGCATGAATCAGAAACCAGCAGACAAAATGAGCCACGCCCCCCAACTGCAACCCCAATATCCAGAAGATGGAACAATAGACACTGATGTAAACAGATTAAGCATTGTGGAGAACAAAGATGAGGAAAACAACCTCCCCCCACCGGCCCCCACTTCTGAAAAAAAATCATTTGGAAAATGGCAGAGGGAACAACAGAGAAGAAATGGGAAAGAAAATGGCTATTTGGTTTTTCCAAAGGAAATAAGCATGGGATATGGAATTTTAGCTGTGAATGAAAAGGGCCAATAAATTACAGACTAAGATGCAAACAAAAGTAGCAGTTCGGTTATAATGTAAATAGGAGAGTCCTGGGACATGCAGAAGTAGAATCTCTAAGAGGTTGGAGGCTGGCCTTGTAGCTGTGGAGATGGAGAGGAGTAGATTAAAGATGGCGGGTCAAGGAAGAGAGCTGTGGGCATACTTAACATGCATAAGCACCAACAAAGAGTAACATTCACTAAATTGCTGATGGCTGGGTGGGAGACGTGGGAAAACTGCAATCATCAATCTCATCTGTATTTAAGGATGTAAATGAATATTTAATTTTCAAGTGTGTGTTTTTCTGTTTTAAAAAGTAACTTATGGGGCCTGGAGAGGTGGGTAGGAGGTTAAAAGAACTTGCCACTCTTCCAGAGGTTCAAAGTTCGATTCTCAGCAATGCCAATGCAGGCAGATCAATGGTCTATAACTCCAGGATATTTTACACCTTTGACCTCAGCAAGTACCTGCATTCATGTGCACATATCCACCTGCAGATATTCATACCTACACATAATTAAAAAGAAGAGAAATAAATCTTTTTGAAAAAGTAAGTTGCAAAATCAAGTAATAATATTTTTCGAATGATCAGAATACACATACACTCAAAAAAAAATCTATAATAACTATGTGGTTTTCAGCACCTGTAATCACTACTCAAGAGGGCTAAGGGTTTAGCTAGGGTCACTATTGGTCTGAGGTCAGTCTGTGTGCTCTACCCTTTCCAAGGCCACAGAGTAAGGCTCTTTCTCAAAAATCAAACAAGCACGAAAAGTTTTTTTTAATCATAAGTAAAAATATGACTAGTATTCCTGCACACATCTATAATTCCAACACTTGAGAGGCTGAGACGGGGGACTGAAAGCTGACCAGGGTGGGCTGCACACTTCCAAACAAAAGCACACACTCAAGTGGCGGCAGACACAATTCTTAATAGAAAACGGGTCACAGAACCAGGAACATGCTTTCTTAGTCAGACAAGTTGCCCCAGCTCTTTTAAACCAAGTAAGCAAAACATCTGGCTCACAACACAAACCCCAATTTTGCTGAATAAAGGAAACAAATAAAAAGCAAAATTTGGAGACTAGAGAGATGGCACAATGATCAAGGGCTTGGGCTACCCTTTCAGGGGCCCTGGGTTCATTTCCCAGAGCCCACATGGCAGCTTATAGCCACCTGTAACTCCAGTCCCATGGGATCTAATGTTTTCTTCTGGCCTCTTTAAGCACTTGGGCAAAGCCAGCTGTGAGTTAGTGATCCAAGTACAAAGGACAGCAGTCTTGAGAGTCAGGACGTTTCCATTTGAGTCTGATGTCCCTGTTGAGGGCTGTCAGAGAGCCGATGCTCCATCTTCCACAGCCTATTGGATTTCTATTGAAGCCTTCAAAGGATCCCATGAGGCCAGCCCATGTTAGGGAAGGCACTCTGCTTTCTTCAGTCCTCTCATTCAGACATCAATCTGACCCTCAAAACCCTTCTCAGATGCAGGGGGAATAAGGCTCAACCAAATATCTGGACATAGAATTGACCCAGGAAATGAACCATGAACAAGTCTATAAGTAAAAAGTGGCTAAAGACAGACACACAGCCATACAGAATGCAGGAAGAGATGGGAGGCTATTATTAGAGGATTGAAGGATGCTGAGCAGAGCAGTATGAAACCGCCAAGCAACTGATGGAACATTCACCCCGCCTCCTGGTGTGTCCTGACAAGGGCTATGCAGTCTACACAGAGGACACAGTCATAAGTGACACGTGTGTGGCCAATAACAATTAGGTTTTAATCATTCTTTGTCCCATGCAAAATTATACATCACTGTCCAGATACTGGTGGTGTGCATGCAAAAAAAAAAAAAAAAAAAAAACCCAAAAACTCTTAACAGGCCATTCTGCTCTGTCCTGTCAGTGCCTGTGTGAGGCACACCTCACAAGACATTACAGGAGCCGAGTGCCAGTCTCTTGATACAGTGGTGCTGATCCCACCTCCAGAGCAGGCAGAGTCAGTGGGATCAAACTGACCCAGAGAACAAGCTTTAGAACAAGCTTTCCTAGTTCCTCCCAGGAGAACCATCCACAAGGGGCTGGAGGTATAAATTTGCTGATGCATTCTGATAGTAGTTTCCAAAACAAGCCCACCAAGTGGCATCACCTGAGAAAGTGCTTCTCTACTCTGAGTGACATGAAAGGTCACCCTTGGGACTTTCAAGACCTATTGATCAGAGCTCTACATCTGGAGATGCCAGTTTCCCTGCCGAGAGCGTGGGCATCACTGTATTTAGAAACCAGTACCCTGAAATGATTCCAGCAGCAGGCAAAGTTGGGAACAGTCCATCTGAAGGGGGAAGAAGAATCCAGGCCAATGCTTAAAGTATTCCCCCATTAGACACTGCTTCTGGCAGAGGCCAGGGGAGAAAAAGAAGGCAGAGACAAAGGACTCAGAGAGGCAGCAAGGTCAATGGTATCAAATACCACTCAGCAAATCAGAGGAGGTCTGAGAAACAACTACACATTTGGCAACACAAAGGCCTCTTGGAATCTTGACATGGCTTTTGTCAGATGGAAGAGAAGGAGATCAGATCAAATGTAGTTGGAGTGGAAGCAGGCATTGTGGCCAAACTATTTTGAATCTTGTTCTGAATAGGTGGATGTCAAAGAGGCAGTGTCTGTTACTGGATGTGAGGAGAATGTGATCTTTTTCATGTGCTGATGGCAATTCAGCTGAAGAGAGAGAATTTTGTGACACACAAGAAGGGTGTGGTACCTGCAGCACGGATGTCCCTCACAAAGGAAGAGGAGATGGAGTCAGATAGTGAGTGGCACTGTGGGCCTTTGGTGAAAGCAAGGACTCATCTTCATTCAAAACTAGACGGAAAATAGAGAACATGTAAGTTACATAAGGCTGCTTTTAAATTCATGGGTAGAAAGATGACAGAGTTTCCATCTAATGACTACAGTAAATACTTTTATCATTGGTATCAAAATAAATTCTATCTTGAAGACTTGTTCATCCTACTGCTATGGACCTATTTTTATGTAATAAGCATACTTCACAGTCACCTCCTCTACATGTGTGAAGCATTCCTTCTATACCAGGCCGATATTTATTTAATCAATATTTCTTGAAAGGGAACATATAGATTTTCTCTACATTTTTGGCGGTAAATATCTTTTCTTTTTCAGATTTATTTATTTACTTATGAGTACACTGTAGTTCTTTTCCGACACACCAGAAGAGGACATCGGATCCCATTAGAGGTGGTTGTGAGCTACCATGTGGTTGCTGGGAATTGAACTCAGGACCTCTTGAAGACTAGTCAGTGCTTTTAACCACTCACCCATCTCTCTAGCCTACCTAGTAGATATCTCTTACATGCCCTTTTTTGTACTTTTATTAGTATAAACTTATAAATGAGATTTTAATTAAAAAATTTCTTCCTTAATATATACTTTGGGTTCACCAGAGAATTAAAGCCAACTACAGAAAGAGAGAGAGGTAGAAGTATTGTAAGAATGAATTCATGTGATTGTGGAAAATGAACTGTCCCATGGTTTTCTAAAAGCTGGAATAATGGGGAATTTGTTGGTGTCATTAATTCTGAGAGCTAACAATCAAGGAACCTGGTGAATCTGAGGACTGAGAGGTCCCAGAGTTAGAAGGGTCAGGGAGCAATTCCCTGTTGGCCAAGGTCACACAGCCCCCAAGAGAAAGGATATGTTTTTCTCTTCTGCCCTTTGGCTCTATTTTGTGCTCAAGAGGCTAGGTGAACATGGCTCACTGGTGAGGATGGCTCTTCATTCTTCAGTCCACTTACCACTTATCTTGAGAAATATCCAGAAATAATAACATAGTCGTTATTTGATGCCTTAGTTTGCTTCCTTTTGCTATGACAAACACAGTGGCCAACAGCAACTTGGCTTCCAGGTTATATAGCCCATCACTGAGGGATGCCAAGACAGGAGCTCAAGGCAGGAACGGAAGCAAAGACCATGGAGAAATGTTGCTTGCTGGCTTTCTCCCCAGAGGTTTGCTCAGTCTGCTTTCTTATACAGCACAGGCTCTCTCACACAAATCATTAATAATAATATTTTTAAAATGCTCACATGCCAATCTGATGGAGGCACTTCCTCTGTTTAGGTTCCCCTTTCTCAGGTGACTGTAATTTGTTTCAGGTTGACTAAAACTGACCAGCACATCTGGGCACCCTCCAGACCTCTCAAACTGGGAGAATAAAATCAGCCACCACTTTTTTTTATCTAGTTTTATTTTTTTAAAAATACTTTTATTTTGCTTCTGCACATGAATTTTGCTTTCTAGGAAGCCAGGGTTAGAATTGCCCCTTTCTTCCAAACACTGTATGCTCGGCAAAATGCTTGCCTCTGATACAACTTTGTTCTAATGGGGCTCTTTTAATGTATTACATTCTCACAGCATATTAAGTAATTGGTTGTCCTTCATGTGGAATTTATATTAATTATGCGCTTTGAAAGGAAGCTTTTCATTTCGCTGCCAATGCAACTGCCAACAAGGAGCTCTTTGGCTAGGCTTGGGGGTGCAGGGAAATTGCTAGAAGCTGAAAGCCATTCTAGCTTAAATTCCTGTCCATGATTCATTCACAGCACACGTGTCTCCAATACACACACATCTTGTTCCCCTCAACCCTCTGTCCATTATTGTTAGTCCCACTTGTGAACCTCTTGACTCTCAAAGACTGATCTGAAGCCCTTTAAAGATACACTTGTGCCAAACTTGATTCAACTGCTTTAGACTCCCATCTGCACAAAAACAAAACAAAACAAAACAAAACACAAAAACAAAAAGCAAAACACAGTCATCTCTTGACATGGCACTCAATTACTGAATTCTCCCTGATCCCAAACACCAAAAACTCCTCTGTGGAAAGACGCTGCCTGGTGTATACAGTGTCCTGTGTGCATCATGAGATAACTGGCTCTTGATCTAAAGCCCTCCACTGTCAAGACCACTGCAAGACTCAACAGCTGTTTCTAATGTTGAGGATCAGAGGTCTCCTTAAAATATAAATCTGATGATGCTTCCTGACCGGGTGAAGTCCTGCAGTATTGTCCATTGCTGTGAGAATAGACAGTCTTCCCTGCAGGGGCCTCCAAGTTCTCCTGTCTGATCCAGCAGTCACCACAATACCCCCAAAGTTTCCTAAGGTTTATTTGCCTCCTTACAAGAGAAGGTTCTATCGTTCCTCTTTGCTAGGTTAGCCATACACCTATCATGTTTCAGTTCCTGATACAACTGTCACCTCTTCAGAGCAGTGTCCTCTACTCTAGACAGGTGGAATCCTCCTGCTAGCTGCTCTCCTAGTATCAGGTAGATCTCTGTGGTAGGCATTACTTTCAACTAGACCCTCACATTTCTATGCCTGCCTCTTTTAGTAGTAGTAGTAGTAGTAGCATTACTTTAATTTTTCTACATTTCAGTTGTTATCCTCCTCCCAATCTGCACCCTCTGACAGTTCTTCATCCCATCCTTCCTCCTCCTCCTTGTCTCCAAGAGAATGTCCCCACTCTCCACCTCCCTCATCAGGCCTCTCCACTCACTGGGGCCTCAAGCCTCTCAATAGTTAGGTGAGGGTCTTCTCTCACTGAGGCCAGTCCTCTGCTGTATATATGTTGGGAGCCTTATACCAGCTAGTGCATGCTTCCTGTTGGTGGCTCAGTGTCTGAGAGATCTCAGGGGACTAGGTTAGTTGAGACTGCTGGTCTTCCTATGGGGTTGCTCTTCTCCTTAGCTTCTTCCAGCAGCCTTTCCATCACTGAACCACAGGGGTCCTCGACTTCAGTCCATTGGCTGGGTATAAGTATCTGCATCTTGGTCAGCTGCTTGTTGGGCATCTCAGAGGACAGCCATGTTAGGCTCCTGTCTGTAAGCACACCATAACAGCAGTAATAGTGTCAAGCCTTAGAGGCTTCCCTTGAGATGGATCCCAAGTTGGGATGGTCACTGGACCTCCATCACTTCTTCATTTTTGTCCCTGCTGTTCTTTGAGACAGGAACAATTCTGGGTCAGAGTTTTGACTGTGGGAATGGCAACCCCATCCTTCCACTTGATCTCCTCTCTTTCTACTGGAGGTAGATTGTTGGGCATTTCATCTAAGGTCTCTCCCTTTGAGTCCTGAGAGTCTCTCACCTCCCTCTCAGGTCTCTGGTACATTCTAGAGGATTATCCCACCCCCACCCCCCACCAAGGTTGCATATTTCCATTCATTCTGCTGGTTCTCAGGACTTCACCCCTGTCCCCTACCCCCATCCCCATACCTGATCATGTTCTCCTTTTCCCCTTCAGCTCCTCTCTCCTACCCAGGTCCCTCCCTCCCTCTGCTCAGCCCCCTTGATGTGATTGTTTTCTTCTCCCTCCCAAGTGGGATTGAAGCATCCTCACTTGGGTCCTTCTGCTTGCTAACCTTCTTGAGTTTGTTCTCTGGATTGTATTCTGGGTATTCTGTACTTTTTTGGCTAATATTCACTTATTAGTGAGTGTATACCATGCATGTCCTTTTGGGTTTAAGTTACTTCACTCAGGATGATATTTTCTAGTTCCATCCATTTGCCTGCAAAACTCATGATGTTCTCATTCTTAATTGCTAAATCACAATATTCCACTGTGTAAATAAACCACATTTTCTGTATCCACTCTTCCACTGTGGAACATCTGAGGTGTTTCTAGCTTCTGGCTGTCACGAATAGGGCCACTATGAACATAGTGGAACATGTGCCCCTGTGATATGATGAAGCACCTTTTGGGTATATGCCCAAGAGTGATATAGCTGCGTCTTGAGGTAGATCTATTTCCAATTTTTCTGAGGAACTTCCAAGTTGATTTCCAGAGTGGTTGTACCAGTTTGTAATCCCACCAGCAATGGAAGTGTTCCTATTTTTCCACATCCTCGACAGCATGCGCTGTCACCTGTCTCTCTCTGGAGTATGTTTTGGGAAGGCCAGGATGTCCCTTTTCTTCACCATTAACTGTCCACCACCAAGTGTGGTGCCCAGGAAACACTGAAGGAAAAGTCAACAAACAAGTGGCTAAAACTGAGAGCCCAAGTACGAAAGGGTGCGTGTGTGACTGGCCTCACAATGGGGCATAGATGAAGTAGGAGTAAATCAATTCCAACTGTGGAATTTTCTTAATATGTCTGTCTACAAAGACTTCCATGAAGCAAAAAGTCTAATGCAACTGACTATAACATACTGTGGCCATGTGCCACGTATGGGCATACAGTCCATCACAATATCTGAAACTTCAAGGGCCTCC
The DNA here is from genome assembly GCF_978045245.1 of Mus caroli. Classification (NCBI taxonomy): domain Eukaryota; kingdom Metazoa; phylum Chordata; class Mammalia; order Rodentia; family Muridae; genus Mus; species Mus caroli. Next base: position 58,782,996 of record NW_028227268.1, read on the forward strand.
TGACTCTGCAAAAAAACATTAACAACCCTGGACAGGGATGTAGTCTAGTGGTACAGAGCTGGGCTTCTGTGGACAAGGCCCTGGGGTTCTATTCAACAATAAAAATAATAATAACAACAACAAGAAGATGAGAAAGAACATTAGCAACCCAAACAACCAATCTAATAAGACTTGTAAGTACCAACGAGGTCCAGATTCAGAAGTAAAATCTGACCTCTTGGATCCCCAGTTAGTGCCGCCTACTCATTGCACTTCTACAGATAATAGTAACAGGAATTCTTGCCCATCTTCTGGTACAATTAGTTCCTGTCTCACTGGGAATCCAGCGGGTCAGAGGAATGTACAAAGCCTGGCCATCTCTCTATCTGAAGCGGCTGGCTGTTCTCCACTGTCCACGTGTGCACAGCAGTCAGCTCTGAGGGAGGCCTGCAGCCAGGGCTCTCACTCCTCATTCTCCTTGTTCTTCACTAATGAAGCCTTGTGCCCTTGTGGGGCCTTGTTTCTACAAGGCCGAACACCTTCTTTTAACAGGAAGTACTTGAAAAACAAGATATTTCCCTTTGTGCTAAAAACAAATGGTGGCTAATGTCCTCATTGTAATTAATCTGTGGTGACAGATTAGTGGTGTGGTGGCAGCTTTTTTTTTCTTTTCACTGCTCTGGGAGCCTTCCTTGATAGGGCAGCTGGTGAGAAGGGACACCAAATTCAATTTGTTTCTCATTTGCATACATATGACAACCATCTGTGCTAATGGTGCTGCAATGTCTCCATTAGACCCAGTGCTGGCGTGTGGCTCTCCCAGGCTCCCACTAGGCCTGAGAGAGGGGGAGCTTATACAGCGTAAATATTTACAGAGGAAAAGGGGTGGGCTTGATGGAACACAACCAAACTTTACCCCTTCTACCAAAGGATAGGCACAGGGGCTGCTCAGCTTCTCTCCAGATGAAAACAAGCTTCCTGGGAGAGATCTATCTCCCTCCATTGAAAGCCTTACACTCTCTCTCTCTGCCAAGGACCCAGTTAAAAGAAGCTGCACTTTGACAGCAACCAAATTTCTTAAATAACCCTCCTTGCTCTAAAAATGCTCATGGACAATCTACTAGTCTTAGACACAATACTAAGTAGAAGAGAGATATGTGTTATGTGATACAGATTTGCATGGTGTGGCCAATGACAGTAAGAAATAAGTGAGGGAAATTCCCGTGTGGTATCAGGTCCTAAGTGGCGAGTCAAGGCAGGAAGCAAGGAGATGTGGGAAAGATGGCAAGGGATGGCTAAATTGGACTCCCACCAGAGAAGTCCTCTCAGAAGAGGCTGCATTTAAACTGCCATTTTACTGACACAGTGGCCAACACACCATTCCAAAGAAAGGGCATGGCTAACACCAGGTCCCAATAGTGCAAACACTGAGTAAGAAGAGGAAAGGAGGCTGAGTGCCTGAGAATCAGGACCTGAGAGTTTGCTCGGACTGTCAGAGCAAAGTTCCACAGATCATATGACAAGGTTTAGTCCACTAGAAATGCTGAGGTATGGCTAGCTGAGCTCTGGAGCCTCTCAGGCCAATCCCAAGGGCCAGCATGGCTAGAAATATGGAGACAACACTTCATTGCCTTTTCTACCATCTAGAGATTGCTGGCAATCTCCCGTGTACTTTCACCCCCTTCTCTGCCTCTCTGCTTACATGGGCCATCTTCTCCTCCTGGATCTCTGCACTGCCCTCTTCTTGTAATGAAACTAGCTTTAACAGATGAACCAGTTGATGTATGTCATACAAGAGATTGGAGACCACAATGCAAGAGCAAGGGATAACACTGAAAGATTCATCACTACAAAGTGACATCATCAAGCTTGCATGGGAGTGGCAAATTGAGAATGATGGGTAGAGGCAAAGAGGGAACGATAATGGCCACTCACTGATGAAGCTGTCTTTAAGACCTACCTGACATGATGGCTTAGCCTGAGGAACTAAAGGGAAATGGAGTGAAGAAAGAGGTTCAGAGATTTAAACCAAGGCATCCACAAACTATAATAGATTGGATGTAGGTACTTGGAAAATGAGAAGAATCCTGTTGTGTCATAAACAGTTGGCATAACAGTTCTTATTTACTGGAGGAAGGATTTGGTGTGGAGAGGGAGGCATGTTTGAGAGAGAAAATAAAATGCTCCATTTTGGTCAGATTAAATTTGAGACAACCACTTGGAAGCATACACTCACCCATTTGTGTGTGTACATCAAGTGTCTGAAGAAAGGACTGGGGTGGATAGAAAATGGAAGTCATCTTGAGGACAGCCCTGAAGCATGTGGCTTTGGGGAGGGCACCTCTAGGAAGAGAGGACAAAGACACAGAGAAAGGAGGTCTCAGTCACAAATACTGAGGAGTCCCACATCCCCTCCTCTTCCCTCTATACCTTTACAAGAGGACATTGTGTCCCATGGTAAGTGTTCTTCCCTGTCACAGGTTTACTTAGCTTAGTGGCATACTATGTGGGGCTGGCAAATCTGGTTGGTTCTCTGTGGCTGATGGCAGGCTGTGTGCATTTGTGCATTTCCTCTCTACTTCCCTTTCCATCTACTTGTGTTCCATGAAGAATGGGAATATATGCACTCACAGATTGAGGCTTGCTGACTTCAAAACTACCTATACCAGGAAGGGATAATACTTTACTAAAAAGCCCTATCCTATGTGTGTCTAATTGAATCCCTGTCCCCTACCCACTAGGTGACAGTAGTATCCCCCATCATTCCAGAGATGTCTCAGGAGATTGGGAAACAGGAAGCTGCAAAATGAATATCAGTTGCAAAACATCACCTGGACATTGCAAGACTCTGGAGGCAGGAGTGGAAGTCCTTAAGTCTTCGTCATTGAGGATGATGGAGGCATGTTCATCATCAAAACCTTGTAAAAACAGCTTTAGAATTCCTCAGTAGACTCTGGCCAGGCCCTAGACTCCAGACTTCCTTCTTCAGAATGGAAGATAAATGTGTAAGGAACGAGAATGAGGTGTGAGATGGGCTTATTTATCCAACCAGCAAACAAATGGCAAAGGAAAACAACAGCTGAATTAAAACAGCCATTCCTCAGTCAAAGCCTGGCTTGACAAGATAGGGAAGGTTATTTCCTCAGAAAAATTACTATTGCGCATTCTGATGCGATAGTATCCTGGGGAAAAAGTCATCCTTTGCGCAACAGATGTCCTTTCAAAATTTTATCAAGCAGAAAAGGAGGAGGGAGAGTGCACACCAGACCATTAAAATGTAATCTAGAGTATATAAATTAACACCATGGTGGCATAATCATGACATGGAATCAAATGATATGTAACTGTCCTTGTGGTGTGTCACAGTCCCTGGACTCCAAAAAGAAGTGAGGTATGCCTGTTATACCATAAACAGAGCAAGTGAGGAGAAAACACAACCTCAGAAACCATCATGGCAGCCCCCTTGGACAGTTCCCGGGATGCCACTGACTGCCAGGCATGTGAATTTGCCAAAGCAACCTCCCTGGGTGTCTTGTTGGGGGTCCATAATTAATTGTGATCCCCAAACTGAATCACTTTGCTGTTGACAAGAAACATAGACCCTCAAAAGCAAAGTAAAGAGAGCCCTTCTCTCTAAAAACTGAAGTCCTGGTCCACTGACTGGCTGCTGGTTGCCCCTAAGCCCCACCCATGTCCTGAGATGGTCCTCTGTGATAGAGATGAATAGAAGCCTGGACCTGCAACCCCTGCAAGCAGTCTTGGGTTAGATGCTTTTTTGGGCATGAATTCAGAAGAAAGGAAAAGGAAGACAATCTAAGAAAGGTTCTTGGGGGAAAGCAGGAGTTCATGGGTTGGGCACAGCAGCCTAACAAACCACCTAGAATATATATAACATATTAAAGCAACTTCAGCATGCTATTCTTTACCTTTGTTTGGATGCAATTCTGCTTCTTCTGTGTTGACTGCAGTGTTAGAATGGATGCATCCATATACCTGGCTGTCAGATGCAAACTCCACACGCTACAGGTGGAGGGCCTTGGTCTTCCTGTATGGATGTTGTCTTTCCACAAAAATCTTCATCTTTCTCTTGGTTCCAAGGTCACGCTATACTCAAGCTCTTCTTGACACAGGAAACAGTATACATGTACGGACAGAGCCCTCTTTCAACAGTGGCAACTATAAAGGACTTGTCCTTTGATACCACAGTGTTGCTCTAGGTTTCTTCTCTCCCAGAATCAACATTCATACCATTCTTATTCTAAACTCTTGTCATATTATTAGAGCAGTAGATAAGAAGAAGACTTGCCCAATGCAACTACACATAACTATGTGGAGTGTGTGTGTGTGTGTGTGTGTGTGTGTGTGTGTGTATCCATATATATCCAAATATATCCAAATGGACATCAGTGCCAGAGAAGATGACTCTATTTCTCTATCAACTTTTGGGTTTGAAGCCCAATAATTCTTGTCCTTTGGACAACTTGTTCCTTTACAATGAGAAAGAAAAATTACAGAAAGTGTCCAAGATCCATTTGTTTTGACTATCAAAGGTACAGATCTGAATCCCATTTCATCTTCAGATATCATTCGTTGCACACATGAACAACTGAATATTTTAAGCACACCATTTGTAAGAGTAATACAATAATTACATGGGAGGACATGAAATTACATAGGCATTCTCGTAAGAATATTCAAGAATGTTAGATGGTGATGATGGCTTACGGCAGTTAAGTCCAGGCTTTGGTGTAGTAGATGCTTAATAAATGCCAGTTACTATCCTTGAGGATTGAGTAGAAGCACATTCGGTGTATGCATGAGTAGGGCCTGAGAACAATCTATTTTAATAAGGAGAGAGGAAGGCAAGTACTAAGGTGTTTGGGGTCAAGAGAAGGCCGAGGCTCACAAAGCCTCAAGAAGCATTTGATGGAGCTATCTTTAATAACAAATTATTACAGTTTTAGGATTTTCATTGGCCCAGAAATGCATTTCCCCTGAGCTCTGAAATAAAGACTCAAAAGGTTAAAGGTCAGCTCATTAATCTCTCCACTTGTCTGTTTGTTTGGACATACAGATACGCTATTGTGAAGGCAATTTGAGGAAGGATAGAAGACATGGAGACCAGGAAAAAATTATGCGTTCTGATCCCCTTCAAAATTTCACATGGTGTGAGCTGTGGGGCAAAGAAAATTTAAAATTGAATTTTCTGTTTTCAAAACATGTAATCAAAATAGTGACTTGCTTCTGTTTCTTTCCGGTGTTTATTTATAAAACTCACTTTCTAACTGGCATTTGATCAACTTCTCATTTCCAAACAGATTTTTATTTTGCTCAATTAGCCAAAACCTGTCAGGCAAGAACGTCGTTGTGTTCTTCTCCTGCCCTTCTGCTGCTTTGCCGTTGGCTGCTCTCCGCTGATCCCACACATCTCCCGCCTTCCTGAGAGACTGGTGATGCTTCATCCTCAGATATGCTGAAACCAAAGAGAACAGACTCCTGTTGGTGAGGGCAAAGTGGGAAAATCTGATTAAAATGACCCTCACTATACTCAGCAATATTCTTGCTTAAGCCAAGATGGCTCTGCATTTTGAAAAAAAAAAAAACCTAGCCTGGAAATAAGCCCCTGACTAGAGACCTTCTGAAATGAAAGCGATGTCTTGGGAAAGGGTGGGAATGCTCTCAGAATCTTCTTTGCAAATTAGCTCAGTTAGTCTTTGAGGGAGTCTCAGCTTCCATTGCTAACTCCGGTAGGGAGGAACCTACTGGATCTGATAGGTTCCAGGGACTTCCTGAAGCTATTTTTAAGTTGTTTACCTTCCTGCTTAAGGAGTTTCCCTACAGGATGGAATGTTCCAATCTCAGAGGAAACAATTACACAACACTAGAGTTTAGTGTTTAGTGTTAGTTCTATTACACAACACTAGAGCGGCCCTGCTTACTACCTAAGAGAAGGCACCCAGGTTGGAAAAGCCACATCACATAGGCAGTGGTGTCACCTACAACCCACACTGGATTCTACAAAACACAGATAATTTCCAGGGTCTGAATAACTGCTAATCAAGTGGGGAAAAAAATGGAGCCTTCAGCCTCTACTCAAAAAAAAAAAAAAAATGAAGGGTTTTGCAACCTGGGGGCTCAGAAGTAGCCTCTTCCCCACTCAGGTCTTCAGGCAAAAATACATCCCAGGTGCCACAACTATTCCCTTTCAGGATACAAGGCAGAACAATGAGCTGAGAGATGTCTGCTGCCACTATCTTAGACTAACAAAACGAACCCAGGGCCTTCTGTTGCATAGCACAGCACTCTCAAGCTCCCTGCTGTAACATGCCATGAGAAGACCTCCGACTACCTAGAGGAAAATGAAGGGCTTCTGCTATATTCTTTTCCATCTGAAAATTCCCCCTTATTTCCTACCCCAATGTGACTATTATTCTCAGTCAAATGTGTTCTTCCTCCCTCATGGCTCTGCCACCTGTTCCCCATGACTTCACTCATCCTTTCCTGTTGTTCCAGCATCAATCATTTTACTCAAATTATTGTGGTGCTTTAGCACCATATTAACATATCTACAATTTCAGACAATATTTGTGTGCTCACTAGTTTTAGGTCAACTTGACTCAAGAGAGGATGGAGCCTCAATTGAGAGAATGCCTCTGTAAGGTGGGGCTGCAGACAAACCTGTAGAACATTTTTCTCAATTAGTGATTGACAAGGGGAGGGGCAGCCCATTATGGGCGTAACCATCCTGGGCTGGTGGTTCCGGCTTCTACAACCATCAGAAGCAAGCCAGTAAGCAGCACCACTCCATAAGGTCTTGCCTCCAGGCTTCTATTGCTTATGTTCTTGCCCTGTCTTTATCCTATGGTGAACAATGGAAGCAAATGCCTAATAAACCCTTTCATCCCCAAGTAGCTTTGGTTATGGTGTTCCATCACAGCAATGGTAACCCTAACTAGGACGATTTGTAAAATGCTTAAACAAACATTCAATCTCAATTTTGAAGTTAACAGGAAAAAATACTTTATATAACCTGGGCATGAAGACCATCTAAGCAGTGTCCAGGTTATTTATTGTCTGCAGTTGTCTTGAAATGCCTAAGAATTGGGGATTAAAAGGTGTCACCATTTCATGCTGTATTGTCCTTAGCATATGATGTAGTTCTAGTGCACGTGACATAGGGAAGTTTCACACACACACACACACACAGAGAGAGAGAGAGAGAGAGAGAGAGAGAGATTCCCTCTTCTCTGTGTGTGAGGCCTGTAGCTACTGCAGTTATCTTGAAGAAAAGAGCAAAATGTGCATCTCAATGCTGCTGCTGAGTGACTGACTGAATGGTGCTTTGAGTTTCTTGTCTTGTGCCATTTGAGATGGAGCTTCCTTTGAAAGAGTCAGTAGAAAATTGACCGGACAAGTGACTGAGCAAGCTCTTAAAACTAAGCTAGAACCCAGTCTTCAGCTATCAACAGGATGGCTCTCAAAATCACAGTGCTAAGTGAAAAGAGCAGTTGCCTGGTAATCAGCACCAGCCCCACAAAGACATCACACACCGCATTCAGATGCAGATGCAAAAGAGAGGCCCTGGACAAGGGGCATAAAACTGAGAGGTGAAGCTAAGACCAATTTCCCAGGCATCTTGGGGCTTGAAAAGTAGCATGCTCATGAGTTGTTCCCTGACCTTTTTAGTTTTATATAGAGTAAGGCTCAAAGCCAGAGAATACCAATTGCCTGAAACAACAACAACCTGGCCTCTCTGAGAAGCTCACACGGCACAGCCATGTAAAAGGAGGGGCAAAGAGCAGGAGGGAAACCTTTATGGCAGTAACTGTTCTATGTCAACCAGAAAACATAGGAAGCAGTCCCCATGGGCAGCAGCAGGGATGGGGGGGGACAGGGGGGAACATGGACATTCCCTCCCAGTGAGGCTGTGCAGAAAGTCCATATAAGTACTAGGACATCATTATCATTTCCGCCAGTCTTTGTGGAGACCACACATGGAGCTGGAACTTCTGCCCGCCAACAGTCAGGAGGAGCCCAGAATCCTACTTCTCAGTAGAGGCCAAGTTGGCAATCGGACCTGTCTCTCTTTGAGTAAAACAAACTCACAGCTCCCTTTTCACAACGAAGCAGGGTCAGAATCCAATGCAAACTGAGTACGGCGTATTAAAATGAGGCTCAAGGCCTTGTTTCAAAATTCAAATGTGCCCAGGATTCAGTAACAACAACAACAACAACAACCACAATGCAAACACCTATCATTCCAAGAAGCAACCCAGTGGGGGAAGGAAGCACTAACCTTAAGGTGACAACATGAATGTTGAGGCAGCCATAATAAATGTTCTTGAGCAAACCACAGCAAGTCTGCCTAAGACAGCCAGTGAAGCGTAAGAGCCCGAGCTAAGTTAGATCGAAAAAGGAAGTTTAAAACTGCAGAGTGCCACAAATACAAGCACAAGAAGAGAAAACAAATGCCCCAGCAAGAGATCTTAACAAGAAAATAGAGCAGAGACAAGAATCCATGAACTAGAAGACAGAAGAGTGAACAGAAAAGATTATTCCAAGGAAGAAAAAGAAAGCAAGCATGAGGTTCACTGTTCAGTGGGACCATGACATACTGTCACCAACGTGTACAGTTAAAGAAAGACAGCCTCTGCGTAGAACTTTGACAAAGATATACTGGCGACCCTTATATTCAGAGACATTCCAGAGACCAAGGATTGATGACAGAGTTCAGTTGAATAATAATAAGCCTTCAAATTGATCAGAACTGCTCTTGTCCATTTCTGGTTTTGTAACAAAACCTGTGAGACTGACTAATTTATGAAGAGCAAAAGTTTACATGGCTTGTGGCTGGGGAGCTGGGAATTCCAAGAGCACAGTGCTAGTGTTTGCTCTACAGGCAGCCCCTGGAAAGACAGAGCAAAGTTATCAGCTATGGTGGGTTGAGAATGGCCTCCAGAGGCTCATTGGTTTGAATACTTGGTCCTCAGTTGGTGGGTGAAACTATTTGAGAAGGATTAGGAGGTGTGTCCTTGTTATAGGGGGTGTATTACTGGAGAGTGGGCTTTGAGTTTTCAAAAGCCCATAACATCCCCAGTCAGCTCTCTCTGCCCCATGCTAGTGGATGAAGCTGTAAGGTCTCGGCTACCGCTCCACTGAAATGTTTACCTGCCTGCTGCCATGATGGTTATGGGCTCTAACCCTATGGAACTGTGATCCCCAAATCAAACACATTCTTTTATAAGTTGTCTTGGTCAGAGCTTTTTCCTCATCTTACAAACTTTGCATACCATCACTTGGATGACCTCTTCTATTTCTAATTACCTCCCAAAGGCCCTGCTTCCAAACTGGAAGACACTTGGTTGAGAGAGTTGCCACTATATCCCCAAATTCTGTCAGTCGTGACAAAGACATTTCATGTCATCAATTGCATTGCATTACAATCAAAGTAACTCTCAGCATCTGCATGCAAACCTAGTTCCAAGACAAGTCTTCTGTTGCTCCTCCCACCTCAAAAGGATCTCTGAGGGCAGTCACCTTCGCGTTGTCTGCAGGCTTTTAATACCACTGAGCTAACATCATAAGGCTGCATCATAAAGTCCTCCTAATCCACAGGAAAATTTACGAAGCATTTCCTTGCTTCCATCTTCCAAGACACAACCAATTTTGTACCTGTAACCGCCCCCCATACTCTTCTATACTTCAAAATAATTCTGAGGTCCTCTATGAAACCCAAGTCTAGAAGCTGAGTGAGGAAAAGACCAAAGTAAGTCGGCATCTGACTATGACACCTGAGTCTTAACCTTGCCTAGAGTCCTTTGCATCACAGAGGTTTCCTGGGTCCTGTGTTGGAGGTCTGAGACTCAGTGATGGTGCTATTTAGATGTGGTAGACACCTTAGGTCCTTGTAGAAGGAAATGAGATCACCGGAGGGAAGAGGGAGACCCTGATCCTGCCTCCTCTCTACTCTCTCCTTTTGAGATAATAAGCTTTGCCCCCACAATGTATTTTCCACCATAAAGTTGATTTAACACCATACAAAGAATTCAGCCATGAAACAGGACTGAGATATCTTTTTGTTGTTGTTTTTGTTTTTCGAAACAGGGTTTCTCTGTGTAGCCCTGGCTGTCCTGGAACTCACTCTATAGACCAGGCTGGCCTTGAACTCAGAAATCTGCCTGCCTCTGCCTCCTAAGTGCTGGGTTTAAAGGTGTGTGCCACCACTGCCCAGTAGACTGAAATATCTTGAATGATTAACAAAACTATGAACCTTTCTCCTTGTAATTTGAATTTTTTGGATTTTTGTCGTAGCATCTGAACACACTATCACATCCTTCAAATCTGGAGTTACCTAACAAGTCTGGCAGTGAGCGTTTTTAGGGTTGCTCCTTGTTATATTTGTTTGTCTTTATGAGTTGAATGGAGAGGGCAAACTGGAAAATTAGAATTCTTTTCCTATTTGGATATCCCATGTGTTTATGATGTGTCAATCAGGTTACCCACAATTATACAGGCATAGCCTGTGAACAGAATGACCATGGCTGGTGAATAATTATGACAGGAATATTCTCAAATCTCTGTAATTCTGTCTAGGAATTTGGATTACTAGCGCTATGTGTCTGTGGTTTCTAATATCACTGGGAACGAGTCGCGGAACTGTAACCTAGTAACTAACTTACCTGTTGATGTTCAGAGATGTACATATATAATTTTAATGGTGCCCATTACACACAGGCTTCCATTATCGCAGTATTTCCACTCAGTCATAACTTTATGAAGAATTCCCCTGTTGGCTAATATTTTCCAGACTTAATCACACTCTTGAGGTGAACTTTTTCAATTAAACTCCACTTAAGGCAATTTTGAGCTCTTTGAGTGAAGGGGAAAAAACACATGCCAGACTCTTAACTGTCCAGCAGGTTCCGTTTTTGTAAATGTTTATTTAACATGCTAACAGTCACACTTTACGAATGAGCTGGCCTGCCTTACATCTGAGCTTTTGCAGCAATAGAGGCAGAGACAGGCACTTGCTTTTCTGCTGAGAAGTCCCTTCAGCTCTTAACTCCTCTGCCCTAGGCGAGTGTTATAGCAGGGAGCTTGCTGGGAGGTTGAGGACCATTTAGCATCCACAAAGATTTTGGTTAAAGCCTTGCCTCTTCTCCTTGTACCTGGCAGAGTTTTCCACTCTGGGACTAAAGAGAAGAAAGCCTTTGGATTACTGATCCAGTTTGAGCTTGATAGAATGGGGCTGCAGAATGAACTGTTACCGTTCTTTACAATCATCCCCCAGTTGTTCTTTCAAAACTATTCTGGAATGGCAGCCTCTGTCAACAGTGTTACTTCTAAGGAAGAAAAGGAGCTTCCACATCTCGCTCAGCACAGTTGGCAGGCAATGTCTCCTGGCTTCTGGTCCTGACTGGTTCGCTCTTTTTCCAGCAAATGCTTTCTAGTCACTCTGGACATCTTCATCTGGATAATTGGCATTAGGATGGACTCCAGGGCACACACAGCTATCTTTGGCAGCACTGCCAGCCAACGGGAGGACATTGGCAAACTCTTTCCTGGGTTTCGCATGTCCAGACCCAGTGCAATTGACAGCTGATAGAGACTTTCTTGTTGATTCCAAAGAGTTGTTGATTCCCTGGCACAGTTGAACAGAAGAGATGAATGTCTGTCCTTGATTATAAAGGTCTTTTCTCCCCCAGGCAATGCTGTCGTATGTATATGATAAACTATGTGGAAATAGTTTCCTGTAGACAGACAAGATGCCCTAGCTCACAGACCACTTCATTTTGACAGATCTCAGCTCTGTCTCCTCATCCTTAGGGAACCAGGACTCCATTCCCTGCAGAGGAGACATTCACCCGATATGTAACACTTGGATTGATCTCTGGGTCTTGGAGGTGCATTACACAACCCTGCCATCCTTGCTGCCTAGCACACTGTAGACAGTCCCTTTCTAGAAATCTCTTAATTATTCTTTGAATTTTGGTTAATGTGTGTGTGTGTGTGTGTGTGTGTGTGTGTGTGAAAGCCTCCACGACTTTAGTCTCCATCAGTGTATGCTCTCAGACTTCCATATGCTTCCTTCTTAAAGTAACCTCACATCAATTTGTGGGATTTCTTTTGTCAATAATTACATCTGTATTCATTGCATGAATGTCTCAACCCCATGTACACCCAACATTTGACCACATGACTGACACATAGTGGGATCTTCCTCTATATTTCTCAGGTAAACATAGGAATGTATGAACACCTTTTAAAATTCCAAAAGGGAATGGCTATGCCAGAGTCCAGCCCAGCTTTGCCAAGAATTGCAAGATCTGTCTGGTCTCTTTATGGTGTTCTAACCTAACTATGTCTAGTGAATGAGTGGACAGAGGAAATAACTGGGAAAACCTTCGGCAAAGGCCAGGGTCTACGTGAAATATCACCTGAGCATAACCTGTAAACACAGATTGGACCTCCTAGGTCCACTTTTACAGAGGAAGGCAATGAGACCCAGGATTCTTTGCAGATTCCAGCAGTTCCTCTCCCTCTCCCTCTCCCTCCCCTCATCTCTTCTTCCAATAAGGAGACCATGCCTGATGTGAGGAGAACATTGCTTGGAAGGTAGAGAGCAGAGCAGAAAGTGGAGCCTAACTGGGGAACCACAGAACCGGAAGATGATGACAAAACCTCTCAGAGGGAGTCCCTATAATATCCCCACAGGAGCAACACCTCTTCTTCCCCATAGTCCCTGCTAACTCTCTACTCTCTACTCTAGAAAGACAAAAAGGGCCAGAAGAAACTACCTAAAGATCAGCCATTCTATCGGCATAGTTGAGTCAATTAGACTGCAGGGGCCTGAGCCAGTGTCTGCTCAGTACATCTGTGTCATTTCTAAGTTGCTTGGTCAAGTTATTCAACCTTCTGTGTCTCTGTTTTAACATCTATAATATGGGGATCATGGTGCCTGTCTCTGAGGGTTATTGTGAGGATGGAAGTAACATGATTATGTCTTCCTGTGCGCAGTATACAGGAAATGCTTGCTTGGAGCGAATATTTTTCAATCTTCAGTAAACATGTTAAAAATCTCTCTATATGCCTATGTGACTAAGGTAGGTATTGGAGATTTATAGTGGGAGAAGAAAGAGCAATTTAATAACTGTAAGGATTACATATTATGCTATGAGATATCTAGGAAACATTACAAATAGAAAATATGAGAATGGGAATGGAAATATCCTTTTCAGGGAAAGTGTCTTTGGAGGAAAGACATGAGGACTGAAGGGGCCAGTCAGATGCAGAACCGAGAAATACAAAGTAAAAGGCGCCAAGGCCAGCTGTCCTTGTCTCCAGTATGGAGAGGTGCGCTTGTGAGCATTTAACAAGAAATGAGACGAGATCTGAGGGGTGTCTCTAAAGGACCCTTCTGGATGCCGTGTGAAGAATGCAGTGCGCCTTATGAGTGAAAGCAGAGACACTGGTTGGTAGATTCTCCAAAGATGGTTGGGTGGCAGACTAAATGACGCTCAGGGGTGGGTGAAGGGAGAGGAGCAGACACATCCAAGCAATGTTAGAGGGTGAGCAGTGGATTGCGCAACAGGAAAGGGCACAGAAGCGAGCAGTGACTGAGGGTCGGTCTAGATTCTGCCCTGAACTATCAGGAACTCAGCACAGGTCAGGATGCAAACATAGAGAAGGGACTCTAGGACGTCAGGGGTTTGGTTTGGGCTTTACAGCGAGGGGAGCAGAGCAGATCCCGGAATCGGAAATCCTTGGGTCTTAAAGTGTAATCCTCTCTAGACAGTTTTGAAAAGAAAGCTCGCATTTATCTGAAATGCTGAAGTGTGGAGTTTATGAGAGAAAGAATGTCCGATTTCACCACTGCCCTTCAGGCATCTGTAAATAGAGTCCTTTGGGATAAGTTGTTGTTGCTGTTGTTGTTGTTGTTGTTGTTGTTGTTGTCCTCCCACTTCTCTGACCAATGCCAAGGCACTTGCTTATTCCCTGTTGCTGTTTAGCAGTCTTACCTCCTTGCTTCTTCTTTCTTTTGAAGTTTGAGGCAAGCGGGAATCATCCCAGGAGCTTAGGAGCTTCTCCGGGAGCCCTGTGCACGGGCTTTCCCTTCAGCTGTTGCTCCCCACATTTCTGGTCCTCCCTCCCACAGTTCCTATCCCATTCCTCCTCCCCCTTGCCTCTGAGAGGGTGCTCCCCTCTACCAGACCTCCCTATTTCCTGGGGCCTTAAGTCTCTTAAGGGTTAGGCACATCTTCTGCCACTGAGGCCAGACCTACCATCCTCTGATGTGTATATATGCCAGTCCTTGGACCAGCCTTTGTGTGCTGCCTGGTTGTTGGCTCAATCTCTGGGAGCTCTCTAGGGTCTGGATTAGTTGAGACTGCTGGTCTTCCTATGGGGACTCCCTCCCCTTCAGCTTCTTCAATCTGTCCCCTAATTCAACCATAAGGGTCCCCAACTTCAGTCCAATGGTTGGATATAAGTATCTGGGTCTGTCTCAGTCAGCTGCTGGTAGAGTGTCTCAGAGGACATCCATGCTAGGCTCCTGTCTGTAAGCACATCATAGCATCAATAATAGTGTCCCACCATAAGATGGATCCCAAGTTCGGCCAGTCATTGGACCGCCTATCCTTCAGTCTCATCTCCATTTTTGTCCCTGTGGTTCTTTTAGACACAGTAATTCTGGGTCAGAAATTTTGACTGTGGGTGGGTAACCCAGTCCCTCCACTTGAGGCCCCATCTCTCTACTGGAGATGGGCTCTTTGAGTTCCCTCTCCCCACTGTTGAACATTTTGGCTAAGGTCACCCCCATTGAGTCCTAAGAGTCTCTCACCTCCTAGCCTCCTGGGTCTCTGATACTTTCTATAGGGTTCTCCCATCCCCCTACCCCCTTGCCCAGGCCTTACCTCTTTGCTGCTTCTTTGATTTGAAGTTTGAGGCAAGCGGGAAACATGCCAGGAGCTTCTCGCAGAGCCCTGGGCTTTCTTCAAGGGGTTCACTTCTGTCAGCCACATTGTGCCTAGCGGGGAAATGGCAGCATTTGCCTTAAAAGGGTGATTAAAATGTTCTTATTTTAGTGTACTAGATGTGAACAATCCAATGCCACTTTTATAAGCTTTTATTTTTAACTCAAATTTGAGGGACGGGGAGAAGAAGAGCATTATACTGGGAGTCAGATATCAGTGCCAATTGAAGGATTAAAAGTCGCCTCCCCACTGTCCTTGGTTGATTTATCTGAGAGGGCAGTGGGGGAGCGGGAAGGCAGGTGATCTGTCCTTCCCAGATTCAATGACCCATCAAATATGGGGCAGCATGAGGCGAATTCCCCACGGATGAAGGACATTCCCTGCTCTTTGCTTCCCCAGATGCTGGGCCTCCCTCCCTGCAAAGCAGCCCAGAGCTCTGATTGTCTGTCAGCTTGAGAGGGCTTTTGGTAAACTCGCAGAAACTGGCACTGTATTGTAGAGACAGGAAACACTGTATCTCCACCTTCAGTGTCACCTTCATCCATCATAGGCCATCCATCTTGAGAGGATTCCTTTTAACTAAGCTCTCTCAAATGTCAGGCCAGTCCAGCTTTGATTAATTTGGGCAAGGATTATATACTATATGTAACTTGATGGTAACTGGCAGTCTAGACATCTTTTATGACAAGTGTGATTTGAAAACAAGCCACAGTTAGATAGGAAAATGAGGCAAGTTGGTAACATACAAGAACAGTGGTGGCAGGGAAGGGGACGACTCTGAACTGTTCCTGCTATGGACTCTCAGAGATCTGCAAACCTTTGTGTAGTTCATTGGCAAACTTAGCCTCTTCCACCGCAAACTGCTGGGATTAGGCCATTTCTTTCAGGTTACTACCAGCCTGTGAGACTCCATGCATAGCTGGCGACTCACAGGATATCTAGACAGGATGAGAACGTGCCATTTGGCTCCTTCACTGAGCTTGATACATTCCACCCAACCCCTCAGGAAAACCTCAAGTAAGGAGGAAAGGAAACATATCTCAGGTTTTTTTCTGTTGCTCTGATAAACACTGTGATCTAACACACCTTGGGCAGGAAATGGTTCATTTGGCTTACAAGTTACAGGGAAGTCAGGGCAGGAACCTGGAAGCAGGAACTAAATCAGAAGCCATGGGCAGATCCTGCTTACTGGCTTGCTCTTCCTGGTTAGCTCAGCCTGCTTTCTTATAAAACCCAGGACTGTCAGCCTAGGGGTGGCACCATCAGGTGGACAGGACCCTCTTACATCAATCACTACTCAAAGAAATCCACTTCCCACTCAGACATGCCCACAGGCCAATTTGATGGAGCCTATTCCTCAGCTGCAGTTTCTACTTGTCTGGTGACCCTAGTTTCGCGTCACGTTGACAAAAATGTAACAATCACAAGGCCACAGCCTGTGGAGGCTCTAATGAAGGAGTTCACCTTTCCCTGAAGGTTTCCTCTGGGTCTTTGAGTTGGAGCCAGGACAGGTGGCAGCCACCAGGAAGTGGTGATTAGCAGCGCAAGATCAGGTGAGACCTGCAGAGCGACATATTTCCTTCGTCATTCTCTGCAGAAGAATGAACAGATGGGGTCTTACGTCTCCACCAATGTTTTTATCAGCTTAACCTTGGATGTGAAGAGATGCAGAAATCTAAAACTTTGGGGTACAAGGAACTTTTTGTTACTGCTTCCTATCTCTAAAACAAACAAACAAACAGGTTATAACCTCCCTAACCCATGAAAATACAACCAGAACAAGAATGTAAGACCCAAAGAAGAGGCTGCTCTTGGCAAAAAGAGAAATAATGGCCAGGATTTGCTTTTGAAAACATGTCTCTATGGAGTACATAATGCTTTGGTGATTATTTACAATTGTTCATAACCATAGCAGTAGCCACTACTGTCCTGGGAACATCTCAGGTAGAAGAAGATGTTAGCTTTATTAGGAGGTCTCCTGTGTCTCAAAGCAGGACACAGACTGACCTTCCCTTTTGGGATCCTATCTTTCCACTAATTTACAACAAATGCCGGTTGTGCTTGAATTATGGCCCAGGCCAGGCACTCTGCTCTGCACTAGAATAATATCAGGACACCCTAGCCTGTGCTCTGTCTTGAATCTTATGCTAATGTGAGTTTTTCAATGTTTTTTATGTCCTTCTATAATGTGGACCAAATCCATGAACCCAAACTGTCTCCTTCCACCTGTGCACACATGCTAACCCAGTTGCTTTAAAGATCTGTGCCAGCACATCTGCACGAGAGGTTAGCACTGTCCATGGCCACCCCTCCCTTTCCAAGTGACTATCTTGTGACAAATCTCTCTCCTTCCATCTACTTCTTTAAATCCCACCCAGATCTCAAGTGTCATTGCACATGCATGCCCATGTTCCCTGGAAAGTGCTTTGGAGATACAAGATCCAGCCGGAGACCTTTCCTGCAGCGCCCTACGGCCTTCAGCACACATTGACACCATCACAATCTAGCACCCACCTTTTCCCCACCTGCTGTGCTTGGGTTGCTCATCACATATCACTTCTACAGTTTTCAGAAGGATAAATAGCCTTTACATCTTTGATATCCCCACCCATGGTCACTCAGTCTTAGCCTTGAGATATGCAATCAAGTACTTGGTTGGTTGGTTAGTCAGTTATCAACAATCAAAAAAAAAAAAAAAAAAAGCTACAAATGCTAAGCCAGGTGTGTGTCCTAACACTAGGGAGGCTAGAGCCATGGGTTCTAGTGAAGCCTCATAGCAAAACAAATAAGCACACAAAACGATGTTCTAATGATGGTAAGGTATCTGTCATGAGGCAGATGTTCCGAGTATGTCTGAATCCACAACGCATGTCTCACCTAACACATTCATTTGAATCGCAAACCTTTCTTTGCATTAGTTCTACCTATTGCTGAGCACCAGAAGCTATCACTTTAAAAATATACATTTAAATACGTTTTAAATATGCATTTAAAAATATCTTCCTAATGTATCTAACTACAAATCTACCTTACTAACTTTAGTTACTGTGCTTAATTAAAAAGAATTTTAATGCCTTTTTCTGCTCTCTTGTAGTGTAACTATATCACATGAACTCTCTCTCTCTCTCTCTCTGTGTGTGTGTGTGTGTGTGTGTGTGTGTGTGTGTGTGTGTGTGTGTTTCCCTTCTCTTATCTGCCTTTTCTCTCTGGTCTTATTTATGTTTTATCTAGTAGAACACAATTTCTGCATTGTTTTACTTCAATGGTGTCTTGATTATTTTTGGTCTCTTGTGTTTGCTAATAAGTTTATGGGGTCAAATTTTCCATTGCCACCAAAATTATTGTTAGTATTTTAAAGGAGTTAGCAGAAAACTAAAGTGCACCAAAGATAGCCACTATCTTTACCATACTGAGTTGTATGAGATATATCCTCCTATTTAAAATACAATGGCCAGTTTGGAAAACAAAACCAGGATTCCCCATGTCACACCACATATGACAGTCAACTTCAGGTTAAGTGTAAAATCTAAATGTAAAAAATATTAAAGAATAGATTACCTGGAAACATCAGGCATGTGCTTTCAACATCACAGAGTGGAAAAGTCCTTTGGAAAAGCAACATGGAACTAATTAGAAAAGAAACAATAACTGGAATTTCACAGAGTTAAATGGGACACTATGAGAAAGTAGAAAAGTCAGCTACATGGGACAAAAAAATTAAAAATACAACAAAACAAGAGACTCAGAAAGCATCATATAGATGGTAAAGAGGGGGCTATGCCCAAAATATAGAAAGGATTCTTGCAGAATAGTAAAAAACAGACAGAAAAATCAAAGGAACAACATGCTTCAGGAAGAATTTAACACAGGAAACTCAGTAGCCAATTCACATGAACAAAGGTGCTTAATAGAATTTTCCATTCAGGAAATTAAAATTATAAGAGTCCATAAGACACCTGCCATAAAGATTAACACAACCAAACTCCGGTAATAATGTGAATAGACAAGAATGTTTGTTGAGTAAACAAAAGTTAGGGCAAATGTTTGATAAAATCCTTTAGCTTTTGCGTCTAAATCAAAAATGTGTATGATCCATGACTGAACAAGTCTTCATCGTCATGAGAAGTTAGGCTCACTTCTACCTTACCAAGCTTCCTGTGCAGTAATCTAGATAAGTACATTGTTCTCCCTATACCTGGGGAGAAGACACACAACTGTGCGAACAGATGATCTGCTTCTACATGAACCGACTGGTGACTTTCAGGTTAGTAAGTAAAAGAGTCCGGTCAATCTGTACTGGATGGCTCTACCCAAATAGACAGCAAGCAAACAAGCAAACAAAAAACAGGACCCATCAATCATGATGGAAAGGAAGAAAAAGGTAGCAACTGAACAGCATGGTATGTTGGACAGTGTTGATGATGGTCCAGGGGTCACTCAGCTGTACACCAGGTCATCCATCAAACTGTGTGCATGCAAGCAAACTTTTCCATATGGATTTTATATTCAAACTTACTCTGGAATCAGATACAATTCACCTGTACTGAAGTACAGTACTTCTAAAATTGACTATAAACTGTTCTTTCCATTAACTAAAGGGGTTAAAAATCAAACCACTCGGCATGTTCTATAAGCTTTAAAGGCTTGAAAAACAGCAGATGAAGAGGTATCACTCTGCCTTCATTCTCTTTCTTGAAAGATGATGAAATTTCCATATGAAAGAGGCTCTCACTTAACTAGAAAAAAAAAGTGTCATGATTATCAAGGGCAAGAAAGTTGACAGCAAAGAATTACATAGAAACATCCCTTATTAACTGAACCCTCATGTCTCTGCCCAGTCAAATTCCTGGCCAAGACCTCTTCCTTTGCTAGCTACGTATTCCCAATTTGCTATTCCTTATCCAAGTTCTATATTATGTGCTTAGCCACTGCTTCTTGTAGTCCCTGTTTCTGTGATAGCTCTGAGACCACACGACACTTGTATCAAGAACTTTGCCATGCTTTTCTCCTGTCCCTCTGTCACATGTCAATTTACATCTCCATCACCGTCAGGACCCTAAGTGTTCTGCTGCTCCTGCTCTGTTAGTCAGCTTTCCATCACTGTATCAGACAACTTGGGAGGAGTCAGATGTTCTTGGCTCCTTCATTCTGCAGGCTGCAGCCTGTGACTGGTTGTCCCCGTTGCTTCTGGCTTTGGCTGAGGCCTCACATCCTGGCGGAAGCATGAGGTGAACAGAAGATCAGTTTCATGAACAGGATGCAAAGTGAAGGAGGTAGAGAATCTGGGACCAACTGACCCTTGAAGGACACAGTCCCAGTGACTAGAAAACTTCCCACAGGCTTCAGCTCCTGAACGTTCCAACATTTCCCCACAGTGCCAAGCAGAGGACTGAAGATTTTTTAAGCCACATGTGCCTTACGGGAATCCAAACATTACTTGAGTTTCAAAAACTATTTGAGACATGTAAAATATCCAAGATATCCAGAGAGGGATTGGTGTCTTTTCTGACCATGCCATCATTATCATTAGCTAGCATTTATTTGCTAGTTTTATGGCTTTGCCATAAACCTTTGTCATCCATTGGCAGTCCTGGCTTTAATAAAGCCCTGGTGTTTGGCCGGAGGATACCATTGGCCATTTAAACTCAGACCACTCTGACCTCTGCGGGCTCCTTATTACTTCTTACCCACTCATCTCAGCGATGCCCACATCCATCCCCTTTCCCATTTTATTATCTCTTCAACCTACAAGATGATGGCTTGCACTCTTAGTTGCAAAGAAGTCCTGCACTTCTAGCCCATGTCATAATTGCTGCCTATTTTCATTTTTCTTCCTTCCTACAATATGAACAAAAACCTCAGGATTTCATCTCTCTTACCATCGTGGCTTCAGCAGCCTTCTCTAATTGCAAGGGGGTGACTTCCAATTTGTTTGTTCATTATCAGATCTTCTTTGATGTTCACTAAAGTTTCTCCTGGGAAACTGAATCAAAAACTGCAAGTAAGGCAAAGGTATATCTAAGTCAGCATCCCACTCTGTCTTTAAGAGAGACTTTCACTTCCATATTTTATTTCCTGTTGAAGCTATGGGCATAAGACTCCATCATTCTGAGATGTATCTTTCAGCAATGACATACATATAGGATGAGGGGAAAGATGCTATCATCGTGCATCATGCAGTTTCTTACATAGCTCCTTATTATACTTCTCTTTGAAATTCTGAACCTGTTACAGTATTGTAAATCTGATTTATTATAGCTTCAATGAATCTAATAATTGTTAGATTCACACTGGCTATTATGCTAAGAAAAATGATGATCTAATAATACTTTATAAAACATAATCTCAGATTCTTAAGGGAAAAAAAAGACCATTATCTGAAAAAGTAAAAAAGAACAGACTTAGATTTTCTTAGTAATTCCAGGGAAGATATGGTGGGCCTTTCACAATTTACAAATATATTCAACAGTGTCACATTTGTTTTTGTTTTGCTGCTTTTTTGACTCACAAGCAAAACTACATGGAAGGTCAGGAGATCTACCTTAGTAGGCCCACACTCCACATGGATAGTGTCTCACACTCTCAGTATCCCTCAGAAGAGGGATCCATTTGTTAGGGCTAAAGAACTCACACCGCCTAGAAACATTGCATGACCAACCTAACCTATACTTCTGCAAAAAACATCAACAGTCCCAAGCTTGAGAGTCTTCTCAAGCACTTGGAAGACACATAGAACACACAGCCATAGAACAAGACTTTACAGCTGATCACCTGGTGGGTTTCCCCCAGCAGTTAAAATGGCTTTGAATGGAGGCTTTGAGTGGAAATTTAAAGGTTCTTAGGTCAAGAAGTATTCGTACGGTGGTCAGTGAGATGCCTCAGTAAGTAAAGATGCCAGAGGACTAAGGTGGTTGATTTTGCTCCCTGGAATCCAGTGGCAGAAGGAAAGAACAGAGTTTAACAAGTTGTCCTCTGACCTCCACATGCACCATGTGGTACACACACAGAGGCAGAGAGAGAGAGAGAGAGAGAGAGAGAGAGAGAGAGAGAGAGAGAGAGATTTTTAAAATATATTTTAAGATGAATGGTAATAAAATCGTGGTCATTTTCTCCATTTCCTTCTCCTAATTAATATCTATTTCTATATCCTGCTGGGTGATGTTAGTTGGCATGGGTTTCAATGTTCACATCTACTATGATTTTCAAGATTGATTTCTTTGTTATTTTAAAGACAAAAATCCCTACATTTTCACTATGGCTTTGGGGGAGGACTTGCTCTTTTATTTTCTTGTTTGCCTTCAGCAAGTACTTTGAGCTTATCAGTGTTAGGATGGATAACGTGGTGGTGAGGGGTGGGTAGCTTTGTCAGGCTAGTGCCAAGCTGTGCCATTAGAAGTTATGCCACACAACAGATCTAGGGCAAGAGGTTTATTTGGGAAGCGGGAGAGCAAAAGGCTGTCTTACAGTGCGGACATGAAAGATAGAGACAGACAGAGTGAACAAGACAGAGAAGGAATGAGAGGAAGGGAGCAGGGCCTTTATGCAATCACACCTGGCATGGGCGAGTGATAACATATGCTGCTGCTGCTGAGTCTCTTTGTGGAACACCTAATTTACAACCATCAGGATCATCCACTTTAAAATCTTATGTATTAATCACATGAGCACATTATAACTTTATGGTAAATAATATAGAGAGTTGAATATGCTCTTTAGTTTTAAAATGTTCCTAGCATTTATAGTGGCTCTTATCTACCTACTGGTAAGGCACTGTTTTTCAATCATCCCTTGACCTTATTAACCACATATTAGTTGGATGCTCACAATAAACCAGGTACCCTTCTAGAACTAGAAGAAGGGTATGCTGTGATCAACAAAGCAGACAAGGGTGCCTGCTGTCATGCAGCTCACACATGAGAAGACACAGATAATAACAAAGACACATATGTCAGATGAAGGGCAATGAGCCAAGGCGCAGAGTGACAGGGCAGGGTGACATTTTTTAGAAAAGGGGGTCAAGAAAGGCCTCTGTAATCAGGTGACAATTGAGCTCAGGCTTTAAGGGAGTTCAGTCAACTAAATAAACACATGGATGGAGTGTGCAAAGAGCCTGGGATGTTGTGGGGTCCCTGAAATGAGGAGATGAAAAGGAAAACTGGGTGCAGCCAGTCCGACTGGATCAAGACTTCTAGAGAGTCTGATGTCATGGTTCACTCTTCTTACACATTTAAACACAGTAAAATTTTGTGGGGAAAGGTTTCAATGTGACCATAACCATAATAAAGCTTTAGGCGTAGCTTCGTAGAAACTTCCTAGCAAAGTAGCAAAGCACCTGTGACCTTTACAACAAGAATGAGTTCTATTGACTGATAACAAGCACAGAGCTAAGGTCTGGGTAGGAAGGATTTGCCATAAATATAAAGATAGATTCTACTGGTAAAGGATACAAAGTACAGACTCATAAGGATGGGCTCTCTTCACCGAAAGACAAGGCTCAGGGTTAGAACCTACACAGTGCTCAGGATGTGGGGAGATTCGGGAAGACTGGCTTCATAGAAAGCACAAAGATCACTAGGTTATCAGACAGCATCCACTCCAGCCTTTTGGGTGGCCAGGTGTCAGTCATTTCCTTGTTAAAGAAAATAGACCCATGTGATGGACAATCCTGGTTTCTCCAGTGCTTACCCTAAGCTGTGCTTTCTACACTGGGCAAGGACCGTACTTCACAGGATGCTGAGGGAACACACACAAGAGCCCCAGAGCAGTCCTGGATCAGGGCAACCAGGGCTTCTGGGAAGAAGCAACATTCAATCCTAGACTTTAAAGAAAGGCAACAGGAGACCTTGGTTGACTTTAACTTGACTGAGGTATGGCTACCCAGACTTAGATCAAAATTATTTTGGGTGCTTCTTTGGGTGCATTTCTGGGTGAGATTAGCATCTGAATCTTAAATAAAGTAGAGTTCCCTCCTTGATGAGAGAAAATTTCATCCAATCAGTAACAAAGCCTGCACTGAGCACAAAGGATGCATAGGAGCAAGTCCCTTAGTATGGCTGCTTTGAGTAGGACATCAGCGTCTCCAGGAAAACCAAAGCACGGAGTCTGCCATGTCTGAAGCCTAGCAGCCTCAAATTCAGAACCAAACTGTGGCTGGGGCCATTCTGGGGTCTCAACCTTGGCAACCACAGGTGACAGGACCTGTCCCCCTCCATAATCGTGTGAGCCACTGAATATGAGACCTAAGTAAGAAGATGCTAAAAGCTGAGTTAAGGTGGTTCCAGAAGCCCCTGACGGTGTGCCCAGCATACAGCAGGCATTTGTATTCCACCATTCCAGAGACTGGAAATCCTAAATCAGAGCGGTCCTCTGCAGGACTGGGCTTTGATGAAAAGCTCTTTTTGTTACCTGGACCTTTGTAGATAACCGAATAATCTCAACTGCATACTCCATCTCTTCTTCAGAAATCCAGTCCATGTAGAGAGAAGGCATGCTCATGTGGCAGGAAGGATAGTGCAGTGGGTCATCCTCTTCTTGTAAGACTTTGATCCCCCACTTTGAGGGCTTTTATCTGGATGCCTCATCTAAACCTAATGAAGTCCCAAAGGCCCCATTTCTAAAGGCCATCAGATTGAAGATTAGGAAATAATTTTAGCCCTCAATAGGGTGGTGTTTGAGATGGGTCTACATTCGGTCTACAACACTGTTTTTACCTCTCCTCCCTGGCCTCTCTACATCCCTTCCTTACAGGGTCCAACATGCCTGGCTTAAAGAGCCTTGAAATGAAGAACTGATGTTAGAGAGGAAACACGTCTGCCTTAGCAATGCTGATAATTCTGGAAGCCTTGATGTTGACAGTTAACAGGAATCAGCATCATCTCTTCAGGGCCTTCCATCCCAGCCACGTGCCCCCACTCACTCCCACATGCCCAGCTTAGGGCCTGATCCCAAGCCACCGCTGACACCAGCTTTCTCAGTGCACAGTGGTGCAATGGCATTGACTCAGCAGTGCCCAAGAGCCAGTATGGACATCAGTTCACAAGCCCACTGTGGTTGCCCGGAATTGTCCTTGTGGGTATTTACACCCCGTCCACCAAGGCAGACCTTGATGTTTTCTGAAGAGCGCATCACCAGTTCACCTCCAACCCCAATTTTCTAAACTAGAACTATTGCGACTCACACCTCTGTCCCCTTCTCCTTGGATTGAGCAACACCCACAGAAGGCTTTCCTGCTTCAGGGGCTCACCTACTTCCCTGATCTTTCTATGTCCTTTGGTAAATGCACTGGACTGCTAACAGTGAGAGGGGTGCTGTACAACTGGGAACACATTGTCATCTACTTTAATAGTCCCCACGACAAGTCTCCATTCCGTCATTGGTGAAAGCCTGGACAGAGTCACAGCCGTCCTTGTTTGCTGTCTTAATCACCACGATGCTACTCAGCCAAATAGCACTTGTTTGTTGCTAATGATTCTAATCGAAACTGGGAATTGCTGTTGACAAAACACAAGCTGTTTAGGTTTCTGCAAAAACCAATCCAATCTTCCCAAACTTGAGGCTTTACTAGAAACCCACAATTGAAGCTCCAGTCATGGACAAAAAAAACAAAAAACAAAAACAAAACAAACAAACAAACAAACAAAAAACCCTTCTGGCTGATAGACAGGGGACTATATAAGGAAAAAAATCACTAAGAACGTAGGAAGGCATCTACAAGGCCACGAAAACATCACCTAGGAAGGAGCTGAAATGAGTGGTCACCAGGCTGTCCCTGCTAAAAGTACAGCAACACGACCATGAAATGCCACATGCCCTGGAGATGCTCTCCACAGCAGATTGTTAAAAATAACACCTCATTCAGGACAGCTCAGCCAGGGGACTCTGTGTCCTTCAGAGCTTAAATGGGAGTACAGTAGGCACAAGAGACAACACCACAGAGATTGGGGCAATTTTGTAAATGGGGAGAATTTATAGAGGGAAGTTGGGAGCCATTCGGGAGGTTTAAGCAGGAAAGCGATTGCAATAAAGGTGTGATTCAGGATGATGAGACAGGCATATTAAGACAAGAGCTATTCAACGTCCCTTATATGGAAACAGAGATAGAAGCAGTAAAAATAGAAGACAGAAGAGTCAAAATGAGCAAACAAAAGCATCCCATTTTTCCTCCTCTTCCGAGGCGGTTACAGGACACCCAGGCTGGGAAGCACTCAGTCTCACAGAGCTTCCTCAGCTCATTAGGTTCAATTGCTTCTCTGCTCTCATTCCCTATTCATGAATGCTGAGACGAATGCCTGCAGCCCAGGGAGACCTTGGCAGCCCAGGGACCTCTTCAAACTTCTCTTCACACCATTGTTGAGCAAATGGGCACTCCCCAGTCAATAGCCCACTCTCCAGCCAACCCATCTTGAACCTCCCACTGTCTCCTTTCCTGGAACACTTAAAAGTCTTATTCATTCTTCTGGGAATAAAGGGATAGGGGCTCCTGTCTGCTAACCCTCATTCAAGACAGCAGTAAGGTTTCACTAAGGATGTCTGGATGACTCAAGGCGCCTACAGGTTTAGTTAGGATTGAAACGTCATCACCAAATGTGGTCAGAATTTATCTGTGGAACGGATAAGCTTACGGAGTCTAGCTAAACCCTAGATGTCAAAAGGCAATATTTCCCCAGCTATTTACCCCTCTCATCTAAGAGCTATGAAAATCCAGCTGGCATCTTCTGGCAGTGAGGAGTGTCTCTCAGATTCTTACCTCAGCAGTCTCTGTCTCTCTCAGCCCTGCTACTTGCTGGTTTTGTCTGGATGGCACAATGTCATTTAATTCCCTGGTGGTAGGTATCATGTGAATTCTCTCTTCAAGCAGATTATAAACTCCTACCTACCAGTGAACTCCTTCCATGTGTCCTTTGTGTTAGTATCTTAAGACACAGTGAATCATGCTGAAGTTAAGCTTGGCTTTTGCAAGCCCCAGCTCCCACCCTGCTTGCTGAAGTGGAGCCATTCCTGGGTCTCCTGAGCCCTGATCCAGCCACTCATCCCTCATGCCCAACAGATGCCTGTGACTCTTCCTTCCCTGGAAAGATAGAGGCAAACAAAGAGCCCACAGCTGCCTTCTACCCTGCAGCAGGAATGCGGTTTCCCTGTCCACCCTGCAGCAGGAGTGTGGTTTTCCTGTCCACGTCCTGACTTTCCGGAAGATTGGCAAATCTCATCTGTGCCATTGAAAATCACTCTGAATTTCTCTGTCCTTCATCACAGAATCTACCATCCATCTTCCTCTACTCCAAGTATGACAAACTTTCTGGACACACAACTCTTTCTTAGTGTTAGTGTTTTCACTATTTTCTGGGGGGGGGAGCAGAAATCAAGGATAGGAGGGAGAAAGGAAGAAAAGAAGGAAGGGAGGGAGGGAGGGAGGGAGGGAGGAAGGAAGGAAGGAAGGAAGGAAGGAAGGAAGGAAGGAAGGAAGGAAGGAAGGAAGGAAGGAAGAAAAAAGTAAAACTTTTTCCTGACTACTTCATGCTATGTGTATTGTCTGTGCAACTCCTGAGTGTGTGATGCCCAAAGAGGCCAGAAGCAGGCATTGGATCCCCTGGCCCTGGAATTGCTGTTGATTACTTGCTGTTGTACTAGTGCTAGGAAAGGAACCCAGGTCTCCTTTAGAAACAGCCAGTGCTCTTAACTGCTGAGCCATCTCTCCAGCTACTTGCCCACCCAGTCACATTTAAAAACTGCATGTCTTCACTACTTTCTCTGGTCTATCATCAAAAACTCTTTGACTTGGGCCAGCAAAATAGTTCATTGGGTAAAGGCTTTTGCAACAAAGCCTAACTACCTGAGCTCTAGTCCCAGGGCCCACATGATGGAAGGAGAGAATCCAAAAGGTGAATACACACACACACACGCACACGCACACGCACACACACACACACACACACACATATACACAAATACATACACACACACACACACATACACACACAAATAAATAAATTATTTAAAATTCCAAAAACTCCTTGACTTTACAATGTTGAGTTCTTTCATTATCAGTTAATTGATCCTCTTTGGAATCTCAATTCATCCTCAAGACTACTGTCCTGTTCTTAGCATCACCGTAGCCACTGTCTGGATGCCTATCACCCAGGACCTCACAGAGAAGACCTGCAGTTCTGACTCTGGGATTGTGGAGGTCAGGCTCCTCCAGCTGTCAGCTCCTTCCAGGCCTCTGGGCAGAGTCTCTTTGCCTAAAAATCACCATTTTCCAGGCAGCCCAGGTCCTGTGCTTAGTTACTTTTTGGTTGCTGTGCTAAAGCATCATGACCAAGTTTATTCTGACTTGTAGTTCCAGGTGGATATGAGTCCATTGTGCAGGGCCATGGAAGCAAGAAGCAGACATGGCCTTTGGGGCATGATGCTGGGCACTCACGTCTTGAACCCTGAGCAGGAAGAAGAAAGAGCCAGAACTGGAAGTGGGTTGAAGATTTAAACTCTCAAAGCCCTCCTCCAGAGATGTACCTCCACCCACAGGGCCTCAGCTCTTAAACCCCCTGAAACTGTCAGTCATTTCTCCAATAAACCACCACACCCAACACAACTGCTTTCAGGTGAGAAATGGGTCTTTTGCTCCTTCTTTCCTTCCTTCTCTCTTCCTTTCTTCCTTTCTCTCTCTCTCTCTCTCTCTCTCTCTCTCTCTCTCTCTCTCTCTCTCCCTCCCTCCCTCCCTCCCTTCTTTTCTTCCTTCCTTCCTTCCTTCCTTCTTTCCTTCCTTCCTTCCTTCCTTCCTTTGGACTCTCAATTCATTCTCAAGATTACTGTCCTGTTCTTAGCATCACCGTAGCTATGGCTGTCTGGATGCCCTTTCTTTCTTTCTTTCTTTCTTTCTTTCTTTCTTTCTTTCTTTCTTTCTTTCTTCCTTCCTTCCTTCCTTCCTTCCTTCCTTCCTTCCTTCCTTCCTTCCTTTCTTTCTTTCTTTCTTTCTTTCTTTCTCCCTTTCTTTCTTTCTTTCTTTCTTTCTTTCTTTCTTCCTTCCTTCCTTCCTTCCTTCCTTTCTCCCTTTCTCCCTTTCTTTTTTCTTTCTTTCTTTCTTTCTTTCTTTCTTCCTTTCTTCCTTCCTTTCTTTCTTTCTTTCTTTCTTTCTTTCTTTTTCTCTCTCTATCGCTTTCTTTTTATCTTTCTCTTTCTTTTGCCTTTCTTTCTTCCTTTCTTTCCTTCTTTGTCTGGTTGTTGTTGTTGTTGTTGCTGTGTTCTAGACAATATCTTGCTTTGTAGCCCAGGCTGGTCTAGAACTTATGGTCCTTCTGCTTCATCTTCCCAAGTGCTGGAGTTACTGATTTACATGACTATGCTGACCTTTTATATTTTCATCTTATGATAACTACTAAAATAAGTCTTCAATATTTATTGGAATCTTTATTTACCGTGTGTTTTACATCTTAATTTAGTAACATTGTCAACTCTCTATCGACTCTACTCACTCGGTGGCTGCGTGAGGCTCTGTGAAAGGACCCCGGGTTCCAAACCCAAACAAAGCTAACGACTCTGCTCCAGAACTCTGTGAAGACCTGCAAGGCTTCCTTCACGAACATTACAGACTGCCTGCTTCTGCAGCATAATCCTGCTCCTCCTTCTCCCTCAGCAGGGACCAAGCCATGAAACCCTCCGCCATATGTACTCTAGCTTGGCACCTTCCTTCAAAGAACCCACTCGTCATCTCTTATCCAAAACTCTCTGTTAAGTGCCCAAAGAAATACAGGAGATACCATGATATGAGCTATGGAAATCAGTATGTGTGGAACAGAACAAGAAGCCACCAGGCCTGCCTCTGTTTTATTCATGCAAAGGAAAAAGGCACCTTAGACAACAAGGGAGTCACAGCCCCAGAATTCAAATGCCCTGAATAGAAGATTAGCAGACAAAATTAAAGGTGTGGCAAGGAAGAAATAGAAATGTCCGATATATACCTGGAAAACGTTAGTGTAATTAGTAATCAAAAGCAAATTAAAGTGCATTATACCACCACTTTCCACCTGTCTAGCTGATAAAAATATAGAAGAGATAGATATATCCAGTGATAAAATAGCCAGCTGTGTATTTCCTCTGGCAGCAGTTGAAATTGGGCTAGCTTTCAGGAAGCGAAGATGACACCATGGGCTCATCTTGGAGTCTAGAAAGTCTGTGGCTGGTATTTAAGCTAAGGAAACAATCCATTGCTTGTGTTCTCACAGGAGTAAACTGCATAAGGCATAAAAATCAGAAACAACTGCTAAGACAAAGCTTAAATATTTATGATACCCCTGCTACAACTACCATACCTTTCAGCTATTTAAAATACAATTAATTCACAAAGAAGGTATCTCTAACAGATTGCTACATGAAAACATTCAGATTTCATATCAACATGTAAATCACGCTCCATTTGTATATGTAAAATACACAGATACATTCTGAGGCAAATATTCATAAATATTAATGACTCAACTTTGGTAAGCATTTAAAAATAAACAATTTTTATTTGTTTTCATCAGTTGTAATGTTTAAATTTTTTTCTGTCAGGAACAGTGCTCTTCAAATAAATGATTTAAGAAACAAATGTCTGAGTGAGAGTGTGGCTGTGTAGTGGAATATGTGAGTGCTTGTAGGCAGTCCCAGAACACACACACACACACACACACACACACACACACACACACGCGGAGAAGGGATGAAAACACAAACCTTCCTGAGCTGGAGAGGGGCCCAGTGCATATAAGGCTCGCTCTGCAAGTGTGAGGGCCTGGTCTGCCTTCTCGCAGAACCCACAAAAAAACTGAACATGGTTGTGTGTGCTCATCACGCCAGTATTGGCAGGGAGGGCAGAGATGGGCAGATCTGCAGATCTCACTGGTCAGGCAGCTAAGCCGATGGAGAGCTTCCAGTTCAGTGAGAAGCCTGCCTGTCTCAAGGAATATGGGAGAGAATGATAAAGGGGAAGGCAAGGCTCTGGAGCGTCTCACTACATTCATGCGGATGCTGCATACACTATATTACACACACACACACACACACACACACACACACATGCATATACACACATGCATACACACACACACCACACACATGCATACACACATACACACCACACACACACACATCACACACATCACACACACATGCATATACACACACACACACGTGCATACACACACACACATGCATACACACACCACACACACACAAAACACCACACATACACACACACACACACATGCACACACCTGTGACATACTTTATACAGAGTAAATCCATACATGTACTTACTTTTACCCTTCTACACCTTTGTATATCCCCAACCTTCCAGACTCCTTCCAGCTCTTTATCCGTAGTAAGTCTCTCCTTTCCTTCTCATCAGCCCTTTCTTCTTCTTCTTTAATCCATGTGACAGATGCTTTGGCTGGTATGCAGGTAGCTCAAGTATCTAAGGGGTAGACAGACTTTGCACAGTGCAAACATGAAACCTTGCTCAGATATCAATCTTTATTCTGTACCTACTACGGAGATGAGGTGAGAGCCCAAAACATTTTTAAAGAAAATGTGAATATATCTTTATTCACAGATAGTATGATCATTTATGATCTTTTAAAGGTTAAAAAAAAAATCTCCAAACCGTCAATATGTGAATTTACCAAGCCTGCAGCAAATAAAACCAAGAGTAAACTATGAGTGTCTCCGCTCGCCAGAAATAAAGCATAAGTCAGAGATTAAAATTTATAAAAACGATAGCACTTACAATACCTTCAAGAATTCAGAACATTTAAGATAAATCTTACAAAGGGTATTTTAGAATTTGAAAAGTCAAAAAACATTTACAAATAAATACAGGGAGAAATAAACATTATTTGGCGCTCATAATACTCAACATGGCTAAGACATTATTTTTTCCAAAAAATGTTGTATAGAGTCAATGCAATGCCAAAGAAAATATAGTGGATTTGGGGGTTTGATCATTTGCTTGCTTGCTTGCTTGCTAGCTTGCTTTTAGATTTTAAGTCAAGATCTCCATGTGCAATTCAGGCCACATTTACACATGAACTTGCAATTCTCCTGTCCTTGGGTCCCATGTGCTGGGATTAGACGCCTGTGCCACCATCCCAGACTCCAGGGGATTTTCCATATGGAAACTGACAAGCTAATGTTAGCGTTAATTGGAGGATGCCAAGAACTTACAGAGTAGCCACAACAGCCTTGGTGAACACCACTGCAAGATACACACTGCCGGACTTCCAAATGTATCTAAAAGGTAAGGGAACTAAAATGATGCTTGCTGTAAAGAAGCCAAATGGATGAATGAAATAGGATGAACAGAACAGAACAGAACAGAACAGAACAGAACAGAACAGAACAGAACAGAATACAATACAATACAATGCAGAACAGAACAGAACAGAACAGAATACAATACAATACAATACAATACAATACAATACAATACAATACAATACAATACAATACAATACAATGCAGAGCAGAGCAGAGCAGAACAGAACAGAACAGAACAGAATACAATGCAATACATTACAATACAATACAATACAATACAATACAATACAATACAATACAATACAATGCAATGCAATGCAATGCAATGCAATGCAATGCAATGCAGAGCAGAGCAGAGCAGAGCAGAGCAGAGCAGAGCAGAGCAGAGCAGAGCAGAGCAGAGCAGAGCAGAACAGAACAGAACAGAACAGAACAGAACAGAACAGAACAGAACAGAACAGAACAGAACAAAGACTAGGATGTAGCTCAGGAATCAAGGAAAACATCCTTTGAAAAACATCCAATCTCTACTTAGATTTGACAGTTTCAGTATAGATAGATAGATAAATAGATAGATAGATAGATAGATAGATAGATAGATAGATAGATAGATAGATAGATAGATAGATGGCAAACAGGTATTTGTTCCTATTATTTTATGTGTATGGATGTTTTGTCTGCATATAGATCTGTGTACCACATGTGTGCAGTGCCCAAAGGTGACTGATCCCCTGGGGTTGGAGTATCAGATGGTTGTGAATCGCCATGTGGGTGCTGGATATCAAACCTTTGTCTTCTGGAAGAACAACCAGTGCTGTTAACTGCTGAGACAGCTCTCCAGGCCCAGTTTATGTGCATTTAATGACAAATTCATCTG
The DNA here is from genome assembly GCF_978045245.1 of Mus caroli. Taxonomy (NCBI): domain Eukaryota; kingdom Metazoa; phylum Chordata; class Mammalia; order Rodentia; family Muridae; genus Mus; species Mus caroli. Next base: position 58,816,113 of record NW_028227268.1, read on the forward strand.
TTCACCTTCTCCCAAATCAGTTCATCTTCCTGACCTGCCATTTCCTGTTGCTAACACAGTTATCATTTTGCCCACCCATGTTTGGAGCCATAATTAGTTTAATCTGTTTAGCACCTTGTTCTCTGACACGAACTTTCAAGTATCCATCATAATTGCCTTCTTCCTGTTGCTCATTCCCCTAGCCTGGCTGTGACTTTGGCGCACCATTCCCTCTATCTCCGTGCTCCTCTATACACACCTCAGTCACACAAGAGAACCACTCCTCCAGCTCTGCAGACAGACGGAGATGCAGCCATGCCAGCAGCTCCTCTGAACCCCTGCATTAACTCCTTATTTTCTTAAACTCCAAGACTGTCCTAATTTACTGAACAAACTCAACCTAAAGAAAAATATGAGTGCATTCATCATATACCTCCAATTAGATATTTAAGCTTCGTGGGAACAAAAGCAAAAATTCCTTCATTTCTGTGGTAGTGAAATTAGGAGGTTCAATACAAAGACCCCAACATCATCTGCCCAGCTTTATCTCCAAACTCTGCTAGTGTATACAATAGTTAGACAACCAATGAGCCCTTTTCTGGTTTTCCAACCTGGCAATTGAACCTAGACTGTCTGGCAAACCCTCTAATGCCTAGGCTGTACTCCCAGCCATTTACCTTCTCCAGGTAAAATGAGGGACTTTGTATAAATGCATCTGACACAATGGCTGCTCTGAGTGCTTTGGGGTAATGAGGATCATCAGCATGGGGGGGGGGGCGGGGACAGAAGCATATCAAGAAAGACTTACACAGTGATAGCCTATGCAAATAGAAGAACAATAAAAGCTCTGAGGTTTGGAAAATGTTTATTATATTTTCTAACATCACTCCCTAGGACTGCTTGAACCATCCCGCAGCTGTCAATTATCCCTGTCGGCTTAGTCCTGCCCCTGATAGAATGCAAATTTCCCAGCATGGCTCCATCTCTAAGATTTGAAATTTCATTTTGCCATGACAGGTTTTTTTTTCTGAAGATTTTGATGCTCTGAGACCCCTGCATCCTAAGAATTGTTCCTTTGTGGAATGTGGCATTTTTAATCAGGTAACCCTGGGATGGAGTGTATGTCGGGTATCCGTGCAGGCCACAACCATTCTGGAAACGTGAATCCTGCTGTTAAGACTCCAATGAACCCAGAGAGCCACTAGCTATTTCTAGCTCACTGATAGCATAATAGTCTCTAGATCTAAAATGAGATCTATTTTAAAATTAATTTATCTTCTGAGAGACGAATACCAACTGTGTCTCTGTCTACAACAGAATTGGAAGACTTTAGGCTGTACGACAGAGAAGTAAGCCAGGCTGGGAAGCAGGGGGTGCTTTCTCCATCTTGCCCAGCACAAGCCACGCTGTTTTTAAGCCCCACTTGAAATAGAAGATATGTATCAAAGTGCATCCTTGTGGTAAGGCCACAGATAAATGCCTCCCTCCTCTGAGCATGAGTGCACACACACACACACACACACACACACACACACACACGAGTTTCAGTGATTCTTTTTCTGTGCTTTATCAACCTCACTCTCCCTGGTGCAATATTTTCATTGAAAATTGATTGAAAATGGTTAAGCCCATCTGTCCTTAAGGTTAGACACTGTGCCCTGCTATCGCTCTCTCTGCCAGCTGCCCTTATCGTCAGTAGACTGAACACCACATGAATGTTTGTTTCTTCCTGTCAACCCTTCTCAACACTAGGTTGAAGTCTTCATTCTTCATAGGAGACACTCTGAGGTCACTAGTTACATGCAGGCAGCTGCGTTCATTCCTCAACTCCGATGGCACAATAAGCAAACCCTCCTTCTCAGGGTACTGCTTCCAGTTTTTATGATAAGGCTGTCCCTTGACCCCATATCAGGTTTCCTTCTCTGTACTTTACACAGACTTGTCCTGATTCCTCAAGGCACATCTCAGACCCTCTTTTCTTCATGACGCTTCCCCCCAGCGACCTAGGCAAAATGCATAAACTCACCGATTACACTACTGACTCTGTGTCCTTGGTGCCCTGCATCCCACCAAGAATCGCATATCATAATATCTGTTCCACATCTACCCACATCCACCAAAGCTGTTCAGGGCAACAGACACTCCCCAACGTACAAAGGCTGGTGAACCATAGTGTTGTGGATGGCCCTGGTGCTTCCTGTATTTTGGTGTTAATTCAGCCTTCGCAGGAGGGGTTGTCTGGAACAAGGAATGAGTCACGAATTCAGGTGACTTCTTGTGTACCTTCCCCGAATGAATAAAGGGACCAATCACTGGGCGAATAGGCAGGACTTCCAGGTTGGTCAGAGGAAGAGAGGAAGCTGGAGTGAGTGAGGGGCTTTTTGGATGGGGATATGAGAGGACAAGATGTAGCTAATAGTGTCTCCCAGTTTCAACGGTGAATCCACCACCAGAGGGTTTAGATTTACTATGGCTGACAAGCTTAAGATTCTAGTTGTTGCCCCTAGAGATTGAGTTACCATTGTTTCTGAACTACGTTTGTGTGGTGTTTTCCTTCACTGGTGATCCGACTGAGTTCCAGAGAGAAAGGTACGGTGGCAAAGCGTGGGTTTGCTGGCTGTGCTTCACAAAAGGCTGTGGGGGTTTTGAAGTAGGGGGCTGGTATGGTAATGACCTACCAGTGGGAACTTAGTGAGCTGGGTGGAGAGATTTAGAAGCTCTGAGATCAGAGAGTCTCTATGAGATAGGAACAAGCCAGTCAGTCATTGCCTGCCAGTGCATGGCTAGCCAGCCCACCAGGGCAGAGAATAGCTGGGTATAGTGTGGGGACTTGCTGTTGCTTTTTAATATTTCCCACAGTGCCACCATATGTTGAAAAAACTGCCATATATCATAACAGTATTTCATATAACCAGCCTCCAAAATACCTACGCCCTGTTTACTCTCACCTGCTTTAAGACTGCTAAGAACACATACATTGATCTAGAGATGAGCTGAATCATCTTATGTAGCCGAACTGGCTCAGTGGGTAGAGGTACTTGCCACCAAGGAGGACCTGAGTTCCATTTCCCAAAACCACATGATGGAAGGAGAGAACCAATTCCTTCAAGTTGTCCTCTAACCTCCAGTGCATGCCCTGGGGGTACACACATACACTGATACATATATACATAAAACTCATCTAATACAAGCCCCATTTTGTAATGAAGTGTTGTGTAGCATATGTAATTTATTCTATTTTGTGGTATATAAGTATGCTTTTGTCCTACTTTAGAGTCAAAATCTTAGGTTAAACATTCATAAGTTTGAGATCCTATATAGTTCTACCTAGCTGTCACCTCCAGTGCTTATTAAATGACCACCCCAGAAAAATCCATATTCCCTTGTACATCTCATCCTCAACTTGGTGCTTCTGTCCTGGAGGCTTCACAAAAGAGTGGCCCCGTGAGGGCTCTTAATTCACTGTCATTCATAAACCTCCAGCCCCACATTTACATGAAAGGTGGCCATTCTATGATACGTTGCCTCCTTACTTACAACACTTATACTATGTCCTGAAAACACACCTAGTGACTAATAAAGTCTATGGTCACTACGTAGCTTCACCATAGCCTTCATCTCCCTTGAGCCCAGTCCTCCAACTGTAGGAGCTTTCATTCCTTCCAAAACTCACAAATACCATTTTCTCAAAAGATAGCCATCCTTTGGCCAGCAACTTCTCAGGATTCCACCACAGAAGGGATTTCCTGACCTTCCAAAACTGTGATTATAACCTGAACTGTTCTTTTATCTAGGTTCATTTTGACATGATAGCATCGCAGACCCTTGTTAGGAGAAATTAGAGAAAGAATAAGAGGAGAGGAGAAGAGAGGAGAGACCCCAGTGAAGGCAAATCCCCTATGCACTAAGAACTAGGACCCACCTCCAAAAAGGCCCATGGAACCTTCCACTATTCTCTTAAGTCACCAGGCCATCTATAATGCATGGGCTTTGGAGCACTCTCATCCATACCACAGAATCCACCGCACTTTCCGGAATAGGCTGGAGTCCAGTTCATTTCTTATTTGTGACTGTTGCCTTGGTTATGAAATGCTGCCCTCTCTAGAGTAAGAGCTAAAGCAAGATGCATTAAATCCATTCTTCCTAGGTGTCCCATTTCAACCTCCCAAACCACATTCTCTGTTTTGGGTTGAATTGTGTCCCCTCCCCATAAGACACATTGAAAATTCCCTAGTACCTTGCAGTGTTGTACCATATGTAGGTAGAGTCTTTGAGAGGCAACCAAATTAAAACCAGGTCTCTTCTCCCAACCCCTTCTCTTACAATTTCTGACAATGGGTTTCTCTTATCATGTGAAGAGGATCCTAAAAGAAAGAACAGTCAGTGTAGGCTCTAATGATGGTGACTGTGGAAGACTGGAAACTGGAATTCCATTAATAGAGCCCTGATCAAGGAGGGTCAGAATGGGTCTTAATTCAATATAACTGGTATTCTTACATAAAAGGGAAACTCAGACTCAGATGTAAGGAGACACATGTTGGATGAAGAAATGGAGATAAAGGAAGAAACCCACCTACTAATCAAGGAATGCAGACACCCTAATCAGGGCAGCAAACCCCAGGAGCCAGTGCATGGTCAATAAGCTTCCCTTCAGTCTCCTTGTCCTCATGGGCTGAAAGGTGTTGGCTCAAAATCCATATGCTGAAGTCTTAACCTTCCATGCCTCAGAATGCAGTTGAATTTGGTCTTTAACGGGGTAATTAAGTTAAAGGAAGTTCCCTAAAATGGGCCCTAATCCAATCTCTCCAGGATCCTTATAAGAGTAGGGCAAATGAGAGACTCCCTGCTCAGAGCAAAGGTCCTGTGAGGATAGAGGAAGAAGGCAATGTCCGCAAGCTTAAAAGACCAGCCTCAAGAGAACCCCAACCTAGTTACATGTTGATCTCAAACTTCCAGACCCCAGAAGGAGTGAGACAAGTCTTCTCTTGATTGAGCCATTAGGTCTGTGGTATTTTGGGATGATAGCCCAAGGCACAAATACATTTTCCTTCGGCCTTCTTTTAGTGTATATTTCTTTTTCATTGTACTAGACATGAATTTTCTTGTGGACAGTATATAATATTGCTTTTCATGAAATAGTAAAAAAAAAAAAAATGCCCCATGAGGAAGTTTTACTCAGTAACAAAGAAGGGAAAATGTCCATGATTAACTTGTAAAGGAGAGTGGAGAGAAGAGGCTGGGGATAGCTCAGATCAGAGGCTTGGCATGAGGAAAATCCTGGATCCAGTCTCAACTCTGACAAGTAAACTCCTATAGGCAGGAGAGATCTTTGACATTCCGTGAGTCACACAGAACATGCACTTATGGATTCAAGGAGCAGATAGATTCTGGGTACCCAGAATGATGCCTGCTCCATTTCTACAATGTAGGGAGGTAGGAGCTCGCCATCTCTACCACCACAGTTGTATGTATAGACATCCCATGCGTAAGATGTACAGCTTGCCAAGAGTAATGAACAAAAAGCAACATGGGGACCATGCTTAAGCATACAGCTTTGAGAATGTGGCTCAGTCCATTAATCATGTTCTAGCTGTGTGCTCCTCACCAAGCCTCGCCCCTCTTTGGTTTAATAAAGCAGGAAGAATGTTATAAAGTCACAAGTGAAAAAAAAATAAAGTCACAGGTGTCTTTGGCCACACAGGTAAGTTCTAGATGTACTAATGGCCTAGCCCATATAACCAGGAACATTATGGTCACTCTGAGGCTGGTCACACTACTTTAGCATGGCCAATTACATAGCAAGGCCTTTACTGGTCTCTCTGCTGCAACTCAACTTGTTTGTACAGCACTTCTACTGCAGGGGTCTTTAATGCCAACAATGCTCCTTTGCTCAGCACAGAATACAGGAGGTCAGGAATTCTCCCAAGGACTTTGGGGGTCATGAAGAAAAGATACCCATATTGGATGGGAAAAAAAGAGAACACCCTCTAAACTCCTCAGAAAGCAAAGTAAGTAGATTGCTGTGTTCTTCACACACACCAAAACAATTCACACATCAAACTGTCACATCCCAAAACCAGAGGAAAAAATCCAGGATTATTTCATAACTCTGACCCTGAATATCACCACTATTTTTTTCAATAAACTGATTTCCCAATATTTGGAAGCATAGAGATAGAAATTATCTCTATCAATAGTCACTAGAATATATCATGACAATAATTTAATTTGTCACTTATATTCAGAGTCTAGCTTGGGAGTTGACAAATCACTTACATGGCAGTGTGTAAAAGCTAAAGATAAAGCTGGGAGCGCAGATGACAGCTGAGCAGATAAGGGAACTCTGTGCACCCTACTCTGTTCTTATCACCTGGACCATCAAAGGCTTCGGGTCTACCAAGACCAGCACATGTTTGCACTGAGCCCTGCAAGAGGATCCATTCCAGCAGGACCTCTCACTCCCCTGCTGAGTTTCAGGCCTATGACATATCTCAAACTGGATTGGCCTGAGCATTGGCCTTGGATCCACCTGTGTCATTTTAAGCTTAGAAGGCAGGGTCAGAGCTCCGTGATGAGCAAGCAAATCAAAGGTCGAGAGTTATCCTGGAGAGCTGCCATTCCTCTCTGCTGTTTAGCAACAAAAACGGTTTGAGGTAAAATGTGAGTGTGGGGTCTCATTTGGATTCCATGTTAAGGTATGTCCCTTACTGTACCTCCCCCATTAAGCAACTACACTTGGATTTTGATTTCGGGCATCAAGAATTCTGGGTAAGATGCTTCTGCACAAAACAAAAGAAAACAAAGCACAGGCAAACAAACAAACAAACAAAAATCAATAAAACAGAACCAAAGACAGAACGGTGGTGAGACTGAAAGACAATCAGCACAGACAGGAAGAATGTCCTCCAGCTTCCTCATGACTAAGAGCCATGTGACATCTTAGCCATGTGGTACAGCTCTCCTGGGTGGGCAGCACAAAGCACAGCGGAGACTCGACCCGACCTACAACAGATTGTCAGGGACTGACAGCTAAACACAGTCATGGAGGCTGTAAACGCTAGCCATGGTGTTTCCTGGCGTTCTCGTAAACCTCAGACAGCCAAGGTTTCCATGACAAACACTGCCAGCTCTTGCTCCTTTCATCTTCCTGAACAGTGTGGTTTTCTCGCATTGGTTTTTATTTTTAATTATGTACACGTGTGTTTGTTCTATGCCTACCCATTTGTCTGTGCATGGTATATGTACGTGACTGCAAGTGTCCATGGAAGAAATGGCATCAAGCCCCCTAGAGCTGGAACTACAGGCACTTGTGAGCTACCGGGTATGCGAGCTGGGAATTGATCTTGGGTCATCTGTAATAGCAGCATATGTTCTTCACCCCTGAGCCCATCTCTCAAGCTTCAGGGGTGGTGTCCTTCATGGAAGGTGAAGGGGACCAATGCAGGAAGGCTGAGAAGGGTTCAAAAAAAATCTCTTGATATGACAAATTTTGTCATTTTTTTTCTTTTTAAGTAAGTAGTGATAATTGGAAAATAAACTTACTGCTAGCCAAAGTCTAGGATTTTAATGCAGGCCTTTTAAATAATGAGCACTTTACATGGTTACACTATGCAACGATAAAGGTTATGTCTACGTCATTTCTCTACCGTCTTAGAATAAACCACAGATTACTTCTGAAGCTTCCATAAGACTGAGCAAGACATGAATGTGTGATTTTTTACATTTATTTTATTATTTTTGAGAATCTCATACATAAGTACTGTATTGACATAATTTCCACCCCATTTGCTCCTCCTCCAACTCTTCCCATGTCCCCCAAACTCCTCAAATTAATGAACTCTTCTCTAGTTATCAGTGCTATGCAGTGTATACACACACACACACACTGAGAGAGAGAGAGAGAGAGAGAGAGAGAGAGAGAGAGAGATACATATATATAAATGCAACCTGATGAGTCCCTTTTGTGTCGTGTATTTAGTGTACATGTGTTTTAGAGGTGACCACTTGAGGTTAGATAACCTTCTAGACCTTGGATAAGTCTGATTCTCCCTGTCATTAGTCATTGATTGTCTGTGACTCTTGATTTAAAGAGGAGACCTTGTAAGATTTTCCCCATCCACACAGGGATTCTGTGTTGGTTAGTTTTTGTCAACTTGTCACAAACTCCAGTCATCTAGGAAGAGGGAATCTCAAGTGAGAAAATCAGATTTTCCTGTAGATATGTCTGTGTGGCATTTTCTTGATTGATGTGAGAGAGTCCAGCTCACTGTGAGCCTTATCCTTGGGTAGGTGGTCCTGAGTTGTATAGAAAAGCTTGTTGAACAAGCCATGGAGAGCAAAACTGCCCTGACTTTCCTTCATAATGAACTACAGGACTGTAAGGTAAACTAAACCCCTTTCTCCCCAAGTTGCTTTTGGTTGTGATGTTTCATCACAGCAGGTGTCAACCAGTGTCACTGTACAGGTCTTCTTTGGGCTGGTATTTTGTTAAGATTTCATTAGTGCGGTGTCTCTCTCACACGGAGAAGATGGTCCTCAGACGACGCTTCTCTTTTTAGAAGTCAGCTACACTTACCTGTGGGTATAAGAATAAATATCTAGGCCACAGTTAGAGATTATATTGGTTTAGAAAAATGGCTGTGGTAGGTTCTTATCTAGGGTCCTGACTCTCCAGCCAAGGGAACTTGTCTACATATATAGTACCTTGGTACTATAATCATGAATTCCCTCCCATTAAGTAGGCCTTAAGTCCAATTAGGTGTTATCACCAAGATACAAGTGCCACTATTGTCCCCTTGGGGCTATCTTGCTGTTCTGGTAATTACTGTGCTTTGTAGGTGTCACAACTGGGTACAACTATTGATTCCTTTCCTCTTTTGGTGCCTTACAAAGCACATTTAGATACTACTCCTCAGGAAGAAGGCTGCAGGTCAGTTCTAGCTAGGTTCCTCCAAATCCTATGTCTGATGTATGTGGGTCTTACCATCAAGTTTCAGAGAACACTTGGGGGCAATGGTAAAAGCCTAGATTGTTTTGGGAGTCTCTTGGACTCCCCTGACCAACAGCTCAATGGGAGTTTCTTGTGTCTGGCAATGAGTTTTTTGTTAAGTAGTTTATGGCTCTTGTGAGGAACAGTAGCACCCTGGCATAACTTCATTTAAAACACATAGAATATGTAAATGTAAGTAAATATAAAATCATATTCTCCTTATGGCTTTTTAAATCATGTTTAGTGTGCTTTTTCCCTCTTCCTTTCACTCCCTTGGTAGTACCCTCCCCCCACCTCGGATGAAGTTTCCTCCACTCCATCTTTTTCATTTCCCCCTTTGTAACATCTGTGTCCTATCAAGCCTCCCTCTAGATGAACAAAGGCGAACCATTCTGGATTCAAGTAGCAAGTCATGCCTTAAATCTCTCTGGATGTGGCCTTACCTAAGCTTTGGAATCTATGGAGGAATTATTGACTTGTCCAAAGTTCACAGTAAATGGGTCATCATTTGAGTGACTCAACAATATGGCACTGAAAGACCTTAAGCTTTTCATATTTGTCTGAAAGATTTGGGGTATGACCTGAGTGGCTGTGAGAGGGAGTGGGTGTTTCTGGTGATCCAAGGCACTTGTGAGCACACTGCTCCTGCAGTGGCACGCTCTCAACTATGTCAAGACGAGGATTTCAAGAGTATGATAAAGGAACAGGTGAAGGATGTCAGTATATTCAATGTGAGCTGAATTCTAGGGTATGAAAGGACCCAGATATGCCAAGAGGGGAAAAGGCTTTGGAAGTGTCTCCACTCCCTAGACAATGCCTTATAGCCACCCCAAGTCTCAAAAAGTGAAGGCTGATACACTCACTAAAATTGGTGCAATTGACACTAAACCCTCCTTCGATTTATTGATGGAATATAGGTAAGAGCCAGTGGGGAGGGAAGTAAACGTGGGTCAGTAAGTGAATCTCCCTTCTGGCTCCCACACACTCGGGGAAGGCCAGTCTTGTCAGTTTTGTTAAGTTAGTAAAGTACACTTCTCTATGTGTCTGTGATGGAGTTTCCAGACATAGAGCCTGAGGGCTTTGACCTATCCAGTACTTTAATCTCCTGAGGAATTCTTACTATGATGGCACTGGGAGAGTGGTACAACCTAGCTAGATGCAGGTCCTGGGAACCAAGACCTTAGCTTGCCTTTTTTCTGCTTCCACATCCCCCTTCCCCTGACTGATAGCTTGAAAACCATGAGTCAAAATAAGTCTTCCACCCTCAGGCTCTGTCAGATGGTTTTTGGATTTTTGTTTTGTTTTGAATCAATGACTAGACATCCACTGTTTCTACGTCGGCTACAAAACAAAGGGAGTCCTGTCCTAGGTGAGAAATCTTAAATCCTTTACTAGCATAGAGATATCATGGTGCCCTTCCTATCTATCTGCCTATATTATCAACATGAGCCCCACCTCCTTCTGCAATGCTGAACTGATTGGATTCTAATCTCTGTCTTTACTAGGAGGACTAGGGATTAATTCCTGAATGGATTGTTCAGAGAAGCGTGGCAATCTCAGTTTCTTCTGTTATTGGAACTAGCTTAAAAGAAAGGGGCATGTGAGCTAGCCTTGGCTAAGGAGACAGGACAGCTGGTCTCTCAGGGGGGTGGGGCTTTCCCCAGCTTTCAAGTCAGCCAACTTCAAATCAGCTCAACCCCAAACTCCATGTTAAACAAAATGAGCTGGCTGTAGAGTTTCTCCTCCTCGAAGCTTGAAGTGCACCAAATGAAACAAACATCAACACTCACAGCTCATACTCACCTGCTTTACGCAGAACCCACATCACCAGTGACAGCCACAGAAACACAGTGAAAATTCTTCCACATGACCTGTTTAGAAAACAGAGCATTGCTGGCCAAGTCTTATCAAACTGAGTAAAATCTCCAATGTCTATCATTTACTATTGTGTACATTGAAGCACTTTAGAGCTATGACTCCTGATTTTGACTTCCTGGCTACTTGTTAATGCTGTTGCTTTAGTGGCAAATAACACTACTCAAGAAATGCTGATGAGGGTCCAGTTTAATCACCGACAAAGACACCATCACTTCAGACCATGTATTTCCATTGTGACAACAGATTTTCCCAGCTTCCCAGTAGGTGCAAGCCAAGCAGATGAACACATATCTGATAAAGAGTAGACACAGTCAGAACCTTGGTCTTGCCCCGCCCTTTTCTCATTGGCCTGTATACTGCCATCAGTAATTAATTTATTAAAGTAGAGTAAAAATCAAATCTCCCCGTGGACCACACTTTCCTACTAAAAACAGAGACTATGGAGACCTTGTGAAAAAATTCAATTTCTGAGGCTCCATCTTGGACCTGCTGAACGAGAAGCAAGCATTCGAACAAAACTTCCCATGACTGTGCACAGCAGAGATGGAAAGTGCTTACTATAGGATGAGGCCTTCCCAGCAAAAGGAGGAGGCAGGGCTAGTCTCTGGTGAGTCAATGAGAACCTGAGAAAGTCCCTGAAAGAGCCAGGAAGCCAGCAAGCAAGCATTTGTCACAGCCTGCAGAGCATGTCTGGGCAGCATTTCCATGGGGCTGTGGTGAGTGCCCTGGCAAAAGTCAATCCGGATGCTGGGAGTTCCAGACTCATCTTGGCTTTAATATCAGCAGAGAAGCACACTTCTGGATAGAAACACGAAATGCATCAAGAGGAAATCAAGGTTAGTACCTGGATCCAACCTGGAGCCAGGAAAGCCAGGTCAGCTTGGGGCATTCAGCACCTGAGGCCTGCCAACAGCTCATGGTGAGCAAGTAGGGCTGCATGTGCATCCTGCTGGGGAGCTCCTGAGCACAGGGGAGAAGCTGGCTGCAGGACCAGCACAACGCTGTTCTAGAAGAGACTGCCACTGCAGCAGCCCTCAAACCCATTAAGAAGTGTACATGTTGGTAAAAGAGACAAAATTATTAGAAACAATAGGTTTATCCTCCCCTTTCAAGACTCAAAAGGGGCAACTATATAATTATAAAAACTACTATTATTTGTTAATAATAATTTTACAGACCCACCATTTTGACTCCTAACCACCAGCAATCAAACAGTTAAAAATTAAGACAAAGGTTAATATTCACAAGGGCTTAGAAATTTCAAAATTAGTGCATGGTATACACACAAAGTTAATTAACCAAGGGGGATGTATGCTGGCCCTTGATTATAAGGCCTACTATATTCATTCTCATATTATTTTAAAAATTAACCAGCTTCAATAGGAATGCAAAGGCTTTTTGACAAAATCAATGAATGACACTAGAGTTTTTCCAGAAAATATAAACACAAACACAAAAAAGAAGGAGAAAGAAAGGGGAGAGAAAAATCTAGAATAAAACATAGATTATCCTACATATATTAACACACACATATATATTATAATAAGTTAATATATTGATATAATATCACATATAATACATTTCAGTGTGTCTTCTTTCATATGTTCTGCAACATTTATATCAAACAGCATATAAAAGTACTCATTGGTATAAACTATGACATTAAAACAATATTACAAACTTATAAATAAGAAGATGTGTTCTGAGATGGAACCAAGAGACCGACAGACCTACTATATGAGGTCATTTGGCCTGAGCCGTCTGCAAGACCTCAGCAAGTTCCAAGTTCTCTGATAAAGGCTGATTTCCTCTTCTCTGACTTCCCTGGCCTTGTGCTCATAGAAGCAGAATACAAAAAAAGTGAATGATAATAGACACAGGATTAAAAATATAGATTAAAGAGAAAGAAGGTGCAGTGGATAAATGTGTATACTAAAATGAATAAGAAGAAATAAAATGAGAGCTGACTGGAGGAATGACTCGGTGGATAAGAGCACTCATTGCTCTTGCAGAGAACCAGGGTTCAATTCCCAGTACACTCACATTCACAGTGTCTCCCAAGCACCTGTAACTCCAGTTTCAAGGGATTCAATGCCCTTTTGTAGCCTCTACAGATACCATGCTCACACATAGTCTATGATACACATAGAATTATATAATTAATATATCTAAAAACATTTTAAAGGGAAAGAAGTGGTAGGGAAATTCTGCATACACTTTAAGCAGCAGCTAAAATGAAAGCAATGGAATGAATGGTCTACATCATAAAACTCAGACCCAAAGCAAAGGAACAAAAAGGAAGAGATCCTGAGAAGCACATGTGATCTACAAAATACAAAGTTTATCAAACTATGCTTTCTATTCACAATGTAAAAGGAGAGAATACAATTGAAAGGGAATGAAGAAAACAGATGCTCACAACAATACTTCTGGATCTAACAATACTTAGAGTCAAGTCGCTATGTCTGTGCTAAGTTGATGGCACAGAGGAGGGACTTGACTCAAGGAATAGAAGAGGCAACAGATTAAAACCACTTGCAGAGTGAGCAATACACACAGAAGCTACCAGAGAGCCATCATAAAGCCAACTGAGTCTCTGATAATGAAGAGTCCCCTAAGTGGGAAAGAAAAAAATCTCAGCAATCTACCACACTTAAGATATTCCTCAAAAACAAACAAAAACCCTGAGAGGTAGACCTGGAATCATAGGCTGGTTGGTGTGTAGCCAGAGCCTCAGGAAGCTGAGGCAGGAGGAACAAGAAGGATGCAAAGAGGCCAACCTAGATGATTTAATAAAACCCTGCTCCAGAGTGAAAAATACAAAGCAGGCAGATCAGTGGGAGAGTGCTTGCTTGGGAGCATGGGGCCATGTTGTCGGTCTCTGCACTGTTAATAATAATAATAATAATAATAATAATAATAATAATAATACACCAGAAACAAAATATACATGTTAAGCACATTCAACATGTATAGAAAATAAGTTACAGGATATTATTGGCAACAAGATGTCACCTCAGTAACTGACTTCAAGGGGAGAGATATGATCTCTGCATACACTGGCAGGACATAGTGTTTCAGCCCAAGAGAGAAAGTCAGAGTCGTCAGATTTAATCAGAGTAGAAGTCATCACCAGAGACCACAAAAAAAAAAAAACTCAGAAATTCCGAGGGAAGTAAAGCCAGAATCAAGAATTTCTAGCTAAAGTTCATTTTTAAGAATAAAGGCGAGCTTTTTGAAAAAAAAATGAAAATGTGCTACTCTGAAGCCATTGCTGGGAGAGAAAACAAATCCCTCTATCTCAGTGATTCCTAAAATACTTCTGCCTCAAAGTGCAGTTGCTGGGGGCCAGTTTTGAGTGTGAAGCTTTCTTCAGGTTTATTTCCCCTTCTCTTTAGTTGTCTGGAAGGCAATGCTTTATGACAACTCATGGGACAGGTTCTTTCAGTAAGCAAAAACATCACAGGACACACACTTATGCACACATGAGCACACACATATGTACATGCACACATGTGTGTACATGCATAGCCACAAGCAAATGTACACATGTACACACATGCAAGTTATACCATAGGATACAGGTTTGAGGAGCCCCTTGTATAAAATAATCTACAGATGCTCAAAGTGCCTTCTACAAAATAACATTACACATGCCTTGTACACATCCCTCCAAACCCATGGACAGACGTCCCTGTCCACAGTCACTGAGTCAGAGCACAGGTTTCTCTGTAGGCATCCAGGTCCCTCTGCCTCCCTTTGACCACTCACTCCCCACAGTGGCTTGGGCTCTTGTTGCTCACTTTATTTCAAAGCAGCCAGGATCTGTTTTCTTACAACTAGAAAGCCTTCAGAAGCAAACAGGCGATGCTTGTAACCTTACTCAATAGGATGCTCAGTCATCCTTCCATAGATGGGCAGGAGACACCTATGAGAGAGCACTGTGGCCTCTCAAAGGAGAAGCAGAGTCTAGTCCAAAGGGAATGTCCTGCCAACTGTCCTTTAAAAACCATCAGGAGCCGGAGGACAGAGACCTGCCCTGCAGAGAGCGCCATCTTGGCTCCGGGACTCCGCCGAACTTAGTCTACAGGTTAGAGTGAGGACCACAGAGGCAGACAGCTTCTGGGACAGGCGGGAGCCACAGAGCCGCTGAGGCAGCACCCTTTTGGGGCCGCAGACATCCGGCACCCTCCCAGTCGGGGGACAGTGACCTGCCCTGCAGGGAACGCCATCTTGGCTCCGGGACTCCGCCGAGCTTAGTCTCTACAGGTCAGAGTGGGGACCACGGGTGCAGACGGCTTCTGTGACAGGCGGGAGCCACAGAGCTGCTGAGGCAGCACCCTTTAGGGGCCGCAGACATCCTGCACCCTCCCAGTCGGAGGACAGAGACCTGCCCTGCAGAGAGTGCCATCTTGGCTCCGGGACTCCTCCGAACTTAGTCTACAGGTTAGAGTGAGGACCACAGAGGCAGACAGCTTCTGGGACAGGCGGGAGCCACAGAGCCGCTGAGGCAGCACCCTTTTGGGGCCGCAGACATCCGGCACCCTCCCAGTCGGGGGACAGTGACCTGCCCTGCAGGGAACGCCATCTTGGCTCCGGGACTCCGCCGAGCTTAGTCTCTACAGGTCAGAGTGGGGACCACGGGTGCAGACGGCTTCTGGGACAGGCGGGAGCCACAGAGCTGCTGAGGCAGCACCCTTTAGGGGCCGCAGACATCCGGCACCCTCCCAGCCGGAGGACAGAGACCTGCCCTGCAGAGAGTGCCATCTTGGCTCCGGGACTCCGCCGAACTTAGTCTACAGGTTAGAGTGAGGACCACAGAGGCAGACAGCTTCTGGGACAGGCGGGAGCCACAGAGCCGCTGAGGCAGCACCCTTTTGGGGCCGCAGACATCCGGCACCCTCCCAGTTGGGGGACAGTGACCTGCCCTGCAGGGAACGCCATCTTGGCTCCGGGACTCCACCGAGCTTAGTCTCTACAGGTCAGAGTGGGGACTACGGGTGCAGAAGGCTTCTGGGACAGGCGGGAGCCACAGAGCTGCTGAGGCAGCACCCTTTAGGGGCCGCAGACATCCGGCACCCTCCCAGTCGGAGGACAGTGACCTGCCCTGCAGGGAGCGCCATCTTGGCTCCGGGACTCCGCCGAACTTAGTCTGTACAGGTCAGAGTGAGGACCACAGAGGCAGACAGCTTCTGGGACAGGCGGGAGCCACAGAACCGCTGAGGCAGCACCCTTTTGGGGCCGCAGACATCCGACACCCTCCCAGCAGGAGAACAGTGACCTGCCCTGCAGGGAGCGCCATCTTGGCTCCGGGACTCCGCCGAACTTAGTCTGTACAGGTCTGCTGACAGAGGATACTCAGAATCCCCAGAAGAACAACCTCTGAACAGAGACAACTATAACAACTCCAGAGATTACCAGATGGCGAGAGGTAAAGGTAAGAATCTTACTAACAGAAACCAAGACCACTCACCATCATCAGGACCCAGCACTCCCACTTCGCCCAGTCCAGGGCACCCCAACACACCTGAAAAACTAGACCTGGATTTAAAAGCATATCTCATGATGATGGTAGAGGACATCAAGAAGGACTTTAAAGAACTACAGGAGAACATGGCTAAAGAGTTACAAGTCCTTAAAGAAAAACAGGAAAACACAACCAAACTGGTAGAAGTCCTTAAAGAGAAACAGGAAAACACATCCAATCAGATGATGGAAATGAACAAAACCATACTAGACCTAAAAAGGGAAGTAGACACAATAAAGAAAACCCAAAATGAGGCAACACTGGAGATAGAAACCCTAGGAAAGAAATCTGGAACCATAGATGCAAGCATCAGCAACAGAATACAAGAGATGGAAGAGAGAATCTCAGGTGCAGAAGATTCCATAGAGAACATGGGCACAACAATCAAGGAAAATGGAAAATGCAAAAAGATCCTAACTCAAAACATCCAGGAAATACAGGACACAATGAGAAGACCAAACCTACGGATAATAGGAGTGGATGAGAATGAAGATTTTCAACTCAAAGGACCAGCAAACATCTTCAACAAAATTATAGAAGAAAACTTCCCAAATATAAAGAAAGAGATGCCCATGAACATACAAGAAGCCTACAGAACTCCAAATAGGCTGGACCAGAAAAGAAATACCTCCCGACACATAATAATCAGAACAACAAATGCACTAAATAAAGATAGAATACTAAAAGCAGTAAGAGAAAAAGGCCAAGTAACATATAAAGGCAAGCCTATCAGAATTACACCAGATTTTTCACCAGAGACTATGAAAGCTAGAAGATCCTGGACAGATGTTATACAGACATTAAAAGAACACAAATTCCAGCCCAAGCTACTATACCCAGCCAAACTCTCAATTAACATAGATGGAGAAACCAAAGTATTCCACGACAAAGCCAAATTCACACATTATCTCTCCACGAATCCAGCCCTTCAAAGGATAATAACAGAAAAAAACCAATACAAGGACAGGAACCACGCCCTAGAAACAACAAGAAGGTAATCCCTCAACAAACCTAAAAGAAGACAGCCACAAGAACAGAATGCCAACTTTAACAACAAAAATAACAGGAAACAACAATTACTTTTCCTTAATATCTCTTAATATCAATGGACTCAACTCCCCGATAAAAAGACATAGACTAACAAACTGGCTACACAAACAAGACCCAACATTTTGCTGCTTACAAGAAACTCATCTCAGAGAAAAAGATAGACACTACCTCAGAATGAAAGGCTGGAAAACAATTTTCCAAGCAAATGGTCTGAAGAAACAAGCTGGAGTAGCCATTCTAATATCAGATAAGATTGACTTCCAACCCAAAGTCATCAAAAAAGACAGGGAGGGGCACTTCATACTCATCAAAGGTAAAATCCTCCAAGAGGAACTATCAATCCTGAATATCTATGCTCCAAATACAAAGGCAGCCACATTCATTAAAGAAACTTTAGTAAATCTCAAAGCACACATTGCACCTCATACAATAATAGTGGGAGACTTCAACACACCACTTTCACCAATGGACAGATCATGGAAACAGAAACTAAACAGGGACACAGTGAAACTAACAGAAGTTATGGATCAAATGGATCTGGCAGATATCTACAGAACATTTTACCCTAAAACAAAAGGATACACCTTCTTCTCAGCACCTCATGGTACCTTCTCCAAAATTGACCACGTAATTGGGCACAAAACAGGACTCAACAGATACAAAAACATTGAAATTGTCCCATGCATCCTATCAGATCACCATGGACTAAGGCTGATCTTCAATAACAAAATAAATAATAGAAAGCCAACCTTCACGTGGAAACTGAACAACACTCTTCTCAATGATACCTTGGTCAAGGAAGGAATAAAGAAAGAAATTAAGGACTTTTTAGAGTTCAATGAAAATGAAGCCACAACATACCCAAACTTATGGGACGCAATGAAAGCATTTCTAAGAGGAAAACTCATAGCTCTGAGTGCCTCCAAAAGGAAACTAGAAAGAGCACACATTAGCAGCTTGACAACACACCTAAAAGCACTAGAACAAAAGGAAGCAAATTCACCCAAGAGGAGTAGACGGCAGGAAATAATCAAACTCAGGGGTGAAATCAACCAAGTGGAAACAAGAAAAACTATTCAAAGAATCAACCAATCAAGGAGCTGGTTCTTTGAGAAAATCAACAAGATAGATAAACCCTTAGCCAGACTCACTAGAGGGCACAGGGAAAGCATCCTAATTAACAAAATCAGAAATGAAAAAGGAGACATAACAACAGATCCTGAAGACATCCAAAACACCATCAGATCCTTCTACCAAAGGCTATACTCAACAAAACTGGAGAACCTGGATGAAATGGAGAAGTTCCTAGACAGATACCAGGTACCAAAGTTGAATCAAGATCAGGTTAATGATCTAAACAGCCCTATATCCCCCAAAGAAATAGAAGCAGTCATTAATAGTCTCCCAACCAAAAAAAGCCCAGGACCAGATGGGTTTAGTGCAGAGTTCTATCAGACCTTCAAAGAAGATCTAATCCCAGTTCTTCACAAACTATTCCACAAAATAGAAACAGAAGGTACTCTACCCAACTCATTCTATGAAGCCACAATTACTCTGATACCTAAACCACAAAAAGACCCAACAAAGATAGAAAACTTCAGACCAATATCCCTTATGAATATTGATACAAAAATCCTCAATAAAATTCTTGCTAACCGAATCCAAGAACACATCAAAACAATCATCCATCCTGACCAAGTAGGTTTCATCCCAGGGATGCAGGGATGGTTCAATATACGGAAATCCATCAACGTAATCCAGTATATAAACAAACTCAAAGACAAAAACCACATGGTCATCTCGTTAGATGCGGAAAAAGCATTTGACAAGATCCAACACCCATTCATGATAAAAGTCTTGGAAAGATCAGGAATTCAAGGCCCATACCTAAACATGATAAAAGCAATCTACAGCAAACCAGTAGCCAACATCAAAGTAAATGGTGAGAAGCTTGAAGCAATCCCTCTAAAATCAGGGACTAGACAAGGCTGTCCACTTTCTCCATACCTATTCAACATTGTACTTGAAGTCCTAGCCAGAGCAATTCGACAACAAAAGGAGATCAAAGGGATACAAATTGGAAAAGATGAAGTCAAAATATCACTTTTTGCAGATGATATGATAGTATATATAAGTGACCCTAAAAATTCCACCAGAGAACTCCTAAGCCTGATAAACAGCTTCGGTGAAGTAGCTGGATATAAAATTAACTCAAACAAATCAATGGCCTTTCTCTACACAAAGAATAAACAGGCTGAGAAAGAAATTAGGGAAACAACACCCTTCTCAATAGTCACAAATAATATAAAATATCTTGGCGTGACTCTAACTAAGGAAGTGAAAGATCTGTATAATAAAAACTTCAAGTCTCTGAAGAAAGAAATTATAGAAGATCTCAGAAGATGGAAAGATCTCCCATGCTCATGGATTGGCAGGATCAACATTGTAAAAATGGCTATCTTGCCAAAAGCAATCTACAGATTCAATGCAATCCCCATCAAAATTCCAAATCAATTCTTCAACGAATTAGAAAGTGCAATCTGCAAATTCATCTGGAATAACAAAAAACCTAGGATAGCAAAAACCCTTCTCAAGGATAAAAGAACCTCTGGTGGAATCACCATGCCGGACCTAAAGCTCTACTACAGAGCAATTGTGATAAAAACTGCATGGTACTGGTATAGTGACAGACAAATAGACCAATGGAATAGAATAGAAGACCCAGAAATGAACCCACACACCTACGGTCACTTGATCTTCGACAAGGGAGCTAAAAACATCCAGTGGAAGAAAGACAGCATTTTCAACAAATGGTGCTGGCACAACTGGTTGTTAACATGTAGAAGAATGGGAATCGATCCATTCCTATCTCCTTGTACTAAGGTCAAGTCTAAGTGGATCAAGGAACTTCACATAAAACCAGAGACACTGAAACTTATAGAGGAGAAAGTGGGGAAAAGCCTTGAAGATATGGGCACAGGGGAAAAATTCCTGAATAGAACAGTAATGGCTTGTGCTGTAAGATCGAGAATTGACAAGTGGGACCTCATGAAACTACAAAGCTTCTGCAAGGCTAAAGACACCATCAATAAGACAAAAAAACCACCAACAGATTGGGAAAGGATCTTCACCTATCCTAAATCAGATAAGGGACTAATATCCAATATATATAAAGAACTCAAGAAGGTGGACTCCAGAAAGTCAAATAACCCCATTAAAAAATGGGGCTCAGAACTGAACAAAGAATTCTCGCCTGAGGAATACCGAATGGCAGAGAAACACCTGAAAAAATGTTCAACATCCTTAATCATCAGGGAAATGCAAATCAAAACAACCCTGAGATTCCACCTCACACCAGTCAGAATGGCTAAGATCAAAAATTCAGGTGACAGCAGTTGCTGGCGAGGATGTGGAGAAAGAGGAACACTCCTCCATTGTTGGTGGGATTGCAAGCTTGTACAACCACTCTGGAAATCAGTCTGGCGGTTCCTCAGAAAATTGGACATAGTACTACCGGAGGATCCAGCAATACCTCTCCTGGGCATATATCCAGAAGATGTCCCAACCGGTAAAAAGGACACATGTTCCACTATGTTCATAGCAGCCCTATTTATAATAGCCAGAAGCTGGAAAGAACCCAGATGTCCCTCAACAGAGGAATGGATACAGAAATTATGGTACATTTACACAATGGAGTACTACTCAGCTATTAAAAAGAATGAATTTATGAAATTCCTAGCCAAATGGATGGACCTGGAGGGCATCATCTTGAGTGAAGTAACACAATCACAAAAGAACTCACACAATATGTATTCACTGATAAGTGGATATTAGCCCAAAACTTAGGATACCCAAGATTTAAGATACAATTTGCTAAACGCATGAAACTCAAGAAGAATGAAGACCAAAGTGTGGACACTGTGCACCTTCTCAGAATTGGGAACAAAACACCCAGGGAAGGAGTTACAGAGACAAAGTTCGTAGCGGTGATGAAAGGATGGACCATTTAGAGACTGCCGTACCCAGGGATCCATCCCATAATCAACTTCTAAACGCTGACACCATTGCATACACTAGCAAGATTTTGCTGAAAGGACCCAAATATAGCTGTCTCTTGTGAGACGATGCTGGGGCCTAGCAAACACAGGAGTGGATGTTCACAGTCAGCTATTGGATGTATCACAGGGCTCCCAATGGAGAAGCTAGAGTAAGTACCCAAGGAGCTAAAGGGATCTGCAACCCTATTGTTGGAACAACATGATGTACTAACTAGAACCCCGGAGCTCTTGTCTCTAGCTGCATATGTATCGAAAGATGGCCTAGTCAGCCATCAATGGAAAGAGAGGCCCATTGGACTTGCAAACTTTATATGCCCCAATATAGGGGAATGCCAGGGCCAAAAGAATGGGAATGGGTGGGTAGGGAAGTGGGGGGCGCTATGGGGGACTTGTGGGATAGCATTGGAAATGTAATTGAGGAAAATATGTAATAAAAATATTAAAAAAAAAATAAAATAAAAACAGATGATCTGAAAAAAAAAAAAAAAAACCATCAGACCTGTGTTTGGAAAGGAAGACTTTACAGATGGACCAAGGTCTGAAATGGACTTACTGAATTCATCCTTTGGGAATATCTAACAGTTGGGTTTGAACTTGAAGGCAAAATAGTGCCCAAAGCTTCATAGTACAGAAGGAAAAATATGTAGTGTTTAAGAGACTTTACATTAATGTAGCCTTGGTCGGGACCTCACCTTGCATTTGCTAGCTGTGTACCCTTGAATAAATATCTCAGTGCCTCACTTTTCCTTTCTGTAAACTAGAATTATTCACATACCTCCCAGAGGCTATGAAGCTTTGTGACATGATGCACACAAAATGCATAGAGCTGTGCCTGGCCTGTCTGAAGCACACAATTACTGCTAGAAACTACTTTCATCACATGGAAAAAGAATGCAGACAAGATTCCTAGTTTGCTTGGTCAGAGATTTGCATAAGCCATGATCCATCTCTTGGAGTAATATGGAGAAAGCCATCCCAGCTTGCAATCCCTCAGCCCCAAGGGCAAGTGATGACAGTGGGTCACTAGATATGATCTCAAATGCTTGGTAGCAGGGAATGTCTCAGGGTGACATCACAGTGTGGTATCCAGCACTCAGTGGCAAGCAGCTTTGTATTCTTTCAAGAGTTTCCTATGGTCAAGCCAGTTGGGCTCTCATAGTCAAAATGCACACATCAAAAGAAGTGAGGGGCCCTCATGTATGGCGAGGCTTACCAATTCTGCACAGGTATCCCAACACAACAGCTGTGCTATGTCTTCAGAGTACCAGTGAACATGGCCACCCTGTGGTTCTGCAGCTGCTATATGGCCTGACCTCAGCTTGTCTCAAATGCAGCCCCACACCACAGATGTGGAGCACAAGACACCCACTGAGCAGGTGCTGGAAGCACAGTTACACCCTGGATTGACCTCTGTGGGCCATCCACAAAGGATGTTGTGCACAGATGGGGAATTTGCCTTGTGCACCTTTCAAAGGTGGTGCTAACCCAGGCGAGGGAAAAGAGTCTCAACTCAATGGGCAAGGTCCCTCGTAATCTTTGCCACTGAACTAAAAGCTTTCAAATGGGAGACAGAAGTGCCATAAATCATAGAGGTGACATTAAATAGTTGTCACTGTAACACTTAAGACTTGTTTTAAGTTCATTCCTTTCTGAAAGCTTGTAGCGAGTAATTGGATGACCTCCCCTCCACAAGCATGTCTTCTTTGGCTCAATACATGGGAGAGCAAGCCCCTGCACGGGCAGGCAGTTCTCAGCCACTGTGTGGTCTCTGGTCCCGGCCAGATGGGGAGTCGTCCGTTTTGTTTAAATGAAGACAGCTCTTGCTTCTATGACACGAGGGTGGCCACGGTTTTAACTGGACTTTCTTTCAAATTGCCCATTAATCTTCCTTCCCCCTGCCCTGCTGAATGAGTGACTGGAGTAAATTATTTACATTCTGATGTATCAAGAGCTCTCCTTGGGTTAGGCTCTCCTTGGACCTCATGGGCAGCCAGGCATACTTTCCTCAGGCCTGAGTCCTGAGAATCAATGTGGGATAATATGGAATCAGTTGTCTCTTTCTAGCCCCAAGCACACATGTCAGAGAAAAAGTTGCTTCTCCCTGACTTCCAGTGCCACCAGGAACTTCCCATCCTAACACTGCAGTCACTGGACTAGCCAGGGCTCTCAAACACCAATGTTCTGTACCGCTGAGGGGAAACCAAAGCCACACAGACCCTTCCCGAAAGATAGCTTTTCCCAGACTAACAGTGAATCCTTTATGGAAGAATGCTGACATCTGCCACAGCTCTCTAGGACCCGAAGAGTAGGAATCACCAGGCTGGAATATTGTCAAGTGATAGCAAGGGGAGGTAGCCGAGGAAAAGGATATCACTCACCTCTGATATCCACTTTTCTGGTGTGAATTCTCATGTTGACTTTCTCCATGCTGGGAATGGGCCCCAAGGTACCGTTAATATCAAACAGGCACTCTACGTGTCTTAGTGACAGCTGCAGCCTCCAACATCCACTTTAATAATGACCAGAGTAGACGGATCCAGGAAAGGCTAAGCAGGCAGGCATTCCTGAAGCAGGATCAAAGAATGAGAACAGACCTCCCACCTACTGCCTAAACATTTTTATATTAAGTTTAAATTAATCAGATTTTAACTACAAGAAGATAAATCAATCAATAGGCTCTGAAAGAAGATGGGATTACTAGATACTTCTTCAATGTTCTGCCTCCTGCATTTTTTCAGCCTTCCTTACAAGTTCCTAGCTTCATCTCACCAAATGAACAGTTGCTATATATACAAAGAGCGCTGATGCTCTCTCCCATGGTCTCAGTACTGGGGAGACCTAGGCAATAGGGCCATTGTGCATACTCGGCCAGCACAGATTATATGGCAACACCTCAGCCAAGACAAGTTTTAAAAGTAAACAAACGCAGTACTTCTCTCGGTGTTGTCCAAGTTTGGCCACTAGTGGCCACACTCTTCTGCTGAAAAATCACCCCAACCGTGCATCACTTCAGTTTGCTCCCTAGGAGAAGAATGTGAATGGGGGCTTTGTAGATGGGTGGTGGGTTTCAATTTCTTCATCTGACACTTTATAACAGTGTCCCTTGCAAGTACCTCCTCTCTGCTGACCCAACCTCCTCTGTCCATATCACACTTAGAACCAACAAACTGTCCACGAACCCACCTCTCCTCATGAAAATACGAATGCTGTGAAAGATCACACCAGCATTTTCTGTCCAAATCCTACCAGCCCTGTATAAATACTTGCCATTGAGAATTACCTGCATGAACACCATGACACAGACTTTAAAAGAAGAATAAAAAACCTCATCATAGAACTCAAGGAGTTTGAGAGAAGATACTTAGAAAGAGCTCAAGGAAACCAAGGGAAGGAAGCCTAGGGAGAATAAACACCAGAGCAGTGCCCAAGGAAACACAAACATATGGATGATGGAAATAATGAAGGTAGTGCAGACATTGAGAACAGCATTCAATAAGGAGACAGAAACACTGACAAAGACAGAGCTGAAATGAAGATGAACTGGAAAGCCCAATAACTCAACTAGAAAACTCAAAAGGCATTAAAGAGAAAATAAGGGTACAGAGAAAATAAGAGTATAAGGGTACAGAGAATACAGACTAAATAGGCAAGGAATAGGAAACAATTAAAAACACAAAAAGGGGACATACAGTAAATTTGGAGCACCATGAAGAAACCAAACCATTGAATTAGAGGAAGAGACAAGGAAAGGAATCTCAAGTCAGTAGCATAGAACAGATCTTCAACACAGCCATAGAAGAAAACAGCCTCAAAGCAAGGAAAGACATACTCATGCAGATTCAAGCAGCACACAGAACACCAAGTAGACAAAACTAGAAAAGAAAATGCCCAGGGCAGAGCATCATTAAAACACTAAGTGTTCAGAACCAAGGAAGTATATTGAATGCTGAGAGAAAGGAAGGAAGACCCATCAGAACAATAGCTGATCTTTCAATGGAAACTTTATAAGAGTCCGGAACAAGGCATTCCAAGTTCAAAGAGATCATGGTTGTCAGCCTAAACTAATATGGCCACAAAACAATCTGCCATAATTGAAGGAGAGAAACTTTCCACTACATAAATATCATATATATATAAATATCATATATATATATATCATATATATATAATATATATATTAAACCAAACCTAAAATAAAATAGGGAGAATTAATATTTTGGGCTGAAGAGAGAAGCAAGCATGGCCAAAAGACTATGGAAAGAAATAAATACCTAGCCATAATTATTAAAACACAAAGTACCACTGAATACACAAATAACACCAAAAATCAACAACACAATGACCACAAATAGCACACATTTCAATGATAACTTTAAGTAGCAAATATCTCAATTCTCCAATCAAAAAGCATGAGCTGGCTGAATGGATCAGGAAACTAAATGCATCTGTCTGTTGTTTCTAAGAAATGGACCCTAGCTTTAAAGATAGGCAGTGACTTAGAGTTAAAGGGTAAGGCAAAGTGCTCCCATCAAATGGAGCAAGCAGGCATCTTTATTCCAAGTTACCTCTATGTGCCTACACCAAAAAAATCTGAAAGAGCACACACACACACACAAATGACTGAACGATACAATGCAAAAACTTGGAAAAACAAGAACAAACCAAGTCCAAACAGAGTCAAGGAAAAATAATAAAAATCAGAGCAGAAATCAGTGAAATAAAAAAAGAAAAACAACAAAGAATCAATGAATCTTAAAACTTGTTCTTTGGAAAGATAATAATGACAGACCCTTGGCCCACATAGCCAAAAGAAAGCGGTGACACAAATTAAGAAAATCAGAAAAAAAAAAAAAACACAGAAACATTCCAAGAGATGCCAAAGAAATGCAGAATATTGTAAGGGAATATTTTAAAAATCTTCACTCTGCTAAAGTGGAAAACCTAAAAGGAATGGTGAATTTCTAGATTGAGCCAATCCACCAAAATCAAATCAAGAAGAGGCCAACCACATAAGCAAACCCCTAACAAATGAGAAGATTGAAGTAGTAACATAAAGACTCCAGCTTAAAAACAAAACACAGGGCCAGATGGATTCAAACCAGAATTCTAGCAGACTTTCAAAGATCTTTAGCCAATTCTTCTTAAACTATGAGAAAAAAAAAAGAAAGGAAGGAAGGAAGGAAGGAAGACAGACAGACAGACAGACAGACAGACAGAAAAAGAAAGGCATAAGAATACTCTCAAACTCCTTCTGTGAAGCCAATATCACTCTAATACCAGACCCAGATAAAGACACACACTAACACACACACACACACACACACACAAGAAATCCCATAGAACAATACCCCCAATGAATATAAATTTAAAAATGTTCAATAAAATACTTGCAAACAGAATATAGGCATAGGTTAGAAAAAATGTACACCATGACCAAATTGGTTATATACCCAAAATGCAGGGAATGGTACAACATACATGAATCAACAAATGAATTGAACTGCATAAATGAACTTAGAGACAAATGTCATATGATCATCCCAATAAATACAGAAAAAAAGCCTTTGAAAAAACACATTGTGTCTTAATAATAATCAAAGTCCTAGAGAATGTAAGAAGAAGGGAAACACACCTCCACACTATAAATGCCATGTATGAGAAATCTACAGCCTCCATCATCCCAAAGAGAGAAAAGTGTGACGCAGTCCCACTGACACCCACAATGGGACAGGGATGTCCACTAGCCTCACTCCTTTTCAGTACAATGCTCAAAGTACTAGCTGAAAGCAAGGCAAGAGAAAGGAATCAAAGAGATATGAGTAAGGATACAAGAAGTCAAATTGTCCCCTTTAGCAGATGACATAATACTGTATATTAGAGATTTAAAAAATCCTACCAGAAAACTTCTAAAAACAATAAATTCAACAATGCAGAAAAATCAACTTCTACAAATCAATGGTTTTCTATACACCACCAAGAAGCACACAGAGAAGGAGATTGTGGACACACTTTCATTCGCAATAGCCTCAAAGAAAGGAAAATATGTAGGAATAAACCTAACCACGGAAGTGGAGGACCAGGAAAACTTTAAACCTCTGAAGAAAGGCATTAGAACATGGAAAGACACACCGTATTCATAAATTGGTAGAATTAATTTCGTGAAAATGTCTATTCTGCCAAAAGCTACAAATCCGATGCAATCTCAATCAAAAATCCCCATTTTATTCCTCATATAAATAGAACAAACCATCCTAAAGTTTGTATGGAAATGAAGAAGACTCTCAATAGCCAGAATAATACTGCATGAGAAGAAAAAGAGTGAAAGTATTGTCATTCCAGATCTCAAGATGTGTTACAGAGCCATAACCATAAAAACAACATGGTACTGACATAAAAATAAACGCATAAACCAATAAAACAAAATCAAAGACCAAACCATAAGTACACATGATTTCAACCATTTAATATTTGACACAGATTACAAAAATAGAAGCTGGATAAAAGAAAGTATCTTCAACAAATGGTATTAGGGGAAGTCCTTGTCCACATGCAGAAGAATAAAATTATGCCCATACCTGTCATCTTGCACCAAAACTAACTCCAAATTGGTCAAAGACCTAAGTGTGAAACCCAAAGCACTGAAATTGCTAAAATAAAACAATGGGGTACCCTACTATAGTATCCTATCTATAGGGAAAGACTTTGTGAATGCAGCTACTAAAGAGTAAAGACCAACAACTGAGCAGTAGAACTTCTTAAAACTCAAAGATCTATACAGAGAAAGAAACAACAGTGTAAACAGGAAGAGCACACAATGAGAGAGAACCTTTACCAGCTACACATTCAACAGTCGATTGAAATCTAGAATATATAAATAACTAAAAAAAAAAAATTTTAAAAAGAACCATTCTAAAAATGGAGAAAGAAAAAATAAATAAGAAATATATATACCACAATCCCTAGCAATTAGAGAAATGCAGAGCAAAACAACTCTGACAGTTCATTTTACCCTATTCAGCATAGCAACAAACAACACGTGCTGGAGGAAATGTGTAGAACCTGAAACCCTCATTCACTGCTGATGGAAATGCAAATTGGCAAAGCCAGTATGAAAATCAAAGTGGAGAATTCTGAGAAGGCTAAAAGTAAAGCTACCATATGACCCAGCTATAGCACTTCTTGGCATATGCCTGACGGACTCAGAATGCCAAAGGATCTATAGATTCTTGCTCCACCATGTTCATTGCTACCCTTTACCAAATAACTAAGGAATAGAAAGAACCTAAATGTCTATCAACTGATGACTGTCTAATGACAATGTGGAACATATACACTATGGAAAACTATTCAGCTGTAAAGAAAAATAAAATCACGAACTTTTCAGGTAAGTGAATAAAACTAGAAAAGATCATACCGAGCCAAGTAACCCAGACTCAGAAAGTCAAACATCGTAGGTTCTCTCTCATTGGAGACTCCTAGCTCTCAATCTTCAGATTTAGGTATGGTACTCACCCCTCATCCAGAAACCTTCTCTTCATAACAGACAAAAGAGCATTACAGTAAACCATAACCAGTACAAATGCAGAGTTGTGGAGGCCAGTCCCAATGGATCATCTACAAAACAACTCCTTCACTTAAGGCTCAGGAAGAGGAGGAGGATCAGAGAGGATCAGAGAATTTGCTGTGAGATTCTGTCTCTGGCATCTAGTGATGCCAGAGACAGAATCTCACAGCATCTAGTGATGCCAGCTACAGATACTCTAATCAATATGACTACCTAAGCTAAGCAAGAACAACATTAATCCACATGTCAATGTGCATGAGAAAAAGCCCACAAGACCTCAACCCTATCCAAAAACTAGAGGTATCTAAACAATGCTAAGTGAGAGAAATAGTCTTCCTTGGGGAAAAGCTCACCAGTTGGGTACCCAATACTAAATGGTCAGCCCTGAAGACATATAAACGAGTAGCATTATACAGGCTGAACAAATGGTATTTAGGTTTAGGAGGGAGGCAATAGAAGGGACAAACAATGTAATTTTAATATCAAAACTTAATAATAATAATAATAATAACAACGCAAAGTACAAACTGTAATTGGACCCCTTCAGAGTGTTAGAACGGTGATCATGCCAGGTGCAGAGAGCAATGCAGAGTCTGGGACTCTGGTGCATGGAGGACAGAGGTATAAGATGTGACAATCACAGCAAGTGCAAGGAACTTTCTTCTACATATTTCCCAAGAGCTAAAAAGCACAAATCCACCCCAGCAATGGAGTATGAGAGATGGTGGCTACTGATGCAGGCTATTTGACCACACTGTGAACCCTGAGACGGTATACTGGAAAAAATCTCTCCCCATTTGTGGTGTGGTGCAGCCCTAGCACACACCTTTAATCCAAAAGCTTTCTGTTTATTGTAAGCAAGACTGAATAAACTCAACCATAGATCTGTCAAGAGGCAGAGAGAGCAAGCAACCAGCTGACAAACAGAGAACATAGGAGGAAAAAACAGAGAGAAAGAGGAAGTCGGGAGGACAGAAAGTAGGAAGGAAGAATATTCTATTTGAAAGGGTTTTTAAAAATATTGTGGAGAAGAAAAATGAGCTTTTGTTTCTGGGATGTCTGTGAAGTAGGAAGGTCAGCTGGGTGCTTTCTCCCCCTCTCTGAGCAAGCAGGCTTTCACCTCAGCATCTGGCTCCTGAGTCTTCATTGGTAAATTGAACATTTGGGATTTTGTTTTAAAACAACAGGCTATAAAATGATAAAATGATGTCTCAAAAAACAAACAAACATAAAAACAAAAACAAGAACGAAAACAAAACAAACAAACACAAACTAAAAATAAAATCAAAATGGAAAAAGAATGGAAGGGAACTAAATCTGAACTAGTCACAGATCCAACATCTTATCTGAAATGTGTGAGAACAAAGGGGTTGGAGTTTTGATGTTTTTATTGTGGAATATTTATATCTACACAATAAGGTATACTGGGGATGTTTTATAGCTCTATACACAAATTATTTAGGTTACTTCTATGTCTTAGCCTGAAGATAATTTTATACAATTATCTTAGTATTGCGGTGTTTGACCCATGATCCATCATGACGCCAAGTGTGGAATTTCCACTGATAGCATCATGTTGGCATTCAAAATGTTTCACACTTTGAACTATCTCAGTTAGGATTTTTCAAATTAGAGATGTCTAGCCAGAGTTAAGTAAAGAGGGGAGCAGAAAAATGTGCTATCATCTGTGGTTTTAAAAACAAGTATAGTTGTAATTGTTCTAACTATATGAAGTACCTTTGAAACAAATATGCACGAAACCAGCAATGGTGTGCAGCTGGGAAGAGATAGCTGCCGCTTTAAGGGTGAGAGAGAGAGAGAAATCCATATATTGCCTTCCATGTTAATTATTCAAAAACCTAAGTAGTGCCAGGAGAGGTGGCTCAGAAGTTAAGAGCCTGTACTACTATCACAGGGGACTCACGTTCAGTCCCCGGAACCTAGGCCAGGTGGCTCACAACCACCTGTAACTCCAGCTTTATGGCATCTGATGTCCCTTTCTGGCCTCTGAGGGCACTTCACTCATATGCACAAACCCACACAGAAGTAAACACACATTGTTAAAAAAATAAAATCTTTTTTTAAAATAACTTAAAAACTTGTATTTCACTTTCTGTTTTAAAAAGATCATCATGGGAACCCACCCCAGGCAGTAGGAAGAATACACACGTCATGGGTGTTTGAGTCATTTAGTCAAAATATGTGTCACTTGTGTTTGGATTATTCAGTGTGAAGCCATTGTTGAAAGAGACCAAGGGCCGGCCAGTGGTGGCTCATGCCTTTATCCCCAGGTCTTGGAAGGCAGATCCACGAGGATTTCTGAGTTCGAGGCCAGCCTGGTCTACAGAATGAGTTCCAGGACAGCCAGAGCTACACAGAGAAACCCTGTCTTGAAAAATAAAAAATTAAAAGAAAAATAATGAGAGAGAGAGAGAGAGCGCAAGAATTTTCAGGTATCTCTGAAGGCACTGCAGCTGGGATGCGGGCTGGAGCCACAAAATGTGTCTGTTAATAGAATTCCTGTCTCAGAGGTGCAACGCTGCCACCCGAGCGACACATGGAATCCAGCTTATTGATAGATGAATAAGATTGAACATGACACCTGTGTCCAGGGAATCCCCTGGTGCCATTTAGCTAACACTTAGAACAGCTGCTTTAGAGAAATTACCTTCAGACCGGGCTCACCCTGGCAGAACAAAATCATCACTTTAAGTACTTTCCCAGTTCCCCATAAATGAGGATTCTTGTCCTGCAAGAGAGAACAGTGTCATATTTTATTCAAAAGCGACTCTGTCGATTCGTTTTTATTTCCCCTGCTATCTACCTTAGATCACAAAGCCTGTTACAGCAATGTCTTTCAGAAGGATTCCGGCAGTGCTATCTTTGCAGACTTCAGTGGCCATTCGAAGTTCATGCTCAGTGAAGCACAGGGACCTTTCAGTGTCTGCTCTCAAACCGCTGTTGCAGCCTGCTCTCACCCACCCCCATGCCTCTTGACAAGAGCCCTGGGCTGCCTTCAACCCTGTCACCATCTTCCCAACCTCTAAGCCATTGCTCAGGCTTGTCTCTCCATTACCTTCTTAATGAGCCACCACTCATTTATCAAGCCTTGGATCCAATTCACCTCCCAATGACATATTCTTCAGCTCTAGGAGACCAAATTGATGGATACCTTCCTAATTCCAGGGCAAAGACTTAGCGTGAATCCGTACTGCACCTGTTTACCACACTGCCTGATTGTGTCTCTCACCCATCTCTCCCCAGTATTTGTCATCCCCATTAGGGACTGGTGTAAAATATTCATGTTTATACCCACTGTGCCTAGGTTACCAGCTTCCAGAACACAGTAAATGCTCGGTGCTGTCTCTAGTGCACATGAATGCTCTAATGGCTGCTGAAATTCCCACTTCCCTTCCTCATCTCAGCTCAAGCAAGCTACTTTGCCTCAGACAGGCTGCCCTACCCCAGGCAAGTTGCCCCAAATGGAACTTCTACTTCTCTCCAAACCTTCCCTTTCCTTTGTCTCTATTCTTCACTATGCACACCCAACTATGGTGTGATACTGCTGAGCCCCAACCAGATGTCTGAAATAAAACAGTCAGCTGTGTTGATGAAGATGTGGACTTTTCATTTGTTACCAGCAGTATGTATGGACCTTGCACAAAGATGTTCCTTACAGCACATAAACTGGACACAACCCATCACCAGAAAGACAGAAATAAGCCGGGCGTGGTGGCACACGCCTTTAATCCCAGCACTCGGGAAGCAGAGGCAGGCGGATTTCTGAGTTCGAGGCCAGCCTGGTCTACAAAGTGAGTTCCAGGACAGCCAGGGCTAGACAGAGAAACCCTGTCTCAAAAAAAGAAAGAAAGAAAGAAAGAAAGAAAGAAAGAAAGAAAGAAAGAAAGAAAGAAAGAAAGAAAGGAAGGAAGGAAGGAAGGAAGGAAGGAAGGAAGGAAGGAAGGAAGAAAGAAAGAAAGAAAGAAAGAAAGAAAGAAAGAAAGAAAGAAAGAAAGAAAGAAAGAAAGAAAGAAAGAAAGAAAGAAAGAAAGAAATATATTGAGTCATTCGATGGAATGCTACAGAGAAGTGGGAAGTTTTACAAAGCAAGGAGAATTTAAGTGTCCAAAACCAAAACCAAACAAACAAATCAAAGCTCTAAGTCAGGAAAAACTTATCTATGAAGACAGAAATCATTGCTTGGAGCATAGAAACCCTGGGGAGGAAGGAGAGCTCTCCTGTGGTATGGCTAAATATTCCAATTCATGATGTCAGTTGTTACAGTCCTTGCATTTTGAAGGTGTATCAGAATTATGATTTGTATTATACTGTACTAAAACCAAAACCCCACATCATTTAAATAAAACCATACAACATCTAGCTTGCACCTTCATATACATGTAGTCATCATCAAATGGTAACTTGTGGAATTTTGCTGCCCTCCATGCATCTAAGTACATTTGGGAGGAGGCTCAAATTGGTTTTGAATTGAGCTAAGACTGTCAGTATGTATATTAAGTTTACCTTTGACTTCTCTCCATGTAGAGTATTGAAGCCAGTATCTGTAGAGCTCAGACAACCTAGTTTTGGTTCTGTGGGTGGCTGGATAGCTTGAATACCTCATTCCCTGTGGAATCTTTGGTTAGGCAGGGGCTGTTTGGCATCTAGGATGCCAGCAACCTCTACTATATTTATCTCCTTCAGATCAACTCTATTTAAAGACAGGGCCACAGATCAGTGGGTGCAATATTAACCGTTTAAAGCTTATTTAAAATGCACATTGTAAACCCCACCTGGATGACCAAATGAGTTCCAGAAGGCAGGATCCCAAGTTTCTGTCTTAATAAGATCCCCCAAGTACATTAATCATGGTTTTTATATCCTATGTTGGAATGCAATTGCAGTTTGAGCTTAAAATGTGCCCCCACGGGCTTGGGTGCATGAACACTTGGCTCCCAGCAGGTGGTGCTGTTTGGGAGCTTGCGAGATTGAGGAGCATTTAGGACATGGACCTTAGCTGGTAGAAGGTGTGGCTAGGAAAGGGCCCTGAAAGTTACAACTAATGCTACTTCCTACCTACCTACTTCTTTTTGCTTCCTCGTCCATGGCATATAAAGAAGCCACTGTCACACATACCAGTTGCTATTAGCTCACCACCATTTCTTTCCACATGGGCTGAAATCTCCCTGAAGCTATAAGCCCAAATAAATTTTTCCTCTCTTAAGTCACTTTTGTCAGGTGTTTGGTCACAGTGATGAAAAAGTAACTAACACAGGTGTGTTGACAGCTGGGCCCTCATCCATTGCTTCGGGGTTAGCCAGTTTTTAGAGCTAGTTACTCAGAGAGTATTTTTCTGGTTGAACTCGTCAACTAGAGCCCACCCACTAATCATGCCCTCTATCAAGCTCCAGGGCTGATATCTACCATCCCTGATCTCCCCAGGACCAGCTAACAGGCCGCCAGGGACAGCCCTTATGCCAGAGAGCCCTGTGTGAGTACAGTAAGCTAAGCTTACTGATCTTTCCAGCCAGGTTATTCATGCAGAAATCACAATGCATCTCATGCTTACCTCTGTCCCTTCCCTGTGTGGCCCCAGCATCATGACACATCTCACTCTTAGTAGTTGTAAACTATAAGCTACTTTTTCTTTCCCTTTACAAAGGATGATTACTCTTACTTTGTGTGTGTGTAAGCATGCATGAACAAATCGCCCTGGAACATTAGTGGAGGTCAGAAGTCAGCGTGTAGGAGTCTGCTTTCTCCTTCCAGCATAGGAATTGAAGTTGGGTCATCAGGCTTAGCATCAAAGACCTTCAGTAGCCCTGCCTCTCACAAGCTGCACAAACATATTTTCAATGTAGTCGTCACCTTCTCTGTTGGTCTCTCTATGCCTTTACTATAATCTACTGGGTTTTTCTGGTTTCTACCTTCATCCAGACTTCTGGTTTACTACCGAGACAGCGTCACACAGGTCTTCTGCCCCGAGGCTACTACAAGGTGACATACAGGGTTTTCTACCTGTAGTACTACACTGCCAAACTCCTCTGGAACCAGAAGGCCCTTGTGCATCACCCTCCAGCCCTCCACCCCATCTCATCAGTTCCCATCATCCTTTGTACATGATTGTCACTGTGTTGACCCTCGCTCCAGGTTTTCCACTCTTAAAGTTGAAAGTTAAATAAAGCATAACAGCTGTCACCGTCTTGAGTGAAGGAAGCTCAGAACTACAACAGGAAGGAAAATGTTCTCTTCCTCTTCCTCCCATTCTTTCTCTTCTTCTTCCTCCTCCTTCCCCTCCCTCCCTTTCCATTTCCCCCATTCTCCTCTTGTTTCTCTAATGAAAACTTGTGGAGTTTGGGGAAATGCAAAACATCAGTCAGCCTCTCAGTAGCTCTTAAAATATATATATATATATATATATATATATATATATATATATATATTTGGTTAATATATATATATATATTTGGTTAATATATATACATATATATATATATATATATATTTGGTTTTTTGAGACAGGGTTTCTCTGTGTAGCCCTGGCTGTCCTGGAACTCACTCTGTAGACCAGGCTGGCCTCGAACTCAGAAATCCGCCTGCCTCTGCCTCCCAAGTGCTGGGATTAAAGGCATGCATCACCACCGCCCAGCTTACTTATATTTTTTACTTTTGTACTTATCACTGTAACATCTTAGAGCCAAGAGCAAATAGCTTTGTATTTAAAGACTGTGGTTTCTCCTTTATATATTTCCCAGATTGAAATCCTTCAGAGTCCACCAGACAGCAGAAAATTCTATTATTTTTCAGGTTCTCCCCTCAGTATCTCCTCTTCCATGGATGCCGCTGTGATTTTCACTCTGAGTAGAGCTGTTCATTCCATTTCATTCTCATGGCAGTTTTCTGGGACTCTGTCATGTAACCCATCCACCTTTGTCTCCCAGCTGGCTGCATGTTTAATGAAATTAAATATATTGTAATATTTAATATTATAATGTTAATACTATATTTTATATACTATTGTATAATATTAATACTATATTAAATACTCATATGAATATATGTTTAATATATTTATGCTATAATAATATTGTAATATGCACATATAATATGTAATCTAATATAGACACTATATATTTACACTTATATTCTAAGAGACTCCTTAAAACAATATAAGCTATTGCCGTTGCCTTTGATTTCCTCTCAGAAGGCAAGCCCATATTGCTAAAGATAACATGCCTTTGAACACAAGACTCAGAGGATCCAAGCTGGCTGCGACCTGAAAGCCTCCTCCCTGAAGACTAGCTTGTATAATACCAGAAGGTTCTGTGTGAGCTACCAACGGAGGGAAGCAGCTGGTAGTCCTACACAGCTATGATGTGAGAAAACCACAACAGTGACCAGCATGGCAAGGTATCCTTAAGGTTGTGAGAGTGACATGCGAATCTTGGTAGCAACCAACAGTTGTCTAATTGAACTTAAGGCCTGATCAACAGGAGAGACATTCTGTCTGGTACTGGAAACTGAGTCAACTACCCATGTCTAGAGAAATCGTGGATCTTAAAGGAGCACCTACAATCTCCAGTTTTCCAGACCTAACTATATTCTAAGTACTTATACTTAGATCCACAGATAAGCATAGCTCTCACCAATCATCAAAGAAGCTTCCCTTTGTCTTTGTATCAGAGACCATTATAGAAAACCACAAATACTCAAAATGCAGAGAACAGCTGATCAAGGCTGTTCAGTTCCAGTGGATACATACAGCACACAACCCCTACACCTAAGATTCACGAACATCTCAGATGATGGGGGAGAAAAGAGTGAAAGAGAGGCAAGAAATCTGCTGTGATACTGTGTCTCCTAAAAATAACATGGCATCTCTACCCATAATATCTCAACAATATGGCTGCCCAAAGAAGACCTGAAAACTCATCATCAATAGACATGCTAACATAGGAAGGGAACTATCATAGGGCTGCAAGCCTAGACAAAAACCACAGGCAACTAAGAAATGCTGAGAGGCAGAGAACTAGTTTTCCATAGGGATAAGCCCCTTAATCAGTTATCCAATGCCAAGCTGTCAGCTATGAAACCATATCCATACAACCAATACTAATGGACTCAACAGACTGTATTTATACATTTATGCACCTCTATGTGCAGCAATAATAAAGAAAACGATTTTAATTCTCAAGATTTGGAGGGAACAAAGCAAGGATGGAAAGAGTTGAGGGATAAAATGACAGGAGGGGAAATGGTGTGATTATATTTTAATTTTTAAAAAGCAAAAGTAAAAAAATACCTGCCACATCTAACTAGATAGTTTACAGTGTTTCTCTATAAAGTGGCCTTCTCTTGTCCCTGAGGGACTGAAGAAAAACCTTTGGCTTCATAGTTATGAATTAAGAATAGAAAATCATAAATATGCCCACAGTTTGGCAAATATCATTTTCAGAACTTTATTGGGTAGAGAAACGTTTGCTGGCTCCAGAGTACTGACAGTCATCCAAGGTAATTTTACAGCAAGTTCTCATACTTAAAATCTTGACTTGGACATCCACCAAGTCCATGCAGGAGTATTCTTATATGGCCAGAATAGCTCAGCTGCTCTGGGAGAAGAGGTTCTCCTTAAGAAGGGATGCAGAATAGCCTAAGGAGGAGGAGCTGGTTGCCCTCTTGGGTGTCAGAAACTACAAAAGTGCACCCTGGGATGGCAGCCAGATTCAGGTGTAATCAAGCATAATATAGGCAGCATTGGGATGGGAATCCAAAAGCCTAGGACACGATCAGAAGGAATAACTGGGCCCTAGGCCACCTGCTGTTTGGATGTAGCTAAGGGATGTGTTAACATTCCATTCTATAATGACTGCCTTTCTCCTTGGTTCGTAAACCTCTTTTTCCTTAGCTCAGAGGTATAAGCTCAAATTAGTTCCTGTAAGTCTGGTGTCTACAGTATGAAGGGTTTATAGAATCACATTTGATCTTCTTCCTTACATGGTGTAAATATTTTGTGAGTTCGCTCCTTGAGTGCCAAGCGTCTAAAATCTACCCACCGTTCCCCTTTATGACCTGGTTTTCATCAGTTTTGCTTCTTGATGAATTCCTAGATTAGAGATGAATGCATTGTTTATTTTCATGCTTCTGTTCCTGAACTGCAGGCTTTAATTGGAGGTCTTCTTATAAACCTCCAGGCCTCTGGAGCTCACCTTTCTCCTTTGATTGTTAGTGTGTAGCTTCCTGCCATTTCCAGTTGCCGAGTTCTAAAGGATGTCAGGTTAGCTGCGTGTTCCTCTCCCTATTTCCTGACTTTCATATGCTGCTGCCTACCTGGATGTTGGCCCATGATGAGCTAAAATGTTTCAGACCCACACAGGACTGGATGGATATTCCTGTGTCTCTTACTGAAAAGTAGCTTCCATTTGAATACCCAAAATGAGTAGCTATTTCCATCTGCCAGGACTCTGTTCCCAGGGGAGTTACCCATTCCATCAAGAACCAACAACTGGACTGGACTAATTTCCTTACACTTCACTCTTTTTCCACATATGTTCTACAGATCTCCATTTCTTCCGTGTTGGAAGACATAATATACAAAAAGGGCTTCATAGCTGAATCTGAGTGGAAGAGAGCAGGTGAGACTCTTCAACAAGATTCTTCAAAGGAAGAATCTGTGGCACCTTTGCTCTGTGAACATAGCAAACACACCTAAGGAGGAGTAGAGTGGTCGGCATCCCCAAAGTTTACATGACCATGCATTTTAGTTTGGTTTTCCATTCCTGTGATAAACACCATGACCAGAAGCAATTTGAGGAGGAAAGGGTTTATTTGTGTTATGGTCCCACATCACAGTCTGTCACTGAAGGAAGTCAGGGTAGGAACTCAAGCAGGAGCAGAGGCAGGAAACAGGAGGAGGACTGCTTACTGGCTTTGCCTCCGAGGACCAGCAGCCCAAGGATAGTGCCACCTACAGTGGGCTGGGCTCTCCCACATCCATCATCATTCAAGAAAATGCTTCTCCAACTTGCCTAAAGGCCAAAAGATGGAAGTATTTTCTCAGTTGAAATTCTTTATTCCCATGACCCTAGCTTATGTCAAGTTGGAAAAAAACTTTTACCTGATATATATTATTACATTGAATGTTTATGGAAGAGACATTGAAAAGAGGCGAACCTACCATCCACAGCGTTGCATTAACAGTCTTTCTTGCTTCCATTTCAAGTGAGTAATTGTTTCTGCCTGTGAAGTTGTCTGTAGTTTCTGAAGAGAAAAAATAAGAATGAGATCATTGAGCTTGTCTTCTTTGGTCTGAGCTTCCAGAAAACTTCAAACCTAATTCAAAACTCTGTTGAAGATTTTTTGATAGTTCAGAGGAATAGAAAAATATTGAAGACACTGTTCTCGATCAGGCTTCACTGAGGTTCTCAATAAGTTACATAGATGGATAGATAGATCGATAGATAGATAGATAGATAGATAGATAGATAGATAGATAGATAGATAGACAGACAGACAGAATGATAGAATGATGGACAGACAGAACGATAAACAGGTAGACATTATATATACATATAGTAGGTAGATAGATAGATAGATAGATAGATAGATAGATAGATAGATAGATAGATAGAATTGAATCAAATGACTGAGGCAGAGGTGTATCACAAAAAGCTTTCTGGA
This sequence comes from Mus caroli, assembly GCF_978045245.1. NCBI lineage: Eukaryota > Metazoa > Chordata > Mammalia > Rodentia > Muridae > Mus > Mus caroli. The sequence goes on from NW_028227268.1 coordinate 58,855,835, forward strand.
AACTAAAGACCTGGAAGGAATGGGGCATAAGACCTGGAGTGTCAACATCCAGATTGCCTTGAGTTTCCTGTCCAGATCACAGTCTATCTCTCAGGAGGAGGAGCTGCCTTTATCCTGCCTGGATCCAAAGCCATTGAATGGCACTCACTCGGGTTGCAGATAGATGTCCCCACTCATTTCACAGACTCAAGACAATCCTCTCTGTAAACCCTCAAAGATTTGCCCAGACTCTCTTTTAACAGTTCTTGAGGTATATTTTTAATCCAGCCAAGTTGACAACTAAAGTCAACCATCGTCATGTTTGCCATTTTTAGTCATGATGGAAATGCAAATCAAAGCTGTAATGTCATGCTCACTGAAGAGGCTTTAACAAGAAGACAGACTATAACAAATATTGACAAAGATGTGGATATAATAGGACATTCATTGACTGCTGGTAAAAAAAAAAATGTAACATGGAACAGCTGCTTTGGAAAATAACTTGGCACTTCCTTGAAAGTTAAACATATCGTTATAGTGTTACCTAGAATCTCTACCCCTAGATACTCATAAGAAACTGATGAACGCTGATCCTGATCTCTCTCTCTCTCTCTCTCTCTCTCTCTCTCTCTCTCTCTCTCTCTCTCTCTTGTGTTCACAAGTATTTATAAACAACAATATCATACTATTCAATTAATGGTAACATCTCAAATGTTCATCAACTGGAAAATCAATGTAGCAGCATATCTACACACTGAGACTCTTTCAGTCATTCACAGTGAAAAGGCAGAGTCCAGTACAGATAAACGTTCAAACATTTTGTAAAGTGAACAAAGTCAGTCACAAAAGGACACATCATCTGTGATTCCTTTACATGTAACGAGTACAGCATCTGTGATTCCTTTACATGTAATGTGTAATGTGTACATCATCTCTGATTCCTTTGCATGTAATGTGTTCATCATCTGTGATTCCTTTACATGTAATGTGTAAAATAAGGAAACTTATTGAGACAGAAAATAGGAGGTTTCCAGGAATACAAAATGACATTAACAGGTGAAGGGATTCTTTCTCTCATAACAGAAATGTTTTAAAATTAGACTTTGATTATATGATTGCATAATTCTACGGATATGCTGAAGAACCTTGAAAAAACAATTTAGATGGTGATTGTAAAGTATGTAACTTATATCCTCCTAAACTATAAAATGTTTTACTAAAAATGGTTGCCCTTTTTCTGTATGATTTATTTTTAAGAGCTATCAAAGGATACATACGTTTAATTAGATAGGAAGGGTTCAGAAGATCACTTGTAAAAGATAATGGTAATTTTTTTTAATACAAGTAGGTGTCAAGTGTTCCCATCACTAGATGGCAAACATATGAGATGATACACGCTCTCTTGTTCAAATTAGCTAGGCTTCAGTGTACCCATGTTTGATTATGGCATGTTGTACATTCTCAGTAGACATGCCCTAATTTGTCAAAAATCCATTGGTTATTTTAGATCACTTGGCCAAATGCCTAACAGAAGCAATGTAAGAGCAGAAAGAGGTTTATTTTTGCTCACAGTTTGAGCCATTGAAGTATGGAAGGCATGGTGTCGTACATACTGAAAAAATCTTGATTGGTCCAGAAGGAAAGAGAGCTTCAGTTAAAACCAACAGTATATCTCCAGCTTCAACGTTACCTCCCAGAAGTCTAGTTCTCCAGCTAAACACTAGACTCAAAGATGGCACAGAACCATCAACTATGGACTCACAAACATAAACCTCGGGGGGACATTCTAAGTGTAAGAAGGAAAGCTGGAGAGGACATGGGTAGAAATAACTTGTGTAGCAGTTTCCTCTGAGGTTAAAACCTTCCATCTTGTAGAGCAACATCTTAAGACATAAGATATGAAAGGGGAGGTAAAACAACATGGTACTTTAAGAAAAAATATATACAAGGAAATGAAGCACTCCAATTTGTACAGAAACTTGTAAGACAGGAAATAAACAACTCAAAAGAGCTTCAGGAAGTCCCTGAAACTGACCAGATTCACTAGGTCCCTACCACCTCAAGAGTACATACACTGTGAAGTCAGCTGAGAGAAGCCTCCCAGATGAGCCAAGCATCAAAAGAAGGCTCTGAGAGAAGCCCAGAATACAAGAAGACTAGAAAAAGCAGAAACCAGCTAAGCCGCTTTGGAAATTATTGAGTGGCCTGCAAGCTGTGTAGTGAGCTCCAGGTTCCCAGCTTGTGTGAGCTCTCAGCCATGCTGGGGTAGACTTTGGTAGTGCCACTATTTTAGGTGTCATCCTGCACCTATAAGTAACCAGTTATGCACACGCCTGTAAATAACCCCAATAAAATTCACGGCTCCATCATATCCATCCTTTGATCTGTTGTTGGTTCTCTGTATCTACCTGAGGTGAGTAGACATTTATGCACATGTCCCCAGGAGTAGTGTCACACAACAATAAGGAATAATGGGAGCAGGGATGAAAGACAGAAGGATGAAAAGAGAGAAAGAAGGAAAAAGGAAAAGAAAAGCATCAAGAGCTGTTGGTAAAATGAAGTAACTGTAGTATTCATATTCTGGTGGCATAACCTAGCACTGTCTTAAGAAGGCAGCTCTGGACTGAATAGTCAATATCACAGGGGATAAAAAAATGTATAAATGACTAAAATGCCTCACCACAAGCCCAGAACAATTGGGGCAAAGTCACCCTTCCTTTTTAAGTCCCTGGGTATTTGTCACAGTCATAGAAAGCTGGCTATTAATGTTGGCATTCTGATCCCTAGCATTTCAGGTCATGCCAAATTATCTTATCTTTATCCTATTGTGATAGTAATAACTGGAATTTATGGAGACTAAACTGTACAAACTTTTCAAGATCTTGATACATTTGATTTCTTGCATTACTTGGGCCTTGAATATACTAAGTAAGTGTGTTACTATACCCCAAGCCTTCTTTTTAACTTGGTTTCTGTTTGTTTGTTAGCTAGTTAGTTTGTAAGTTAGTTTGTTTGTTTGTTTGGGTTAGTGCTGAAACTTGAATCCAGGAACTTACATATAATAGCCAAACACTCTAGCACTGAACTATATCCCTGTGCATCCTTTGACTTGAATTTTGAGACTGAGTTTCACAAAATTGCCAAAGCTAGCTTTAAACTTGCCATCCTTCTGTCTCAGCTGTGCTGGCATGTCTGTGACATGAGCCCTGGCTTCTTAAGTAGCCTGTAGAACAGGTGACATTACCTATCCTCTGCAGACAAATTAATGTGAGGCTAGAGGTGGTGAAGAGCTGTGCCTGCTTCTAACACAGGCCCTGGTGTAAGAAATGCGGGACTTTCCTCAGTTCTGATCCTTCTTGGCTTGGATCCAATGAGAGGGTCAGATGCTCCACTGTTCTGTCTCCTGGAAAACAGTGTTACCAGAGCTCAGACCTCAGGAGACAGATGGTTCCTCCAGATTCATGACATTTTGTGAGCCATAAACTTGTCCTGAGTGTCACCTCTCTTGTCTAGGTAGGGATTTCATCACTGACTTGTCCTATGATGTTAATTTGGCCAAGACAGTACCTTCTCAGTAACATCTGATTTGACTGGAGGGGAATCTTCTGTTTGACCTTCAGCCCAGGATTAGGGGGGCAGAAACAAACACTGGGGCCAGGTTGAGTGAGTCTTCAGGCTTGGCACTCTGTTCTGCCGGGGCTGCTATTAGTGAGGACAGAGAAGGAGCTTGTACTGCCATTAGCAAGGAAACAGAGCTGACTGCATAGGTGCAAATTCCAGGAAGAAACCTGCCTCCCACTTCAGAGCCCAGAAACAATGAGAGCCTTGTTCTTCTTTCAGCCATTGGCCTGGCTTGGATAAAGGCTTATGTGTCCTTCAGTTCCATGCCCCATCTCCATAATCCCCCAGCAGGCTTCAGCCAAGAATCCTGGGCTTCCTCTTTCTATTTCCTCTCTTAACCCGAGGGCCTGTTGATGCATGCTCTAGAAGAACTGCCCCTCATCTTTGCTTTTCCACCTACACTTGGAATGCTATCAATCTTCCACGAGTTCATATGGAACAAAGCCTCTTGTTTCCTCCACTCTGTTTCTATAGCTCTTATATTTGACCTTGCCAATGCTTTGAGCATCTCCCCAGTGTGTGTTACAGATGCTGATGCCCAAGACCACATGCTGTCATTCTATCTCAATCTTTTTCTTTAATTACCTTAGATTTCTGTGAACATAGAGTACTTTTAGAAGGAAAAGTAAGAGATAAGGAGAGAAAAGGTACAGAGGACATGGACCCAGAAGGACATGAGCCCAGAACAATGAAGTCTTGGGGAAACAGCCAACCAGCCAGGCAACAGTATCCATCTGGAAGACCCCAGCTTCTGGAATCTGGTAGCAAAGTGGATCTGGAATTCAGGGTTGGTCCTCAGCACTGCCTACCCTAAGAACCAAGTGGAACAGGACAGTGGTTCTTGTGAGTTGCTGTGAATGACTTGAATATTTATCCCTAAGTCCACTTTAGTGACATAGGAGCCATTGGCTGACATTCAGCTCTTCTGAGACTATTGGCACTGTAGAAATGAGTAAAGGCTGCAAATTAGACCTTTCTGTGTGCTTGCTTGCTTGCTTGTTTTTCTAAGACCTGGCACTGCGGTATTAAGTGCATCCCTTGAGGCTGCCCCAGAGCCTTACACAGGCTGAGGTTCTAGCTAATACATTGTCATCCAGCGAAGGTGTCACCATTTCCCCAAATGCCTTCTCTGAAATGCCTCAGACTTTTGTATTTGTGACCCAGCTCCTACCCTTGGTCAGTATTGCATTCTCTTTAAAGTGTGCCTCCAAGCACACATTCCACCCTATTACCTGCTTAATAGCTTTGCTTCGAATCCTTAGAAATTTTTATATGCATAAAGATGTTTTTGAAAGGAAAACTTATGGATATGAATAATGGGTTTTATTTATTTATTTATTTATTTATTTTAAAGTTCAAAAAATCCAGAGGGATATGAATCTGGAGACATGCTCATTTGCTGTGGAGGACAGAGAACGTGGGGACCAAAGTGCATTCTAGGAAGGCGGCATGCATTAATGTCAAAGGCTGAGCGAAAGGTCGTGATGGGAGAGGAAAGTGTTCCCATTAGGAGTGTACCCTGAGGACAAGTGTGGATCTGTGCCACTGTTCTGACAGAGAAAACATCAGAAGTTGGGGAAATGCGGGTCCTGGAGGAAGCCTGAGGAGTGAGTGCAAAGGTTAGAGCAAAGCACTGCGGCAGCTGAGTTGTGTAGGCTATAGCGGGAAATGAAGCTTGGAGGAAGGCTACGACTTGTCTTCCACGAGCCCCTTGTGCAATGGAACCACTCTCACCACTAAAGCTACCCACTTTCTGAGTTCTAATTCAAAAGGCATAACTTTTACCTTTCCTCCTTTCTATCTTTTTTTTTCCTTAGATGCTAGCTTAAAGCCTATACATGTTTTCCCTGATAGTTAGGTCAACAGTTATAACATGTCAAATAGGAGAGTCTTCGACTTTAAGTTGGAAATGTAGAGAACACTTGCTAAATTAGGAATTCTCAGGGTTCAAGTAGTAATTGTGGTCCACTGCCAGAAAAAAAAATCCTGGTCAGGAGAATTGACTCTCTGGCCTGGGTGCAGACCCTGCATTCCAGCTGGGCTGAGTCCATCACAGGCCAAGAGACCACACCAAGGAAGGTGGTCTCACTCTGATCCATGCTAAAGAGGTGGGTGAGAGACTTTCCCTTTAAGGGGACTGTATGTTTCCCTCTCAAAATTCTCCTTCCCTAGCATAGTCCCTAAGTGATGCAGCTACAAGGTGTGGTGAGGGCTTCTCTCCTTTCTGAGTCTTGACAAGATGGAGCTTCTTTTCTTTTCTTTCTTTTTCCTTTCTCTTTTTTCCCCTTCTTTTTCTTTTCCGTGTTGGTCAGAACTGTGCTTTTTCTGATACTTTAGACTCGCTTACTTTTTCTCACTCTTTCTCTAAAGCCTATGCCCTGCCATGTACTTGCTTGACAAATAACTTTTTTTTTTAACTTCTCTTTATTCTCCTCCTCCAGGCAGCTGCTGGGATCTATAACTACCCTGCCCTGGGGTGTTTCTCATTTAAACCCTTAATGAAACTCTAACACATCATTCGTAAACTTCTATGTAAGTCCATTCTTAAATTCTTTTATTGATAATGTCCCCCCCTCCCATTATCATCTGGCAAGCACAAAGGGATTCCCCAAAATTCCAGTAACAATGTTGCTATGCTCAGAATCACTGTCATCAATAAGTGTGACTTAAGTTGGCCCTTTCCAATGTGCTGTTCTGTAGCAGCTGCCACACCTTGGAACTTGTTAGAAATGCAACTGGGGTCTCACCCCAGCCCTGGTAAGTCGGAAGGGAGTGGGGACCTGCCATCTGGATTTTAATAAGCAGCCCTCCGGGGGATTCGGTACCCACTCAAGTGTGAAAACCATTTCCTTAAATGTACTGGGAGAAGAGAATTTGCATGAATGTTTCCTATTATTAATGATCAGCCCTTGATTTGAAGTCAGGGGTTAGCATCCTTCTGCATTCTTTATTGCAGCCCTTGAATGTGGGCAGTCTTAAAGCCTCCTGGGCTTAGACTATTTGTTTTCTAATTTTTCATTCTTTTTAGAATTTATCTGTGGGGGTGGTACATGTGTCAGGGCAGATAGGTGAAAGTCAAAGACAACTTGCAGGAGTCAGTTCTCACCTTCCACTCTGTGAGTCCAGCTCAGTGGGCTTTGCAGTGCCATTGCATGTCTCTGGGTTTCGAATCTTAAACAACTGAACAGGTGCTTCTGGGAAACTGAGACTCAGGCGTGTATCCCTGAAGTCATATTAGAACTGTCTCCACTTCTCTTAAGGCCTCACTGCAGTGTAAACATGAGAGTTTGATTTGTTCCTGGAGACAAACACTGTAGTGTTTTCTTAGTTTTAAAATTGTCACAGCTGCAGCATGTTACAGTTTGGGCTTGCTACATATAGATACTGTGTGTGTGTGTGTGTGTGTGTGTGTGTGTGTGTGTGTGTGTTGCTAAATAATTTTAATCTCTGATTATTCCCCCTTTAATATGCAACTGGAGGGTTCAGTGTGATAAGCTCTGTGAATATTTGTGTAGAGCAACCTGCTCCAGAGATAATTACATTAGCAGCATTCAGGGCCGATGCGTATCACCAGTACAGTGTGATCATGTTAAAGGGAAAGTGTCTTTCACCCGGGGACTCTAACATGTGGTTACTGTCTCCATAATTAACCCATCCACCTTGAAAAAGGAAAGTAATTAGAAGCAAGGGCAATTAATTCCTTCTAAGTGATTTCACTGCCATATCCATTGCCACCCCAGAAAGGGGATTCCAGAAGGGCTGGGAGGAAGCAAGAGAATAGGAACAGCCAGGAAGATCACATCAGGAGTGCTAATGAGGCTTTCGTGTCTGGGAGAGCCAAATACTGCACAGAAAGTGAGGAAGCCCTCTGGTTCCAGGGTTATGCACCCTCCCTTTGACTCCCCTGGAACACCAAAAGATCCAGCTTTCAGGGCAAAATCCAGACCCAAAGAGCAAAGCTACTATTCACTAATCCTAGCCATTCCATAGAATATGCCTGTAAAACCGTTCCATCACTCTCCTCAGAGAGCGTTAGGATGGAAATACAATAACTGTAAAAGGGAAAGATTTTAAACTTAGAGTGCCAGACTCATCTAAGATCAAATAATTGTTCTGGTACTCAGACCATCAGACAGTCTCAGGATGTAGCGCCAGGCTGATCTGGAACTCACTGTCTTCCTGCTTTCTGTTTCTGAGTGCTGAGATTATAGGTGCACCCCATCACATTGGGCACATGGCATCCTTTTGGAGATTTTCTGTTTCTTTCATTAAAATGCATACAGTATGTTTTTCTGAAATGATAAAGATAACCTCTGTTTTCTGATAGAAGGGATTCAAGGCCTATTACACAGCTTCAGATCAAATGAAGTAACATTAAGTTTCTAAAGACTGAAGTTACAAGCCATTTGAGGGTTCTCTGAGTTCATCTCTATAGCCTTAGGCTGTATAAAATTCGGGGGGGGGTGAGTGTGGGAGGACAGTGCTCCCTGGTTGCAGGAGTGAGTAAAAAAATTCAGCATTAGGATGGGAAGGGACATGATTCCAGAAAAGTAAATAACATCTGTAAAGAATTTGGAAAGAAACAAAAGATATATAGCCTATTTTGGGAAATTTCATAGTTCAGAAGGTTGGGTTAGAGAATATGTGGACTTACAAGTTGGGGTGGAGGTAGCATGGAGACAAAGCTTATTTAAGAACGGCCTGTTTGAAGTCTATGACACACTCATACACAGGAGTCTGTACAATACTATAGAGACTAAATAAATACAAGCTAAAGTCAATGACATGAATAGCCCAAAATTTTTCCTCATTATCTAGTTTGAGTTGGCTGCCTATTAAGTGAAATCTCTCTTGGATGGAATTCCTGGCTCTTGGATCACTGGGTCTGTTTGTCTGCCAGCTATGATTCTCGTGCCACAAACTCTACTCACCCCTACTGTGTGTGAATGGGTGGCTAAGATAGACTGGGGTGTTATTTCAACAGCAAAAAGGAGTCACTGCAGAGTGTTGCCTCAGATATGGGTGTTCTGTTCTCTGTGCCAAGGGTAAAGAGGCTGGAGGCAGAGCCAGGTATGTAGAGAGGGAGGGGTTTTTCATCCTGCAGAGGAGAACTCACTCTTGCTTAGGGGACAAAATAGGTATGGCACCCAGTGGTATTTGGTGGCGGTGGTGGTGTTATTGTAGTTGGTGGTGGGTGGTGGTGGTGATTTGTTTGTTTGGTTGGTTGGTTAGTTGGTTAGTTGGTTGGTGTTAGTTGGTTGGTTGGTTGGTTAGTTGGTTGATTAATTTTTTTGAAGCAGGGTCTACTATTGTAACCTAGAATGGCTTAGAGCTTACTATGTCGCTGAGGATCCCGTGGAACCATTGGTAGTCCTCCTGGTTCAGTGTCCAAGGTGCTAAGATTGCAGATGAGAGTCACCAAGCTTGACTGTGGTAGCAGTTCTAAAGCAGGCCATATTGTAGGGTACACAGAACACAGGAAGGGAGAAAATGAATGCACTTGGATTCTAAAACCAGGATTGTCTCTAGACAGGCTGAATCCCAAATGGAATGCATCAGTCCCTGAATCCTCCAATGAAGATATCAAATCCTTAACAACTACAGGCAGACACATTATAGTCAAATGAACTGTTCTTATTGTGAGTACTACCATGAGGGCACCAGAGGAGGATGTCAGGCCACAAAGGAAAAACAGCATACATTGCAGGTCTTCTTATGCCTTGTATGTAACTCAGTAGGAGAAACTGAGAATAACTGCTTTCCCTCTGAAGTTCATGCTGTTTTTCAATACAGCCTCTGGCCACACTAGCTCATTTTTGGCTCTGAAAGCGCCAAATTATACAGAGTTTAGAATTGCAGCTGGTGGTACAATTTGCTAGTGTCCAAAATCTAGGATGGCTCCAGTTTGAGGAAGTATTGAGCAAGCCCCAACCATACTAACTCCATCACAGCACTCTGTGATGAGAAAACAGAGAAAAACACTGGACCAGATGCAAAGCCCATGAGGGTAGCACTCTGGAAAGAAGGTGAGGTTGTGAAACATACGCTTCACAACTGGGAGTGCAATGGGCTCACCACCTTTCCCCTGATGACATGAAATCAAGAAAGCCTGGGGTCAGCGGAGATCTGTGCAGACAGAGCCAGCCAGGAGCTCCAGTTCTAGTTCTGTTTCAGAAAACAGGAAAGAAGTGACGTGCCTTCACACTTAGAAGTAAGGATGTGTTCCTATTTGATTTCTCACTCTCCTTCATTTCCCATTTTTGTCAGTGAAGGTCACCATACAATGCCTACGGAGACTGGATTAGGTGACCCATGACAGCCTGAAGCCCTAGAGTGGACAAAGTTCCCTTTCTGATAAGAACTACAGTTCTAAGCATCAGAAAGTGTGCCTGCATCCCCACAGATCTTCTCTTTGCTGCCCTACCTCCTGGCTTACCAGGCACAATCACAGAAAGTACAAATTACAGTGATATAAATAACACCTCAGCTTTCTATCCATAGGAGAGCCCCAGGATGTCTGAAAATGCAAAAGGAATCAGGAAAATTGGAGGAGATCTCCTGGGCCTCCCATAGGTGTTTACCCATCGCTAAATGTAGCCAGAAGCAGTGAGAGTTTAAGTATGGACCCCAGCAGTGTGCGAAAGTCTATGAGCACAGAGATCCCAACTGTGAACTGACCGCAGGGTGGAACGTACACAGGACAGACCCAGATAAACATTTTGAAAACATGACCAGCCTAGAAACCACAACCCACTAAAGGCTGGTCGGAACTTCAGCCTGAGCCTGATGGTTGCTGAAACCGGCCTGTCAACATCCTTTCTACAACACACGTCAGACTCAAAGCCTCACACGTTCCCAGTTTAAAAAAAAAAAAAATCCCACAAAAAACAAACACACACGAAAACAAAACAGAAATCCTCAGTTCAGACAGGAAGTGTCACTCAACAGAAGTAAATGCTGATGGAACTCCATGTTAAAGTTGAGTGACTGACCCACACTTCCAGACAAGCAGGAAACAGTAGCAGAGAAACAAGGCAAGACAGACCAAACAATTGGTGGAAATCAAAACTACAATGTACAAAAATTTAAATGTCTCTGAGTGAGACTGAGGTTTGAATTTCAAGGACCTGAGCTGGCATTGGAGAAGACTGGAAGCCATGGTGGGGGGGAATCTCACTCATGTCTTCAGGAAGAGCAAGAAGAACTGACACTACTCCAGATCTACAGTACTTAATTTTAAAATGACTCCAGTAACCAAATTTCTTATCAGAAGCAATGGAGGCTGCAGTCCAGCCAGAATTCTGTGTCCAGTGAGAGTGTCCTTGTCTTAGTCAGGGTTTGTTTTCCTGCACAAAATATCATGGCCAAGAACCAAGTTGGGGAGGAAAGGGTTTATTAAATTTACACTTCCATAGTGCTGTTCATCACCAAAGGAAGTCAGGACAGGAACTCACACAGGGCAAGAACCTGGAGGCAGGAGTTGATGCAGAAGCTATGGAGGAATGCTGCTTACTGATTTGCTTCACCTGGCTTGCTCAGCTTGCTTTCTTATAAAACCCAGCCCAAGAATGGCTACCCACAATGGGCCCTTCCCCCTTGATCACTAATATAGAACACATAAAAGCCACAAAAGAAAGAATAGAAGGGAAGAGAGAGGTAGAGGGGGGAGGGGACGCGACTGAAGGGAATAGGAGGGAAGGGAAGGGAAGGGAAGGGAAGGGAAGGGAAGGGAAGGGAAGGGAAGGGAAGGGAAGGGAAGGGAAGGGAAGGGAAGGGAAGGGAAGGGAAGGGAAGGGAAGGGAAGGGAAGGGAAGGGAAGGGAAGGGAGAAAACACAGGCAGACTCACCTTTTAGTTAACTTCGACACTCCTCCAGTGAGTTATTGATATAACCCGCAGATGGGAAGTCACTAAGGACAGACAATAACCAACACTGTCACCCACTGTGTCTAACTGGTGTTTATAAAATGTCACACCCAGCAATAGCTGAGCACATATTCCTTCTGAGTACGGAAGGGACATTTGCTGAGACAGGCACATCTAGGCTACAAAATAAACTCCAAATGTCCAGAGTAGCAGTCACTCAAGGGCCTTCTCTGATTACCATGGAGCTGATCCAGAAAACAGTAATGAAATTCTAGGAAGAAAATCTTGTCATACATGGAGACTAGGCAACACTCTTCTAAATAAAAAGACGGTCACACAGGAAGTGTCAAGGGGAAGTAGAAAACATTTTGAACCAAATAACATGAAAATACAAATAATCAAAAGCTATGAATTTCAGCTAAAGGAACAAAGGGAAACTGGGGGCCTGGAATGTAGATCCTAAAGAGATGAAAGTTTCAGAGGAAAGCACAAAACAAACTGAAAATAGGAAGAAGACTGGTGGATCAGTGATACCTGTAGAGAGTAAGGGAAGTCTTTAGTGGTTCTGTGCCACTGGCATGGGCACAAGCCATGTCAAGGACTCCAATGCTTCAAACTTGTAAGAATAGCAAAGTTCCAGCCCCACCTATCTGTGATGAGGCTCAGAGATATGGCAGAGCCTTTCTCTGGTCCAAGTGCACATGTTGACAGTGTGCGCAAAAAATGTCCAATATAGCTGCCCCCCCCAGCACTCCCACTCCAGAATATTCACATGCTGACGACTGTTCCCTAAAGAGCCTGCTCATACTGAGATGAGCTAGATCTTAACTCCTTATCCATTTGTGTATATTATTCCCACCTCCATTTTATCTGTATGTAATAACCCAACCTCTCTATTCAACAGTGTTTATAAATACTTCCCAGAGTGATGCAGCATTTCCATCAGAGTGCCCAAACCACCTGTGTTGTAGGACTAGCCAATTAATTCTATTCAAATCTTACCCGCTGTGGCAGCACTCCTGGCTACCCGCCCCAAAGTTCTGGGTTCTGGAATGAAAGACACACACACACACACACACACACAGAGAGCCTTATATTTTAATATGCCTTAAGCAGCTCAATGGCTCGGCCACTTCCTAACTCCACGAGGCTGATGTACTTTTCCATAATCCCAAATCATCACTTACTAAGCCATCTTGGCTGCCCCAGACTCAGACCTGCAGTCCTCCTGGGCCACAGTCCCCGACTCTGATATGTTGGCTGTCTCTCTGTCCTGCGCTTCTTGGGCATAGCAGCTACTCCATTTCTGGCATGGCAGCTATCTCCTTCCTCAGTTCCTTGTCCAAGAATTCCAAAAGTCCTACCTCTGTCTCTCTGCCCAGCCATTGGCCACCAGCAACTTTATTTACCAACCAAAACCAATTGGGGTCAGGCACCCTCAGTGTCTAGGTGTGGACTTCCTTGTAATTTTGGGGACCAAATTAACATAGGTAGCCTTAGACCAAATCCACAACACACCTGCTCCCAGCTGTTTGTTTGTTTGTTTGTTTAATGCCCATGTCTTTTCCTCATTCCCTCACTGTCCCAGTCAGTTCAAGCCTGGAGTCCATCTTGGGTGCACAGATACTTCTACCAAGAATACTGAAGCAGAAGAAGAGCAAGACCAGGCACACTGCCAGCTTAGGGTCAAAAGCAAGAACTCTTAAGGGCTACACGGCTCACAAGTTGGGAAATTTGAGGAAAATCACTTCCAGGCTCCTCTACCAAATGTTCAGATCTAAAAAACACTGCAACCCAACCTCACATTGGTTTTAGGTCCATGACAATGTGAACATAGCCTGCTTGAAGCTACCATGGTGCTCTGGTGTGTCAGAAGCACTGGCTCCTGAATTTTTGTTGCTCTAACCACCATGACTTCCTCACTCAAGACAGCCTTGTGATCCAAGACGGCTGCTGAAGTAAATCATTAAGCATTCATGACATCCAGGAGCTCATGAAAGATGGAGAGAAGCATACTTTGAGGGATCATCTCCAAAAGCTGGAACGTGCATGACTTCCATATTATCCTTTTGATTGGACTTTGTGCGGTCAGTGCAAGGGACACTGCAAATTGTGCTCTCTCTTCAGTGTGCAAATACATATGTAAAATGGGAAATGAAGAAACAGATAAACCATGGACTTACAATCAGTAGTATTTGCCAGAGAAGCCTTCTCAAGACGTTCTCAGAATAGTTTGTACCTCTGGGGAAACTGCCAAGAAGGAAGGAACAGCGTGCCCTGTGGGACCATCTGGGAAACCCCACTTTTAGTCCTGAGTCCATCTGGGCTCAGTTGCTGTGGATTTGGCAGAATGTGACATACTGCAAAGTCCTTCATTTCTCCCCATAAAATGAGACCCCCATGCTCATGCAGAACCATCTGCACCTCTGTGCCCAATTTCCCTCATCCCCAGGGATGCATCATCTCAGATGTTTCCAATCTAAAAGGAAGATAATAGCCACCTGGAAGAAGCTACAATGGGCCATGGCAAGGATCTTCAGAGATTCCCAAAGGCTGAGGTGCCCTGGAGACTTTACACTCTTACTTTCCTGTATCTTTATTTCCCCTCATGCTGTCCCTTTCCTCTACCACTCCTGTCTAACCAACTCAAAATGAGCTGCATTCCTCTGCATGAAACTTCTATTTCCACCTCTGTGTCATTCAGTTGTCTTGGCATCTACGGAGGCTGGCCCTAGGTCTCTGTGTAAAACATTTAGCATCTGTGTGTCCTATATGCACCCTCCTGTGTTCCTAGCATCCTAATAATATTTAGTGCAATGTTGATACTATATAAATAGTCATCATACTGTTTAGGAATGGTGTCCGGAAAAAGCAACCTGCATGCGCTCAGTGCAGGCAGAGTGTTCTTCAAACCAGCTTTCCTTCTTTTAAGATAAGCTCTCACATAGCCCAGGCTGGCTGGGTAGCCAAGTTGAAGGGTTCCCTTCAACTACTTCCTCCTGCTTCCACCTCTCAAGTGCTGGGGTTGCATCAGGGTCCCTAAATATTTTTATTCTGAGTCTGATTGAATCCATACAGACATGCGGACACAGGACTGACTAGACACCAGTTACAGCCGTCCTGTCTCTTTAATGTATCTTTTTATTTAAAAAAAATCACTTATTTGTATGTGTACATGTGTGCACCACATATTGCATAAGTCCACAGATGTCCAAAGAGGATATCAATACTCTAAAATTGGAGTTGCAAGTGGTGTGAGCCACCATGCAGGTGCTAGAAACCAAATCTAGATCCCCTGCAAGAGCTTCACCTCTGAACCACCTCTTGGGCGCCTTTAACACATCCTGAACCTTCACGGCTAAAGAAAGACCTAGCATCCCTTAGGTCTATGTCAGGGGTCGGTAAACATTTGGCATAAACAACCAGTAGAATACAGGTTTGACTATGAGGAGCATGCGCTGTTCCTTTCGTTTCCTTCAGTTTACACGCAGGGCCCCAGAGCATTCACAGATACAGAAACAAATGTTCGCGATAGTGCCAATAACATTTTATTGTCTGATTTATTTGTCTCATGTACTCTTCTCTCATAAAATACTTTCTAACCGTAGTTTTCCTCCCTCTTCTCCCCTCTTCACCTCTCACCCAGATCCACTCCTCCATTTCCCTTCCAAAAAGATCAGGCCTCCCAGTGATATCAATCGAACATCGTACAACATGATACAATGATACTAGGGACAAACCCTCATAATCAGGGCAGGATGGGGCAATCCAGTAGGAAGAAAAGAGTTCCAAAAGCAAGCAAAAGAGTCAGAGACACCCTCATTCCTGCTGCTAAAGCACCAGGCTACACAACCATAGCATATGTGCACAGGATAGCACAGACTCGTGCAGGCTCCGTGATTTCTCCTTCAGTCTTGTGAGCGCATGTGAGCCCTGCTTAGCTGATTGGGTGGGCTGTGTTCTTCTGGTATCCTTAACCCTCTGGCACTCCTATAGTTCTTAGTCCTACTTTTTCTTCCTCCTCTCCTGAGGGGGTTGCCTGAGCTCTAAGCTCCAAGGGGGAGGGCCCGATAGAGATCTCCAATCTGTGCGTGTGTGTGTGTGTGTGTGTCTCTGTCTCTGTCTGTCTCTCTCCCTCCCTCTCTCTCTCTCTCACTCTCTCTGTGCCAAATGTTCGGCTGTGGGTCTCTTTATCTGTTCCCATGAGCTGCTGGAGGAAGTTTTGATAATAACTGATCTGGGCTTAGATCTTTGAGTATAGCAGAATATCACTAGAAACCCTTTCACTGATCTTTTTTTTTAAAAAAATAAAAAACAAAAACAAAAAAAACCTTTATTTTCAAAAACAAGCACTGGGCTGAATTGACACACTACAGTCCCTGGTCTCGAATCTGGCTGTGCTAAGTCCTTGTAGCTAACTTTGCAGCATAGTCTTCTGTCCTTGTCTTTATTCCTCATAGGTGAACGAAACCCTTCAAAGGTCACTGTCCTGTATTGTATTACATAGCACTTTCAACCGCATCACTTCATCTGCTCACAGATCTGAGAACACACACTGGGATGACTTTTTCAGCACTGAGCTGAGGGGTGATCATCCTGAACAGCTGCAATCAATACTTTCTTCATGTCTGACCTTTCTTGATAGCCATCTAGGCAAAGAATTGCTCCATAGATACCCTTTTCATTCCTACTGGAAAACTAAACACTCTAATTAATGAATTCCCCCATTAAACTTTTTCCTTCTCTCTGAACTTTAGCTAAGAGTAGAAGGACGGCTAAATTGAAAATGAATCAAGTTTGCACTCCCCATTCTGTCTAAGGGAATATCAGGGCTCAAAATGTATTTGCTCTGGAGGTTTTCCAAGGTGGGAAGGAGACATCCAGTGTCACATGAGAGGGACCAGATTTGACTCTGAAAAAGGGTGGAATGATCCCAGCAGAAGGAGAAGGTCACAAATCCATGGTCCATCCAGAGCCTGGATTGAACCCAGAGACCTCATGCATAGCCTTCAAAGAAACTTTAAACAATCTGAAGCACTTAAAAAAATGAGATTTTTCTATGTACATATCCAGATATCATGCTTATCTGAACAAGTGACCAGCCATGGGTCTGAACTCTCAGACCAATAATAGCAAGCTGTACCTGGGCAGTCCCTATCAGATCAGATGAGGAGTAAGCTCCTGTCACACCAGGCCTCCTCCAAGCTGTCAGCCAGCCCCTAAGCACATAGATTACTACTGTCTGTATTGTTCTGTTTACAACAAAAATGTTGTACACTCTTTTCACAATCAAAAACTAGTGGATAAATAAATAAGTGTGGCCCATGGAAACAGGCAGCACACAGCTCATTCACCAGCCTGTAGGCATTTGGGCTTTGGCTAAGGACAGGCTAACAAGTCAGGCAGTGGTTGCATTGAGTTGTTGCCTCAGTTCTCAGTGTAAGCACCCTTCTAAAAGAGTTGCACATCCCTTGGGGTTGGGGATTTAGCTCAGTGGTAGAGCACTTGCCTAGTAAGTGCAAGGCGCTGGGTTTGGTCCTCAGCTCTGGAAAAAAAAAAAAAGTTGCACATCCCTTTTCTCTGACTCAGTTTCTTCCCCTGCAAAATAAAGAAAAGGGGTGGGTTTTTATTCCTCTCCCTTTTCTTCTTTATATGTGTGTTTGCCTGTGTGTGGGTGCACTTGAGGCAGGGGCTGTCAATCAAAGCCTTGGGATTGCCCCATCTTCGCCATCTAGAGGCCAGGCTTGCAGGCCACTCTGCCATATCTATTCCCATTTATGTGTGGGCATTGGGCAGATCCAGACTTTAACCTTCTTGCTTGCTGACAGTTGCTTTAGCTGCCAACCTTCTCCCCAGACCTTATTATGCACTTATGTGTAAGTCACAATATTTGAACTACGGGAGGAAAAACGTTATTAATTGAGAAGATTCCAGCTATCCTAAACAGATCTGCAATTGAAAGAACCAACCCTGAGAAAAAGGGGCCAAGAATCTTAGTGGGAAAAGCTGCATAAACAGACCTGCCACAGAGCCAGGTAGGGCAATGGAGGGGGAAGGGTGCTAATTTTTATCCTCGGCAGCTCCTGTTCACTGTTTAAAAGTCCTCACCTATCAGATACATGGCTTTCTGTGGGTGACAGCAGGTCAGAGAACCAGCAGGCCTGAGAAAAGAGGGCTGAGAGACCCTGTGCCTAGATATTAAAGTCCCAGGGAGTCTTCAACAAACAGGGGAAGAAGCAATTCCTTGGCAGAAGATGAGGCAAAATCCTATGTGGAGCCCAACTACACAATACACAGGAGCCCAGTGGCTCTGTATGCTTCTCAGTGACCTCCTGACTCCCCACTGTGCTTCAGCCTCAATGGCCTCCTCACTCAAGGCATAGACAGCCCAGAAGGACACAAGATGAGGAAATCTGAACATTCCCCAAAAGCAGAAACTTTGCCATGTGAAGGAAGGCCAGATCAATTAATGGAGTGTCTACCAGCTGACTCTGCTCAGAGATTCTAACTAGACAATGTCTGTAAAATAAATCTTTGTCAGCGAATTGAGCCAGGAGAATTGTTCCCCAGAGAAAGGAAATACACATCACTCTACCATCCTCATTGACTATTGATTCAGGACCTGGCTCCCAAGTCACCCACATCAGAGACATGGACGTCCGTGTTGACACCCAGCCACTGGACCCTCAGCATATGGCATGCCTCTGTTGCTGGGTGGCAGAGGACATCTCCCAGGCCACCTCTCCTGTGCACATCCGAAGGTCTTCATCCCTTGTCTAGCACAGGCAGGAGCTGATGAGCAAACAGACCCCTGTGAGCGCTTAGCATGAGTGATCAGCAGGAAGAAACAAGGAATGTGAGAGAAAATAGCATATTCACTGAAGGGTTGTTTGCAATAACAAGCCACTTGGGTACAAGCAGCTGGAAGTGAGCTCTGAAAGCCCTACAATGCTTAAACTGAGCCAATCATGCACAACAGCAGAGAAGGCCCGGCCTTGTAGAAATCAACACTTGGGGTTTGGGAAAAAAAATTTTTTTCCATTCAGCAAATACCCTAACATCACACTGTTTCGCTTACTGAGTGTCTCTGTGGGACTTGTGTTTAGACAGGACACACGCAGCTTGGTCAGCAAACAAAAGATTTCTTTTTGCAAAAATTCCATTTACCAACTCCTAATTGATTCTTCATGTGAATTGAGGAGATTAGGTCTTGAGGTGGAAACTGTAGAGTAGGGTCAGTACCTTATCAGAAAGGTTGGGTGACTGCCCTGATCCTCTTTGACCATGTGAGGACCCAGCACAAAGAAACCATCTAGTATCCAGGAAGCCCTCCTGCCCTAGATACCAACGTGCTGATGTCTCACTCTTGAACTTCAAAGTCTCCTTACTGTTTATACTCACCTCAATTTATAATGTTTTGTTATATCAATCCAAACAGACTAGAGTAGCTACTGATAATAATTTTTTAAAAATGATTAAAATGAACAACTTTAAAACCTCCACTATCCAAGAGGGAATGCTGGGATCACTAGAGGTGCTCCTAATTGATGTGACAAGAGGTGCTGTCTCTCAGCCAAAGGAGGTCACTCTCCAAGAAAGCATCTGAAGAAAGGTTGGACCGTTGTGAGGGGAATGCCCATCTCCTTACTATCATAGGATTCCAGAAGACTCCCCTGACCTCGCCACCATGAAGACATACTTCACACCTTCTGAAGACAGGTTCTAGGAGTCAGTGAGCCAGCCCAAACTCTTCTTGCTGTCTCTGGGCTCCTCTGAATCACATAGAGAACTCAGCTAACAGTGGAGAAACTGGTCTGTCCAGTTTCTTCCAAAAGGAAGCCTTGAGATACCTGACCTCAAGGTCTTGGTCTGAGCTGCTGACCTTACAAGGGAGTATGTCCCAGCACCAGTACTGAAGATTGGAATATTAATCTCCAGTGCCACCACACACAGCCTGGGTGATCTTGACTCTGGATTATTTTTTTTCTCCATTTGCAAATTTTAAATATATCTCAGTTGGCACATGAAGGGTCGGAGAAGGAGCATGCTATAGGAGGTTCTCAAGGTACTTCCTATGTAACACAGCTCTAAGAGCACTGATCTCATCATCACAGACTGTCCAGCAGCCCCAGTGCTCTTCATAATTTGGTGTATGATAGAATTACCTGGGAAACTGGTTTCAATGCTTACCCACATGGGCTCTGTCCCAAACAACAGCATCAAATTGCTCAGGCTTCTGAGTTTGAGGCTCAGATATATGTATGTTCTCATGGAGCTTTGCAGGTGACTCAGAACAGGCTAGAGTATGGGGTCTAGGCTTGTAATTGGAAGCAAGCTTATAAAAGCAGTCAAAGCCAAAGGCTCAGCCATAGTCACACGGTCAACCCCATCCAAGAGAAGGATCAGACGTGGAACTAGAATCAGCACCTAGTGACGCTTTCAGTGTTTCAGCTCCGAGGGGAAAGGCTTCCTCAGCAAAAAAGCTACAGCCCTGAAGGGAAAGGTATCCTGACAGTCAGGAACATGGGCATATTACAAAGTCACACCACACAACAAACCTCACAGAAGAGATTTACCGGGAGACACAAGAGGGTGGCGCCTTTACTCAGGCAAGAAGCAATGGGAAACTGAGCAGGAGATGGGCTTCTATAGAATTTCTTGACAGTAAGGTTTTCCAGGGTAGAGAACCCAGAGTGGAGATTGGTGGAATTTCAGGTCCTGATTTTGGGCCAAGCCTGTTGATGGGTGGGTTTTTGAGCTCTGAAATTGAGGGAGAATTTTTTAAACCCAGAAGTAAGCTCAGAACTTTGACCCTAAAGTGACCGTCTCAAGAGCAGTCTCTGCTCACATGCACAACCTACAGACGTCTGCAACCTCTCATGACTAAAAATGTTAATAGTGTCCAAACTCACTAGCTAAAACCACACACAGGGAACAAAGCTCTTAGACTCAGCTAGGAAACAATTGCACGGTCTTTTACCCATTGGGACTCATTTGTAAAAATTATACCTGTCCTATGTTTACCATTTTACAATGGAAAAATTATTTCAGGTGGGTTTTTATCAGTATTGCCGGTGTGTTCTCTGAGCCAGAAATGATCTGAAAGAAAGCGGAATGAAGAACTAACTGGCTGCTATGAAATTAGAAAAGCTGAGAAGGCTTCTCAAGTCCTTTCCTCCTGGTTTCTGACCCTGGCATGAGGGCCCAACAGTTTGTTCTTACAAGTCTTGACAGTGACTGTGTCCTGACATTTCCCAACATGCTTTGAAAAACTTCCAGCCTTATGTACCCTGGTGTACTGCAGTGATGCTGGGCTCTGGGTGAGTGGATGGCTTGTTTTCTTATATTTTTCTTATGCTTTCAAACAGTCTTATAGCCCTGGCTGGCCTGCAACACACTATGTAAACGAGGCTACAAGTTAACTCAAAGAGATCTACTTGCCTCTGTCCCTGTCTCCACTGCCCAGCTTCTGGGATTAAGGGCATGTTTCACTATACCCTCAAATGCTCAATCCTCCTGCCTCTACTCTATGAAAGCTAAGTAATGGGATTGTAGGCAGGCATATGCTGCCATGCCTGACTAAGTCCTTGGCATTTTAAAGTCCCAACCAGAGATGTATGCATGGCTGATTTCCACCATTTTAAGTAGTTTTGTGTCCTATTTTGTTTGTTTGTTTTTTTAAATGCCACACTCAGGAAATATTTTGAGCTATTAACGCCTTCAGTGCTTTAGTATCTATGATGGTTTCTTCAAAGAGTTTGCTAAAGTAAAGCTGCCAGTTAAAATACACTTGGCTAGACTTACATGTCAAGCCACCATAATACATACTTGTTACCAAAAAAAAAATTATTATCAGAAATTGAAATTTATCTTAGTACTTTTCTTTTTATTTATTGCATGTGTCTCCCTTCCCTAAAGTCCTCAGGGTGAAGTGGGAAAAATTGTCAAGAGAATGAGAAGAGAGCAGAAACAGAGGCTTCCGTTGACTGGCTTGTCACCCCCTGCCCCACTCCTCTTGTAACCAACATTGTATCTTCCCTTAGAGACGACTCTTTGCCACCCCCAGCCTGTGCAGTCAGAGTGTGCTCACAACCACTACCTTGTTCTTCTTGCTGTTACCATGACCAGCATGGACACAGTGCATGGGACCAGAGGGACCACCAGTCTGGAAACTTCATGTAACTTTATAGCAGCCCATGTGGCAACTTCTTGAATTATTGGGAACATCAGTCCAGCTGTGGCACCAGACATCCTTAGAATCTGGAATTAGCTTTTTTTCTATGCCAAGCAACTGATGATGGTGGTAGTGGTGATGGTGGGGGTGGGGTGGGGTGATTATGTTTAGCTTATAGTAATTTTAGTTAGTTTGCTGCCGTTAGCTCCCTTGAGAAAGCCAAATCAAATACTTAACTGGTAGTAGAGAAGCTGGGGTACAAAGATAAGCTGTTGCTTGCTTTCATGGATGTCTTGTGACACTAAGAAATGGTTCCTCCATGTGCACCAGTGTAATTCCACTAACTCTAGTTTATAGATGCCCCACTGTTCCTAATTGCATCTTCCCTCCTCTCCTACCTCATAGCTTGTTCCTATTCTCATGGTGTGACTCATGTATCACAGCTGCTCATATGCGCACCCTCAGAGGCTTTCCTTATCTCTGGGTGCCTGGCCAGATCCCTGGACCTCAGAGGTGCTGAAGCAGTGTTTGCTAAATTAAATCATCTGTGGGCAAGCTGAGATGATGCCTTACATGGCTATATTGAAGTACAGTTAAGTATAGTGCAGAAGTGAGCAAAGGTGCACTCGTGCACGCACGCACACACACGCACACACAGCTTCCAGCACCATCCTTGCACACACACACACACTACTTCCAGAGTACACACACACACAGAGCTTCCAGTACCATCCTTGCACACACATACACACTGCTTCCAGCACCATCCTTGCACACACACACTACTTCCAGAGTACACACAAACACACACTGCTTCCAGAGCCATCCTTGCACGCACACACACACACACACACACACTGTTTCCAGTGCCATCTTTGCATGTACATGAAGGTGCAGCTGTGGCTTCTGTGTTCACTCTCACCCCTCGTGTCACTGGATTCTTGTTTCACCAAATTAACATGAGCCATGTTTAGTTACTGTTTCCCTCCATAGCCACAGAGGATTGGATCTAGGGCCCCCTGCAGATACCAAAGTCTGCAAATGCTTGAATCCTTGATGTAAGATTGGTCAGTATTCCCAAATAGCCTCCCATTTAAACCATTGCTAGGTATGTTATGACTTGCCTCTGAGTTACTTATCACACTTAATATAATGCAATGCTATGTAGAAACCAATCTATTATGCTGTCTAAGAAATAAGAAACATATATGTATATGCAGGACAGGCATTACTCTTTTCAAGTATTTTCAGTCTTGAAGTGGTTGAAACCATGGATGCTGAGAGAATTATCCAGTCCACACTCACTTTACGAGCTCTGAAATCAACAGGCATTCAGACTCTTTTTATTCCAATTGGAATAGAAGGAGGTAATCAGCATGTCTCCATGGATACAATCCCTAGTCGGTCAGGTCCCAAGTGAAGAGACATCCAAGGGCTGGCTACACAGATGACCTGTGATGCTGGAAGCAGGGGAGGGTGACTTGAGGTGTATGCTGATCCAAAAGGAACATTGAGATGGTCAGAGAATGCAATTTCCTCAAGGGCTTAAGGAGCATAAAGGACTAGGCGCCTGGTTTCCCATCACCTAACAGAAGGATTCTGGGTCCATCTTTACTCCCATGCTTCATTTGCAGATGCCAAAACAAAAGGCAGCCATCTGAGACATGGGAAGTGGCAACATTCCTTGCTTCTCCTTCAGACTATGCCTTCTTCTGAAAGTGTGACACCTGACAGTGTCTCTCTGTGCCCCTTTGTAGACTGGCACAGACATTTCCTTTGAACTTCCCTGTGCAACACTGAACTGTGATGAAAATCAGCCCCCGTGCCCCAATTAAGCTCACTGAGAGCATTCATGCTCTACAGGGGGGCTCACTCTGGCTGCTAAGAATCCATACCCCTTAGATCCTATGAAAGTGCTTTCAGGAACCAACTGGGCTGTTAAGTTAGGAAAACTGACTGGTCCTTCTTAAGAGTCATCAATTAACAATAACTGAAGCCTTAATCTGGCGAGAACTTCTTGCCATCAGACAATGAGCACTTTGAAGCCTCGGAGGGGTCACAGGAGCTCCTGTTAAGGGGCTTTCTTTTGAGTGGCTTGTCTCTTATCTTGGGGAAGACATTACAAGCAGTGTCAAGCCATGTCTGGGGATCATGGCTAGATGCTGCCACTGCCTAAGAGGACTGTCTCCATGTTCTACTTTAGAACTGCCCATCACCTGTTTTCTCTGAGAGATTTATCCTCCAGTTAGGAAACCCATCTTGAGTAGCAGTGACGGGGCTAATTATGGAGGAAGAGGGCCTATGACACAATCCTTTTAAAATGAAGAAAGGGGCGGGGGCATGTGGTAGAAAAGAGCGCTCAAAGGACTTCACTTCAAAATGGCTTGAAAGGGGGATTGCTCTAATTCCTTCTGGGAGATTATTCAGTGGTGTGTCCTGGTCTTCGGGAGCTCTGAGAGAAGATAACTTTTGGGTTCAGTCACATGGTCACATCTGACTGATGTAGTTCCATAGTCCCTGGGAGGATTTGGAGGCTCTGAAGACAGGGTGGAGTTTGTAAGCCTCCTCTCTTTGGCACGGGTTAAAGGGATCAGAGTTCCTGGAGATGCACCCTAGGCTAACCCTACTTAAGATACTCCTGATACCTCTTAAACTCGATTCCCCATAACAATTCTCCTTTTTGAAAGGAGCATGGTCTTTTTGAACAGTTGTGTTCATCAAAATGTCTGGGATTTTGTTTGTATGTTCTTAGCAGAGGCTAAGTAAAATGGTTTTCCTAGTAAATTGCACATGGTAGTCCTGGCTAGATGGCCTGAAACATGATAGAATCATGTGTGCTCCTCACGAGACAATCTCAGGCACCTGTTCCCCAAGTCAGTTGTCTTCGGATATTGTTTCTCCAGTTGTGGGAAGCACCCATGGAAAGCAATGGTGGCTTGTCTGTTTCTGCCCAATGTCTGTTCTTCCGCACAGAACCGGTAATATTAACATGCATAGACATCACGAGCATAGAGTGCAGCAATTTTTTTTCCACATGCCTTCTTTACTCAAACGAATATTTCGTTTCAACATTTCAAAGCAGCCTTACTGTGTAGACAAGATCGACGTTGAACTTAATGTAATCATCCCACCTCCGCCTCCTGAACGCTAGGATCACAGTATGCACCATCATGACTGTCTCAAGAAATATTCTGAAAAGCATAAGGGGTTGTTGTGGGAGGGTTTAAAAGAGAGTAAAACATTACCCAGAGAGCCTTTGGTGGTTAATTCTTTGGTGCAGAAAAAAAAATAGCCAATTGGCAAGTATGATAGATAATCTTTGTTGTCAAATGGGCAAAATCTGGAATCAACTAAAAACCCAAGCATCTGATGATACGTGTGAAGAATTTTCTTATTTGGGTCCTTTGAGATGAGAAGGCCTACCTTAAATTGGGCAATACTTTTTGGTAGTGCTCATCTAAGAGGACATGGAAGATGGAAGCCTTTGCTTTTTTCCTGCTTGGTCTCATGCTTGCTGCGGCTGAGGCATTCCCTTGTTGACATTAGAACCTACTTCTTCAGACCAAACATCAAACAAGATATCCAGCCTCGGCGGCTGAGAAATTACCAGACTCTTACCCTTTCTGTAAACAGATAGCCATTGTTGGACTAGCTGGGACACAGCCTATATGCCTCTTTAATAAATACCATATACACATATAATATACATATGTGTATATTTGTATGTATGAATATACATGATTATATATTCATTCTGTAACTTCTTTTTCTTTAGAGCAATGGTTCTCAGCTTCCTAATGCTGTGGCCCTTTAGTGCAGTTCTTCATATTGTGGTGACCCACAACCATAAAATGATTTATATTACTACTTCATACCTGTAATCTTGCTATGTTATGGATGGTAATATAAATATCTGATATGCAGGGTATCTAATATTAGATTCCTGTAAAAGGGTCTCTTGACCTCTTCCCCAGTGCAGTCAAGACCCACAGGCTGAGAACCACTGCTTTAGAGACTCCTAATACACTGAGAAAAATCATCACTTACTGAAGAGTGGCTATTGAGAAATAAAAATGATCTGGCATCATGTTGGCTTTGCTGGTGTGACAGTCAATCCTTGTTGCCAACTTGACTGGATCTAGAATTACTATGGGTGTATATCTAGGGCAGAGTAGATTTCTAGAGAGGTTTAACTGAGCTGGGAAGACCTACCCTGCGTGTGGGCAGCACCATGCAGTAGGCTGGGACTACAAAAACAAGCAGAGCATTGAAAGAGTTCACGGATAGGATCATCTCTCTGTTTTCTGCCAATGTGATATGGCCACACCCATCCTCCTGCCACGGGTCTTTCCCAGGCATGATGTCCTGCACCCTCAAACTGTGAGCTGAACTAAGCCATCCCTCAGCTGCTCCTTGGTAGGGTCCTTGAGCCACCGCTGTGAGTAGTAACTAGGACAAGCCACCTGCCCCTGGGAGTTGTTGTTTCCTCCTGATGAGACACAGACATCCAGGGCTGCTCAGGGCACAAGGCCTTCCAGGTAACTCAGCTATTTGCAACTTTTGCTGTTTTCACAGCACAAATAACGTTATCTCTTGAGGGGAGCTTGGCTCTAAGGCAGTGGCTCTCAATCTGTGGGTCAAGACCACCTTGGGTGTCAAGTGACCCTTTCACAGGGGTTACCTAAGACCACCGGAAAACACAGGTGTTACATTATGACTCATAACAGTAGCAAAATTACAGTTATGAAGTAGCAATGAAAATAATTTTGTGGTTAGTGGGCTCCATGACATGAGGAACTGTACTAAAGGGTTGCAGCGTTAGGGAGGTTGAGAACCACTGTTCTAAAGCCACATGGTGTACTTGCTGGTGACATGCTTATGACATGCTTCCTCTGCTGAGTTTCCATGGCCAGTGGGTTCAACCTTTTAATCTGAATTGACTCACCTGTTGGGTTCAAACTCAGTCAAAACAGTGTTGACATGGTCTTTGATTCTCTTTGTTCCAATGACTGATCTGAGCAGCCACATTCCCACTGATCACCCTCCCTATACTAATATTGACCCTGGAAGACAAACAGAATCTTGGGAGGGGATCTATGCATTTGCCCGGTACCCAAAGACCCAGGTCAGTGATGTGAAAGCCCCACACACCAGCAGACATTAAGCGAGAAATCCCTAGTGCATTGAGCTGTGTTTGTTGTTTCCACAAAGTGGAGAGTTTAAGGACAGCGGGGACAGTTAATTGCCCTCGTCAGTGTCACTGCATAAGATCGATGATTTGGGGAACAAGAGCCAAAGAGTCAAGAACTCTGGCACAAAGCCAAACCATCTTTGTCCATGTGGGTAATGAAGGGAATCTGTCCCTGAGACTAAGTTCTGAGGCAGCACGGGGGTGCAAAGCTCTGTGCATGATCTCTGTAAAGCTTCCTGGGTCTGCTGAGCTCCACCTGAGCAGAAGACTAGGCCCTGGGGAAGCTATGGCTCAGCACAAACTGTGTCTTGAGGTAGAAATAACTACCAGTTATTTCTAGGGGTAGAAATAACTAAGGTCTTGTCATCTGTGCCACCATAAGTGACCTATGTCACAATCTTACTATGAGAAAGGGACCTGGTCTGCCCTGTATGCTACTGTTGGGTAGAGTAGAGTGCCGTTGATTTCCACACAGTGTCCCTGTCTCTAATGGGGGACTATAAATGATGACATCATTTCCAAGTTAGGAAGGCACTGAGTTAAGGCTACCAGGAAGATAGGTAATACTACTTTAAAATTATTTACAAACATAGGTACATGGGTGTATCCTACAATACATGTCTATAATATTGGATATATTTTATATTATATTATGTATTGCATATATACATATAAAATTAGGTTTTACATATATTATAATATTTACATAGCATGTTTTAGAGTTTGTTTTGCCCAGATGACCTTAGCATCCTTACTTCTTGTCATCATCACAGGAGACAAGTCCACATCTTGCCACCTCTAAATCCTCCGCAGAGCATCCCTGCAGGTGCTCCATCTGGGCTGGTTGAATTCTTCTTAGCTTGACAGGAAGTTTCTGTGCTGTACTGTCCTGTCAGATCTCCCTGTGATGTCATTGACTACAGCAGCTTCCTGCCACCCTCTGGGTTTGCCTACTCTCTTCCTTACATCATCTCTCTCATCTTCTTTTTCTGAAGGAGAAGGTCAATTTTGTTCTTTCCCATGTCATCCTTTCCAGAGACAGAGGGACCTGACAATTACTTTCAGAATTTACTCAGCGTTGACTCCATGACATTCCAGGGAATTGCCTGAGATGCCATCTGACAAACACACCCATTTGGTTTGTGAACAGAAGATAGGATTCACTTCCTTCTCTTTTGTGCGAGTTAATTTGTATTAACTGGACACAAACCTAGACATATCTGGGAAAAAGGAATATCAACTAGGAATTAACTCCATCAGACTGGCCTATAAGCAATTCAGTGGGGCATTCTCTTGATTAATGATTGATATGGGAGTGCCACCCATGGGCAGGGAAGCCTGGGCTGTACAGGGACTGTAGCTAAGCCAGCCGGGGGAAGCAAGCCAATACTCAACAATCCTCCCTGGCCTCTACCTCAGTTTCTACCTCTAGGTTCCTATTGAGACCCTGCCTTAACCTCCTTCAGTGACTGTGTTGTGGAAATTAAAGCAGAAGAAACCTTTCCTCCCCTGTGTTCAGTATTTAGCACAGAAACAGAGAAGCAAATTAGTACAGTATCCATTTAACAAAACAACAATATTGGCTTCTCTGCTAGGGCCTTATGACCTCCCAAGGCACAAGCTTTTGTATTATAGGACCAGTCATGGTTCTCCTCTCATGCAGGCTTTAATGCCAATCAGAAAGCAGTTCTATCCATAACCGTGGTACCACTATTGTACCAGTGAGCACACAGCTCCTAGAATGTTAATGCGATAGCGCAAAGGTCTGCAGCCAAGTAGAACTGTTAGTGTACTCTGTCCCATCAGGAGGTAGGCCAGAGGCCATGGTTCTCATGGAAGGGAAGTTATGCTGAGCTGATGAGGCCTTTGGGTGGCTTCACTTCGGGGTGCACTGTCTTCAGTCACATTCTACCACTGTATTGTGATGGCCTAAATGAAGGCAGGGGAATCAACAAGTGAGGCCCTCTCTGTTTGTCCTCTTCACCTTCGATATACACACACCCACAAACATACATATACATTTGAATGCATGCATGTGAGCGCACACACACCCAAACATCTGTATATATGGGCATACAAACATGTATGGACATACCATAAGATACAGGCATATACATGCATGCACACATACACAGAAACACATGTACACACATACAAATTAAAAGGAGCATGCATCTGTACACTAATAGATGTGTGCATGTGCACATACACAGAAATGCATGCAAAGATATACATGTACATATGCAAGCAAAAAAGCCTCCCCCACACAAACACACTTGTACACACTAATAGGCACAAATAGGCACACACATGCATGCATTTACACACACATCCCTTCATAAACTCATGCACATGAATAGATTCACATGCATGTCTGTTTGATCCAGTCATACACATCCGCACACATAGGCACCAACATAGATGTATGCAGAAACATTAAAGTACACAAACATAGATATATCTATACACATACATAAGCTTACACAAAGGGTAATGCATACATATATAATATACATATATATACATATATACAAATGCACATACATATACAGACATATGCAGACTAATACATATGTACCCCATACATACATTGCCACACACATTCTCACATATGTGCATGCACCTAACATATGAACACACATACACACACATCCATGCTCACAACCACACAGACACACATGTGTGTGCAGTCACACACTTATGCACATGAATATGCAATCACATATACATACCTGCTTACACATATGCGTGAACATATCCCATCATCATATTTTATCTTCTTAACTGGATTTTTTTTTCTTATTTGTTGAAAAGTTTTGCCTGAGATTCATACCTATGCTTCCTGGGAAGAAGTCTTTGGTTTTGCCAAGATCATGTCTCCTAAGATCACCCAAGTGTTCTGTCACTGAGGCATTGTAAGCTGTTCACACAGCTTCAGAAAAACATGCACAAGTGCATTGCACATACATGCATGCATGCACACACACTTTTGTTGTACTCGGACCTTCAAATCCAGTGCATATGCAATTTTTTTCTCATTCAATTAGCTGAATAGAGAAAGTATTATTATAACTTAGATTAAATTGACTAAAACAAAATCCTTTAGTTAAAATACAATACCCTTGATGCCCAATAATGGCCCAAATGCACAGTGGGTTTGTGTGTAATAAGTTCTGAAGACTTTACAATAAAAATATAGGAATCTTAAAAGAAACTCCATTTCAGATATGCATCAGTCATGGAGGTAAAAGTAATTGGGCTGCCCATCTCCTCTCCAGGCCAGCTGCCAGGATTAGTCGTTTTATTAAAGAAGTCCCAGCAGACCTTCCGGCTGACTTTTCCTTTCTTCTGAGACAGGAATGTGATGATGTTAAGGATGGATTAAAACCAGGGTACGGATCAGACTCCCCAAAGTTCAGGTTCTGGCCTTGCCTCTGAATGTGTGACGTTAAACAAGTCTTCACTCCCTACACCAATAAAAGGTGGATTATGGCAGCAGCCTTGCAGAGTGGAAAGTTACAAGAGAGGATGATAAATCAGGGTCCCTACCCCACCTTCTCCTCTTAGTTTGCACTGGGCCTCTGAGCACTTCTCACTATCCACAGGCACACACTACTTGGAAATTGCCCCATCTGAGGAGAGAGGAAATGGAGAGAGCAAGCCACACAGGGTCCTGTCGCGGTGCTCCCCCTCGGCAACTGATGCCTCTCTCCTTTGGAAACTGGAGAATGGCTGTTAAATGAGGAGAGATCCCCCTTTAAACAGCACCAGAAACATTATACTGACTTTCCATCCATAAATAGAATTCAATATTTTCAGTAGGTGGGTCAGAACTGAATTGTAAGTACAATCACAAGAATAATTTAGAGCCAGCAAAGTAATGCCATGTTTGACTTATTAAAACCTGAATATATAGTTTTCAGTTAATAGATTAATTTTCTTGATATGTTTATTTGCCAAAAAGGATTCTAATTACAGATCATGAGAGTTTTGTCGATAACACAAGGGGAGGGGCCCACTAACATCTTTTTGTGGCCAGTGCAGCACTGTGAGGCTAACCAAGAATTCCCTGACACCTTTTATGTGCATGATGTAGTTCAGAGTGCTTATGACCACTTTGTACCTTCTGAGGTTAGAGAACCCCAGGTTGAGGACCATTTGGCCATAAAACCCTGATTCAGTGCTGAGGAAGCAAGAATGACTGGCCCACTGTTGTATAAGTAATAATGATATTACTAATCATTTGCAAGAGCCCACTAGGGACTTCGGAAATAACCTCAAAGCAATTAACTAATGACCTGCCTTTGATTATTTTCTCCTGCTTTGAAAGCAAAAGGTTAGAGTTCATCCGCCAGACTGACGCTGAGAGAGTGACACAGACTGGTGGCCACCACCCTCATGAAGGGAACCCGAGACTCCTCTCACTAGACTGCTCGGAGATGCTAATCTTTACAACCTTTTAACATTTCTATAATGCCTTTTTTTCCTATTCTAATCTAACTGAACAAACTATTGTTTGGTACAGAAAAACATAAGGACTACAGAGAAGCACAAAGGTTTTTCAAAATGAGATTGTTAACCATATTCCTGTCCTGTGGTCCAAGGCTGCTTTGGACATTTTGCGTCCAGGTTTTCCACCTATGAGCATATAGTTTCTTTGTCAACAAGCATCAACAGTTCCCAACTGCTATTCTGCTTCTTTTCGTGAGAATTCACCGTGCACAGGCTTCTGCAACACTGTGCATGCAGTTCAGCCTTTCCTTTAATTACTTTCTCTTGAAAATGGAAGCAGCTCCCAGTGCCTTGACCCTGGAAATGATGCTGAGGGTGACAGCCCTGCCCTTTCTCTCAGGAACAAGTCTCCTCCCACCAATATATCCACAGCAAGAACATAAGGTTTCCAAATGAGCTTCGGTCAACACACAGTAAACACATACGTATAAAGCATGTTTGAAGGCTTTCCCCCAGAACTTTGGGTTCTATTTTAATTTTCTTCCCCCACAGTTACTAAGCTTCCCATTGCAGGGATGGATAAGCTACAGGCACCTCCATGCTTCTGCTTGGGGTGGCTTTGGGTAACAGTAAAGTTGAATGTTTTTCTTATGGCTATTGGTGACTTCCACTGAACTTCCATTGAG
Organism: Mus caroli; assembly: GCF_978045245.1. NCBI lineage: Eukaryota > Metazoa > Chordata > Mammalia > Rodentia > Muridae > Mus > Mus caroli. The sequence goes on from NW_028227268.1 coordinate 58,887,803, forward strand.
CTGTGATATATGTCTTTGAACATTTTTTTCTACCAGGATATTAACCTTTACTTATTGATTTCCTAATTGGTTTTCTGATTGACTTATTATCATTTTATCCTGGCCATCTCTGCAAGTTAGTAGGTATGAGACTAACATCTTTTGTATCTTTTATAAATTGTACTAAGTATCTTGGGGTACCCATGCGATAATTATATATGCCTTCATATTTGTAGGTAAGTTTTTGTATTTTATGTAGACTTATTTCTCTGTGTGCGTGGAATGGACACTAACAGGAATCAAGTCCCATTGCGCATAATAAATTCAGCATGCAGGCTTTTCCTTGCCCCTCCCCATCCCTTCACCATTCCCATCCTTCACTACATATTTGCAGTAAGTTATGCTAATGAACTGGCATACGTCTCTTTTATTTTTATCCATTTTTATACTAGTATTTCAAGATACACACAAATATGGAAAAAAACATTTACAAAGCCAGAATTTTTGTCATTTATCATTTTATAAAAATGAGATTACAATAAGTACCTTCTGTGTATCGCTTTTCTCTCTCAATATCTCATATTTTATGAGATATTGCCCTTCCAGAGTAATTGATATAACTCTAATTCATCCTTTTTAATAGTTGTATAAGGTTCCCTCGGGTAAGTGGACCACAATTTATTCGGCTGTTTCCCCTGTACTAGCACTCATTTTATTCCTTTTGCAATCACAAAGAGGGCTGCAATAAAGGCCTCTGAGGGGCCACTGCTGCAAGGTGGTTTTAGTTTGATAGGGCAGATTCTCAGGAAGAAAACTGCTGAGTCAAAGTGTGTCATCGGCTTGTTTTTTATTTTAATAGATGCTGCCAAATTGCCTCCTAAAAAAAAGCTTATAAGAATGCAGAGTGTCAATAGTGATGCATGGGCCTTTCCCCACTTCCACATTACCAATAAATGTTATAGCTTTCTTCAATGTTGGTAAATTTGGAAAGTGGAGACAGGGCCCTGACCACTCGAGAGCACAAATGTCACCTGACTTAAGGACCTTCTGGATTTCATGTCTTGGAAACATGGTTTGCTCCTTGCTCTGGCATTTCCCATTTTCCCATGCAAATGTACATAACTTTACATATAGATTTTTAGCTGTCAGTTGCACTGTAGGCAGTGCTTTTCCAGTGCTCACACATAATATGTACTCGATGAACAACAGCGTTTCTTCAAATCTCTGTGGCAAAGGCCCCGTGTTTTTAAATGCCAGTCCCAGTCCAATTACTGATTCATCACAGACAAATTCACACCCTCAGATGTCATGGAGATCTTAAGTGTGGGTGAATGTTGGTGAATGTTGGTGAATGTTTGTTCTCTGTCTGAACATGCCCTAGCAGCAACCTGCAGACCAAGGATGGTCCATCAGTCACGTTCAGAGTGACCCTAGGGTTTCCTATCCTTTGCTCTGATGAAAACATCTTGCTTTTGCAGAGTCAAATACATTTCCGTCTATAATACCTGGAGTAACCTCTTGCCCTTAAGTATTTGGATATGTTCCTAAGATCTCACTGCTAATAACCACCCATTTCAGTCCAAGTCCAGGAGGATCACTTTTCTGGTTGAATTTTCTGTATCTTTCTCCCTCTTCTGTCTGGATTTCTAATGGGATGATGTTCAGTCTTTCTCCCCTCAGGCACACTACCACATTACCTTTGTCTCACCATAGAAAAATGCTGTGGCCTGGCTCCCTCAGAAGCCAGTCCCTCTCCTGCCCAGTTTTACATCTCAAATTATAGAGCAGAGGTTCTCAACCTGTGGGTAGTGACCCCATTAAGGGACACACAACCTTTTCCCCAGGAGTCACCTAAGACAATCAGGAAACACAGAGGTTTACATTGCATATGAATTTACAGTAGCGAAATTACAGTTGTGAAGTAGCAATGAAAATAATTTTATGGTTGGGGGGCTCACCACAATGTAAAGAACTATATCAAAGGGTCGCATCATTGGGAAGATTGAGAACCACTGATACAGAATCTAAAAACAAACAAACAAAATCTCATCATGTTTGCTGGTATATGACTCCAGTTGGCAGGCATGACAGAAAACAGACATGCACATAGCAGATCTTGAAGCAAAGAGTAACATGGCAAGTGGCTTCACAAGGCCAGTTCACTCTCTTGAGAAGTATATTTTTAACTCTTGGAGTAGCAGGAAGGGAGACATTCCCAAATTCTTCCATCATAAATGCCAAAAATTCACAGTAGGATGGATGCACTGTGCTTGAATAATCTCCCAAATTCGAGGATACCCTTCCTAGCTACACACCACCAAACCTTTATGTTTCAGTGTCTAGACTAGCCCATACGTATTCATCTGTTGAATGCACTAAAATGAAGTCCGTGGTTTGCAACAGAAAACCTAGAGAAGAAGTCATGTTTTTGAAGTGATGTCATCATCTGAGATGCTTTCTCACATCGATTCATGTGCTTCTTTGATCCATTTTCAATGGTCGGTACCCATGTGTTCAAACCTTCAGATTTCACCAGGAGGATTTACAATGTGTTCTGTGCTGTTTAACTTGATTCTTCACTCCTTTCAGACTGTGGGAACTCCCTCTAAACACTGAGATAATCAGCGTTGCCTTAAGTAAACAGAAAAAGGAAGAAACATAAACACAAGTCCCAGATGAGCAGAGCTAAGAAACATCCCTGATTCCTGAGCCACAAATGTCAGAAGGCCAAGGTTAGAGGAATGCATGGGAAATGACTCAGGGAAGCTGAGGGCAGTCAAGCCAAGAGGCCACTTAGTATCAGCAAGATCATCACCATGAGAACCTACAGGTACAAAATCCAGCTAATGGCTGCTAGAGCCCTGAGGCTTGTATGGAAGTTCACATGAGATCTGAATATATGCTGCTGAATGTTCTCTATATCTGCTCACAGCTGGTCACTGCTCTCCTCTTAGGAATATGTGGTGTGTGTGTGTGTGTGTGTGTGTGTGTGTGTGTGTGTGTGTGTGTGTGTGTGTTTATATACATATGGTTTTTACTTAGAAGCAGCCCAGGCTAAAATCTGAATATTAATTATAGCTCAGGCTGACCTTGAACTCAAAATCCTCTAACTCAGACTTCCAAAGAGTGAAGGCATAATTCTCTGGAAACAACATACTATAGAAGCTATACTTAGTGTGACCAGACATGGAAGAAGGAAGAGATGAGAGTTAGCCCAGGAGCTAGAATATTTTGTCTGTGAAGATGCACTGTGTAAATATTTAACTTTAATGAGCCAGATGGTCTCTATGCAACTCATCAGTTCTACAACTTCCACAGAGACATCCTCCAGGGATGCTAAAGCCATGTGCCAGGAAGGAAATTTGACAATGGCTAGATTTGGCCAAACAGCAATAGTTTATAGACCCCAGTCTAGAGTGGTAGCAGGAAGGTTGTGTAAAAGCCCACATCTGAGCGGAGGGACTCTCAGCATGTCTCTCTGACTAATTATTGCACTTGTTCCTCGGATCACATCTTCTTACCCTCATTTTTACCCACTAAAAATGTAAATCAGCAAACTAGAATATTTCTCTCTTTGTGCCCTTTCTCAATTATTAATTGAGAATTTATAATTTAATAATCTCAATTATTAAAAATTAGCACATCCAAACTTGCTACTTTGTATGCATGCATGTGTGCATGTATGTGTGTGTGTGCGTGTGTGTGTGTGTGTTTATATACATATGTTTTTGTTTTGTAGCAGCCTAGATTTAACTCTGAGTTTTATAGCTGAGGCTGGCCTTGAACTCAAAAGTCCCCTTGCTCAGACTACCAAGTGAGGGGACTACAGGCATGTGCTACCCCATCCAGATGTGGTATACTTACCTTTCCTTTTTGGTAGGATCTTAAGTGTACTGACACACTAGACTTTGATGTAGAGTATCTACGAGTCATTTAGTTTCTTCCCTCTCCGTGACAAGGTCCCTCTGCTGAAGTCCTACCTGTCTTTTTCCTCACAGCGCATAACGTACTTGTTGGTTCCTTCAATTATCCAGCATTTGAATTTGTTTGTCCTTCCATTTATTTACTATGATTTCAATAAATACTTGTTAAACAAATGAATGGCAATCACTAGCAAACACAGCATCACCAATATCCACAGATCTGTGGCCCATTAAGAATGACAATCAGTAGGAAACACAGAGTCACCAATATCCGCAGACCTGGAGGTGACGACTAAGACCACAGATAGCATCAACTCCTGTAGATCTCATGTCCTTCCCTGCATCTATTCATTTATAAATTAAGCACAGTGAGATGTCGACAACTAATAACAAAGTATACTAATTACCCTAAATAGGATGTATAAACGTTGTATAAACATGAAAGCTGTCTATGTTCATCCCCCTTTCTTGCTCTTCTCATTCCCATCTTACTATATAATGCTTACCTTCTTGTTGGCGGTAGCTAAACACAGATAAGGGAAGACCACCGCAGAATGATTCTGGAGTTTATCTGGTTATTCTGAGAGAAAAATGTGTTGACTGAGGAATCTTGACTTCTCTTAAGGACACCAAAACCTAAGAGCTGAATGAGGGGGGAAAGATCAGAAACAAAGTAGATTGACAAGAAATCCGATAAGTAAGAGAAAAACCAGAGAAGCATGGTTATCTTCATCACAGAAGTGTCAGAAGATAGCGAATCTTGTCAACAGCCCCAAGAAGTCCCCTGGAGTCTCTTGACTAAGAGCCTGAAAGTACTCTGAGCATTCACTGTAAAATGGAGAGTGAACAGCCCTAGCCAGGGCAGTTCTCTGATGGTTGCTGCAAAGGCCAGGTTGCAGTAAGCAGAAGAGTAATGAGAGAGAGAAAGAGAGAGAGAGAGAGAGAGACAGAGACAGAGACAGAGACAGAGACAGAGAGACAGAGAGAAAGAGAGAAAGAGACAGAGAGAGATAGAGACAGAGAGAGGGATATAGAGACACAGAGAGAGAGGGACATAGAGACACACAGAGAGATAAATAGTGACACACAGAGACAGAGACATGGAAAGAGACAGAGAGACACAAAAGAGCAGAGAGACACAGAAAGAGACAGAGACAGGGAGAAATAGAGAGAGAAATAGAGACACAGAGAGAGAGAGCATAGAGACACAGAGAGAGACAGAGACATAGAAAGACACACACACAGAGAGAGAGAGAATGGTTAGGAACTGAAACACACGTGCCTGTAACTCCATGAACCAACAGGCAGAGGCAGAAGGACTGAGTTTGGAAACAGTTTGGGCTACACTGCCAATCTGAAGCCAGGTTGAGCTGCTGAGCAATTTCTAGGCCAACCTGGGACACACAGCAAAGACTGTCTCAGACACTCCTCCTTTCATATGTGAAAGCCCCGCATATACTTTAAATGAACTGCGAGGAGCTGCAGTATGCTGGGTGGGGGCTCTGAAGGGGAAGACAAGAGCACAGCTGCAGATTAAACTCCCTCCCTCCTTACCTCAGCATGAGGACCTTTGAGGGCCGCTGAGGGAGAACATGCTTTTGTAGACTCACAGGAAAGAGGCTGTGGAAATCAGATGAAAATCTGTACATTCTAACCAGCACACTTGGAATCTACATGTATGACACTTGAACTGGCATGAAGGTGAATGAACCCTAGCCTTCATTCTGCGCCAGTGCCATGTTCCAATCCCCATAGTCATAGTCCCTTCAGTCAGCACTGGAGCCTGTTTAACTTGTGAATCTACACATGTGGCAGCCTTCACATGGGAGTAAAGATAAGTGAATGGCTTGGTCTAGGGCTGCCTGCGGGAAGACAATGCTGATGGCTGCTGTGTTTTCTGGGAAATTCCTGAACTCCACCTGTGTCTTCACCCAAGTAGTCCCAACTGCCAAGTCTTCTTTTCTGCCTTTGCCATTGAAGGAAAAAAATTACCCTTTATGAAACTTAGCAAAACAGACTTTTAACTAAATCTTTTAGACGCGGTGTTTACCCTGGAATCTGAAGGCCAAGGATTAGAGCCCTACCCTCCCTGACAGATAGAGTCAGGGCCTCTGCATGAACTGCCCTATACCTAAGACGCACCAGAGCTAAGGACAAGGAGCTGAGTTGTACCTTCTGTCATATAGTCAGCTGGTGATCTCTAGCTACTGAAAAGCTGTCAGTCTCGGCTTTATTTTATGTTGTTCTTTATTGTAAAAGAAAAAAATATGTATATACATGCATATACACATATGCCAATAAATGTATATTTTTTGTCTGTACATCTGTGAGTGTATTCTATGCAATCTATTCATTGAGTGTGTGTGTGTGTGTGTGTGTGTGTGCATGTATGTATGTGTGTGTGGTAGATGTGTGTTCTATATGAAGATAGTATAGTCAAACTAGTTCATGCATCTAGAAAGACTACAAGGATAGAAAATATATTAGTGAGAAGTAAAATTTTTCTTCTCTATATTTTGGCAGTGAATACATATTCATTTGTAATGAGAAAGAAATCAATAGAATCTATTCTTTCAAAGTCGTCTCATTTAAACAAATTTTTCCTAATAGCTGATAATAATAATAATAATAAAAAGATTCTCATTTTGCTCCTCTGCATTGGAGAAAGCTTTTCAAACATGCCTTGTATACCCCTAATTTGATTTCCATATGGGAAGAATCTGCTTTGAGCAGAATTTTAAATTCCGTTAAAGTATGTTTACTTACACAAAATTCTTTTCTTATCTAATTTCTTTTAATTCCTGCTTAGACTCAATCTGTTTCCTTCTCAGTTCAGATTGCTTGTTTTTCGTCCTCCATCTCATTTGTTTGTGTTTCCTCCAGTCAGGGGAGAATGAGGCCGAGTCGAATGGTTCCTTCTGCTTACTGCAGTACCATTTTCATCAATATTTTTCTCTCCCCTTCTCTCTATCTTACAACATTTCCTCACCGACTCCACCCTAGTTTGCAGTCATTTACCTCCTTCTTAAATAATGGGAGCTACACCAACAACAGTTTACCCTGAATGGTAATACATCCCACACTCCTCCTCTTCCTCTTCCTCTTCTTCTTCCTCTTCTTCCCCCTCTTCCTCTTCTTCTTCTTCTTCTTTGTTTTTTTTTGGGGGGGGGTCTGTTTTTTTGTTTTTTTTTTTTCGAGACAGGTTTCTCTGTATAGTCCTAGATGTCCTGGAACTTACTTTGTAGACCAGGCTGGCCTCGAACTCAGAAATCCGCCTGTCCCTGCCTCCCGAGTGCTGGGACTAAAGGCGTGTGCCACCACACCCGGCTTCTTCTTCTTTTTTTTTTTTAAGAGTTTTTTATTTTATTTTATTTATGTATGTGAGTACACTGTAGCTGTCTTCAGGCACACCAGAAGAGGGCATCAGATCCATTACAGATGGTTGTGAGCCACCATGTGGTTGCTGGGAATTGAACTCAGGACCTCTGGAAGAGTAGTCAGTGCTCTTAACCACTGAGCCATCTCTCCACCCAGCCACACCACCCTCACTGTTCTTAGATGCTCTTGTCCATGCGATCTGTCACCTGATCTAGAACCAGTGCAATGATCCAGCAGTCTGGGAAGAGCTAGGACCCAAGAAATTCTGCGTAGATGGGGTGTCTTATGGTTTTCTGCTGCAGCCTCTCTTGGAGGGGGCTGAAATCATATATAGCTCGGTTTCTTTTCCATTGCCTTAAGAAGTCCTGCCTCCAAGGACTGGAAGGATGGTTGCATGACCAAGATCATTATTATTATGTTTTATATTATATTATATTAATTATTATTGCAGAAGACTCTGGTTCGATTCCGAGCACCCACAAGGCAGCTCACAACCATCTGTAATTCTAATTCCAGGTGATCTGATGTCCTCTTCTCAACTCTCTGTACATCAGGCAGGCACATGGTGCACAGACATGCATGAAGGCAGAACACTTACACACATAAAATCAAATAAAGAAATCTAAAAATAATCTTTAAAAGACTAGTTTAAAAACTAATAAAATTTGAAAAGAAGACTTGGGTCAAGACTAAAGCAGCCCATGACAGCCTAACTTTCAGACAAAATTGATTCTGAATTCTTATTTTTATTTGACAGACCAAATCCCCAGCATCCAACCTCAGCGAAGAAAGCTATCTTAGAGAGAGGAACTCTTTGTGCTGTGTATGCCTGAGCCTCTGGCCAGCCCTCTCTATCTCCCCTTCTTGCTCTGAGGACACTGCCTCTCTTCTGCTCAGTGACTGCTAGAGTTTCCAGCAGAGGGATACCAGGGGTCAGCCTACAGAGACATAAGCAATCCCAGGACAAGTGTTTGTCTGCCTGCATCCTGTTTCTACCCTGTTTCCGTTAGGATTCTACTACTCTGCAAAGACATCATGACCAAGGTAACTCTTATGAAAGGAAGCATGTAACTGGGGGCTTGCTCACACTTTTGGAGGGTGAGTCTGTTATCATTGCGGTGGGGAGCATGGATGCAGGCAGGCATGGTGCTAGATGAGTAGTTGAGAGCTACTCTCTGACCTGCAAGAAGAAAGAGGAAAGAGGGAGAGAGGGGAGGGGGGAGAGGGAGAGGGAGATGAAGGGAGGGGGAGGGAGAAAGAAAGAGAGAGACTCTGGACCTGGCATGGGGTTTGGAAACCTCATAGCCCACTCCCAAGTGACACATGTCCTCCAACAAGGCCACATCTCCCAATCCTCCCAAACAGTTCAGCACTTGGAGACTAAGCTGCAAATATATGAGCCTTTGGGGAAGGGGGAGGGGGTCATTCTCTTTCAAACCACTACATACTTCATCCCTTGTCTGTTTGGCCAAGGGATGTTTGTAGGATTTGGGACCCCTGGTTTCTATTCTTGTAAGCTTTCTTAGCCCTATTCCATGCAAATTCATCAGTACCACACCCAGAGGCAAACAATTGGCATTTCTAACACGTAGATGTTAGAAGTCACAACTTCTCCTGTAACTTGGCTACTGCCAGCTACAAGGAGCTGTGTTTAGTCCTCATTAAATTCTGCCCCTATTACCCTCCTCTGTAAAGCAGAGGAGAAGGATGCATCTCTCCACATGGATGCCTGGGATGGCATCCTGGACCACGGGGAGGAGTCAGCCCCTTGTTTAGAACCTAAATAGCCACTGATCCAGTCAGTGTAAATTTAGGTGCAAAGTCACTCCTGAGCTCACTTAGATCAGAACAATGACTAATACCTGGCGAGGCTCCCTTCTGGAAGTGGTGTGCCAAGGATGAAGTAGTGTTTGTAGTTGGGCCCACAGGCTTTTTCTAGTTGTGAATGACTGGCTTCAAAGAAGTGCAGAGCCCCCTTCCATATAATGGAGAGGCTTCCCGTGTAGGCAAGGGGTGCTGGAAATGTTGAGACCCACTCAAGAACCACTGGCAACTCCAGGTCATCCGCAGGAGGAAGGGACCCCACTGTGCAGGATCTGGCTCCCTTACAGACCAAACCAGATCAAGGCCAAATGGTGGTCTGGTTAGTAACCTCAGCTCACTTGCAGAAACCATTTTCACTAAGACTTCTCAGAGGCCAGATCTGGATTCTGAGGGCAAGTTTATGAGGTGTTACTAGAAGGTAATGAACACATTTTTACCAAATGTTCCAGACTCACAGAAGCAAGTGTTGAAAATGCCCCTTTGTCAATCCCCACTCCACCTCAGACCCCAGAGCCTGCAGTAGACCATAATCCTCAATTGGGATCTGAAGCTTACAAAAGGCAGCAGGGCTCTGGAGCCACAAACGACAGAGTCTCCCCCATCCTGAGGTTTTATCATCTCCATGATAAAGAGAAGTAAAAATGTTAAAAATAAAATGTATTTTTTTCTTTTATGATCTTTGTAACCCAAACTAGTGTAGAAAGAAGCCATATGAGTGACAAAGGAAGACAGATGGTTGGCAGTGATGGGCAGCAGAATAGCATCTATACTGGGTTGCCATGGTGACAATTCCACAAAAAAACAAGCCTAATCAGAAAGGTGGGCATTTTATTTTAGAAAAGGATATTTAGAAACACAAAAAGTTCAAAAACTAAGCCTGGGGAAAACAGACAACCTGTTTCTTAAACTATAAAACAGAATGAAGAGCTGAAGAAAGAGTTCTCAAAAGAAGAAACACTAATGGTCAATTAGTGACATTTTAACATTTTTAAAGTGTCCAAGTCCAGCAGGGGTTGTGGTGCACACTTTTAAACCCAATACTTGGGAGGCAGAGGCAGGAGGATCTATATGAGTTTGGAGCCAGCCTACAGAGCAAGTTCCAGGACAACCAGGGCTACACCAAGAAACCTTGTCTCAGAACAAACAAAACAAAACAAAAACAAAAACAACTACAACAAAAAAGTGTCTGACATCCTTAGCCATCAAGGAAATGGAAGTTAACACGACTTGGAGATTGTCTTACCCATGTCCAAACAGCCGCCATCAATACTGGCAAAGACACGGGAGGAAAGAACCTCTTCTCCACTGTCAACAGGAGGACTGACTGGTACAACCTCAGTGGGAATCATTGCAAAGGTTCCTCAAATAGTTAAAAATAGAGCTTACATGTGACCCTTCTAACCCCTCCTGAGCATATATCCCATTACAGAGACACTTGCGTCCATGTTTAGTGCTGCTCTGTTCATAATTGGTAGGAAATGGAAATAGCTTGGATGTCCATGACTAATGAATAGATAATAAAAATGTGGAAATATACGAGCCCTGTAAGGTATGGGAACTCCACAAGAAGACCACAGAGTCAACTATCCCAGACCCTTGGGGCTCTCAGAATTTGAACCACCAACCGAAGAACATACACAGGCAGGCTGAACCTAGGATTCCCTGCACATATATAGCAGATGTGCAGCTTGACCTTCATGTGGGTCCTGAGTAACTGGAGTGGGGGGCCATCTCCAAGGCTGTTGCCTGTGCATGGGCTATGTTCTTCTAGCTGGAATGCCTTGTCTGGCCTCAGCAGGAGAGGAAGTGCCTAGCCTCAAAGAGACTTGAAGTGCCAGAATTGGGAGTACCCAGGGGACACCCCCACCTGCTCAGAGGGAAAGGGGGCAAGGAATAGGGGAAGGATTGTGGGAGCAGTGATCAGGAGGGGAGCAGTGAGTGGGATATAAAGTGAATAAGTAAAAAAATAAAATAAAATGTTTTTTTAAAAATGTGAAATATAAACACAACAAAAGTTTATTCAACAATAAAGAAAACTTAAAATTTTAAGAAAATGGGTAGAACTAGAGAAAAAAATACAATATGTGAGGTAGCCCAAGTCCTGACAAATACTGTGTGTTCTCTTTTATATGGGCATCCAAGGGTTCAATTTTTAGATTGGTGTGTTTTCGTTCAAGTGACTATCTGTAGAGACTCGGACACAAGAGTGAATCCAGGTCAAGGGAGATCACAGGGGGAAAGTCCCTAAGAGGGCAGGGATAGAAGTGCATGTGTTTTTATATAAATGCACATGGGGGTTTACTGGGGGGAGAGAGGTGTGAGCAAAGAGGGGGAGAATGGGATAGACAGGACAATTAACCAAAAGTAAGAATGCATAGGAGAACTATATAAAACCTGCTTCTCTATAAGCTAATTAGGCCGATAATGCTACTCACTGCTGCCATAGATAGCTAAAATCAGAGTCCCTGGGATTGGAACAATGCCTTAGCTATTAAGAGCACTGGAGGATCTTCCAAAGCATCCAGGCTCAATTCCCAGCACCTTCATCCCAGTTGCAAGGTATCCAGCACTGCCTTCTGGCCTACTTGGGCAAAGCACATATGTGGTGCACAGACACCGAGGCAGGCAAGATACTCACTCAGTACTTCCTATGAGTTGTTGGCCCTGGATGTCCTGGAGGTACCCCCAAACAATATGAGCTATTGCCCTTGCTCCTAGCTGCTCAACAGAAATAGATGGTTAAGGTCCTGTTAAAGGTGTAATATACGATTACTGCAAGACAAAGAGAAATCAGTCAATTTGGAACTGGGCTGGACTCTTCTTCCCTGATGCCTAGCTTTCGTAGGATCAGATGGTGCCATGCAGGCTGCCGGAGGAGAAATGTCATCAAGGGACTTCCCCAGCTATTGGCTCTGCAGGCTGCAGTATTAATCTTCCAGGTAGGATATGGCTACAGGGATAACAGCAGCATGACTTTAATTCTTTCTAACTGGACTTGAGGACTGCTTCATGTGACAGAACTCATGCCTGGTGTTGTAAATTCAGCCTAAAGCCCATGGCTGGGAAATGTCTCAGACTCTAAGGAGAACCTACTAACCATGACTAACATGGGCGTGTTGTCAAAATGCCTCTAAGTTTTTCTGCTTAATGTCTATAGATCCATGCTACTCTCTCTACCTTGGTCAGTGAAGCTTCTTATTGCAGTGGGCGGCAGTTAATGCAGAAAAAGAGCTGAAAGGTTAAAGAGCTGAGAAGGAGTGACTGCTTGTCCCTAAGTGAGATGCTAATGCTACCTCCTCCAGGGCCCAGGAAGCATGACCCAGGAGGGAGCAGAAAGGTTGTAAGAGCTGAAGGATATCTCAGAGTGCTGCAAGATTGTCTTAAGGACATTGCAATGGTGACCTCATAGCCTGTGGTTAGCAGCACAAAACTGGTACGAGACTGGGCAATCAACACTGTCCACCACCGGTGGGAGAGGGGCTCATGAAGTCTTCCCCTCCTCTCCCTGAAGAGCTGTAAGAAATGGTTCCTGAGGAAGAGGAGTCGTTTTTCTTCAGTGGTATAGCCACTGTACGTTGTTCACCATCCTACATAGCCTTATAATTAAGCTTAATTAAACATAGTGGATCACAAACAAAACAGTCTGACTAGAGTCCTGAAATGAACCACGTTCAGAGTCGTTCCAAACCATCATTATCATCATGAAGGTCCATCACCCAGAACCATGAGATCATGGGACTCCTACATCATCAACAGCATTTTGCTTCAGCATATCCTTATACCAAGGAGGAGGTAAGATTAGCCTCCTAGTGGGTAATTCTCCACACGCCCTGGAAGAAAGAAAACAGCTACTCAAAGGTGAACTCTTCCCAGAAACACCTCACAGACACACCCAGGACTCTTGTTTGATCTGACTTGCCTTCTCCTACTCCAGTCACAATGTGACAGCACTGAAGGGGGCGTTAAGAGGTAACTAGGCTGTGAGGGATTAAACCTTTATCTCCTGAGACTGACACATGTACAGAGAGCAGGGTGTTAGAAAGTGAAGCGCTAGCTCTTTGGCACTCTCTAGCCCTTCCATTTTCCACCATGCATCAAAGCCCTCACCAAATAGAGCTGACCAGTCTTAGACTTCCTAGCCTCCAGAATGGAGACCCTCAATAAACATAAAATATCCAGCTTCGGGTATTGTGTTATAGCAACAAAAAAGGGACCAAGGCACATGGAAATGTTTTGTATTCCAGTCACGTGAGCATGAAATGAACATCACACTTCCTTGTTTACAGCCACACCTTTGATACGGGAGGTTTGACACCTGACTGCTGCAATAGTCAGTGACATGGATGAGCTTTTGGCTCCCTGGTGCATATTCAAGGTCTGCCTGCTTCTATCATTCAACACTGGGATTGCAAACTTTTTATGTGGGTGCTGGGTATTTAAACTCAGCTCCTCACACTTGCAGACCAAGGTGTTTTGTCCACTAAACCCCCTTCCCGCCACTTTAAGTATTTGGGGGTCCAGGGTTAACTGACTACATAGACAGAACCAAAGGGTATCCTAGGCCAATCAGATACACCTGCTACTTAAGTTCAGTCATCCTGATCTTCAGACAAATAAACTTAAAAATTAAATGTTTGTGGCCTTGAATTTAAATTCACTTCATCAGTACATAGTGACCAGGATGTCCCCGCAACTCCAGCCAGTCCCATAAGCTCCCTTGGTTTGCCACCAATATTCATCCATTTTATTTCTTCTCTCTCCACACCTTAAGAGAACCACAGGATCCGTGAGCCTCAGCCCATCACATGCACTCAATTAGGTGATTCTCTGCCTGACACAAGCTGGCTCTCCACTCATCACTTAATGAGATACTGACATGAACAAATCAAGGGATGAGAGAGCCCCCGTGGAGGCCAGAATTCCCACTATGATACCGGAGATCACCCCAAATTCCTTAGATAATAGCTCAGCCTTCTTGTTTGGACTTAATCAAAACATCATGTCCAGGGCTGAGAATGAGCACCCAGACTCTGAGCAGAGCCCCAGCTTGAGGCAGAAGGAGATAGTTCCTCTGGGCGGGATGCCAAAACTGCCAGGATTTAACTACTCCCAGAGGAAAAAGCGTTCCTCCCTGCATGATTCAAATCTCCGATGGCTGATGCTTATCTTGGGGCCAAGGCCAATGGCATCCCGCCACCCCCACCCCCCTTATAACAACAGTTAATTTCCCCGGGGAGTTCCAACTACATTTAATAAGAGAATACTTATCTTAGAGGGTGCGCTCGTGTGTGTGTGTGTGTGTGTGTGTGTGTGTGTGTGTGCAGAATGCATGCATTCTCTGATATCTGTTTGAGTATGAAGTTAACCTTGAGCACTCATGACTTCTCGTATCCTTGTGACTCTCTTGTGGTGATGTAAGAAGTGATCTGCAGAAGAAGATGCTGGAAAGAGTCGGGCGTTTAAAAAATAAAACAGGTATGCTCATAAAGCCAAAGAACAAAGAGTGCTCCATCCTCAGTGGCCCTTTCTCTACTTAGCCCACCGCATCCTGGGATCTAAGAAGAGTACGCGAGGAAAGAAGACAGCATCTCTGGGATCTCCACATTTTCAAATGCCAGCTTTTATACAGCGCAAATCCCGAGTGGTGTATTTGCTCACTAGAGAAAATACCATAGAGAGAAATCTAAAGACTGCCTAAGATCAGCCTCGGGAGATGTCTCCTGACTTCCCTATCTCCCCGCAGCTGAAGTTAAGCCCAAAAGAGTATCCAGAGGTATAGCAAGTCTGGGATCTGTATTTCCTTCTACACAGCAGGCAGCAGCAATTTGCAGATGTTTGTATGCTTCTGCAGAAGCAGGGGCTGAGGAAAGATGTGTCCTGTGAGGTAAGAAGCACATACCAGGGACAGGTGAGAGGAAGAAAGAGGAGGGAGGGAGGGTGAGGAGAAGAGAAGACTACATGAAGGCCTGTCACCTCCATTGAGACTTGAAATTGAGACTTGAGCTTTTTCCTGGAGAGCATTCTTTCAGAAGTTAGGTTGGGTGTTGGGTTTGACATGACATGAACACAGCCATGTCAAGAACTGCAATACCTCAGTTAAGCAACTGGTTTGGGGACAATCAATAACCAAGAAATATTTTTCCTGTTATCTCAGCAGAGAATCTAGGGTCATAAACAGAGGCACCAATCCTGGCCCAACCTCACTTGCTAGTGAGGGGCTTCATTATGTAGTCAGTGGTCCAGAGGCACCAGGTCAACCTTGCCTTGTTACTGACCACAAGGTTACAGTGAAAGAGTATAGAGCATCCAAATTGTCCTCAAAAGGGCACTGTATCTGTTTTCTTGCCTAAAGAACAGAGATGTAAACTGCCCCTCCTCCGTCTTCATCCATATTCTGCAATTCAGACACTTGAGCTTACCCTCCACAGATTTAGGGACCACCAGGCTGAGTAAGTTCTTTACCCAGAACAGGAACTGGTAAGTTGGGTCCTTGTGCAGCCAAAGAGAGCAAGAAGAGCTTGGCTGGGGTGGTCTACAATCTCAGAGTGTGAGGAAGGAATGCACACCCGCTACCTTCAATGAGGTTCATGCCTTCTGACCTAGCCAAGACTTGTCAAACCAGCTGCATCTGGACTCAGTGGTTAAGAGTACTGTCTGTTCTTCCAGAGAACCCAAGTTCAATTCCTACCACCCACATGGCAGCTTACAACTGTCTATAACTCCAGTTCTAGGGGATTCCAACACCCTCATATGAACATACATATGAGGCAGGCAAAACGCCAATGCACATAAAATAAAAAGAAATAAGTAAAGAGACAAGCAAGCAAACAAACAAACAAATAGGCAAAAACTGTTGACTCTATATATTAAAAAAAAAAACCCTTAAGCAGCAAGGTGAGTCCAATGAGGGTTGATCAGAAGCCAGGCAAGGAGCCCCTTCCTACTCCTTCTCTACTATGGTAGAATGGTAGAGAGCTTAGAAGCAGGCAGCAAATGAGGGAGTATGTAGAAAAATATCTCTGCGAGGACTGCTCTTGCAGGGATCTAAGTTTGCTTTCCATCTGCCACATAGCTGCTCAGAACCACCTGTAATCCAGAGTTCCCCTATCTGTGTGTGGTACCCACGTACTCAGGTTCACACACAAGCATACACATAAAAATAAATTAGCAAATCCTTGCTTAGATGGTCCTTGTATCTCAGACAGAACATACATGCCAGGCTCAGCATCACCACCCCATGGGACATGCTCTCCTCTAGGTTTACCTCAACTTACCCAGCTAGGACACGTGTAGGGAGTGGACAAAGCCCTGAGTACATATGCACCATTGACATGAACACAGCCATGTCAAGAACTGCAATACCTCAGACCTGGGGGACTAGCAAAGTCTTTCTCCGGTCCAAGTGCAAACCTTAGAAAAGACTGATCTTTAGCTGAATTTAATTTGTGTAGAAACTGTCAACCACAGCTTCCCCCTCCCAGATGACTGAAGCCTAGAACTGTAGTTTCCCCTACAGAAACTTCCTATGAAGATTAGCTAACCCATGTCCACTTTATTCCTATCAAACAGCCTTCTTATTCAGCTGTATATAACAAACACGAGGAATCTCTGGGCTGCTGGTGCCTCTTCATCAGCTCCCATGGCTCATCTAATCCCAACTTTTCTGTACATGAATCTTTGAGTTTGTTTTTCTTCAGTCCTTAGTACTCCCACCCCAAAGCTGACCTGGTCATGAGAGAGGAGGTAAGGGAGGGGACATACAAAACCAGCTATGGCACAGAGGACATAAGAATGGGACACCTGTCCGCCACCCTTGCCACTTGCAGCAGGCAGGAGAGCTGGCCCTGGTAGCATGGCGCAGAAGATTTGGTGAGCTGACAGACTCAGCTACCACCCAGACATAGCTCCACAACCCAAGCTCAAGGAGAAAGAGAAAAGAGCCTAGCCTGAGTTGTGTGATCATTGTTACCCAAAGAAAAGTAGCCAGAAAGGCTCTGGGCATCTCTGGAATTCCATCTATGGCCTAGCAAGGAACACTGACAAAGCAGGCTGCATGTATGGGAAGACAGGAAGTAATGTCAGTGTGCAGCAACTGTGTAGCTACAGTAGTTACAGGACTGTGCTTATGGGACCATCCACCTCTGTATGTCTCATCTTGTGAGCTAGACATGATGGGACTCCCACACATTTATTTAATTTAATCCTACAAATTATTTTCTTTTACAAAAGTGATTAATTACTATGGCACAGGAGAGTTTCCAGGCACAGCATATTACCTAAACAACCCCACTCCTATTGACTTCACCCTTCCTACTGGCTTTCCCCTGTCTCTCCTGACAAGTAGCCATTGTCAACATCAAAGATGTTAAACATGAATTTATAAGTTTTTTTTAAAAAGTTCTTGACAATGAGATTGACATCCTGAGACTCAATAATGTCAATTCAAAACACCAAGGAAAAAATTTTCAACATCCTTAATCATCAGTGAAATGCAAATCAAAACAACCCTGAGATTCCACCTCACACCAGTCAGAATGGCTAAGATCAAAATTCAGGTGACAGCAGATGCTGGCGAGGATGTGGAGAAAGAGGAACAGTCCTCCATTGTTGGTGGGATTGCAAGCTTGTACAACCACTCTGGAAATCAGTTTGGTGGTTCCTTAGAAAATTGGACATAGTACTACCGGAAGATCCAGCAATACCTCTCCTGGGCATATATCCAGAAGATGTCCCAACCGGTAAGAAGGACACATGCTCCACTATGTTCATAGCAGCCTTATTTATAATAGCCAGAAGCTGGAAAGAACCCAGATGCCCCTCAACAGAGGAATGGATACAGAAAATGTGGTACGTTTACACAATGGAGTACTACTCAGCTATTAAAAAGAATGAATTTATGAAATTCCTAGCCAAATGGATGGACCTGTAGGGCATCATACTGAGTGAGGTAACACAATCACAAAGGAACTCACACAATATGTACTCACTGATAAGTGGATATTAGCCCAAAACTTAGGATACCCAAGATATAAGATACAATTTGCTAAATGCATGAAACTCAAGAAGAATGAAGACCAAAGTGTGGACACTGTGCGCCTTCTTAGAATTGGGAACAAAACACCCATGGAAGGAGTTACAGAGACAAAGTTTGGAGCTGTGACGAAAGGATGGACCATCTAGAGACTGCCATATCCAGGGATCCACCCCATAATCAGCTTCCAAACGCTGACACCATTGCATACACTAGCAAGATGTTGGAGAAAGGACCCAGATATAGCGGTCTCTTGTGAGACTATGCTGGGGCCTAGCAAACACAGAAGTGGATGCTCACAGTCAGCTATTGGATGGATCACAGGGCTCCCAATGGAGGAGCTAGAGAAAGCACCCAAGGAGCTAAAGGGATCTGCAACCCTATAGGTGGAACAACATTATGAACTAACCAGTACCCCGGAGCTCTTGACTCTAGCTGCATATGTATCAAAAGATGGCCTAGTCGGCCATCACTGGAAAAAGAGACCCATTGGACACACAAACTTTATATGCCCCAGTACAGGGGAATGCCAGGGCCAAAAAAATGGGAATGGGTGGGTAGGAAAGTGGGGGGGAGGGTATGGGGGACTTTTGGGATAGCATTGGAAATGTAATTGAGGAAAATACGTAATAAAAAATATTAAAAATTTAAAAAGAAAAAAAGAATTATGGTTTGAGACGATGGAAGAGGCAAGAAAAGGACAAAGTGATGTGCAAGAGACAGGATGTTCTGAGTCGAAGGGGAGAGAAGAGAGAGGGAGGGATGTCCAGGACACTTGGGATACAGGAAGAAAGGGGAGTGGACAGGTTGGCTCCCTGATGGTGTTTGAAGCAGATGAAAAAGAGAGAAGGAGACAAGGGAGGGAAGGAGACAGATGGGAGGAGAGGAAAGGAAGGGAAAGGCATGTTTAAATATGAGATACCTAAATGGACCTGGGACTTTTGTAATAGCCTGGGAATGAAACAAGAAGGAGCTTTTCAGTTTGCTGGGGCCCACGGCAAGGGTCAGAAGGTAGCTAACAGGTTGCCATGACCAGCCCCAGCAAGCCTCCAGTTGAATGAAAAGGAAACACATCAAAGCAAGATGCTGGGCTACTTGCCAAATGCGAGGCGGAGCCCGCGCATCTGTTTAGGAGCCTTGGTGCCAAATCCGCACTGCAATCAGGTGTGCTACCCCAGAGCCACGGAAGAGTCCCTTCTGTGCCAAGTTGGGGGTGAGCCACAAGGACAACAGCCCCCATGATAATCTTAAAAGAGCCCTTCAAACAGGACACCTCTCCTCCCAGACTCCAACACCTGGCCCGGGCTGTTGTTTTATAATCAGCCACAGTGGGAAGAAGGGAAAAGAATTCAGCTGTGCAGCTTTGAAGGTTCTGCTAAGCGGACTGAATTAAGTTACCTGTGACGGGAGAGAGCAGAGCTCAAACGGAAGTCACGAAACTAATTTCTGTCTGTGTGGCCTCTTGTCCCACATTCAATCCGAAACCGTACACCTTGAGATTGCAGTCAGACTCAAGATGGCCTAGAGTGAGAATCGAGACAAAATGCTCAGGCCCTGGAATTTTCCTTGTGTTTTCATGTTCCCTTTTACGCTTGGATGGCAATTTTAAAAATACAAAATTGTGAAGTGTGTGTGTGTGTGCATGAGTGTGTATGTGTTTGTGTGAGTGTGTATATGTGTTGATTTCAGTTGTTTTCTCACTCAATAAAAATACCTTTCTCCCATTCCTTTCTTCTTAATTGTCTCAACATTAAAGGTGCTTGCATCACTGTGCTCCTTTAAAAATGAAATATTTATTTAAAATACATTTATTTATTTAAAATTTATGTTTATATTAATTTAATATTTATTATATTAATTTTTAAATACTAGTATTCCTTTAAAGGCAACGACTTACTTATTTATTTTTATGTATGTGCATATGTGTGATCCTACTTAATTATGTGGGAACCATACACATTTAAGAGGACCTCAGATCCCCTGGAACTAGATTTACAAGTGATTCTGAGCAGCCATGTAGGAGGTGCAATCATTATTTTATTTTATGTGTAAGGGTGTTTTGCCTGTATGTAGCATGTACACCAAATGTGTGCAGTTTCCACAGGAACTAGAAAAGGGCTTGGATCACTTAAACTGGAGTTAGGAATGGTTGTAAGCCACTTGAGAAGTTTCTAGGTCCCCAGGAGACATTTTCATTTCCCGGAATATTTGAGAGATAAACACTATAATAACTCAAAACCCTACGATGGCCTTCCTCCTCCGTGACATTGAGGAGCTCGGACCCCAGGCTCTTTACATTCAAGGAATATTCTGTCTATACAACCAAGAAAGTTGAACAACCTGACAGCTCCTTGAAGTGACAGTACAGAAGCACCTTCATTTGAAACTGCTGTGTCTATTTCACTCCATTGTCTTTATATGACAGGGGAAAGGGGACAGTAATCAGTACCCTGCCTCAAACTGCTCCTAAGGCTACATCCTTCCTCCCAACGCCTGGCAAGATCCCTCTGAGTGGGAACTCCCTCCCTAAAGTGCATACTGTCGCTGCACTGAAGGAGATGAGGGGAAATCAAGAGTTAGAATGGGTGCCACATCATTTTCTTTCCCACCCACAACTTGTAGTTTATATTTACATCTGTGTGTTGGGATGCCAAGGAGGTAAGCACTTTTCCGATCAGGGAAGTCTGTAGAAGTTCTTGTTTATGGCTTCCACACAGTTCCCAGTGCCGCACATTTTAGCTTTCATATCTTTCCAAGAGGTTCCTCCCACTATCTTGGCAGTGGAGGAACTTGCAGGAGGCCTGTTCTCCATCCCCATAACTGCTGCCCCACCCCCCATAGGCCCAGTCTTGCTGAAGCACTGGCTACTCCCTAGAACCCCTTCCCTCACTACATGCCCACCCTGAGTCTAGGTCCATCACCCCCAAAGCAATGGATGCAATGATTAGTGCGACAGGAATGGGGTGGTGGCCCCACCCAGACTAACTTGGATTGGGCCGATCTCTTCATCTCAGAGTGAACATCTGTTTGCTTAGACCTTTTAAAACCCCATCTTTTACTTACCTAACTAAATGGCTCTAGCTGCCCCAGCCCAACCCCATCACTTACCAATATTCCATTGTGTTGGTTTTGTTTTGTTGGGTTTTTAAGACAGTCTCGTGTAGCCCAGGCTGCCCTCTATCTTACTTTGTAGCCAAGAATGACCTTGAACTTCAGATTCTTCTGCTTGTAGCTTTCAAATGCTGGAATTACAGGCATCTAACATGCTGATTTTATGAAATGCTGAGGATAAAATCCAATTCAGGGTTTCCTACATGTTATGCAGGTGCTCTACCAACTGAGCAATGACACAGAGGTATCTGACTCTTGACACTCCAGTGTGATGGTTTGGGTGTGACATGTCACCACACTGGCTCATGCAATTGAAGCCTTGCTTGACCCTCCCCCCCCATCCCCAAGCTGGTGGAGATCAAAGAAGGTAGCCAGGTAGACAGTAAGGCTGCCATATCTTACAACCCATATCAGTCACTAGGTAAATTCTAGAATCCTTAACCAGGTGGATCTCAAAGGATACACTATGCAATAAATGATTATGTATCACAAACTTCTGTGTTGGAATTTGAAGCCTTCGTGGGATTATATCAAAAAAAAGTGGAGACTTGGGGAATGATCGTATTATGGAATACAGACCTCATGAATGAGATTAACATTTGCTTTAAAATACACTGAGGGGTAATTCCTTAGGAAGAAATTAGATAAGGCACCCCTGGGCAAACCGGGACCCAAGCCAGATGCTAAGGACCGACTTGACCTTGAACTCACCAGCCGTCAGAACTGTAAGAGATATATTCTTGTTCTTTGTGTCATTCAGTCTACGGCTATCTCCTCCAGAAAGCGGAACTCAGACGAGGCCCCAGACCTCTTTGGAAGCTTTTGATTTTTTGGAAGTCATTGATTTCTATGCCCATTGCTCATAAGTCACAAGAAGAATTTGACACAAATTTTAACCTCAAGGACAGACATGGTGGCAACATGCCTTTAATCCTAGCACACACAAGGCAGAAGCAATTAGCTCCCTATGAGTTTGAGACCAGCCTGGTCTACATAGTGAGTTCAAAGTCAGTGTCAGCTGCAACAGCTAGTAAGATCTCCTCTCAAAAACATTTTTTTTTCTTTTAACTTTAAAACGCATGCAAAATATTTTCTTCAGACAAAGAAAGACCAAGCCTTGGCTGCCATGTGTTTTAATGAAAAATACAGAAAGATTCTCAAAATGGATGTTTCATGCACACCCCTTAGATAAAAGCTAGGGAAAGGCATTAAATCTTAATGGAGAGAGGCAGTTCTGGAGGGGACTGAGATAATATGGACCAGACACATGGCTTTCTGAAGAGCTAACTCAATATCAGGCCTGAGCTCAAAGAATGCAGATGAATGGCTGTTTAACACGAACCTCGCCAGTCTCTTACACACATCAAATGTCTCCCGGCCAGCTTCTGGCAAGCGCTGAATTGGAGCAAACTCATGATGCATTTCCCTGATGCGTTCCTGAAGTGAAGGTGGATCTTCTTTAACCTGCAAAAACCAAAGGCAACCTTCCAGAATGATGGGGATGCCATAGGGATTATGGTAGGAACTTCAGAATAGCCACAGTCAAAATTCATCTGCATGCACCTCCAGGTAGCACAGGCAGCAGCCCGCCCTTAGAGCAACCCTCACCACATCCCTGCCCTGTTCAGCTTTCTTCAGAGACTCCCCATCAGCTTCTAAATAAAATCCACACCCATCAGAGTGAGAGAAAGGGGTCTTCTTAGAAAAAAAAAAAAATAAGTTAGAGCTCTGCCCCATGCTCTAAGCCCAAATACCTTCCAGATGGATGAAAGAGGCAAATGGAAGAAATAAAACCGAAAAGAATCTGGTGGAAAAGACACAGGAATAAGCATTCTCTGATCTGGGTATTGCAGAGATTTATTGAACAGACAAGCAACAGAGAAAAGATGGATAGATTGGACCATATAAAAATTAGAAAGGTCTATATATCACAAAAATGAAACCATGAAACCAAAAGGCAAGTGGCGAATGGGAGAAAATGTTTTACTATGTAATGAAGAGTTAATGTCTTTGAAATGGAAACAGCTCTCTGTAAAATAAAAAGGGGTTATGTGGCCATAGAAAACAATGAGTATACGCCATGAGTTGAAAGTTGGAATGGGAATTCATTGATTTCTTCAACTCCAGATCTCCTGTCCATCCACATAAAGTAGTATTGTAAGTAGAGGGTACCATGGGATGTCCAGCACAGTGCCAGAGGGATCAAGACTTGGCTGCTGGGGTTCTGCTAGAGGGTCTTTCTTGAAAGCCCCTTTCCTTGAGCAAAGCTAGTTGTCTCTCCTTGCTTGTGTCCCTCCAGGCAGAAACCCTTCCTCCTGGTACTGGTCCACCTTGGGGCTACAAAGTATTCAGAGAAACTCTCAAGATGACCCAGGTTACACCATCCTGTCCCTGGCTTGATGGTGCTTGCTCAGTCTTTCTTGGGATGATCGCCCTGCAGATTCCTTGTAATAAAAACACTTCAGGTCAATTTTCCAATGTGAGGCAGGTGTTCAGCTTAACCAGGGGGCCAATGACATGAAAACATGAGCATTAAAATGCCTTCTCACCAAGTAAGTTAAAAAGATATTTTAAAGTGATAATACCCAATAGTTATGACTTTGGAAAAATTGTTATTTTAGTTGTACAAATTTATGGGGTACAGTATGACAATTTCATACATGTATATGATGTATGATGGTTAAATCAAGATAGTGAACATTTCCATCTTGTTACACATGGCTTTATGTTTTTATATAATATGAAATAATTATACATATTTATAGGGTACACCATGATATTTCAATATGAATATATATGCCATGTACTGATCAAATCAGGGTAATAAATATCTCCAGCTCTTTATCAGAACTTTGTGTCTGGCATCTTCTAGCTCTTCTCTTCTACTGATTCACAAAGCAGACAATAGAAAGACAATAACTTACAATACCCAATGCTTCTATAGAAACAGCCTCTCTACTCAATCCAGCAAGATGCAACATGGTGGGACAATTTAGCAGCACATCAGACCAACATGACTATGCATCTCTTATGATGCTTCCAGTTTTAAAGGCTTCCTCTCAAAGAAATATTCTCCAGCTGCATGGCTTCTTTGGCAAATATCCTCAATGGGGGAGATCATACCTGCTGAGAACTTCAATAGCCAAGTTTTTAAAAATTCAATAAATTATGTCGTAGACCTACTGTGGCCACTCTAAAACATATTCTAGAATATAAAGGCACAAGAAAATAATGACAAAGCTCAAGCATTAGTAGATTGTTGGCAAAATAGTAGGTGTGCATGGGCTTCACAACTTATATTGAAGAAGACTGATGGAGTTTGGTCCCACAAAGTCCTCCAAAGGCTCATGTCTTAAAGACTTGGTCCCTTCTTAGTACTATTGACACAAGGTGGAACCTTTTAGAGGCTTGATCTACAGAGAGGTCATGGTCTCTTTTGCTTCCGTGCCATGGGCAGGTAATCAGCTTCTTCTGTGCAAGTTCTCCCACCATGACATGCTCCTACCATAATGTCCATGCTATGCCCCTACTACAATATTCATAATGTGCTCCTTTCATGATGTCTGTGATGTGCCCCTACCATGATGCTATAATGTGCCTCTACTAGATATCCAGGATGTACCTCTACCATTATGTCCTTGTTGTATCTCTACCATGATGTCCAAGATGTGTCTCTGCCTTGATGCCCATGACATACCTTTACCATGATGTCTATGGTGCTCTCTGCTTTGTTGCCCATGATGTACCCCTACCATTAAGGTGGAGGTCATTCATGAAAAAAAGATAGTGCTTCCTACTTCTTTTAAGGCTAATCTGTCTAAGAAAATAGTACTGCTATCTTACCAATAGGCAGCAGTCTACCCTCAGAGTTAATATGCATTGTTAAATATTGACCCTGGATCTTTTCCTGTTCAACCATATATGAGAAGGTAAAAATAGCCTCCAAAGGCTCATATTTTGCAGGCCTAGCCCTCAGTTGATGAACTATTTAGAAATGATTAGGAGGTATGGCCTTATTAGAGAAAGTGTGTAACTGGGGTAGGCTTTGACGTTTCAAAAGCCAAGGCCAGGTCCAGCCTCTCCTCTCCTCTCCTCTCCTCTCCTCTCCTCTCCTCTCCTCTCCTCTCCTCTCCTCTCCTCTCCTCTCCTCTCCTCTCCCCTCCCCTCCCCTCCCCTCCCCTCCCCTCCCCTCCCCTCCCCTCCCCTCCCCTCCCCTCCCCTCCCCTCTCCTCTCCTCTCCTCTCCTCTCCTTTCCTCTCCTCTCCTTCTCTCCCTCCCCCTCTCCATCCCCCCCTCTCTCTCAGAATGTAAATATCTTAGCTACTAATCAGTTACCATGCCTGTCTGCTTCCTAACATGATGATCATGGACTAACACTAATTGATTGTAAGCAAGCCCCCAAATTAAACACTTCCTTTCATAAGTTGCCTTAGCCATGGTGTCTCCTCATAGTAATAGAACAGTCACTAGGACAGTGCCCAATTTGCAAGTCTTCAGACTTGTGCTAATAGATGGGCAGTCACTGGCTTTGAGAGTCACCGGATTGCAGTTCCCATTGTGTAGCTAACACATAGGCAACCTCATTCCAGCTGCCAATGAAACATTGTGCAAACCAAAGTAAGTGAGCCCGAGCCCAGAGTTCTCCAGCAGCTCCAGGACACCCAGGAGGAAAACGGTGGGCAGGAACATCCCAGCTGCTAAACACCCAGTGACTCCACTCAGCTCAGCACCAGGCCAGCTCATCTCTCCATGAGTCATGAGCCTGAGAGAGATGCAGCACCAGGATAGCCCACAATGGCTCCAGTAGAAACCAGTTTAAATGGTATAGGTCTTTAGAACCTCTCCTAGAAGCCCTTCCTCCCACATATTCCTTAGTCTACTCATTTTCTGAAGGACTGTGAGTGGTCTCCTCATCTTGTCTGGTCAGGACAGCAGAAATGATTCAGTTCATAGGACCTTGTGCTTCATCCTGACTGGTTCTAGCCACTGGCTCAGGGGTTATAAAAACAGAGCAGGGTCCACATCCTAATATTCACCAGAATGGCCAAAGCAGTAATATTTACCTCTGGATCTTCTGGCTTAACTGATCTGAAGTATGAATGGTATTAGAGACTGAAACATGGCCTGTACACATGGCCAACCCCTGCACTCATGCCCACATGCACTAGCCCTGACCTGCACACATGCACTACCCCTGGACCCATGAACATATGCACTATCCCTGACCTGCACACATGCCCACATGCACTAGCCCTGACATGCACACATGCACACATGCACTTGCCCTGGCCTGCACCTTAAACACTGGCTTTTCATGCTTTTCTTTTAAGCTAGGTCTTGCTGACATGTTAAAGCTGAGACTTAGCTGGAAATCCTCCTGTATCAGGCTCTTGGATAGCTGGCATTAGAGTCATCTGCTTCCATGCCTTGCTTTCTGTTGTTCAGAGAGGGTTGGCAATGCTAAGTTGGAACAGAAGTAGTCCCAGTGACCTGTTTTTCAAAAGAAAACACTCCACACCCACTATGAGAGAACCAGAACCCAGAAAGGAGATGACTACCCACCACCCCCTGCCACAGGCTGATCACTGCACAAGCGTGCTTGGAACCTGTACCCTACAAGCTCTAGTCCACCACTCCCTATATCTCACATTCATTCTTGGTGTCTGAGAGGCCACACCAAAGTCATTCAGCCTTCTTGAACATTCCTATAACCGAGGCCTGAGGACTCAAGCACTCACCTCATAGCCCCTTATTTCCATAAGGAGGTTGCCAGTTTGTATGCTACAGGAAGATGAGTGATGTGTAGTAGTGACAGTTCCATCAGTATAGTGAGATGTCTCTGAAACATGGTTCTCACCAACCTGAGAGAAAAATGTTTGCTTGGCATGTCATGTGCTCACAAATATACAGGGGAAAAAAAAAAAAACAAGAAAGAAAGAAAATGATTAAATTTGCTTTTATGTTACCAAATGTGCCATGCAGGTTTGTAATTGACCATGAGAGTGTCGGGAAAATATGATCTGTCCTCTATAAATCAGAAAGTCTTCAACAGGCTCTCTACTCGTAAATGCTGGTCCTGGCACTGTCCAAAAAGACTCATGTTTATAAATTGTTCCCTGATGTTTTAAGTAAGTGCACAAACACAAATCATACAAAGGGCTTCAGAAAAGACTTAGCTGTGTGGCGATTTATTATAAGCTGTGTAATTTTCATCAGTCAGGCAGCCACGGACTGTAATTACCTCTCTACCCAGAGTTACAATTGCTTTCATTACATTTTCCTAGTCACGTGTTTCTCCCGATGGCCACAGAGACACTGGGTGGAAAATGCATTTATTTACTGCCAGCCCTCCTAATGGCTCCTTACTTGGTTTCTAAAGATGTTATCGAGTCTCTAGCTCGCCTTCTTCCTCCCTGCCCCCGCACAGGCATTTATAGAAGAAAAAGAAATACTTAACTTGAGACTCTTATTTCCTATGGAGGTTCCCCAAACCACCCTACCATCCACAGATAACAAAGCTCCGGTAGGAAGGCCTTGATAGATTGGCTAAAAGCCAAATGCTGGCGGTGGATTAAAACCACTTGCCATTGAGCACAACTACTAGCTTCCTGGTCTCATGGTGTGGGGGGTGGGGGGTGCCTGCATTACATTCCCTATCCTTAAGGCTTTACACAAACTTCTAAAGGAATGGAAAAGTCAATTTCCCATCCTGATTCCTATGTACCAGAATGTGTTCATTAGAGAAAAATTTGTCTTGGACCTTAAAACATCCAAGAAGAGGGTATATTTCTTCTCTCATAATATAAGCAGTAGTCTTATTGCTACTGCTATATTAAACATGGAACTAGAAACAGAACTGTCAAGTGTGGATTGTGGGAGCAGATAGGCAAGGAGCCTACCGAGAGTACATGGTAATGGGTTTTCTCAAGCCAAGCTATCGGGTCCATAGGGATGAAGAGTCTACTTGTTGCTCACAGGAAGGGACAGCTCCAAGTCACCAGCCACAGGGGTCTTTCCGAGGCTCTGTAGGGTGATTGCCACTCTGCCATCAATAGCTATGGTCAGAGCAAGACAGTTAACCTTGGTGAACCTCTGCTCCTGAAACAGCCAGGGCTCTTTCAGCCTCCATACAACTTGTGAGTACCTAAGAAAAGTAAAGGGTTGTGTGAAAATACCCAGAGAATTCCTCTCTGTGCTTGTGGTTGCTCTTGTCTGTTCCTATTTAAACACCTGTTTGCATACATAAGCATTATTGCCACCTGAAAAATTCTCACTGTGAGTGTTGGGAAACAGAACAAGCTAAGTTGACCAGATATAAGGGATGCTGGGAATGTCAATCTAGGGTGGAGTGATATGGTCCACCCTAGGGTTCTCATTTTATAAAGTCTCAGAGATGGCTGATGAGGAACCAGAATCAAAGATCTACTTAATTGCCAGTGTCCCAAAGACCAGACTAGGACATGCTGTCTGCCTGGCATTGCCACTTCCCAGCCTGAGGTGTTCTTCTCCATCACGTCTGAAAGTCGCTGAGGGGGGAGCCCTGGTGTCGATGAAGTCTGTGTGCTCTGGCTTCCCCATAGAGTCCTTCCTGATAAGAGTCACAGGTCTGGGTGTAGGAACAAAACTAGAGTCTTCCCACCAGGGATGGCTGGGAGGACACCAGCACAGAGCATGAAGAGTGAGTGGCCCGCTATTTGTTGCTGCTGGACACTTGAAAGTGTCCTCATCCTACCTCACCTGATTCCTATGAGAATGGGAGACAGGCCATTTCAAGCCACCCTTAGATGAGTGTACACTGTCTGCACTGCAGCTAGATTAAACAAATCAAAGGGTTCCCTGTGACAGGCACGTAGAAACAAATACTTTAGAAGGCCAGTGTGTTGTAGGTAAAAGTTCTAGTTGGTGTGATTTGTCAAGTGGAAGCAAGCGCTCTTGCTTTGAACCAGCCTGTCACTCCGGCAGAAATCCTACACCCTTCATTTCCCCCGTTCACTTGTTTTCACAAATGGCTGCATCATTGTGTCAAACTGTAGAGCCACTTGGAAATTGGGCATGGAGTTTTGCATAATCATTCATGTCATTCCTGTGACACTGTTGCTATACATAATGGCCTCAGGGGAGTCCTGATGCAGGGAGTGCTCCCTGGTCCACTCTGAGGCTCCTTACAGTCATCGAATGTAGTAAGACACTGAAGAAAACAGTCACACTGAGGCTGACACACACACACACACACACACACACACACACACACCTGTCCCCACAGTATAGTGGGAGGGGATGATGCTCAACTGGGCAGACTCATCTAAAGTTAACCTTCTTAAATATTACTTCAATTAGGTTGATTTCAGTGCCTAGACACTTCAACCAAATTTCACTAGAAGAAAGCGCAGTTTTTACTTGAAAACAGCTTATCTTTCTCTCAGGGGGTTAAAAATATTTTTTAAATGAGAAGAAACCATGAGTGGTAGAAATTGAGCGACAGCTACTCAGAAATGTATTACTACACCTTCTTCTCTATATCACTAGCTTTTCTTACAGTAAAAAAATGTTTAAATAAAATACTGGGTCTCATTCTGTGGCTCTGCCTGGCCTGGGACTTGCTATGTAGACCAGGCCTTGAATTACAAAGATCCACTTGCTTCTGCTTTCTGGGTGCTGGGATTAAAGGCACGTACTATGAGTCCCAGTTCACATTAAACTTTTAGATATTTATAGCTGTATTTTCAAATGTTTTACCATACGTTGACTTCCAGGCATATAGGAAAGTAAGTAGACCACAGAGAAGTGAACCCTTCTGAAAGGTGGTGAGATGACAAAGTAAACACAGTCCATGTTTTCCTGGCCCAGGGAGAGCTGCCAAGTGGCCAGTGGCATGGAATGTTAGGGTACAGAGTCTTCCAGGATCCTCCTTAGTAATGAGCATGAGACTCGGGGTGCGTATACCTGGCAGTGACATCAGGGTGCAGCAATATTGAGGGTGTAGAAAAATTGAACAAAAAGGACCAGGCAAGAAGAATCGAAAGCAACCTTTGCAAGTGGTGTGCAGCCAGATGACATCAGGACCATGATGTACCCAGAACTTCAAAATGTCGCAAAGAAATGGAAACAAAGTGTCCTAGATTGGCAGGCATTGTGTTCCCAAAAGTCAGGGAGTTGAAATTAAATCGAGTTGCAGACAAGGAAGCTCCATCCGCTCACATTTGAGTGAGAAACTGATCCCCCCCTGTCACCCAGACCTGCCGAGAAGCCACCTGTCCTGTGTCTTACACTTGAATTGCCTTATGTCTTTGAGCGGGGCACACGTGTGTGGGCATGATGGAGTGAGGATGCCACAGTGTGCCTGTGGAGGTCAGGGGACAGCTCTTTGGATATCAGTTCCTTCTTCCATCTTGCTAAGGCAAGGGTGTCTCTGGTTTCTGCCTCTATGTTGTGTACCCCCCCCCCAGTCTGGCTGGCTGTGAGATTTCAGGTGACTCTCCAGTCTCTGTGTTGAGATTTCAAAGGTAGTCCACCACATCAAAAATTTTACATGGATTCTAGGAAAGTGAACTCCTGTGCATAGCCTGCACAGCCAGCATTTTTACCCACTGAGCCACCCCCGTGGCTCAACCTCCACATCTTATCACTACTCAATGTTTGGCACTCTGTCCAAAGATCACTATGATAATGGACCCTGTCCCAGAGAGTCATGTACCTGATCAACCCTTAGTTTTCTTTCCTCCCACCCTACAATGTATGTGATCTTCCATCTTCATCCTCTGTTTTTATGGGGTTTTTTTGTAAACTCATCTCCCCATAGGCTGTTAGGCTCACCTCCTCATAGACTGTCAGTCCCAAGACAACCGAGACTAAATCGCATACCTTAGAGCTTCCTAGAATTACCTTAATGCCTACCTTTAAGGGATTGGAGAGAGTGCACAGCAGTAAAGAGCATGCACTGCTCTTTCAGAGGACCTGAGTTCAATCCCCAGCACTCTATCAGGCAGCTTACAACTGCCTGTAATTGCATCTCTAGGGAGCTAGGACGCCTCTGGCCTCTGAGAGTGCCTGCACTCATGAGCATGTACACACCCACACAGAGATACATGCATGTACAGATATTTCAAAAATAAAAATACGTTTTAAAAGATAAAGCCCACTGCTACTGTGTAGTTGTTGCCAATAAACAGCCTACAGCATCCTCACATGAAACATTCTAATGTCTGTATCACAGTTAACATGTTGAGATATTCTCAGCACTGTATTTGGTAAGTGATATGTCTTCATTAATTAAATGAGCAAAAATAGTGATTCCTGGGAGGTGCTGTGAGAAGGGAGAATAACTGGCTATCAGTTGCCTGTGGCTGCTTCTGCCCTTGGTCCTTTTTATCCTTGTCCACATCTGTTCTGGACATGATGGACGCTCTGGGTAAGACTGTGCATCTTAACAATTATTTGGCTTGGGATCTGTCAACTTCAGGCTGTACAGAAGCAACATAGAGTCAATAAGAACATACTTGGAATTTTGAAATTTGGTCTCTTTTCAAGCAGCATGCAGCCCAGCTCCAACCTGCCTTGGGAGATGAAGGTAGACAGCCCAAATACTGGAGAATGTTAGGGTGCTATGCTATGATGGTTCTATGGGGCTTATGGGGATATAACCCCATTACAAGTCAAGGTGCATCTAATAATTCCTAGGTCTTACCTCCTCTGGAGGACATGAGATGCCAACATGGCCAAAGAGATGTCAAGAGTGTTCCATGAGGCTATCAAGGGTGCGTTTTGCTTTAGCCAATAATGGGAACAAACAAACCTCTTCTTTCTTTGCCTATCTTATGGGTTCTGAGTGTGATATCTTAGGTAACACCTTGTGATCATGAAATGGGGTAAAAGCAGGACAAAGTTGCTGGGTCTGACCTCACTGAGTTTCTGAACCAAAGCCAGCAGTCATTTACCTCTAGAATCAGAGCTGATGGGAATTCCCCACACTGGCTCCTGGTAGCATCTGATGTAAACGACTCCACAGACTTAAGTGTGTCATAGAAGAAAATAGAGAAAGTGGAAAATGGCATAGCAAATTAAAAAAAAAAATCTAACCTAGTCCCTAGGAGATGGACTAAAAGGGGCCAAGAAATAACCAACATGGGAGGAGGCCTCTCGGGCAGCCTCAGAAGCCAGCATCAGTTCAGTGTAACAGACAGGCACCTAAACAGAGATCTACACAGAACTAGTCTATGAGAATAACCATAGCCAGAGTGGGGACTACTCTATCTAAGACAGATACAAAGCCAAAGAAATAAGAAAAAAATAACACATCAGTCAAAAGTCCTAAATAATAGAGATGGGACCACAGAATTTGGTTGTTATCTTAAATGGAAATTGAATTCCATTATTTTAAAAATAAAACTCTTTTTGAAAAAGTTTATTTTGACAATCACATAGATTCTTACATATATATTTATACAATATATTCTATGTTCACCCCATTAGCTTGATTTGTCCCCATCCTGCTCCTGGTAAGTAATAATACCCTTTAATTAGGAAATATGATATAGCTACAGTTAGATACTACCACTCTTTACTTAGAAAGTACTCTGTATTGTGGTTATGTTGGAATGGAATACACTAGGTTTATCAAAACTCACAGGGTATTTTGAATTATATTTCAGTGAAAGATAAATGTCTGCCCATAAAATTTAAGCCTTAGCAAAAAGATGTCCTAAAGGGGTAATAAAAAATAAAAAGGAAATTAAAAGTGCATGCAGCCTATATAGATGGCTCAGTGGGAAAGAGCATACACTGCTCTTGCAGAGAACCCAAGTTCAAATCCCAGCCCTCTCAATCACCTGCAATGGCGAAGGGCATCTGACCCCTATGGCCACTATGAGCATTTGCACTCATGTATACATACCTACCCACAAACATAATCTAAAATAATAAAAATCTTTTTAAAAGAATGTGTGCAGACCATATGAGCAAAAGAAAACAATTACAATCATCTTGGAAAAAGTACAAAAAGCATGGAAGTCAGAACAATATTAAGTGCAGCAGACACTGCCATTTTTTGTTGAAAACTAACGCAAACCTACAAGAAAGACACAAATACAAATCTCTCTGTGCTAGAGAACATCTCATCCAAGCCTAAGGTTCCAAACAGAAAGCAACAGTGATAATCATACTGAAAATTTTAATATATCATTGTGAATTGTGCCCCAGATTAAGCAACTTAAAAATGAGATTACAGAGACACCAAAACTGATTATGGTTAATCACCATGAAATGTGAGAAGGAAATGAAACCTCTCCATTAAAACAAAATGGACGGGGAAGTCAAACTTCCATGAGCACTAACCACAGAGCTGTCCTGTGGCTGCTGAACCTGCTCAGAGGTTTAATTATGAAATCAACAGAGTTGAATTGGTAACTCGTCACACTTTGTAAATGAGTTACTAATCTTTCACTGAAGATATATAGAGATTGATCGGATATATCTTTCAATAAAATCTCAAATTGTTCAAAGGTGAATAACATACCAGCTCTGTTTTCCACTGACTATGTCAAAACTTAGCATTTTAAAAAGACTTTATTTTATTTGAAATTATCCTGTACACGGTGGCAGAGGAATACATGTGCACAAATGCAGTACTCATGGATGCCAGAGAGGACGACGGAGCTGAGATTACAGGAGGTTGTGAGCTGCCCACCATGGGAGTTGGGAACCAAACTCAGGTCCTGTGCAAGAACAGCATGGGCTCTTCACTGCTGAGCTATCAAACTGAACCAAGCTCTCCACCCAAACTGATTATGGCTAATCATCGTGAAATGTGAGAAGAAAATGAAACCTCTCCATTAAAACACAGTGGACGGGAAAGTCAAAATTCCATGAGCACTAACCACAGAGCTTTCCTGTGGCTGCCAACCCTGCTTAGAGGGAGCCAGCAACTTCATGCATTTTACTTATTAAACTGTACTCAAGGAAAAAAAAAGACACTGCACAGTCACCTAAGAGAATTAAAAAAGAGAAGTAACTGAACTAATGGGGGGGGCATGAAGCCCCTAAAATAATAAAAATTAAAAATATTCAGTTAGAAGAAGAAAGGAGGAAGAGAGGAGAGAAAAAGAGGGCAAGAGACAGACAGAGAGAGACAGAGACAGAGAGAGAATAAACTTGATTAAATCTAGATATGGTTTTTAGACACATCAATGTAATAAAGAG
Source organism: Mus caroli (assembly GCF_978045245.1). Lineage (NCBI taxonomy): Eukaryota > Metazoa > Chordata > Mammalia > Rodentia > Muridae > Mus > Mus caroli. The sequence continues at coordinate 58,922,243 of NW_028227268.1, forward strand.
TGTAGGCTCTTCTGTTAGGTCTAGGTACTAACTTCATAGACTTTGGAAGCCATATACAGTGTCTGCCATATAGTCTGTTTCTTGATTTGCTTGCTTGTGACTCTTTAAAAAAATATAGAAATTGATCCCCAGCTTCAAAGCCAAAGAGGAATAGGCTGAAATTCACATCAGGTCAGGTGGCTACTGTTCACCCAAAGCTTCTCCTACCCTGGCTGAACACCCAAACCTAGAATAATTTTAAAAAAGCAAACAGACTGGCGCCTAGATCCTACCACTTCCCAATTCAAATCTCCTGATTGAAATTGGGCAGCACTTGAGAGCCACTGCTACAGACAAGAGGTTCTGGGGGTAAGAAATGCACCTTCTCAGGGTTTGTCTCATTTTAATGAATTAGAAAGACTTGGAGTGAGACCCAGAGACCCACGCACGCTATGTGCAACCCTCTTCGGCACACTTGGAGGCTTGTAAAAGGCCAGTCCGGGACCTAATGGAATCAGAAGTCTTTTCCAAGAGGACTTGATCCTTATAGTGTACTGATGGTCTGTGAAATAAATCCCTGCAGAGTGGGAACCTGGAAAAGCATTTTAAACAAATGCCTCTGGTGTAAGCTATTATGGTTTTTTAATTTTCAGAGAATATTGGGCCAGTGAGAAGACTCAGCCTGTAGAGGCTCTTGTTCTCCTGTGCCTGACCACCTGTGTTTGATTCCCAGGACCCACAGTGGAAGGAGAGAGTTAACTTCAGAAAGTTGTCCTCTGACCTTCATATGTGCCTCATGACACATGTGCATGTATGTACACACAGACACACACACACAGAGGGGGGAGGGAAAGAGAGGGAGAGAGAAGGGGAGTGGGAAAGGGGGAGAGACAGAGAGACGGAAAGAGACAGAGAGACAGACAGAGACAGAGAATACAATAATAATGTTAAACAGAAATATAAGTAATGAAAAACAACTTCACAAATACTAATTTTAGAAAATTTAAAATGCTTGAAATGACAGATTCCCATTTGATTTGTGAACAAATAGAGGGTTCTCTATCTAGGTAATATATTTGGATTTTTTTAAGCCCAGTCTTACCAGTTCCCAAGCATTGTACATTACACTACAAGCGATTCATTTTTCTATCTTCCACAAACAGATGATTCCCATGCAGAGAGCCGAGTCTAACTTGACGCTGGCTCAGACTGTTGGCACAGCATTTGTCAGAATTAGGGTCTACCAACATCAAGCTTCCCAGAGAATTTCAAAGCTCCAGCCGAGACAGGATGCAGACAGAAGCCGACCAAGAATGCTGTGGGACCAAAGAGATGCCAGAGAAAGACAGCATTTCATGAGGAGTCTGGCTACCAGCTCTGAAGCGAACTCTGCACTTATGAGTGCCTCAAGGAATGGGTCCAAAGTGAGATCTGTTTAGTCTGTTTAGGAGGGATCTGTATGTGTCTAAAATGGTAAAGAAGCGACAGAGAAGAAACATGTATATATTAAAGCAGGCATGTGGTGAGACTGAGAGAAGATTCTGGTCTCCCACTCGATAAAGCATACCAAAAGGTGAGGACTGCAGGACTAGCTGGGAAGGGGAGACTTGAAACTAACAGGAGGAGTAAGAATCAGCACCGGGCGTGGTGGCGCGCACACGCCTTTAATCCCAGCACTCGGGAGGCAGAGTCAGGCGGATTTCTGAGTTCGAGGCCAGCCTGGTCTACAAAGTGAGTTCCAGGACAGCCAGGGCTAGACAGAGAAACTCTGTCTCGAAAAACAAAAATCAGCACTACCCCCTACGCACAGGGGAGAGAATGCCGTGGGGCCAGACTTGGACGCACCGCACGACATACCGCATTCTGTTCCGCCGCCGCCGCCGAGTGGAAAAGTACGATGGAGAAACCAGAGCAGGGAGACAGCCCAGAGTTGGGGGTGGACTGAGAAACTGTAGAAGAAAGGGGGAGAATTTCCTTCCAGATGAGAAGCATGAAATAGCTTGACAGAAGCCCAGCATGAAAAGAACCATGGGTTTCCCTGTCCCCGAGGGCCTGAGAAACAGGAGAGACATCACGTGAAGGTCCCGTGCAGCGAAGGAGCTCATGAAAAGGAGATAGAGCATCCCCTGGCATGAGCAATGAGACTTCAGTAATCGAAGGGCCACGGAGTCGGGTAAGGAAATAAAGGGCGAATGAACCTCAAGACGGATGAAGGGAAATATCAGACAGCGATCGACCCCTGCAGCCTTGTTTGCTGGCCTGAAAATGCTGAAGGATGGAGACCATCTTAATGAGCATGTGCACTGAGGACAAAGATGTGTCTGGCTCCTCTTCAGCAAGGTATATAAAATATAATATAAAGGCAACCCAGCTTCTCTTCAAGAAATAGAGAATAAAGGCTACCCGGAAGGTTCTGTGCTGGTGTCATACACTGACAACAGAAATGGGAAGTAAAGAGAGTTGGGGAGAGAGGCTTTCAGCCTAAGGAGAAAGCCCAAGGAACCTGTATGAGACAACAGAGGCTGATGTGGGAAGCACTCTTAGAGCAAGTGCAGGGAGGTACAGCCAGCAGGCATGGAAAACTGTAGTAACTCAGAGGACCAGAAGGATGAGACTGTCAGCCTGACATCGAGGCTCGTGTTTTTAACCCCATCACTCCAGAGGCTGAGGCAGAGAATCATCGTGAGCTCAAGGTCAGCCTGGGCTAGTTAGTGAGCTTAGGTACAGGCTTAGCTACATGGCAAGTCTACGTAGCCCTGGCTGTCCTGGAATTCAGTTTGTAGATCATACTAGCCTCTAACTCATAGAGATATTCCTGCCTCTTTCTTCTGAGGGCTAGGATCAAAGGTGTGCACCACCACACCTATCTTGGCAAGACTGTTTTTTAAAAGATGTTAAACAAATACTGAATCTCTGTATCTCTTGTCCTCAGATTTCAAGATCAAACCTCCGATTTCTCTCCTTGAGCAGACTGTTGCTATCTTACGTAGGACATTAGCAATAGAAGAAGACAAATATGGTGATAATTCACGATTGTTTTAATAGCCGAAGCTACTCTTTTAGTACATACAGCCAGAAGTCTGCTCCTTCAAACTGTTCACAACAAATCCACAGCTGATTGTCTCCTGCCCCCCTGGAAGGAAGAGCTTAGTTGAGATGTCTAAGCTGGGCTCAGCACTTTTAATGACATGAAACGGACTGACTGCGGGACACACAGGTCACTCCTCTTTCCAAACTTCGAAACTACAGAGCCAGAAATGGCAACTTCAGGGCCTAGAGATTGATAAGACTCACTCAAGAAATGCAAATTAAAACCACTTCGAAATGCCACCTCATGAAAGTTAGCAAGGACATCAGCAAGAAAACAGGCAAGACCATGGGGGAGGAGGAACCCAAATACACTGTGGGCTGGTATGCAAATGTGTACAACCACTATGGAAATGAATCGGAAGTTCCTGGAGAAAATGAATAGAGGTACTATAGGATCCAGACTGACCACTCTTGAGTATCCAAGTCAGCACACCATGGAGACGACAGCACATTCTTGTTGCCTGCAACACTGTTCACAGAGCTAAGTAGGGTAACCAGCCCAGATGCCCATTCACAGAGGAACAGACAAAGGCACAGTCACTGCACACATGGCCTCTTCTCAGCTGTAAAGAAGAATAGAATCATGGCTTTGGTAGGAAACAGATGGAGCTAGAGACCATTGGGTGAAGGAGACTGCTAGATTCAGACAAATGCCACATAGAAACACTCACACATGCACACATGAGTACATATATGTGTGTCATGAGAGTATAATGGGTCATGTGAAAGAAGGAAGAGTCTGAGGGAGGATGGACAAGAGAGAGTAATGGAGGGTAAAGACAAATATCTCATGTTCTCTTGCTCTCTTTCTGTGTGTGTGTGTCTGTGTGTGTGTATGGATGGATTGTGTGTATGGGGTGTGCATGTGTGTATGGGTGTGTGTGCATGGGTGTATATGTTTGGGTATATGTATCTATGACTGTGTGTGTGCATGTGTGTATGGAAGGATGGGGGTAATAAAAGCAGAAGCAGGGAGGGGCTGTTATTGATTAGTAGGAAGAGGATTATTGCAGGGAGGGAGGGGCAGAGGGCAATGGTGGTCAAGATGGATAGGTACAAGGATATACAGGCAGGAAAGTCATAATGAAGCCCGTTATTCTGCAGACCAACTAAAAGCTAAGCTTCTACACCAAGAGTACTCTGGAATGCATGGGCCACACCAAGAAAGGCTCTGCTCCCCCATCAGCACCACTCCCGAAACATTTTCAATCAAGAGTTTACATGAGAGTGAGTTCTGTAGGAGTCTAAATTTGGGGGCCACGTGTATTGCCTCTTAGATATTTTCTGGGTCTACAGGTAGCTGATTTTTTTTTTTTTTTTTTTTTTGCTGTGTAACATAGCGCTACAGAACAGTGATGTAAGATGATAGACACTAGGGAGGGTATAGGGAACTTTCGGGATAGCATTTGAAATGTAAATGAAGAAAATATCTAATAAAAATTTGAAAAAAAAAGATGATAGACACTAATTTAGCCCATTGTTTAAAGAGTGGGGAAACTGGCTGGACCTCAGAGACAACACTGTAGCTCTCACTGGAGTGACAGCATCGACTCCACTCCGTTGTCTCCTTACAGGAGAGAAGAATCTAGGTTAGCTTTTATCTAATTTCCCACATCTAAGGCAAGTCACATGTCCAAGAAACACAGAGAAACCAGAGATACATCTTTACCTCTTGATGAGGGGAGATAAAATGTCACCTGGCATGGCTATAGGCAGTTGGCCACTTGTGAGTCTTCTTCAGGGAAGCATGAAGGGACTCCATAAGTCAGAACTGGGAATCTGTGGGCCCAGCCTCTGCTGGATGGACGACTTCTAGCCCACCTCAGAAGTGTGTGGGGAGGCATCTATGTCTACTTGCCTCATTTTCTATGTGCTTCTAGGCCCACAAAGGTGACTCTGCAACCCCAGGGAGTCATCATTTATCTCTCTTCCCCAGGCTTGGCCATTTGCCCTCACGCTGCCAATTCCCTTTAAAGGCAGCCTCAGTGATAGAGTCCACAGGCTGTCCAGAGACCTTGGGGGATCAGACTGCCTTTGAGAGTGGCATACCCTGCTGCTGCTTCAGAGCGGTTCAAAGTGTGATAATTTAAAGTTCTCATTTGACCCGAAGAATGTATCTGTCTTTTGATCCACCTTCCACTCTGACAAGCGCTCCCTTCCCTATCACATTCAAACATGCACCCCCTTCAGAAGTCTGTAAAATCATCCCCTGCCAAGGAATGGGTTTCTCCAAGATTGCGCAAGCTGACTGGTAAAGGAGTTTAATGTCCCAAGTTCATTTTTCAGTGCTAACACCCGACACAGCAAGGCACCTAAGCTCTTTCTACAGTTATTAAACTGTTGTCCCCAATTCTTTGGAGCTGCAACTCAGCAGCCATGATTCTAAGGTCACTTTCTATCAAATCTGCATTTTGCAAAAAGAGAGATAAAGGCAGGTCAGCTCACCCAGTTATAAAGATGGCAGAGGCACTCCTGCAGGCTACTGGGTGTCAACAATTTTACTCTGTCCCAAAGGCTGTGCAAGGTGAGTCCTTACCTCTCAGGCCTGAGGCCCATTTGCTAAGTTTGCACAAATACTTTCTGAGCAGGAGCCCAGAATCTCCTGGCCGCAAGTATATCCAGTGAGCAGAAAATAAGAAAAGCTCCCAGACACACCCACTCCAAGTCAAAAGTTAGTAGTTTAGTGTGATACAGTCTAAACAGTGCACGCATCTCCAGATAAAGATGCCAGAAGGTGTTCTAAAGAACATGGACTCTGTACCATCAAGCATTGCTGAATAAGAGCAGACATTTTGTAAACTGTTTCCTTGCTTAGTTTTGTCTCTGAGCCATATAGTGAACGTCACACAGTGAACAGTATGAGCATAGAAGGTATGACCTACACATACCTATACTCTAGGGTAGAACTCACTGCTCTTAATGATATGGCCAACTATACATCGAGGCTTCATGGCACAGCCTACTGGTCCTAGGCTGCAGTCCTGTCCAGAGTGTTTCACTGTGAACACCAAAACACCTAAATGCCAACAGTATTTACATACCTAAGAATATGTAAACTTAAGAAAAAACTATTATTAACCTGCAAACATGTTTCATTTAGTGCATATTTTGTCACATAAAGATGATATCTTGGAGTAATGTGACAAGATACTTTTAACCAATGAAGGGCATCATAAAAAGTGACTTGGAAGCTCACCACACAAAGAAGAACATGATAACAGACAACATTGTTGATCTATGAATCTTTTCATGCCAAAGTTCACAGCCCCTCATTCTACAATCTGCCACGCACCATGAAGTCACTAGAAAGTACAGATGAGTGAGCAGGTTGTTTGTACACTTGCATGTATCTGCTATTCTATTTTCTCATTTTAGAATGAATCCTACCATTCTAAATGGTCTACAGACTGAGAGAGATCTTTTCCATGTGTGTGTGTGTGTGTGTGTGTGTGTACACTGGTGTGTGGAAGCCTGTGGAAGCAAGAGTTCAGCCATGCATGCTGTTCCTTAGTTGTTGTCCACCTTGCTCTTAGAGACAGGGTCTCTCATTGGCCTGGAACTCATCACATCCACTGGGCTGACTAGCAATGCCCCATGGTACTGGGGTTACAAGTGTGCACCACTGTGCCTGGCTTTTTCACGTGGGTCTGGGGAGTTGAACTTGGGATCTTGTGCTTGAGCAGTGAGCACTTTATGAGTTCTTCTATCTTCCCAGCCCTGAGGCTGATGGACACTTTCCAGGGTAAGACAAGTGTAGTTAAGACCTAAGACAGTATCCTGCTCATTATGAGCCATCATTCTCTTCTAAATGGAGGGCCTCTTCTGAATACTTGACAGTAGCCTCAGAGGCACTGTCCTTGTGAATTGACTTTTAAAGTTACTTCCTATCCCAGGACTGCTGGAGTCCATTTTATCCCCAGACTGCTGGGGTCCCTTTCTGTGAGTAGTCACATTTCAACTCCCAATCCCTGTAGGCTCGCAGGGCTTATGGGTTTGGTTTTTGTTTTTGTTGTTTGGCTGGCTATTTGGTTGGTTGGTTTTCATTTGCAGGGGGGTGGTTTGGTTTTCCTAGCTAGTAGAATGTGGCTATGTAATCATGTGACCTGACATCACTGTAGCCCACTTGCTAGCAGCGCTCCCACCCCGTACCGCCAGACTGTTATTGAGAAACCAGGGCAAAAGGCACCACCAGAGTCCAGCTTTCCTACCACAGAAAAACCTGGATACTCCTACATAGCAGAAGCACAAGATAATGACCTTAAGTCTAATCTTATGATACAATCAAACCAGGTAAAGGATATGCTTAAAACTGTTCAAGACCTGAAATGGAAATAGAAGCAATAAAGAAAACACAATCTGGGAGAATACTGGAGATGGAAAACCTAGGTAAGTTAAGAGGAACTACAGTTGCAAGCATCACCAACAGATTATAAAAAATGGAAGAAAGAGTCTCTGGCATAGAAGATGTGATAAAGGAAATTGATACATCAGTCAAAGAAAATGTTAAATCTAAATAGTTTCTGATTGAAAAAAAAAAAAAACAAGAAATATGGGACAGTTTGAAAAGACCAAACCTAAGAATAATAGGTGTAGATTCCCAGTTCAAAGGCCCAGAAAATATTTTCAACAAAATCATAGGAGAAATTTCTCCAACCTAAAGAAAGAGATGCCTATAAACATACAAGAAGCTTAGAGAACACCCAACAGTTTGAACCAGAAAAGAAAATCCTCCCACCACATAATAATCTAAACACTAAATGTACAGAACAAAGAAAGAATATTAAAAGCTGCAAAGGAAAAAGGCTAGGTAACATATAATGGCAGACCTATCAGAATTGCAGCCGACTTCTCAACAGAGGGTAAAAAAAAGGACTATATAAGTGGGGCATGGTGGCTCTTGTCTTTAATCCCAGCACTCGGGAGGCAGAGGCAGGCAAATTTCTGAGGTCGAGGCCAGCCTGGTCTACAGAGTGAGGTCCAGGATAGCCAGGGCTGCACAGAGAAACCCTGTCTCAAAAAAAAAACAAAACAAAAAAACAAAACAAAAGAGGGCTATATAAACTTCAGGGAATGGGTAGAGGTTTTCATAGAGAGTATACATTATTGACTGGGGCTGGGGGGGGGGGAGTGCTTCATCTGCATGAAGAGGGATTCCAGGTGCTGAAACTTGTAATTGGGCCAAAAGATTATGTACCTTCCTCAAGAAGGGTGAAAGTGGGGTTGTACAGGACTACGTGTACTGGGGCATGTAGGCGTGGAACAGGGAAAGAGCGATCCTTACTCTGGCCAGTCTCAAGATGAGATTTCTGGGGTTTTAGACTTCTCTCGGCTCCACTCATGCTCCAGATCAGCTCCCCTGGTTGCATGGCTTACCTGCCCACATTTCCTTTCTCTTTTACAAAGGGGAGATGTCATCCCAGCCCTCAGCCTCTGTGTTGGGAATGGTTTGGCACGAAACCAGAGCCTTATTGACAGTGGTTTTTCACAATACTACTTATCTGCCATTTTAGAAATTGGATAAGGCAGGGTGCCAGGAGGAATAGGGCTCTGATGGACAGTACAGGGACAGGGATGGGAAGAAGGCAGGCTACACGAGGGTTTGAGTGTCATGGGGTAGGGGTGTTGGGTATATAGCATGCTCAGAGATACTGCTGGAGATCTTTGAGGATTTGTATGTCTTGTTTTACCAGCCCAGATTCAGTAACAGAAACATTTTTCCCCTCCAACATTTCTCCCTCCCTGTTCAGCAGTCCTTAAGTCCTTAAGAGCTCTCATGTTTTGGAGAATAACTCCTGCTAGGGAGGCGATCTGTTGTTAAAGGAACTCGAAACTGTCTGTAGTATAAGTCATTGCCTTGTCAAGTTTGTCCTGGAAATCTCTAGCCAGATGATGTGTTTGGACAAGGGCTGTTCCAGTGACTCCCAGGGCACCCAGGGAGACATTGAAACCCAATTCAACAAGGAGAGGGATTAAGATCCCTCTTTTCTTTCTGTCCCCTCCCAGCTGTAAAGCAAGTTATTCAGGCTCACAGAGATAAACCAGGGGAACAATCATTATTGGGGTACAGAAACCTTTAAAGGGGGGCTAATTCAGGAACTGATAGTGTCATTGCACGACAGAAGAATGGGGTTGGAGGGGAGTCAGGGAGTGGGGTTAGCACATTGATGACAGTGATGTTACAGAAGCATGAAGGATGGGGTGGGATCTTGAAGGCTCTCTTGGTTTTTGATAAGGCAGAAGGGGAGGAGTACATTGAAGAGAGGAATGTTTTGTAACTTTCATATGGATAAGGGTCCAGAGATTAATGGGAACATGTCTAATGGCCAGAAGCACTTGAAGAAATGTTCAACTTCTTTAGCCATCAGAGAAATGCAAGTCAAAATGACTCTGAGATTCCACCTTATACCCATTAAAATGGCTAACATTAAAAACTCAAGGGACAACACATACTGGCAAGGATGTGGAGCAAAGAGAACACTTCTCCATTCCTGGTGGGAGTATAAACTTGTACAGTCACTATGGAGATCAATGTGGTGGTTCCTCGGAAAATTTGGAATATTTCTACCTCAAGACCCAGCTATACCACTCCTGAGCATATAGCCAAAGGACGTTCCACCATACTACAAGGACACTTGATGAACTGTGTTCATAGCAGCTTTAGCTGAAACTGAAAACAACCTAGATGTCCCTCAACTGAAGAGGATAAAGAAAATGTGGCACATTTACACAATGGAGTATTACTCAGCTATTAATGACATTGACATCATAAAATTTGCAGGAAAACAGATGGAGCTATAAAATATCTTCCTTAGTGAAGTAAGCTAGATCCAGAAGACAAACACGGTAAGTACTCACTTAAAAGAGAATATTAGCTGTAAAGAATACCATGCTACAATCCACAGACCTGAAGAAGCTAAGTAACAAAGAGGGCTCAAGGGAAGGGGGAGACATGTGAATCTCACTGATATGGGGAAATAGAATAGATATCATGGGTGGGTGGGGAACAGGAGGAGGGACTAGGCAGGGATGAGGATGGGAATAGGAGAGATCATGTGGGGGGAGGAGAGGGAGAGGGAGAGGGAGAGAGAACGGAGACAGACAACTAGAACCGGGGGTGGAGAGAGGGCATCTCACTTCTAGCAGTGGAAGATATGGAGCCTGAACTGGCCTTCTCCTGTAACCAGGCAAGAACTCCAATAGAGAGATTGAGACATCAACCCAGCCACAAAATCTTTGACCTCCAGTTTGTCCTGGCTACAAGATGTGCAGGGGTAAAGTCTGAGCAGAAATTGAGGGAATAGCCAACTAATGACTGGCCCAGTTGAGACCTATGCTGTGAGAAGTCCATCCCTGACACTGTTAATGATACTCTGCTACACTTGCAGACAGGAACCTAGCATAACTGTCATCAGAGAGGCTTTGCCCTTCAACTGATGGAAATAGATGCAGGGACCCACAACCAAACATTAGGCAGAACTTGGGGAATCTTATGAAAGAAGGAGAGGAAGAATTGTAGGAACCAGAAGGGTCAAGGATACTACAAGAAAACCTACAGAATCAACTGTCTTAGACACATAGATGTTCACAGAGACTGAACCACCAACCAGGGAGTATGCATGGGGCTGACCTAGGCCCTCTGCACGTGTGTTACACTTGTGCAGCTTGGTCTTCCTGTGGTACTTCTAACAGTGAGAGCAGGGACTACATTTGACTCTGTTGCCTGCCTTTGGGACCCTTTCTCCCTACTTAACTGCCTCGGCTAGCCTCAATAGGAAAAGATTGGCCTAGTCTTACTCCAACTTGATATTCCAAGGTTGGTTGATATCCATGGGAGGCCTCCCTTTTCTGAAGAGAAAGGGAGGAGCCGAGGAGACTGAAGAGCAGGCCTTCGGTATAACAACCCATCTCTTTAGGACTGACTCAGCATTAATCCCTTCTAGGGGAATTCCATGTGACCTTGTTAGTTTGCACTAAGACCTAATTTCTTAAAGGTTCCCTTATCTCTATCCTACTCTGGAAAATTGTGCTCAGTGAAGCAAGTAGGAAGTAGGGGCTACCATGGGATATCTGTCTTTCCCACACTCTCACCATGATGCTATCTGACATAAAGTCCTCTCCTGAACTTCGAAGACACTGGGGCCATGTTCTTCATTCTCCAAATGCAATGGGCTAAGTGAACCTTTACTTATACACACACACACACACACACACACACACACACACACACATGCCCAGCTTCTGACATTTTGCTATAGCAACAAAAGATTGACTGACGGAGGTAGCAAATTCAACACCAAGGCCGTGGCACAGCCTTTATGCAACATGAAGGGGAGAGGTAGGACTCTGAAGTCCCACCTCTTCTTCCCCAGTCCTGGCATCTGGGGGAAAAAAAGCAAGGCTTAGTGCTGATCATTGGCTCCAGCTGTCTGTGGCTCTGAATAAGCTCTGCCAATAATTCAAGTTTCCCCACAAATAAGGGAGAAAAAAATGAGTCTGTGGGTGTCACAGAGAGAGCCTTGGCACGAAAGTGAGGAGAATCGGGCCACACAGTGCCAACTGGAACCGTGGGAACCTGGGTGAGTGACTTCAAACTCTGGGCCCCTTCCTCATCTTCAGAAGGAGGGCTTTGGGCTCAGTGATGGTTTTTAAATCTCCAATTTCCCCCATAATTTCAAGATTTAATATGACTTAAAGCCCTCTTTTCCTTCTCAACTCCAGGTCAGAAAGGGCCTCCATTTCAGCACAGGATTGTGAAACTCAGGTGACATATTTCTTATGGAGAAAGCTAGGAAGAAACAGAGAAAGAAAGAAACCTCATGTGGTCAGAGACACAAGGAAGGATGGGATAATCACTGCAGAAAAGGAATTCTCCCCCCAATGCTATAGAAACCCTGAGCTTCCAGCCTGGCCGTTTTCTGCCCACTGCCCAAGCTTGCCTGTGTCTTCCTTTCCCTCGTAGATTGAGTCCCAGCCTGCATGACAGCCTCATTTTTCACTGAATGCTCGCAGTGAATGCTCAACTGTAATCTCTTTTTGCATGCTTTGGTCCTAAATTCATAACTGGTGGAGCAGCCCTCTGCAAGCAATCGCTGCCCGCTCCTCGCTCCTCTGCCCAGCGGAACCGGGCAGTCTTCAGACCCATGGCTTTCTCCCAGCTTCACACTTTGTCAAAACGCATCATGACTGACACAATGAAACGGTCCCTGGAAACGCCCCGTTTCCCAATCCTTTTACTGCATAATTGTTTTTCTTCTTCGAGGACTGGCCATCCTCAGAATAGGCTCTGAGTCCTTGCCGGGATTGTTTCCATTTTAAAGCAGAATTCACTACAAAAGGGAGGCCCTTCCCACAGTTCAGCGCTCTCCCAAGCTCACTGGCATTGTCTGGGTCTCTGCTTCCTCTGCCTGGGTATAGGTCTCCCCCACGGCAGCCTCCTACCCCGTGATTCCAGGTGTCCAATCCCTTCCTTGTAACTCTTAAAATGTGGTTCCATGATGATAACCTGTGAGAAGCAAAGAAGGGCTACACATTTAGAACCTTCTTTCCTTTGCACATAGGATGATGTCAACACTTTGCCACGACCCTCAAGTCTTGCCTGTTCCCCCCATCCCATTCTGCTCAGCGGGTCTTGGAGAGTCTGTCTTCTTTTCTTTTTTTTTTAAGATTTATTTATTTATTATATGTAAGTACACTGTAGCTGTCTTCAGACACTCCAGAGGAGTGCGCCAGATCTCGTTACAGATGGTTGTGAGCCACCATGTGGTTGCTGGGATTTGAACTCTGGACCTTCGGAAGAGCAGTCGGGTGCTCTTACCCACTGAGCCATCTCACCAGCCCCTTCTTTTCAATATAGTCTTCAGGTTCTTTGTCATCTATCTTAATGTGCTATAGGGCTTTGCTCATTCCCTTCCCTCTGCCCTGAGTGCTCCTTGCCTAGCCTTCCCCACCCTTGCTGTTCCTCAGCCTCAGATCTAGGGTCTATGCTCATTTGCATCATCCCTGATAGAGTGAACATCCCCCACTGCCCTCCTCACATGCACTGGCCAGGCGTGTCCCAATGTGGACTGTGCCTCAGGCATTTCTGACCATTGGCACCCAGTCTGCCCAGAAATAGACCAAGATGAATGCACCAGTGAATTCATGACCCCAGGAGCAGCTTCAGTCAACACTTGGCACCTCGTCCATCAGCAGTAACTGTGGCCCTGAGGGTTTAAGCTCCAGTTACCTATGAGGAAATTGCCTGGCAACCTATTCCTTCTTGTCTTTATGTAGTGTCAGCAATCTCTGAATGGATTTCCTGGTGTGTATCTGCTTATTTAAACAGGCATCTCTATGCAGCAAGTTGGCTTCATGAAAGGAGTTTTTTTCTGAATCCAAACTATGCATGGAACATAGTAGGTATTCAAGAAATATTTGTTGAGAACTGCACAAGCTCCCCATTAGCAACCTACTCTTTGGCTTATCAAGAGCATTCCCAGTTCGAGGCTTAGTAGGCTAGCAAGCATCCTCCAGCACCCTGCTAATGGAGACAGAAGCTTGTTCCTTGGTGGAACCAGAACATTATCTCCAGTGCCCTGAATGTCACAATGCCCAGATGATACCAGTCCTGCACATACAGATCTGCAGGTAGATCCTGCACAGGACAGAGCACTCGTCTGGCAGCATATGTCAGAATTCTTGAGACAATGTAATTATTGAAAGCCTGGGTGCTTAGCCCAGTTTTAACTTTTCTTTCTGTCACATGAAAAATACTTTGTGTCCAGTGACAGCCTTTCTCATGTACATCAGCCACAGCTGCTGATCACATCAGTGATACTGAATGCCACCCATGCCTGCTCCTACACACATACCCTATGCCTTTTCCATCTGTCTAATCTTCCTGGATTCTTAAGCATCAGAAAGTACTATACACCATACCTCTTAATTCCTCATTGTATACCCAAAGATTGCCATAGTTAGCACATACAGTAGACACTCAATGTGTGTACAGTGAGAGAATTTACACGTGCATGCCTAAATCTCAAACTTATAGAATATGGGCCACTAAAGCGCTCCAGAATCATCCCTAATGTGTTTCTAGGCAGCAGAGTCCTGTGGAGAAAGGCACTATGGGAAAGAATAACCTACTGAGAAAAAGCCACTGTGTTGACAGTAGGTGATAAATGATGCTGGAAGAGAGACTTGGACCAGCACTGGGTGATTTGGGGACAGGCAACCGCAGCTTAGCTATAAACCGAGAGGCTAATCTAAAATCACTCCCAAGCCAGCATGTTATTGCTACAGCTGTATCTGCCTAAGACATCGAAGTCACTTTGTGATCATGAGGGCCACACCCAGCTCTGTTCCTAACACTCCAAGAGTCTAGTGCACAGTGAGTATGAGAAGAGAACCTAGGGAGGCTGGAGGCTGCAGAAGCAGGCCCTGAACTGGAGTGCAATGATGAATCGGAGGCATTTTGTAAACCGTAAATCGCTTCTCCATACTGTATGTTTTTACGATGATGATAAATATTGCTGCTAAGTGCGCTCAGTGGGTAATTAGTCCCAGATGATGCCCCATGTGTGCAGGGTGTCCATGGGCTAGGAAGTCAGAGTGGAACATTTGAAAATGCAGGTAGATCACGCTCTGTCCCTGCTCAAAACCCTCCAGAGGTTTCTGTCTCATTTAGAGCCAAAAATCAGACTCCTCCCAGTTATAGGCTACAAATCCACTGTGGCCAGTCCACCCCTGCTGCCCTCTTCTTCAGCTGTGCCAGACTTCTACACTCATCTTCTTGTTTCCCCTTAGACAACCCTTCATGTGAAATTTACATGGGCCCTGTGGGAAAACACAGAAAACCCACCAGAGATCTGCTGGTTAAAGCCACAATGAGTGTGCTCCGTTAGGATGTCAAGTGTCAAAGAAGACAATAGATGAATGTGTTGCTGGGGAAGGAGGGAAATCGGAAGTTTTCTGAGGGAATGAGTTTGGCCTAAAACTGTCCATACTTCTCAAATGTAGAGATTTCTCACTCTACAGAGAACTGTAGGCTGACTTGATATGTACACAGACTGAGACAGCTCTTAGACTAGCCTCGTCTCAGCCAGCCACAAGTTGGGACAACTCTTCAATCCATGTTCGAAGGCCATTCTTCATGTGTACTTTCCTTCACTGGCTATAAATATGATCTGCTCACCTGATGTGGTGGGGCATTCTCAACCATTTTTTCCCATCCAGACTGTTGCTCAATTCACAAATAGAGCCAATTACAAACTACAAAAGTAGATTTGCGGTAATTTTGTATATAACAGAAGATACAATATGACTGTCTCTGTGGAAAACAGTAGGGTAGTCCCTTAAAAGCTAAAAGTAGAAGAATGCATAATCCGGCCATTCCTCTTTGGGGTGTACATCCCAGAGATTGAAAGCAGATGTCTAAGCAGACATTGGCACATTAGTGTTCACAGCCATGTTATTCACTGTAACTATTGATGGAAGCAAGTCAAATATCTGCTGATGGAAGAATAGACCAAAGAGACATGGTCTATCCACAGGACGTGATACCAGTCAGCATATGATGGAAAGAAATTCTCACACATACTACTGCATGGAAGGAAGTGAAATATGTCAGACACGAAGAGAAAAGTCCTGTGAGTCTGCCTATATGAGCTGATAATGAGTGTTGTATTCATCGGACAGAGAAGACAATGGTGATTGCTAGAGGCAGAAACAAGGCAGGTGTGGGAAGTCAGTATTTAGTAGATAGGACTTGAGTTTTGCATGAGGCAACATTGTGAATGTGTTAGAGACCAGTTGTATTCATTTGTCTTGTTGCTGCATGACCAAAAATATCACTGATAGATGCAAGTTAAGGGAAGAAGGGTTTGTTCTGCCTCATGGGTTGAAGAAGTACAAGTCCATTATGACAGTGAAGAGATGCCCCAGTTGAGAGTGGCAGGAGCTTGCAGCTAGGAGCTCCTCCCATGCCAGTAGGCCAGGAATTAGAGCTCTGCCTGTAGCCAGTCTACAGCCTTCCAACTTAGTCCTTACAGCCCTATAGCTGCCACCTGGGTCCTATGTCCTAAAGATCCCACAATACTACATAACAGTGCCACAAGGACCAGCCGTCTGAATTCATGAGCCTATAGTGGATATTTTACAACCAAACCATAATGTCAGTGAACAGAAAGGCCAAAAAATTAGTTTGTTCTGTTCGCATCACAAAGCAAAAATCCATTTCATGATCTATATGACACTCAAATCAAGAACTTAAAGGGCAATGTGGTTATTTTAATTACATTTAAAGGAGGAGTACATGTGTGTGGAAGTCAGAGAACAGTCTATAGAAGGAAGTTTTCTTCCTCGGGGTGTGTCCTGGGAATTCCACTCAGGACTTCAGTCGCAGTGGCAAGCATCTCTGGCTGCTGAGAATCCCTGGCTGCTGGGCATCTCTGGCTGCAGAGCATCTCTGGATGCTGAGCATCTCTGGATGCTGAGCATCTCTAGCTGCTGAGCATCTTTCTGGCTATTTATTTATAAATTTGAAAAGTAAATTTTCTACCATAGTTATATTATTTGAGACTTACATGCTGAAGCATGATGGTGAAAAAATGTTGCATGCCTTAATTTTCTGTCATTAAATCGCCATTTTCTGTAAGAATAGAAAAGCTGCAGGCATAATTTAAAAAAAAAAAAACCACTGCCATTCACAACAGTAGTGTGGCATGTAAGCTGAGGTATTCAGTAGCATTGCATGGCAAAATGGCATGGGTAGTGCAAAGTGAACGCACTTGCATTCAGAACTAAGGCTGCAGTGAACTCCTGCGTTGGATGACCACGTCGGAGTCTTCATCTGTTTGAGTCTGAATTTGACTTTGCTCTCTGTATAGTCAGCAAACTTCCAATGTTGCCAATGTGTTTGTATCCTTCCATTCAGCATGGGGTCATGACCTACAGTTTAAGAAGCTATATGCTGGAGGATAGTTGTGTCCTTGAGTGACTATGAACCTCCATTACATTATGCAAGGTGTTACCGTGGCTCAGACCTGCTATCTAGCCTGCCCAGTTACAATGATTCTCTTACCTATTATTGGGTGTGTGTCAGCCAAGCTGCACTGATGGGTTACATGCCTGTCTTTAGAAAATGTTAACACGCCAGGCATAAAGAGAGAGGCC
Organism: Mus caroli; assembly: GCF_978045245.1. Lineage (NCBI taxonomy): Eukaryota > Metazoa > Chordata > Mammalia > Rodentia > Muridae > Mus > Mus caroli. The sequence goes on from NW_028227268.1 coordinate 58,939,466, forward strand.
AGGGAGAATCGGTCTCCTTCAGTCTATAGCCCAAAACATCACCCACTGGAGGAATTACTGATAAAAGGCAGTGGCAGAGCCCAGTCCTTGGAAGCACTCTGCTGTCTGGCCACCAGAGAACTTGTTGAATGGTCCTCATAGTCCTCAGAAACCCTGAGACCAGAAAAGTTCACCTTCAGTGAAATAAAATACCAGCAGCAGTTGCTGGGGGTTCAGGAAAGGATGGAATTCAAGTGTTCGGGGCTGGGTGGGATGGGGGGAGAGGGAAGGGCCCTGAGGTGAAGCAGCTGCTTTGTGTCTTTGAGACAGTACAAGCTATGTGGTTGTATTTTAAACCCCAAATATATGCTGTGCCTGTTCATTTCCTCCTTGTAAATTTGACTTTTAAAATTGAACTAGTCCCACAAATTGTCCTCTGATCTACAGGAGGTTGGGGAGGGAGAGGAAGAGGTTAAATGGATGCATGGATAAATGGATGAGTGAATAAATGTATAATAATGAATAAATAGACCTAGAAACAAATATTAAGCTGAGTTAATATTGATGTGTGTATTGATCTATTGGAGTGACGGGTTCTGAGGTCTGCAAGTTTGAAGAATAAGGTAATGTGATTTTTTAAAAAGCAAAATATTGACAATTGTGGACATCTAGGCAATTAGCCTCCATGTGTTATCATGACAATTAGTTCAACTTTTATGTATGTTTAGAAACTTTCCAATGACATGTTGAGAGGAGTGGAATTATAGCATAAAATATTTCCTCTGCTCAGCTCTCACTATGTTGCAAAGCCCAGTCACAATGTTAGAGTTGTGTGACCAGTTGGTGTGCCATAGAATGGAGATTCTCAAAGTGTTCCACAAAGCACTGTGGGGAAACCCCCCCATAGCGTAAAGTGCCTCCCCTTTAATCTGTATCATATATGGCATTTATTGTACAATTTACATTTGAAAATAGTGTCTCCCTATCTAAGACTTGGTGCTTCTAGACACTGGGTGCAAAGCATCTGAAGATGGCTATGCTTTTGCTGGGTGCCACAGCCTCTGCAGTCTGGCATGGCTACAGCCTCTGAAGCCTCTACATGGTTGTACTTTTTCAAGCCTGGTCTTCAGGCCCCAGAGCACCTCCTGCACCTTTGTCCCTGGAACCTTCATGACCTGCACGTGGACACATCAGACTTCAGAATGGAAGGCCTCACACACACTGGCCAGTGTTCCACTACCAAGCCACATCCTCAGTCCTGTGACCAAACTTCTTCTCAGATACTGAAATTGTTGAAAGAGATGCGCATGTAATTTTGTGCATCCAAGTCAGTTGTCCTAGAAAGAAATAGTCATGATGAGTTAACACATCTGGGGACTTAGAAAGGGAAGAACTGGTTTGCCCTGGTCATGCACACTTTTGTGTGTGTAATTTAGGTAACCATCTACTGACCGCTACAAAGGAGTCAGCTGGCTTCTAGCGTCTTTTTTTAAAATGTCCCTATGATTTAAAAAGGTCCCTATGCGTCAAACAAATAGTGAGACCCAGAGCCAAGTGACACTCTGCTAACTGTCCCTTTGCTTTCCGTCTAAGAGTGTGGGAATGAAAACTGAATGGAGAGGGAGCAAGAGCAGATGTCTAATATCATTAAAGCCAGCTCCAAAAGAACCCCAGGACTCAGTTTGGTATATTAATGTTCTATTTATCTTTAAGCACAGATGGATATTTTTATTGGTATTACTTTGTTTATCTGGTTTCAAAAAAGGTTAGTTCAAAGGGCAGATGCCTGTGTTATGGGAGCACATCCCCGGGAGAGAGGGGAAGGACGGGACGAGTGCTTGGTGAAGCTTTAATTAGGAGGACCAAAGTTAGAGATGTTGGCAACTGTTGCCTGGTCTAATGAGGCCGGTTGCAACACCATGCAGCCAGGCAAGCGGGATGTTGATAAGCTTCGACTTTCCTGCCTCTCCTCCTCCCCATCTGCACTTTACTGCCTCCCTCCTCCGTGCAAAATGGACCAGATCCAGCTTCTAAAAAAGAGATGGCTCGTGAACAGCTGGGAATCACCTAAGTTGACCACAGCAAGAGCCCCCGCATGGATGTTCTGAGCTTGTGGGCCTTTCAGAAACTTCTAGGCAAAGCAATTTCCACATGGCTTCCAGCTTTACAGTTTGTTTCTCTTTTTTTATGTTAGCCTGGTATTCTAGGGGAAAGCCCAGTATGTTTACAACCGTGTGTGTGTGTGTGTGTGTGTGTGTGTGTGTGTGTGTGTGTGTGTGTGTATGTGTGTGTGTGTGTGTGTGTTAAACTGGAGCTTATCTCCAAGTAACTCTTTTTGGAGGAATTAAATGGGATTATGGACACACAGGTCCAGAAAATTCCCTTCTGGATTGGATTAGATGTACCCACAGTACGACCTGGAGTGCCCTTCAATACTACCTGAGTACCCACAGTACCACTTGGAGAACCCACAATACCACCTAACCTCTCTCTCTCAAAATCATCTCAGTGGATGAGTCTCCCGTCAGCAGCATGATTCCCAGTTCTTGAGCATCTTACCATTCGGTTTTCCTGATGTCCATGTAGACACCAGAAGTGCCAGTGTGTACGGGAGAGGTCAATGGTACAGGCTCTGTAATCTAAAAGTCTGAGCATGAGAGTCAGTCATGTTACGTCCCCTGTACCAAGGCCACATGCCTACCCATGCTCTGCCAAACTGTCCTGTGTGTAAGGTGAGACTCTTCAATTCTATCCCACCAATCTTACAGAGTTGCTCCTTCTAGAACAAGGTCTCTATCCGCAGGACACCATTTTTTGCCTTGATGATAACTGGTGCTTAGTTTCTTCTGTCACCCCCATTGTCATTATAATAGCTTCTTCTGTGTCACTGTGGCCCTCACATCTGACAGAAACAACTGCAGGTCTTTGGGATGTTTATTTTGGGTCAAGGTTTCGTTGATCACCATCGGGACCACATGGGTGATGGGCTCAGTCCACAGATATGTAAGAGGCCGCTCTCATCATAATGAATCACGAACTTGGGAGGATGGCAGGATGCACCTATCACACTCCAAGGGCCTGAAGCCAAGTCCTATCTCAAGAGTGCAAAACTTCCTAACATAGTGCCATCAGCTGGGAACCAAGTATTTAACACATGAGCCTCTGGTGAGTGCTTCAGATTCATATCCTAATACTTGTACCCCCCAGGCCAGTCATCTTCTATTTTCAAAATCCCCACTTTCATCTCTTTTCCCATTCTTTCTCTTACTGCAGACATCTCCACACGGTCAAGTCACTTCTCCTCATGTGTCACACCAAGGTCCATGTAAACCCATGTGCTTCACAAGTACACTGCCCACTTCATGATGGCCTGTGACTCCAATTAGCATACCGGATTAGCATATTGTGATGTATGCAAATAAGATGCACACAGGTCCCTTGCTAGCCCAGGTAAGTGGGTGTGTATACTTTTCTTCCCGTGATTGTTCCAAATATCTCCCCTTAAATAAGGCATGTTTCAGTTCATGGAGACCCTTGCTACCAACCTTGCTCTCACTGTTTCTCCTTTCTAGAAAGCGTTCCTTTTCTTCCTTGTGCAGGCTCAGCCCTGACCCATTTGCAGAACACAGCGCTCACCTTTACCCCATCATCTCTCTATTCAGTGCCTGCATACCTCTCTCATTACACTTATTTTCAATTCCCTATTCATATATGTATTTATTACACAGTTATTCTTAAAGGAGCATCCTTAGGGGCAAGTCGTATCTGGTTCATTTTTTTCCAGCCCCTGAACATATAGCATAGAGTAGACCGCTCAGTAAGTGCCCTTAACTATGGAGTAGACATGTTAGGACATGCCTTGCCTATCCAATGCCAGAGTGCAGGAAGAACTGAGGAGCCCTCTGGAAAATAACCCATCCTGAGGGAGCAAAGGTGAGGCAGCCACTCTTGGCCCCATAACAAAGCCTTAGTCAAGGCAGCAAGGGTTTGGGTTGAGAGCATAATGCTTGTCTTTCAGCTTTGTCTGCCCACCCAAGAGCTGTTTACTGAAAAAAAAAATCTAGAAGGTATTGGACCACAAACAGCACAATTTTAAGATGCCTGCAAAAACACCGGGAGTGGAAAGTTAGCTTTTTCCTTACTGGACCGGTGTGAATTGCTTCTGACTCCCCACATGCTCCAGACAACATGGGACTGTCACTTGGATGCTTTAAGAACACACACAGCTCAGAAAGCTCCACTGGGAGTAGTGACAGTGAAGAAAAATAGTGCAGAGGAGACAGAGGACCTGACAAGTGACTGGTGTACACTTGGGGGTCCCTGCAGAGACCCCCAAAAGTAATTTGTGCAGAGTAAGGAATTACAGCACCTCGAGTTCCTTTGAGACCAGGTAGATATCATACAAAGAACTAGCAGATCACATGGGTCGGGGGCTGGGAGATAAGATAATAGAGTGATGCACACAAAGGAATTGCCAGGGCCCATTCAGCCATGGGGTTGCCTTGTTATGATTAATAGGTTCTGCCGGTTTCTCCTGGTTCTGTAAACACAGTTGTACAATCTTAGAGTCTTGTCAGTGCAGAATTAAACTGTCTCCCAGGACCTTCCACCCCTCTCCTGTGCAATTGTCTTATTTTAACCCCATCATTTTCTCCTTATGGGTTATATCTATTTCATCGCTCCTTCAAGGCTGTCATACCTAAGTCGATTGAGCCAAGGGGATGCATGTGACTCACCCCGGGACCTTCTGTTTATCATTGTAAAACCTGACTATCAGATAGGAGCAAGGGGAAAACATGATCTATGCCCCTGGAGTTCGGCAACTGGTTGAAGAGGTAGAAGAGGAGATGAGGGGAGCTGGCAAGATAGGCTAGCCTGCTTAACTGCTCTTCCTTGCTCATGCCTGATGATTATTTATTACGGCCCTGCGTTGACACAATTTGCTAGCATTCTGTGTAGGCGAATTGCATTTAGTCTTCTTGGCATTTTTAAATGTAAATGAAAAATCACCCATCTCTCTGAGCCAGAAGCAAGAAAGATAAATAACACCAGGAAGCTGGTTGTGGCCCGTCTGTCATGAAATTTCATTAGTTTTGACAGTCTACACAACACAAGCAATGGATGAATGCTAACTCTACTTCCGTGCCTGTCCATTCCTGTAAGTCATTCCTGGCACAGCACAGGCCAGAAGAGGGGCCACCTGAAGAAGGGCTGCCTGTCTGAATAAAGGGACATTTCATGTTAGCACTCACTGGTTGATTGGGCAGTACACAGCATTTGTCTACAGGTCCCAAGGTTACAGCTCCCAGCAGGATAGAAGGAGGTTATATAAAACCATAGTGAACTGCCTATACATGAGAGATAGTGACACTCACTGGAACTCTCTTCCAAACTCACTGATTAAACAAGTGTTGGGCCCTACACTGAATACTGGAGATTTAAAAATCCATGAAGCAAATGCATTGTAGTGGGAAAGGCCAGGGCAACAAGCACATGGGGCTAGGATGGGTGTAGCTGGATAAACAGCCGAAGCAAGTTTCTCATTGATCGTGCAGTCATATGGGCTTTCTAATCTTAGGAATAAGAGATGTCCTGGAGTCTGGGGTCTTCCATGACTGATGAGAATGAAGATAAAGTAAAGGCTCTTCCTTTCTTAAAAAGCTCATGGTTGAGCTGCTGAGTGGGTCAGAACCTGAACACACTTATCTGTTCAAAGCATGGTGACCTATACAAGGTGAAGTGGGCAGCTGGAGTAAGCAAGACAGGGAGGTGCTATGTGAGCAGTAAAGACAAGAGGGAGTGGGTGGACTTCGTAAAGAAAGATGAACCAAATAAGCAAGCAAGGAAATGAAGACCTTGTATTTTTCTACCAGAGAAGAGAGGCACATGTGGGGAAAGAAAGAAACAAGAGACACACCCTATGCTACTGGATGGCCCTGGAGGAATCAGCGTGAACACAGTGGCAACCACAGCGACAGATGCAGATAGAACGTCAGCCACGCACACATACATGTTCCCTTCCTGGATCCATCCAGAGCAGATGAGCAGGATAGTAGAACAGATAAGCCCACCCTTCTTTCCAAGGTGAGGCCGATAGCATAAAGCCTAGAGATGAGTGTGACCAGCACAAAGGGGGAAGTGGTCTGGGAATGAGACTGGCACAGTAATAGAAAGTAAAGAGACTATACCGTAATAGCATCTTTTGAACCTCTGGATCCAGCTGTGCCTGAAACTCACTTGTATATGAACAAGATTATTTTCTAGATTCTTTCTTTCTTTCTTTCTTTCTTTCTTTCTTTCTTTCTTTCTTTCTTTCTTTCTTTCCTTCCTTCCTTCCTTCTTTCTTTCTTTTTCTTCATCTTTTCTTTTCTTCCTTGTTTTTCTTTCTTTCTTTCTTTTTTTTTTTTTTTTTTTTTTTTTTTTGGTTTTTCGAGACAGGGTTTCTCTGTATAGCCCTGGCTGAGCTGGAACTTTCTTCTCTAAGCCAAGACGAATTGAGTTGTTGTCACTTGTAGTGGGCAGCCTTTCAGTTATTAATATTCTTAACAAATTCCTGGTGACTGGTTTTAATTGATAACAACCTCATATAATAGTAAGATGAATCCCAGGCATCCTAGTTTTTCTTAAGGTGTTACATTTCTTATTCATTTAAAAAGTGAAAATTGTATGTCTAAAATGTACCAAGTGTTATAAGTTCTTAGGATACTTGAACAAGACAATCTGGAAGTCATATTCTAGGAGTGAGTAGACAATACACAAAAGCAATGCACTAGTAGCAACTATGTAAGTGAAAGAGTGAAGATACGTGGAGGGTGGAGGTGGAGACAGACAGAGAAGAAAACGGAGCATGTTAAGGAGCAGGGCGTGAGATCTCAGATAATGTAGATAAGATACAACCCAGTGAGAAGGTTACATCTAAACCAAGACTTAAAGCATTGAACACACCAGAGGCAAGCAAAGGCTGGAGGCAAAGGCTTGTCTGGAATGTCAAGGACACACAAGTAGGTACTGTGACTGAGGCTACAGTGAGACGCTGGGAGTGGTGATCCAGGTACTATCAGGCTTAGGGACCACTGAGAACAGATCCAGGCTCAGGACCCAATTTGGACCCCTCCTCCTGTTTCTCTCTTAAGCCTAGAAGTGAAACTTCACAGTTGCCCTTCTCCTGGCTTTAAACTGCTGCCTGAGATGTGGAGACATCAGGACTGTGTTGAGGCCAGTTAAGGGAGAGCTACTTCCTTCTGGTCAAAAGAATGCATCTGAGATCTACCTCTGGCCTGGAGTAGAGATGGCACGATCTGATCTGCTCCAAAGATTAGAACTTTACATACTGTTGTCTTCTCCCTTAACAGTTAATCTAGCTGGGCCAGGGACCACTCCCCCAGGAGGCTGATTTGCCTGAAGACAAGCTAAGGAATAATTACCCTTTAATGAGATGATGTAGTTGTCCCTCCTAGAAGCCCTTGTTTACAAGTTTCATTCACCCTGCAATACCACTAAGTGTTCACTCTTCTGAGTTCCAACTTTAAAAAAAAAAAAAAAAAAAGAACTGTCTTTTCTTCTTTCTATCATGCTTTCTTTAGAATGCTGGCCAAATGCCTAGCCATGCTTTCCCTGGTGCTCTGAGCTCCCTCCCTCCCCTGCATCTCCCAAACTCCTGCCATGCACCTGCTTGCTGACCAATGTTGCTACTTACGCTGGCTTTCTCCCACTCTAACTTAAAAGTCATTTCTCTTTCCTCTTTTCCATTTTCCAACTCCTGTCAGCTGCTAACATCTATAGCTTCCCTATTCTGTTGCTTTCTGTGATCAGTAATAATATTTTCCTTGTACTTCCTCCCGAATTTGTTTCTAAACTCTTTTACTAATGAGACGACAAACCCACAAAGGATTTTCCTGATAACAGTGATGGACTCAGCCAGGGCAGGTCAGGCTGTAGATACAACTTTATGGCCACTTGAAAGTGGCTGATTTGACCAAGAACGAAAGGAGGTGTCCATGTACCATTTTCAGTAGCAAAGTGCCCGCACTTGGGTAGTCAACAGACACCTGAAGGACTGGGCTGAGGAAGTCAGAGCTCAGAGCTCAGGTGTTGGTGACTCAGTGGCTGAGAGCAGTTAACACCAGGAGTCAAAATGATTCTCGAATTTTGTACTTGATCAACTACATTGAAAATATCATCACAAACTAAATGGGAAAGGCTACTTGGAGAAGTCTGGGGGTTCATAGGTCAGATCAGCAATGGACACCATGAAATGTCTCTGACTCTTCAATGTGGAGATGTTGAGAATCCATTACAAACAAGAGCATAGTGTCATGAAGATGAACTGAAATGGTGGGTCACATTTCTATAAAATCTAATAATATGTAATGGTTTGTTGGAGAAACAGTATCTCTGCTCAGAATTGCAGATCCCCTCTTTGCACCCACCACATACATTGCCAGCAGTTCCAATTCCCATGGTAAGGAAGATGCCTGAGTCCCTGCCATTCTAGTCTGTGCTCCGGTCTCAGGCTGTGCTCTGCCACTCTGAAGGACCTTGAGACTGTGTCAGAGAACACAGCAAGTCAGAGTTATTTTTATGATAGTGTGAGAACATCGTTAACATGTTCTCACTTGGTGTTCTCTCTTGATGGTGTGGTAGAATTTTCCAGAAGCTACAGAACCAGTGCTATGGGCAGCAGATTGAACGAAGGAACAGCAAGCAATTGTCTGCTTCCCTTAACTAAACCGATTCAGAGACAAATTTCTCCAACTGTAAACAAGGCTGATGCTCACTAAAAATGTTCACTTTGGTAAATATGCTTATTATAGAGGTTCCTTGTATGAACATGGGAGGAGCTACTTTTATTCTTTTACATCAGCTAATAAAACGTACATGCAGTGTCAACAGATTGAAGCCACTTGCAGGCAATCTCCCAAGTGTGTGTGGGGGGGGGGGGAGGGAGGGGTCATCAATAATATTTAAGAGTGTAAAGCCAGACAGGTGAGGACCACTCTGCCCTGCACTGTGTCTTTGAGATCCTCAGTGGGGTGCCAGGCTCCGGGCCCTCCAAACCCTCATTCACTGGCCCTGCCTCATTGGCAAGCACCCTATTTGTGGATAAGCATCATCCACTACACACTGAAGAAGTCTCAAGAGAGAACTTTAATAAAGTTAGCTTGAGGGGGAAGTGATGAAATGAATCCCCTCACAAACACCAAAAAGATTGGTAACAAATTTTGCTCAACAAATACAAGTGCATCGAGCTTGTTAATTTGGTAAAACTATATGCAAACCAATGTTAACTAAAAACAAATACAAATTCATACCACAAGTCTTCCGTCTGATCTGCTGTTCTGAGTCTCTCTTGTTGACTTCAGAGTGTGTACATGTAGCAGTTTAAAATTTCTATCTAGTATTTTTATTACAAATATCTTGCCCATTATCGGTCTGGTAATCCTCCCACAAGGTGACAACACATTGCTTTCCCAGAAAAGACTTAAGAGAAAAGCCCCTCCTCTCCCAACAATAAACAACCCCTCCCCCACCACACACACACACACACACAATAATTCACAATTTATTTATCAAATGCCATTATTAAATAATGTAATAAGTTGAAACACAGGGAATTTCTGATTCAAAAGGGCAGTTAACTATGCATGACTTAGGTTTTTCCCATTCTTAGAGAAAATACAAGAGGAAAAAAAAGTCTTACCAAGGAAATCCACTCATTCCTCAGTAAGAGCTGGAGATACAACTTCATATCAGCACCTGATAGAAACTGGAGTCTGCGAGGTGGCTCAGGTGTAAAAGTCAGTTTGTTATAAGCTTACACAAGTGTGTGTGTGGGCGCACGCACACACACACACACACACACACAAATAAATACATGTAATCTAAATTTTCTTTAAAAAAAAAAAAAAGGAAAAAATCTGATACAGACTGCCATTTTCCAGAAAAGAGATTAACAAAAAAAGGAAAAGGATTTTGCCTGTGAGGCAGATATCAAATCAAATTTTAAATATGTCATGACCACAAAGATAAATTCGTTGAAAAGATAAAATGGTATCATATACCACTGGGGGGGGGGGGGAATAAAACACAAATGCATTACAGTAGCACACAGAAAAAGTCCAAATATAAATGATGGGCACAAGAAAAGCAATGTCTCAGCAGGAAAAAATATCAAAGAGGGAAGAGCCAGCTCCATTGCACACCCAGGGGTATAAATTGATACAGCTCTCTGGGTCATATGACTTAGCAATATATATTGGCTTATATGCATACCCTTATAATTTCATATACATATTAACCCAAAAATTTTATTTTAGAAACTCTTCCCCCAGTTTCATAATCAAAAGCTTTCCACATTTATGAGAAAAATGTGGAGGAAGATTTTCTTACAGGCATGTATATCATAATATTCTTTAAAAACATCTTTGTCTTTGGAGGTCAGAGCTATGACCCACTAACCAAAGTGGCGCCATGTTCCTCCCAAGGAACTCCATGGCAGGCTTATGAGTTCCAAAAAGAGGCCCTGCCTTAGCCTGGCCCCTGCCCTGTCACAGAGAGAGCCTCCTCTAGTCTCAACTAATTTGTGGTGAGACAATCTTCCACATGTACCCCAAACATTTTCCAATACCACTGAGGGCTTCTCTCCATGGAACCATTGCCTTTGCTGTCTACCCAAAACTCCCCACTTGTGTGGTGATCATTCTGTGAATTGTTACACATAACCAACATACATCCATATGCCTCCATTGGCACACACAACCCTGAGACATAGACACAGAGAGAAAAGAGATCCCTCTGTACAGTCAAAGATAGGAATTAAAACAGTAATGATCATCTGAATTTGAAATGTCAATATAAGCCTGTAATGTATGAATGTGCACACACGGATGTGTGTGTGTGTGTGTGTGTCCTTGCATACACATGAGTATGTGCATGGCTGTCCTACCTCTGTACTCTGAAGATACCTAAAAGTACATACATCTCTTTTTAAGGGTTACCCTTGCAACAGAAGCCATGGCTCCTTAGAGAAGCAGAGCAGGGTCTCTACATCTGAAACTTGAAAATCTGTTAAGTCAGAAAGCAGAGGTGTGTTTGGATTTATGGGAATTGAATTCAAAGGTTTCAGGAATCACTTGTCAAAACTCACACTGGCCATTTTTAGCACAACTTGAGTGTCAAAGAGAATAACGACTGCACTTGACCAAATAAAAATTCAAGATTCCATGGTGATTGATAATAAGAAAAAAGAAAAGGAAATTTACTTGTGGCATAGATGATAAGCTATGAAGGAAAACAAACCTTAAGCCAGCAGCTGGATCTAACAGAGAGAGAGAAAGCAGACAGTCTCCTTATCTACATGTTTTATGGGGGTTTCTGTATGCATCTGGCTGCTTAGTGACTAAAACAAAACACTTATATCTTAAATCTACCGCCAAACAAATGATGGCGTGAAGGAACCACGGGGATGAAGGATGAGCCCCCACCCCGAGTTGGTGGAGTTACAGATGACTCTCGTGTCTCTTCTGAATCTCTTCAGCGATCGTGTATCACTCTGAGAGCACAAAGCTGCCATCTCCAGCCACTACCCACACTCAGAAATCCCACAACGCATATCTCTCAGAAATCCCACAGTGCTTATCTCTCAATCGTTCTCCATGTCAGCAGCCATACCTCCATTAGTCTCTAGCACTCATCTCCTTCCTTCCTTCCTTCCTTCCTTCCTTCCTTCCTTCCTTCCTTCCTTCCTTCCTTCCTCCCTCCCTCCCTCCCTCCCTCCCTCCCTCCCTCCCTCCCTCCCTTCCTTCCTTCTTTCCTTCCTTCCTTCCTTCGTTCCTTCCCAAGAAGAGATTGTAGAAAAAGACATTAGTTACAGATGTCCAGGTTAGGTACAATGCTTTGACAAGGCACATGAGCTACTTTAACCGGGCCCAAATTTCATAGAAGCCGCGAAAGTTTGTGAAACGGGACTGCAAAACAATGAGATAAACTAGTATTGGTTTTGGGTTGTTCGTTTGTTTGTTTGTGTTTTTGTTTTGTCAGGTACCAAAACTACCCTGACCCACCCTGCTTGGCGGCACCTTTCTTAAGGAGCTTCCACAACATGAATCTCTCAGCCTCGAAGCAAATTTCATTTTTGGAAACAACCAGAATTTATTCAAAATCAAGTCTGATGAATAAGATGGTTGACAGAGAATGACATAATTTTTTGGGTTAAAATGAGGTACAATCATGGAACCAGGAGACAGAAGATACGTACTAGCTTGAAAGTCATGCCCGGTGTAAAACTTTACACATTTGGAGCACTGAGTCTTAACTCACTATTCTCATTTCCTGGTCATTTCTCTCTCCAAAGGAGGATGTCACATCCCTGACGCTCACTATCCTCCCTCTGGGGGCACACCAACTTTCAGGACAGCCGTCATCCACGTCAGTGTTGGGAAATGAGTTGAAAGTCTTTACCTTTTCTACTGGGTCTGGAGTCCAACTGCCCTCCATAGCCAATGACCTCAGTTTGTACTTTAATTTGCTGGACTGTAGCTGATCTCTGATAGGAGCACAGTAGCAGCCCCAACATGCCACACAGTGTGGCTCTCTGTTAAGACATCGGAGCTCTAGATTGTGGCTGGAATGAACACAGGAGAACCAGAAGGTCTTGGGAACTGCCTGTCTGTTCGGGAAACTTAAAAGTAGAGCACTGAGCATCTAGCTGAGCGCTGGACAGGTAAATCCCAGCCTATAAATTGGGCTGAGCTTGGAAAAACAGAACAATGCTCCTGACAATAAAATAAAAGGCAGGCAGATGGGGAGACACTGTGAGGCAAGGTTGACTGCCTCTTTCCTTGACCACGCTCAGTATGTGCTGTCGATTAAACCTGCTTCTCACTCGGGCAAACAGTATTAACCACAAAGGCTCCTGTGTGTGTGTGTGTGTGTGTGTGTGTGTGTGTGTGTGTGTGTGTGTGTGTCTGTGTGTGTCTGTGTGTGTGTGTGTGTAGTGTGTGTGTGTCTGTGTCTGTGTGTGTAGTGTGTGTGTGTCTGTGTGTCTGTTTGTTTGCTTGTGAAGCTTAGTTTATAAACATAGCTATTTGCTAATAAATGTGAGTTTAAATCATATTATCTAGAGACTTATTCTGTGCCCAGGGCAAAGGGTGGGGCACAGGGAAGGAGGAAAAGAGGAGTGGAGGGGAACGCCCAGGAAAAAAATCCTGAAGAAACCAGACCCAGCCTCTCCCTCAACCACCAAGGCCTTCAGCAAACCTCAGTGGTCACTTTCATCTCATCAACACGAATATGTATCTTTTTAGTCTCTTGGGTATCAAATGTGCAGCAGGTATAAGGTGAGTCTGGCAGGGGCGCAGAATTGAGTGGAGCATCATCGCTGTCTTCAAGGGACTTGGCACATGTGGCCGTAAGACCCTCACACAGACTGCATGGCTGTAGCTTTGAAAAATGGTGACCTTTGAGTTGGTTCTACAAGGATTTTTTATTCTTGTCTCTGGCAAACAGAAAGTGTGGAGATTGTTTTGAGACAGCAGCAGAGGCCAGCTTTGGAACCTGAGAGAGAATTAGTCCCATCACACACAGCACGCACTGACATTGGATCAGTGATGAACCACACGTACCATGCTGCTCTCATAAGACCTTCCAGTGTTGTCATGCCATCTTAGTTTACAGAAATGTCCTCTGTAATATTCACACAGTAGTCATACAATTCTCATACAACCATACAATTCTCAGACGGTATCCCTGTAATTTCATGATGGTATTCCTTAAACGCTTGATGTCCCAGACACTGTACTCTGCCACCTTTACAAGCAAATTGGGGGAGGAGGGATCTGATAAAGCTACTTTGGTTAAATTTACTAAAGTGTTTGGAAATGAAAAGATTCATGAGCTCAAATAGCTTGAGAATGGCTGCATAAAACAGATAACAGTAGGATAATTAAACTGATTACGGGTACAGCCAAAACATCGTTTAAAAGACTATTGAGCCATCCCAAAGCATTCTGTGCTTTGTGACCCAAATGTAGGGTTTAGTGAAACACAGAAAGGGTCATAAAAGCAATCCTGTTATAACTTTGAGTACTCAAAAAAGGAATTTGTGGTTTGAATAGAAGATCTGCATTGCAGAAAGTTTCCAAGACCAGGGACAGAGCAAGTCATTTGGAGACTGGGGACAGAGCAGGCAATTTAACACAGCAAGAAAACAGACAAGTCCTTAGACCAAATGAGGAAGGAAAGGGAGAGTCAGCAAGCACATCAGGACAAGCCTTTGCTGTTTTCAATCCCATCACAGACCAAGCGCCCACCATCCCTAACCTGAAAATTCAGAACCCAAGGTCTCCATGTTCTTACACTGGCTGAATGCTGGTGGACCTTACAAGTGGAACATTCCACACCATAAAACTAAGTCTCATGCAAATATTATTTAAATACCATAAAAAGATACAAATAGGCTAGGTGTATAATGAATATGCAAAACATAAATGAATTTCAAATTTCGTGTTGGACTTGGGACTGGGACCCATCCCTTAGATTTCTCTCTCTCTCTCTCTCTCTCTCTCTCTCTCTCTCTCTCTCTCTCTCTGTGTGTGTGTGTGTGTGTGTGTGTGTAATTTTCAAAGCTGAAAACTAATCTGAACCCTGAAACACATCTGACCCAAAACTTCTGATCAGTGACATTAGATCTGTGTGGCAGTCCCTGTTCTCTCTTGTCAGTAGTGTTCATTTAGTTCTATCTCACTTTCCCTCCCTCTTTGTATCTAAAACGTATGGTTGCATTTAACGATGATGCTTCTGTTCTGAGCCCATCATGCCCACTAACTCCACAAGAGACAGCGGAGGAAGCAGCCAAGAGCCACACCCAGCTCTTGAAACCCAGTACAATTGTAGTAACTGTTTGTTATGTGAATCTCTAATGTGTGGGTAAGAAGCCAGAAGCCAGGGGATCATACAGAAACGGATCGGTTTCACAGCACTATTAGTCTGGAGCCGGGCTTCCACTCTGCTCCACTTGCCCGTGTGTTTCCAAGATGCTCTTGCTCCCCTTCTACAGTGCGGTGTGCCAGCTCATAGTTATTCATGTTTCCCATCCCCCTCGCCTGGCATTTAACAATCCTCCCCCATATTTAGTAAGATAATGCAAACATTTTCCCCTGCCCAGTAGAAACATCTTGTGACCATCTCCAGAGCTCAGTAATATAAAATATTTCATTCTGGGGTTGTTGTTTTGTTTGTTTTGTTGGGGTGTGAGATAGGGTTTCACCATGTACTATGTATATCTACTATGCATAGTATAGCCTGAAGCTCCCAGTCTTCCTGCTCCAACTTCAGAAGTGCTGAGATTCCAAGTGCAAGCCATCATGACAGGATTACAAACCTCTGTAGGCTGGGAGCATTCACTGTGTTTCCACACCCGTAGAACCTAAGAACATCTTGGGTTTCATGTTCCCCCTTTTTTGGACCTTTATCTTATAAATAAGTTCTGGGTTCTTGGATTATTGTACCTGGAGTTATAAGAACTAGAAAACTGTTCACTGGGGACCACATAACAGGTGAATTGCATGATGCAAAGGTGAGCAAGGGGAAGCTGGGTAGAATTCATACTCCACTGTGTCCAGCATACATCAGAACATGCATACCGCCCTCTCTGCAATTAGTTACCAGCCATTGCCCATCTGGTAAACCATCTGTTTCCTTATACCTAGCTGTTTGCTTAGGACTCTTGGGCTCTTAAATACATGATTGATTACATTATTGCTCATATTTTCAATGTTTCTAGAGGTCCCTCGAAATTTTAGACTTCTGAATATTTAGTATTTGTTCTTCCCCAATGTACTGCAGAGTTCTCTGCATATATGCAAAAAAATGGTTATAACCATTTTCTTTCCATCCACACCTACCGATATATTCAGGATCACTTAGCAGTGGTTCTCAACCTGTGAGTCATGGCCCCTTTGTGAGTCCATATCAGATACCCTGAATATCTGATATTAGAATTCATAATGGTAGCAAAATTACAGTTATGAAGTAACAACAAAATACTTTCATGGTTGGGGTCACCACAACTATCTTAAAGGGCCATAGGATAGGATTAGGATGGCTGAGAACCATTGACTTAATGGGGTACTGACATAGACAGATGAGATTGTTCACACACACACACACATACACACACAAATGCATGTGGACAAAGAAATGACCTAATTCCTTTCAAACACCCATTATCTTATTTGTGCTTTGGCCTTAGACACTTTTCCTCCATTGGCAATAAAGTGACATCTCAGCCCTCTATGTAACAAGCTTAGTATCTTCTGTAATGAGCAACTTCCCTTATTTCTAGTCCATCTAAACCAAATATGTGTTACGGTTTCCCACAGACTTTTCAAGACTGAGTTAGATGAACAGTTCTATAGCAAGTAAGGCTGTAATGTTCTCTACGAAGCATCAGTGTAATTATTGAGTATATAGTACACCAGAGGATGTGGCCACTATAGACACAGGATGCATCTTAAGCCTGAGGAAGTCTAGATGAGGGTAGTTTGTGAGTGTGTGTTCTGATGAGTGTTGGATGCAATGGAGTGTGACTTCTAACCAGCTTCCTCTCGCTCACGATTTCATCATGCAAACCATGTGTTACATGCATCTCAGAAAGAGGGTATATGGTACCAAAGATGAATTCATTAGCTGAGACCATATAAACAAGTGATAAGAAAGTAATTTGGATCATGAGAGTCTGAAGATTGTCTTTTCGTGGATGCAAATAATCCAAAAAGAGTTTCACAGAATTAAGACCTCTCCGTAGAAATAGTTAAACTCCAGCACTGTGTTGGTACAGCTTAAATACACTGCTTCCTCTAGCTGCCTTCCTAGCATGCCCTCTTCCCAGAGGTCACACAGCCATCTCCCAAGACGGTGCCAGGTTATGAGACCTCTCTATTTTTTTTTTTTTTTTTAGGTTTTTCGAGACAGGGTTTCTCTGTATAGCCCTGGCTGTCCTGGCACTCACTTTGTAGACCAGGCTGGCCTCGAACTCAGAAATCCGCCTGCCTCTGCCTCCCGAGTGCTGGGATTAAAGGCGTGCGCCACCACACCCGGCGAGACCTCTCTATTACCAGCTGATATTTTCACTTGTCCAGGCTTACTCAGTTTGCCGCCTGTGTCTCTCTTCTAAAACATGAGCTTCATGGAGCAGATATGCTCTGTCCTACATTTGATGAATAAATCCTGGGTGGTCACCTTAAACATGAAAACAGAGTGGGAAAGGTGATGAAGAGCTAGAAGCGAGGAAGCCTGACAAGGTAAAAGCTGCAGACAAAGGAGCAGTAAGAGAGGAGAGGAGCCCAGACCCAAACAGGCAGTTCACAAAATACAGAACAGAAACATCAAAACACACTGACTCTCGCACACAAAAACATACACCATCTCATAGCTGTTAAAGAAGCGCTAGCTAAAACAATTAGTGCTAAAACTGACACCATTTAAAACAGACTTTCAAAACTGAGAATGGGTGCTATTTCTCAAACTCAGCACTATTTCTGGAGGGTGGGGGTCTGGCTGGGGGGTGGGGGTTCAGCTTCCAATCCTAGGTAATCGATCACTTGACCCAGCAATTCCTCACTTAGAATTTATCTTAGCAAATAATTAGGCGAAATCGCGCCTCAGGAGCGTGAGTCTCAGGACTGTTTATAAAAGTGAAAAATTGAAAACTGCATAAACGTGTCACGATGGGCAATTAGTTTAATGGATTATGGTGTGTTCGCGCAATCGGTTGGTATGCATCCATTAAATAGGTTGTTTTAGGCATGAAAGATGTTCGTGATGCATTACTCGGAGGGGGGGAAATCATTTAAAGAACAGTGGATGGAGTAAGAATCCATTTTCATCAAAACAAAACAAAAAATCAAATGTATGCTCTGGGAATAAGTTAGGCTTCTGGGACCCAGCTGGTCAAAAGAGGGGCTCCTGCTGCATCTATCTGCTCAGGTGAAGTTTCTGAGTTTGTGTATAAACTGTGGAGCCAGATTAGTGGTACAACTTAAAGAAACTAAGGAACAACTCTGAGAGACTGTTAACTCTAGCAAGAACAGGAATCAATACCAAAGGAACAAAAGCTTCAATCCATAGAGACTGAACTGAGGACAGCGTTTGCAAGCGCTGGACTTGGATAGCAGCAGAGAACCTTAGAACTACCCTTGAAGAAAAGCATGCATTTCAGAGAAGTTCAAGATATCAGAGTCTCCCCTCGTCCCTGCCCAGAGGTTAAAAAAAAAAAAGAGGTAAAAGATAATCTGTAATGAAAAAGCCAATAAACACATAATATGCTTTTATCATAAGCATATTATGGAGTTATTGGTAGGTACATACCCATGCTGATTTGATGAAAACAAAAACTGAAAGAAAATTTTGCAGAAGTTATTTTGATTTTCTGCTTAATTTGGACTCAGTTATATACCAACAATGACTTTATGCAATTTAGAAAAAAGTCAAATTAATAACAGTATAGTGAAGGCTGGACCAGCCTTTCTTGGTTGTATTTATTTCCAGGATAATGTTTACAAAGATAAAATGACTGAAGAAGCAAAGTGCTTCCCCTTTCAAGGATGCAGAAAGCTCCAAGTGAATCAGACCAAATTAACAATGCTTTGCCCTTGCAGCCGAGTGAAGGGTCTAGCCATCTCTACTGGCTACAGTTCCTCACTGAAGCATGACTCCACTAAACCTCTCCCACAGTGCAAGGAAGGAAAGGCATCAGGGAGATGGAAGAGGGAAAATTAGCAATGGAAGAAATGCTGGGGCCGAGGAGACAGTGCATAAACCTGAGGACCTCAATTCAATCTCTCAGTCAAAAAGCCAGGCACACGTTTGTAATCCTCACGTTGAGGAAGAGGGAAAACCGAAGGATCCCTGAGAGTTTACTGGCCAGCCAGGCTGTCCTAATCAGTGAGTCCTGGGTCCTAGTGAGAAACTCTGTCTCAAAACAGAAAGTGGGGGCCTCCTGAGGAAGAACACCTAAGTTGCTCTCTGGCCTTCACGTGTAGGTGAGCTCACGCGTGAGCTCATGCGTGAGTTCACGCGCATATGCACATGGACACACAGAGAGAAATGCTGCATCTGTTCAAGCCTCTCTCCTGCACACCAGGCATGGCACTGGGCTCTGGAGTTCCTAACCTCCTGCTTGGGAACAGTGGAAGCGTTCTGAATACATGTGGCAAACACTAACTAAGATAAAGGATGGCGGATAACGGGGCATGGAGGAACACATCCTCCAAGACTAGAGAACTCTAGCTCAAAGGCAAGATGAAGGGCTAAGAAACAACGAATATGATTAAGTGATTAAGACAGATTTAAAATGTGGGGGTCCTAGCGAGAGGCAGACCTTGGCTGTAATCCCAGCTCCATCGCTTATGGAACCAGTAGCGACTTAATTTCTCTAAGCTTTATTTTTCTACTTGCCCTGTGGGGAGGGTAGCTGTCATTCTCAAGGCTGAGAGAAATCGCATGCTTAGTGAACGGCTTGCACTGAAAAAGGATGATTCTCTAATTATGTCCAAATCTGACAATTGGCATCATCAATAAGGGATGCAGGCTTCTGTTTATAACTCATCGCTTGGGTGTGCGTATGTGTGGGTGTTCCTGTGCATGATTGGCGGTGGTCACATGCTCAGCGCCTACACATAGAGGCCAGAGCACAAGTCTGTGGAGTCAGTTCTTCCTTTCTGCCATCGTGTGGGTTCTAGGAATTGGACTTAGGTTACCAGGCTGCACAGCAAGTTCTTTTATCTACTTCCTATCTCACTGGTCCTGAGGGGGGATTCTTGGTGTTACAGAGGACAAGGAAGGGAAAAGGGCTCTGTCCCTGTTGGTTAACATATTGCTGATCATTCTCAAAAGGAAGATGAGAGAGAGAGAGAGAGAGAGAGAGAGAGAGAGAGAGAGAGAGAGAGAGAGAGAGAGAGGTTGAGAGAGAGAGGTTGAGAGAGAGAGAGAGAGAGCAATTCAGGATAGGCTATGCTCTACAGTGTACTCAATTCAGAAGGTAGAAGGTAGGTATGAGCAGAGAGCCACAAAGGTAGGTACGTGACAGGCACTCAGTCCCTGGGAGAGTTACCAAATCAGATTACTTGAGAATTTGCCCCAATTTCTCTCAGCGTTGTTTGTTAACAGAGAGAAAATTGAGACTAGAAATCTGCCCACTGCTCCAGACAGACAGTAAGGAAATTGTTTCCGCTATGACACTAGTTAGAAATATAAACGTCACCACCAACCACCAGAACGAAGCATCCCTGCCCCACGTGTTTGGAGTTTATTTTACTGCGCATTTGTGGCATGAGGAATTCACAAGGCGAGCGGTGATGTGAAAATAGTTTTGGGCTGATGATGGGTCTGGGTTGTTCAAAGCAAACAAAACACCCCCAAAGAGTCTGCAATGGCTCAGTCTGCCCAGATTCTCAAAGTGAAAGAAAGTCCCCTTATATTATAAAGTCATAAACAGTACAAGGAAAATATTCATTGTGCACACAAGTCAATGGGAAACACAAGCATAAAAAGTGGAATTTTTATGAAAATCCCAACTGATGAGGATTTATAGACTCACTAATCTTTGGATACAACAATAAATCACGGGCCCTCAAGAAAGCAGCTGTTGTATTTTGGCTTTATAGTAAATTAATTGAGTGACCTACAACTGGTCAAGGTGTAGAGAATAAGACACTTCAGAATGCTCCGCCATAATGGGACATCTGTATTACACTCCGCCCTCCCAATGATCAGGATTATTTATGAAAAGAGAAACAAAGAATTGTGACGGATGATGGCAAGGAACCAGTGTCTTCGCTCACAGCAGGGCGGATGCTCATGTGAACTCTTGTGCACATGTGAGCACTTGTGGCAACATGCACAAGTTCGAAGTCAGTCTAGGCTGCACAGTGAGACACTACCTCAAAACCCTAGCTGCAGAACGCTTGTTTATACCAGGCCCCAGTCTTGGGTTCAGCTTCCTGTGCCGCAGGGTGTGGGATGGAAACTCTTACACAAGGAAGTAAAGATAGATGGTCCTAGGAGAAACCTGCCTGAAACTTCCTAGAAAAAGTAAGTGAGAAAAAAATAAACTGTAAACCAAGCAAATATTGACTGGGCTCCACACAGTGTCCCACAAGGGAATATATTTAAGGCAAAAGACACACTAAAGTAAAGGTATTACTAATAATTAAAGAAAAACTAATCTGAAAAATCTTTTAGTTATATTTATACTTAACAGTTTGGTCACAAAATATATAAACCAAAACTTATTAGACACAGAAAGAATTTATAAACTAACATAATGGAGATTTTAGTATTACTTTCTCAGGATCAGTAGACCAGTAATGACTGATGGAAAAGATAGACAGCAGTGGTGACAGAGGCCATTTAAATTACACAACTAGGTTAAGCCAAGGGGACTTGTAAGGAATTCTGAGAATAAAAGGATGCATATGTTTCCATGCATAATTTTTTTGTTGTTGTTGTTGTTTTGTTTTGTTTTGAGACAGGATTTCTCTGTGTAACTCTGGCTGTCCTGGAACTCACTTTGTAGATCAGGCTGGCCTCGAACTCAAAAATCTGCCTGCCTCTGCCTCCCGAGTGCTGGGATTAAAGGCATGCACCACCACGCCCGGTTCATGCATAATTGAAACCTACAGAAATGTCCACCATTTGCTATACTGCTAACAACCCCAACAAATGCCAAAGACTTGTAATCCCTTGGCCAACTCCACAAAATGAAAAATAGCTGGGAGTGAAGTCTTGCCTAGCATGTATCAAATCCCAGAAACATTCTTTAGACGGATTAAAATATGCAATGGGGATTTTTAATGTATCTGTAAATTAAAAAATAATAATAATTTTAAGCAACCAAGGAGAGGAAACGCTGGAGTTTGAAAACCTAACCATGAGCCAAACACTAAATGGCAGATCTAGGAAAGACAGAGCGAGATTTGAGTGATATTTCAGGACAAGTACCCAGGATGGTAGGAATGCTCAGAGTGTATGTGCTGTGGGAGCAACCCCTGACTATGGAGCTGGCAAAACACAGACTGTGATCAGCAGGGGATTTCAAGCCACCAAAAGCTTGGCGTCGGAAGGAACATACAGAAGCAACCTGCATAAGCCACTGTGATCTTCAGGTACATCAGTGTGAGCTGCTGAGGTTAACCTTTAAACGATGTATTAAAGCAGAGAGAAAGACTAAGGATGACTGCTGTACAGAGCACGCGAATCACAGGGTAAATTTGAAGAAACCAGAGGAAGATGAGAAAAAGAATTAGTAATGTTAAAAAACAGAAGCCTGGAAGATGACTTATAAAAGAAAAGATATTCTAGGAGACAATGCGAGGGTCACACTAACTTGATCAAAAGAAGAAACGAAAGAATTAATTCCCCAACCCCGATATTCTGGATAGAAGGATGCAATAAAAATGTAGGTGAAATAAAAGGTGGATATGATAAACGGCTTCACGGCAACAAATGTGAAGACTTAGATTAAAAAGGCAATTTTCCAGAAAAATATAGGAAAACTGATTCAAAAAGAAATATAAAGCAAGCCTGTACAAATTGCTCTCAAGGATAGTAGATTAATCCCCACACCCTGCTGTTCCCCTCCCTGGATGCAGTCTCCAAGCCTGGATGGTTTTACAGGTACACTCTGCCTTCAAGAAATGTATAACAACATAATAAAATGGCTTCCGAAGAATGGGAAAGGGGAGGATGCTATTCAGCTCACTTTATGATGTTACTAAATCACAAACAAACAAACAAACAAAACAAACAAACAAACAAACAAAACCCTGAAGAACTGTAGTCCGATGCCACACAGACACACGAATCACCCCAGTTTGGTCATAATTTCTTAAATCACTCCCAATTAGGCTGTTTAAACATGTAAAAATAGGTTCAATTAATGCAAATCATTGTTCTACCACATTAAAGAATGTAATGCAATTCAATAACTACGGTTGATTAAGAAAACAGATCTCCAGATAAATTATCTTAACGAGCTAAGACTACATGGAACTTCCTTAAAGGAATAAAGTGTATCATTAAAAAATGTGTTGTCGGTATCAAAATTGTATCAAAAGCATAATCAGAACAGGCTGGTTTCGGTTCTGTATAGAAAGTCCTGTTCAACATAATAGACAAAAAAAAAAAAAAACAGGGAAAAAGAGAAGAAAAAAGAGACACTGCCACGTTGCAATGTTTATTCACAAAACTGACAATCTCAGAACAACCCAGATGTCCATCGACAGGAGATGGACAACAGACCTGTATACCATGGAATAGTGCTCATCAATAGCAGGAAGAAGGGACTGCCACTACAGATGCAAACCTGGGAGAATCTTCACATGACATCATGCCACATGCAGCCATCTGTGTTTCATATGCAGTTAGTACAGGGTTCAAGGATGGAGAAACTAACAGATTGCAACAGAGAGAAGACCATGGTCGCCTAGGGCAGGGAGAGTGAGCATGTGTGTGGGGGGTGGGGGAGGACAGGTGACTGAGGCACACTGTGTCTCAACTGGGGCTGTTAATTATACGAGTGTATATAATTTTCAAAGCTGACAGACCTGAATAATTAAAATCTGTGCTTTTTGTCTTGTGGTAATTATATCTCAAATTTTTTTAAAGCACAATAGACATTTAAAAAAAACACTAAAAATTGAGAAAAGGGATAGTAAGCGGAACATACAAGGGAATCTACAAATAAATATTAGTCCTAATAAGAAAGTTCAGCAAGGGTGCCAGAAATCAATACCTGAAAATCGATAGTGATTTTTTAAATGTACTTTTTAATGGACATTATTAACTATGGCAGTAAAAACTTTAGGATGTACATAAATAAATCTAACAAATGATGTGTGTGATGTTTATGGGGGAAACAACAAAACTTTATTGAAGGGGACAAAGAAAGAGTCTTTTACCACATTTATGGGAGGGAGGGTTCCATATTTTAAAGATGACAATTTCCCCACACTCACCCTTAAATTCAATGCAATTTCAATAAAGATCCCAGTGGGGTTTTCATAGAACGTACAAGATGATTCTAAAATGCATATAAAAACAAAAAGCCAAGACTGGGCTAGGGAATTGCAGAGAAGAGGAAGAGGGGGTGGGTGAAAGGGGGAAGAGCTCTGCTTTGGAATATTAACAGCATAGCATCATGCAAACCCCCACTAATGTAAACAGTGTGATATCGCCACAGGGGAGAGTTTAGAAATAAGCCACCCAGCTACGGAAGTCTGAAAGACGACAAAGGAGGAAGCACAAGGCAGTAGGCTAAGAAAGCACTCAATAAATGATACGGCAACAAATGAGAGCAACGGAGAAAAAGATTGGTCTGGCTGTTCATATGGAAGAACACACAGCCAGGTTCACAGACCTCCCTCTGGACATGAAAAGCTGTCATAAAAGAAAATGCAGTACAGGGTGATAGCATCAGGTACTGCCAAGTTCCTATGACATCATAAACCACTTGAAGTGTTCCCAAGCTTGGAGTGCCAAACCTGACAACTAGCACTCTGGCTTCTGGGTGTTTGCCCTGGATCGACAGGTGCCCTGGTGATGCCATGCAAAGCAGTTCACCAACACATTGTTTACAATCGCCAAAGACTGGAGAGTAGCGATATGATAAAATTGTGATTAAGAAAAAAAACTACACAAATAAATCCCATGCAGTTATTATGGGTGCATTCATATTTAAAGAAGGCATATGTGGATACACAGTCGCGTGTGTAGAGTGGCGGAACATACGGGAACGCTCTCAGGCCAGATTTCCTGAGTTATAATCCTCACACGCCTGGCTACCAGTTACATGGCCATAGAGAAATCACTTAACTTTTCCTCCTTAACCCTTTATCTTCAAAAGAAAGGATCAGTAGGAGTATATGACATCATAGATGTGCTTTGAGTATATGACATCATAGATGTGCTTTGAGTATATGACATCATAGATGTGCTTTGAGTATGTGACATAGATGTGCTTTGAGTATATGACATAGATGTGCTTTGAGTATATGACATAGATGTGCTTTGAGTATATGACATAGATGTGCTTTGAGTATGTGACATAGATATGCTTTGAGTATATGACATAGATGTGCTTTGAGTATATGACATAGATGTGCTTTGAGTATATGACATATATGTGCTTTGAGTATGTGACATAGATGTGCTTTGAGTATATGACATATATGTGCTTTGAGTATATGACATAGATGTGCTTTGAGTATATGACATAGATGTGCTTTGAGTATATGACATAGATGTGCTTTGAGTATATGACATAGATGTGCTTTGAGTATATGACATAGATGTGCTTTGAGTATATGACATAGATGTGCTTTGAGTATATGACATAGATGTGCTTTGAGCACTAAAGGGGTTGATGTATGTAAGTGACAGACATTGTTGCTGTCATCATCGCTGTCGCCAGGTAAAGGGGGTGAGGAGATAAAGCCACAGAGTCTTTTCTGAACTGTTACCATCTGAATATCTTCTTCAAAGTTGATGTGCTAGGGAATAAAGCCCCAGTAATACACTTTGCATGAGTAAGAAACTTTCCTGACCCCAAGAGAAGCCAGTGATTGGCAGGGCATTGGGACACAAGAGGTGTGAAAAGGATGATTCCTAAAGTGGAGGAGTTTAAAATCCACTTGACGGTGAGATTTAAATGTCTCCATCAATTCTAAAGAAGTGGCTCCCCTACTCTCTGTGATGCTACATAAACACCTACTATCTGCCAAGTAGCAAATTGTGCTGCGGCACCTGTAATGCAGCAGATAAAAGAATCCCTCACTACGGAGCTCACCAGATCCTAATGTGTACTGGGCAAATCTTCAACTTCATAAGCTGAGTCTTTCTTTTGAAATTGCTACTGACATCCGAATAGATTTACTTTTCCCCTGAGCGGACTGAAAATTCAGAGCAAAAGTTATCATGTCCGTTTCTTGCCTTAAATCATTTGACCACGTATGAATAATCTCCATGGACTCATAATTAGTGAGGCTAAATTAATGAGCCAGCGCTGTAATTTCATGTGAGTGGTGCTGCTTCTGATGGGATGATTTATCTCTGCGTTTATTGCTCAAAGCAAACGGGGAGACAGGCCTACTCACTGCTGGTGTGAATAAGCATGCTGTGTGCAGGGAAAGTGCCCAGGGCTAACCTTGGTTAGCAAGCACTCTGCCTGCACGGTAACCCCAAGGGAAGGGGAGACTGCTGAGCCACGTGGAAGACAGCAGCCCAGAGACGAATCACTTCAGTTCTTTATGTGTCTACTCAAGTGTAAATTTATTAAAACTTCATGTCAGGTCTCAGAGAAACACACCAGTACCGCTGCCATTCCCAGCTCGACCAGGTGGGTGCTGTCTTTTGTTGTAGGGCTCTTGAAAGAAGAGAAAAGTGGAAATTGTTTAGTAAAGCTGGCCTTTCTTTTCCTTTGAAAATGCGTAATTGACCAAATAAAGTCATGGCACCATTTGTATGTGCTTGCGCATGTGAGAGTGCTTAAAATCCAATATCTTCTCAGGGTTGAAGTAAATAATACAGTGTTATCAGCTAAAATGGCCATGCCTGGAGTAGAGTGTCCAAGCCCACTCATCTTAGGGCTGAAAACCTGCACCATTGGGGTAACGTCTCAGCATTTGGCACCTCCCCATCCCCATCTTGCTTCTAGGGCTTTAACAGTGTAGAATATGCACAGCAGAGAGTTCCTCTGACATTTACCACCCTGGACCTCTCTTAATTCACTTAGTACAACACCTTCCATCTTTACCAGTGTTTTTGCAAATGGCGCTTTTCTTCTTTTTGTAACTCAATAATAGTCTGTTCCAGGGACAAAAATTTCTTTATTCACCTGCTGGTAGATACTAGGGTTGCTTCTGTACTTTGGCCATTGTGCAACAAACATGAGAGCACAGACGACTCTGAGATACTTGCTTCACTTCCCTTCAGATGTGGCTCTCTAAGGATGGCTGGCTCTCATGACAATTCTATATTTAACTACTTTAACGACCCTTCATGCTGTTTTTCATGATCCCAACCTCGTTCCCCTTTCTCTATGCTTTTCCCTACAATTCCTACTTCTTGTCTTTTCAATGACGGCCCAGTTTTCCCACTGTTAACTAGAGTGCAATGTATGTAATGATAGATGCAGAATAGCCCTCTTGCAGCCTTCCCTACAAGATCATTAAAATGCCTTAGACTCTGCCTCTGCATTTTCATATCCAGAAGCATGAATTGGACCTGCCTGAAGAAACTTCACTACAGAGGACAATCATTTCAGCTGAAATCCAACGAGAAAGCGTCAATAGGAATGGAAAGAAGATGATGTGATAACTAACCTTGATTGTCAACATGATTATATCTGGATTCAACTAAAACTCAAGCCAATGGACAAGTCTGTCAGGGATTTTCTTGATCAGATCATTTAAGGTGGGAAAGTCCACCCTGAATATGGATCTCAATGTTTAGTGGCAGTCTGCAAAGAAGGGCATGGAAGAAGGAAGCTTTGCTTTTTGTCTGCTTGCCCTCAATCTCATTGGTAAGTCTATCCTGTTGCTGTGGCTGGTCCTAAACATAGATAACCAGCATCCACCCAGGATAGTCCATCATAGACTGGTAACCAGCATCCATCCAGAGATGCTTTTAGACTTCACCATCACAATGGGACTGCTGAGAGGTCCAATGGAGAGATCATGGACTGAGCACCTACCAGTTTCTCTGCCTCTCCATTGTCTTGTCTCAGACTATATCCTGTAAGTCAGTCCCCTCTAGTGTCAATTCTATCCATTTTAATCTTTTAGAGCATCTTGACTAATACAAGTGGAAAAGTCAAGTAGAATATGGAATGAGCTTCAAAGGACCTAGTGAGTATTTCAGCTTCTAAATCTGCCTCCTCGCTGGGCCATTTGCTCCTACAGACTCTCTTTCCTACCCCACTGATGGCAGAGTCCTGAGATCCTGAAGAACAGAAACATCACACTGATACTTAGGTGAGCACAAATTCATGACACAGTTAGGAGAAACAGGGCAGAAGGAGGAACCTCCACACAGTGGAGAAGATGGAGGACCAATCAACACATGTCATAACTAAACACAATGTAATATCCTGGTTGAGTCCCAGAGTAGAGAAAGAACCTGAGTAGGAAAGTACAGTTTGAGGTGTAGCTGGCATTGTTTTCATCAATGTACCATGGTTATAGGAGGTCTGGCCAGGAGGCTTAGAGAATACATCAAATATTCAGTCAATATTTTCATGGACTATAAAAACTTACAGCCAGGACCAAACTTAAAAGTAAAACCTTTCAAGAAATTATTTCTTGTGTGACAAAAATCTTGAGCATGGTTTTCTCCAGAAAGAAATAATGATGACTACAGAATGATACCTGGCTGCAGAACACACTGAAGAAACTGGCTGTGCTTCAAGGTCAATGTAGTATCTACTGTGGAGTTGTTTGGCACAGCTCAATGTCTCTGAACTGGGGTCCATGGAGGCGAGGGAAGGTTGCAGTGTACTTTGAGAATAATATTCCCCATTACGTTCTTTCTTTCCTTCTCTCTCTCTCTCTCTCTCTCTCTCTCTCTCTCTCTCTCTCTCTCTCTCTCTCTCTCTCTCTCTCTCTCCCTCCCTCCCTCCCTCCCTCCCTCCCTCCCTCTTTCTTTCTTTCTTTCTTTCTTTCTTTCTTTCTTTCTTTCTTTCTTTCTTTCTTTCTTTCTTGTTTTGTTTTTTGTTTTTCTGAGACAGGGTTTCTCTGTGTAGCACTGGCTGTCCTGGTACTCACTCTGTAGATCAGGCTGGCCTCAAACTCAGAAATTTACCTGCCTCTGCCTCCCAAATGCTGGAATTAAAGGCATGTGCCACCACACCTAGCTCATTACGTACTTTCTATTGGTTAATCTATTTAACATCTACTTTCTGGGGAGGAACTAGAGTTTGAGGAATCTGAGTGGCAGGCAGGGAACTCACTCAACAGTGAGAGTTGGGGGCCTTGGCTTCTCTGCCTTGTGCAGAGCATCTGGTATTCAACCTGTTTTTCCTAGACTAGACTCTTGCATAAGACCTTATTTGGTAGAAAGTGTCTCTTTGCCTGAGTCTGCCTGAGGAGTGCAAGGAGGGCCTTTGTTGTTTGCTCTTTAATTTTCCCTTCTAGGAAACTTGAAATAGCTGCAGAATAGTGTGGCTCCATGTAACCCCGTTCATTCATCATCTCACTCCAGTAATTACCATCGCGTGGTCACTCCTGTTCAGTCCACACCATAATTGCTCCCAGGAGACTTTCTTGCAGTTACTCCCAGATGTTGCATCATCTGCTTGTAAATATTTCTTTATGTATCTCTAAAAAGAGATTGCAGTTCTTTAAAACTCAACTCTGACAGCTGTACCTGACCTGGGAAGATCAAATCCCCAAACCATGTTGAAACTGACACAGTTGTGCATACTCTACTTTTTACAATTTGTTGAATAAGGGCCATGCCTTCCAGGTATCTCTAGATCCCTGCATGATCCCACGGTGATGACTGTCCCTTTGTGATGGGGAGTCCATTGTCCAGAGTTTCCCTGTCTGTGTTTGGATGGTGGCTCCATTTAGCTCATCATCCTTTCTGTTGAGACTTCCTAAAACAGTACATGGGGATTTTGCTCAGGCCCAATAGTGATCTTTCTTACTCCTCTCCAAGGCTTTATTGCAGTCACATGACAGACAGACAGACAGCTGTCCAGAAGAGACTGCCACACAGAGAGAGAGCAGTTACCTTCTGCCATCCTCCATGTTGTGACCAAGAGGGGCTTCTGTCAGATGATGGCATCATGGTTTTGTGACTTCTTCTAGGGCAGTGGTTCTCAACATTCCTAATGCTGGGACCCTTAAATACAGATCCCCATGTTGGTGTGACCCACAACAACAAAATTATTTAGTAGCTACTTCATAACTGTACTTTTTGCTACTGTTGTGAATTGTAATGGAAATGTCTGATATGCAGGATATCTAATATACAACCACCAAGGGGGTCATGACTCACAGGTTAAGAATGCCGTTTTGGAAACTTCACCTCTCTCCATGTTCCCTTCTCTTCAGTGGATGAAGAACACCCTGCACTGGAGATCCCAGATGGAAATGCTGCAAGGTGTTTGATTCCTCATCCTTTATCCTCTACTTCCAATCAGCCCAGCTGCCATCAGTCCTGTGAGAGGCACTTCATGCACTTATGTTTACCTTCTAAGGATACTCTCACCGATGTCCCTAGTGTCTCATGGCTGAATGACTTTCACATACTCTTGTTTTCCTGCCACCATTGTGCTACTTAATTGGTTTTTGGTTTTGCATTTCAGATGTTTCTTTAGAACAAGCAGATCAAGTTTCTCTTTAGAAGCCTTCTATGTCTCCCCATTGCTCCTGTAGCACTTCATGCAGAAAGCTCTTCAGAACCTGGCCCTTAACTGTCCATTCTGGCTTCTCCCACTTCACACTCTCAAGAGTTCCCTCTCAACATTTACAGATGCCTCAGACTTCTATGTCCTCTGTGTACACAGACTATGTTTCTTTTGCCAGCTTAAACCCAAGTGTGAGCTTCTCCAGCCAGCCAGCCCTCTCCACTCGAACTTGTCTACAAGAACATAGCCCTGCCCTGGTACCTATAAGAGCTGGTTGCTATAACAACACCTCCCACTGTCCCAACTACCTCTTCTTCACATATCTGCTCAGCCCTCTCTCACATGCTCTCACCATTCAAGGCCACCCTCTCTGTCCTGACACAGAGAGCCTTTGCCTGATCTTAAGGTCATGGTTTTGGAACTTTTCCACCTCCCAGAATCTTTAGGCACACACAACTCTTCTTTTAGACACTACCTTATATCAGATCTCTTAAGGTAACACAGAGCAGACTTTAACAGCCACCGTCTAGGCCAGTGGTTCTCTTATATTTTTGGTTGTGAGCCTAGCCTTTAATGGCTGAGCCATCTCACCAGCCATAGGCCGAGGGTTCTCAATCTGTGGGTCAAGACCCCACTGGGGACATAGACCTTTTCACAGGGGTTACCTAAGACCATCAGAAAATAGATATTTACATTATGGTTCATGACAGCAGCAAAATTATAGTTATGAAATAGTAATAAAAAATAAATTTATGGCTGGGGGGGTCTCCACAACACAAAGAACTGTATTAAAGGATCTCAGCATTATGGAGGTTGAGAACCACTGGTCTAGGTGATATCATTCTAGAACAGCTATTAAGTTCCTAGCAGTGTTGAGGATCAGTAGGAAACCAACAGAACACACACACCAGGAAGGTAAACAGCTCAGTCTCATTAGTCACAGCCTAATAAATAGCAAAGTCCTCTACAACATGAGCCGAGTGGGAATTTAGGTTCCGTTTTTCCACTGTGCTTGACGTAGTAAACTGGAGTAAGCTTAATCTAGACTTGTGACACACAATTCTAAAAGGCTCGTTGTCTCTGGGTACTCAACATAAGTTATTTGGGAACACTTAAAGTGGTTGAGAAGCCATAATTTTTTGTGTTCTCCTGCTTCTCTTGTCCATTTGGCATTTTTGTTGCATTTCCTGTCTGTATAATTCCCAAGTCGGGGATTTGCTGCAATTTTTGGAGAATGTAAGATGATGGGCGTCAAACTGTGATGGGACTTGCAGTTCCTTATAATTATTTTTCCTGTTTACGTTAATCCTTGGTCATAGCAACAATGATCACTTAAATTGGAACTTCTTTTCTGTCCTCGTCATACATTTTATTACATGTCCCCATCTATTCTGTACCGTGTTTTCTCTTTGTGAATTTTTTGTTACTCCTAATTTTTCTGAGCACAGAATTTTTAGAAGACTCTTATCTGTACTCCCAGGCTGGGTGTAGTTTTAAAAAGTCATCACCAAATTGAAGATCACCTGGATGCAGCTTCCTGTATCAGCATTGAGCTAATTTTTGTGAGAAGTATAAGGTCTGTGTTTAGAATCCCCATCTCCTGTTTATAGGTGACTATCTGGGCCACCATTTCTTCATTTTCTCTCTCTAATAACTGATATCAGTTATTCTGTCTCTGAGAACAGGGAGAAACTATTGAACCTTTTGTACAAACTGCTGTGTTTTCCTTTCCCCAGTCTTCTGTCCCCATCCTAATTTTTGGTTGTCTCTAACTCAGTGCTTGGATTTTATCTGATTCTACCTAGATTTCCTTGTTCTGGCAGATACATGCTGGCTGCTCTAATAGTCTTTGGAAGCCTGAAGCAAAGACTTAAAAAAATAAATGCTTAAAAGAAAATTGCATAGGCCTATATTCTGTGGAATCTATGCCTATTATTCTCTCCTGGAGGATCAATAGCTAAATTAAATAGCTAAAGGATGTCCAAAAGTGTCCCAATATGGACAATGAGTCAGATGATCTCTCCATACAAAGTTTAGGTGTTTTTCTACAAAGTTCAACCTTGTTCATATGCTCCCTTCAGAGTTTTCGTGGCCAAAATAAATCAATAATTATTCTTCACTCTCTTCAGTGCACCTACTCAGCTCATCTTCCTACACACAGCCCCACAGGTTAAAACACCCGTTTTGCTAAAGGGAAAGCTGGTGTCCAGACTAATGGGACTAGCCAGTGCTTTCGGCTTTCCGTACCTGGAGGTAGGAGAAGGAAGAAGTAAATGCCGCATGCCTGTGCTGAGGACCCCTAGCTTCCTGAGCCTTCCTGGGCTTGAGCAGGGAACAAAAGTGAACAAACAGCACCCACAGAAAAGGACAGAAACTCGACTCAGCTGTCACAGTCAAAGACTAGGAGACAGTGGCAAGAGGGGGCAAAAGCAGAGGATGATGGGAAATGATCAAGTCACCAAGGCATGTGCTCTCTCACCTATGTCCCAGCCCCTCCTCCTCGGTCAGAGAACACCTTATTATATGAGCAGTGGGGTAGGACCATACAAAGGGCAGTTGACTGCAAGTTGACTGACTTAAGCTGAAACTTCCCCCGCTATGGTAGACAAGAAACCTGGACGGTCCAAGCACACAGGCTGTCTGGGAGGGGGCAGGGGCTCGTTCTGGTATTTGTGGGTTGAGAATCATGCTTGGCCAACGTGTCTATGACTGTCCTACAGCTTGATGCTTTTCATTTGTTTTGTTGTAGTTTGGTACTGGCATCTAACCTGGGGCCTTATAGCTGTGAGGCAAGCACTCCATCATTTATACTTTCATTATTGGGGGGCAGTGAGCTCACACAGACAGAAGAGGACAACTTTCAGGTGTCAATTCTCTCCTTCCACCACTGGGGCCCTCAGGCTAGGTGGTAAGAGCCACACGAACAGCCTTTTCACACCATGCTTTCAAAATCAACATTAGCTCCTTACTTTAGTTTTTAACTTTGCAAATGATATAATTCATTAGAAAGGAGACTTTTTGTTGATGTTGTTTCTTGTCTTACTTCACATGGCCTAGTTCTTAAACCCAACTTGTAAGGCATTCATAAAAAAAAATTAAAATACTTGAATGAAAAGAAGGTAAATATTCTGGAATCTTGTGTACTGAAAAGACAAAGCTTTCTAGCTGGACAAATATTTCATATTTCTTGGTAAAATAATCAATATGAAGTACTGCTTAATCTGTCGATATTTAAAACACCATGAACTTGTTTATCTAAGCACCACGGCTCTGTTGTTCCATTTTTAAAGGACAAATTAGTTTTGAACCCAAACTGAAAATTTTATGGGAAAAAAATGTTTAATGCAAATAGGACATTTTAACCTAGTTTGAAGCAGCCACCTGGTAGGTCCACACAGGCTTGGTAAATACAGGTCTCTGGCTTTCTCTCTGAGGCGATGGTGGGAGATGAATAAAAACCCTTTTGGAGGCAGTAATTTTCCACTTGGCCCCTTCACAACCTCTTTCAGCTCTCCAGTATTTATATCAGCTCGCCCCAGTTGCTATGTGAGGTGAGTGGACTGAAAGGTACGGGGTGACACTTGTCTCCTAATTAAGACGTGCTTCCCTTTTTAATGTGGATGACCGTGATGCTCTCTGCGCTTGGATGCCTGGGCCTAGCCTTATGCTGTATATACACAAGAAGCATCTTTCCTGTTCACAAGTGAAAATGGAAGATACTGCATATTTCTTAACTTTCCCTCTCACAAACAGTTACATCTAGTGTACACACGAATCCAGACATCTGACTCAAAGTCCCAAGTCGGCAATTCATTCGATAACCCTCGTTGTTAGCTGTAGCTGATTAGCTCTGATTCACACCTTCTAGTCAAACATTTTACTTTCCTTTTTCCCTCTCAGTCTCCCTGCCACCCACAAGTCCATCATATTCTTACCAACCCCTATGTTTTTTCTGTTGTGCTGAACCTTTCACTTTGAATTCAGCCTGTAAAATGGCCTCTTCCAAATAACCACCCTTGGGTGTGTACTACAGGAGTCCTCCTTATCTTGGGTTTTGCTTTTGGCCATTTCAGTTACCTACAGCGAGCAGGAATCTGAAATAAGAAGTGGAAGATTCCAGTTTTAAGTTGGAAGAAGTGGCACGGTGCGAGCTCTGGAGCATGATCAGTATACCCAGTGGCATTCCATTGGAGAACTCCAATTTTCCCTTTCCTAGTGGGGACTAATTGCAAACAGCTTGTTAGCTAGGGGTGGGATCCCATGCCCACTCACCCTTCTCAGTGCTGGGATTTTTGTCTGATTCAGTCTATGCAGGTCTTATGTGTGCTCCCACAGTCTCTGGGTTTGTATGTGTATCAGTCCTGTTATGTCTATAAGACACAGTTTCCTTGGAATCTTCCATTACCAATGGCTCTTACCATCTTTCCGTCTCTTCTTCCTCACAGCTCTCTGAGTCATAGAAGGGAGGGATTGATGAAGACATTCGGTGTAGGGCTGAGCGCTCTCGAGACTCTCACTCTCTGCATGCGTTAGTTCCCTCTCCGCTCAGTGAGGCACTAATCTGTGGGTATGGCAGCATTCCATTTGGGATCACTTTATTGCTATGTTCCTTTAGCAGGATAACAGTAGAAGGTTTTCCCCTTTTATAGTCATATGTTACCTGTCAATGCCCAAGTATATTACCCTTCTCCTAAAAGGCATCACCAAAGGAATAGGCACTTATAGATAACATTCTTTCCAAGATAGAATAGTATTGTGATGACATAACATTGAAGAATATGATTGCTTTTGTGTGTAGCATAACATATTGGTTAGTTCTTGTCAACTTGACATAAACTATAGTCACCCTGGAAGAGGGAACCACTTAGTGAGCTGTCCTGACTGTTGGCAAGCATCAGTTCCCTTGGAGGAACTGGGAGTCTCTGGCTGTAGCAAGCAGAATTGAAACAAGTTATGCTCAACTTGCTTTCTGAAGCCAAAATGGTAAGAAAAGCCACTGAGGCAGAATGACTAGCTCCAGGTTTTAAACTATTTAGAAAGCATGGCTTTAAAAACTCAGTTGAGGGAGATGTTGACTAAATGACAGAAATTCATTTTAGACGGGAGGAATAATTTCAAGACACCTATTGTCCAGCATTATAGTTAATAACAGTCAATAACAGAGTTGTGCACTTGAAAATAGCCAAGATTGTAGATTGTAAGTGTTCAAATAACAAGTTTGTGATATAATATGCACTTACCTTAATTTATTTGATTTGGCCAGTTTGTTATATAGTCATATTCCAAAACATTGTGCTGCATACTCTAAATATACACATTTTACTTTTCAATTTAAAAATAAGAAAAGGGGATGTTAATTAGTTGGCTTTCAAAAAATTATACTATTTTTGTTGTTGACTTAAAAGATGATTCTGAGTGCACACCAACCCCAAAGCCGATAAGAACATTTATTCACAGCCCATCACCCCAGACTCAGTGCATACCTGCCACCCAGGGCAATCTTTCTTTGAGGTTTTCCAAGAGCTGCACAGTACCCACCCTTCCAGCCTTCTCACCCCACCTCATGTCTGTCTGTCCCTGAACCCCTGCCTTCCTGGCTTCTCCAACTCCTTGATCTGTTTTCTAGTTCCTTAGCAAATGGATAACTCATGCTGAACAGCGAATGGGAAACAACTGATGAAATAAAAATTCCCCCTTGATTTGCATATTCATGAAGTAAAAGGTTTTAGTTATGTCATGTGATAGAGACACAAGCAGTGTCTTACTGAGGCAAGACCCATGGGAGGACACGTGATGTTTGGAGAGAGTACAAATAGGACTCAGTGGACAGGGGTGCTCGTGTAGCTAGCCTTGTAATGCTTCATTGGTCTCTCATCATTGCTAATTTTTGCTCCATT
This sequence comes from Mus caroli, assembly GCF_978045245.1. NCBI lineage: Eukaryota > Metazoa > Chordata > Mammalia > Rodentia > Muridae > Mus > Mus caroli. The sequence continues at coordinate 58,975,748 of NW_028227268.1, forward strand.
GATGGAGATACAATAGAGAACTTGTGGCATCCCAGCTGGTTCTGGTCACTCGTGTTGGCTTGTGAGGATTCGGGGAAGGCCCGGCTGTTTCTGCTAGATGGTGCCATCCCTGCTGGTTCATGCTTGGTATCCTGACACTGCTAAACTGGACTGCTGGTATCTTGACAAGCAAAAATTGAAATTGCCCCCGCCAAACTACTTCTAAACAGGTCCCCATCCCTTTGCCTACTTACTGTCTTTACTTCCCCTACCTTTGGACAGTGGGCTAGAGGCTGGGAGGGAGGGGGAAGTTGAAGTGTTTCAAAACCCTTATTAAAAATAGGTCTTTAAAAATCTAAGCTTACATGTTCAGAACTTAACTCGAATAAATGACTGGCCCTGGAGGGATTTTAAGCCTCCACATAGGCAGCATTGGTGAACTTTCAGTTGAAGGATGTTTGTTTGCCCCTGAGCTTGTCAGGCAACAGCCTCTAGTAAATAATAAATTCACAACTGAAGATCTTACCCTTAGTAGGTACCCGCTCACAAACAGAGTCCTCCACAGATAAGTAAATCATATGTATCAACCTGTTTTGTACTGCAGTATTCTGGAAGACATTGGCTTTCTGGGCTAGAGCTTTCTATTTTGAGCAGAGAGATTAAAATGGTAACCAAATAAGATGAAATTCCTTCTAGATACAAAGGATGGTATTTCATACTTTAGGTGAACCATGGGTTTAATCTATAATCATAAATGATAATTCTACAGTTTACATTCTACAAATTTTATTTTGTAGATGTCACTCAGAAAGGCTGCGTAGCCAAAGATTAATCAAATACGACAGGTTTGATTCAGGGGAGGTCTGCTTGATTTGATTTTTCTTTCACCATTCACCAGTACACATGAACACGTAAGGTTTTCTACTTGAGCTCCATAGTGTTTGGCATTCAGAGCGCCTAATGACTGGTTGTCATTACAAAGAAAATACGATTAGCTAGGAGTTATACTGACTCAGACGGGAGGGAATCATATCAACCTCTGCTTTCTATAAATTTGAATTTTCTGTAACAAACAGAAGCTGGTAGGAATTTTCATATTCCATAAACGCATTGAATAGTTACAGACAGTTCAACATTGGCTTAAGGCATTGGCTTCAATCCCCAACAGCACAAAAAGGAACAAGTCAAAATAGCAATAACAAACAGCTCAGAATCTAACCAGGACTTCAAAAGGTTCTGCCTGATCTGGCTATATAGGCACATGTATTCACACAGTCTCTCTCTCTCTCTCTCTCTCTCTCTCTCTCTCTCTCTCTCTCTCTCTCTCTCATACACACACACACACACACACACTCACACACACACAAAGAGAGAGAGACTCACATAGACACACACATTCACACAGACACACACAGTCAAACGGTTTAAATCATCTTCTCCATCAACAACAACAATGCAAACATGGTATTAATCAGGCATGAAGGCACAAACCAGAAGCTTAAAAGTCTCGGTGTTTCTGACATATCGCATAAGCAAATGTCCCCATTCCATGTGTGAACCAAAGCTCTCAGCACTATTCACTGTCTTGTGTTCCTCCTTTTCATTTACACGAACCCAGCCAAAGCAAACCAGGGCTCACCGGTGGAAAGAACTGCAAATGTTTGCAAGCAGAGAGCAAATGAGGAGAAAGTCTGAGATTTGGGGAGACTTGAATTATTGTGTGGAGATATAAGTAAACATTGTTCTCAGCTCAGGTTCTGTCAACACCCTAGTGTGCCACACAGAGTCATCCGAAGATGAATGGGCCAGTGTTCCTCATACCTGATGAGACCCGGAGCCTCCCGAAGGGCACACGCCGTACTTGGCTAAGCTTGTTTGCCGACGTCAACCCTTGGAACACAAAGCCACCACAAAGTATGCAGCCAGCTCTGAAATCCCAGTGTGTTTAGGCAGCCACCGGGCAAAGCAACCATTCTCCCCTGTTGGGCCACACTTCATGTCTCGGCACTGAGCATCCCTAGAGTACCTCACTTCCAGTCTCCAACCCCTCCATTTCTCAGTCAAGTAAAACATGTTTTGATGTACAGTATTTGTAAAAATAATTAATAATAATAATAATAGAAAGTCAAACATGTCTTAACTCCAACAACCACTGTGATTCTGATTGTGTGCTTTTAGACAATTTTAAGTTATATACTCTTCAATACTGAGATAGGACCATATTGAAAGGAGCTTAATTCAAATGCAGCCTGTGGACTTTTAGCTCCTGTAATTATTCTTCTCAGGAGTCACATCGCGTGCACCTGGGATTATGTCATTTATTCCGTCAATATGTGCTATGAGACAGTCACCAAGAGTTACTGTCATGTTCAAGAAATTTTCAGTTTGGGCCCTTCAAACTGAACTTGCATAGATATCTTATAGGTAAGTATTTTTTTTAATGCCCTAAGTATGAATGTTTAGAAGTAGGATGCACAGATATGAACTTTTGGAGGCCTTTCATACAGATTGCCTCCAGGAGACAATGCATCTAATTTTCACCCAGCCAGACCCCATTCACCAGCAGTTGCTGTCATTCTTGTCATCTTTGTCAGTTCAATAGGCAGATGATGTGTTATCTTATTTGAATATGCACCTCTTCTAGTAAAATTGTTGATAATATCTGCCAGGCATATCGGGACAGACCTGTAATCCGGGCACTCAGGATACTAAGGCAGGAAATCAGTACAAATTTGAGGACGGCTTGGGCTACATGTTGAATTCTAGGCCAGCTTAGGCTTCAAGAGATCCTGTCGTAAAAAGAAAACCAGTATTAGCCTCTGTTTCTGTCTCTCTGTCTCTCTCCCATGCACACACACACCTGCCTGTCTTCCATGTTTAACACTTGTTTAATTTTGTGAACACTGAACCTGATGGTCTATACTTTGGTCTCAGGCTTTTCATTCTTTTCAATGACCTTTGTTATCCAGCCTTGGGCAAACATTAGCAGACTATTTTGATATAAATATCAATATACTTATCAATATAAGTATACTATCAACCTTTTATAGCATATCTCCTTACCCCAGTTCACTTTTGTTAGTAAATTCCTTCTTTGGGAGGGGGTTTACAAGATCTCCTCCTCCTCATAAGGTCCCAACAACAAGCCAAAGTAGGATTACACCAGAGCCCCTTCTGGGAGAGCCAGGAGTTTATTGGGCTTACTTATAGAGCACAGGTGAGAAGTTAGTCACTACAACATGAGTAACCTCAGAGCGGATGCGCTGGAAGTCATCTGAGCCCAGCAAGGATGCCGAAGATCCCCAGCTGCATAAATGGAGTCTCTGCACCCCACCCCCACCTCTGTTAACCTTCCTAGCCTGAACAAAAACCTTAAGGTCCTGTCCAATTAGGGTAGCCATACAGGCAATGGATGGAAGGAGTGGCTGGATATCCTGGTGAGGGTCCAGTGATCCTCCCATCCACTCCTTCTCTAAGGCAATTTCAACAGGCCACAGACCCAGCTCTAAACAGGCAGAACAATCAGCTGGTGAAAATGGCCGCTGCTTGCTTTGCTTTGGTGTGTTTGGAGGAGGGGGGTGAAATATAGTGTTATACAACAACTTTATAATTTTTCTCTCCTATTTCTCACTTGTTTTACACAAAACTCTTTAGAACCATATTGATATCTGAGATTATAAATTTTATTGGACAAATTGACATGGTTTCATAGGACCTTCACTGATAGAGAAATATATGTCTTTTGTTTTATTCAATTCAATTATATCTGGAGGTCCTAAAAATACTGTCTAGTCTAGTACTCAGCTTGTATTTACCAGTTACCCTGGACCTTGGCAATCTTCGTAGGACCATCCAATTAGTTTCACCCAGCAGCTGTGAGATAAAGGCTATTTGCAACTTTTCATCTAAAAGAATCAAGAAAATGTCAAGATTTTTAAATTAAATATCTGTAGTGGATTCCCTCTATATAAAATGGACTTAATAATATCTATTTCACATAGATATTGGTTTTTAAAAAGTCAGTAATACTAATAGTGACTGAACTGCTGTGTGGTGCAAGAGAAATAAGTAATATACTGGATATAACAGGCTTTACACATCGCTTTTCCAATTATTCTCCATTGTGTCTCCATTAAAAGATGAACTAATTGAAGCCCAGAAGGGGACATAAACATCTCAGCAGGGTACAGACCTCAGACAGGGAGGAGCTTTGACTTCAATCTAGGCAGAGTTCAGAGCTTGCCTGTGGTCTTAAGTGAAGCTTTAGCTTGTTAGATTTACTTAAGTATTCCACTCCCCCAGAGAAGGCGAAGATTTAGGCTAAGGACTCTGTAGCTGTGCCCAACTATTTCTGTTCCTGATTGTGGTTCTAAGGCATGGGGCTTCAGGCCAGTGGTTCATGACAAAATCTTGCAAGTCCACACAGTTCCTTAGGGATATACATATATAATGAGTTTTAGTTATGTGTCTATCATGTGTGTGCAGATGCCTGAAGAAGCCAGGGATGGCGTCAGAGCTGAGTTACAGATGATTGCGAGGCACCTGACCTGGGTGCTGAGGAGCTGAACTCCACTTCCCGGGCAGCCTGCCTTTCTCCAGAGAGAAAGGCATTCATCCCCAGTAAAAGCTTCATAGCCTCTTCATACTCAACTAACTCCAACTCCGGCTGTCCTGGCTCCTGGCTCTATCGCACTGAGATTCGGGAACACCGTACATCTTGCCTATGCACTCTGGCTTTTCTTCCTTCTCCATGGGTTAAATCTCACCCTGCCTATGCCTCTGATCACGGACAGACTGATGGGCCGTTCTCTTGATGTGTTCTCAGCCATACCAAACTTGCAGAAATTCTTAGCAGATAGAGCCAGAGGAACACAAGCAGATGTGCACTTTCAGAGAATTTGGGAGAATGAATTAAATGCCCAAATCATTTTAAGCATGGGGTCCCTTCCTAATGGTCCCATGAATATTTGAAATACATGAAGTGGAAACGCAGATGTTAGCTGAGGGAAGAAGTTACCATCTCTCGACCCCCACCATCCTCTTTATGTGGAAGGGAGCAGTAACTCAGAGATTTATTTTCCCACTGAAACTTTCCTTAGAAAATGGAAACGATTACAGTTAGTTTTGAATATTATTTTCCTGCAGTGGCATAAATCTTGGAGTGCTAGCCAGCGCTCATTTTTAGTTGCTGTCCTGAATTCCCGTCACTTCCTGGATTTCAAATCCCCCATTCATGGATGAGATCTTATCTACAGGAAAAAAAAAGTTCTTTATTTTTCCGGAGCACAAAGATATTAAATAAAGCTATTTTTCATAAAACGAAATTATCCAATGTAAATAGCTATCAGGTTATATCCCTTGGATAATTTTTCGCATTAGGACAATTTGTCCTTTACAAAATGACTGCAGTGTTAGATGCTAGTCTGACTTACTTTAAACACCCTTACAACGTGAAAAGTTGGCAACTCTGTGTGGGTTTTAAATTTATTTTTGAAATGTTTTCTGTTCTAAATAACCCCAAACCCACGGAACCACCAGAATGTATCTTCAAATAGTTTTTCAATTAGTTAGAGTCATTGGCAGGCCCCTGCATTTCTGAGAATGCCTGCCTGTCCTGCTGAAAGACAAATCACTGCTGTAATGATCTTAGGTCATAACTCCCCCCGAGACCTTGGGGAGTCATTTGGCATGTAACTATTGGAAAGGAAATGTCTGAGGCCAACTCAAAGTTTTATTCTTTTACAGATTTTTACCTATTACTCGCCCCCCCCCCCCCCCGCATTACATCTCTCCCTTTCTGAAGACATTGTACACAACCCTCCCAAGCACATGCTCCTGAGAAAAAAAATGCCTAAGCATTTCCGAGGTCCAGGTTCAGTTTCCACGCTTTACCATCCACAGCATCCTTGAGCAGAATTACAGGCTGCTGTGTGTCTTTCCAGAAGACATGTTCACTTTCTAATGTGTCCTTAATTGGAAACAGGGTCTTGCAGGTAAATTACAGTCAAATCGAGGTTGTTAGGATGGAGTCTAAATCAACATGACAGGTGATTTTGCAAGACGTTAAATATAAAGCTGGGCATGGTGGTGCATGCCTGTAATCCCAGCATTAGGGAGGGTGAGGCAGAAGAACTAAATTCCAGGCCAGCCTGTGCTACACGATGACATTCTGTGTACTTGTCACTTTCCTGTTGCTGTGATAAAACACCAGGACTAAAAGCAATTTCAAGAAGAGCTTACTTTAGTTTCCAGTTCCAGAAGAGCTCAGCCTATCATGCCACACAAGAGACGGCATGCAACTAACTGATGGCAAGTTCAGTCACACAGAGGTAGCAGAGAAAAACAGCAAGCAGGAAGTGGAGTACCTGTCCCCATGGATACTTCTTCCAGCAAGGCTCTCCATCCTAAAGGTTCCAGGACCACCCCAAACAGTGCCTCAAACTGGGGACTAAGTGCTCAGATACGTGAGCCTATGTTGGTATTTTCCATTCAAATCACCATACTCTATTTGAGAACTGCAAAGCAATAACAAAGAGAGGTTAACGTTGGACACAGGACACCGTGTGAAGACACAAAGAGAGAGGATGACCACATTTAGGTGTCTGACACTGGAATTTTGCTGCTTTGTGTCAAATGATACCTTGAGACTTGCTGAAGACCAAAATGAAAATGAAGGCTACTCCCCTAGAAGCTATTAAAGGACATAGCCCGCTGGCATTTCTCATCTCTACAGTGGGGGAGACAATACACATCTGCAGCTTTAAGTTGCCCAGTCTATAGTGCTTATGAAACCATACAGCTGCCTTATGAAACCAAGAAAGATTTCCCAAACACTCTCAGCTTTAGTTCTAAGATCAAGATAACCTAAATGGCTGTTGAGATGATGTATAAATGTAGCAAGTTGTATCAAATAAAAACAAGTTACTTTGCTACCTTCAGCCTCACCAGCACTACCACCATCAGTGGACTCAGTCCAGAAATGTTTTCTCAAGTGTGCTGGTTTGAATACCTATAGACTGAGGTATTCAAACTCTGGGTCTCCAGTTGGTAGTGCTGTTTGGGGAGGTTATGGGACTTTAGTTAGGTAGAGCCTTGCTGGAGGAGGTGTGTCACTGAAGTCAGGCTTTGAGGACTTATTGCTTTACCTGACTTCCTGCTCTGCTTCCTGTGTATGGCTTAGATAAGATGTTTCAACTTCCCGTGCTTGAAATATGTCTTGCCTTCCCCCCACCAGGATGGACTCTGTGTCCCTCTGGGACTCCATTGACAGCTGAGCTAGAGGTCATTCATGTTAAGTTTTTCAAAGAACCTGGTTGCATTCTGTTCCATTCTGAGAACATGAGTGAGGGTAACTTTAAAGGTAATGGGTTAATTTCTTTGGCAGAGAAAACTTCAAGACAGCTACATGTTATAAGCTGTAATGATTAAGATTGGCTCCATTTAAGAGATGCGTTTTAGTGTGCATTGGGAAGGTAGGAAAGCTTCACTCAGGGCAAGATATAACACACTTGAAGCTTGTAAAAGAGCCGAAGAGATTTCCACGCTTCTATAGAAGTTGCTGAAATTGTGACCCAAGGAGGTGAAGATCCATCCTAGATTGGAACCTGAACTTGGCAGTGCTTGGTTTTGAAAACAAGAAAGATAAAGGATTGAGGGCATCACATATTCTTTCTCTGGATTTTTGGAGAGCCACTGAGTCCAGGTAAGAGTGACAGGCTGCAGTTCCTACAAGGCCCAGGAAGACCATTGTGTGAAGCTGTAAGGGTAAAAACTGGGGTGCAATAGCAGTGATATTTTGGAGATGCCAGAGCCATGAGACATCTAGCAGAGGAAGCTGCATATAAGGAATGGAACCAGAAGAATGAGCAAAGCTGGAGGAAGAGAGTCATCTAAGCCCCTTGAAACTCAAGATCCAGATACTGGACAGGGAGCTTCAGGATTTGGTGTTTGCCTTGTTGGGTGTTGGTCTTGCTTTGGACCAATCTTTTATTCAGTGCCATTATATGTCAAAAATATGTAATTCGCTTTTTTTTTTTTTCCTTCCTAGGGAATCACAGAAAAGAGATTGCCTTGAGGCTCAAAAGAACTTGGAACTTTTCAATAATGTTGAGACTGTAATGACCAGGAACTTAGAAAGTTAGCTACGTGCATTTTGTATTGTAAGATGACCTCACGCTTATGTGGCCAAATATGGTTTGAATGAAAAGTGTTCCCCACAGGCTCCTGTATTTGAATACTTGGTCCCCAGTTAGTGATGTTATTTGGGGAGATATGAAACCGTTAGGAGGTAGAGCCTTACTGGGAGAAATGGCACTGGCCATGGAGCTATTTTTGAGAGCTTATAACCTCCCCACATTTCTTACTATTACTTTTTGCATCCTCTGTCCAGTTGAGATGAGCTCCCAACATGCTGTTTCTGCTGCCCAGCCTTCCCTTCCACGATTCCTCTATCCCTCCAGAACCTGATGTACTTTGCCCTTCTGGAACTGTAAGCTAAATAAATTCTTCCTCTTAAGTTGCTTTTGGTAATGGTATTTTATCAAAGTAACAGAAACATAACTAACACAATGAGCTCTTATTTTCATATATAGTTTCTGTGACTTTCAGAAAACTGCAATAATTTTTGAAGCTGAATTGCCAGGTCCACAATCAAAGCTTTTGTTTTAAGAGCTCTTAGGTAGAAATTGAGTATTCTTGCAAAGGTCCAGATATTGACTAAGTATTAACAATGTAAATTAAAGTTGTAAACCCAGCATTAGTATCCTGCCCTATACATATACAAAACTGGGTCAAGGGAAATTGAATACAAGTGAAAAACTTAAAAAAAATCAAGGAAAATTTTAAGGCTGAATTTCAATAATGGCATTGGTTTGATGAAATAAAAAAACTCTAGAGTAGAATGAAGAAAAAAATCTAGATAATAGAGACTGTAGAATACATAAAAGATGGGACATGCAGCAGAATTGAAAACATGTGCATTGGTATCAGACAGGCTTAAATTCTAGTTGTGGCTTTTTTTATAAAAAAAGTGAATTTGAAAAAATGGGTGACTCATCTGAAATGTTGATACAATGTATCTACCAAAAGTTCTTGAGAAAAAGAAACAAGACCAACATGAGCAAGTGTTATGTAGCAGCACAGTGGGTGCTAAAGGACACTGTTTTGCAAATATGGGACACACTGTCTTAACAAATAGACCTGGTGTGGCAGATGGCTCAGCTGGTCAAATGCATATCTGCAAGCCTGAGAAGCTGATCTCAACTCCTGGAGTGAACCCATGGGAGGAGGAGAGGACCAATTCCTGAAAGTTGTCCTCTGATCCTCATACACATGCCATGGCTCACATGAGGGGGCCATGCACACACACACACACACACACACACATCCCAAATTAAACTACAATAAAAACAAAATAAATTTTGTTTCTTGTTGGTCTAAAGGTTGAAGGTATAAATGCAGAGGAAAAAGAGGCTCACTGACAAGAAGTTGTAGCTGGTTCCAGAAAAGATATAAGAAGGTCCACACATTCTTAGTCATGTATTAAAGATTACTGTCTTGGAAGTCACCTAACTGGGATTTTGCCTGTTAAACTGTCTTCCCCACATCTTGTACTTTGAACTTGTATAGTATTTAATACTGGTGGTTCACTTATGAGAATACATAACCATTTCCCCATAGTTAAACAACAACAACAACCATCACCACCACCACCAACACCAAAACCCCGTAGTCTTTAACAGGGTTCTTAAGGTTGTTATTTTTCTCAAGCATAGGTTGTTTTTTTTTTCATTTATGTTTTTTTTTTTTTTTCTATGCTCAGAACATTTTACCATCACTAGGCTCCGATACTGTGAAAAGGGCCAAGTGAGGAGAGGGATGCCTTCCTGATGTGGTAAACCAGATATTCTGACATCACCAAAGGAGGTGGGTGCACAGTAAATAAGAAACATGAAACAAAGCTGTACAAAATGCCATTTTATTTTTATTTTTAGAGTTACTTAAAGCCTTACAGGTTTGTTTTATTTTAGAAATGGCTAACACCTCAACCCCATGGCGCATACCTGCATTCCTAGTATTCAGAGGGCTCAGGCAGGAGAAACACCAGTTTAAAAAAAGTCGTAGGCTACATACTGAGGTCATCTGAAAAAAAACAAAAGTTCAAACCCAAACCCCATTCTATTTGACTTTGTTTTTTTAAATTGGGCACAGCATCTGTCTTGGAGAGCTGCCCCAATCTCAGTTGACTCTGTCTCACGTATCTGCAGCAAGCTTTAATGCAGGTTGTTCAGCCCCCTAGGCCATTCACTAAATACATCAGCCAGGATGCAAGAAACTGGGGTTTATTTGTTCTTCCAGCTTGTTTTAGCTTCAGGATGGCTGTCTCAGCTTCAGGGTTCACTCCCAACCCTGCTTCCTGAAAATAAAACAGGCAAGGCAGAAAGACCTCCCTTCACATGTTCAGTAAACAACAACAAAAATGTCTCCAGAACTTAACCAACAGGTTCTTCTTTTTCTTCTCCTGTCTGGGCAACACAGCCATCCTACTTTACTGTCCAAAAACTCTGGAAAACGAAGTAAGAGATGAGGGTGGATGAAATTATGGTATTTTAAAGCAACCCTGATTCCTCTTTGGTATTGGGAATTCTTTATCCCTCGCTATAATCAGTGTCTATTTATTTATTACAAAGGTGGCAAAGAGAGCTTACCCAGTTCACTTTCCTGCCACTCTCCCATTCTAAATAACTGTAATCTTCACTTTTAGTATCCCAAGACTCATGGGTGGAGCTGAGCCCTGGAAAGAAAGGATGGGAAAGGGTGCTGGCAGACTATAATTGAGGTGCCTATCTGGAATGATCTCAGAGAATGATCCCTCTCTGGTGTGATCAGTCACCTTAGAGGAACAAGGGGGAACTCTGAGGAGCTGAGCTGGGTGGTCAAGTTCCCATGAGGCTGGAAATTCCAATCATTTAAGAGTAGAGCATCTACTCTAAGAATTCCCATCAGTAATTTACAAAGCTGCCATGCATGTCAAACTGTGCCTAGAGCTGGGGATGGGCCAACCACATTGTTACAGGTGCTCAGCATGGCTCTGCCCATGAGGGTCACAATGTAGCAAGAGTGGTGGAAGGAGAAGGGGCTAGTTTCTCTTCTTCCCTGCTTCCCATCTGCTGGAAGCACCATTTAAAGATGTTACTCCCTAGCAGTAGCTGAGTCCTCTTGAAGTTTTCTCATCATGCAAAGAATCAGCATGGGGCTGGAGGTAGAGCTTAGAAGTGCTTGCTTCAGTTAAATCCTCAGTAGCAAAGAACAAAGGAAGCAGCCCAACTCACGTCCATTAATATATTTGTTTTTATTTATCCCTATTGTAAGTAAGTCTTTTTTTTTTTTTTCCCAGAGGGGAGGTATGCTGATGCCAAGGAATACAAAGCAGAGACTGGGGAACTTGTAATCAGTGAGAAGTTGACATGATGAATAATGAAAACTGAGGGAGTCTATGGTGGTTTGGGAAAAGAAAAAAAAAAAGCCCCACATAGCCCCATAGGGTATGGTCCTATTAGGAGGTGTGGCCTTGTTGGAGGAAGTGTGTCTCTAAGGGGTGGGCTTTCAGGTCTCAGGTGCTCAAGCCAGGCCCAGTATGGCAGTCTCTTCCTGCTGCCTTCACATGCTGATGTAGAACTCTCGGCTCTCTAGCACCACACCTCCCTGAATGGCACTATGCTTCCCTCCATGATGATATGAACTAAACCTCTGAACTGTGTGTGAGCCACCCTCCATTAAATGCTTTCCTTTGTAAGAGTTGCTGTGGTCCTGGTAAAGATAAAAAGGTAAAGATAGTCACAGCAAGGGAACCTCTAACTAAGACAGAGTTGGACAGTCTTTAGACAATTTCTATGAAGATAACACCTATTATCTTCATAATATATTCATGTATTAAATATATGAAGATACGTGTATATATAACCATCTTCATAAAAATTTTACATCTAAAAAAATTGGTACCAATTGTCTACATTAAAGTTTTAAGTATATTGAAAGTTGTATAACCACCCCACAATCAATTTAGGAATATTTTCATTTTCTCTCTATCTAAATGAGCCCTGTACCCATCAGCGACATTCCTCTTTTCTCTCTACTCCTTCTACTAGCACCAGGTAATTACTTACCTACTGCCTCTCTTTAATGACTTAAGAATTATGGAATTTTCATACAGATGGAAACTATCTAATACATGGCCTTTTGTGATTAACTTCTTCAACTTAGTATTGTTTTCATGGTTGTAGTATGTATTTGCACTTTATTTTCATTTCATGGCAAATAGGCCAGTATGTGGATATGTCACAGAATATCAGTTGATGTATAACTTAAGTTATATCCACTTTGGGATATTATGAGTGAATGAATGCTGTCATTTGTCTTGGGAATATACCTGGGAAAGGCACAGCTGGGTCATAAAGTAGCGCTTGTGTTTAACTTATTGAGGAACACCTAAACTGCTTTTCCAAAGTAGCTACAATATTTTTTATTCCTATAAACAATGTATCAGGATTCCTACTTCTTCACTAACTTGTTAACTCCTGCTATTGATTAATTTTGTGTATAGCCATCTTACAGGTGTACAGTCCTATCACTTTTTGGTTTTATAACACAAATTTTAAGAGACAACTATAAAGAGACAGGAAGTACAGTAGATTGCTATACAATCTATTGTTTGAACCACTCAATCTCTCTAGCCCTCGGGTTCCATATCATGTAACCATCGAGCTAGGTATCTGAGGTCTAGTTTGTAAAGGGCTAACTTATTTATGATGATCAGAGTTCCAGGAACTGTGGGTCTAATTAACCAAGATGGCTGCAAAGCAAAAGGCCTCACCTAAGCAGCACTCACTGTTGGTGTGATTAGATCCCAAATTGTGCTTTTCATTTGTTTATTTAAGGTTTGTACTTTGTAATATTTCACTTAACACAGCATTTCAAAGTGCTTGCAAAACAGTGGATTGAACAAAGTTGTTAACTTTTCAGTTATCACCAGAAATCCATGCTCTTCTTCCTTAGTCTAACATTAATTTGATGGGGACAACCATTATCCTAGGTCCACAGTGATGACCTGGGATGGGTCTCAGAAAATCCCATTCTCTGCTCTGTCTTCCTGGTAAACTGGAAACCTCTCACAGTTCCTTCTACTGAGCAGCAAGTTGGCTCTTCAAAGCCTTTCTTTAGCCTACTTCACAGAAATGCTAACCTCATTCCATAGCTCTTTCTACCTTATCCCTATCGGGATGACGCTCACCAAGACCAGTTCTTGCTGCAGAGACACAGTGCGTGCTCTTACACAAACTCCTGTCTCAGTGGCCCCGATCAGCACCTGAGGTGAACCACAGAGATCTCACCTCATCGCTGAAAGCAAACACAAACTGCCCTTGTAAGTCATGTTTTGCTCTTTTAATGAGTTTCTTTCTTCCTCGTTTTTTTACTTACCAAACTCCACGAGAAGCCAACAGGCTACGCAAGATAAGCCTGGGTGACAACTGAGGAGGCATTCAAGTCTTTCAAGCTCAGGGGACTGCCGGGCCGGGCCGGGCCGGACTCCAGAGCCCTAACCCCGGCACGGCACGCCTTCCGCCCGCGGGCTCCCGCGGTCTGTGCCTCCGGGGCAGAGTGCTCACCTAGTCTACATCTGGAGCGTCTGAGGGGGGGGAAGGCTCCACCGTCCGATCTCTATTAAGCTCCGCTAGCCTAGATTTGAGAGAGCACTGGGAGCCGGAAGTGACGAGAGGAAGTCCCGCCTCACTCAGAGGGCGGGCTAGCAAGATGGCGGCGCCCAGGAGCCGGTGAGGTGAGAGGCATCCTGGGGTCCTGGGGACGGCTGCACCAGTGCGTTATGGCCGCGTCCCCGCACACCATTTCCTCGCGCCTCCTCACAGGTATTGTACCCGGTTGAGAATGATCGTGGACGAATTGTTTTCTTTTTTTGCCATGCGCGGGACCGTGTTGCCGGCCGCCTGCAACCTTGGAAGCCCTTGGCTTGTCACTTGGTAGGGAGGTGACCTTTAGGGTAACCTGAAGGGACGAGGCCAAGTATTGTGGACCAGCTTTGCACCGTAGGCCAGGTAGACCCTACGGTTTGATATCCCGTGCTCTTTGGAGTTTCAGACAGTGCAAGCTGGAGGGGCAGGATAAACCATGGGGCTCCACAAGCCTGGCACGTGAGAGCCGCGGTTCCTGGCCACTGCCTTTTAATGACAAGAGGCGCACCTGCCCCCGTTAAGGAGCTCTCTTCCAGCTTAAAGTGTTACCTTAATCACCATGATAATGATAACTGCCAACTGAATCCCATTGAGCCAGCGCTGTACCAACAGTATGGCTCCTTCCATCAGAAGGACTTTTGACAGATGTATGTTTATCACAAACTCTTGAAAAACTCCTATAGTTTACCTTTTCAGAGAGGCCAACCTTAGCACTCTACCTAAAATAGTAGTCTTTATCCTTCTTTTCTTATATCATATTAATTTATCATGAATAACACATGGTGTAATTGTTCACACCTGCAGTACAGATGTGCAACAATTTAATGTGTTCCTCCCAGTAAGATAAACACTTTGTGAAGGTAAAAATAGTCTGTCTCCCTGGTTCACCACTGTATCCCTCATGCCCAGAACAATGCCTATGGGCATTGATGATGCTCAGTCATTTGTGAATGAATGAGATTGTGCTGGTAGAAATATTAAAGAGGAGGTTGGTTTTGTGACTAGTATCCATGGATGGTGGCAAAGTGATCCATAGTACAGACAAGATAGTAGAAGTCATTGTGTACCTTCTCACAGCCCAGAACCATCCTGTAGGCCTCCCTGTCACACACACACTGCCCACCGCGTCTGGCTGACTGTGGTGCTCACAATGCTTCCTTAAAGCTCTTTTCTCCCATGAGTTTGTATGATCCCAGTGCAGATCATTTGACTTTCTTTAATGAAACATTTACGCGTCTATAATACGGTAACTGAGCTAGGTGATCTCAAAGGTACCTTCTGGCTCATAAACCAGGGCAGGAAGTGGAAGGGTGGGTAGAAGAGACAAAGTTGGGCAGTACTTGGTAATTGTTAAAGCTGTGCGATGAGTGATGGAGCCTCCTTGGACACCTCTTTTCATATGACTGTCATTTTCTAAAAATAAAAAGTTTATGGGGTTCTTCGTGTGTGTGTGTGTGTGTGTGTGTGTATGTATGTGTGTGTGGTGTCTGTTGTGAGTCTTTCTTGACTCACTTCTTTGTTACTTTCTGTAATCGCTGATTGTGAGTATTCCTCGATGCAGACACTCGGTACTCATTCTTAGAGGGCTCATCTCTTCTCAGTGCTTGACTATTCTCTCTATAGCTTCTTCTTTGTATACAGATTCCTCAGGGCAACCTTTCTTTCTACTTTTCTGTTTGGTATTTCAGCACCTTTTTTTTTTGGGGGGGGGGCGGGGTTCTTGACAGGGTTTCTCTGTGTAGCCCTGGCTGTCCTGGAACTCACCTTGTAGACCAGGATGGCCTCGAACTCAGAAATCCGCCTGCCTCTGCCTCCTGAGTGCTGGGATTAAAGGCATGCGCCACCACTGCCTGGCAGTACTTCAGCTTCTTATAGGACAATTCTATTTTGACTCTTGAGCCTCATCATGCTAGGAGATAGGTTGCATACGCACCCCCCACCCCCACCCCCGTTCCAGGATCAGCCTCTGGAGTTGTAAAACAGTGGGAACTAATAGCTTACTTTCTGAAATTGAGCATATCTTCAGAAAAATCTGCTCATATGTAAATGTATGAAAGGTCCCTCTAAGAAGTGTGATGGGAAGAGTTGACAGAGAAGGATCATTGGGGTCATTAAGTAACTAGCAGTTACTTCTGAGTTGGCTCATAAAAGTTTAAGTTTTTCTCATTTCCACTCAATATGGTTCAGGAACTTTAAGTCTCCTTAGTTGATTTACAAAGCCCTGCAGTCGCAGTCCAGTGTTAGTGACGAATATCATTATCTGATATTCAATATCAATATCTGGTTATCTCTTCAGATTTTAATGTATCTGTTGAAAGTCCCGTGTATCTTAAAGTGTGTTTTCATGTGTTTACTCAGGCCTGAAATTGCTTTCATTTTCTATGTATTTGTTCATGGACACTTGACACACTTTGACAAAACCAAGTCACTTATAAATACAGTTTCCAAGCTGTGTCTCTCCCCACCCCTCACAGTGTTGTTACAGCCATTCTGTACAGTTTCAGATTGACCCATTTAATCCAGAACGAATTT
This sequence comes from Mus caroli, assembly GCF_978045245.1. NCBI lineage: Eukaryota > Metazoa > Chordata > Mammalia > Rodentia > Muridae > Mus > Mus caroli. Next base: position 58,992,004 of record NW_028227268.1, read on the forward strand.
CCAGGGTGGTTCCAAGGCAAACATATATCCATTCACTTGAAAGTAAGCGTGTCATTATTGCGATTTGAAGATATGACTTCAGTGCCAAATTGGCTTACCTCTACTTTCAGATAATGGCTTTGTATTTCCAAGGACAGGACTTGTTCTCACAATTCAGGAAGTCTACTTGTGCTAATCAGTTACCAAATGTCATTTCACTTTGTTATATGGCAAGTGTCCAGGAGCTGTGGTAGCAGAGCTGACTAAAGGAGAGACTCTGCCATCTGAAGAACTAAACACTATGATGATGGTGTTTTGAGAAATCTTTCCTTGGGGAGACGAAAACAGTGCCTACTCTCTCATCATAAGGTCCTAATCAAAAACCAAAGGATGGTTCCACCAAAGTTCAGCCTAGGGAGCCATTGTTTTTATTGGGTTGCTTATAGAGCATGGGTGAAGGGACTACTGGCAGGAGTAGGAGGGGATATCAAAGCAGCTGCACTTGCAAGTTTGTACCCAGTGTGGATGATGGCTTCCCCATAGCCATGAAATGGCACCTTTCCCAGCCTTATTACTCTAGTATCTCTAAGCCCTGAGGCCACATGCAGTTAAGGCAGAATAGCAAACAAATGGTTGTGAGGAGTGGCTGGAATCTCAGGTGAGAGTCCATGTCCTCCCCAACCCCTCTGGGAGGGAATGCCAGAAGCTATCAAGCTGGATCCTGATGGACTCTTGCAAGCAGGCACTGCCTGTCTAGTGAAGATAGAGGCTGTTTCATTCCAAGCACTGCATTCTATAACAGATGAGAACAGTTTGCTTCAGATTTAGAGATCCATGGCCAAACACTAGGCAGAGATTGGGGAAGCCCATGGAAGAGGAATAAGGATTGTAGGAGCCAGAGAGGTCATAAGAACATGGCTGGAAGAATCAGCTAACCAGGGCTCATAGGAATTCATAGAGACTGAACTGACACTCAGGGTGCCTACATGGGTCTTATCAAGGTCCTCTCTATGTTATGGTTGTATAGCTCAGTGTTCTTATGGAATGCCTAACAGTGGGAGTAGAGAATGTCTCTGACTCTTTTGCCTGCTCTTGGGACCCCTTTCCTTCTACTGTGTTGCGTTGTCCAGCCTTAATATGAGGGAATGTGCTAGTCTTATTGTAACTTGTTATGCTAGGTTTGCTTGATAACACATGGGAAGCCTACCCTTTTCTGAAGTGAGATGGAGGAGGAGTGGATCTGGCTAAGAGGGGAGGTTGAGGTGGGTGGGTGGGAGAGGAAACTGTGGTCAGGATATAATATAGGGGAGAAGAATAAAAGAAAAAGTGCTGTCATAAAACATGATATAACATTGTAGAACAGTGGAAAGAGATTGAACATTTGATAAGTAGAGAATAGATTGCATGCGAGGAAGCAGTATAAATAAAGTTGATTCAGTTATGTGTGATCGGCTTAGTTGTGAGGTCATGAAGCAGCATTGCTGTGATAAAGGAGATACCCACGTTTGTGTGAGTGCTATGTAGGGCATGATGGTTTGAATACAGGCACAGACATTTGAACCTTCAGTCCCAAGATGGTAATACTGTTTGGGGAGGTTGAAGGGGTGCAATCTGTGAAACATGGGTTGGAAAAGAAAGGAGATGCATGAAGGCTGATGACTGTCTTCACTCTGACTGCTGTTACTCTACTCCAATGTAAGATCATAGAGTCTCTCGGTAGGGATAGAGAGGGACAGAGTTGAGTGAACATGTTGATTCATTAGGTGAGAACGGAAGAGTTCAAGATGCTCCTGGAACCTGCAATAAAGGATAGAGATGAATGTGAGAAAGAAGTGGCCTTAGAGACCTAAGGCTGTCCACTCACATGAAGACACCAAAAGTAATCAGATATTGGCATACTGCAGCTTCAGAAATGAGTTAAAGATTAATAATTACCCGTTTTTAGGGACAGGTAGTTGTCTTGGTTACTTTTCTGTTGCTGTGAAGAGACACCATGACTAAGGTAACTTATAAGAGGAAGAGGGAGAGGGGGAGCACTAACTGGGGATGACATGAACATTTGAAACCTCAAAGCCTACTCCTATTAACACTTCCTCCAACAAGGCCATGCCTCTGAATTCTTCTCAAACAGTTCCACTAACTGGGGTCTAGGTACTCAAATATATGAGCCTATGGGAGACATTCTTATTTAAATCACCAAAGTATTGTTTATATAAACTGACAGATAATTATATTGTATGTATGGAGATATAAACGTCCATTCACCTCAGATAGGACGTTGGGTGACTGAGCAAGAAACTAGTCCACCCAAGTATAACTTGGTGCCAAATGAGTTTATTTGAATACTTACAGGATTATGGGTGAGGGGTTACTTACAGGAGTGGGGGACAATTGGGCATCACTGAAAAGGCCACCCCAGAATGGGTGATGGATAGCTCAGGAAAACTGCATCCCTACAGTTCCCTGTGCACCTACAGGAAGCTACACACAGGAGTCTCCTTTACCTTGCAACTGTTACTGCTTGTATAACTCCAAGGAGGGACCTTTTCAATCTTAAAACTTGCTAAGCTTACTGAACCCTGTAGGTTTGTCAGCTTCTTAAGAACTATGAGCCTTCCTCTAGGAGGGAATACCTAAATCCAGTGGAAATGACTACACAATGCAAAGAAAATTGAGGCACACTAGGAAACTAAAAAGCAGAAAACAGAGCACAGAGAAACTAGGCTGTGGAAGCCATGAGAGGAGACATTAAAAAAGATGGGGACCTAGAGGGTAAGCAAGGGGGTAACTGCAGTATGACACACACACACACACACACACACACACTCACATGTTGATTTGAGACATTTATAAAGTGATTAAAATTCAAATTTGGATGCAACAGAAGGAGCTTATTCCTAACTGGGTTGCTGGTCATATTTTACTGAAAAGTATTTCCCCTCCCTTGTAGTATTATCTATGCAACCATAATCAAAATGGAAACCTTCATCTCAGTTTACTGGCATTCAGTAAGGAAAGATGTATGCCACCTTCTCTACTTTTTAAGATGTGGCCTCACTGAGTTGTATTTTCTTCTTAGAAACATCTACACTGTGGTAGTCTCCACGCTCCACTGAATTGTTGTACGCATTATGATGTGAGAGTGAGGTTTCCCTGGTCCTCCTGAAGACTGTTCCTGACCTAAGCCTAAGGCTGATGAGTGCCACTCATTCCTGGGTTGGAGGCAGAGGTGGTTTGTAGCCCAGCCTCACACAGAGCATCAGTCTGCTTGGCTTGGCCTTTAGGTAGCTGTGGGCACTGTGAGTGAACAGCTGTCATTTCTACATGTCTTCCTTTCCTTGTCTTTCTGTTCCAGGCTCAGTAGGAGGATGTATCTGGTATTTAGAGAGAAGAGCTATACAGGGATTGCCACACAGTGTCACACGTCTGCTCAGGAATGTCAGTAACCAGTGGGTCACGCTCCAGCACTTGAGCTTCCTCAAGCGCATGGTAAGTAGAAGCTATCGTTCAGCTGCTCTCTGCCTCTGCTTTTCGCTGGGGTGGGGGTTGCAAAGATTCCTATTAGAAGAAAAGTTTTAGGAAGTACTGTTTGAAAGGGGCTTTTATTTAGTGTTCTCTTAAGTTTATCCAAAACTTTAATCTCTTGTTTTGATTATTCTTAACCGAAACCAGAATAATTCTGGCATTTGAGGTTAAATATATGATCTTGGATTTATTGATTAAGTTTGGAGAAAGATTGAAAACTTATGGCATATTTCGACCAGGCTAAAATTAGGAAAAGCTGAACTTGTATGATGCATCTTTCATACATTCTTTGAAGTTCTGTAAATACGTCAGTAATACAGAAGTAGTCATTAAACAGTGTGACCCCTTTATTTTCTTAGATCATCTGTATATTTGAAAAGTTTTTAACATTACTTCTGAGGGGCTGGGGAATGGTGCAGTCAGTAAAGTGCTTGCATTGCCACCATGAAGACCTGGGTTCGATCCTCAGAACCAACATAAAGAGCTAGGCACGGAACTAGTGGGCACTTGTCATCTCAGCACTGAGCTAGTGGGCACTTGTCATCTCAGCATGGAACTAGTGGGCACTTGTCATCTCAGCTCAAAGGGACAAAATTAGGATCCTTGGGCTTGCTGGCCCGCAGCTGAGCTCATTTGATGAGACTGTCTCAAAAAAATAAGAGGTTGTCTCCTGAGTAGAGACACTCAAGGCTCAACTGTGACTGTGTTTGTACCCTTTCTACATGTGAACACGCATACACACACACACACACACACACTTACTTCTGAGGTGACTGAAAAAAAGATTTTGTAATTTTCCAGTGCTGTTCCAGGGGCACTGATGGTCTAGTTGTTTTACAGGCCTGTATACATGCTGGCACACCATGAGCTTGATGTATACATGCTGGCACACCATGAGCTTGATGTATACATGCTGGCACACCATGAGCTTGTGGCAGCATGGTGACTCAATTATATAGAAAAGGGCCAGAGAATAGGAGTACAGCTGGAAATTCACAGAGCTGCCATGGATGGCTCCCAAACTCATAGTCTAGTGTTCTGTTTGGATACTTCAACTTAAAATTTAAAGAATGTAAAATCTTATTAAAATTCAGTTTTGTCAATTTTTATAAGTTTGATGTTCTCATTTATAAATAAAAAAGTTATAAATAATGAACTGTCTTTAAATACTGTTGGGAAGATTAACTGAAGTATATATTGACATGAGAAATAAGGGGTCTCATAATGTCACTGGTAATTACCAGTTTTTGCTAGTTGGTGAGTGATAGGCAAAAGTAGCTGTAGCTCCGCAACTAGTGTCCTTGCCGCATTCCCATGCATTCCCACGGGGCTCTAAGGCGAGAGGCCCTGTGAAGCCTTCCAGTGAGCTCCCTTAGACAGTTGCTTTAGAGCTCAGGAAGCCAAAGCTGACCTTGGTGATATCTGAAGATGGCTTCCTTGTATTTAGAAAGCCCATCCTGCAGAAAGGTCAGTGAATAACAGATGTACATTCTTTGCCAGGAACTTAGATTCCTAGATTTTTCTAAACCACAAATTGAAAGCCATAGCCAAGGAATTAACTTGGCCTCTGCATCTTTCAGTGCTGATGTCTTCGTTACACACACTGTTGGTGCTTGCTGTGCTGACCAATCTTAAATGTAGGAAGCTTTTTCAAGTACCATAAAAATAAGACTGGTGGAAGCCATTAACCGACATCCTCATTTGTGTGCTATTTGTCTGTTTGTCTAGTATGTCACACAGCTGCACAGGGGCCTTAGCCAGCGAGTCAAACCAAAGCCAGAGCTGCCGGCGTCTCCTTTCCTTGAACACACATCTTCAGAGCAGGCTAGAGCGGAAGAGGATGAGCTGCCATCTTTCCCAGCGCCCAGTCGGCCTCTGTCCCGGAAGCCAAGTGAGGAGTTGGTGGAGCGGGAGGCGACCTCCATAGTGGACCATTCCCTCGACACAGCCAAAGAGAAAAAGGAAGAAAGGCAGTGGAAAGAGATGAAGCTTCACACTGACGATCTGCCTGGCATTTTGGCCCGGCTGTCCAAGATCAAACTCACAGGTACCTGGTTTTCAGATACTTTTTTTAATTTTTTTTTTTTTTTTTTGGAGACTGGCTCACATTAAGTTACAGTGAGGTCTAGCCGGCCGTGGTGGCGCACGCCTTTAATCCCAGCACTCGGGAGGCAGAGGCAGGCGGATTTCTGAGTTCAAGGCCAGCCTGGTTTACAAAGTGAGCTCCAGGACAGCCAGAGCTATAAAGAGAAACCCTGTCTCGAAAAACCAAAAAAAAAAAAAAAAAAAAAAAAGTTACAGTGAGGTCTTTAACCTTTTTATTGTTGCAAATCTTTTTTTTTCCCCATTTTTTATTAGGTATTTAGCTCATTTACATTTCCAATGCTATACCAAAATTCCCGATTTACTACATCCCTTAAACTTTGAAACTCATCATTTTTCTTCCTTCTTAGGATTCACACTCAGATATTCTGAATTTTGCTTACACATGATTGTCTCACATTGTAACCTTTGTGTCAAAATTAATCTCACCTGGATTGAAGTGGATGTTTGCCCTGCTTGTTTCCTTATGTTCACTATGTTTATACCCACTGTGCATTTAAAATGCAGGACCTGAGTCGGGAAGCCGCACTGCACTGCATAGTGTGAGCCCAGGATGACCATGGGGGCTTTAGCTACTCTGTGTCCTGTTCCCTTGGGGGCTCTGGGGTTATCCTATGTGTGCAAGGCCACAGCCTAGATTTCTCCAAGGATGTTTGGAAGTGCTTCCCCTTCTACTTCCAGTGTATCAGATCCAATTTATTGCATCCAGCTGAGTACTAACCTATAGTGTTGTCTATTGTATGGACTGCCCCGTGAGCTAGGTAAAGTATAGCCCCCGTGTCATGGGATAGCTGGAGCTGGACACACCTCTCACAGCCCCTTTACATGAGTGTACAGGTTACCCACAACCTGAAGGCCTGCACCCTCTTCTTGGATGAAAAGTAAGGGTCAGAGTGTGACAAGCTGTGGTCAGGTTAAACCAGGTGCACTTTGAAGGCAGGAGTTGGCAGATAGAGTCTCATCAGAATAACAGCGGTGAGGGCGCAGAGCATCGTGAAGGATGAAAGAAAGAATAATTTCATTTGTCTCTAAAGGTGCAGACCCTCAAGATCCAGGGTGAAGGATTGGAACTAGATGACTTCTCTTCTTAGTGACTTAAAGAAAGTTACTTAAAATTCTTTTTGGCGGGAGTGGGGTGGCATGTTAAATGAACATAGTGAGTATAATAGAGTCTAGCGAGGGTTCTGTGGTATAACTAACAGCATCATTCTGTATGGAGATGTGTCTGCATGCCTCATTGCTTCTAAGCAAGAGCTTACCACACCTCTAAAGCATGGTGCTTTGTGATCTTCACAGGAAGCCTGGGTGTCATGCTGTTGACATGTTAAGAATAAGTATTGATAAGTAATAGCTGTAAGGATGTTACCTAAGAAGTTGGACCTCTCAGAAGGTCAGCCTCAGAAGCGACCCCTGTCAACAGGGTCTTCTTTGTATAGTGTCATTTAACATGTGTAGTCTGCAGATTGGTCCACTTCTCTTATCATCTTGTCTCTGTCAGAAATAGTAGCAGCATTCTCTCCTCAGCTGAGAAGCCAGTCTCTTACAGCCCTCATCGAGAGTCTGAGTGTTACGGGGAGCAGCTTTTGGAACTCGTCTAAATGCGCTTCTCCCTCTGCAGCTGCTCTTCTAGTTCAGGCTGGGGAGGTCCGGGTCCCTTACCTTTTGAGATTTATTTATTTTCAGTTGTATGTGTATAGGTATTTTGTTTGCATGTATGTCCAGTTCCAGTAGGCTGGAAGAGGGCATCAGACCCCCTGGAACAGGAGTTATAGAGGCTACGAGCAGCCTTGTGGGTTCTGGGAATTGTACTGTGATCCTGTGGAAAAGAAGCTGGTACTCTTAACCACAAAGACATCTTTCTAGACCCATCCATCCATCCATCATCCATCCATCCTCCATTATCCATCCATCCATCCATCCATCCGTCCATCCATTTCCTGCAGCTCCTTATTGTCCCTTTGTCCCCACTACAGTTCATGCCACCCAGAGCTGCCAGCTACTTTCCCCAGATACCACTTCCAGTCAGTTTTTCTAAACTATGCAAGAGACCTTTGTGTCTACCCGTTACTTTCTGACCACTCTGCCTGCTTCTAAGGCAATGGTAGTGACAACTAGTCCTTGCATCTCAGCTTACCTGTCCCATGCCACCATGGGACTCATCTACCCATCTCACTTCTAGTCAGATCCTTCAGGCCTCTCCAGGAAGCCTGCACTGGGTTCTAGTCTTGGGATCCTAGATGGGACATTTACTCACCAGTGTGGTTTTTGGTAGTTTGTCTTCACCATATTAAGATAATTTCTATATCTGGAGGAAATACAACATGTCATTCATAATTTTAATTGTACAATATAGTAAAGCCACCCAGCAGTGTTCCTTACAAATGAGAGGTATAGAAAGTGAGTTTGTGGATAGTTACGGACAAATATTTAAGCGTCCTCTTACTGTGTATTTCTGGGGGAATTGTTTCTGACCATGAAGATTGTATAGGTGAGTGAGGGTTGGGAGGCAGAGAGATGAGAGACTGGAAGCAGCAGCAAAAGCCTGAACAGAGTCCAAGAACCTTGCTGCATCCTGGCACGTTCAGAAAATGGATATATGATGTCGGTGTGGTAGGAGAGGTGCTAGTAGGGCTAGTGCTGTCAGGTGGGCACTTACTCTTTTGAAGAGCTGCACTGGTAAAGCATGGTGGTAACAGGTTCTGGAAGGTTCCTTAGAGAAAGATGACCACGTTGTGATTTATTTCTGTCTTAAGTGTCTTAGTTACCATGGAATTACTGCGGGCTGAGTCAGACACAAACTTCAGTGCTGAGTAGTGCATCTTCAGGTGAGAGTGCTCACCTTTACAGCCCAGAACAGTGGCTTTGTGAACTTGGACCGTGTTCACCGCCTGTCACCCTCGCCTGCACCCTCCCACTGTTTCCTTCTCTGTCACTCAGTAGTTCCACTTACTTCCCGTATATTTTTATCTAGGTCTCATGAGAGAAAACATGGTACATTTGTCTTTCTTAGTCTGGCTTGTTACAGTTAACACACTCTCTGGCTTCATCCGCTTTTCTATAGCGTGAGTTCATACTTCTTTATGGCTAGGTGTATACTTAGCACATTTTCTTTACTTGGTTTTCCAGTGATGGATGGATCCCTAGGCTAATGTAACTCGGCCGCTGAACACAGAGCTACAGTAAGCAGGGTCCATAGGTAGCTCTTGTGTATGCTAAGAGTCTTTTGTGTCCTTTGGGTACATTTTAGATACGTACAGATGGATCATGGTTTCTGTGGAGAGAGAGAGAGAGAGAGAGAGAGAGAGAGGGAGGGAGGGCGGGCATAGTCTTCAGTTTTTTTAGTCTGCCATCATTTACCTGACTAACTTTCTAAGGTGCACCTTGAGACCTTGAGGGTGATTTCAGCTGTTTCTGGTTTGATTGCTTAATTTCTCTGTTTGTTTATTATGAGACAGTATATCATTATGTAGCCCATGCCAACTCAAACCTTGCTCCATAGCCCAGGCAGACTGTAATCCTCCTGCCTCACCTCCCCTAGTGCTAGGATTATAGGCATGAGCCACAAGGACTAGCTTGTCTAGTTTCCTGTATTTAAAGAAATTCTGTGAGTAACTTCTGTGAATATCTGTCCTTCCACATGTCTGTGCCTCTTGTCTGTTGTGCTTAGACTGTAATGACATACTTTAGACATTTTAAGTTTCAATAAACTTGTTCCTAAGAAAGTAAATGCAGTGTGCAGACACAGCTGTGTGCAGACCACACCTGTATATGTACTGTTTACTGATTTTTGCCAGTTTGATCATTGAAAAAGATTTTTGTGTTAGTTTTGCACTCCAAATACCTTGGTAGACCTCTTTCTCAAATTTTGAATATTCTCGTCAGTTTGCTTCTTCCATCCTTGGTTACTTATATATTTTTATTTTCTCTTTTGTGTGCACACATGTATATATTGGTACTCGTGTGGAGGCCAGAGGTTGACACTAGATGCCTTCCTCAGTTACTCTTCACTTTACTGTTTGAGGCAGGGTCTCACTGAACTTAGAGCTCACTGATTTGGTTAAATGGGCTGGCCAGTGAGCCCAAGGGATCCTGCTGTCTCCACCATTCCTGTGCTGGGATTACAGGCATGCACAGCCACAAGGGCTTTTTATGTGGAAGCTGGAGATTTGAACTCAAGTCTCGTGCATATGTGGCAAGTACTTTACTAACTGAGCTACTCTCCAGCCCCAGTTTTCCTTTTAGAAGACAAATCTCACACAATAGCCCCAACTGGCCTTGCGAGCATCAAAGTCCTGCCTCGGTCTCCCAGTTTCCTGGGCTGCAGGCATAAGCTGCTGTGTACAGCTTCTCAGTCTCTGTTTTGAACTTTTGAAGTTAGACTGAGTACCTTTTGTATTATGAGATGGTCATGGGCCCATAGGGCAGGGAATGCTACGGTTTGGATGTGAAATGATTCCCATAAGTCCATTTGTTTCAATCCTTTGTCCCCAGCCAGTGGCACTACTTGGGAGGTTATGGGACCTTTCGGAAGTGGGGCCTTGCTGACAGAAGGGGCTTTCTGTGGGTGGGCTCTGGGGGTTACAGCCTGGCCCTGTTCTAGCTGGAATCTTCACTGCTTGCTAATTGATCTCAGCAAGTAATTGAGCTGCCTTCCTGACTACTGAGCACTGCCTACCCTGCCTGTCCAGCCTCAAAACTGTGAGCTGAACAGCTCTTCCACCCAGAGGTGCTTTAGTCAGATCTTGTCCCGTGACCTTAGCAAAGCAGCCCTTCAGCCCACAAGTGCTACGCCCAGGATTCTGTCACTGGGACCCAATCAATGCAAGCGTTTCTGTTCCATTCTTCAGGTTTGTGTTCCATTCTTCAGGTTTGTATTTGTGACACCTCATTGTTTTCTTTCACTTTGTCCCACCTCCCTTTTCCTTTGGAGAGTTCAGACCTATCCTCCCTTACTCATGGTTAGGAAGGGCTGACTGCCACATGGCAGAAAGGTCTAGTTCAAGGCTCTTCTAGCCTGCTTGTGTGTTTGTTCAATCTGTAAGGTTTTGCCATCATCTGTTATCTGTTTTACTAGAAATGGAATTTAGGTCACATGACTCCCAGTCCTGCTGAGCCAGACTCTCCTGTATAAGGCTTTATTGGTGCCCAGTCACATCTTTAAGTTCAGGGCTTTCAAGGTTGAGGTAGGCTGTTCTCTGAGTTCATGGTCAGCCAGGGCTACACTTTTCTTTTCTTTTTTTTTTTTTATCTAAAGAAAAAGAGAAAGAAATGGAAATGAGGGAGATGTGAGTTTGATTTTGGCAAATTCTTTGGGTAAGGCACTTCAGAGAACAGAAGTCAGACAGAATTGTGTTCTGGAAGTGCTAGGGGCTTTAGATGGAGTTATCAGAGAGACACAGTCAAGAATGGGTGTTGGGGGATGGTAGATTGAGCAAAGCAGAGGGCCCAGGGCAGAGTTCCTTAAGATCATTCATTCTAGTTCCTATGGAGGCCTAGTTCCTAAGGAGCCTGCAAGCAAGCAGATGGTCAGAGGAGGGGAAAACAAGAAGGAGCTCTGTCACAAGCAGAGGTGCAGACCCTTCCCCACCAGGAAAGACTTGGACCACATTGCAGATGCAGGAGGACAGCTCAGAAGCCTGGCTGCACAGGGTCAGGAAGTCAGTGCCCACTGCCTGGTGAATCAGAGAATGACGAGCCGAATTTCTTCTAAATGCCTACAGGACCTGCTTTGAATAATGTACTTCATTTTTAGAAGTGTAGCCCATGAGTATTTCATTAGTAACAAATAAAGGGTGACTAATTTAAGGTCAGATTTTTTTTTTGGCTACAACTTTCCTTTATTCTGGCTATTGTACTGTTTTCCTTTTATGTGGCTTATGTGGTTATATATCTGAGTTGGCATTCCAGATAGGGCAGGGTTTAATATGTAAAACCTGATGTCTGAAGTCTTAAGCAGGTGGTAATCATTTAATATCTTAGTTATTCTTCAGTGTGCATGGATGCACTGGCTCCCAAGTGTCACAGGGGTCAGGAGCACTGATGGCATGCTTGTTAACATGGTCATCTCTTGCCATGTGCTGGGAATTCAGCCACCCTGAATCCTGGTCCCTGACCTGGAGGTCTGCTTGTGTGATGTGTAACGCAGGGTGCAGGTGTTACTTCCTACTTGTTACCTTTACACTCAGAAACCCGGGGGAGGTGGGATCAGTCATCAGCTCAGTACAGACCCATTGGTGTGGCTGCTGCTGGAGGGGGCTTGATGATTGAGAGCCAGAGCTGCTTAGTAAGACAGCTGGCCACAGGAAAGGCATCTGGGTAGAACCTGAACCACACAAGAGAGGCATACAAAAGCAAGATGTTCAAGGAAAGGGGGCTACCACCTCACCTACAGCCATGAATGGAAGAGACCTGGGGTCATAAATTTCCCTCATATGATTTTATTTATCCCATGTGACTAACTGAGTTAAAGCCATTTCCTTCTGCTTATTCCACTTAAAGAGGTAGCACCCTGTGGTGACCCTTAGCCCTCTCATCTGACTGACCTTGTATTTCCCTCTTTAGTTTATCGCTTGAGTTTGTGCAGCCTGGAGTCAGCAGGGGTATTTCTTTAAGGAGATCCCTGATATATATAAATTGAATTCTCTTGGACTCTTAACATCTTAGAAAATTCATTTCTAGCTTATGGCAGCTGAGGCACGAATTTTGGGGAGTCAGCAGTCACATTAAAAAATGAGGTTTTTCTCTTTTTTCCATTTTTTATTAGATATTTTCTTTATTTACATTTCAAAATTTATCCCCTTTCCTCATTTCCCCTCTGAAAATACCCCTACCCCATGCCCCCTCCCCCTGCTCACTAACCCACCCACTCCTGCTTCCCTGTCCTGACATTCCCCTACACTGGGGCATCGAGCCTTCACAAGGCCAAGGGCCTCTCCTCTCATTGATGTTCCACAAGACCATCCTCTGTTACATATGTGGCTAAAGCCTTGAGTCCCCCATTGTGTACTCTTTGGTTGGTGGTTTAGTTCCTGGGAGCTCTGGGGTTACTGGTTAGTTCATATTGCTGTTCCTCCTATGGGGCTGTAAACCCCTTCAGCTCCTTGGGTTCTTTCTCTAGCTCCTCCATTGGAGACCCTGTGCTCAGTTCAATGGATGGCTGAGAGCATCCACTTCTGTATTTGTAGGCACTGGCAGAGCCTCTCAGGAGACAGCTATATCAGGCTCTGGTCAGCAAGCACTTGTTGGCATCCACAATAGTATCTGGGTTTAGTAATTGTATGTGTGATGGATCCCCAGGTGGGACAGTCACTGATGGTCTTTCCTTCAGTCTCTGCTCCAAACTTTGTCTCTGTATCTCCTCTGATGGGTGTTTTGATCTTTGATTCTAAGAAGGACTTAAGTATTCACACTGTGGTCTTCCTTCTTCTGAGATTCATGTGGTCTTGAATTGTATCTTGGATATTCCGAACTTCTGGGCTAATATCCACTTATCAGTGAGTGCATACCATGTGTGTTCTTTTGTGGTTGGGTTGCCTTACTCAGGATGATATTTTCTAGTTCCATCCATTTGCCTAAGAACTTTATGAATTCATTTTTTAATAGCTGAATAGTACTCCACTGTGTAAATGTACTACATTTTCTGTATCGATTCCTCTGTCAAGAGACATCTGGGTTCTTTCCAGCTTCTGGCTATTATAAATAAGGCTGCTGTGGACATATTGGAGCATGTGTCTTTACTATATGTTGGAGCATCTTCTGGGTATATGCCCAAGAGTGGTATAGCTGGATCCTCAGGTAGTTCTATGTCCAGTTTTCTGTGGAACCACCAAACTGATTTCCAGAGTGGTTGTACCAGCTTACAATCCCACCAGCAGTAGAGGAGTGTTCCTCTTTCTCCAGTGATTATTTTGTTTCCACTTCTAAGGACAGAAGTATCCAGGTCTTTCTTCTTCTTGGATTTCATATGGTTTGTTAGTTGCATCCTAGGTATTCTGAGCATTTTGGGTAATATCCACTTATCAGTGAGTGCATACAATGTGTGTTCTTCTGTGACTGGGTTACCTCACTCAGGTTGATATTTTGTAATTCCATCCATTTGCCTGCAAATTTCATGAAGCATTCTTTTTAATAGATGAGTAGTACTCCATTGTGTAAATGTACCACATTTTTTGGGCCCATTCCTCTGTTGAGGGACATCTGGGTTCTTTCCAGCTTCTGGCTATTATAAATAATGAAGCTGTGGACATAGTGGAGCATGTGTCATTATTACATGTTGGAGCATCTTCTGGGTATATGCCCAGGAGTGGTATAGCTGGGCCCTCAGGTAGTACTATGTCCAATTTTCTGCGGAACTGCCAGACTGATTTCCAGCGTGGTTGTACCAGCTTGCAATCCCACCAGCAGTGGAGGAGTGTTCCTCTTTCTCCACATCCTCACCAGCATCTGCTGTCACCTGAGTTTTTGATCTTAGCCATTCTGACTGGTGCGAAGTGGAATCCCAGGGTTGTTTTGGTTTGCATTTCCCTGATGATTAAGGATGTTGAACATTTCTTTAGGTGCTTCTCAGCAATTTGGTATTCCTCAGTTGAGAATTCTTTGTCTAACTATGTACTCCATTTTTTAATAGGGTTATTTGGTTCTCTGAAGTCTAACTTTTTGAGTTCTTTGTATATATTGGATATTAGCCCTCTATCAGAGGTAGAGTTGGTAAAGATCTTTTCCCATTCTGTTGGTTGTTGTTTTGTCTTATTGACAGTGTCCTTTGCCTTACAGAAGCTTTGCAATTTTATGAGGTCCTATTTGTCAAGAATGAGTCTTTCTGTGCTTCCTCTGTTTATAGCTATACTATGCCAAAGAAGGGGCATACATACACTGATCAAAATAGTGATCCTTCCTTTGTAGGAAGGCAGGCTGGCTGCAGCCTGAATCCTTGATACTTCTATTAGGACATAGGCCAAACCTTTGCTTGTGCAAATGCCATGTGAAGACGTTGTGTGTGCGTGTGTGTGTGTGCGTGTGTGTGTGTGTGTGTGTGTGTGTAAGACTTAGTTCATAAAAGAGTAATAGGCCTCGCTTGAGCCCCCTGCCAGCTGAACTATTTACAATATGTTTTTGCAGTTTATTGCAGGGTGTTCCACACCAGGGTGAGGAAATTTTATTTGGATTAGGATCATAAGAGGCTGTGGTGACTAAACCAAGTTTAGGCTGAATATAGGTTAATAAAAAGCAGGACTTTTCCTGACGAACATCTGTGCTGAAAAGTTGTGTTTCCCAAGGCCAGCATACTAAATGGATTGTTTATTGGAACCAATAGATGAAGCTGTTGCTGGAAATGGTAGAGACCACAGTGAGTAGACCTTCCCCCATCATGAACGCTGCTTTTGATTCAGAGAAAAGCAGAAGCAGGATGCTGGTGCATGTAGGATTGCTTTGTGTGGAGCTGGACCAGGTGGCTCCCAGGCTCTGGCTGCGAGGCCATTCCCTGTGCAGTCAGTGCGAGAAGTCTCTGAGGCTAACATTTTGAGTAGTGGATAACAATGTTCTTGCTAAATCTTTCCATAGTGTTTTAAGTCTTGTAACTATTAAGTATTTATTTTAGGAAAATACAAATAGGTTTTAAAAAATTGAAATGCTCTTATAATTCTACCAAGTCACAATAACTATCACTTTATAGAATTTGGTAAATTAGCTTGTAGAATTTAATGTCATACTCGTCTTTTGTATGACACTTACTCTGATTTTGCTGACCTAGATTTCTATTTTATTTTGTGTTTTAGATTTCTTAAGACAGAATATAAACAAGAGGGCTGGGCCGATGGCTCAGTGGTTAAGAGCACTTGCTGCTGTTCCAGAGGACCTAGATCAACTCAGCACCCATACTGGGTAGCGCACAACTGCCTGTAGCTCCAGTTCTAGGGGGTCTAATGTTCTCTTCTGGGCTCTGTTAGAACTAACATGCAAATGAAGGACATCTATGTGTGTTTGTGTGCACACGTGCACTCGCACGCGCACGCACACACACACACAGAAATGAATCATTTTAAAAGATAGAAAACAATCTCTGAAGAGCTCCCTCTGAGTCATTTAACTCTCTGTGTACAATTTTCAGCCCTTCCTACCTGCGCACACTCTGTCTAAAGTTAACAGTCCACACTGTAGGGTTAGGCCAACTGAGTTGGAATCCCTCATTTGTAAAATATTTATTGGCTGTACAATTATTGACACATTTTTTGATGTCTTAAAAGCGCATTTTCTATTATAAAATGAAATAATTCCATCTGAGAGGATTACTATAAAACAATTTAGATGAACACATTAATGTTCAAGGAAAGTTAATTATTATTATTACATGGTACTAATATATGTGTAAGACATTTGAATATTTTTTAATATCATTGCTCACTCATCTTTTCATGTCTTTATTTCTAAAATTTAGGTCCTTAGAAATAAATCCTTTTTCATATTTTTATTGTCATATATTAATTATTCAAAATAATGGGCCTGTTGTACATAGTATATACTTTGGATATGTTCACTCTCCTGCTGGCCTCTCTTACTCCTCCGCAGCCCGTGTTTGAGTGGACAAAGCTGGTTGGTTGCCACTGCATTGCTGGACCCCAGTTTATTCACTTCCCTTCTGTCTTGGTAGTTTTCATTCCCTTATCATTGCTGTAGATAGTGCTGTAAAGACTACCTGTGTCTTTCATCTGGGATGATTCCCCAGGGTAGACATGTGCAAGTATCTTTTGGGGATAAAATATGTCTGTTTTGGGGGCTTTTGATTGGCAGATTTCCCCGATGAAAGGTTGTGCCAGGTGATGCTATGGCCCAAGTGGGCAACCTACCATACCTTCAGCACTTATTGCTGGCTAATGCTGTCATTTTATAAATAATATGAAGAAATATGTAAATATTGGTGTGCAGACTTGTTTTATATTTAAAACTCCTGATTATTCACACTCAGTGATGATTTGTGTTTTTATTGAAGACAACCCACTTGTCTCCCAGCTGCCCTTCTGTTTGTCTTACTGCTTGCAGGGATTCTTTACATAGTATAGTCAGTCAGTCCTGGGTTGTGTGTGTGGACATGCATGTATGTGTGTGTATGTGTGTCCTTTGCTGCTTCTCAATTGCCAACATTTGATATATAAAAGTTCATTTTGTGGGAACCAAATCTAGTTTTCTGGGGGCCAGATCTTTTACCATACTTAAGCTTTTCCATATGAAGACTGTATAAACATTTACCTTCTTGTCAGTGCTAGATTTGTAAAACTTTATATTGTGTGTTAAGCTTCTTTCTTTTCAGGATGTGTATTTTAGTTAGTGGTATGCAGTGGGCTTATAACTAGGTTTACTGCCCTTACCCTTGTTACAGTATCGGATTCACAGGTTTAAGAATTTATTATCTGTGGAGCCCTTCCTGTTTCTAACCTTCCCTATTTCCACCCTAAGTTCTACTAGTATCTTAAGTGGATTTCAGTATGTTCACAGTTTAATTGGGGTATGCATTGAGATCTTCACGGCATCGCATTATCTTCATTTATCTGACTCTTCCTTTATTCTTTGTAAATTTTATTGTTTTTTTTTAAATAGGTCAAAATATTTGGTTCTAAATTGACTTGATATGGGGTATTTTACAAATAGTTTTCAGTTGACTGTGTCTTGAGTTTCTCAGGGCCGCAGTCTCGTGGTGATCAGATGATCTCCTTTTTCTTCTTATGTGAGCTCCTTCGCTTGCTGGGACAGCTCCTCTTAGTTGGCACTGGCCAGCAGCTCTCCTGTCTGTCCCTTCTCACTTTTTTTGGCCAGGCCCTCTGGTGTGTTATGTCCACTGCTGGTTTGAGTCTTACGTTTCCTCCCATGACGTTTCTGCTGGCCCTGTGGCAGGAGTTGTTTCTTCGCAGTGTTTTGACCCACTCTGTGTGTCCTTGCCAGAGTGAGTACACAGACCTCTAGTCGGTTCACACTCATTGAGCACTACTATATTCATTTTTCTACATGGTGGGGTCAGAATGAGGTGTGATGAACACATTCTTGCTCTCGTGGATCCTCTAATAAGTGAGTGCTTCATAAGCATGTGTGAAGCTGCTTAGAAGCTGGTGGCTGATGCAGGCCTGCTGGATTTCCCCCCTCATCAGTGAACAGTTTCTCTGTGTAGTACCACTCCTCTCATGAAGTGAGTTACAGGAACAGCGATCACCAGTTCACATCCTTGATAGAACATCCCTGTGGCCTGGAAGCAGAAAAAGAGGCAACATCTAGAACAGGGACTATTTCTCAAAAAGGTATTTTCCTGGTGTTTCTGAAATCTTAGTGCTGTGTGTGTCCTGGCCTTGAGTTTTAGTGTCCTCTCTCTTTCCTCGGGACATGTGTGTCTGTGTGTATCCATTTCTCTGATGACACTGCTGCTGAGTTGGAGGATGGCCCCTGTGTGCCAGGGTGTGGTGGTTGCAGGTGACCTGCTATACTGGATGAGGGCACGAAGAGGCATTGCCTGCTCTGCCGCAGAGAGAATCATGCTGAGGAAAGGCCCTGTCCTGCTCTCTTTTTAGAGTGATCTCTCCAGCCCTTTCACTTGTGATACAGCTGATCTAGCCACCCCGGGGCCATGGCAGCAAGGGGCCTTTTCATGGAGTCTTCCCACCTTAGACAGCATTCCACTTGGTCTCCCTCTGAAGGAATAAAGGGTAGTGTCTGGATAGCCTCTATTTCCAGTTTTTATCCAGATCTTTACTGTGACTATTTACTTAATTTTTTTTCTTATTCAAATAATGAAAGTAGAGAACAAGGTTGTATCTCAGTTGTAGGTACTTGCTTATCTATCATACACAAGACCCTGGATTCTGCTCCAGCATGACATATACACCATTTGTCAACCAATGAGAGTACCTAGCCGTCTCTCAGTAACTTCCTTAAGCCTCATCTGACCTATATTTAAAATCTATTCCCTGAGGCAGTCAGCTTCCTGTTTACCAGTCACTGAAGAAGATACAGGTTTTTTTCTTCATTTTCATTTTTATTTAGTTTGTTTCTGTCCTGGTCCATCCTGCAGGGAAGTCAGGCAGGTAGTCATTCCCCCCAGCCCTAGCATCTCCACTCTCCTGGCATCCTTACTACTGCTGAGGCTACATCTTCACCAACAGCCTTTGCTGGCCTCTCTTCTGGGACACTGATCCAGCATCATGGCTCCAGGCCTTGGCTGCTCTCCGAGATCCTTCAGTCTTCTAGCGTCCATGCTACTTAAACTCATAAGATGTGGAAGAGTCACACATTACCAAGCACAGCTGACATCTTGTGATACAACCTTTGCCTCTTGTGGACCACAGCTTTGCCCTTAAGGAAATGCTTCCCAGAAGATTTCAACTCAGTGGTGCTGGTCTGTTGTTAATCATAGCTGATTCTTCAGTCACAGCTAACCAGCATCAATATTTCCAGTAAAGGTTTTACTTCAGTCTCTTGTTGATCACAATTGATCCTTCAGCCCCAGCTGATCATAGATCATTTTATATTAAGATCCCCTGGGATCTTACAAAATGCCTCACGAATGGCCCTGATAAGTCTTTCAGGGATTCTCAGTTTCCCTCTGGAGCATCACAGGCCAGGCCTCCATCATCTGCATTTCTCTCAGGAGTGTTTTCCTATTCCTACAGAACAGCTCACTAAAAGCTCTGAGAACTCAATGGCTTTTCCAGGCGGAAGTCCAAACACTTCCACAGTCCTCTCAAGAAATAACATGAACAGGTCTGTCACAGTAACAGCCTACTCCTAGTACCAATTTCTGTGCTGGCTTGGCTTTCTATGGCTGTAATAAACACCACACCATGATCAGATACAACCTGGGGAGGAAAGGGCTTACTTTATCTCATAGCTTAGAGTTCATCATGCCGGGAAGTCAGGGGAAGGAGCCTGGAGACAGGCAGTAAAGTGGAGACCATGGAGAAAAGCTCTGCCTACTTCCTTGCTCCTCATGGCTTGCTCAGCCTGCATCTTAATGTAACCTGGACCACCTGCCACAGGGCTGCCATGGCCTGCAATGGGCTGGGCTCTTTCACATCAATCACTAATCTAGACAGAGGCCGCTCAGACTTGTGTACAGGCCAAGCCGGCCAAAACTAATCCATTTCTGTGTGGGAGTGGAGGAAGGGGATGATGTGGGTGTGGTTTGGTTTGGTTTGGTTTTCATGACAGGGTTTCTTTGTGTAGCCCTGGCTATCCTTGCTGGACTTGCTCCACAGATCAGGCTGGCTTCAAACTCAGAGATTTGCCTGCCTCTGCCTCTCGAGTGCTGGGAATAAAGGCGTGCTATAGCCTTCACTTGGCTCTCTCTTTCTCTCTTTTTTTTAACCTTCTTTTTCCTTTAATGAGTTATTTATTTTTATTTTATGTGCATTTGTGTTTTGCCTGTATCTGATCCCCTGGAACTGGATTCACAGATAGCTATGAGCTGCCATGTGGGTGCTGGGAATTGAACCCAGGTCCTCTGAAACAACAGTCAGTGCTCTTAAACCTTTGAGCCATCTCTCCAGACTTTAACCAGTTTTTCTTTACTTAGATGAATAATTTATCTAGTTTGCCCTATTTTCTGGACATGTAATTGTTAATTTGGGATTTACTTGTTTTAAATTCAGTTCAAGTTGATTGAACTCATTGTTAAATATAAAATGCTGGAGAGAGAGAGAGAGAGAGAGAGAGAACAGAGACAGAGAGAACAGAGACAGAGAGAACAGAGACAGAGAGAGAGAGAGAGAGAGAGAGAGCAGAGCAGTGGCTTCTCCTCTGGTGTCAGGGAGCCCAGCGTTAGTATTTCATTACACCAATTACAGCACCATGATGCACTGTACCTCTTTCTTTCTCACCCTAAGGCCACCCTCCTCACACTCTAGGCACATGCATGAAAATGGTCAAAAGGAGGTGGTCAGGGGCCACCTTCCAAGAAGGGAAAGGAAAGCTCCTGACAGGAACCTCATCTGCCACATCTGCCCCTCTGGCCAGGTTTGTGTAACATGTAGCAGCTCCAAGAGCAGCTGTACAGTGTGGCGGAGTTCCCATGTCCATCATTTTAAAAGCCCAAACATGGAAGTTCCAACCCAATAAACTCTAGTATTTCTCTAACGTCATATGCCTTTGAGATCCCTGGGGTCTTGTTTTAATGCAAGTTTCTGGGCATCTCCTCCCAAAATCCCTTCTCTCTTGGCCTGAGTTGCATCCTAGGCATCAGAATTTCAACGGATGACCCTGATACAGATGCTTCCCATAGCATACCTGGAGGAGAGAGCACTGAGCTCCCTCTCCTGACCCCTCTTAACTCTCAGAAATCTATCTTGTTCCTCATTCCACACAACATCTGGGCTTAGTTCCTGTCCAGTGGGAGACTACTCTCCTGCCATCATCTTCCTGTCCCTCTGCCTGCTTACCCAGCCTCCATCCATTATTCTTGATACCTGAGTTCCTGTTAGATTCTGTAGCTCTAAACAGGTCACCTTCTAGGAGGAGGCTGTCTGAAGCTCCTGAGGGCACCAAGGGGTTGCTTCTCAGTCTACATTGCTAGACTTAGCTTGTGCTTAGGGCTTAGTTTTCAGTTCAAAGCAAAACATGGTAGCATCATTTTTATTAAGATTAAGGGATGCAGTATGATGGTTCAGTAGGTAAAAGGCCTTTTCTGCAAACCTCACAGCTTAATTTGACTCCTAGAATCTATGTAAAGATGGAACAAGAAAACTACGTCTACAAGGTTATCCTTTGACCTCTGACTCTTGCACCGTAGCGCTTACACACCTACATAAAACACACATCATACATACATGTGCATGGTCACACATAGAAACAACAATAATAAATAAAATAAAGATTTTTTTTTTAAGATTAAGAAGCGGAACACTAACAGAAATAACAAAAGAATGCACCAAGGTTGTTAAGTGCTGAAAAAAGTTTTGGTTTTTATTTTTCCAATTGTTATTTTGGGAACCTTTCTGTAGACTCTTTTGAAAGCTCTACTGTAAAGTAGAAAGTTGACAAATGTCTTTCTTAAATCACAGATGTGAAGGAATAGGAAACTTGGGTGTCAGGAATAGAAAGAGAAGAACTGTTGTGTGTCCCGGGACTTTATAAAGACAGAGGTGTAGTTTCGTCAGTATTTACCTTCTCAGAGACTTCATTTCTGCGTAGGGAGAGGCTGGCCCAGTCTCTCACCCTGGAGCTCTTGAGTCAGCCCTTCCATCTGTCTCCAGGACACATACCTCCTCTTCTTCCCTGTAGGCTAGGTGCCCCTGCTCTGTTCTTCAGAGTTCTTGACCTTACACAGTGAAACTCCATTACCAGTGTGTGAAGTATGTGGTAGAGTGACTTGTAGAATATTCTGTAGATGGAACCTGGTTGACCATCACCTTTCACTTGACTAGTGTCTAGTGCCTTGCACACAGGGTGTTCAGGAACTATCTGTTCAATAGTGCAAGAAAGTGTAGTGGACTCTGTCCCACCATTTTGCTCACAGCTCAGCCTCTTAATGACAAATCACCTGTTATACGTTTACAGTGCTTAGCGATGGTCCTGTTCTGACAGGTGACTTTGTTGTGCAGACAACACAGAGTGCTAATCACCAAACCAGGGTGAGCATGTCACTAGGTGATAACATCTTGTGAGCCCACAATTGCATATGTGGTCTATTTTTGTCTGACGTCAGTAATGGGGTCCATGGCTGTATTTTACTGCACTGTAGTGATTTACTACTTAGGGACAGCTAAGAAATCCTTTTTCTAACCAAATGGCCATAGGCTGCTGTGTTTCTTGGTCCTTAGTTGGCTTACTGCTGGCACTGTGTCCTGAAGTCTATAATCTACCGCTTTTGTTCAGCTCAGCATCTCTTGAGTATTGAAGGTGGCCCCACTTCGTTCCTCTTAAACGTTCATCATATCTGTAAAAACTGTGCCCTTCGAGCTCAGAGAATCGTCAAAGACTTTTGATTTGTTCTAAATGGCGTATTCTTCAGTTAACAATTGTCTTTCTTGCTCAGATGAATAATGAAGGTAAATGTTAACAATGAATCCCACTAGGCTAGGCAAACAACTCTTGGTATCCAGGTTTACCTAAAGACCATGGCCATAAGGACATTCTTCCACGTGTTCTTCATCAGAGTGTTGAGTGTTGTTCTTTTTTTTTTTTTTAAGGGTTCAAAGATTTCTTTTTTTTTTAAATTGGGTATTTACTTCATTTACATTTCCAATGCTATCCCAAAAGTCTCCCCCAACCCACTCCCCCACCCACCTACCCCCACTTCTTGGCCCTGGCGTTCCCCTGTACTGAGGCATATAGAGTTCTTGTTGGAAAGCTGCACTGGCTGCTCAGAGTGCTCCTCAGCACTGCCGCATCCTCACTGCTCCTCAGTTAGCACTGCCACATCGCATCCTCACTGCCACTCCCTCACTGGGAGTGAAGGACTGATGCTCAGTGAGTTCTGAAATGCTGAAGGATGTGTGGAGCCAGGCCCAGAGAGAAGAGCAGTAGCTCAGTCCTGACTCAGCAGTCAGATGTAAAAAAGGACTCAGTATGTTCAGGACCAGAATCTTCACTCGTTTAAATACATGGCTGTCGGGGTCTTTGTTGATGTCTGTGACCGATGTTACCACCAAAGGCCACGCCAGTGTCTGTGGTCTGTGCTGCCACCTGAAGCCATGTCATGTGTGTGGGCTGTCCTGCTATTGGGGACCATACTGATCTGAGTGTCCTGCACTGCCACCCGAGGCTGTGTTGATGTCTGTGGTCTGGGCTGTCTCCAAATGCCTTGTCTGAGTGTGGTCCTACTGCACCTGGGCCCATAATTCATCCTCCTGCTGACTGTGTTGAGCAAGAAGGCTACTTTTGCAGTAATCTAGATGACTGCAGACATATAATTGAGAGGAAGGGACAGGGAAGGCGTCTGTGACAACCTCTATCCTATTCCTCCCGCCTCCATCAAAGCATCAGTAGAAGCCATGAAAAGAACTCTTCAGAAGTGATAGAGATGCTGAAGTGTAGCTCTTCACAGTTGATGGCAAGAGGAGGACTTGGTCCTATTTACAGGGCAGTCTGCTGAGAGTTTGCCCATCCAGTGAGTATATAGATAACACAGATTGGACTTGTTTATTTTTATTTTTCTGTTTTTTATTTTTACTTTTTTGTGGGGTCATAAGAGTGTGGTGAGGGGACATGGAAGGACTGGGAAGTGAGTGTGATCTGGTTGCATGATGTGAAATTCCCAGGGAATCATTAAAAATGTTATGTTGGAAAAAAAAAAGTGTTTCTTATATTAATAAACTTGCATGAGTATAAAAAAATAAATAAAAATAAAATGCTTGGCTGTGGGTGGTCCCACTGAGCAGATTGGGTAAGGAACTAAGAGAAGCTTCACTGTTTTAGTGGAAACAGTTTGGCTAACAATTCCCTTTTGCAGAACTCTTTTTAGGGTCAATACTCCCTCCCAAACTACTTCTCATAGGTTTAACCTTTGTGCCTGAGCTTCGGCTTTGGAGGGTCCATTTTATGGAAAGGTTGTAAATATCTGGCCATTATATCTCAAAGGAAAACAGCAAGGTTGTACGGTTATTGAGTGTAGGAAATATATTTAAGAAGAAATAGTTAATTATTGAGGGGGAACGCTTAAGAATAGGGTAACAAAGCAGAAAAGGTCTTAGGTTCAAAGAAAATCGGTGATTGAAAGCATTATCTGGGGGTCTCACTTAGTGGTGGCATTAGCTTAGTGTATAAACAACTCTTACTTATATTTTCACGAGGGCTGAGGGGCACTTGATTACCCTTTGCTGAATGCTGACTCTAAATGCAAACCAAATGCTGCTTGGTGAACTGCCGTGGTAACCATACTGAAACACTTCATTCTGGCAGCAGTGCATCTGAAGGGAAGAGGTTTAATTTGGTCCTACCTCTTTCAGAGCAGACTTTGTCATTAAGTATTATAGGAGAGGAAAAGGGGGTGGGGGGGAGGAAGGAACCGGAGACTTAGTAAGTTCTGCAGCTGTTATTTTAAATCTCTATGAAACATTTTATCTTTTCACCCAAAGTGATTGTAGATAATCATCTACTCCTGATTGATGTCCTGCCTCTCATCAGTTGACTTCTCATCAAGAACTAACAATATGCATAAGAATTGTTGCCCCAGTTGATAGAGATGCTGATGAGAAGACTGTATGAGGAAGTTTGAAGAAGGCTGCCAGCCTGGGAAATATTAAAACCTCACTTAAATTAGAAATTCAATCAATTGAAACATGGAATGTTAGTAGAAATGAAGACAAACATGGCTATCACAAGAACAGCTATTTAGTAAAAGATACACAGTCATTAGCAAGGCAGAAAAGACTGTCTCCTGCCTCTGAATTAAGTTATATTCTATTGAACTCTGAGATTTACTAACCAAAAGTTATACCACTTCCCAGGAACACACACAAATTCATTAACTACCTGTTCTTAGCCTCTCCATAAAAAACCCCAGTGAGAACACAGTGTCAGGCTGTGGAGTTTGGCTTATGATGTCAAACAGTGTCTGCTGTCAGTGACAATGAGGTGTATTAGCTCGGCAGGCAAGTTGACATCTACAGAAAATGTGTGTTGTTTAGTTAATGACTTTAGTCTTCCTACCAAATGCTGAATCACAACTGTCAGTTGCCTGGATTGGCTCATCACAGTTTCACTTCACTTAATTCCTTTGGCAGTGAATATTAAAAAATAAAGGGTATTTAGGATGTTGATGACCAGGATAGAGCGAGAGCCTTGTGGTCCAGTTGGCGATCTGAGAAAGGAAAGGACATTTATTGATTACATGTGTGTTCAGAGCCCTGTGATTCTCGGAGTAGAAGGCCTCTAAACATCTTGATGAAACTGAATTTCTGAGGAAGCCTCTTGCACATCAGAAAAGGGAAGACCGTCCCAGGGGTTAATTGCTGTTCTAGAGACTATACTGTCAGGCTGGAAATAGGGATGCTGGCTAAATCTGCCTCACAAGTTCAGGTTACAATGACAGACAAATCCAACACTTTCACAGTGTGTGCCCTGGGCTCCTGACACGCACTGCCAGCATCAGGCTTTCTCCTCTGGGACCCTGAAAGCTCCTCTCACACCTGTGGAACTTTCTGTGTGTGCTACACAGGGGATGGGTCTGAGAACTTGATTTGCCTTCTTATGATTTTGTAATCTGCTAAGCAAGTGTGTGGGTGTCTTCCCTTCATTCAGTGGGATTTTTCATCTTTATGAAAACGAGTCTTTGGAGCATTTACTAGAGAATTTTCCATAAAGCAGAGAACTAAATACTATACCAGATGATTCCTGCTGAGACCCTAGTTGATTGCATAGCTCCTTGTTTATAAAATCAGCTGCTAGGACTTGTTGTTTAGAGCAGGCTTCTCGAACTTCGTTAACCTCCATTGCATGAAAAGTATCACTATATAGAAATGTCATAGAAGACATAGTTATTTCTAATTGAAATTCATCTACTTCTATACTGATAGATTCACTTTAAGATGTGCAAAATGCCAGTTGTAAAATAACGAATTGGGGTTGTACTTAATTAGCATGTTTGCAGTGGGTTCTGTTCTCACAAGAGACAGACAGACAGACACACACACACACACACACACACACACACACAGAGGGGGTGAGAGAGGGGGGAGGGAGGAAAGGAAGAAGGAAGGGAGGAAGGGAGAGAGACAGACAGACAGACAGACACAGACACTATCAAATCTAAGCTGAAGTCTTGTTTCCTCCCTCATGTCTGGGATAGCCACATGCTAGGGTTGAAGCCGTGGTTTTTATGATTGTGTAAGTGTGAAGGGACGTTGACTTGGGCTTTGTGAAGTGCTTCACTTTCATGTAAATTGTTTACCCTGTTGCTTTACCAACACCCCAAACTAAGCCCGTTGGCTGGCGAGCTTCCTTCAGTCCCTTCACGTGATGCTTTAGTGTGTGAAGTGCAAGCTGAGTGGCTGAGGAGGGCTGCTTTGGAATTCTAGGGAGCTCATTTTAATAGTTACCAAAGCACCACTTAATTAAGCCCCTTGATAGTCACCATCTTTGTGCTGAGTGCTTTTGATGAAGTGAAACCCTTTGTGCCTCCACAAAGTGTCCTCAGCACTAGCAGGGACAGGAGTCCAGAATCCAAGCATGGCTGGTTACCAGGGATACTTCCCTGAGAGGAGAGGAGACTTGAGGCACAGTTGCTTGTGCATAATTGAAGCTTTGTATCAAGAAAGTAGAAGTTACCCAGTATTGTTGCAGAGGCAAAAACTGCATCTATAGGTAAGTGTGTTGAGGACTTTGCTTTAGACTGGGTGTGTATGAGGGCACAGTGCCCCAAGGGGTCAGTCAGGTAGAAATAGCTTTTTGTCACTAGATTTGGGGCTAACATTCTCCAGAGAGAGATTAGATTAACAGTAACATTTTCTAATTTCCCTCCTAACACTTTGTCATTCTTTGATTTGGGAGTTTTCTTTCTCTCCAGTACTCCAGATTCTCATACGTCTTCAGGAATGAAGCCCTGAGCTCTGTTTACACGGCTGCCCCTGGCACAGACACACTGCTGAGGCCTGTAAGGGTGTCCCAGAGGCCATTTCCCTGAGCTCTCCACTGCTGCCATGCTTGCCTTGCTGAGCGCCCACCCTGCCACTGAGTTACTATTTCACCATTTTCCTAAGCAAGCTCTTCAGACCTGGAATTGTAGACTCTCTGCCTTGATGGGCTGAAGGCAAGGCAGCTGTTGGTCAGGACCACCATCTCCACTTGGAGCACAAGTTGAGTGCTGTTGGCAGATTGCAGGTCCTCAAATCCGTGCATGAATCAAGGGCCCAGTTCCTTCTGCTGGCTGCTGTGCTGCTCTTCTTAGTGCCCAGAAACCACCTGGAGGTCTTTGGCAGGTGGCCCTCAGCAACAAGTCTGAGCGGGTGTTTGCTTCCTCAGGTCCGTCAGAATGTGCTTGTGATTCTAACACAATTAAACATTTTAATTCTAGGGGACATAATTTGAAATCTCTCCCCAAAGGAGGCAGGCAGACAAGTGAACCTTGTCAGTGGTATGCTTGTGAACAGGATGCCCTGGCCGCTGAGTCTGACTCGTGGGGATGCAGTTGGGCCTCAGTGGTCCCCTATACTCCTGGCAGGTGGCTGAGGGGAGCTGCAGCTTGCTCTCTTAAAGGGAGAGCATGGAGTTCTCCAGCTGAACACCCACTCCACAGCAACGGTGGGCTAGGCCCCCAGGAGTGGGGCTGTCACTCTTCCTTGGGGTTTCTCAGGCACCTGCTTACAGTGCCACACCTCTGGGCCTGGATTGAACAGGTTCATGCTTGGTTGGCAACATTGATTTTATGTTTATTTGTGAAGGGACAGAATATAAGATTACCAAATAAAATATGATTTCAAAAGTTATTAATGAAAGAATATATTACATTCACTTTTAATGAGATCCTGGTGTTGCAAAATGATTCCGTGTAATGAATCCCAGGAAATCAATGTGAAGTTTAATTGCAGCGACAGCCACGTTGTATAGGGACATTACTCTGCTCGGTGTTACTAATGCAATTCATCAACCTTCTCTTCCGCTCTCCTTAAATTAATTGCTTTGATGGAGTCAGTAAATATATTTATTGTTGGCTTGTGATCCTTTCTAGAAAGGTCTTAGAGATCCAAATTCTATCATAGTAATGAGTGGTTGCTTTCATTTTTCTGTGTGTTACCATTTGTACATTCTAAAGCCCCAATTCTATAAACTTTTCATTGTTACTTCTTTCTAAAATCATTTTCATTTCCTTTGTTAGCCTTTTGTAAACCATTTTCTGTGTCTTCTCAGCTTATTAGATAGAACTGTATGTGAGTCAGAA
Organism: Mus caroli; assembly: GCF_978045245.1. Taxonomy (NCBI): domain Eukaryota; kingdom Metazoa; phylum Chordata; class Mammalia; order Rodentia; family Muridae; genus Mus; species Mus caroli. The sequence continues at coordinate 59,020,460 of NW_028227268.1, forward strand.
ATCTGAAGTGTTTTCTGTCTGCCTCTCTCTCTTCCTCCTTCCCTCTCTCCCTTTCCTTCCTCCTCTTCTTCCTCCTCCCTCACCCTCCCCCCTTCCCTCCATCCCTCCCTCTCTCTGTTTTCCAGACAGGGTTTGTCTGCGTAGCCCTGGCTGGCTGTTCTGGAACTCACTCTGTAGACCAGGCTGGCTTCAAACTCAGAGATCTGTCTGCCTCTGTCTCCCAAGTGTTGGGATTAAAGACATGCATCGCTGCCCATCTGAAGTTTTCTTACGCTTGTATACCCTTTTCAACTTTAAACAAGGCAAAGTCTTCAGGCTTTTTGTTTGTTTTTGACAGTTCATTGATTATAGTACTTTGTCAGCTACTGTGATGGTAGCTGACACAACAGTCGTTTTCAAGGCCTGGAATCACCATGGAGTTGTCTTTGGAGCATAAGTCATTACAGAACCAGAGCTAAAAAACTGCTCCCAGAATGTTTCCTTCGAAATAAATGTTGTCTAAATGCTGAGCCTGCTGTACTGTCCCAGGTCCTGCCAGGTGCTAGCTGCTGCCACGCCGTCATGTGCACCTGTTGTGACATGCAGTGCCATGTCTGGGGGACAGGTAGACTGTCCCCCAAGCTGAGGGATTGCTGAGTGCCTCTAGTGTCTGACCAGCCTCCTTTGTTCCTTCAGCTCTTGACCTACCTGTCTCTGTAGCCCTCATAGAGCCCTGCCCCCTCACCCCTGCCCTGGCTCCTCTGCTCTGTAGTCCTTTGCCTGCCATGGGAATGTCAGATGCTCACTGCATTTGCACCCACTGTGCCAAAGGAAGGGCCTCTTGCCCAAGAGGCGTGCTGTTAGAGACTCTCCTTTGAGGGATGCTTTGATGAAGTCAGCAGATATATTCATTGTTGGCTTGTCACCCTTTCTGGAAAGGTCTTAGAGGTTCCAAATTCTATCACAGTAATGAGTGATTGCTGTCATTTTCATAAGTTGATTCTCTGAGGTGCTTGTTCTAGTCACAGAAAGCTGGCTGGCATAGACAGTATTCTTAGCCCATATACTTGTTTTACATTTCAAATTGACATGGAACACAGCTAAAGAAAAATAGAAATTTAAGAGACCACACTGAGGAGATTGCCTAGTAAACAAAATATTTGCTCCGCAAGCCAGGGGACCTGACTTCCGATGCCCATTCCCCAGGTAAAAGTGGTCGTGACGGTGCATGCCTGGGGTCCTGGCACTGGAGGGAAGAGACAAGAAGATCCCCAGGGCTTGTTGGCCAGCTGACTTGTGAGTCTCAGGTTAAATGGGGAAGCCTAGCTCAAGAAAAAGGCAAGGGAGGGGTGGAGAGAACACTGGGAAGTGAGGAAGACACTGTACGTCAGCCTGTGGACTATATATGTGCATGTATCTGCACGCGCGCGCACACATACACACACGCACACACACAGGGAAACTGTATGTGATCCAGGTATTAGGAAAGGGCTTGTCCATATGGTAAAACTGAAGGACTTCTGTAAGCCCCTGATGAGACTAGACTGATGGACAAGCTGTAGGCGATAGATACCATTTCCTTCTCTAGCATGTACCCTAGGAGGCAGTAGTCCCACCCCATTCCCTTCCTGTAGCATCTCATGTAACTTTCAGGAGTGCACCTCATCTCCATAATTCTAATCTCCAAGCCTGTGGATCTTCCATGCTTTCCCTCAAGCTGTGATGATCTGAGGGTTTTTATATGTACCTTCTCGGGGCACACACTGCTTATGATTTCTGTCCCCTTTGCCCTGTGCTCCTGTCTCCCAGTGTCTCCTCTGAGCTCCTGTTTTGTGCCTTGTCTACTTTCCATATGTTTACCCCACCACTCCCTGACCCCCTACCCCCGTGCCCTGCGGTTCCTCAGAAGCAGCACATTTCCTGATGTACAGCTCATCGCCTGTGCACTGCTGTACTCTGCTGTGGTCTCCTCCATGCTGCCTGTGTGCAAACACTCTCCTTCCTCTTCCTTGTTGTCTTCCCCCCTCTCCTGCACACGGCGTTCTGACAGTTCTCTAATGCCGTACAACCCTAGTGTTCCCATTGCTCATTCTCCCTGTGCTCATTTACAGGGGATCAATGTGGTCACTTGGTAGATGGTTTCCCTGTCCCTGCTTGGCCTGGAACTGGACTTCACAGTGGGTCTCCTTCCTGCATAGACTCCCAGGGACTCTCAGCTGGCTACCAAATGACATAAAGGCCAGTCTGGCAGCTGCTAGCTTCCCTCCTGTGCCTCCAGTACATACTCCTCTCTTCTGGCCATGGTGACAACACTGAGGATAGAGCAGGAACTATGCCCACGGGACTCTGCTCTTCATGGAGCTTACATTTCTGGGAGGAGTCACTGTGTGGTGAGTGCCGGTAGGAAACAGAGGATGATCTTGGGAATGAGCTTCTGGACTGGCCTGCTGTAGATGAGATGGCCAGAGATGGTCTCCCTAAGAAGGACATCTTAAATGGAACCCAAAGAAGGAGAAGGAGCTAGCTCAAAGAGGGAGAGAGCAAGGACCCTGAAGTACATAGCTCCACGTGACTGGGCAGTGGTGAGCCAGCAGAGGAGCATTGGACGCGCTTTAGTACAGCCAAGGAGAGTTTGAGCGTTATTGCAGGTACAGTTTTAACCACTTCCATTGGAGGTGAGGTGCTGTGATCCATGCCCAGCTCATTCCAGAGAGAAGCACTGTGGGATCCGGAGACTAGTCAGGGAGGAAGCTCCAGTAGTGATGGATTGGACTAGATCAGGGTGTTAGAGTTTCTGGTTAGAGTAGACAAGAAGTTTGTTGTGGGCTTTCCTGTGTACTCACTGAAAGATAGGCAGAAGAACAATAGCCTTTGCCCTCCAGAAAATAGCATCTTCTCTTCCCCCAGTCACAGCAACCAAAACTAGCTCCAAGCCTGGGAAGGTAGTCCTTTCAGCAGTGGGAAGACCCAATTTTACTTCCAGAATCTAAAAAAAAGAGAAAAAGCCTGACATGGTGGACTGAGTAATCTGAGTACTGGAGAGGCAGAGACAAAAAGGTCCCTGGGGCCTCATGGGCCAACAGCTTAGCCTAATTATCAAATCTTAGGCCGTGGTAGAACATTGTCTCTAAAATACACGTTGTCTCCACCTATAATGAAGCAACAGAAGAGGTTGTCTTCTGACCTTCAGTGCATGTGTGCACCTGCACATTCAGACACACAGTGTCTTCAGACAGTGCCCGTGTTCCCCGGGTACAAATGTGTTGGTTTGAAAGACATCATCCACGTAGAACACACAGCATCCCCATCTCCCTATTGTGTTGTGTATCCGATCACACTCTCCACTTCTCCCTTCTCCATAGTGCAGTGCTAGCTTGAAGCTTTCCTGATTAGCTCACCATTGAAGAATTTTCTGGGGACTTCTTACTGCTTACCTCCATGCCTCTCTTAGACTCTTCTTAGCTCTGTAAACTCAAAGAAGTAAAAACACCAGTGCCTCCCAAGGAGCAGGGACCTCATTGCTAGTGTGAGCCATATGGCTCCACTTGCACACTGATGGTGGCTATGGTGCCACCATCTTTATTCCATTATGGCCCCATGAACTTCTGTTACAGGCAAGGCCTCTGCTTCTATTGTCTGGAGTTTACTGCAAAGTTCAAGCCCTACTGTTTGCTGTTGTGTGGTACTTATACTAAAAAGGTGTCCTACCTCTCTCGGTTTACTTAGAACACTGAGCACAGCTTTATCTTTTATAGTTGCCAGTATTGGTATATTATTGCTTGCAAATTGCTAGTCCATAAATATTTGTTGAATGAATGAGCGAACGATGAATCTGGAAGACCCTTTTTATTTTCCTACCTTTAAGTCTAATGGAGTTTAAAAGGAAATATTTTTATGTATTCTGTATCTACAACTTTTAAATCAGAAAAGTGCATATTTTAAAAAATATATTACATTTTGTGTGTGTGTGTGTGTGTGTGTGTGTGTGTGTATACATGCATATACGTGTATATGGTATGTATGTGGCCGTCAGAGGACAACTTATAGGAGTTGGTTCTCTCCTACCATATGGGTCCTAAGGTTTGAATTCAGGTTGGCAGGTTCGGAGCAAGATCTTTTGCCCGTGGAGCCATCTTGCTAGCCAGAATGTAGAGTTTTGGGTGTAAGAATATCCACCCAGAGTTTGTGCTGGCATCATCGTCTGCTGTGTGGGAGATGGCTCCTGTGCCCCATGCCTTCCCCTAGAAGTCCAACTACTGACCAGCATCTCTGTCTGTATTGCAGCTCTTGTGGTAAGCACCACTTCAGCAGGCTTTGCACTGGCTCCAGGCCCTTTCGACTGGTCCTGCTTCCTGCTTACATCCCTTGGAACCGGCCTCGCATCCTGTGCTGCCAACTCCATCAATCAGGTCAGTTCTCCTCTGAGCCAGGTGATGCTGTTGTTACTAGCTAGCTTTGTGTTGGAAGGACTTCCCAGATCCTGTGCCCTACTGGAGAAACATCCTGAACCCACAGAGGTGGCCTGTGGAGGTCTCGATTTGGTTTGGTTTGGTTTGGTTTGGTTTGGTTTGGTTTGGTTTGGTTTGGTTGGTCTGGTCTGGTCTGGTCTGGTCTGGTCTGGTCTGGTTTTTGAAACAGATGAGTGCAGCAGGCTATATGTACTTGAAATAGCCACGATTTCTTGGGTTAAAAAATATTAAAAAGTGCCCAAACTTTGTGTTCTCTTTATTTCAGAAACCTTTTCTGGAATTCGTCATGATTATATGCTGTTGATATAGCTTTATTTCTTTCTATTTTACTTTTATTTTATTTGCCTGTCTTTAAAAAAAAAAAATCAAGGTCTAGCTATGTCACCATAAAGGGATTTAATTAAACACACTCTACAGGGTCCTTCTACCACTGTCTCCCGAGGCTAGTATTAGCAATTTGCCACCTTATACAGCTTCTGCATTTTAAGCCTCTACTATGCAAAACACAGTATTTCAAATATTTCATTTTTGTTAGTTTATGTGTATGTGTCTGCATGTGGCTATGTGCCTGTGAGTACAGATGACTAGGGAAGACAGAAGCGGCACATCTCCTAGTGCTAGAGTTACAGGTGACTGTAATCTGCCTAACCTGGGTGTAAGAAGATGAACCCAGTCCCTCTGGAAGAGCAACACATGCTCTTGACTTCTGAGCCATCTCTCCAGCTCCAGGATGTTTGAAAAGAACATTACCCAGCTTTTTGAAAAAATCCCAGTAGTTCAGCACTAGTGTTTACTTGGTATGTACAGCCAGATTATATCATAGAATTAATAGTCAAGTATTATTTTTAATGGATCATTTTTCTTCTTGCTATTTTAAGCACCCAGATGGTTCTCTGAAATAGTTTTTTCCTTTGCCTGGCCACTGTGGTGTGTCCCAACGTTGTGGGTTTTTTTCCATAAGATACTCTAGTGAAAAAGTCTTGGCTAAAACTTAAGGAAAATTGCCTCATCACCAGAACACCCAGGAGCAGTTGGCACAGCTTTCAAACAGGAATCTACATTACCATCAGGAACCAGCTCGAATGTTCATCGCATGCCGTACAGAAGAAGCTAGTCTGTAAAATATGGGGAGGTCATTTGATTATGCTTAAAATCATGTGCCTCCAGAAAATATTATCCACTGTTTGGAGGATGTTATTTGTTTCAAATAGGGTTTCTTATTGTTATTGCTTTTGACACAGAGTCTCCCAGTGTATTTATACTAGCCTGGAACTCACTATGTAGACCAAGTGGGCCTTACAGAGATCTGCTTGCCTCTGCTTCCTGAGTGCTTGGACTAAAGGAATGTGACACCACACACACTGGCCTGTTGTTTATTTTAATGTCAGAATAATCTTATAGCAAGGCCAGCATCAGGGAGGATGACGTAGTTCTCAAAAAAAAAAAAAAAAAACCAGCAAAGCTGCAGTCTGCAGTGAGGCTGAGGCACTTGAGCCGTTTCTGCTGACTTCCATGAAGGAGCTCCTCCTGGAGTCTGTTTCTCCATTGGTATTCATAACCTCCATGTTTTCAGAGTTCTCAGTCAGAAGGATAAGCCAGGGTCCCTTTGAGCTTCTAGCCTCCCTTTTGTAAAATAGGAACTGCAAATAGCCTTAGGACTAATTATTATCTTCATTGAAATTGTGTAAACTCAAAGAAAATACTTTATGTAAATGTATGAGAACTGAGCAAAAAAAACAACTAAAAAGGATCAAATGGTTTTTAAACATCACAATATTATAAAATATAAAAGTTGTGAACCATGGGATTCTGGCTCAGTGAGATTCTGGCTGCCAATCCTTTGGTCACCAGAGTTCGATTCCCAAGATACATGTGGTGGAAGGAGAGAACTAACTTCTGCTCATTGTTCTCTGACCTCCACACAGTCACTAAAGGATACACATGCATGTGCATACATGTACACATGCATGCACACACATACAGTATAATGGCACACAAATAATTAAATGAAATGTAGTTTTTACAAATGTTACTTTGAGTGCTACTTACTCAGTCACATTTCCCACCCTTACCCTCTGAAAGATAGCTCAAGGATTTTTTTTTATGAATATAACTCTCTTAGGGGTGGGGCAGATAGTTCAGACTGTCAAGTGGTCTCCCAAATCATGTGAGAAAAAAGCCAAGTGTGGTGGCAGGCTTGTAATCCCAGGGGCAGGGAGATGGAGACACCCAGATCCCTGGAACTAGGGGCTGGCTAGTCTAGTCCCCGTGGCAAGCTGCAGGCCACTGAGCAGCACCTTAGGTTGGCCTCATTCTGCCAGGGAGGTGCATGCACACAGAGGTACATGCGCAGACAAACAAGTGCACACACAAGAAAACCATCACCCTTTTAGTAATCGAGGGAAATGGCATTCATGAAGGCAGAGACTGATAGGAACTGAGCCCCAACCAAGGTGTTAGAAACTTTAAAGAACTGTGCATTTTAGCTGCTCAGCTTCCAGCTGTATACCTGCATATGTGGATTAGGTACTGTATACTTGCATATGTGGAATAGGTTCTGTAAGATTTAAAAAACATGGAGGGAAGCCACAGAATCCGAGGTAGGATTTTTTTGGTACCACGCAATTGCATTGTCAGCCCCTGTGGTGATTTTCCCTTCTCAGTTTGTTTTCCAGGCCTGCACACACACACACACACACCCCATCACAGTCTCCATTCCTGGGACATTTTGTCACATTCTTTCCCATGTGTCACCGGTCACTGCCATCCCTCTTACGTGCTGAGAGTGGTGCTTGCTCAGTGAGCACATGCCAACAGACAGGCTTGTATCTGTTGTGAGCCTTCCTCCGTTTGTCTGGGGTCTAGTTGCATTTGGAAGTGTTGTAGTACTTACACTCTGTGGTGATTCTCACCATACTGCATTCCAGTGTTCTTAGGGTCTTACCAGCTTCCCCTGCTGTAACTGGTTTTCAGTAATTCAGTATTAGAGTGTAGTTTGCATTATTATTAGACAGTCTCATAAACTCAAGAAACAAAGGGGTACAGGGCCATTTACCAGCAGGCTTGAACAGTATGAGCAGAGCAGAGAACAAACACAGTAGGCACCAAACTAAGGTTTATTTATTTTTATTTCATATGTATGAATATTTTGTCTGCATTTATGTCTGTGTACCACATGCATCCCTGGTGTCTGTGGAGGTCAGACTTCCTGGAGCTGGAGAAGATACAGATGGTTGTGAGCTATCAGGTAGGTTCTGAGAACCAAAACTGGGTCCTCTGCAGCCAGTGCTCTTGCCTGCTGATCCACCTCTCCAGCCCCTGAACCATGTCTTTGAGTAACAGTTAGGTAAAGATATAAATTTTTCAAAAGCTTATGTTCACATTAAAGAGTGTGTCAGCTACTTGTAGGCATCCATGTAGGGGGTGGATTGGGGGTGGGGACAATCATGTTCATATTCACAAACAAATTCAACTAATGTCTTACATATATTCTTAATTTTTATGTACTTTATTTGAGGCATTATTCACCTAGTCCTATTTCTTCTCTGATCTCTGAAGGAAACAGTAAAGCTTTGGAGAGCAGTTCTTCCATTTGTTTTAAAGAGAGAAAATGGGCTTCAGTTTCTGAGGGACCAGGCAGTAAGCAGTACTTAGGAGCTGTATGTGAGAAACCACGGACGCTGACACAGAAAAGCAAAGCACTCGAAGGCCCTGTGGTGTGTAGACACATGCCATTCAGAAGCCAAGCATGCCTTTAAAGTGGGCACGCCTTCAAAGGATGAAAGCAGGCCAAGAGTGTTTCCAATTTAACAACTGAAAGACAGAGCGCTGGGCATGCCTTTGACTGACCAGCTCTTGACAAATGACAAACATAGCCGAGGAAATTCAAGTAGAATGAATTAAGAACTTAAAAAAAAGAAAAGTCAGAAAAATTAGAATTCAGTATTTAATGTGATGAGCTATAATTGGGTTTATTTTACTCATTTTATGTGTACAGTAGTCTCCTCTAGAGTTTTCCTTTCTGTCTTTCAGTTAGCCACAGTCAACTACTCTAAAAATTTCATAAAGTAATAATTCATGATTTTAAATAGCTTATCACATGTTGTTTTAATTTTTTGTTTTATTACTGCTGATGCTACTCTTTTGCTTCACCCAGTTTGTAAATTAAGCTTTATCACAAGTATGTACATGTGGGGATAAATACAGGGGTTTGTCTAATTCTTAAGCATCTGGTAAGAGTCTCAGTGTATAGTCCCTGCAGATAAAGGAGGGCTACTATGCACGGCTTTTTAGGAGGGGCTGTGTGATTAAAGAGTTTGTTTCTGTATACAGTTTACTAGCAGTGACCAGCATTCCGCCCTGTGCCTCAGCTTCTGCAGCTCTCAGTGAACTGTAAAGCTTTGATTGTGTATTGTGTTCTATCTGTTTACAATAGTCCTGGAAAATTGTCTTTTGCACATTGGTTCCCAAGGCTTTCTAGGTGGTCAGCTATAAAGAATGTCGAGCCCTAAGCTGCCACCTTACAACTTCAGTCTGTTGGTCATAGTTCTCCATGTTGGAGAGTCCGAGTGTTCTCTCTGCATCTGTGTAATAGTTCTTGTAGCGTATCACTTATAACTGTGGTTACTAGGCACTTTGGTATTACTATATAATTATGCATTTGCATTCTCTTCTTCATAGTGCTTACTTCCATGAAGGGAATGATTATGATTTACATATTTCATCCATCTATCACCTCTGCTGAGAGCACCGGAGGAGGCCAGTAGTGTACCATTTCGAAGGCAGATATAGGGAGACAAATGGCAAAAGATGTGTAGTAATAATTACAGAGAGTAACCCTTATTTAGAACTTGCTGTGTGTAAAATAAAGCTCTAAGCATATACACATGAGATTGCATTTGAATCTATGTTCACAGGATTTTTTTTTAAAAAATGGCTCTTTTGAAAGATCAAATGAATAAAGGATGAATTCATAACTGGGACTTGTCTTTTAAAAGAACCATTGATGTTCTCAGAGGCTTTATTTTAGGGAAGATTACAAGAAAGACATAAAACATAAATCGCCTCAGATCTGAGTAGCAGGTTGTAATTAGAAAGGTAAGTGTGATAAGGAATGTTATCTTGGGATCTAGTGTACCTCTGGATGTTGAAAATTTTCATGAAGGAAATGAAAGAGATCAAGAGGTGGGAATAAAATAGGACCAAAAGGAAACGTGGGTTTTGTTTGCTGCTAACAATATTTGAGAGACTTTCATAGCTGAAATGAGGTAAAAAGGAAGGGCTTTGGATGAAGAGCTCTGACTTACAGGGCAGTTAAAGAAAATTCATAGCCTTTTAAACTCTGAAAGGAGAACCAAGCAAAGATTTTTTTTTTCTTAGTGAATATAAGATTAATATCTAATGCCTCTTTGCAGTTTCCCCTTTCTCTGATGTCTCTTTTGTTTTGACTGCACAGTCTGCCCAGAGCAGCAGCAGTCGACTTTCATCTTCCATGTTGAACAAAAGCAGCCGAGAATTTGGTGTTGTACTCTAGAAGAAGACTTCTGTTAGTGAGGACCAGTGATAGGATTTGCTTAACATCATGTGTGCAGGACAAATCAATGAGAAGTGTATTAACTTTGAACTTGCTCTCATTCAAGTCTCTGGAGGTCCCGGCTTATGGCTTATTCAGATAAGCTACTGCTCCACATGAGGTTTGCAGAAAGGTCTTTGAATGTAGTTGGAGAGGCTCCAACTAAATACGGTTTTTATATATAAGGAAAATGATGAGCATTGCTGAACAACGTCAAAAAGAAAGTGTGTTTTAAATGCCGTCTGTTTTCCTGAATTTCTATAGCTCTAAATAGCCCCTAAATTACATTTTATTCTCCTGTCCAGAATGATCGATCTAAGTGGGATAAGTTTGGCACTGGCATTCACTGCCAAAATCATTTCAGGTGAAGTCCTGCCAGCAGACACACAGATGATGATTTGAACATGATGCTCGTAGATAGGTTTTTAAAGTGATTTCTGCCACATCAACTGGCTGTTATTTTGTTTGCTTCTTGTGATGAGTCTGTGAGGTGGCTTTATTTCTGTGTTTTAGAAAAAGAAACTGAAGCTTGGTGGTGTCATTGCTCCCAAGTTTGAAATGGCCAAACCAGGCCTAGAGTGTTGCAGCTTCATCTTAGCTGAGTCCATTCACCACCATAGAATCAGGCTGTTCTCATCAGCAAGCCCTGCTGCCCTCAGGATACCTTACATCACTGCTATTTACTCAGCAGGCAGAGACGTGTGATGATATCTTGAGTGATAGGGAGATCTAGAACACTGAATGAATGCCCAGGCCCGACCAGTGAACTGTCAGGGCTTTTATTAAAAGAAAGGCTTGCGCGGGGTTTGGCCACGACCACCATACTTCCAGAACCTGCTGTCTTCTAGTTGTCCCCTCCTAGGATCTTAGTAGAGAACTGAAAGACACAATGTGCGTTTCCCTAGTTTACCCAGAGGCCTGGATTCTCCCTTGTCTGAAAGACGTGGGACTATAGAAGGTTTTGAACTTCAGATCCTTTCAGACTGTGTTATGTTTGCACACATAGATAATAACGTATAACATATAATAAGATATTTTGAGGAGGGACATAAGTTAAACATGAAATTTAATAATGTTTCATATGTAGCCTATATATTAGTCTGAAGGTACTTTCAGACCAATTTACCTAAAGTTTTACATTTTGACTCTTTCACAAAAGTGTGGAATTTTCATTGTTGGAACTCAAAAAGTTTCAGTTTTTGGACTTTTGGGGTAGGGAGCCCCAACTGTGCTTGTAAACTGTTATATGTGTGTGAATATGGTATATATTTATTGCAAGTTTGTGCACATTGTATGCTTATTATTTCCATTGACTAAGGGGAAAGCAATTATTGAATTATGTGTATAGTTCTGGAAAAGTTGGTGAAAAAGTAGGTATGGGGGCTGGCTAGAGGGATGGCTCAGTGGTTAAGCGCTAAAAGTATGTGCCGCCCTTCCTGAGGGCCCGTGCTGCTTTTGCAGCACCCAAATTGACCGGTTTGTAACCTTCTATAACTGACGCTCCAAGGAATCCGATGCCTTCTTCTGGTCTCTGACGGCACCTGTGTGCAAGCAAGCACACACACACACACACACTTTTTTTAAGCAGATATTTAGTTGAGATGTGATGGCAAATGGTAGCCATATGACTTTCGGGGTTAGGATTCTTGGCTTGTGAGTCTGTGTGTGATAAAATCTGCCTTGGGTGGCTTGTTTCCTTCCTGCATATCTGTCACCCCCACCTAGCAGGGGTCAAGCTGAGGTTCTTTGTGAATATCTTTCTTTCTTTTCCTGATCTTTGCTTGTGTTTCGCCTTTCCTGTTAGTTTGTTCTGAATCCCATTAGCCAGTGGTTCTCTGCTCTGAACCACAGATTCCCCCACCCACCCCCTGGTTTTTCTATCAGGCTGACTCTTGGTTTACTGATGACTGATGGTGCTGATGGAGAAGCAAGCTGTGTGGCCGCTGCCTGGGAGACAGCTTCCTTATCTCTGCCCCACACTCCTTTAGTGGCACAGGGCTTTTAAGGTTTTAATATGTGAAAAACAAAACAAAAAGCCCTTGATGCTTTAGTATGTGTTTAAAAAAACGGAGTCTTGGGGTGATTCGGACTGCATGCTGAGCCCCACCTGTGGATAGCAATGGGAATTGAGCCGCTGAAAGCAGGAGGATGGCCTGTGGGGCCTCTTTCGCTCAGGTTACCTTGAGAATTATCTGTGATGCCTCTGGTTTATACTGGAGAGCCAGGCTGCCCAGGCTGCCTACGCTATCCAGGCTGGCCTGAGCAGGCTATTCAACCTTTACAATGTGCATGGGTGTGATTTAAGGGAGTCCTAAGATTCACATTTTTGTGACCACACAGTCCTGTCTTACTGATTTTCTAAGAAGTTTTAGAACATATTGTTTGGTGAGAAGGGGAAATTACTTACCTGTGTGATTAATCTTAGGAAATATCACCATGGCATTTCCTTCAGATCCAATGCCAGATTTCTCTCGGAAGCACTGATCACAGGAACAAAGATCTGAGTGATGGAGTGTGGAGATAGAGAGGAACAACAGAGAAATGTGGGTACTTAACACAGTTCCCAAGCGCTTACAGCTTATCCACTGAGAAAACTAGAAATGCTACGAAAACAGGAAGCTCCTGCTTGTACCCTGACCTAGATTTCCTTGGTAGAGAAGATCTATATCTGTTAGCTTATAAGAAAGAAAAGTACCATTGAGCAATGTCTAATGTCCTCAGGTTCTTCTTAGCTGAGGAAAGGGATGCTTGTTCTCTTAGTGCTTTGTCGGTGTGTGTGTGGAAGTCTAGAAAGGGCATTGTATGTGTAGCCCTTGGGTGAACTGAGTCAGAAGGATTAAGAGCTATATACAGATTTCTTACACAGTTAGGATGGGAAAAGATCCCTCACCTAATGCTACTCGTCATCTACTAATTTAAAATAATGGGGATTAAGTACAGTACAACCTCTGACTTTAAAAATGTAACTCTCGGTTATTAAGATGCCCACAGAATTGTCAATGAGTGAGGAGGAACTGAATTTACTGAGCCTGGTTTCTCTCAGTGACTGACTAACTAAATGGCTAGCTAGCATATGTGAGTAAGCATGTAGTTACATTTGAACATAGTCATGGATTGCCCAGTCCCAAGTGATTTCCCACAAGAGGAGAAATTGCTTCCAAGTTTCCATCGTCTCTTCAGCTCTGGCTTAAGTGAAGTCACTTACTTGTTTCAGAGTGACCCCTTTGTAAACACTCGGTGAACATTCAGGCTTTAAGTTTCTTTTTGTGTGCTTTGAGAGGCAGGAAAATGTGGCCGCACTGGTTCCTATGACCGTCATTTATTCTGCTCAGTACAGGCTAAAATGATTGGGATAAGGTCTTGTTGGTCTCCTGCCTTTCATTGGCCTATGATTTGGCTAGAAATGGAAGGTAGGCTATCCTTTTTTTTTTTTTTAAAGATATTTTCTTTATTTACATTTCAAATGGTATCCCCGTTCCGGGTTTCCCCTCCGAAAAACCCCTGCCCCCTGTCCCCTCCCACATAGGACAAAATGGCAACCCACAGACCCGGAATCCTTAAGTAGTGGGAATCCTTACATTGTTGGTTGCTGTTTTCTGAGCCTATCCTTAGATAGCTATTGATTGCTTTTGCTAGAGATAAAAAGGTTGTTCCCTCCTTTAAGGTGGCTTGGAAATAAACAATGTACTGTGCTGGCAGAATGAAAAAGGAAGCCATGGGTGTGGTCATTTCTACCTGGTAGGCCAGGGAAGCTCAGGGAAGTGAGTTCTGTTGTGAGGATAAGGAGGTCTGGTTTTCCTGGGTGTGCACAGGTAAGGGCAGCTTCTGAGGCAGAGGGAATATGGTGAGCAAAGACCGTACATGAAGAGAATTCTGGAAGCCACAGACGTGGTAGTTCTGCATTAGCCTGAGGCACAAGGTAGGAAAAGTATCATAAGAGTAGGCAGAAGACACAGCAGAGGCAGACCACGGAGGGCTTCCTGTACCTTGCCGAGGCAGCAGGCTTACAGTGTGCCAGGCTAACACCGGGAGGCTTAAAGTCAGTAAACGCAGATATGGCTGTCTGTTCTCTGTGGAGAGGGACAAATCCCCACTGCGTGGCCACTTCTCTTCAAGCCACACCTCTTTCTCCTGCCTGTGTCTGTTACTTTCTGTGTCATCCATTCAGCAGTCTCCTCAGCTCCTCTTTCTTCCAGGCACTGTACTCTGGTGGGATACAGGCAGTTCCTAGCATAATAGTGAAAAGATAAGCTATAAACATGTTAATAAGAAAATGTTAGGCAAGGATCCTTGCAATAATCCAATCAGAGGCTGGGGCGATGGCTCAGTGGTTAGAGCACTTACTGCTCATGCAGAGAACTTGAGTTCAGCTCCTCGCACCCACGTGACAACTTGCTCACACGCACCTAGAACTCCAGCGGATCTTAACTAACACTCTCCTCTGATCTCTATGATCACCATGTATGCACATAGTACACATACATACCTGCAGGTAAAGCACGCATAAAATAAATGTAAATAAATCTTTTTTAAAAATCAGCTAAAGCGACAACCACCATGGGGTCCTCAGAGGAGATGCCGCTGCTACCACCCACTTCCTGGTCAGTCCGTTCTCAAGTAGAGCAGTAAGCTGTCCTTCTGTCTGTCAGCTTGAAGAGCCTGAGTGCTTGGCCGCTGCTGTCTTCTGCATTTGACTGTGAGCTGAGTGGCAGTGGGGACTGTTGGGGCTATGGTTGCTGAGAAGAGCCACATAAGATGCTCAGTGACACCTGATTCAGTCGAGCCAGGCCACCTGGCGGCCAGCCTAACCCTGCCACTTGCCAGCTCTGAGGCTTTAGGCTGTTGACATAACCTTTCTGAACCTGCATTTTTCTCATCTGCAAATAGATAAGGCTGCTGAGAGAATGAACTCCGTATTTTAATGTCTGGATGTGGTGCATGTGGTCACTGTGGTCTAGGAATTATTCTCCCCACACACCGAAATCCACACTCAAGAGCATTTGAGCTCCTGGAATGCCCTGTCTGCCTAAAATCAGAGCCTCTCAGGGGAGCTCAGTTCTCACAGGTCCCCTCCCACGGGCTCTTCTAGTCTCAGTAGTTTTGGCCCCATACCACAGAATTTGGCACAAAGCAGCCTATCTCTCGTTTCTCTCCTAAGGGCCACTTACCTTCCTTCAGTTTCATCCCTTTTCCCATTAGTGTTTTTCTTTCCTCTTCTGGTGAGATGGTGTTTACATGTCCCAAATTCATAGCTCTTGGGGTATTTACCCACTGGTTTGAAGCCCATGTGCATTGGAAAGGTTGGAAAGGTGGCTCAGGCAAAGGCAGGCCTGTAATCCCACTCCTAATAAGCTAAGGAGGTTAGTGAGTGAACCTGGCTTAGACTGTATGTGAGTTCAAGGCCAGCATGATCTATACAATGGAGCCTTGTCTTAAATAAAGGAACAAGTAAGTTTGTGTCCTTACCTATCAACCCATTCTTAGTGTCATATACAAGACCCCAGTTCTGAACTTAAGGTCTAAAATCCTCAGTAGGTCTGAGAGCCTGCTATTAGTAAGGATGCAATTAGTGTTAATTATTGCTGCTATTTCCCGTAAAAACTATGGAATGGGGGGTGAGATGGGGAGATCGATTTTCTTTTTAAAAGTAGTTAGTTTCCTATGATCCTGAGGGAGCATTGTTAGGGGAAAGCTGAGCTGGAAGATCACTATCCTTGTGGGGAAAGAAAGGACTATAAAGTAGCCTTTAGATTTCTGACATGGTTAAATACATGGAAAGAGTCATCTATCATACAAAGAAGCCTTGCTGGGAAATAGTATTGGCACCCTTCACAAATAAGATTGTGCGTTTTGTTTTGTTTTGTTTTGTTTTGTTTTTGTAAGAACCTGTCTCAGTTCCCCGTGGGTGACACATTTTATTCCCAGAGGCATGGGGTCTTCAGTATCTAGTCCTGGTCTCTTGTTTTAGGACCGTGGTGGGTTGGCACGCATGAGCCCTAAGCAAAGGGAACAACTGTCATGATGGGCCTCAGCAAATGAAGGCCCAGTTTTCAACAGTGAGTAGGCCTTTGGTTTCCCTCTAAAGTCTCATGATTTTAAATGTATCACTTTTTTCCTCACACTGTACCGAACAGCACCTATGGGTGACTTGGGGCTCCTACTCCCAATTCTACCCTTAAGTGAGACATACAATTTTTAAAGCAGGAAAAGATCTGTGTTCTGAAAAGGGAAATCTTTATAACAAAATAGTGGAGTATAGCCCTCATCCTTTTTATATTGACTTAGAAACAACAGGCAGAGTATCTCCGTGGTTTGAGAGCAGAGCTGTGGCCCTGAGCCTCAGCTTGTAGCTGTAGCTGTAGCAGAGAGGGCCTCGGTATTTCTAAACTGTACGGGGTGGGGTGAGTGCATTAGTATTTTAGCACTCTAAAGGTAAAGTCAAGGAGGGTCAACTCAGAATTGCTTCAAGAAACACCTGGAAGTTGCAGATGTGTTTACAATTATTTCCCTACTGATGGTGTTATGTTTCAGAAAGGGCCATTAATTGTCGTAGAGTCATATGGAGCTCTTTGTGAAATTTAAATCCGTTGGATATCAGCACCTTCAAAGACAATAAAATTCCAGCCTGCGTTTGTCCATTCCCATGTGAGGAGTTACTACAGCATGCATGCATGCATCACTCCATGAGAGATCCTTGAGCTTAAAGTTCTCTCGCTCATAAGCAGTTGTCTGAGGTCAGTTTTCCATTTCGCAGTTGTCAAACAGCTGTCAAATTAAAACATGAGGTCTTAAAGCTAATTTTCATTTCATGGCATTCCAAATTAGTGTGTTTCTTGACTTAAGATTTAACAATGTTCTTCACATTTCACCAGAATCCCTCAATTACTCCATTTTCCTCAAATGTCCACATGTACACCAAATGATAATCCAAGGATCTTAATTGTTTTCTAGTCATAGATTTGAGAAATGCTCATAAGCCTTTAAGAAGCACTGAGTAGGCATTTAGCATTGAGTCCCACTGCTCTCTCCAGAAAGAGAAGGTCAGATCTTTTTAAGCCCATCATCCATATTTTCAGGGTCACACTTTATTGCTGTCTTCTTACTTTCTAAACACAGTGTAGGTTAGTACGATAAAAAGAATTCAGGTTGGCTTTTAGTAATTCATTGATGAAGAGAGGTGTGCCATTGGTGGTATGCTAGAAAACATCTCAGTTGCCTGTAGCGAGTGACATTAAAGTTACACCATCTACCTGGCAAGTATGCTGGGTAAAGTTATCTAGTGAAATTAGAGGTTATATGGGAAATACCTTAAAATGTACTTTAAAGTTATGCTATCTAAGGATTACTGTGGGGTCACACAAAGCTATTTCTAGGATAGTTTAGTTACCGTGTTAAATTAAGGTCCCTTTCAATAGATATTTATACACACACACACACACACACACACACACACACACACACACAGTTAGGGTATGATTTATCTTATTCTGGTTTTCAGCCTGTTATGTTCTGAGGTCACATTACTCTTGGTTTAATTACATTTTATGTTATGACATATCTGAATGCCTCTCTGCCTGTGCACCCCTCTGGCTGGAGAGCTGGCTTTAGTTATTTCACAAGTAGATACTCAGGGAATAGCTGGAATGCATGAGAACTGGTCAGCAGAGGAAGTAAGTTCCAGTTAAGGAAGCATAACTTCAGCTTATCAAGACTGCCATTTTAAAATGAAATTACTTATTTGAGAAAGTCTAACTCCTGCCTGTCCTAGAACTCACTATGTAGACCAAGTTGGCCTTGAACTCAAAGAGATCCTCCTGCCTCTGCTTCCCAGGTGCTAGAATTAAAAGTGACTGCAGATCTTTGTAGTCTTCTCTAAAAGGTTAACATTGGGATGATTATAAAGCATTTTGAAGATTATTCTTTACTAACTGGAATGCCAAAATGATTTAGCAGTACCACCATGCGGTGCATGCATGCTCAGTGGGAGTGTATCCAAAGCGCCTTGTCACATCCCAGCAACTGTTCTCAGAACCTTTGAAACTGGATGATAGATGATCAGGAAGCCAGGTGTTTGGTTTTGCCGTCTAGCACAGCCATGTCTACAGCTCAGCCTCAACCCATCCTCAAACCTGCCCAGATACCTTCTCCCAGGTGCTCCCTTGAGCTGTCAGTTGCTCAGGCCAAAACCTCGGGGGTTACTGATGACTCCTGATCTTCTCAAGCCCTCCCTCCCTCCCTGTCACCGACAAGTTCTGCTTACACATATACATGCACATGCGTGCATATACTTATTGGGATGCTCTGCGAAATGTCCAGGTGGTTGGGTTCTCCGTGTAGCTCTCTCTCTTCCTTGCCAGGGTTTTCTGTCTCCAGAGAAACAGAAACAGTGGTGCTGCTTTGACTTTTGATTTATGCTAGGGGGCTTCTCAATATATAAGCTAAAACCTCCCAGAGACTCCCCGGCTCTTTGAGAAAAGACCTTATGTTTCTAATGGCTTTACCTACAGAGAGTCATTATATTCTATTTGTTCATAGCTCTGATTATTCTGTCTTTGCTTCACACAGCATGAAGACATCTTTTTCATTGACATGCAAGAGGTTTATTTTTGATTTGTTGTTGTTTGTTTTTAGACTTTAACTCTTTCTTTCTGAGGCTGTTCTTTTCTTTGGCCTTACAGTTTATGTTAGTTTGGGATATAGAGAAACCTTATATTTAAACATCTCAATTCTATTGTTCTTCGGTCATTTCTTCCTTAAGGAAGATGATGTAAACTTGAGGAATAATAATAATAGCAACAACAATAATAATAATGGTCGGTGAGACATTTCATTATGTACATATGTACCAGAAATTGAACTTAGGGTTTTCAGGCTTAGCAACAAGTACTCTTACCCACTGAGCTGTGCTGCCAACTCCCTTTTTAAAAAAAACAAAAACAAACAAACAAAAAAAAACCAGTCTTACATTGTAGCCCTGGGTGACTTAGAATTGACTGTGTAAACCATGTTGGTCTAAGTAGCAGTGACCCTGCCTCAGCTTCACAAGAACTAGGATTACAGGTATGTATCATCATGCATTACTTAGATAATATATTTTTAAATGGCCATTGATAGATTTTTAGTTTCTTTAAAATAGATTTTAAATCTGTTTCTCTTTCTCTCTCTGTCTCTCTCTCTCTGTGTCTCTGTGTGTGTGTATCCGCACTCATACGTGCACCTGCATGTGTATGCTTTTCATGGTGCATTCATGTAAATAGACTGTGTACTCATAAAGGACAAAACAGGATTATCAGGTGTCTTCTCTCTTGTTCCTCATCTGTCTCTTGTGGAATGGGAGGCCCACTTTTGGCAGATCAGCTGCCCATCAAGTTTTCAGAGTCTTTCTGTGTCCACCTCACTTCATACTGGCATGACAAGCAGCAAAGCTGCGTGCTGCTGGGGACTCCAATCCCCATGTTTGTTCTTTCCCACTAGGCCGTCCTTGCAACCCTCTCAGCTGATTTCTTACCTTTGCTTGTGTTTAGGGAAACCCTCTCTCATGTCTGTGCCGCCATGCCCTCCGTTAACTCTCTCGTGGTTTAGGCCAATGCTTTTCATATTTTTTTCCCTTAGTATCCCACCCCGCAATAGACTTCCCACTGCCTGTCTAGGGAGGGATCCTTTTTTATCTTCCTCTTCCTTGGGAGTTTTGGCTGTTTTACTGCTGTTATTTCTGTTTGTTGCCCAGTAGACTAGGAGCAGCATTTCCACGCACCGTGATTGGTCATATCCATTATGTATATGAGACACCCTTGGCTCTGCAGAGCACATGGGCTTGTTACAGCCTTCATTTCTGCTATTTTATTGACTGCAGTGTGCATACCTCACTGTGATGACTTTGGACCACACTAACATCTGCTCCATGATGACTGATGGTCATGGCAGGTCAGTTACCATTGTTGTAGACCACTTGACTGCAGTGTGCATGCAGCACTGTCATGACTGTGGGCTACAGGAACTTTGCTCTGTGATAGCTGATGGTCATCTCAGGCCAAAAAGAAAATCTCTTACCACAGTGGTGGTATAGATACACACTTACTTGCTCATCTACCTGGAGACAGTAATTTTAACTGGGAACATTCATGGGATGAACTATCGTGTGACCGGAGAACTGCACTGTTCAACAGAAGGTAGAGGTTGACCCTGAAGAGGAGAAGAAACAATGTCCTGGAGACTGGAGCACATTTCAAGGACAGGAAATATCTCATTGTGGAATGCTGAGCTGGGTGTGGAGGTGCACACCTTTAATCCTAGCATTTAGTGAAGGCAGGTGGATCTCTGTGAGTTTGAGGCCAGCCCAGTCTACATAGCAAGCTCTAGCCAGCCAGAGACAAAAAAGATTAGGTTGTTAGCTGAAGACTAGAGAATTTTTTTAGGGTTGAATATGAAGAGATCTTTGAAGCACAGCCCTTCTAAGAGCTATTTTCTTGGGATTTGAGGGTAAGGAATCAACAGACTGACATGGAGGCAGAATTAACAAACAGTGTTCACCAAGGATAAAAATGAGTGTTACTGTTAGGGGACTAGGTAGGTATCAGAAGGCTTGAAGCTCATTGCGCATGGGCTCCTCCCTCCATAATCTGCAGGGCTCAGAGCATTGGCCAAAGAGTGGGATATAAGTTGCCTCTCAGGTTCAGGATAAAGATGTGCCATCTGAACTGCCCCTGCTGTTAATTACAGTCTAGTTAAAGACTTTCTGTTAATGAAGAAAGGCATATCATTATTCAATCTATTAAGATTTAGTCCGAATGGGTTTGTCACTCACCTGATTAGAAAGATAGAAGAGAAGCTGTCTTTTCTAGGGACTTTGGAGATAGTATAAAGTACTAAAGTTGCAGGTTGACACTGTGATCTCTTTGGCTGCTGTCTACTCTTTGCCCTCTAGCATGTTGTTGACAGTGGTCCCTTGGCCATTGTCCAGTCTCACCCCTGAGGGTGTTCTACTTTGTCCTGTAGTAAAGTAACTACTAGTCTTCTAAACTGCACTTGGTTTCTTATCTGAATTCCTTCAATGACGATTGTAAGGACCAAGGAACTGAGGAGCAGCCGAGTGAGATTCTGATTCCAGCATGCCCAAGAGTTAATGCTTCCCATTCCCTCCTTGGCTGGACAATTGCTTCTGACTAAAGCAACAGGAGTTGTATGGCACAGTGGCCATGGGAAACAAGAAAGAAGGTGGGAAGAAGGGAGGGAGGGAGGAGGTTAATGAGGCAATGAAACAAAGGTAGTGAAGCCCAACAGCTTCATGTGAGGACTTTCCAACTTAGCATTGTAACCTTAAAACTTGACCAAGTGTGGTGGGTACATGCCTGTAATCGCAAATACTGGGGAGGCTGAGCGGAAGGATCTGCATTTGAGGCCATCTTGGGGCTACACAGAGAGAGAACCTATCTCTAAAAGTAAAACAACAAAAACCATTAGATCCTTAGAAATGTGGCAGTCATGATGCGGGGAGTCTTGTCTGTCTGACTTCATTTCTGTTGTCCTTCAGTGACTACATAAAGAAGCCAGGACCATGAGACTGTCCTACTGAATGAAGCCTGGCTTACTTTTCATTAGGTCTGATTCTTGAGAACTTGTAGTCTTGATCCCGATTCTGCAATTGTTTTAAAGCTCTTTTCCCATATCTCCCAACTCTCCTTTTATTCCTGATGTGCCTCGCCTCATCTTTCACGTCAGGATTTGTTACCTAGATTTTATTTTGAGTAGGGAACAAACTTCTGTATACAAGGTTTGCTTTTTAAAAAGAACCCAGTAAGAAAAAGCAATAATGTGCAAGAGCACTGGCAGAAGTGGTGGAGAGCCATGGTGGAGGGGTGTGGTGGGGGACCATGGAGCCCACCACCGCACTTACTACTGTCCTCACTGCAGCTTCTACACTGAGGCTTTAAACAGAGTAGATGTTAGCGGGAGATGCAGAGACCATGTTAACAGCCGCAGTGTCCTGCTCTAGGCCATGATGCCTAGGAACAGTAACTGGAATCCTGTCACTAGCTGTGTGGCGTGGGACGGATAATAGAACTGTTCTTTGATTTGGTTTGTCTGTAAAAGGGAGGCACCATTGTATGGTCTACCTGTATCTTGTAGTAGAAAGAGGCAAATGAGACATTATCTCTGCCTCAGCAGCAAGGTGGGAAATGTTAAGAATGTTCACAGATAATGCCAAGTCAGGCTAGAAAACATGTAAGAGAAACAAAGTGGTGTGTGATATCACAGAGAAAGATTATAGCTAGTTTCTGAGGTAGAGAGAGTGAGGTGCTTAGAGAGGCCATCCATTGAGTTGGATTGTGTGGGGGACGTAAAGATGAGGGAAAGTGTGTTTTAGTCAGAAGCAGTAGTCCAGCCAGTTCTACTTTAGTCAGAAGTAGTAGGGAGGGAATGGAAGGCACGCACACACATAGAGAGGCCTCTAATGTGCCGGGGTGCTGGGAGCAAGCAGTTGGCCTGTTCTTTTCAGTGTCATATTGCCATGATAAGAGCTCTGACTTGATTCGGTGGGACTTAGGGAGCCTGAAATAAGGAAGGCCTAAGGCACATTCCCGTTAGGGCGTTACTACCACAGCCCAGCCGCAAACCTGGCGACAGTTCACTCTGGAAACACTCTCACTCAGACTGCAGGTGCGTGGGGCCAGCGCAGGAACACATGGCCCTCAGGTCCCTCCTTGGAAAACTCCTGTGCTGGGGCGTCTTCACATCACTGTCCTACCACACCCTGTCTGGCTACTTCATAGAGGTTATCTTTCAGCCACAGTTCTTTAAAAACAACGGAAATGAGAGGTGTTTAACACTGTTATAAATAAAATGTTCTCTGTATTCCTAATTAGAAGTAAATAACTAGCAATACTTTTACATGAAGTTGAAAAGAATTCCTTTAAAATTTATTTACTTACTTAAAGTGAAGGGCATGTGGCATGTCATGTAGGGAGTGTGGGGTGTGTCAGAGGACTGCCACCTGGAGTTGGTTCTAGAGTCAGGCTATCAGGCCGGGTGGGTAAGCTGTCTCACCAGCCCCAAGTGTCCCTTTCCCTCCCTCCCCTCCTAGTTCTGTTTTCAAAAAGGAAGTGCTGCGCTTTTCATTCAAGTCCTTACTTGTATGTTATCTGCCAGCTTTTGCTAAATAGAATTTTCAGGAATACTAAAGTTTATGCTTTTTTTTTTGGTTTTTCGAGACAGGGTTTCTCTGTATAGCCCTGGCTGTCCTGGAACTCACTTTGTAGACCAGGCTGGCCTCGAACTCAGAAATCCGCCTGCCTCTGCCTCCGGAGTGCTGGGATTAAAGGCGTGCGCCACCACGCCCGGCTAAGTTTATGCTTTTTACACTAAAGCAGATTTGCTTGCTAATGATGGTTTCTTACCCGTTCCTACTCTAGCTTGAAGTTGTAATGTGGTTGTGGAAGTATGGTCATGTCTGATGCTGACGAAGGTCAGAGGGCCAAGGGAGTGGGGAGCAAGCCCAACTGACTGCTAGGACCGCTCGCTGGGCATTCCCACTGGGTACAGGAGGAGTGGTGAGATGGTAAGCAGTGTGTCTCTTCCCAGAGGAAGTCTGTTGTGGGTACATAAGAGCAGTTCTGATTGGTGTAATTTTTTTTCTCATTAGACATACTAGTTTTCTGATACTGGGAAAATAATTTCCAGTTAGATGCACTATTAGCCGAGTAACACGTGGCTGGAGTTTACCTGATAGAGGCTGCTGACCTTTCTCAGTCTACACTGGTTCTCTTCAGTAAGGGGGGTTCCCATAGTCTGCCTGCCTCTTGTGTACTGTGCCCATGCTACTATTAGGATTAACACTATAGGCAAAGGGTCACTGGCCCCGTTTCTCCCTGCGTTTAATTTCTTGTGCCTCCTAGTTCTTGCTCAGTGAGTTAAATTTCTAATTTCTTACTTTGTCCAGCTTGCAAGGAGCAACCTACCCCCACCCCCGGGCTGTGCCTTGGTCACTCTGAGTCCTCTCGCTCTAACATGCCATGTTGCAAATAGTTAGATTCAAAGTAAAAATGGTGATAACAAGAAGAATGGTCTTACTCGAGGTCACCATGAACTTACATCTATCATCTGATTTTTATCTGTATAGTAACCCTATATCTGACAGGTGAGAAATGGATGCTCAGAGGAGGTGCACAAGTCACTGGAGGTCATTTGGCCAAATGCTGAGCTCCAAGTCAAGCTGCCTTATCTTGTTTAGACTCTGACTTAGCCACCTGAGTGCTAGCCTGCCCACACACAGTGCACCTGTGCCAGGCGCTTACCTCTCTTCTGCTCGCTGCAGGTTTCTGGACCTGACCAGTGTTCCACAGGGTTCTGTGTGTGGGCTTCAACTTTGATGTGTTGGAGGTTCCAGTGGCAGTGATTTGGGGACTCGTAGAACTAGAATATTTTTGGCTAAATGAAAGCAGCTGTCTGAGGGGTGTGGGGCTGACTGCTGACCCTTGACATGCCCACTGTCAACAAAATGCACGGCACTCTCTCTCACTCACAAACGCCATTGTTTCAATAAATCATGGAAATCAATATACTACACATCTTCAGAAAGTAAATTCTACATGTAGTGTGGAACCAAGAGCTTGCCTTTGCAGGCACACCTGCATAGTCTACCTGCTTCAAAGAAAGTTTCTGAGCAGATGCCAAGCCCAGTCAGGACCTAACAGTTGTGGTGGCTGGATGCATAGGGAGGGGGTGGCAGTGATGACAAGACTGGCGCCTTGCCTGTGTCTTGTGTCAGGGCTTTGGTGCTCCCAGAGTTCTGTAAGGTCACATTAGGCACTCCAGGCTATGCCCTTGCACCTTACCGAATCACCAGATCTGAGACCTCAGTTCGCTTTCTTTAGTCATGAACCTCCTGGCTTTTCTCTCAGCACACAGTGAGCTTGTGATTTTTGAGTAGCAATTGCTTTTCAGTTTTCTTTAGGTAGATACTCACCAGACGATCAGAATAACCACTTAGCGGCATTAGTTTGGCCATTTTCTTAAGACCATTAGAGTAGAAAAGACTCACATAGTCGATCTATTAATACTTGAGCTGTGAAAATGGAAACTTTGGTGGAAATTCAGGATTATTTTCACAGTATGAATAAAGTAGCCTGCAGCATGATAAAAACACATGAGACTAATTTGTCTGGTTGAAAATATATATACAAATCATAAAATTAGGGAGGCAGCTTATAATGAAAGACATTGACTAGAAAATGTCAATGTTATTTCTCTGGCCTATTTGGTATCACATCTTAATGTAAACAGTGTATCCAAAGAAACTGTGAAATTGATTAATAAATCCACTCTCCTCCACCCAGGCAACGTGAGATGGAGTTGGCCAGGGCTTTCAGGCCATGGCGGAATTCTCATGGTCACAGGGCTGTGCAAGGGCTGCCACCATGAGAACAACAGGTGCATGCAATTTATGCTCCGAGTACTTTAATATCTTTAATCAGTCGCTCTAAGTCAAACCATATGATGTGCAGACCTAGCCATTCTCCCTTTCAGCATCCAGCACTTCCCCTCCCCTTGGCCACAGTCTTAGCAGTGGCCAGCTGTGAAGCCAGGCTTCTTTTGTTACTTCGGAGGAGATACAATGTTTACAGCAGTTACAGTTGATTGCATGGTGGTTAGTTTCCCATTTCTCCCTCCTGTCAAGGTGATGGCGAGTCTCTGAAGAATAAATCAGGATACCTGACTCTTGCGTTCTGCTCATTTCAGCTATAAATAGGTTAGTGGTTGCATCAAATACTGCACGGTGACCACTCTCATTAGGTTTGGCAGGTTTTTTTTACTGATAAAAAGAATTGCTTAATCCTTAGCCCTCAGCAGACAGTGCAGGCACTGCTGACAGGTACTTGAGTGAGGTGGGCATCTAGAATGTACTATACTATTGCCTTTTCATCACAGCTAGGGACCATGGGGGAGTTACTGTGAGCAGAGCTATCGCCTATGAGCATTCCACACAAGCATCTCTTTGTTCTTCTAATTTCCTTAGCATAAAACTAAAATATTAGATTAAACTCCCTAAGACACAGCATATGGGTCATTTTCTTGCTCCATTCAACATGGCTGCGGGGAGAGATGGTGTGTTTGTTGTCCTTCCTTGGCCTGTGTTTGTCTTCTCAGTTTTTGTTGCCCGTGTAATTTGTTAATGGGCCTCTTGGTAATTAAGATGGTGTAGTCATTTCATAACACCCGGCTGTTACATGATTACCTGCAGGGATTACATGAGGAAGAGGAGGTGCGGCCTGCCATGTTCTGTCCCTCGGTGGTCCACACTGGTGAGACAGCCCTCGGGGTTTCAGGGCGCAGTCTGCTTTCCCTTGTGGGCTTCCCAGAATACTCAGTTCTTTCCCACTCAAAGGCCCTACAACGGTTGGCCTCTGAGCACGCGAACGCAGCAAATGATGCTGCTTACTTGTGTAATGCTGAGCAGTTACAAGTCACACTGGAAACAGATGTCCCTGTGTGTGCAGTGATTTCAGTCTTTCTTCTTCCTATCACTTTCCCAGGTCGAGCTTTGGTTTGAAATCCACTAGAAAGCGACCAGTAAAAGCAGGTGACAAATTGATTTATGAGATGCTGGCTGGGCTTTCCCCCTGAAATGTGAACAATGAAATGCGAACTTCGTCTTTAAACATATTTACACAGGTTGTCACTGATGAATGCGCAAGGGGGAAGGACATAGGAAGGTTTTTATCTAGCCTCCGACAGTGGAAACCCTCACGGAGGCTGCAGTTCTAACAGGCTCAGAATGAAGAAGGCCCACTCCCAGAGCTGATAAAGTGACAGCTTGCCCGCGTGCACAGCATTGTCAGCTCACTAACAGACATGGACTGAACCCTGTAACTGAGGGGGATGGACTTATGTAATGTTTAGAGCGCTACATTCAAGGTAACCTTTCCCTACAGGCTTTATGTGCAACTGAGAGGAAAAAAAATCTTGAACACACCACCACCACCACCACCACCACCAAAAAACCCCCAAAAACCAAAACCAAAACAAAACTTTTTTGCTTTCAATACTGAAAATCACTTTGTAAAAATTAGAACACCTTCAGAGGTGAAAGATGAGATGCACCTCTTTAGGAGGCAGATCCATTTGAAAGACATGACAAAAAGGAACGCAGAATGGAAGGAGCTAAACCCAGATGCCTCCAAACATCAGCGGCTGTGTGCTTCATGTTTATTGTGAGTGCTCTGAGAAGCTCACAGCTAGCGTTCTGGATACTAGAAAGCATCCAGTTTGCTTTCAGGTTTTAAAATACATGTCAGGACTTAAGTGGGGTAGACAGCAGCACTAATCATATTAAGCACAGTGTCTGACTCTCAGGGAATGCATAATTAATGCATTGTTTTAAAGGACCTAATATATTAGTCAGGGGCCAGAGCTTCATGCATTGCTGGTGCCGTGGGTAAGGAGCAGAGCTGTCCGGGTGCTGCCTGCACCACCACAGCTAACTCCACTCACTAAATCTATTTTGTTCCATCTCTAATATGAGCCAAAGCCGTCAGACAACCTCCATTAAAGTGTTTGCCACAGAGAACTCTCTCTGGGATAGTAAATGCTAATTCAGTGTCAATTAGAAAAATGCTTCTAACAACACACCGAGATTAATAAGGGCACTGTGTTGACTCATCCCTGGGACTTCCCCTAGTTCCGTATAAGGACGTGCCTTTCATTACCTTCTATTTATTATTTTAAATATGTTTAGCTTGAAGGCACTTTGCTATTTCATCTTTATTTTTAAATGGACCCAAATGTTTACTTCTCCATCAATATCCATTTAAACTTAAGCCATTTGGGTCTCACTGATTTAAATTCCTTTAGTCAAACCATTGAATAAAAGGTTCAGTGTAAACTCTTGAATTATTGCATTCAAACACTTTTTAAAGTTTCTGATTTCTGTAATCCTCTTCTTAGTCTCAAAGAGGTATAAAGTGTATTTTTAAAATAAATCCAGCATTAATAAACATCCTGTTTCCACAGCTCATTAACAACTGAAAGCTCAGCCCTTTCTCCGAAGACTTCATGCTTTTTGTCGTGGCTGGGTTCAGGTTTTTGTACAGTATTCTGAGTTTCTGTGTATGCATATTTTACACTGCATAATTAGTGTGCATTTCCTGGTGACGGTGCTTACAGTTGTGTTTTTCTCATTATTTTTATGAAAATCATCTTTTGTTGAGCTTGGTGATGTGAGGGTGTTGAGCCCAGGGAGGTGCCTGCCGACTGGACATGCAAAGGGTGCTCCCCGACCGCCGTGAGGATTTAATCACATTCCTCTCAACAGTTGATGTTTTCACTTTACTCTTGGAAGGCCCCGCTGAAGCGCTAGTGTAACGTTGTGCAGTGTTTGGAAATTCCAGGGGAAATACATTCAGCACTAGTAAGTGTGAGCATTGCTGAAGTGTGGTCAACTCTACTTATTTGGTCTCGTGTGTGTTTTTTACTTTAGAAAAAGACTTAATGACTAATTTGTATTCTTTTGTAAAATAAAAACATAAATTCTGGACAACGGACTAAAATAATCTGTGCATCATATTTATATATTATTTTTGAACTTAAATTTCAAAAGAAAATGGTGTGATTAAACAAGCAGGAACAAGTCTTGTCTCTTTTACGGAGTAGGCTATGAAGTAACTTGTAAGCTTCAGCTGGTTTCTTTCCTGAGCCAGCGTTGGTACTGTGGGTGTGCGTCCTCTTTAGTAATTGGACTGGATTCCTCTCTGAAGACCGTTCCTCCTGTGTCTCTCCTGCTGCTGTCTCCAAGCGCAGTCACAGCCCAGAGGCCTCTGAGCAGGGTGGCCCACACTGCGCCATAAGCACGCAGGGTCTTCTTACCTCCATCTCCTCGTGCGTTTATGTGCTGGGGGCAAGCACATTATAGTTAATGTAAAATAAGAATGTTTAAGATCACTGAGAAAAATCTAAATGTGGCGCTATTTTCCCTTACATTTCTGTGGATCAGAATTATGACTGTTATGCCACTGAGTAAGTATTGCATGTGTTAATGTAAGTGCTGCCTCAACAAGTTATGTACTTGCTTTTTGTTTCCAATTAAAATATTAATTCATTTACTATCTTTCTACATCTAAAACTGGGAGGTAATTTTTGTTTTACATACTTAGATGTCTTTCTAATAACTGAATGCTGCTGAAAAGTTAGCTCTCAGGAACCCAAACAGCCCAGTAACATGACCACATCAAAGTGAGTGTGCTTAACCACCTTCACAAGTGTGAGTTTTAATTTTTTTCCCAAAAGTTGCATTTTTTAGTAGTAATTTGAATCTTTCTGAGAGAGAGAGAAAAAGAGATCAGATATATGTATGCGTTTTTTAAGTTACTACAAGGACCTTTGAAGGAGTGTGCACATGCATTGTCATTGAGTGCTCTCAAGGACTTGGATCAGTGCTTGTACAGTCAGAAACTCCTCGGAAGGTCCTGAGAGGTCCCTTCAGAGATAACGGGGCTACAGCTGGGGAGAGGAGGGCAGAGCGCACACACACACACACACACACACACACACACACACCCCAGGATCTGAGATTTATATTATAGATGCTGCATATGAACCTGACTTTTCTTAGGCACTTTACATTTCATTTTATTTTGTGTTATCTCGAATAGTTTAATTAACGGATTTGGCTGAACTGAATTCTTAATTATAGATATAGACTTAAAAATCTGAATGGATTAAAGAATTATCTTATCTACATTCTAATGATGCAATTTTGAGCACTTTGATTTTCAGCTCTGATGCTGTTTATTTTTCTTATATTTATGAAATTTAAACATTTGCTTTGAATGTTGTAAATGAAGTCTGTTTGATAAAAGACTCCCCCTGTAGTCATTAATTTTGAACACTATCAGATATCCATTTTATTTCATTATTCTGTGACTGTACTTCCTGTCTGGAAAGGAGCTCTCTCCTCTTGCCTAGTCATTTGGCCATAATATCCATTAGAATTTAGTGGGTTAGAGTATAAATTATCCAGAATTACTTTAGTAAGGAATGTGCACATAGAGTAAGGATATTACTGTGCTATTTGCATGTATGAATCTTTGTAAAAATATTTTCACTCTAAATATTTAGATAATTAGATAAAGAATATTGAAGGAAGGAAACAGGGTGCTCTGAGAGGGAGAAGTTAGACATATAGATGGACTTATGATCATACAGGCTGGACTGAGCTATGGCAGGGCCATAGAATACATCAGTACTCAATTCTAAGAGAACACTTCTCAGGATATATTTCTAAATCTGTATTTCTACATTTATTTTTTAAACTCATTTCACATTCTTCAAAAAAAAAAAAAACCATTCCTCTTTGAATTTCAGATACTACTATTGTATTTAAATCTCAAAGTGAAGTTTCTCCTCTCTGCTTAAATAAGACTTTATGTTTCAAGATGTGTGTCAGAAGTGCATCAGTATCTGAGCACACATAGCTAACTGGTCCTTAGCTTTCCCACTGTTCCAGTGTTTGCTCTACAGTGGGGCAGCTCTTACTTGGGCGTGTGTGGGTGAAATGGGTCCTTTAACTCTCACATGCACACTTGCTTCAGGATCCCTTGAGAACATTTCCTGCCATCATCTTGAGCATCTTCTGTAAGCTTTGTAAGCCTTGTTCTCCTTTAACTAAGGATTTTCTCTTTACTGAAAAGCGTGCCTGTAGAAAAGCTAGCCGAAGCAGAGTCGGCCTGACGGGATATGCACTTGACAGTGTGGTTTTTATTTAATGAAGAATCAGAACAGAAGTTTATCTCTCCTCCTTCAGCGTGCTCACCAGCCTGTCAAGATAACACTAGGGCCACAGTAAAGGACCTGGTGACATTCTTCACTCCCAGGTGTCTCTAGAGAACCGCTGTGGCCTCTCATTTCCTCCCCTGCTCGTAGATTGAAGGTGTTGAAGTCAGCAGTGCCACTCCGGGTGAGATTCCAGGAGAAAAGCTGGCTGGCCTGTGGACATAAAGAGGCCTGTCAGTCTCCTCTCTACACTGGAGCTGTGAACATTTGAGAATGATTGAGCTCTGCCTTCTTCAGTGAAATTCCTTTCTTCTGAAGAGAACATTGCTCATATTTTTAACATA
The DNA here is from genome assembly GCF_978045245.1 of Mus caroli. Lineage (NCBI taxonomy): Eukaryota > Metazoa > Chordata > Mammalia > Rodentia > Muridae > Mus > Mus caroli. The sequence continues at coordinate 59,051,587 of NW_028227268.1, forward strand.
CTTCTACAAGTAAAGGGCTGTGTTGTCATTTGGGATAATTCCACCTCTTTAAGGTAACATCTGAAGGAGCCACAAAAGACTCCATCCGTCACTGCTTCCAAAGTGTAGCTTCATGATCAGTTAAGAATTCCTAGGCATTTCTGAAAGAGTGATTTAAAATGAATAGACATCTATGTGCTGGTTGGGGCCTCAGGGTTGAGAGTAGAAGAGGTACAAATTCTAGTTATACTCACCAAGAGTGCCACCTACACAAGGACTTCAACTCATTGAATCTCTTTCCCGTGTAAACTGGCTCGTGAAGCATCCACTCTAAGGACGGAAAATAAGTAAGTCTGCTGCTTTACACTTTCTCCTGGGTTTTGTTTCTGGTCCTCACTCCCTACTGCTTGCCCATGTCGTCGCTGCCTTGCCTTGTACATAGCCATCTTGTCTTTCACATTGTGGTCTCCGTTGTTCCTCTCCCTCTTTTGCACTCTGTTTTTCCTCATCTGTTTCTCCACTTCCCCTACCACCTCTTCCCTTTGCTCTGCCCCCCTCTCCCCAGCTGTAGCCCTGTTATCTCTGAAGGGACCTCTGGGGACCTTCCGAGGAGTTTCTGTCTGTACAAGCACTGATCCAAGTCCTTGAGAGCACTCGGGGGTGGTGCTGCTGCTGAGCCCCCACTGAGCTCCAGATAGCCACCTTGTCCCCAGAGGCTCATAGCATGATTAATAATGTTCCTCTCAGATGGAAACACACAATGGGGTGTGATTTGCATGTATTCAAGTCGCTCAAATGCCAGCTAATCTGGAGAAAAGTAAAGGCCTTGTCTAAATGGTTGCTGTAATGTAGAGTAACCACAAAGCAACATAAGGAACAGCAGGGGACATTGTTTAAAAGTCCATTTTGGTACACCTATTGAAGGGAAGGAAGCCTTGTCAGTGTGAAACAGGTAGATTTTTTTCATCTATCCAGATTCTTTTATGGAAATTATATTTACCGTAAATTAAAAGAACATGTACAAACAACATGTACATATGGAGACAATGATCAAACTCATTTTTCATCTGAAATTCAGGCTTATTTTTTTCTTTGTGTTTCTTAATTTTGTTACCAGAAAATATCATGTAACATTAAAAACCCAAAGAAGACTGTATTCTGTATTAAATACCGTAAATAGCTACATTTAACTATTGTAAGAGAGGCTCTGAGCAGCCTGCTCAGCTTGAAATTACCGTGAAAACAACAGTTAGAGTTTCTATGTTGAATAGAGTAGTCGTCGGTGATCCACTTCTGGGATTTTCTCCCTAAAAATTTTGAGTATGTCCTTCACAAACATAAAACCACACCTTGTCCCAGCTTAACCTGACAGACGAATGAGAGCTACAAATTAGTGCTCTGAGCACAGGTTCTTCTCAGCAGAATTTCTGGTGAATAACAGATGTTCACCTCTCCATTTTCTATATTCATTTTGTAAATCTGAGAGAGGACTCAGCAACTATTTAATTGTAGTCATCCTGTTGTTAAGAACAAAATGGTGGTGCTACTGAACTCAGATGGGAGAAAGTACCAGAACACATTGGAATACCCAGAATTTTATTCGAAACCTGATGTATAAAAAATAACTCTGTCACAGAAGACCATTTGGGGTCTTTAAAGTATATCATCTACAAGGAACATAAAGAAAGACTTCTGTGGCACTCCAGTCAGGGACACCAGCCTGGATGCAGGGCGGAGTCAGCAGTCCTGCATGTGAAAAGCTGTGTTTATAAGTAGCTCTGGCCTTGGCCCTCCACTGTCTCTTCCAGGCCCTCTGAGGCCTCCAGTGCCCCCTTGCCCAGGTCACCAACCTTGGCCAAGTATCTGGGCATTTTTTTTTTCTGTTTTCTTTTATGGTTTTGGTGCCGCCGCCGCTGCTGCTGCTGCTGCTGCTAATGATTTAAGACAGGTTCCCATTGCTACCGTGACTGTCCCCAGCTCAAACTCATTGAGATCTAGCTGTCTGGGCCTCTTGAGTGCTAGGATTAAAAGTGTGCATCACCACACCCAGTTTGTTTTATTTCGTTTGAGGATTGAATATTTTGGATTGTTCTTCTATCGGTTGCTTTTACATTACAGTTTAAAAGATCACATTTAAAAGTAATTTTTGCATCAAAACCGTGTGTGAATTTTCATACTAAAGCTTTTACCTTTTTTTCTTTCTGGTCTGTCTCCTGATTTTGTTATCAGAAAATAACATAGAGTGGCTGCCTTACTTCCCTATTGTAAGAGACTCTGAATACCTCGCCCACAAAGATCTGTACACTCAAGTCTTAGTCCAGAAGAAACTAAAAGCAGCATGACATGACACACCCACAAACTAAAAGTCATCCAACATCGGAGAAATAGTCGTTCACTTAATCCAATCAGTCTGTGAAGCTGAGAGAAGTACAGGGCTTTATAAAAAGAGATTCAGGCAGCTGGGGAAATGACTCTAAGGGAGCTTGCTGCATCAGCCTGGTGACCTGAGTTCAAGTCTCTGGCACCCATGGTAAAAAGCCCTACATGGCTGCACCGTGAAAACAAGTGGAACCCAGGAGCTTGCTGCTGAGCCAGCCTAACCAAAACGGCACACTTCCATACCTGTCTCCTGCCATCGTGACTGTAGCAAGGGAATTCAAGAGTGCATAGAACAGGCTACCCAGCATCCTCCTTTGACCTCTGCGCACACACACACACACACACACACACACACACACACAGATGGACAGATGCACTCCCCCATACACACATGCACACATATGGGTACACCACAAATGCATACAACTCACACATGATTTTTTTAAAGAGTAGATTGATTGCAAATGGCAAAGTGTTGCTTGATGACTGCAGAGTGGTAAGGAGTGAGGGACTTTGTTTATGCTGGTTGCCAACCCGCCTTTGTCTCTGTAACCTTGAAGGACAAGAATCATCTTTATAGCACTAACAAGACAAATTAGGTAAAGCACAGAAGCCCCTGGGTTTGCTTGTGCCCTCTTCCCAGGCTGAATTCTTACAGGCCAAGGAGCCACCGCCTCCTGGATTCTTCTCTAGGGAAATTAGGGAGATGTTGAAACTCCCTCCATGTCTGCCTGAACCCTTCAGCAAGAATTACAGGGGACTAGGGAAGGGCATGTTCCAGCCACCCCCGCCCACTTGTTCACTGAGGAGGCAGAGAGCCTGTGAGGGGATTTGCTCTGGCCCTGGCTTTGCATGATGAAAGAGTTGCATGTAACCAGAAGGCCTGGGTAATTACAGTGCATCATGAAGAGTGGGTCAGAAACAGGCAAAAACTTTATACCCTGTTTCCTGGTGGCACTAACTGAGAAAAGAGAGTTAGGAAATGTTATCAAGCAGATTATTTCCCCTTAAAGTAAACCATACCCTAGCCTGCCTGGTTGTCACACGGTAATACACACATCTGGGGGGATTGTGGAACTGCAGTCACTGTAGGAAACACCACACTGCCGTTCTTGGAGTGTGTAGAGAATGTAGCTGGTCTCCACTTCTAGGGCATCTTCCTGTGGAGAGCAAACACTGAGAGTCACAGTGGCAGGTAACACTGGCAAGAGCTTCCCTAAATAACGCACACACCTTCTCACCATTTCTGCCAATGCTAAAACTACTATTTGCTTGTGTGTGGGGCCCATCACAGTTCTCTAGCTATGATAGAATTTAATCATAAACTAAATACCGCATCATTCTTCAGCCAAACGTCATGAAATCACTGTTGATGAGGGGAGGAGATAAAGTAATTGGATTAGAAATGGGTGGTTTAAGTTTACACCATTTTATTATTATATCAGGAATTTTTGATATTTGAGCTGAGGCTTTCCACAGCTGTGCAGTCACTTGTGCCTGGGATACGCATATGAGCCAGGTGCTGTGACTCTGTCGCCTCACATTCTGACGGAAGATACGTTGTGGAGATGGCTAAGTGTGTTACTTTAGTATGCTTTGCATGAAATAAAACACTGATCTTTGAACTCCTGCAGTGCAGAGCTGTGGTCTGTACATTCTTTTTATCCCCCTCTGCACTAGTCCTCGGCCGTGAGGAGTGGAATCCGGGCAGTGGCTACACAAGAGTTTCTGTTCTTACATTTTCTGTGTGTAGTCGTTTCCTAGTCACAAAGGTATGCATTTTAGTCTTGCAGAGAGATTGCTCTCTCTAGAGTGTTCTTATGAAATATTAATACTCAGTCATTGTTTGAACTTATAAGCAGTTGGTTTGTAGAAAGGGAGAGACAGCTCTCTGTAGCATGAGGAATGCCTGTGCTGTGGAGGACTCCTGGCTCTGTTTAATTTTCCTATGTCCATTTTGATTCTATATCATAGCTTGGCATATTAAATTTTAAAATAAAGTACTAATAAAAAGTGTGCATTGTTACTTGCTGAAATTTAATGTTCAAATACTGTGGAAGGGATTGTATAAGAATGTTAAATATTGTTTTACGTTTAGTTCATTTTAGATTTATGCAGTTCCAAAAGGAGCACAGCCCAGTGGATCTGAGCTTCTGTTGAAATGGTTCAACTGTGTAACATGATGAGCGGCACCATGTGGGCATGTGTATCTGAGATGATGTGTGCCTAGGAACATTTGTGACGTTCCCCAAGAAAAGCGCTGGCAACCCTTGGCCTAGTTCATTTAATAAAATTCCTTAGAACTCGCCGTAGATTCATTTTAAAAAATAAGCCACATGTATTCAAACAAACTACTACTTATTTTATCAGTGGTAATGTGTGGAAATCTGTGTTCTCATCCACTTAAGTAGAGCTCAAGGCAGTTTCTGTACTTCCTGTAAAAACAAAATGTGGGGACTTTGAGTGACCTGTTTTCAAGTTACTGAGACTGCTATAAAAGTGCACATTTAAATTGAAGCCAGTGAATTAATTGTTAATAAAATATTTCTGACCTTCTTTAAAAGAGACTTTGAGAGGCCCTCTGGCTACCCCTTACTCTGTACCGACTGTAGCTAAATTACACAAAATTAGACTATCAGGGTTTATAAGAAGTTCAGCCATAGTATTTCTGAAAAAAATAAATGTTGTTATTTTAAAATTGAGTTAGAATGATGATCCTTAAAGAATTCTCAAGTGGTGGGTCTCATCTATTTTTGTGTGCCTGATTTAATTGAGCTAACAGATTATAAATTATAATTGCATTCAGCGTGTGATGTAAGGCTCTTGGTGTACTCAGGCTGCACCGTTGATGATCAAGCCTTTTAAATGCTATCACTGATACCAGATATACTAAGGCTGTGAAATTGTATCTGTTGAATTAAAAAGAAAAAAGCTAAGTTGGAGATCCCTTACATCCTGCCTTTACTAAGAGCGTCAAAACATCACTAACTATGACGTGTAAATTGAGAGACGTTTATCATAATTGAAATTAAGGAAATACCTTTTGCTTAAAACTTGTCTTTGATTCAGATTTTTCATTAGTTCCCAAATAATCTCAGTGAGGCTTTGTAGGAGAGCATCCTGGGACACACATGACATTTGAGGTGATAGACAGGGTCCTTCGATTTTGTATAGATGTTTCCTGTCAGGTGACATTGAGCTGGTGTTTACAGACTGGACCCTGTGGTCTCTGCTCTCTTTCAGTTGTATGTTCTAGGTGCTTTTTGCTTTGTTGTTAGAGAATTTCCATCCATTTCATAAATGGTATTTTTATTTTCTTCACTAAACTGTTTGATGATATAGATTCCACAGTGTCTTTGAGTTCAGCAACTGTTACAAACTGAAGAGAAAAAGGAAAGAATGAGTCTTTGTAATTGTTAAACACCCATATAAATCTTAAGGAGTGCAGGGATATTCACCAGGACATGTTTACACGGACAGGAAAGCATTCTTGAAGAATGAAGAGACAAAGATACAAATGTGGTTTTGTTTTGTTTTGTTGCATTGGCATTTTAAACTAGCTATCAAGAAATCTGGCAAACAACTTATGCTAGAAGTATTTGTTTCTGAAGAAAATAAAAAAATTAACTAGGTCCTGAGATGCTTTAGTGACTGTTCTTACTGGAAGATGAAATCCATCCACCCTTGTCAGTGGTGTTTCAGAACCTCAAACAAGCCTGTAAGGTATGAGACTTACTGTGTGTGTGTGGACCACAGATGTCTTCACCCCCAGAAGGAAAAGCGCAGAACGCACATGACATGGAAGAGACTGAGCCTGTTCTCCATGCCTGTGTGCTGAGTAGATCAGGACTGAGGAGGATATGCTACAAAACAGCCCTGTTGCTGAACTCATGGGACGAACCGCTTCAGGACTAGGTCTGGACTTGGCATGGACAGATTATGTTGCCTCAGTATTTTCAATTAAAATCCTTGTTTGAGAACATCATAGTCTCATGCAGCTGTAAGAAAAGCTAGAGGTCCCACATGCCTTTGGTCCAGGTTGCCCCAGCAGGGATATCTGTCATACAGAACCTGAGGATAATAATGATCTGTTGTGTCTTGAAATGTTCTTTAGTCTGTCCAAATGGCACTGGTTTGGTTATGGATTTTGGTTTTTCTGTTGTGTGTTTGTTTGCTTGCTTGTTTGTTATTTTATTCTGATTATAGAATGGTACATAACTTTGCATGTAAAATCATCTTTAAAATTAATAAATATTCAATCAGATTGCCAATACTATTAGACTTAAGTACAAACCCATACTACACAGCAGTTTGTTTCTGAATGGGTAAGCACTATAATTACACAGTGGGGTGCCCTTTCCTTTCCTGTGCAATTTGTTCTTTCGGCAGACTTTATTAGAATCTCTGTCTAGATCATTTGTATATAGAGCTTATAAAATTGCTATCTGTGTACTTTTACTAGTTAACTTTTTATAGTAAAGGGAGCTGTTGTGTGGGTAAGAAGCTGTTCAGTAGTACTTTAGCAAACTGATCGTTTACTTTAGGCTGGATTAATAGCGCTCCAGCTTTGTTCTGTGATAAATCCCTTGCAGTAGTACTGCCTGATACGCAGACCCCGTCTCTGCTCTGAGTTTTTCTGTTTTAGGAGACTGGGAATATACCCCGGGACCTGCGTGGGTCACTGAGTGCTGCAGAAGGACCCGATGCAGTGTCCACTTGAAGAGCTAGACTGTGGGGGTTCCCTCGATCCTGAGGCTTGCAGGCCTTGTGCTGTTGAAGAATCAGGGCGCTGCTGTGAATGTGTGCATAAGGAGGGAGTATCATTTCCTTCCCAGGTTTATTCAAATAGGAAAACCCTGTCTTCCAGAGGCGTAGTCCGTAAACCCTGGGGAGTTTGGATTGGAGCTTTACACCTGGGCTTCATCTGACATATTTTTCAAACCTATAGTCAGGAATTCAGGAAGCTGAACAGATGGACTAGACTTTCAGAGCCCAAAACCTATCCTGTGGATTAATACATTTATCTAACAGAATTCCGGCTGTTTGGGCTGATTGGTTGTTTTCACCTAGCTTTTATATTTTTATGTTTTAAGTAATGGCAGAAGACATTTAAAACTAATGAGTTAGCTTATAGATGGAGCAAGAAAGGCAGGAAGCATCGGCCTAGACCTAAAAAGAAATGGTGGTGGGAGAATGGAATGTTAAAAGTCTTCTGTCTCTGATAACTACACCAGTGTGTTTCAGTGAGAGCAAGGTGTCACGGGTGATAGTCACAGGTGATGTGTCACATTAGTGCTGTGTGGCGTGGCGAGGCAGTGTGTGCAACACAAAGTACTTGTACTACATGTGTGGAAACAAGGCTGCGGTGAGTCATTTGATGTACCATGGGTGAATACTACCACACACTTCACTCTGCTTCATAAACCTTTACTTTGTTGTCCACATTCAGTGATGCAGTGTGACATGGGGTCACAATGCACTGTGTGCTGGATGGACACTCAAGAGCAATGATGTGGAACAGAGGCCGGGAACCAACGTGCCCAGGCAGGTTTGAGGGCCATGGCCCCGGCAGGGTGTCCTCACCTTTAAAGTGAGCATAATGATGGTCCCAAATGGGGCTGGAGTGAGGATTACTTGGGTTCGCCCTCAAAAATTCCTCCTCATCCCCGGGGAGAGTAATAGCACTGACTGTAAGCCGGGCCTGGCCGCAGCTTGTCAGTACACACGCACTGCAGACTGCTCTGGGCCCTCGGTTTGCTTATCTTTTCTGTTTATTCCAACAGTCACCACGTTGATGACGTGATGAATGTGTATCCTAAGTTAGCCTATTAACCCTTGTTAGGTTAGCTCATAATTCAAATGAATTATTTGTTCAAAACAAATTTGCCACTTGACTTATTGGAAATAATATTTCTTTAGCTGAGAATGTATGTGATTCTTCAACTGGAAAATTGATTTTTAAAAAGATTTTGCCAGGCCTGTTGGTACACTCTGTCCAGGAAGCAGAGGCAGGCAAGTCCATGTGAGTTCTAGGCCAGCCAGAGCTAGATAATGAGACCCTGCCTAAACAAATCATTTTCAGATTTTTATTAGTGAATTTGTTTTTAAGACTTTGAAATGAAATAACCGCAGCACATGTGGGGAGATGGCTCAGCAGTTGAGAGGGCTTGCTGCTCCAGAGAACCCAAGTTCAGCTCCCAGCACCCATGGACGGGCTCATACCTGCCTGCAATTCCAGTTCCAGGGATGTGACACCTTTATGGCCACCTCGAGTATTCACAGAGCCATAGGTGAAATTAACACACAAGCTTTAAAAATTAAAAGAAAGTAACCTCAGCACATTTTTACATCTAGATAAATAATATTCATTAGCAGTTAAACTAAACATGTAAAGGTATAAAACTGGTATCATGGAGCTGGTAGGCAGTTCATTCAGTAAAGTGCTCGTATCTGCTATACAGAACCCGGGTGACAAGATGGGACAGTGTGTGCACTCCCAGCCCTGGGGAGGTGGAGGCTCACAGACCTCAGGGATCGCTGAGCTCACAGCTCAGCCGGCTGGGCAAGCTCCAGGCCAGGGAGAGACCCTGTTTCAAAAAGGAGGTAGATGGTAGATGGTGACTGATAGACAACAGTGTGTGACCTCTACATGCATGTACACATATGTACATGTGCGCGCACACACACATACACCAACAGGTGTATAAACACGCTCATGCAATTTCACATTGTTTGCAAACTTGGACATTTTGCGCATAACCATCGCAGATATAGGTGAGAAGCCAAGGCGCACAGAAGCTGCTCTCTTGCAGTGGTCCTCGCTGCTTTGCAGTACTGAACGACGTGAACAAGGCTAACAGTGGTAGTCAGTCGGCAAGGATCAGCAGCAGTGAGCTGAGGCCAGCACTAAAGGGACAAAGCGCTGAAGAATACGAAACTCTCAAACAGGAGCGCCTCCTCCACAGCAGCTCGTCCTGCCCTCTGAGGAAAGACCCTCCTCACACTGACTTTCAAAGGGATTTGTGAGGAAATTTTACATTTCTAATATGTTTTGGAAAAATCTAGACTTAATGTGGCTTTAAAAATGTAATGTTGAAGTTTGAAAAACTTTCCACACCAAACCATCTACAAATCCTTTGTAAGAAACACATAGCCACATCTATCTGTGTTATTTAGTCTGTTTATGACTTGTCTGCCCTTATTGTAATAAAGGAAACTTTGAAAGTGAACAGAAACCCCATAGCCCACCACTGTGAACCCAGCATCGATGCTAAGTGCGGCATTGGTTTGCCGTCTTCCCTGTTAGTGAGCATCCCTTGGCTGTCTTAAGTCCTGTTCCTCACATTCTGTCCTTCCCTCTAGTTTTTCTTCCTGTTTTTACCTGTTCAGAGCACTGCAGCACTGAACACTGTTTATGTGGCACGTGGCTCCTCCTTCCCTGGGTAGATTCCTTCCAGTGTAGTTTCCCATGGGCAGAGTTTCAGAAGTGCAGTATCTAGCAGCAAGCTGACCCCATTTCCCCCCCTCTCCAACATCAGGGTACACCCCTTTCCTTCCCAAGTGACAGAAGCAGTATATGCTGGTTTGCGTAGTCCTGTTTCATTTTAAGCTCTTGGCATGTTTAATAATAATCCATGTGACCTTCCAGGTAGCAATCCAGACCTTTGGCTGTTACATACATACTGTGTGTGCTCTGCACGCAGTCAGCAAGCCTCAGGGAGTTCCCTCCACAGTTACAGGGTTGCAGCTGATTTCTTTGCCGAATAGCTTTTAGTTGTTTGACTTATTTTTAATTAACAAATAACAGCATGTTCTGTTGTATAACTGACATTTGTATGTATGTGTAGATTGTAAAATGACCAAACCTGTCTAATTAGCATAGCCTCACCACAAATACCCTTTCTTTGTGATGAGACCACTTCAGTCCACTCTTAACTTAGCTCCTTGAGATAGTCAAGGCATTAGGAAATAATTGCCACCGTGCTGTGCAATAGATCATGTAGTAGCAAATTTCTTTTAAAAATAACTTTTGGCTGTGACTGTCACACCGTGATGATAAATGGTAAAAGAAATGATGCCTCAAATATAGTTACTTATTAGAACCATCATTTTGAAAAATCACATTCGTTTACGCTAGGCTTTCTCTCGTGGCGCCTAGTCATATATTATTTAAAATTTTTATGCATGAATACTGTCTGAGACTTTTTGATAGCCATAACTTGTAGTGTTAATTTCTCTGTCTTATATCACATTTTGTATTAGAATGTTTAAAAGAAACCATTATTAAATGTCAGTCGACATGTGTATTTTTGCCTCTACAGACAGAGCTATGTAGGAATAGGGGCTATTTTAGTTCATTGTCCTTATGGAATGAGAGCCACTAAACTCTAGATTAGTGTGATAATTGTTATAAAATTTGGCATCACAGACTATTAGATTACAGGGAATTTATTTTCTTTTTATTAAACTAATAAAATGTATTTTAAAATATACAACTCAGTATTGACATTTTTTAAGTCATCAAAATAATTTATAATAGTTAAATGCCTCTTAAATATACATGATATGTTCTGAAGCTAAGTCAGTTTTTAAAATCTTTTTGGAACATTAAACATGATAGAAGTTTTTAAAAAAAACTCTTATGAAGCCCTTTATGAACGTAAATTATGACAAGTTCCTGGTTAGACAGAAACTGTTCCATCTCCAAGGGAGAATATGCAGTATAACTGTGGCTTTATAAAATTAATTGGATAGTGTTCCTTCTGATTCTATTTTGTGGAATAGTTTGAAGAGTATTGGTATGGGAATTTATTTTCTTTTTTTTTTTTAGGTTTTTCGAGACAGGGTTTCTCTGTATAGCCCTGGCTGTCCTGGCACTCACTTTGTAGACCAGGCTAGCCTAGAACTCAGAAATCTGCCTGCCTCTGCCTCCCGAGTGCTGGGATTAAAGGCGTGCGCCACCACGCCCGGCGGGAATTTATTTTCTAATGTTGCCTTATAGTATGTACCAGTGATCTATTTACCTTTCCATTTTTTATACTTTGTGATCATTGTAATAATCATTGTTAATACTCTACTCCAGAATGCATGCCTTAGAATTCCATTGCCTCAAACCCAGAGAGATGGCTTAGCTGGAAATGGTGCTTGTCACTAAGCCTAATGACCTGAGTTTGCTCTAAGACCTAGATGGTAGAGATTGTCCTCTGACAGCCATATGTACAGCAGGGCACACACATGCCCACAGAGATACACATTGAATGAATAGGTAGGTAGATAGATAGATAGATAGATAGATAGATAGATAGATAGATAGAGAATTTCACTCATGTACTTAAGAGGAATAGTACATAATGTGGAAGGATTTCTGAGGCTATGACATGGCTTGGTGGGTAAAGTTTGATCTCAGGAACCCACATGGTAAAAGGAGAAAACCAGCCCCCCAAAGTTGCACTCTGACATAGCATGTGTGTGCATGCATGCATGCATGCATGCATGCATACATACATACATACATACATACATATATACAATGTGACTAGAATTTTTTTTGTTTTATTTTATTTATGAGATAGATGTAGCCCTGGCTGGCATGAAACTTAGATCTGCCTGTGTTTGTCTCCAAGTGCTAAGATTATTTATACATACATGTGTTACAGTTCATGTGACATTTCTAAAGTAAAGTATGATGTAAGGTGTACTTATCTGTGTAATTTGCTATCAGATATCATTTACCACGTGTCTTTTGGGTCTGTTTTTCACTATTTCTTAATAAACATACTGCTAATATCCAGCCTTTTCTCCTTTCTATGTCCTCTTGCCTCGCTACAAGGAAGTTATAAAACCAAAGGCATGGGCTGGTGAGATGGCTCAGTGGGTAAGAGCACCCGACTGCTCTTCCGAAGGTCCAGAGTTCAAATCCCAGCAACCACATGGTGGCTCACAACCATCTGTAATGAGATCTGACTCCCTCTTCTGGTGTGTCTGAAGACAGCTACAGTGTACTTACATATAATAAATAAATCTTTAAAAAAAAAAAAACTAAAGGCATCTCTTAGAAAACCATCTTTCCGACCTAGGCCTGTAATTCTAAGTAACTGGAGGCTAAACACAGGATTCACTTTCAAGACTTGCTTGGGCTACAGGGAAGTTCAAGACCAGCCTGAGCAACTTCTGAGACCCTGTCTTAAAATAAAAATTAAGAGCAGACTGGGCACACAGTTTCTTGGTAAAGTATTTATCTAGAAAATTCACAGCCGGGCATGGTGGCACATGCCTTTAATCCCAGCACTTGGGAGGCAGAGGTAGGCGGATTTCTGAGTTCGAGGCCAGCCTGGTCTACAGAGTGAGTTCCAGGACAGCCAGGACTACACTGAGAAACCCTGTCTTGAAAAACGAAAAAAAGAAAAAAAAAAAAGAAAGAAAATTCACAACACTCCAGATTCAACCTCCAGTTGGGACCAAGAGGGCATCTTCCAGTTAACTCAAACCCAGTATTTGAAATTGAAAATATTAATTGCTTCCTGGCCTTTTAGCTAGGATCAAGTATAGTTCAGTTTTCATAAGTCTGCTGTCGTATGCATCCTCTGTTTGAGGTGTATAAACGGAGCAGAGAGATAAAATGGAAGCCTGCTCCATTGACCCTCATACCTCACTTACCACAGTGCCCAGGAATGCCGCACCCCTTCAAAGGACTAAACTAAGGTTCTCAAAAATTAAAATAATAATTCAAAATAAGTTCAGCTATTAATACATTTTTCAGAATGTTTAATGGCGAACTAACATTTGTCCCAAGATTTCACTCCGATTTTACATGGATAGCTAAGAAGGAACACCATAATGCTTCCTGCCTCTTAAGAATTATGTCAAATTGCATCAATGGGAGGAGAGGTCCTTGGTCCTATGAAGACTCGATAGATGCCCCAGTGTAGGGGAGTTAAGGGTGGGGAGGTGGGAGAGTGTGGGTGGGTGGAAGAACACCCTCATAGAAGCAGGGGGAGGGAAGATGGGACAGGGTGTTTCCTGGAGGGGGAGAAACAGGAAAGGGGATAACATTTGAAATGTAAATAAAGAAAATATCCAATAAACAAAAAGAATTATGTCAGATAAGTGACATAGATATATGAAGCTTGTGATTCTCTTAATATTGGGATTTGATGACCAAATGGAACCCATTTAAGCTCTCCTGAGTCACACTAATAAAAGCTGTTGTCACATAGCAGTTACTTTGTGGGTGTTTTAACAAGTTAGCCTGGGACCTGGAAAGGTAATGAGTAGTGAAGAGGACTGCTCTCTCAGAGGACGTGAGTTCAGTTCCTGGCCCTACAGTTGGCTCTAACTCCAGCTCCCCAGGATCTGACACCCTCTTCTGCCCTCTGTGGGCAGCTACACATATGTGAGCAACGCATCCATACACATACAAAACTAATAAACCTTAAAAATGCATCTGATTTTTAAATTTTTATTTAGCAGAAAATTAAAAATAAACTCCTACTATACCAATCAGTTAGTTGGCTAGTTAGTTTGGTTGGTTGGTTGGTTGGTTGGGTTTTTTGTTTGTTTGTTTGTTAAAGTTAAGGAATCACTGTAAAACTAATTGTGAATTTTATCTTGGTTTTTGTTGTTGTTGTTGTTTGTTTTGCTTTGGGGTTGTTTGATTTTGTTTTGTTTTGTTTTCAGTTTTTAAAGATACTTTCTCTGTGTAGCCCTGGCTGTCCTGGAACTCACTTTGTAGACCAGGCTGACCTAGAATTCAGAGATCCACCTGCTTGAGTGCTGGGGTCAAAGGCTGCGCCACCGCTGTTGGTCCTGATTGTGAACTTTGTCCTTATCGTGGCTTCATCTTTCTTAGCAACACCTAATATCTTGTATTTATTCACATACCAGAAAAAAAAGAAAAAAACAAAACATTTTCTCCATTTTCTGTTAGCAGGAGACTTGGAGATATTTAGTGTTGATTCCGACTTCCCCTGCATAGGTTGGTTGGCCATGTTGCTGTCCTCAGGCCCTGTGGTGAGGTGGGAAGTATATGTGGTGTTCTCTAGAACAGCAGTACTCAATAAGTGATTTTCTGTGGCTTCTGAGAGAAAAGCCTATAAAAGGCTTAAATTCTGAGGGTTCTGGGCAGTTACCCAGCATTCCTACCCATCCTGCATGACAAACGGCTTACCCTTCGGTAGGAATTTCCAGCCTTCCCACATCTTTCAGTAGGAACTGCTACCCGCTTCTCACACATGGGCGGTCTACTTGTACACATACTCAGCTTACCAGCTACAGCGAGGGCAGTTTCAGTCAGCAGAGTGTAAGTGGAACAGGGAGAATACAGGGCACAGGACAGTTGTTAAAACCTGGTAGGAATAATCAGTGGTAGGAATAATCACCTTCTGCCACCCACATGTGCAGAAATAGCCTCATACTTTTCTCATTTAATGTGCATGTTATTCAGTTGTTATTTATTATTTCAAGGGGATGTTTCTTGCTTCTACTTACTATATTATAGTTTTGTATTAAGATTCACAAGGAAACACATTTTGTAATATTGATGTTTTGTGGAGGTTGAAATGTGCTGTGATTGCCCCAGGACAGCATCTCAAGGGCATGAAGAATACAATGTCTCATAATAACCAGGTCATTTCCCTCTATAGGTTCATGGGGTCTAAGGTTTAAAGATACACTGTAATGTTTGGGGCAGTTCATAGAAAGCAAATATAACTACCATTTAAAAGGTCAGTGTGTGTAGCACTGTGTTTGCTGATAAGAAAGGCTTGCATTCTTCCCTCCCTCTGCCCCTCCCCTTCCTCCTTCTGCCCCTCCTCTTCTGCTGCCTGGAATAATCTCTCACAGATGATTAGACAACAGGTGCCAGGAGAGCGAGGCATACTGGCTTTGTGCCACATGTGCAGAGTGGAGATCCAGTGTCACCCCAGGTTTTGGTGTATCGCTGTGTCCTTCCACGGGAAGGGATAACCCAGTTGAAATACATACTGCAGCTCCTGAGGGATTAAGTGTTTCCTTTGCTTTATAGTACAGAATTTTACAGTGTCTTTGTTTGGGAGTTCTCAGATTGCTTAATGATTTCTCTAACCCCCACCCCCACCCACTGTGACCAGATGTGTATTACAGCAGCAGCGTTCGACCCTCTGCAGGTTGGCGCATTTCATTGCACAGCTTGTGATAGAGCTTTCCTTTATTTATCAATGACATTTAGATCGTTTGCATTTTAGAGAGCCAATTGAGAGTCAAGATGTTGTTCTGTTGTTTAATCTTTAATCTTGTATTCTTTAATATTGTTGCATTCCATAAGATGCCTCTATAGCGTTTCAGTTGTAGATAGAGAGCTCTACAAGGATTTTATTCATTAACCAGATTTATGTCTATAGTGAGCCACAACTGGAGTAGTACTAATTGGTCATTTTCCCAATCTTTTAAAGTTGAGGGGTTTGGTTTGCTTTTGCAGGGTCTGCTGATGCCAGTAACTTTGGGTGCATTTATTTCCTTTTCAGAACAGCTTTTAGAACTCACTATTTTAAGAATAGATTCTGAGGGAATTATAGCCGTTGGCAGCTGTTTGAATGGAGATTCCTTAGAGCCTGCTTAGAGGTTTAGAAGACTCTCAACTCACTCTGGACTCCACATTGAGGAAGCATGGGCATTGTGAACTCAACTCATCCTCCCTCTCTCCAGTTCACCTTGTGTTGAAGTAGATAATGCTCTGGAAGGTGTGTGGAGCTAAGAGGAAGGGTTGTCTGGGGAGCGCTGGGCTTGTTCCGATGTCCAGGAGAGGAATCCATCGCTGAGAGATACAAGCTGAATCTGCTGAGAGGAGCACTGGAGCACTGAGTTTCCTGGAAGCTAGGAGACAGGAGTTCCAGGTTGGACTAGTGCCTGGTTGGGAGTAGGAAAAGGAGTTTGTGTCCTGTTAGAGGGAGCCGGTGCTCAGTAACAGAGTTAGTTAGCAGCATTGAAGGTGGAGGAAGGAGAAACGCAACAGTTGCTTGAGAATGGCCCGAGTGATAGCCCTCCCTACGGGCTGGAGCACTGGAGCTGAATGGCGGGGTAGTGGGGTTGGCAGTGAGGAGTGGTGAGGACCTAGTGGACCTTGGCAAGCATGTCCTGAGAACGGTGATACCTCACCCGGCAGCGTTTACAATGCAATGCTTCTGTACAGGCATGGCTCCAAACATGGACTCTAGAGGAGCCTAGTCAGCCCTGACATGAGTCAGCAGGGCCCCACAGAGGCAGCATGGTGTGTGCACTGCTGAAAGCCTGCCTCCGAAGAACTGGCAGAAGAGTCTAGGAGCATGGACGGCTAGGAGAGTTTTGCTCACCTCGCTGGAATATTCACATCATTCCCTGGGTGCTGCTGCCCATGCTTTATGCTGGGAAAGAACATGGCCAGCTTAGCTCCTAGAAAGATCACTGACTGCTGTGTACAAAGTGAAAGGAAGGAGGTCAGCGGGTTGGGGGAGATGGTAGAAAAGTAGCAAGTGACTAGGAGGGCTGAGCCCCTGGGGTATTCTGGGGATGTGATAGTGACTGTGTGTGACTTATTGGAGATTAGCATTTTGTCTTCCTATGTGACTCTGTGGGAAGAACAGATTATGATTGGTTAGGGTTCCCTTAATGCTGGTTTTGTTTGGATGAGTTTAGTAATTATTTTATTTAGTTAACTTAGAGAGTGGCTATCTAGGTGTCGTATCAGTTTGGTCATGCAGTCAGGGTAGGCTCTAACAGGCCATCTCCCTGATTCCCTCTTCAAGGCTGTAGTTAAAGGTGTGTACCAGCGACACACCTGGCTTGGCCTTACTTTTGGTTTTTCCCTAACTAGAAAATGCATGATCACCATTTAGAGACTGCCGTATCCAGGGATCCATCCCATAATCAACTTCTAAACGCTGACACCATTGCATACACTAGCAAGATTTTGCTGAAAGGACCCAAATATAGCTGTCTCTTGTGAGACGATGCTGGGGCCTAGCAAACACAGGAGTGAATGTTCACAGTCAGCTATTGGATGTATCACAGGGCTCCCAATGGAGAAGCTAGAGAAAGTACCCAAGGAGCTAAAGGGATCTGCAACCCTATTGTTGGAACAACATGATGTACTAACCAGAACCCCGGAGCTCTTGTCTCTAGCTGCATATGTATCGAAAGATGGCCTAGTCAGCCATCAATGGAAAGAGAGGCCCATTGGACTTGCAAACTTTATATGCCCCAATATAGGGGAATGCCAGGGCCAAAAGAATGGGAATGGGTGGGTAGGGAAGTGGGGGGCGCTATGGGGGACTTTTGGGATAGCATTGGAAACGTAATTGAGGAAAATATGTAATAAAAATATTAAAAAAAAAAAAAAGAAAATGCATGATCTCTATAGACACTGAAAAATCGGGAAGATAAGAGTAATAAATCACCCTCTCTCACTACTCAGAGACAGGTATTATAAATATTTCATTTTCCTTCCATCTTTTGTGAGAAAACAGTGTTTACAAATTGAGATCCCCTGGCAGGAACAGAAGGTCACTTTACAGTAGAGGCTCTGGGAGCTAGGCAGGGCTGGGTTTTCTTTTACTCTAGGATGCAGTACTTGCCTTTAATAAGGACTAGGTTACTAATGTTTTGAGCCTTTTTTATTTTTTTTTTCTTTTGAGGACAAAGCCTTCATGAGAGGTGGTCTGTGTGACCTCTTCAAAGAACATTGCCCAGTCACCATGTGCATGAAAACCACTTTTGATGGATGCCAGACTGCCTCCATTGGCTATTTCAAATGCCTCATGGGGAAAATCTCAATGGGAATGAGTTGTAGTTTGTTTATTGGAGGTAGACCAGTAGGGCATGGGTAACAAGGGAAAAGTGACAGCTGCCTGGGCATCTTAACTGGTTTGTAAGAAGAAATGATATGTGGGTCCTGCTAGAGCCCCTCTCTGAGCTTTTTATTTTTTTTTTAAACATCCCTTTTAATCTGGTTGGAGATTGATGGAGATACTATCGAGCTGTTAGGCTGTGAGCTGGATGGGAATGACAAACACACAGTGACAGCTTTCGAGGGGATGGATGGAGCAACAAGCCCTGAACTGCAGGGTGTGTCCTTCTGGAGGGCCTTTGGAGGAATGTTGCTCTCACATTGTGTGTGGAGGGGGAGGGGGGAAGTGGGTGGAGAAAAGATGTGTCTTGTTACCTAGTTGGATATTTTCCCTAGCATAACTTATAGACATTGTAAGTGGCATTAAGGTACCCATCTGCCCAGCACCTTCATAGTTTCTTCTGAGTGTGGACTTTTTCTTCAGAGTATAGAAATTAGCACTTGCAGTTTGAGTTGGAGCAGTGTGTCACAATGTCCCCACCAGCACCTCCCTCCCTGTGCTTTCAGGACAGTCCCAGGGCCTGTTGGTTCTGAACATTTCTCTCAAGACTAGCAGGGACTCAGCTTCCTGCATGAGACACTGGGTTAGGAAGCAGGGAACACTGGAGCCAACTTCCTGCTTCCTAGAGCAAATGTATATGCAGGAGTAGACAAAGCAGACCCAAGCAAGACCCAGAAGGAGCCAGAGCAGTGATGGCTGAAGTCATGTGAAGGTGACTCTGCAAGTGGCACAAGGTATAAGAGCTCGCAAGGCCCTGTCCTCTGGGCTAGGCTGACTTTTGTTTCCAATGCTCCTCACTCTAGGAGTGTAAGCACACAGCTGATCTTGGAGTTGCTGGAGGGCAGGGAGCCTGTAGCTGAGGGTGTGACAAGGCTGTGAGCCTGAGGCAGAAAGCAAAAGTTCAAAATGAAAAATGGCTAAACGATTGGTGGAATTTTACAAAAACAGACTGAGAGGAAAAGCTCTTTTGAAATTTTAACCTAGACAGAAAATATATTGTTTGCTGAGGGGGAAAATGAGGTATTCATTGCTCCGGTGTTTGGAATTTCTCCTTCCTCAGGCTCCCAGGACAGTGCAGTCAGTACCTGTGAAGCTTTCATGAACTGAAGAAGGAGAGGTGAGGGCCTTCCGGATCACTGCCCCCTAGCATTGGTCTCTCCTCCCTTTTTATTCCCTCTGAGTGTTATTTCTGTGGCCATCGGCAGTGAAAGAAGCTGGTCACATTTCCCTGCTGCCTTGTACTGTCCCAGGGAAGGAGTCTCAGCTGGCCCAGTTTAGATGAGATAGGTTCTTAGGGGACCGTAGAAGTGAAGTGAGGTTACCGGTCCTGTGGCCACTCAAACCCTGAGCAGAACCTTCTGTTAGAAGAGCAGCTTAGGCCCAAGAGAGACCTGTGAGCTGTCCATCTCTCCCCAGCCTGTCACTCTCAGTGTGCTCTGAACTCTCCTGGGTACAGTTAGTTCATCCTCTTTGTTTTATTTGTTATTGCATGGCCCATAAATTTAATCCTCCAAGTCAGGAGTGTTTGGCTACAGGACGTGTCTGTGCTGAGTCAGCACGCTCTTCCTTGTACTCTGCTGCAGTTCAGCAGTTCAGCAGCCACTTCACAGCATTCACTTTGTCGTGGGTGACGCAAGGAGCCTGGCGGTGACATACAGCATGTGGAAGTGTGACAGTACTCTGCATGCCTTACTTCCCATTCCATTTATGGGACTCGAATATCCGTAGCATCTTGAAACCAATCTTCCTTGGGTGTCAAGGAAACTGTACATTCTGAGGGTTCATATCATATTTGTCTTTTATATTCAACACATTGCAAGAATTCAAGTTGTGCTTCAGAAATAGTTAAAGCCATGAAAGCAATATATATATATATATATATATATATATATACCACAGGGAAACATGAGTAGGCAACAAACGGCTGCTACATATAAGGTCTGCAGTCTAACTGCTAACACGCATAAACTTTCTCTGAACATACTCTGCTCTGTGTTTTGGAAATGCGGTTTAAATATCTAAACCAGAGCAATGAGCTAACTGAAAGACACTCTATAAAATGCATGGGAAACAGAATCAAGCAGCAGGAACTCTGATCCCTTGGTGTGCAGAAGGGGTGCCGTCGTCACTAAAATCAACCCACAGGCTTAGTTAGCATGGAATTTCTGCCCAGATGTTGCTTTTGAGAAATTGAGGCCCTCGTGGAGTCCAACGCTGCCACCAGTCTGTGGCACCCTGGAGTTCTTTGCTGCTTTCTAGCCCTGGTCACCAGTTTTTGGATGGCTGACCCCCCAGAAGAACAAAAACCATTCCATCTTTCCTATCTGGATGAACTAATTCATGGAAATGCCTGCATAATGAGTAAGCACATGTGTGCACACCCATGACAGAGCTCAAGCCCTGAAAAGTATTGACCACCAGTCTCTGTGCTGTGTTAAGAGTGACACCTGGTAGATAGCAGCATAGCATAGCATAGCTTGTGACTGAAATCCTCATTAGTCCATGCAGTGAGGATGAAACACATATTTCAGACCAGAAAGAAAAAGTCATTTCAAATGCCCCAAAAAATGTATTTGAAAATTGGGGTAAGGTGGTGATGTGAACATTTACAACGGACTCTCTTAACATGAGACTGCAGCTAATTCAGTACAGAATGTGGATTCTGACAGGCAGATCACTGATAATACTTACAGATTATACATCACTTTTTACTGAATATAGCAGTCCATGCCTATCTATAAGCATCGCTTGCACTGATGGCTCATGGAATGGTCAATGAAGACTCATCTGCATAGTATTGTACTGTGTCTCTTTAATGATAAGAATTTTATATTCACAGCTCAAAAAGTCTGCCCCTTGGATTAATAGGAAATGAAAAGCCCTTTAAAACAAATTCTAATTACATGTATGGCATTGTGAGCCACCTGATATTAGGTGCAGAGGAGGCAAGAGCAATACATGCACTTACCTGCTAAATCACCTCTTCAGTCCCATGTCAAGCACTTTCAGCGGGAGCCATGTTAAAACTAAGTACAGAAACCCATGTCAGTGATAGCTTGATCACAGTGTCAGACCCACAGTGAGAAACATAAGGGATCAGCTTTTCTGCAACCTAAGCACTGAGCAGGCCAGGTAAGGCTGTTTGCTTGTGCGTGGTGCTAGGTCCATAAACGAAGCCATGATCAAGAAAGCAGAGGAGGAGGGGAGCAGTGTGGGGTCTGAAACACAGCGACCAGAGAGGACAAACCTGGACCATCTGCACTCGTGCAAGCAGCTGCCACCAATGCTCCAGGTGACCTGCCAGAGAGCAGCACAAAACTTGGCTCAAGATCTTCAGAAGCTGAAAGAACTTGGAAACCAGCTGCAGCCTGAGGAGATCTGTCCTGAGCTGGAGAAGCTGCAAGCCTGGTGCTGCTGGAAGCCAATAGTGTGTGGCCATCCAACAGAGTGTGGCCATCCAACAGTGTGCAGCCATCCAACAGTGTGCGGCCATCAGATCTACAGCTGAGTGTAAGCTACAAACAGCACCTGACATGGAACCAGCTTTCCAAGAATCAACATGGCTGCTACTTCACATCTACTTCCAGATCTCACTAAGCTCTGTGACAGACTCTGTCCCACAGCTACACAGGAAAACCTTTGGGCAATGTTGTTCCAGAATAGGCAAAGTGACATGAAACAGAGCCATCACAGTTCGTCCCTCTGAGCATGGCACTCAGATGCACCTTTCAAGCAAATTTAGTTTCCAAATAGACCATAGCAATATATTATCTATGCTCTTACAGCCACCACACAGAGGCATTCATAGCTCCCCTACAGGAGAAAAGACAGTATTTGTCTTTGGGTGCTCTCCGTTTTCTTCAAGCTTTTTGGCTTCTTGATGCTGTGCAGCTTACACTAAGTAAGATGTGAGACGCAACCCAGTAACCAACGCTTAAGAGACTTTAGATTTTTTTAAGTGATGTTATACATTTTAAAGAGACTGAACTTTTAAAATGTTTGAATTTTTAAAGCCTGTGAGACTTCCCAATTTCCAAAATAGTTCAGAACACAACTTTGCTTGATTCTTAATGTGTGTGTCCTGGTTATTTCTTTGTCAACTTAACAAACTAGGGTTCTTTCAAAGATGAACCTCAATTGAGAAAATGGCTCCATCAGATTGGCCTATAGGCAAGACAGTAAGTAGATCATGTTCTTGATTAATGATTGATGTCGGAGGGCCCAGCCCACTGGAGATGGCACTGCTCCTGGGCAGTGGTCCTGAGTGCTATCAGAAAGAAAGCTGAACAGGGAGAGCCGTGGAGCAAGGCAGGAAACAGTGTTCCTCCATGGTCTTCAGTTCCTGACTTGAGCTCCTACTGAGGCATCCCTCAGTAATGGAGTATGTCAGATGAAGTAAACCCTTCTTCCACAAGCTATTTCTGGCCAGTAGTATTTGATCTCAGCAATAAAAAACAAACTGAGATTGAAATTGGTACCAGAAATAGAGTATTGCTGTAGCAGACCTGACGGTGTCACCTTGAGGAAGAGTGTAGAAGTATAGAAGGCCACTGAATGCTCAGAGCTTAATGAACTGTTATGAGAAATTAGAGAATCAGGATACTTCCGATCAGATGTGATACTTCAGGAGGAAGCAAAGACCCTATCAAGACTGTTGAGATTGTTGACTAAGAATTGGTGGCAATGCAACCTTTACTAGGACAATTGATGGTGACTAGCTGGGGCTGAAAAATCAGCTTTGATTATTAAGAGACACACATCATTGAGATAAAATCTTCTTAAAGTATTTTCTCAAGTTCAGCACACAGAAGGGGCCAAGGCCAGCTCATGCTGGCAGCCAAACTTGGTCTGCCAGGTGGTAAGTTTTAAAGGCATGCAGGGTTCATAGAAAGCAGCTGAGACCTTTCACTGTAAGAGGCCAGGAGAGACATTGGTAAAAGTGGAGCCTAAGGTACATTGGAAATGCTAGGATTGAAGGGGTCATGAAGAGAAGTTGAGACTTGACACCATGTAGCAGGGTCAGAGTCCGTGAAGCATGCCCAGGAGAGGTTAGTGATCCAGGTGCAGCCTGTGGAGACCCCTTCATATTGGAGATGACAGACTCCAAAGACAGGGGCAGTGGCAGGCATGGTGTGGAGCTGGCCTGAGTCTATGAGGCAAGCTTTGTGTGCTAAGGATGGCGGAGCTGAGAGGGGAGAGCGGCCTAAGCCCTTTGGAGCCAAGAACATCATGGGCGTATCCCAAATGCAAGACATCGAGCTGCAGGATTTGATTTACACTGTTGGCGTTTGGTTTTCATTTGGTTTGTTTGTAACCATGTCCTGGCACTTCCTCCTTAGAGTAAGAAGTTTGTAACTTAGTTTTGAGTTTACAGGGACACTTGAGAGACTTCAAATTGTAAAGTGGTGTTAGGTATTTTAAAGAGGCTGAACTTATAAAGTGTTTGAGTTTCTAAAGACTGTGGCTTTCAAAAGTTGGAATATGTTTTATCGTGTAATGTTTATTGATATGAGATCTTGGGTATAAGCAAGAAAGGGAAGTTATTGGTATGTCAAGATGACAAGTGGTCAGTTGTCCGGGTGGGATTGGTTGGTTGTCATTTGTTTTTTGTCAACTTGATGCACACGAGTGTTATCTGGGAAGAGGGACCTCAGGATGGGAATGCTCAGATGACTTGTAGACATGTCTGTAGGGCATTTGGATGGTTGATGTGGGAGGGCCCAGTGTACTGTGAATGGTGCCGTCCCTGGGCTGGTGGTCCTACATAGTCTAAGAATGCAGAGTGAGCAAGCCATGGGAAGTAAGCTGGCATCCGACATTACTCCATGGTCTCTGCTTCAGTTCCTGGGTCCAGTTTCCTGCCTTGAGTTCCTGCCTTGGCTTCCTTTCTCTCCATAATGAAGTGTGACCTGAGAGTTGTAAACTAAAATAAATAAACCCTTTCCTTCCCAAGTTGCTTTTGGCTGTGGTGTTTCATCGCAGCAGTATAAAGAAGGCACAGTGAGACACGCGTGTTTCTTAATAGGCGGCACCGCATGGCTCCTCTAAGTACCCCAGCCCTTCCTACACTGCTCTCTCTGGCGATGTTTTCCTCTAGCCTGTAAGAGCTCAGCGTGCAGAGCCCAGCATTTGGAGCTACAGTTTGCACACATGGATAAGTGATTCCTATCACTGATGTAGACTCAGACCAGACATTTCTGAAATCTGTTAAACATGTTTTTCTTGAAAAAAAGATTTCATGCTCAAATAAGTTTTGGAAACACTGAGTAAGCACCATTAATTAGATTTATTCCTGTTAGTGTTTCTCAGAGCCCTTATCGCACTACTATGATTCGACCATTGAGTCACTGTGGGAACAGTTCCCGGGGTTATTAAGGAACATGGCTGAAGATAGATTAACTTCTATTGAATTACCGTTTCTTCTACTGATTTGCCTCCAGCCCATTTAATCAAAGATTTTCTCAAATAACTGGTCAGATTTTGGATTACTTATATACCCCTAAAGTTGACACGTAGGAGACATTTGATAACAAATTATAAAACTTATTTATATAGTTTATCATGGATTTGGAAATTTCTTGAGCTGCCTTTTGACAAGTAGACAACAAAAAACTTCATTGTGGGCATGAGAGACAACTGCTGAGTGTACTGTTTAGGCTGAGGTGCTGTAAGCTTTATGATCATTGTATCATGTGAAATCTAGCCTGTGCCCGGCAGAGCAAGAAAACCAAACTCATAGCCTCACCTCAACTCTTTCATCTGGGCTGGTAATTGCTCCTGGTCTCAGCAGCAGTTCTGATGGCCGATATACCTACAGGCATGGGGTATGTGGTGGACTCAGGTGTGAAAGGCAACTTGGGTAGGAAAGAGTTTATTTATTTAATTATTTATTTTTATTCTGCCTTAAATCTGTAACAACAGGGCTTAAAGATTGTAACTGTGTATTTAGCAAACCGTTTTTAATGAGAGTGAAAATACATATTCTTTACAGTGCATTTTTTTAAAGTTTGTCTCTCCCAGAGAATTTTTCTTTAGGAAACGACACAGTATTACTTCATGTTATCAGAGTTGAGATGAGAAGTGGGGGCATCTTAGTGGATGAGAGGTCTCTGGCACCGCCACCACCAGAAAGAAGGGAAAGGGCTAAAATCTGCTGAGGAAAGAGTGTCAATATATGGTAT
Source organism: Mus caroli (assembly GCF_978045245.1). NCBI lineage: Eukaryota > Metazoa > Chordata > Mammalia > Rodentia > Muridae > Mus > Mus caroli. The sequence continues at coordinate 59,076,983 of NW_028227268.1, forward strand.
TTAATAGCTTCTTGTTTTCTGTCTGTTTTTCCAGTTTTTTGAGGTGCCATTCGACTCAAACATGAATAGAACAAAGAACAGGCCTCTGGTTCGGGGGCAGATAAGGTAAGTCATGGCTGATCCTCCTCTACATTCATGGACTTACTCATCCTGAAGCTTGTTTTATTGTTATGCTCATTTAGCGGGCTAATTATAGTAAGTTTTCCCCTAGGTCCCATTATCTATCTAGTCTCAGGTTCTGGGCCTCATTAGCAGTGTCAGATATAAGCTCACTGGTAGAGGGAGGCCTAAATCCAATCAAAAAGGTGGACGGCTGTTCCCATAATATTTGTGCTACTGTTGTACCGATATCTTTCAGACAGGCCATTGTTGTAGCTCTTGGGGTTCATAGCTGGGTAAGACTGATGACTGCTTTTCTCCTCAGGTAACGTGTATGGCACCGTCCTGCACTATGAGCAATGTTAGTCAGTAGAGATGAAACGTCTAGTTGAGTGCCAGCTAGATTTCTTCATGTTCAGTGCCTAAGTAAGTGGACTCTTCAGCAATGGAACCTTACCCTCTGGTTGTAGAAGGTGACCAATTTTGTGGCAATTTAGAATTTGGTGGGGAGATTCTACAGAACCCCTTTGGCCAAAGACTCAAAAAAATATAGCTCATTCCCAGTACTGATGGTTGTACTTGGTGATCTAATATGTCTAGTTGGGACATTGCCTTCCCCGTTATATGATAAGTTCATTTAAATTCCATTCGTATGTGTATATGTTTTAGGAACCTTCTACCATAGTAGGTCTCAGTATAGTTTTGCTATGGCCTTTAGCTCTCCCTCCTCATATTTTCTCCCCTATCCTATCCTGCCCTCCCATCCTCTTCCCCATGTAATCCTCCTAATTTCCCACTCATCCCTTTATAACAGTATATTATATCTCTTCTTCTGGAAGATCCCAGAAAGTGTGTGTGTGTGTGTGTGTGTGTGTGTGTGTGCGTGAGAGAGAGACAGAGACAGAGACAGAGACAGAGACAGAGACAGAGACAGAGTGTTTGTTTTAATGCATTTACTAGACAGGCACTGTCATAGACTGAAGGGCAGTGATGACCAAGGTAACAATTCTGTGTCTTACAGGATACCAGATACCAACTTCTTAAGCACCTTATACAGTGCGCCAGATTCTACATAGATTATACAAATAGTGATTTGTAAATACAGGAAAGAGTATCTGACACAAACACAGGGTCTCCCTCTTCTCTCACCCCATCTACCCTGTTTATTTTTCTATTGCAGATCACTGTTCTGAGCCCAGGGGTTCTGGAGATCTCTGCAGAGTGCCCTGCAGGCTTCACAGGCCATGACTCCACCTCTGCCCTTTTCCTTTCATTTCTTCATTTGTTTTCTAAAGCCAGACACCTGGAGGTAGCCTTTGGCTTCCCTTGTCCCTCTCTTTGTTGTTTAGTACCTCCAGGCCTTTTAGCCTTCTGGACAGTCCTAGAATCTGTGTCCACTTGAAGTAGGTGCAGGTTGCTCAGCAACTGGCTAGCTTCTCTGCCTTTATTTTCCCATTCTCTTGCTTCCACTCAGTTGGCAGATGCATCTTCTTTCAGTGATCGGATTGGTTCTCCCTTAAACCTTTTTACAAAATTCAGTTAAGACAGAATGTTTTGTTTTGATTCCTTCCAGTGCCGCCAAGGCCTTTCCTCAGTACACTTCCCTGCAGCTCTTGCAGCCTCTCCCTGAGGCGTCTGCTCTCTTGTTCTCATCTGCCCTCACCTCACACCATGCTTCTCCTGTCTGCCAGGCAGCCAACTGTGCCCGTGATGGCCAGGGAGCCCGTAGGCTTTGTTGTGCTGCTGTTACTGCGTCCTGCTCTGTACTTGGTACTGTCATAGCCCTGCCCAGTGCTGTCTACTCCTGCCTCCCTCTCCTTCTCCGTATTATTGCATTGTGAGCTCTGAGACCAAGGTCTCATAAAAGTCATGTGATGTACCAGTGTCCATAGCAGACAAACACAAAGCAAATCTCACATGGCAGAGTGCAGTTGTCTTCACTAGGGTTTCCATGGTTGTGATAAAACACCGTGACCTAAAGCAACTTTGGGAGAAAAGAGTTGATTTCATCCTACACCTCCAGGTCACACTCTCTCTGGAGCAAGTCAGGGCAGGAATTGCTGGGCCCTCCTGCACCAGTCATTAACCAGGACAGCCCTCCACAGACTTGCTCAACAGGCCAGTCTATGGGGGTATTTTCCCAACTAAGAGCTTCTCTTCACAAATGACTCTAGCTTCTGTGAAGTATATTAAAACTAGCCAGCACAGCGATGATGAACAGATCGACAAACAGATGGGCAGACAATAGAGAACAGAAATGTCTCCCAGACCACACAAATACAAAAGTCAGGACATTTTTGATTTCCTAACACTTCTGTTAAAGCAAGCACACATGACGTAGACTGCCAAGGCACTGAGGTCAGGAGTGAAGGATGCGTACACAAGCTTTAAGATTAGAGGAGGGCAGGCACACGGGATGGCAAAGCAGGTAAAGGAGCTTGCTACCAAGCATAATGACTTCAGCTCAGTCCCCTAGGCCCACTTGTTAGAAAGAGAGAACTGATTGCCACAAGTTCACCTCTGACCTCCACAAGCATGCTGTGGCGTGTACACAAACACATATAATAAATAATAAATGACAAGGATAGAAGTAAATGGAATTTTAAATGCTTTCAAAGGGACTAAGAAGAGTGCACCTTCAGACAGACGTGCCGAGTGCTCAGCAAAGATGGCTCTGCACACAATGGACAGGGTAAAGAAGATGGCGCATGCCAAGGAACAAGGAAGAGAATGCTCTGAGATGCAGTTAGCATAAACCATTCCAAGAACCGACTTAGATTCACCTGGGAAGCCAGAGGCAGTCACATGTGCGACACTGGGGCCAAGTTTCAGCTAAAACGGTCCCTCAGGAGGTGAAGATCACTAGAGGGGAAAAAATGGAGACATGTTACAAGTCCCAGAAGATGACCTCAATGACAGCTAGGAGCAGGAAGGGGGGGGGCTGAGTTTTTAGTGTTGAAGTCCCTGAAGTCCCCCTGTGTCTCTAACCAGGCTGATGCTAGGATGGCTGGCAGCTGCTTTCCAAGCCTCTGCCTGCTGTGTGGACTGCCTATCCTCCTCAGATGGACGATGCCCATCCCACCTCCCTGCCTCACCCCCATGACTCTGTCTGCTTCTTTTTTCTCCTTCTACAACCCTTGTTCACTAAGGAACAGTTGTTTCTCTCTGACATGGCCCTGCATCTACTTTTGTCAAGTCCTCCACTTTCAGGTAATTCCTAAGGCAGAGGAGCCAAGAAAGGTTAGAATGTAATCAGTCATTGAGAACTAGTGGATCTAGTGTGGAGCCCAGTCCTTTGACCACCACCAACCAAATGAACAATTCTTTAGCCCTTGGAGCTGGACCTACCTGAAGGCAGGAGGGAGTAGACAGGCGCCCTTCCTACCGCAGACCTCCTGCTGGCCTTCAGTGCTGAGCCACTGCGGCTTTGCAATCTCACTAGGCCATTCTCCAACTTGAGCGAGCACAGCCACTGTTCCCTAGACGTGTGTGGACATAATCCCACATGTCCTTTATGGATGACTTGAGGGGACTGTGAAGGGTAATGTAGAGTCTAATATGTTTCCCCTTAGGGCTGACCTACATAAACTGAATACATTTAGGGCTCGGCTCCACATGTTTCAAGATTAAAGGGTATCCAGCCTGAGACAGCCTTAGCAGCCCAGGCTGCTCGCTGGTCCTTATAATCGCTGCCTTCTGTACAGTTTGTTTACACGGGGGCAGGAGATGATGGTGGCTGTAATTGATAACTAAGGAATAGTAAGTTAATTCGCTTTTTTTAAATAATGAAAATATACTCTTTATATTTTAAACATAGAAATTTTCTTTATTTTTACTAGAGTTGAAAAGTGAAATAGAGCTAAAATAAAATCTAATGAGAACAAACTTACAAAATTATATTCTTTTTCTCACCTTCCCAAGACAAGTACAGAGGACAGTCCCCCCAGTTTTAATTACCTGCCAATAGCCTGTATACAATACCAGTTGCCGTCCATGGTGGTCCATATTGATGATCCTGGTAGTTATGAGGCTAAGAGGGGGGGGGATCACAAACTTGAAGGCAGGCCGGACTACGTATTGACTGTATTATAAAACACAAAGTATTTATGAAACACAAAAATATCAGTCACAGCTGTAGCTCAGTTGGCAGTCTGTACTCAGCATATGCCTGATCCTGTGTTTCCTGGCACCAGAAAAGCCACTTCCTTTGTTGTGCTGTTGTCACTTACAATTAAAAACAAAAAACAAAAAGCAATTTTTAATCTTACCCCATTTGAAAAACACTGCTTCCATTTCCTGCACTAGTGAAAGAAACAGTGTCCATATGTTAAGATGGGTGCCCGGACTCATCCTAAAACATACAGCCATGGTTCTTTGTCACTTGAGTGTGTATCCTGGACCGCCTTACAACAGCACAGGTAGTTAATGGAAACATCTTTACTGCTGGTTACCAGTGTCTTTCCTGCGGAAACACTTGACCCTGTGGCTTTCTGCTTTTCCTTCAACTCTGGGTCCTTTGTGGCAGGATGATTAATCAGGCTCTTCAGTGGCATGGGAGCCACCATATGACAGTGAGCATATCACTCAGGAAGGACCCAGATGCACGGGAGACCTCCTGGAGCCACAGAGCTCTTGGCTAAAGAGCTCTTGTATCTGCCTAGAAGGAAGTCTGCAGAGAAGTGCTCCAGGGGCTTGGTAATGGAGCTGTCTTAACCCTGCTGTCATCTGCAGGAGCATAGCCCTATTGGAGTCAGAGCACCGCAGCTGTTCTCCTGGGAACATGTGATCCCTGGCTTCAGACTGACCACTCCTATTGCCAATAGGGGTTTGTTATGTACAAAGTTAAGAGATGGTTTGCTTCTGAGGTTTCTGGGGCTCTGGTATCCTGCTGTTTGCATATTCTCACTAGATCTTTTCTTCCTACATCTTATGTTACACAACTGTCCAGTGTTGTTGAACTTTCCACGTGGTGAGGTTCCCATCTCCCTGCACATTATTCCTAATAGGATAAAATGGATTTAGTAGTCCAAAGATGCCTGGAGGAATGGTTTGACATGAAGAGTCCCAGAATATTTTCCCCAATCTTTACTTTAGTTACTTTAAGGATAAGAACAAGCAGTTGTGTACTATAAGGATAAGAACAAGCAGTTGCTCTTGAGGAGTTGTTGGGAGCACTAACTGGTTCTCCAGGCTCTGCCCAGCCCTGCTGAGAGCAGGTCATTCCACCAGACTCACCCAGAGGCTTCTCCCAGGACTTTCCAGCCATGCCACCCCTGGTCTCTTCTCTGGTTTAACACTTAAACAGGGTGTCTTCTAGATAGACACCTGCATGCTGTGTACAGTGGCTCTTCTGTTTGTCCTCTTTGGAGAGAGCACCCCCCCCCCTTAGTACTTGCTGCTTGCAGCTGACCTCCAGCCTCCTGGCCAGCTCAGCTCTCTCTGCATAGCACTGCACTGTGCTCTCTAATGCTAACCTTCTGCATCCCTCTCTCACTTAGATTCACGCATCCCCAAAGTGACCATCTCAGCCTTAGCCCTCCGGCTTCAGTTTAGTTCTCTCAAATCCAAAGCTTTGAGAAAAAACTCCACAGCCCAAGTGTGAGCTGGTAGCTCACCCCTGACCTGGATCCCTGAGGCAAAAGATAAACAAACTTGGCAGTTAAACATTAGAGATGGCAGGAGACAGAGGCTGCTGTGCCTAGGCAGCTTGTGCCTGACTTGAGCTGATGTTCATCTCCAACCCTGGGACCACAGGATGACTTTCAAGCTATAGTCCACCTCCCCTGCCTCAACACAGACTTACATGAAATCCTGTCTGAGCTCTATTCTTTATACTCAACCCCAAAGAGGATTCTTAAACATTGTAATAACTGCATTTGTTTTGCTTCAGCTACAGAGACCTGTCTCCCCCTATCCCCTTCCCTCTCCTCTCCTCCCCATCTCATAGGTCTTCCTCAGCATTGTTTCATTGTTCTGTCAGAGTTGAAGCTCTCTGTTTTCCTTGTTTTCTGAGAGTGCAGAGAGATATAGGCACCTATAATCTACTGTCTGCATCACCTTGAGGTTTTCCAGTTTGAATTCCCAATGTACCTCATATGGAGGTAGTTCAGTAATACCCCTGTCGTTGGTATGTCCAATTAAATTCATATTCTTAATATTATTATTTCTTTTAAATGTGTTAGAATTCTCACTTTTAATTCAACTCATCAAAAATGTATTGATTACCTGTGGTGATAACAGCACTGTGCATTTTGTTTGTGTCATGGTGAACGTTTTATAAAATGGACAGGAAAATTAGATGGGCAAAAGCTTCGCATACAGGGCTGGGCAGCCCCAAAGTTAAGTGAATTTAATAAATTGGCATGAACAAAGGCCTCTGAGAAGTAGAAGATACAGAAAAGGACAGCGTGGACACTGCTCGCCTCCTGACCAGGGCTGCTGAGCCTAACCTTCCTTCCTGTCATATTTTGGAAGGCATTTGTATTTTGATTACATCTCCCTTGAATTTTCCATTTTCCAGCTTGGTGATGCTGACAGAGAAATAATAGATGTCAACATTAGTTTTTCCAAGTTAATGGATCAGATGAGGGTAATCCATAATGCGTAAGCTTATGTGGGCTGTAAGCAGGAGAGATTGCCTGATAAGAGCTGAGCAGGAGGTTATTTGGGGAGGATAAATGGAAACCCTTCTAATCGGGTCAGCCATACCTGTCTTTAAAATGAATGATAAAGACTGAGTTTTAGAACGAAATGAATGGATTGTTTAGTTGGCATTACTAACTTAAAGAGCAGGGTTTAGCTTAAGTATTACAGGGACTTACAGAAGACATTTTTCAAATTTACTGAAGGTTTTACCAGTAAGCACTTAAGCAAATGTAAACATTGTGTAGGCTACAGGGGAGCTGTGTTAGTCACCACCCAGTCCTGCTGGTCTAGTGGACGAGGACCTAACAAGGCACAGGCCTGCACAGCTTCAAAGGCTTGTTATGATTAGTCTCTCAGTATGTGTATACTGCTAATGTAATAAGAACATAAACATTTGGTAAGTATAGAAATTTCTTTCTGTAATGTTAACCAGTGATTTGAAGTGGCAGGAAAAACAAATTTGTTCTCAACTTATTTGCAGAGGTGTTAATGTAGAGAAGATTGTTCTAGAATAAGATCGTTCAGTACCATGAGCCATGGAGTTGAGGAGTCAGCAAAGTCTTTGTACATCTCCTCATACTGAGGCATTGCTGAGGCTGAGCACACAGGGAGTCTCTCTCCCTGGTAGTCAGGAGAAAAGGACTGACTGTGAAGTACTCTATGCGTGATGGCTTCTTCAGGTCCCATGTCCCTACGTAATAGCTGTAAGATATCCCAATATTCTAAAAAATACTCACTTAAAGAGATAGCTGTTGTTTCTTAGGAACTTAGTCTATGTTTGCTTCTGGCTGTTGTTGTTTAACAGTAGTCAAGGTACACGTAGGCTGACGTTCCTCTTCTCAAGGCTGGACTGTACAAATACTGTGCCCACCGGTGAGTGCAAGTGTAGGCTTAGAGGTGGTCTGTTTTATGGTCTGTAGGAGTTCATTGGGCAGTGTTCTTAGATACAGAGAACATCAAGTTGAATGCTGTAGACTGACTACACTAAAGTATGGCCTGGGAGATGTACAGGCAGGATGGTGGACCCAATAAACACAAAGACCACAAAGGGCTACAAGAGCCCCACAACAGACGTGGAAGTTCCCCCTCTCACTGGTGGAAGTGTTCAGGAAGAGAAAGACAAGAGCCCCAAAACAGACATGGAGGTCCCCGTCCTGCTGGAAGATGAAGGTGAGGGGGAAATGTTCTTGGAAATTTTTCATTGCCCTTGTTATGCCGTTGCTTTTGTCTTCGGAACGTGCTGGGGATGGGCCAGGACTTCATGCAGGCTGTAAGGGAGGCATCTGTACACTGGCCTACACCTCCACTCTTGTCTATCTATGAGAAGTACAGGGAGCAGCATTCATAAAGTTAGCAGGCACTTGCTCTCCTACCTAGACCCAAGAAAACAAACAGTGGAGACCACAGAGCAAGTCCAGACTGTATGGGCCTGCTGTGCGTGCTTGCCTTAGCCACCAGCATTTAAAAATAGAACCTCACATCAAACCCTACCATGCGAGGCCAAGGTGATGCACCCCCACTTGTCTGCACAGCCTGGGCCACTCCTTTTCTTTCAAGTGAGCTCAAGGGCCTCCTGCGTTGGCAGCCTGCTTCCTGCTGTGTCTGTGTTTGTAAACACTGTCCCAGATTAAACTAAACGTGCAGATTGCTGGGGAAGAGGGGCAGGGAAGTGGACCTGTCTCGATCGGGCTTCACATGCCAGTTGGAGCACACACAGTTCCCGTCATCTCCAAACCCTCGGGGGTAGATGTCCTGCCTTCACTTTCTAAGTTGTGTTTATTAAAGCTACTAACACCTTGCAAAGACTCCCAAAATCCATTAGCTGTATTTTGCATAAGTGAATAAAGTCCTGTATTTAAAAGCTAAAGCGAGAGTTACAAAGTAGAAAAGAGAAAAGTGAGGGTCTCCTGTGCAGTAGGTACAGGCTGTTAGGTGAGAAGAATAGGTGTTTCAGTGGACAGCCCTGCCCAGATGCTTAAGAAGATTCAGAGATTGTACCTATGCTGGGGGACGGGGGATGGACAGATTTTCATAGATGGATCAAAGCATCTATGGTGGTTTGAATAACAGTGCCCCCCCCCCCCATAACGCTCAGAGATTTGAATGTTTTGTTCCCGGTTGGTGGACTATTTACCACAGATTAGGAGGTGTGGCCTTCTTGAAGGGGGTGTGCAAATGGGGGTGGGCTTTGAGGTTTCAAAAGCCCATGCATCAGTCCCAGTCTCACTTCCTGTCTTGTGATGGTGGCTCAGATATAAGTTCCCAGCTACTGCTCCCGAGCCATGCCCGCCTGCCTGCTGCCACACTTCCTGCCATGATGGTCAAGGACTCAGCCTCAGCAACTATAAACAAGCCCCAGGAAATGCTTCCGTTTATAAGTTGTTTTGACCATGGCATCTCTTCACAGCAATAGAACAGTAACTAAGACAACATTGGAATCACCCCAGACACACACACAGTCTTTCTACAAACATCTTTTCTGTGTAATTTAAGTGAGTTACTATGGCACCCTTGGAGGCTCGTTGACTGCTTCTTCCTGACTGAGGTTAGCTCAGAAATCTGCCATACCCTACAGACCTGGTCCTGGAAACCCGGCTGGGGTGACAAGGGAGTGAAGAACAGATAGAGACAGAGAGAGAGAGGCAAGCTGGGGTCTAGTGGGTGACACTCATGCATCCCCGCACAGGAGAGGCTTAGTGAGGTCTGTGGGGCGCAGTCTTAGGCTGCAGTCATGGAAGAGGAAGCTGTGCCTGGTAGTTTGAGCGCACACTGGTCATCATGAGTACACAGTCATCCTTGGACCAGCCACGGCCTTGCCACGTCTCTGATCCATAACAGGGAAGGCACGGCCATGTGGGACCACACATTCACTCGGAACAGAGCATCTTCACCAGCTCTCCATTGAGCTCAGCCTAAAGCAGGCAGGGCTCACTGACTTCTCTCGTACAGTCTGATTTAAACAGCGGATCCCTCGTATCTTCCTCCTGCATTTGTAAGAGTCTTCTGGTTGCTTTTTAAAAAAAAAACTCCTTTAGTACAAGCAGATGTACTGTTTTCTTCTTTCAAAAAAGATTTTTCATATAACACTATCTTTATTGTCCTTAGTATAATCAATAATAAATAAAAACATTTGCTATTTGTTTCATTTCTTGCATTCCTCTTAAATATGGTGTAAAATTTAGTCTTTTAAAATTGGTTTTATGCCTTCATTGTCCTTAAGTTGTGAGATGATGCCAGTGTCCTGCGTCTTTGTCATATCATAGCTTGAGACTTACACAGACTACCTAATAAGAGTCTATGGAGACCTTTTCAGAACAGTTATCTGTAAAGACATTCCCCAAAAACTCATTTCAAAGCTCAAGTGCGGGATTTATACAGGAAATTAAAATTAAATTGGCTTGATTTGATGAAGGTTTAAATTTTTCTTTTGTTTTTGAAGAAAGGAGATTTTATTTTGTGATTTAAAGGTCATTTATTCAGGAAGAATGGGCAAGAAGTATGAGATTAATTTTTGTATAGGCCAAAATTACCTGTGGAGCCGGTCATAATACAAAGCTTGATTTAATGCAGTGCTTCCTGGACCCCCAACACACTGCTTACACAGAATGGCCCAATTTCCCCAGGAAGTTATTTAAAAGGCAAGTAATTTAAATTACATTTATTAAGTACAATGAATAGACAAATTAAAGCTTGCTTTTCTCCTTGTTTCCAATATCTCTAGAAAATTCTCCTTTAGTATATCTATGTCAAGACTATTATTGAACAAACAAAGCGATGTCCCATTGTAAGGGACATGTATGGATCAACCCCCACTCCTGGTCTGTCAGTTCCTCTTCTGTGGTAGCCTTGGGCAGGAAAGGCAGTAGAGAGAGTCGTAATTTAAAATGTAATTGAGTTTGCGCGTGAATTTTGAAGTAAATCACTAGCCCTCATCATGGCGGGGAACCTCTTTGCATGAGTGGATGAGTGTGAAGACGCACTCTCAAGCCTCGCATGCACCCACCCTGCTGTACATGCAACACTCTCAAACCACTTGCAGTGAGTGACTATATTTCTGCAGACATTTGGACACTTATTCTCATACCCACTTTATATTCATTGCTAATATTTCCCGTACAAATGCATTCCAGCCAGAACCATTCAGAGTCCCTTTTGTCTCTGATCCTACTGGGTGGACACTGTCACAGCTGCTGTGGTAGAGGGCTAGAAACACCAACAGTTTTTAAAGATCAGTCAGGTTTTATCTATTGCTAGTTCATGTTTTATTTGATAGAACAAAATTAAATTTTTATACGAATTGTTACTACAAATACATACATGCATGCATACATACATGCATGCATACATACATACATACACACATATAAATTCTTAAGTACGCTTCAACATAAACCAGGGATAGAATAACTCTGCAATTTTAAAAGTTCCTACCTATATCCAGCTCTGCTTAAAGGCTCCTCCATGTTTAAATACAGCTTTCTCATTGCATGTGTTCTCTCATGCAGCTGATCTTACAGTGATAGCCCATGGGACTTTTGTCTGTGTCTGTGTGTTTAATGTCTCTCTTCCTTTCTAAATAAAACGTCCCTATTTTTCTGTCTGCTCTGTTGCCAAGCAGCGCAGTGATTGACGGTCCAGGCAGTGAGAGGTACGGATGAATGAGTGAACAAACAAGTGAAGGCCCTGTACGGTTAGCGAGTGCACTGTGTTCCGTAAGAGGGCCCGTGAAGTGTTCCCCATGTACCTGAGAACTCTGCACAGGCAGCAGAGCTGGGCACAGCAGACCTACTCCTGCCCTGTGCTCTTGCTATTGGAGCTTTTGACCTGAGTTGAGCTAAGCTCCAATAACAACAGTGAAATAGCCCTAACATACACACCACATCTTTCTGTTGAGGAAACAAGGACCATAAGAGGTTAAATACCAGGGCCTGAACTAGACTCACAGTGCCTGCATCCAGGCCAGTGTGGTTAGTCAGGAAAGCAAATAATAATAATAAAATTAAAAGACTGTAAAATAGTTCTGTTATAGGATATTCAGCAGGCACTAGAGCGGAAGCAGTAAATGAAGCTCAGGGCTCTCCAGCCCCAGAGTTATACTTTTAATGGTGCACACACTTGAGGCTGGATGACTAAGTCAGTCCCTCTAAGGGGAGTCAGGGAAGTCAAGGGGCACACTGTTTCTCTGCCAGCAACTGCTGCCGCTAGGTCATAACCCCATGTTCTTTCCGCTGGAACAGGTCAGAAGGCACACATTGATTGATAGGCACTTTACGTGGGTGACCTGGCCTGGCCAGCCACAGTGTGCGAGTGGCTCCTGTAGGCCCAGAAAGTATACTTTTACCATGTAAGTGCCAACATTGTGTTGGCAGTGGGATGACATAGTTTGTGACCTGTAGCAAGCCTGTTTGGGGTCCTACCTGGTTCCCAGGTAATGCAGCTGCGGCCACACCCAGAACTACTGTGGGGTGGGTGGATGCAGAATCCTGTCCCCTGGCTCTAGGCACAAGGAACCCCAAGGAATCCTGCAGAGCCTGCTGGCAGCCAGATACAGTGCTCACATGGATATGAACAGCTGTAGAATTAAAGGATATGAAGAGCAAAACCATAGTAGGGAGGTACAAAGGAGAGTTTTTAATGCAGAACTGAGTAACAGAAAGAGAGTGGTTCCACATCCTGTGTCAGCTCTGTCTTCATGTTGGAGGCACTTGCAGAACCTTCAAGGTGGAGGTGTAGATGGCCTTGCTGAGCAGTCACTCAGTAGTGTGATGGGGAAGGTGTGCAGAGTGGCTGGCCTGAAGTCACAAGGGTTGCTGCCTTCAGACTGTGAGACTTTACTCTCGATTTGTAAGCAGAGTCGAGTTCTGTTTAACAAGACGAGAAAGGGACACTCTTTCCAAATGAAAAATAGGTATCTATTGAAACTGTCAAGTTTTGGTCCGGGTTCCCACTCAGTGACACTGCATTCAGCTCACTGCCTGTGGCCCTTGCTGGTCCCTATCACCACACACAGCTAAAAATGCCAAACTTCTACAGCTTTAATAGCGCCCTGGTATTGTCACTGCCCAGGTAAACTGGACTTTAAAACATAGCCCAGTCTCTATTTGCTGTATTCTCTCTTCCTGGAAGCACTGTCCTTGCCTGCTTCTTCCTCCACATTTTCAGAGATCACTGCTTCCTTTAGCACTGAATATCACATTGGATAGTTGATTTTTAATTTCTAGATTACATTTATATATGTAGTGGTGGATGCACACTTGCATGCTTGCACGTGTGAGTGAATGGTGGTGCGTGTGAAATCAGAGAACAATTTTCAAGAGTTGTTTCTTTCAAGAGAGCTGGGGTTAAAGTCAGGTCAAGAGACTTTGAGACAGCCCTTACCCACTTAGCTGTCACACAGGTCCTTCTCTGCCACTTTGCCCTTCATCTGTCACTGAGTCTCAGATTAAATGTTCACGTCCAGTCAGATATGGCAATACAGGCCTTTAATCCCAGCAATGCTGACCCAGGAAATGAGAGAGTGGATCTGCAGGGGTGTTTCATCAGTGTGTCCCAAGGCCAGTTGGAAAACTCTGGATTCAATTCATGAACCAGTCTGTAATCCCAAGCCTAGGCCCACCTGCCAAGTTACTTTACTTGTGTTGAGTCTCACCAGAAAAATTAAGAGATACTATAATCTCTCAAATTTACTTTGTTGATGTGAATGATTGTTGTTTGTTTGTTTGTTTTATGGGGAGGGGATGCTGTGGTTGTTTAGAGACATGATAGTGTTTTGCATCTATCCTGTTAGCAAGTTTTGGGTTGGTTTGGTCTGATTTTCAGTGCCCTGTCTACAGTGTTAATGTAGATTATGGACGTGTATTTACTTTTAAAGTAACTATAGCACAGGAAAAGGCCAGAGAGACGTACACCATATCCGTCTCTGAATAATTCAGAATTTTTTATGTTTTATTTTTATAGTTGCAAATTTTGTGACTTGAAATGTATATTACCTTTACAATAAGAATCTTGGCAAAAATGGAATACAACAGGAAAATTAGCCTGTTGATGCTATGAAGTTTTCCATTTGGGGTGCGCTCTCCTGGTGCTGAGCTTCGCATAGCATGCTGGGTAGTATCTTCATTCTTGTTTGCACACCCCATCAGCCTATTTGGTTTTCATTCATGCCCCTAAGCATATTGATTTAAATGCCAAAATCAAGCCTCATGGTTTTTTGTGTTTCCAACACAGGTCAAAAACTAAACTTCCACCCAAATTGCCTATCTCAATAAATTAAATTCATGTGTGCTTTTCTGAAAGGGCTTTTCATAGCACTAACGCCCTGGTCCCAACTGCTTCCCTGGCCCTTGGCGACGGGAACAACCCTCTTCTTCTTCCTTTTTTTTTTTTTTTTTTTTAAACACAAGGGCCAATTCAGGAAAAATAAATATGTTTATGAACTACATTTTTTCCCACCCAAAATAAAAGTAGCCTTTGGAACCCCGTGTATGGGAAGACCTGTTCTTATAACCTGGGAGCTCCCCTCTTGGAAGAACAAGAGTTGGAATGTTTACACTGGCTTTAGCTAGTCTCTCTTCTGGGCATGGGGAGATAGCGCCATGCAGCTTCCTAATCCTTCATCTGGAGGTTTCCATTGCATGCTGTGCTACCAAGTCATCTGGCTCCAGGTCAGCCATGCTGTGACCACCTGAGAGAACTGTGTCAGGAATGAAGTGAGGAGAAAGGCCAAGGGGGAAGTGGCAAAGGTGCACATCCAGCTCAGAACCACACTCCAGCTAGAGCTTCTCTTTATTGTTTTTTAAATGGGATATTTTCTTTATTTACATTTCAAATGTCATCTCCTTTCCTGTTTCTCCTTCCTCCCGGAACACCCACCACCACCATCCTCCCTCCCCCTGCTTCTATGAGGGTGTTCCTCCACCCACTCCCACCTCCACACCTTCAGTTCCCCTACACTGGGGCATCTATCAACCAAGGACCAAGGACCTCTCCTCCCATTGATGCCTGACAAGGCCATCCTCTGCAAGGCATGCAGCTGGAGCCCTGTGTACTCCTTTGTTGGTGGTTTAATCCCTGGGAGCTCTTGGGGGACTGGTTGGTTGATATTGTTGTTCTTCCTGTGGGGTTGCAATCCCCTTCAACTCCTTTGGTCCTTTCTCTAACTCCTCTATTGTGGACCCCACGCTCAACCCAATGGTTGGTCTCTGTATTTGTAAGGCTCTGATAGGGCCTCTCAGGAGACAGCCATATGAGGCTGCTTTCAGCATGCACTTCTTGGAATCCACCGTAGAGCTTCTCTTTAGTGATGGTGCTCACAGCAGGATCTCCTGGGGAAGTAGGGTGTGTGGAGTAGGAAGACAGTGAAATTTAACAAAAAATGGGGTGATGGGGAGGGGTGTGCATGGCTTGGGACTGACAACAGAGAGGTGAAGGGCAGAGCTGGAAAGATGACTCAGTGCTGAAGACCCCAGTTCAGTTCCAAATGGTAGTTCACATCCATCGCCATTCCCAGGGGGTATGACCCTCTGGCCTCTTAAAGCACAAGGCCCATACACACATCGTGTACATGCCTTGTAGGCAAACATTCACACACATAAATAAAAATAAATACTAAACCAATAAAAGAGATTGGGAAGGGAAGTGGGTAAAGGCAGAAATATGCAGAGTGTATCTGTGAGAACAAGGGCAGCCTGTTTCCCTGAACCCAGAGGAGGAGTGTTCTGAAATATAATGTGATATAATGCAGCGGGGGCGGGGGCAGGGGGCAAGGGGAGAATAAGAGTACCTGGCAGAACCACACCATGCGAAGGACTTAGTATAAAGAGGATTTATTGTGGGGAACGAGAATGGGGACCTAGGAAAGGGGTAGAAGCAGAAAAGGACTGCGAAGGAGAGAGGCCTGCTGTGAGCGGGAAGGAACAGAGGGAGTAGAAGTGGGGCTGGGGTATGGAGCTGTCCTTTTCATTAGCTGCCGGCCACCTGACTCACACCTGGGGGCAGGGAGGGATGATGCAAACCTAGAGGAGCCTAGTGGAAATCTCCCTTAACCAGCAAAGAGGGTGTTAATCCCAGTGTTTGTCACTGCTGGAGATCTGCCCTGGAGTAAAACTAGGATTCCCAGACAGGTGAGTAGTTAGTTCAGGGTCACACAAGACACAGGCTAGAGGTCACCTCTAGCAGCTGCTGTGAGTCACCACCGCGCTCTTGCAATGGTCTGACCAGTATGTTTTCAGGGCCTTTCCCAGCAGGAGCAGAAATAACAGGTCACAGAAAGAATTGCCAGGGTGGGAGTGATGGAGACAGGGTGGGATAGAAGAAAAGACCAAGGGTGCCTGAGTCCATCAGAATTCATTGGCCGTGAGTTCCAAAGAGGTGGTGGGACAGATGGGTGCAGTTGCACTCAGGTCTTAGCAGTAGCCATGGTCATCCTGTCACCTTGTGACGACCACATGTCCCCATGTGTTCCCTCTTTCCTCAGAACTCCCATTCTGCTCTGTTCCACCTTCCAGGCAGGGCAGACCACAGCCCCCAGTGGAAAGAGGGCCAGCTAAATGAGAGTCAGAGTGGAATTTTTTACCTAGTGCCCCCGCACAATGGATTTGGTGTCACATGACACTTGAGCTGCTGGGCCCTCCTGCATCTCCGCTCACACTCCTTTGGAGCTGGTGGAGGCTGATTCTAACTGGGCCTCCTTCTTTAAGTTAGTCCTTCTTAGGGAGCCCAACTCACAATCCAGAGTACCTCTCAGTGGAGGAAGCACACCACAGCCCTGACAACAGAGGGGTGTTACTTCAAGAGATTGCCCCCCCCTTGGAGAACTGACATCACTAGAACTAAAACCCATTAGAAACTGCT
This sequence comes from Mus caroli, assembly GCF_978045245.1. NCBI lineage: Eukaryota > Metazoa > Chordata > Mammalia > Rodentia > Muridae > Mus > Mus caroli. The sequence goes on from NW_028227268.1 coordinate 59,093,579, forward strand.
AATGACTACAACTTGTCATGAAGCATTTTGTGGAACCTGTAATTGAGTGGGTACCAGGACATTGTAAATATGATTTTCTTGGGAGGTGAACTGTGGCTTTTGCAAAGAAAGCACAGGCTTAAGTAACCTACATTGATTCCCTTAAAAAAAAAAGTGTGGGGCTGGTGAGATGGCTCAGTGGGTAAGAGCACCCGAATGCTCTTCCGAAGGTCCAGAGTTCAAATCCCAGCAACCACATGGTGGCTCACAACCATCCATAACGTAATCTGACTCCCTCTTCTGGAGTGTCTGAAGACAGCGACAGTGTACTTACATATAATAAATAAATAAAAAAAAAAAAAAAAAAAAAAAAAAGTGTGTATAAACAGGAACCAGGAGGTCACACTTATTTAGACTGAAAAAGTCTTTCACATTGTAGAGTAGTCTTTTTACATACCTAGCCCTCGTGACCTCTTGTTGACAGTCATATCCACAAACCAAGTTACATCATTGGCAGTGTGAACCAGCCTCCTGGTGTTGACTCTTGTAACAGGACTGTAGGGCCTTAAGCCTATAATTTGCTGGTGATGTATCATGCAGATTCTCTAGGGCAGACATTGATGTTTGCTGTTCCTGCTTTGGTGACACTTTAAAGTGCAAACAAATGAGTAGAATGGCTTCCGAAAGGGTTCCTGTTTTTGTCCAGAACTTGCATTATTGTTTGCATCTGTCCTTTATTTAAAAGTAGCCCTGTCTAAGCCTTCATGTCAGCTCTAGAAGAGAGGAGTCCAGGGGACCTGCAGATGGGAAGGATTGCAAGGGGCTCCGCCTCCCACCTGAGCTTCTTTACAGTCTCAGGAAGACTCTCCATGAGCTTCCCATCATCCTCCCTGGATGTGAAGATGCTGGCTCCGCCTCAGTGCACACTTTGAGCTGCAGGCCAGAGCTAAGTGGAATGTCTTCACAATGTCCTCTGCTCTCTTCTAGCCCATTGCTAGCCGTGTCTTTTGCCACCTGCTGTGCTGTGCCAGGAGTGGCCCTTCTGACCTGGGGAGTGAATCCACTCACAGGGGCCTTGGGGGTCTTCAACATTTTCCTGTATACCTGTTGTTACACACCACTGAAGAGGATCAGCATCACCAATACCTGGGTTGGAGCCGTGGTTGGAGCCATCCCTCCTGTCATGGGCTGGACGGCCGCCACTGGAAGCCTTGATGCTGGTGAGTGTCTCCTGGTGCAACAGTGGCCTTTGTCAACAGACAGGGTCATCAGTGCCAGGTGTGAGAGCTCCCGAGTCTTCCAAGTGAACCCGTCACCTACCAGTCAAAGACTCTGTAACACTTGGGGCAGGTCCATTTTAGTCTCTTGACTCTTAAGGCAAAAGTGTTGATGGGGCAGTCCTGAGCTGAAGGGGTCCCATGTCATCTTAGCATGGGAGACATAGGGAAGGCCTAAGAGAGAACAGGAGGCAATGCTGTCTCCACCGGACTGCAGATAGAGGGAGGAAAGGCCCTCAAACGAGTGATGAAATCGGAACACGAGGAGCTGCTGATTTGCTTGGGGAGGCCCAGTCCATTGGGAACTTCCGTCTCCTGTTAAAGCCATGTCACATAGCTGACAAGCCTCCTTCCTGCCCTGGGACAGGCGCATTTTCCCTTGTGAGAGGACAGATTATCTTCATTAACTCCTCGTTTACTTTTTCATGATTGGCTTAAATCATTCATGCTGCCTACAGGAGAACCATCCAGTGGCTCTGCACATTGGTAGTGTGTCACAGCTGGATTTGTGGGGTGAAAATAGCTCATTTCCCATCTGTGAGGGAAGCTCCACAGTCTGATTAGTCAAGTAGTTGGTGTTTTGACCGACACGTAGGAAGGAAGTGGTGAGGTTTCCTGCAATATCTGTAAGTACACATTTTCCACATGAGGGATCAAAAGGCAGTGGCCACACACCGTTGCCCTGTGAGCCACACTTCTGAAACTTTATAAAAGCTCATACACTCTGATTTGGCAGACGCACAAATGCCATTACACCTTTGCCATGCTCGTCTCCTCGAATGGTTTTAATATCCTGTAAGTGGTGGGTTTTAATGAATATACAAATACAGCATTCTAAAGCTTGTGTGCTCCTTTGCTCTGTGATAAACTAAGCTCCAGCCTCAGCCCCGTGGGAGGCAGCAGCAGCAAAGGGCTTCAGAGCAAGATGTGAGCCCTCTTTGCTGCTGACCTTGGACCTGAACTTGGCCCCTCTGGCAGCCTCCTGACCTGCCACTTGGAGCTAATAATCGTCTCCTTGTAGAGTGGTTCTGAGGACAGAGGGGTGGTCACTGTAGGTAACTTAGATAAGGAAGAAACTTATTTTGTACAATTACAGAAGCTGGGACATTCAAAGTTTAAAACTCAACAGCTAGGCTATTAGATAAAGGCATTTGCCACCAAGCCTAATGACCTGAGTTCAGTCTCTGAGAGCCACATGGTAGAAGGAGAGGATCAGCTTGAGCAAGTTGTCCTTTTACCTCCAAGTGTGCACACACCACACACATAGACTAAATAGATGTTTATGTTTTTAATCTTAAAGAACCCTGCATCCAGTAAGGGCCCAAGACTGTCAGTGCATAGTGGAAGAACAACAACAAAAGACAGTGAACACTGATGTGTTTTATAAAATCAAAATGTATTTTATAGAGCCAAGGATATGTTTTTTAAGGGTTTGACTCAGTGGACCCATGCTAAGGCACCACCACCCCCAGGTACTAGCCATTTGAGAAGGGATTAGAGACAGAGAAAGAAAGGGGACAGAGAGAGAGAAAGAGACAGAGAGAAAGGGAGAGGGAGAGAGAAAAAGAGGAGGAGGAAGAAGAGGAGGAGGAGGAGAGAAAGAAGGAAGACAGAAGAAGAGAAGAGGCAGCGACGGCAGCAGTAGCTGACCAGGAACACGTGAGAAATGGGGGAAGGGGAGAGAGGGAGAAAGGTGGCACAAAGAGAAGAGTGGGGGGGGGGAGCCAAACAGTCCCTTTTGTAGCAAGCCAGGCCTACATGGCTGTTGCTAGGTAACTGTTGGGCCTGTTGGGCAGAACTAGAAGGAATGCCAACAAACAAAACACTCAACTTGATATCAGACTCAGTCACAAGCCCTTGTGTAACTGGTATTGTCTTTGTGTGAGAATGGGCCATGGTGCTCCCTAGACTGTAGGCTTCCAGCCCATCCTTTGTGGAGTCACATTGGTCTGTGAAGTGTTCTGGACCGTGGTGTGGCTCAGCTTGCAGTAGCTGCTGCTGCTGCTGCTGTTGTTGCTGCTGCTGTTCCAAGTCCTTCCTTATGGTATGAGCTGACTCAGTGGGGAAAGGCAGGACATTCAGTTCCCTGGCTGTTGTTTGGAAGACTGGGATCCTCCCCGTGGCCCCCAAGCTTAGCAGAAACAGTGCTAGGACTTCTTCTAGTGAAGTCTCTCCTGGGGAACAAGGAGAAGCATCCATTTGGCACCCCTGGATGAGGTAGACTCTGAGTCTTCACTCTGCTTTAGCAGTTCATGCGGAGAGCCTTCCGTATATACCACTAGCCCTCCCTCCCCTTCCACTTGGTGCATGTGCTGGCTAATGGCTTACAACTTAACAGGCACTATAGCCATCTTGGGGGAGGGAACCTCAACTGGGCTTCCATCAAATTGCCTATAGGCAACTCTGTGGGACATTTTATTGATTAATGATTGTGGGAGGGTCCAGCTCAGTGTGAATGCAGAGTCTGTGCCGGTAGTCTAGATTTTATAAGAAAGTAGGCTGAGCGGACCATGGAGAGCAAGCCAATAAGTATTCCTCCATGGCCTTTGCTGTAGTTCCTGCCTCCAGGTTCCTGCTTGCTTGACTTCTCTCGGTGACAGGCTAGTACCTGCAAGTATAAGATGAAGTAAACCTTCTCCTCTACAAGGTGGGTTTGATTATACAGTTCATCAGAGCAAGAGAAGGCAAACTAGGACAGAGCACTCACCCTGACTTCACTCATCACACTCGACCACCACCCACTTCAACCATCTGTGTACCCCTAAACTCTGACCCCTCACAGTAATTTCCTGGACACTGAGGTACAGACCATGAAAGAAAGTGCATGGCTGCCTAGGTTCCGTATTGTTCCTCACTCCTAGTTCCTCAGTGAGGTAGGCCCACCTAGGAAGAGGAAACAATGGCACAGGTGAAGACAGTCTAGTCCAGGACCATGGAAAACTCACAACTGTTCTGTAGCATCCTACCCTAGGGGCTGGCTCTCTTTACACTCCCAGAAATGTCCTTGTGATGACTGGAGACATGATATATGTAGATTTCTGTTGCCTCCTCAAAGGCCAGACAGGAAACATTTGTAAAAGTCCCCCCTTTAAAGTATGTGTGCAGGAAGGAACACTGTTTTGTGGAAGGCCAGACTAGACCTAGCTACACTGCTAACAAAGGTGTTTAGAATGACTATTTTTAAAGGGTGAGAAGATGGGTCAATGAGTTGAGGACGAGTGCTCTCCAGATCCCAGCACCTACATAAGAAGACAGGCATGGCTGTGTGTGCTTGTAACCCTACCTCTGGGTGGTAGAACCTGAAGAATCTGATCGCTGGAGATGGCTGCCTGTCACCTTAGCTCCAGGCTCAGTGAGAAACCCGGCCTCAAGGGACTAAACCAGAGCAGGACAACTGACATCTTCTTCTGGCCTCTGTACACACATGTGCAACTGGACACACACATATGTAGTATCAAAAATGTAAATAAATTGGTTATATATATATATATATATATATATATATATATATATATATACACACACACATACATAGAAATAGATTAAGTTTGACATAGTCTTTCTGTAACCCGAATTTTAATTGTATACAGACATGTTAAGTGACACGTGGCAGAGGGGCCAGGCATGCCTTGTTAGCAGATGATGAGTACCCAGTTGTCTGGAAAGAGACATCCATTATCAGCTTGAACAGAACCTGGTATGAAACAGAGGATTTCTGAAACCAGCAGGAGACATTTCCTTGTAGGCATCCACATTGACTTCTGTTCTGTGTCTTGGAATTTTCTGCCCCTCCAGCTCAGTGGGCTGGGGCAGGGGGAGCACAAACTTGAGGCGAACCTTAGTAAACACTTTGAAAAAGAAAACTGTATCGCATACCTAACCCTTGGGGAGGGGCGCAGAAAAGGTAGCGCTAGCTCCGTGTGGGAAGGTTCATGGCCTGCATCCTACAGAGCCAGGCTGAGAATGAACAAACCGTGAGTAGCCGTCTGCATTTGCAGGGAACAAAATCTAAGAGAGTATGTTACAGGTACTTACTGCTGGCATTTTAGGACCTAAGTTGAGTGTAATTTAATACAATTTAGTCATCTTATAAAACTGTCCCATTCAGGAGGGTAGCTATGAACCATAGGTAGCTATTTAATTTTTAAATGAAATAAATGTAAATTTCCTCAATCCCACTAGCCATCGTTCAGGTGTCCAGAGCCACATTTGGTTCGCAGCTGCCATCCTGGCAGCACAGAGCAAAACCTTTGAAAATTGAGCGGGGTTAGATAAAATGGGTCATTGGAAACACGTCCTTGAGAGGCCCAGGGCCTCAGTGAGCAACGCCTCTGCCACGTGCCTGCTGCCCTGTGTACTGCCTGTTCAGGGTCCAAAGTGACTGGACAGACTGACTACCATCTGAATTGTGGACTGCGGTGAACCTTTACTGATCATCAGTGTCTGTCAGATCAGGTTCCTGCCATAGAAAGTTCATCAGAAAGTTCCACCTGAAGGCAAACACTCTTTCTAACGCTCTCTCCACCTCTTGGTGCGTGTGCCCTTTTAACAGTGCTGATTCACAGGCTCAGAGCCCATCCATTTGTCCCAGAGTACTTACTGGGCTTTCATGTGGCTCTGGTAATGTCTAAGAATGCCACATCAGTAAGTTCCCAGGTGCTGCTAATGCCCCTAGTACAGGAACCACACTCCTCAAATTCACAAAGACTAAAGATCCTCAAAGTCTAAAGAGCCCCAGCCTTAGGGTACCTCGGAAGTTCCTAGAGAGTGGGACTGATATTTGTTCAAACTGTATGGACAGTATCATGTGTACTGTCTACAGAGGTCGGCGACCACCAGGGTTCTTGTGGTGGTCTTGGAGGACATGGATGGATGGAAAGAGCTTTTCTGAGAGGAAAAAAATGGCAAAGCCTTTCCTTTCTTCTGTAGTATCTCCAGACCACTTAACCTTTGAGCCTTTAGAGAAGTCCAACGTAGCAGTCTTTGCAACACCTACTGAACAGAGCGTGACAGCAAGAGGGAGAATCGGGAGGTCAATCTTGTGCGTATTGAATTAAGGAAGCAGGAGCAGCTGGGAGACTGCTTACTCCGCTGCTCACTCAGACCAGGCACCAGTTTTACCCTCTTAACAAACTAACGCCCATAGTCACTTCACTGTGCAGGTGTTAAGGCCCTACTGTGTGCTTGGCTTTGAGAGATACAAAACTAACTAAAACTCACCCCTGACCTCATGCAAACCATGCCTGAGCTTCTAGGAGAGGCAGACAGACATTGCTAAGCCTCAGCTTAGGGTCCCACAAGACTTTAGAGGCCAGTTGACTCTTGAAGAAATGTGAGCCTGTTAGTTGAGAACCAGAGAGATGATGCTGTGTGGGCCCGAGACTGGGCTGGGCCCATAGTGACACCTGCAGAGAAATTGATTGTGCAGTAAAAGGTGGTAAAGACCCATGATGCCGGGCGTACTGGCTCACGCCTTTAATCCCAGCACTCGGAAGGCAGAGGCAGGTGGATTTCTGAGTTTGAGGCCAGCCTGGTCTACAAAGTGAGTTCCAGGACAGCCAGGGCTACACAGAGAAACCCTGTCTCAAAAAACCAAAACCAAAACCAAAAAAAAAAAAAAAAAGAAAAGATGGTAAAGACCCATGACGATTGTTCCAGTAAAGTCTGGAGTACTGGGCTGGTTGACAGGGATATACAGTGGTTCTCCTGTGAGTTTGCAGAGCCTGCCTTCACTGTGGTCTCAGTCTCACATGCCTTCCTTCTCTCACCACCCACCCACACCCTCTGCATCACACCCCCTGCTCTTCTTTCTTACAAGACTTCCTATCCTAGGCCTTCCCTTCATCCTCCCTGGTCATTGTTTTAGTGAAGCATCAGTCCGATCACCCTTTGAAGGAGCAACTTGTTAACTCCAACAAATTGGGGGTAGGCAGACGCTGTTTGAAGGGCGGCAGATTGACTAAGTATTCTCCATTCCTTTCCCCCGTCCCCATCTCCCCCATCCCTACCCTAGAAACTAGTGCCCACATAAGCCAGCACCAACATTGTAGTGGCCCTGACCATGTCTCCCTCTGCAGAAAACTAGTTGGGCTCAGTAGTTAGAGGTCAGGACTGGAGAGGAAGCCGCTTACCAGCATGTGTGTAAGTCCTGTGGCCTATGGCCCTTCCTGTAGAGAGGAGTGTATAAAAAAGACAGTGGCTGTGAGGAGCCTGTGTGTCCCAGTAATCCATGGTTGAAAGGGCAGAAGCACTCTATGTCCCTTGTTGGCATGGATTGGTCTGTAGCGTCTGTACTAGCCACAGGGCTGGATGATGCCCTCCACAGGCCACTGGGCAATGAAGTGTTTCCCTGGCCTGCACTCTCCTGCAAGTACAAAGCCATGGAGGGAATATATCCCATAGGATTCTGAGTCTTTTCCCACAACTACTTTGATCCCCCCCTCCCCTTTGTTTCCGATGGTGGAAAAGAATTTGTGTTGAGGGTGCTCTGGTTGAGAAGGCCCTGGCAGCTTCAGATCTGCCTGGGCTGGGCTGTTGTCCATCACAGGACAAGTGAGGTGGGATTTGGGGGTGATGAAGAGGATTAAGCACATTAGCAGGCGAGAATCGTGAAAGCTAAACAAATGTCAGTTGTTCTTGATACTTGCTATTTTATAGCTGCATGGAGGACTGGAAACCACTCAGCTCTCTCCCAGCCGCACAGCCAAAGGCTTTGTTTGTGGCTGTCATATCAAGGCGGTCAGGGTGCAGCAGCCAACTGCTTCTGAGTGCTGGGGGGGGGGGGGGCTATGGGGGTGCCTGCCTTTTACAAAGCCCTTCTGTCTTCAGAGTGAGCCAATACGATGGGATTTTACCTGTCCCCACTTTCCTCGGCTTCAGATGTGGCCTTTTCCTTCCACTACCTAATCATCCCGCCTTTATTTTATTAATTTTTTTAGAGCAGAAACGTTAAAAATGCTCTGTGGCTCCATAGAACTCAGGAAAGCCGTCTCCAGCTGCTGACCGGGCTAACCTGCAGCCTCAGGAGCTGAAGCACTTGTTTTGGGGAGCAGTGATGGCAATGGCAGAAGTGACCTGCTGGGACCCCAGTGAAGAATTCCCTTGGGGGCCTGGCCAGATAAGTGGCTGGCAGCTGACATTGCAGCCCCAGTCAGCGGCCTGGAGCCATACCCATTAGGCCTCTCAGCGCTGTTTCTCTCCTGAGACTGTCTATCTGAGGCTTGCTCCCTTCCTCTTTCCCTCCCCCTCTCCAAAGCCACATCCCTGCATCACCTCATTCTTAGAGATGCTGGGATTCTGTGTTGTCATTTCCTAAGTCTAGAGAAAGCCCTTGTTTTAAGTCTTCGTTGAGCCTCCTTCATGGTGAAGATGGTAAGAGTCTTTTAGAGTTGATTGTTACTCTGGTTTGTAATTCAGGTGCTGTGTGGTAAACATTAATTATGTCAACCAGCATTGAGTTACAAATGAGGACTCAGAAATGGGCTCTTATCAGGGGTGACACTTGGCAGATGGATGGCTTTAGTAACAAAAAAAAAAGAGTGAGTTGTTTAACCTCCACTGGTAAACTGCAAACCCTAACTGCTTTCCACGGTTTACCTCCTGTAGACCCAGATGAGAGAAGAGAGCCAGAGGGCATTCCTTCACTCATTTATCCCACAAATATTTATGGAAGGCTTACTGAATACCCAGCCCTGTGGAACTCAAGCATTTGAAAAGATTTCCTTTAAAACCCTGCCTCCACTTGACTCAGACAGACTCAATAGTGTCTGTTCCTGAGATGTTACCTTAACTGGCCTGGAGCAAGACTTAACTAAGATAAACAGTATCTCTTTTTCCTTCTTTTGTGGGGTTGGTAGGGGGTAGGACAGGACAGAGTCTCACTGTACAGACCAACCTGGCCTTGGACTTAACAGAAATCTGCCTGCCTCTCTCCTGAGTGCTGGAATTAAAGACCCATACCACCACAACCACCAATAAACCCTATCTTTGTAATTCAAAGACAAAATAAAGTAAGTCTGACTTTTATGGAAATATTAGCAAAGGCTATTTAGAACCCTATGTTTTACCCAGCGTCGACATCAGAACAGAAAAGGTCTGTGAAAGAAAGTGGCTGTACATGTGTTGCTGGTAGTATAATTGCAGACAAGCTGCATTTTGTTCAGTTCTCACTGGTCTCACTGCCGGCTGGAACTGGTTCTAGCATCAAGGGTGCCAAGCCAGTGCCTCCTGGGTGAGGTGATAGAGCAGGCCTTGGCTAGACAGCCTCAGCGGCACACAGTGCCTTGTGCAGAATGCCCTTAGGATTAGCCCTGGTGAGGCCAGGTAGCATTGGAGGATGAGGATAAGGACTTTGATGGGAACCAGGGGGAATTTGACTTCTGGAAAGAACTTGTGGAGGGCTCAGACTTGTAGGGAGGTAGGTAGAGAAGGGCCAGAGCTTTGTACTTCTTCGCCTTAGAGTGCAGCTGCTCCAGTGTCTGCGATGGAAGGTAGAAAGAGCACCTCGAGGTGGAGAGAGCCCCAAGCGCCTGTGCGCAGCCTCCTCCTCAGTATTCCCAAGTCCCTTGCAAAGAACTCTACACACTGGGAATGCCCACTGGTGTTCCTGTCTCCAGAGGACTTGTCATGTGGCCTTTTGTCTCTCCTGTGTGGTTGATAAACTAGTCCACTTCCTGCTTCCCTTTGTCTGTCTCTCCATAGAAATCTATTGCACTGAGGCTGACCACACATGTTAGTCCTCAAAAAAACAGCTTTAAGGTCTGTGACCCTGAAGCTCTGGGACAGCTCTGCTTCCACCCGCTTCCTCAGCTGCCTAACCCTGAAAGCACAACTGTGGCCAGCCATGGAGCAGGCAAGCTTCATGGCCCACATTTAGAGAGGAGCCTGTTGGGCCAAACCCAACCCCAGCTTTCACCACAGTGGGGTTTTTATCCTTACTAAGGCCTTGTGTGGATGCTGAATGCCAGTGGATGGGCTTCAGTAAGGGTAGCAGGTACCCACCAGGCATCCCCAAAGGAATTATCGTGGCAAGAGTACTTGCTCCTATTTACGGTCCCCACCCTTCTGGGAAGGTACTGTGTGGCTGAATTGCTGAGCTTCCTTTGTCAATAGTGACAGAAGAGCATTTCTGGACTTGGGCAGAGGTAGAAATGAGGGAGCCCCCACCCCACATCTGTTTCTTGTAGAAATAATAAATAGTTTTGAAGAGAACTGAAAAATCTCACCAAGTGTCACTAGGAAGACAGCACTGAGAGCAGGTCTGTGGTCAGGCCAGCATTCTCTCTGCTGTTCACACATGCACTGTGGATGCGTTTCTCTCACACACACATAATAAGTAAGGGCATTCTTGTGCTCTGGGGTAGCCATCACTGAGCAGCAGAGCCTCAGACAGTCACTGTCCTAAAAACCCACTCCCACAGATGCACAGCTGTTCCCTAGATCACTGCTGTGATTAAAGGGGAGGAAAGCTGATGTTTCTCCCAGGTAGGTCTAAGAAAATGAGGAAGCTTGTTTAAAAGAAGCCCATAGTGTCGTGTGCTAGTAGTAATCCTGGCACTCAGGAGGCTACTGCAGGAGGATTACTTTAAGTTTGAGGCCACCCTGGGCTACATGGAGAATTCCATCCCAAACTGGCCTGAGAATGGAATGCGGTCTCTAAAAACATAAAAGTGAAAAGGAAAGAGAGGATGAGAACAAAGACTTCATGAATGAGTAGGTGGCAGCTCACCCTGTAACGTGCTTCTTGCAGAAGCCATCCCTTGCTCCCCAGAACAAGTGAGGTGCCTTCTCTCTATAGCCTGCAAGTCCTTTCTGTCCCTAAGGTGTTACTACTTCCCAACAGTCTGCAACTCCATTTGTGTTGTCTCCTTCCCTGGCCAGAGCCCAGCAGAGAAACATTAACCCCCTCCCCCTGCCCACCCCCCAAAGCAGACCAGTTGGTATCTGCTGTCAGGGAGGACAGGCGGGCCCAATAAAAATGGGCTTCTTGGAGGAGTGAGGCTGGGGGGGGGGGGGGTGTAGAGCACTCTGTTCGTCCCACCAGGAAGGTGGGCCCCACCACAGCCCTGAGCTGACCCGGTCTGTCCTGCTCCAACTCACCTTATCTTGATGAAGAAAGCGGTTTGTTTTCTTCTCTTCCCGAGCAGCAGCAGTTGAAGCCCATCAGGCAGAGCTGTGGGTGGTTTTCCCACTGAAGTCCATTAAGCTGTGGATCCTAAAGAGATTTCATTTGTGACACGAGCCAAACCCATACCAGCTTCCTCTCAGAGACAGCAGCTTGCTGCTTTTCCAGAACTGAGCTGCTGTCTGAGTGCTCTCGTTCTGAGGCAAAGCACAGCCAAAACTTTCAGCTGCACAACAGACTACTGCAGTTGGCACACCAGAGGCTGAAGGGACAGTAAGGGGCAGAACTGGAGGGAGAGTCCCCATTGCTGCCGATTTAACCATGTCAAGCTTGTTCTTTCTCGGTCATTTCTAGAATAAAACCCACCTGGAGCTCTGAGCCTTACCATCCCTCCCCTGGGCCCTCCTGTCTCCCCTCACCCATGCCCTGGTTCTGTTACCACAATGAATTTTCCTTGGCAAAACACTTCCTGCTCTTGTCATAACCCCACCCCATGCTGTGGCTGTCATTACTACTGTATATCATACTCAGCCCAAGGCCTGAAGGTCCAAGACAGCTTGTGAGATCTACTATGGCTTTCCCAAACATGAAGCTCAGGGTCCTTAAGGCCACCCTGTGCTCTGAGAATCTCCACCACCTGACAGTCGCAGAGTTAGCTGTATTGTCCCATCAAAACACGAAGAAGTCTCGGTCACCACCATTTGCTCCTTCAGCTGCTCTAGCCTTCCCTGCCTGCCTTCCAATTCCCAAGACTCCGTGTTGAGTGTCCTGTGTGTGTCACTGAAACGGGTACCAGTTTCTTATCTTAATGAACTAGAAAGTGCCTCTCTCGTTATTTCCAACAATCCTCTCCCATGGGAATCCCTCCTGTGGGAAGGGTACTACTGGGCATGCTAGAATAGTCTGAGAAGAGGAGCCACAACTGAGAAAATGCCTCCATCAAATTAGACTGTAGAGAGCTCTGTTGGGACATTATCATCATCATCATCATCAAATTAATATGTTAAGGCCCAGCTCACTGGGTGCAGTGCCACCTCTGGTTAGGTGGTCCTGAGCTATCTAAGAAAGCAGACTGGGCAAGCCATGTTAGGCAGCCACTGAGCAGTGGCCCTCCATGGTGTCTCAGTTCCCACTTCAGGTTCCCCCTTGTGTCCCTGCTGAAACCTCTAAACAAACTCTTCCTAACATTGTCTTTGGTCGTGGTGTTTCTCACAGCAGTAGAAAGCACACTAAGACAAGAGGGCTGAGACAGATTGCTGGCCACCTGAGCACAGGCCTCCTGAGAAGTTCACTTTGAGGCTGAGAGAGCCTTGCTTTGGAGATGGCCGCTGACACCTAACTGTTCCCTTTTCTCCCCACCCCTCCTCACAGGAGCGCTTCTTCTGGGAGGGATCCTGTACTCCTGGCAATTCCCCCACTTCAATGCCCTGAGCTGGGGCCTCCGTGAAGACTACTCCCGAGGAGGTTACTGCATGATGTCTGTCACCCATCCAGCCCTCTGCCGGCGGGTGGCACTGCGCCACTGCCTGGCCCTGATTGCTCTGTCGACTGCTGCCCCGGTCCTGGACATCACCACCTGGGTCTTCCCTGTCATCTCCCTCCCCATCAACCTGTACATTTCCTACCTCGGCTTCCGCTTCTACGTGGATGCAGACCGCAGGAGCTCAAGGAAACTGTTCTTCTGCAGCCTGTGGCACCTGCCGCTGCTCCTGCTGCTCCTGCTCACCTGTAAGCAGCGGCCCGGGCAGGAGCGGGACAAGGGAGAGGCTCCGAGCCCAGAGCCAGCCGGGGTGTGGGGAACATGAGAGCAGACACGTGCAGACAGACACACGTACAGCACTGTCCTGGGCCAGCAGGAAGGGTATTTTGGTGATTCTGGCTAAGAGAGTTGGATGGTGTCAGCTGGTGGCAGATCATCTGGTGCTGTGTCGTCACTTACCCGTCCTTTTAATATTAATATCCAAACTGCTTCCCAAACAAGAAAGGGACTAGCATATGGGGTCAGTACAAAAAAAAAAAAAAAAAAAGAATATTTCTTCTCTTGGAAAGTCTTTATGCATCTTTCCCTCCAGCCCTGTGTTCTCTCACCCACATGATATATATGCACATCCTCCTCCCTCCACCCCAGGCCAGCCCCGCCCCCGACACACACGCATATGTGCACACACACACACACACATGTGTGCGTGCATACTCACCTCCTGGAGGCCACTGTGGTCAAACAGGTGAGTGCTTGTGACCCAACCTCTGTAGTTCCACATCTGGAAGCTCCCACACACTGCCTCAGAAGAACACATAGTGTGGCTACAGCACGCCTTCTCTGCCAGTAAGATGGGGCCTGACTCTACCCTACCAGTGTTCTCAACCACATATTCCCTCAAGTAACACAGCACCCGGCCTGGGCTGCTCACTGGGAGTGGGGATTCTAAACGGTTGCCTGCAGATCCCAGGCCACATGGCCAGCACACACCACCACTTCCAATCCCACCCCATACCAGGAGTTCAGAAACCCCAGGAAATACGCCACGTGCTCATCATGCTCTCAGGCATGGGCTCAGCATTTCTTTCTGGAAGGGCATCACTCAGCCTAACCTGAGGGAGAGGGTGAGCTGCGTCAGCAACCGTTTTGTGCCCACTTATCTCTTGTGCAAACCACATTTCCACACTGGCGCCTCCTGAGTCCAGAGGCGCTGGCCTCCATGCCCAGTGGTATTCAGAGAGGGCAGCAGGGCTCCTAGTGGCCATGGGTCCAGCTCTGGAACTCCATGGCCTCTGATGTAAAATGCAGGGACCTGTAGGTCTTCGGACTGTTGTGTACTCCCAGGGCTACAGAGAGCAATGCTGCCTTAAAATTGTGGAGCCAGCCGGGCGGTGGTGGCGCACGCCTTTAATCCCAGCACTTGGGAGGCAGAGGCAGGCGGATTTCTGAGTTCGAGGCCAGCCTGGTCTACAAAGTGAGTTCCAGGACAGCCAGGGCTATACAGAGAAACCCTGTCTCGAAAAACCAAAAAAAAAAAAAAAAAAAAAAAAAAAAAAAAAAAATTGTGGAGCTGCCAGTGTTTGAGTTCCTTGATCTCCCAGGGTGCTGGACCCTGTCAGGATTCCCTCCAGGGCTTTAAGCCACACAGAAAACGGTTCTTAAATTTGGACTGTCCTCTCAAAATGTGGAAGAAAGGCTTTGGCCGTGACCAAAGGGAGAGCACTTGCTTAGCTCTGGGCTCGGGGTTTGAACTTAACACCACCACAAAAGGTGGGGAGGATGGTGTCCAGAGTGCCTGCAGACAGTGTGCCCGGTACCTCTGTCACCTATTGTAACGTTACCTCCTGGCTGTGCCCTGTGGTAACAGGGAATGGCGATGTCTGCAAAGAACGTCTAGGACTTGTTGCGGCCTTAAAGTCTGTAAAGTGTGTTGATTCTCCTGCTGCAGTAAAACAGTTAAAAGACCCTGAGCGTGTGTCCTGTGTTTCCCAGCCATCCCAAGCCTCCTCCAGGAGCTAGCTGCCAGCGACAGCACCTCCGGATTTCCTTCCTTCATTTTTCCTAACTGTAAACTGACAAATTATACTTTGTAGCTATTTATAGAGCATAGAGTGATGTGATTTATGAATCCACATAGCAGGGTCATAGCATAACCGTTGTCTCAAGTGATGATGGTGATATTTGAAGTTTTAGTGTTTTTTGAAATGTATGTTATTTTTTTACTGTATTTACCACACAATACAGTGTTTTAAAAATAAGCCGGGCGTGGTGGCGCACGCCTTTAATCCCAGCACTCGGGAGGCAGAGGCAGGCGGATTTCTGAAGTTCGAGGCCAGCCTGGTCTACAAAGTGAGTGCCAGGACAGCCAGGGCTACACAGAAAAACCCTGTCTCGAAAAAACCAAAAAAAAAAAAAAAAAAAAAAAAAAAAAAAATTAAATTAAATTAAATAAATAAATAAATAATGCCCCTCCTCTCCTCCCTCCCTGTCTGGCCATCCTCTCCTCTACCTCTCAGCCTTAGCCAGTCAGCCACCCTCCTATTTGGGGTTTAAATAGTTTTTATTTTCTTTTGGTTTGGTTTGGTTTGGTTGTGATAGTGGTTTTGAGACAGGGTCTCATGTAGCCCAGGGATGCCCCTGTATCCCTAATGTGTGTCTGCCTCCCACGTGCTGGGGCTGCAGTTACATGACACCAACCACAGCCACAGGGCAGAGCACACAGAAATGAGATTGCATGATGTTGGTCTTTCTAAGCCCAGCTTACCTCACTCAGCAAATGCTCCCCACCCCGCCCCCGCTTCTCTTCATACTGTTGCAGATGATAAACTTTCACTGTTCTTAACGTGACTGTTCTGCTGTAAGGACGTATGGTCCTCATTATTTCTATCTGTTAATTGCTACCGTTACTATTTGGATCTAAGATGCCATCCAAAGACCATAACTGCCTCATCTCTGGATTGTGGCATAGAGATGATGGAGGCCTCTAAGACACAGGGCCTGGTAGGATGTCTTCTGACCTTTGGAAGCCCTTGAAGGGATGACAGGACTCCAGCGCCTTCCTGTCTGTCACTTCCCTGGGTATAAGGTAGTAGCATTCATCTGGCACATTCTCCCCTCAGGACAAGCTGCCTTTGCATAACCTGAGAACTCCAATACCCTGAGCCAAGCATACCTTTCGTCTTTACTCAGCTGTCTCGGTCACAGTTCTCACAGTTCTGGGATGCTAACATACATTGTATGCCTAGCACCTTCTCAAAGCCGTCCAGTCTCTGCCAGCTGCCTTCTATTGTCAATCTTCCATAGGCCTTCCCCATCCTGTCTTCCTACTCAGGACCTCTCAGAGGTCTGACTAGATTAACACTCAGACCTCATTGTATTCTCCAGTGTTCTCTACAACCATCTTCCATGTAGAGCCCCACACCAGGCTATTGACCACTTCCCTGAGGACTCCCTGTGTTCAAGGTGACCCCACTCACCAGACACCACGGCTCCCACAGACATCAGGGCTCATGCCTGACCCGTCTTTCTGGACACTCTGCTTTCAGGTGTTCTGCAGTCCAGTGTCCTAAGATTCCTACCCACTAGAGATCTCTTGGAGTCCAGGGGAACATGAACAATGAGGCCTTGGGGGGGGGGGGGGGCTCAGACTAAAACCCAAAAGGCTGGGCTTATATGAGCAAGTGATTCCCTACCTTTCTAGGCCTAGAACCTTCCTGTATTGACGCCTCCTAGTCCTGGGGTCACAGAGTGGCTATAGTGTGTGATGCTGGCTAGATGCAGGTGCCACCCAGTGTGGAAGGACTTCTATGGATACTCTGACATGGTGGAGAAGGTCTCCAACTTGCAATGGTTGGACTTCGGATTTGGAGCTTCTCTGCAGTATGGAAATGGTACATGCCAAATAGAAGTTTACAGGGAAGTTTGAATTTTGAGCCTTTCCAGGGCTGCCCCGTGCTTTTTTATGTGCCCTTCCCCCCAGCCTTGAGCGAGCTGAATCAGACCTTGTTTGCTACAGTCAACTAGCTCACCTAGGGTGGAGTCTTCCAACCTAGGTAAAGTCTATTGTCCTGCCAAGTCTGCAGCTTCCTGCAAGAAGCCACTACCTGCTGAGCAACTGAGCTTGTTTTCCTGATGAGATCCTGACAAAGCGATGAGATCCTGGCATAGTGGGGGATGGGTTCCCCACTTTAAAAATCAAACCCTAGAATTAAAGTTGAGCCTTGATTAGAACTTTGTCTTGGCACATTATTTCTCTCGCCATCCTTCCTATCCATCCGCAGCTTTCCTTTCAGAACCCAGTAACCTGTGACCACTGGCAGCTACACTTTTTAGGATGATGGGCAGCAGCAGCAAGCCGTGACTCTCAAGTCAGCACAGACCTGTGGGGACACTGAGGCACAATCCAGTTGTAGGCTGAGCAGAATTTATAGGTGTGTCTGTGTGTCTGTGTGTGGGATGTGTCTGGGTGCCTGAGGACATCAGAGAACAGCTTCAGATCCCTAAACCTAGAAGAGCAAATATGCTATTACCATGGAACCATCTCTCCCGTACTTCCGTATTGCTTTGAGAAAATTCTGACAACTTCCTTTTGTTTTAATAAGCCCATCTGTGAAGAATAAAACCAAGTTTCAGACAAGAGAGATGGTTCTGTGGGTGAAGTGTCTCCAAAGTGTCTCCCGGCACGCAAGCATGAAGACCTTAGTTGGAATTCCCCAGAACATATGTAAAACAGTATTAGTGCTAGACGAGACTCAGATACAGGAGAACCCTCAGAAGCTGGCTGGTCAGCTAGCTGGCACACACAGTGGTTATTAACAGGGTGGAAGGTGTGGGCCAACACCTGAGGTTGTTCTCTGGTCTAGTATAGGGCACCATCTCACATGTGTCCCCCACCCCTCTCTCATACGCCATACACATGAGCACACACATGTGCACGTGTGCACACATATACACACATTAATCTTTGGAAGACTTTAGCTGTGAGAAGATGCCATTTCTCCTGAGTCTTTTCAAACATAAAAGTGGGCCCTAGTATCCACTAGGAATGGCTGTTAGTAAAGATTTTTTTATTTTTAATTATACGTGTGTCTGTCTATCTGTATGTGGATATGAGCACATGTGAGTGCAGTTTCCTGCAGAGGCCATAAGAAGGTACCAGATACCCCAGAGCTTGAATTGCCCAATATGGGGGCTGGAGATTGACGTTGGGTCCACTTCCTAGGAGTGCATGCTCTTAACTGCTGAGCCATCTCTCCAGCCCCAACAATACCTAGCCTTAGAGCATTTTAAATATGTGTTAGGGATCCCAGACACTGGTGTTGACAGCCAGAAGCAAGAGTGTGGAGCTGTATGGTGCTATGCTGTGTGCTATGACCCTGTGCAAGGCTATGCATCTGATCATGGCTTCTCTTGTCTGTATTCCACTGTCAGTCCTCATCTCTTGCTGGCTTTGCTAAGAAATAACTGAGCCCCTGTACATCTTTGCCCAGTGGAATGCTGGGAACAAAGCAGTGTCTATCTGCTTACTGGCCCCTCACATCATGAACACTTGCCCTTCTGACTTCTGCCAGTACCAGGGTCCCAGTACCTCTGGTACCCTCTTTCCCTTTCCTTCTGTGTCTCTCCCTCTTGCTCCCCAACACCCTTCAAGTGACAGAGCAGTCATGAGGACGAGGCCTCTATGCAGTTTCAGCTGCAGAGCCCCACAGGAAACAGGTCAAGGGGCTTCCAGTGGCAAAGAAAACAGGTACCTCCCTTGACCTGGGTTGAGAGCAGGTTGGGGTACTGGCCTGGTTCTTTCAATCACTCCATTAGTGGCATGTGTCCCCCATCTCTCTGCTCCAGTCAGTGGAGTCAGCCAACCAGGTGACAAGACACAAATCAAGGAGCAAATAGGAAAGGCCCATCCACGGAGCCCCCTGTCCTGACACACAACTTTGGCCTTTCCCCACCAGCCTTTTTTAATACAATTATATCTGCTAAGCTACTTTCTAGAAAGGCATTGAAGAAGATCCTTGCACACCCAAGTATAAGTAGCCTCATGCCAGGCAGATTACACTCCCAGCATCTTTTAGCCACAGTTTCCTAACCAACCGTAAGAAGTGAAGATAACATTCTAGATCAAACAGTTTATAATACTCACCTCTAATGTCAGGTGCCTCCCTTAGTAGATAGACCCATCCTATTCATCACAGAACCCATGAGAAACAAGGCATCTGACTCCAAACTTCAATTCTGATTGGCTGGCCTGCTCATATACATCACTGTGGTACCCATCACCCCTCACCAACTTGTAACTACCTCTCAAGCTTCCTAATGCACCTTCATTTGTACCCTCGCTCCTGCCTAGGTTTTTTAACATGGTAACCAGAATAATCCTGACACCCGGGTCACCATGTCTCTGTGCTGCAACCTGCACACATGGGGGGTAGGGGGGAGGGAGTCATTCATGATGGAATAGAATGCAGAGAGCTTTCATCATGGCTGCCAGGCCCACATGATCTGACCCTGCTCCATCCTAGAACCACCCTGCTTCCATGCCTTCCAGCCTCCTCCTCCTCCTCCTCCTCCTGGGCTTTCCCACCTCCTTTTTTGCTCATCTCGTGGGTCACCTCCTAATTTCAGTAAAATGACACCTTAGATAGGAAGTATTCCTTTCACCAAGCAGCACCCAACCCCAGCCCAGCTCCAACTACTTCTCCCTGCCCGCAGCGTCTTCTTCCCTAACACTCATCACTGGTGGACATGGTCAGTGTATCCCATGGATTCACATCACTCTACCTCCAGTATGTAAAACATTCGGCATCCAGACCAGTAACCAACCCCAAGACTGACTCACTCAGCCTACCCTGGAATATATCAGGAACCCATGTCTACTGTCTACATGGAGATAGCATCTCATTAAGTTGTCCAAGGTGACCCTGAACGCACTCTAACCCGCACTGTCCTGAACTGCGCCATCTTGTCACTGCCTCCTAAATGCTGGGATTTACAGGCCTACGGCACTAGGACCAACCACCACTAAATGTGAGCTCCCTCATCTCCGGAATGCATGAGAATCAGCATCACACCTCTGCCAGCTGAAATGGAGCCTTCCAGGTTGACCAAGAGAGGAGCAGCTAGTGCAGATGAAGCCAAGGAAACCCCGGGTGCAGAGAGAACATCAAGGCCAGTGGCTCTACTGTCCCTTAGAAGCCACGAAGTTCCAGGTCTGAAGAAGAACAGGTCTCTTGTTTAGGTGACACCAGGGGGCACTGTAGGAGGACGTGGGAACAGAGAGAGGCAAGTGAGCGGTTGAGTCACCCTTCCCTTCCTACTCTATCTGCACAGAGGGAGGTGAGGTGCCTAAGACAAACAACTCCAAAGAGTATCCAGGCAAACACAAACAAGGCCTACCCCTTTCCCGCCCCAACAAATACAAACACAAAGGGAAAAGCCCAAAGCAAACACAGCCAGTACCAAACACCCAGAAGGGTGGGGCGGACTAAGTCCCATTCCTGCCTTCTTATCCTGAACCACTGATTATCAGAGGTGCCTTGCAGTGGCAAGCTAGATCGGGGGATGGGGGTGGGGGTTGCTCTCAGGGACAAAAAAGCCTCGTGAGGGCAGAAAGGAGAAAGGGTCCTGAGCCCTCCGCTTCTAGATCTCACAGCTCAGCCTCAACATGATCCCGAGTCTGTGTCTTGACCGTTTGTCCTTATTTGCCTGTGGCTCACACCTGTCATCGGGTGGGTCTGGCTGTAAGCCCTAACCCTAAGGGAATGTGAGCCAGACTCAGAATTCAGTCTGCCTACAGCTCCTTCCTTCCTTTGTTGGTGTAGTCCAGTATTGTATCAACTCCATTGCTTTCTGTTAACACAAAAGAACTGAGCCTAGGCAACTGGTACCATGTCACGCTGAGTACTGGGGCTGGGCTGGGCCAGAGGGTGGGGAACAAAGGTTAGGAAGGAGAAGGAGCTTGGGTGCTGGGAAGCCCTGTGGCTGGAGTCTAAAAGTCAGGCAGGGCGGGGGGGGGGGGGGGGGGGGGGGGAAGGGAGTCAAGAGAGAAGCAGAGGGACGCAGCTGCCAGGATCCATAGTCTTTACCCAAAGGTAATGGGGAGCCACAGAGGAGATGACCAGGAAAACAGCAGCATCAGGTGAGGGCGGTAGGAAGCACAATGGAGCAAGCAGGTGAGAAATGCCAGGCCTGAATCTGAACAGACAAAAGGGGTTGGAGGCAAGGGAGAAAAACACTCAGACCTGACTTGGGTCTTTGGCTGGAAAAAGAAGCTTGGATATTCCTAATAAGAGACTAGGAGTTAGTAGGCAGACAGAGGGGCCATGGCAAAGGTAATAAAAGAAGTGAATCCCCAGGATAGCCAGCTTCTTCCTCACCCTCCTGTCTTGA
Organism: Mus caroli; assembly: GCF_978045245.1. Lineage (NCBI taxonomy): Eukaryota > Metazoa > Chordata > Mammalia > Rodentia > Muridae > Mus > Mus caroli. The sequence goes on from NW_028227268.1 coordinate 59,114,826, forward strand.
GACAAAAGCCTGGCAGCTTAAAACAAAGGCCTCCCTGGCTTTTGTCTCCCGAAGGCAGGCAGGGTGGGCAGGCAGGCCCTCTCCTGATGGACTGGCCCAACGAGTTCAAGGCCTCCTGAGGGCATGTCACACAACAGTTCTGGGCCCATCAACCATCCTAGCTTTCCAGAGGAGAAACGCTGCAGAAGTGTAAAAAAAAAAAAAATCCCATGCTTGATAAAAGGAGTTTTCGGCTTTCCAAGTCCCCTATCCTCTGTTTAGAGGGCCTTTCCTCTGCATGTCTGCCGCGTGTGCATGTCCCCTCACCTCCAATAAATGTCTTTCTACAACTGCTGATGCTGTTTGCTGTGATTGTGGGTTTTTTTTTTTTCACTGCTGCCTGCTGTGCACCAGATTGTTCCTGCCTTTTTAATTCTTTAACTGACAGAGGAAACGACTCCAGAGACTGCATCGCCCAGCTAGGGAGACAGGGTGGTTGCACTCACTGCATAGGACATTTCCTCTGCCATTTCTGATGTCCCCTTCTGTCGCCTGAAGTCATAGGCATCCACTATTGCTAGTCTCATACCTGAAGAAGAAGTATGCCACCCCCCGGATGGCACCACCCTATCAGGCATACACTAAGGCCTTTCACAACTTGTAGGCCTCTGGTGACCATAGGAAAGTCACCTTGAGTGACTGGCACTCAAGGAAAAAGCTTCCTACTGATACAACATCCTGCTATAAAGAGGCAGCTTGCTGGAGACCCAACAGTGCCTGCTTCCTGGCTGGAGGTAGCCTTGGCTCACCAGTCAGGTGCCTCCATTTGAAACGTCCCATGAGATAATCTCTTCCTCCCTCAGCCTGAGCCCTATGCTATAAAACCACTAGTTAATTCAGTCAGAGCATGCATTTTTTTTTCCCAAACAGGAAGAATGGGAAGGCTGGTTGTGGAAAACCTTCTGGGGTACTGCTTGGCAGGAGTCTGACATTGGCTAAGGACAAAGAAATGGGCTTCAGACAGGAATCTGACATTGGTCATGACAAGGAAGTAAGCTCAGGCAGGAATCTGACATAAGGGCAGGATAAGGATGTAAGTTTCAGCAAGACTCTAACTTTAGGCTGTAATAGGGAAGTAAGGGAAGACAAGAATTTTAGTCTTAGGGTGGAACAGAAGAACTAGGCTTCAGGCAAGATTTTGGGCTTGGACGAGGAAGTGGGCTCAAGTATTTCGGTCATTATGACATGTCCTTTTAAACAACTGTCACGGGAGTAGTCGCTTGCTGCTTTGTTAGTTCCTTATTGTCCTGCTTGCCCAAAATACTTGCATGTAATTAAAATGATATAAAAAGTGGATTGGAAAATAAAAATTTGCCTTCAGTCTCAGAAGTGACCAGGGTCACGCTACAATGTTGTCTGTCTAACTATCTTTTTTTCTTTTTAATCCTCACTCCTGGAGAACCTGTTGACTGACTGAGTGGGCTTGATCAGCCAGTGGCTGGAGAGATGGCTCAGCAGTGAAGAGCACTGACTGCTCTTTCCAGAGGTCCTGAGTTCAATTCTCAGCAACCACATCCATCTGTAATGATGGTGCCCTCTTCTGGTGTGTCTGAAGACAGCTATAGTGTACTGGTATGCATAAAATAAATAAATATATCTTTTAAAAAGAGAGGGGGGGGAGGCTTATTTTAAACCTGTCTACCCTGAGATCTGCGTGGACAGTGCTCAGAAGGAACACAAATGGCCACAAGGACATAGGAAATGCTCAGTGGAGTTAGCTGTTGGGGGCGTGCAGACCAAAACCAATGAGAGTCCATGTCACTCTAGCAAGGGCGGCTATGGTCCCAAAACAAGTTCTGGCAGGGTGACAAGCAGCCCCGATTCACTATTGAGTTGTAGGTTAGTGTGGACACTTGAAAATAGAGGTTGAAAGTAGACAAGTGATCGATAGAAACTGGGAAGGAGGCTGGGGGCCAGGCAGAGGGGGGGCGGGCCAGGGTGGGACAGAGGGGCTGGGAAGATGAATGCGGTCAAGAATGATGTATGCATTATGTGTATGAAACCAGGATGTTAGGTCCCACTTACCAGTATAACTGATATGATGTTGGTGGTATTAACCATTTTTAAAATCCTCGCTCAGACCCAGGTTCCTCACACTGCTGCTTGGAACTTACTCTGCTTCAAAATACCAAGCCTCTGCCTAGGACCAGAATAGGATAAAAAACATCTCCCACTAAGCCTATTGTCTAATCACAGGCAGCTTATCCAGCCTAATAGTAGAATGTCTCCCTGTAAGGTGACTATTTGACCAATCTAGTTTCAGTCTGAATCCATCCTGCACGTGACAGGAATCCTGCTGAAGTGGACTCAGTCAAGAAAAGAAATGGGTGGTTCTTGCAGTTGAAAGCTCAAGTAGCATCCAGTTTTAGGAATGGTTTGGTCCAGGGGTCAGGTAGGTCTCAGCACCCTCTCGGCAAGATCACACTCCCTTTAAGCTGTTAAAGCCTCTGAAAAGATCATTCCCTTGCCCGCCATAGCCACATCCTGCTCTAGGCAATGGGGATGCCACCAAGCATCTACTTTTCTGCCTACAGCATCTCCAGAAAGAATGAAAAGACTCTGCTGACCATGGTAAGGAACAGGAAGGCTGGGACAGTTTCTATTGCAAACCAAGTAAGAATGAGCTTAAGTCTTGGGGCAGCAGTACAGGCCGCCTCGATGTGCCTGACTTAAGTCCATGCTTATTTTGACTGTCAGTCACAGCACCCTTCTCAGAGTGACTTGGGTCAGCCACTCTAAGGACATGGGGACTGCAGAGAGTCCCAAGGCCTTGAGGAGGTATGCCCAGCCAAAGCAGGGCCACACTGCTCTCTACACCCCACACTCCCAGCCGTAGCTAAGGCAGGAAGGTGTGTCCTTCTGCAGGCCCGAGCTCTCTGCAAAGAAGAAACAGCCCAGATGAAGGTGACCCGGATGACCTTGGTGTGAGGTCATTGACTAGGTAGCAGCTTATGCCTTTTACCACTCGCTAAGATTTCCCAGGCCAAAGCCTTGTTCAGAGTCAAATTAAAGCAAAATCCCAAGGGTCGAGAGCATCATGTAGGTGCCTTTGAACCTAAGCATCTTTCTTTTCGGAATACAACCTGGTCTGCAAGGCTCTGCTGCTTCCTCGAGGCATACATGGGGGTGGAGGGTCTCAGAGGGAAACTTCTTGGGAAGCCAGCAAAGCCTGCCTCCCCACCTTCCTGTGGCCTGGAATTGCCATGGGGAGCTCTCTGGTTCTGAGCCTGCTTGCAGGACCGAGGACAGCTAGTGCCCCGACACTCCAGAAGGAGGAAAACACCAGCCCCAGACAAGGTTCTCCCACAGGAAGTGGGCTGCTCCCTCAGAATTATCCCTGTACCCTCAGCTCATCTCAGAAAGGGATACTTGGCATTCTTCAAGAGCCATTGTAATGCTAATGTGTTTAGTCAAACAGAGGAGGCCAGACAGATGTGGGCCATTTGGCAGGGATGTAGTTCATTTGTTAGCAAGTGCGAGAGGCTGGTTGGCAGGATATTAAATATTACCTTGGTTATCCACAAACACTTCATATTTCAAGAGAGGCAGGGAGGCGAGGGCTGCATCCGATACATCAGCCTCTGTCAAAGAGGCAGAAAGAGGCAAACATCTGATAAATCTGTGTGGATGTGCTCAAAGATCAAAGGCCTGAACATATGTGTTTGTGCATTTGGCATGCCAGCAGACAGCTAGAACAGACCCAGCCTGGACAGCTGGACACAGAGAGAATTAGCCGATTCCAGTCTGTAATTAGCTGAGTCTCTGGAGCTGTCAGAGAGTCAGTGGCTGAGTCCTCCTGCCTGCTGTGCCCGCCCGCGGGAAGAAGGGTCAGCAGTGAGTGACAGGGTGGACTGAGTCATTGCTCAGCCCCTCTGTTGAGCTGATGGTGTCTATCAGGGTTGGGTTTAATGCCAACTTGACACGGAATCGAATCGCCTGAGTAGGGACTCTCATCTGAAGAGCTGTCCCGATTGCCCCGACTGACGTGGGAAGACAGTGAGGACCAAGCCTAGCAGCCCAGATAAAGGGGCGTAGCCGAGGAGGAGCCTTTCGCTAGGCCTGGCCTCCCCTTGCTGTGGAGATGGTTTACTCCCTTACCGCCACCGATTGCTTCCGCTGATCAGGATCAGCATTTCCAGGCTTTCATCATGGATTAGGGACCAGCAGCTCTCCAGGAACATTCCAGGCTTTAGGCATCGGATTGGGATGCAAGGGAACCAGGGAGTCCATGCGTCTGGTGCCCTTGTGGCGGCTTTGGTAGCTCTGTAAAAGAAAGAGAGAATGAGCTTGCACATCTGCTCTATCTCCTGAGTACTACCCGCCCTCTATCCTCCCCACTCACCGCATGCTAGCCCTGTGCTCTTGGACTTCCCAGCTTCCAGAGGGGCAAACTTAAATAAGCATATTGTGTTTTGTAAATCACCTAGTCTGTGGTACAAGTTACAAGTCAGAAACAAAGACGCTGTCTGCCTGCTAGTATCCACAGCTTAGACATCACTGGCTACTTCATCTTGTCTGTCCCATTCCATCTGCAGTTCCATTAGCCCCGTAGTGTCTGCAAAGCACATGACAAACTCCTGTGCTCTCCCAATCTCCACCTTCCATCTCCCGGTGGGAGCAACTGCCCGAGATTACATTTGCTGAGCTCCTCTGTGCATCCCTCTTTCCATCCAACGCCAGGCCTGACTTTCAGGAGTCCCTGCTGTTGGTGTCTCTGGAACATACCCAGAATCCAGCCACTCTTCCCTGTGCCACTGACAGCATCTTACCTGAACTGCTTCAGTGGCTTTCTTCATTCTCACCTCCTCCTACCACCACAGTTGGAGGGACCATCAGAAATCTTGTTTATCATGCCATGCCTTAGTGCTACATGCTTGGTAGTTCTCCAGTCCCCTCTGTTCACACGTGACTAATGTCCCATTACCACCTGACCCCATTTCTCCTCTTATCTGACCTTCATACCAACTCCCCTTTCTTCCAGCTTTTAGATGGTCACTGTTAATCTAGGTGTCAGAGTCTTGAGGACATAGCAGCATCTCGGTTGCCTTCCCTTGAATGGATTTTAGAAAGTATTTCACCTTTGGTGGGCTAAGCTAGCTACAGTAACAAACACCCTCAGAATCTTTTGCTTATTTTGTATATGTTTGTTTGAGACAGGGTTTCTCTGTGTAGCACTGGCTGTCTTGGAACTCACTATGTTTACCAAGATGGCCTTGAACTTAGAGATTTGCCTTCCTCTGCCTTAGGAGTGCTGGGATCAAAGGCCTGTGTCACCACTGTACTTTTTGAGGCCTGGACACACTCTGTAGCCCTTACTGACCTGGATTTCAAGAAAAGATCCACCTTCCTTTTTCTCACAAGTGCTGTAATTAAAGGATACACCACCCCATCTGGCCTAAAAATATGTTGTTGTTGTTGTTGTTGTTGTTGTTGTTGTTGTTGTTGTTGTGATTGTTGTTGTTGTTGTTGTTGTTTTAAGTTTGCAGCTCCAACCAGATGTGCATCACACGTGAGCTGAGATTTTACTCCACTCCCTGGACTGTGGCAAACGGAAAGGAAAGCTCAGGCAGAGTCTCTCACTGGAAACTAATGCGCCACCTCACTCCACTCCAAATGCCCCACCCAGCCACAAGAGAAAAAAATCCTTCTGTCTATGCTAGGGGCACCTAATGTATTTCCCATATTAGCATTCTACCCCTGAATTTATTGAGGCAAAGAGTTTGAGCAACTTTTTCAAAAACCTGCTGACAGTTTTTTCAACTCTGATTCTGTGTGTGCAGTCCTGGCCCAGAGCCCTACTAATACTCTACCCCTGAGCTACAATTCAAGCCTTCATTCATTCTCTCTCCCCTGGCCCCTGCGAGGATGTATTTGATATGTATATTTTATATGTATGTATGTATGTATGTATGTATGTATGTATGTGCGAAACATCTGTGCCTGGGCCTGATGCCCGCAGACACTAGAAGAGGGTGTCTGATTGTCTGATTCCCTGGACCGAGAGTTACAGATAGTCATGAGCTGCCATATAGGTACTGGGACCAGAACCCAAGTCCTCTGAAAGAACAGCCAGTGCTTTTAATGAATGGAACATCTTTCCAGCCCCAGTGGTCCTAATTGTGCCTGTTTTATGGTGGTGGCAGGTAGTTGGTGGTAGACTGGTCTTTTGACACAGGGTCTCATGTAGCCCAGGATGACCTTAAACTCAGTAAATAGCCAACGATGACCTTGAACTACTGTTTCTCCGGCTTCCACCTTCCAAGGCTGGGATTAAACCTAGGTAGAGATTCCCATTCTTGAGGAACACTTTCAAACACCACACCAAGAGAAATGCCTGGCTCCCCTTCTGCGAGTTGCCATGAGTGAACTCTTCAAAACCCAGTGCTGTGCCAGTCCCACTGAGAGACACACTTGTAGTTTGTCCTAGAATAAAAGCTGCACGACATTGACTCTGGAAATGCTGCCACACTCTGCAGGGGACTTAAAGGGAAGACAATGTTGGTTGGCCCAGGAGTAGCGTCCACTTGCTGTTAAATGGGAACAACAGTCGTCAGATCGATCTCCATTTCCATACTGATTGGAATGGCTGGGGCTCCTGATCTACTCAGTGTGAGCCTACTTCACTTGTTAGGAGCTGGGTTAGTGAGAGGCAGGGGTATGACCTGCCTTTAGCTAGCAAGTCTTGAGAATGTGAGAAGTTTCTAGAACGGTTGCTGTGTCTGTGAGGAACAGGAGGTCTCCATTTTCTATGGGCATGTGGTACCTCCAGGGGATACCTGCAAGGGGCACACAGTAAAATAAGACCAAGACCTCTGAGTCTGGTGTTAAATAGAATAGTATACCATTGCCTTATTTAAAACAGTTCAAGTTGGTTTTCAGTCGTGGGCAGCCAGAAGCATGCTGGTTGACACCATGACGGGGAGTTGCAAGGGCCTTTACCTAGTTGCTGGCTAATTTTATGTCAACTTGACACAGCTAGTCTTCTCATATGGGAAGGGGAAACCTCAACTAAGAAAATGTCCCCAGCAGACCAACCTATGGGCAAAGCTGTGGGGCATTTTCTTGATTAATGATTGATGTGGGAGGGCCCGCCTGTGGATGCTGATACCCCAGGGTACTTGGTCCTTGGTTATATAAGAAAGCAGACTGAGCAACCCAGGAGGCATGAGTCTATAAGCAGTGTTTCTTCCTGGCCTCTGCTTCAGTTCCTGTTTCAAGTTCCTGTCCCGCCTTCCCTGCGTGATGCTGGACTGTGATGAAGACATTTAAGTTCTGTTTGCCCCAAGCCGCTATTGATCTTTCAGTCACAGCAACAGGAACTGTAGCTAAGACGCCTGCCTTCCCACAGAACACGTGGAACACACGGGGTAGAGAGCTGTAGCAAGCTCCAAGTGGTCCACAAGCTCTGACTCGAATGCTACCTTCAGCAGCCAGCACAGACAGCAGATGGATGGATGGCTTCCTCTATGCAGGGGATGATAGAAACTCAGCTCCTGGCTGGTCCTTGCCCAGTGTTCATCATCAGCTGTATAAATTGTCCATAATCTTGATCTATAGAAAGACCACTAGGATTTTCCTACCTAATTTTTTTGGATCTAAAATGGTCACTTTGGCAACTGCTGTTCCTAAAGCCCAGATCGATATGGCTGAAGCTAAGGGAGGTGAGAATGGATCTGGGTCTTGTCCCCACTGAAATACAAACAGGTATTAGGCACAGGCATGCTTCCTGTACCACCATACCACACAGATCTCAGATCTCTCCCTCTCTCCACTTCTCTCCTCCTCTCTCCCCTCCCTCTAGCTCCTGCACTCTCTCTCTCTCTCTCTCTCTTTCTCTCTGTCTCTGTCTCTCTGTCTCTCTCTCTCTCTCTCTCTGTCTCTCTCTCTCTGTCACTCTCTCTCTCTCTGTCTCTCTCTCTCTGTCTCTCTCTGTCTCTGTCTGTCTGTCTGTCTGTCTGTCTGTCTGTCTGTCTGTCTCTCTGAGACAGTCCTGGCAGTTGCTGGTATTACAAGTGTGGATTACCAGATCTGGCTACCTCCTCCTCTTTTCTCATGATGAACCACAGCTTTCTTGGCTGCACTTCCACTCTTAGAACATGGCTTCTCCTCCTCAACATTATTGACATTTCGCACCAAATAATTCTGTTTTGGGAACACTGTCCACTGTAGACAGGATTTCTGCAGCTTCCAGCCGTCCTCCCCTGCAGCACTTCCAGCTGTAGAAAATAAAAGTATTTCTTTTATCCTGGGAACAAGTCACACATCCTCAGGGAGAACCAATGACTCAAAGAGATAAAGTTTTGAAAAATCTGCTTAGTGAAGGCACCTTTAAATGTGGTCCCAAGCTTTTCATCCATGTTTCTTCTGTTATGGTGACCCTGACTTCCTGGGGGCACTAATACCCCTATTCTATTCTTAGCTTGCAGGACTTGGATGGATCTGATTCTAACCAGGTGCCACAGGTGACATGCCACATGGGATCGATCAATGGGAGTATTTAGTGTCCTCTTCGCCACGGTGACCCATTTCAGCACCGATAAGTGTTTCAGGCATTGACCTCAAGACTCATGCTCAGGTCTTCTTCCACTTGAACTCCTGGACCTGCACTTGTGGGAATATAAGCCTGGAATTCCTGGCTGCCATCCTACTACTCAAAGGGAAAGTCTGTCTGGGAATGCAGCCAACACAAGAGAAGGTGAGAGACAGTTCCTGGTGACAGTATCAGAGTCGCCAAGTAATGTCTTTCTAGTACAAGGCCTCCTCCCTTGGACTCCTGTTTATATGGGCCAGTCATCTCCTCTGGGGATTTGGGCCATTTGGCTTGAGTTTTTGTTTGTTTGTTTGTTTTTGTTTTTCCAGTTTCAAGAATTCCCAACGCAGTATTCAGTTAGATTTTATCTGCAGTCGTGTACAATCACAGCATCAATGCCTTTTCTGCACACCAGCCATCCCTGCATACCAACTGTGGACTATTTGCATTTCTGTTTTTCCTCTTATGTGGCGGTACTGTGGTGCTAGGGATGGAATCCAGGACCTGGCACACACCGGTGAAGCCTTTAACCTCTGAGCTATACCTACAGCCTGCTTTTGCTGTAGGTTGGATCCTAGCTGTGTCTGCTGTTCCCCATTGTGGCTGCTAAGAAGTGGGACCTAGTGGTAGGTTTCAGGCCTTTAGGGACACATCCATGAAGAGATAGTGGGACTCTGGTTTCTCAAACCTTGGTCAGATGAGAACCTTTGCTTCACCCTGAGTTCTCCATCTCAACCCACTTCACCACAGCCAAATAAGCACGGGGGGGGGGGGGTCAGCCAACCATGGAGAGACACTGCCAGAACAGTGGATGGTGTCAGTTGATTGGCTTGAGTATGTGTTATGGTGACTGAAGATGCCTTTAGATGACCACTCTGCAAGGATGCTCAGGGTCCAAGGATAAAGATGCGGGCACAGGGAGGAGAATGGGGACCCTCTTTCCCTGGAGAGTCAACTTGACTGAGCCACAGGGTGCCCAGATATTTGGTTAAACAGTATTCTAAGTGTGTGTGTGTGTGTTCTACGTGAAATCAGTGTGTGACTTCCCTCCCCAGTGTGGACATAGCTTACCCAATCCATAGGCTTGCGTAGAATAAAAAAAGATAGCTATCCATGCTCTCCTGCACTTGGACTTGGATGAGAGATTTTATTCTCAGCCTCTGATTTTCAGGCTTTGAAACCCAATGGGAACCCAGATAATGGGCAATTCTAGGCCTTCCCCTAGCCAACTGCAGATGTTGGAACTTCTTCAAACCATATGAGCACAAAGGTTTTAGTAAGAAGCTGTAGAGTGTGTGTGAGTGTATATGTGTGTGTGAGAGAGAATGTGAGTGTATATGTGTGTGTGTGTGTGAGAGAGAGAGAGGTGGGGGGTGTCCATCCTCTTTGTAATCTTTCTCTGGAGGACTCTGAACAGCAGGTGGGTTTGGGTAGGATAGTATGTGTGAGTGGAGGAAAAGCAGCCCTCCTCGCTGCTTTGGGCTCTCTGTCACATCTATTTACACTTCTCTGATGCAAACAATACCATCCTACTCATGAACTTCACAAAAAAGAGTCACAAGGCTTAGAAAACTTTGGGAACAGGTGAATCACATGGACACAACCCTTTAGTACAATCTGAGTGGAATGGGAATGCGTGGTGTTTCTGACCTTGCTTTTAGAAGCCTTTTATATTTTTCTAGCACCCTTAACTGTAAGGGTGTAACCCTACCTGCAGAGAAATTCCATAAAGTGGAAAGCAAAGCATATTAATGTGTCACTAGATGTAAATTCCTCTTTTTTTTCAAAGTTTTATTTATTATTTATATGAGTACACTGTCACTGTCTTCAGACACACTAGAAGAGGGCATCAGATTCCATTACAGATGGTTGTGAGCCACCATGTGGTTGCTGGGAATTGAACTCAGGACCTCTGGAAGAGCTGTCAGTGCTCTTAACCTCTGAGCCATCTCTCCAGCCCCCATAAGGACATGAAGTCTTTATTTGCAGGCTCTGGGTGGCTGGTGTTATATTTAGAAAGATAGATGGCTACTAAACCAAACCAAAACAAAACAAAACAAACCAAACCAAAACAAAACAAAACAAAACACCCTTGGGTGGCAAAGGGGCAGGGTGAATATAGTTTGAGGCCTCAATAAGAGGTCAAAGCCTTGCCACGTACAAAATGAACTTATGATAGGTTTATGTACAGAGTGGGCAGTGTAGCTGCCCCAAGCTCATTGGTGGATTTCCTGAAGAGCTTGGGCTGGGGGCAGAGTCCAGCAGACTCTATGGGGTGAGTGCTGCTTAACAGACTCTACTACCCCTCCCTGCTTTGCAGTATCTTAGTTCCCCTGGAGCATGCTTCATGCCAGCCAGATCGCCTCTGAGATTTAAGGTGCACCTAGATCCATTCATCCTGAACAGGAATGGAGTCATGGCTGGGGCACCAGACCCAGGTTCCAATTCTAGTCTGCCACTCAGCTGTGACCGTGGGTGTGTGCGCCACTGGCAGCTCCTGCCTTTATCTACCCTAGCATGTGCTCCTAGCCGTACCCAAATTAGAGAGGAGACTAGAGTTAGCCCATGCTCTTCCCTCCTGTGTGGGAAAACCACAAGAGCCAACAGCCCTTGCCTCCACTACCGGCTCCCAAATGTGTCAGTGTTTTTCTCATACTAAGCGGTTCTCTGAAGATTGCAGCAGGCTTGGTGCAGAGTATACTATCTGCCAGGAGTCAACAGAGACCAGAGGCCAGGGCTTAATCCCACTGCACTCCTTCCACTCCACAGGCACCTCAGGGGCCCAGGTTCTCTCTCTCTCTCTCTCTCTCTCTCTCTCTCTGTATATATATATATATATATATATATATATATATATATATATGTGTGTGTGTGTGTGTGTATGATACATAATATATGCACCTACATGGTCTCCTCAGGTTCGATTGTTGACTAAAACAGCCCACAAGTATATAAGGGTACATGGCAGGCACTAGGAGGGCAGGGCATGCTGCTAGTCTCAGGGCTTCCTGCCAGCTCTTCTTGTTTGTCTGCCTTTGCTCGCTAAAACACCCACAACAAGCAACCTGGGGTGGAAGGAACATCTTCTTGCTCAGCTGCCTTTCCTCTATAGCCCAGGCCCATCTGCCTAAGGATGATATGTGCCAGCTTGGGCTAAACCCTCCTATCTCAATTTACATGATGTAAATACTTCAGAAATGGGTCCACAGGACCATCTGCTGAAGACATTCCTCAGCTCAAGTTTCCACCTCCCAATGTGATTCTAGTTAGTGCCAAGTTGACAAAGATGAGTCAGCTCACCTGCCTTGGAGACATCACGTCCTGGTGTCTCCCATGCTCACTTGTCTGAAGCCGTGGAACCCTCTGCTTGAGGCTTTGTAAAACATTTGTTATGTAGGCATGACTGACTGTAGCATAGGCCAATGGTGATGAAGTCACCCTCCAGGCCACCTCTCAGCACCTCAGGAGATGGTGATGCCAACCCTCCAGCATGTAGCTGGCTTCCTTGGCAGCCAGCCTCTTTGAGGAGACTGCCAAGGTGTTCTCTCAACATAAATTAGTCTTTCAGAAAGGGCTTCTTATGATGACTGATGGACGCTCTTCCTCCACGTTTAGCAAGTGTGCGGCTATACATAAGTGTGTACATGTGTGTGCGTGCATATGTGTGCATGAGTGTGTGTGTGCATGTGTATGCATCTGTGTATGTGCATGACTGTGTGCATGTATGTGTGTGTGCCAGTGTAGGAGTATGCTTATATATGTGTGGGTGCCATAGGGCACATATGAAGGTCATAAGAAAACTTGCAAGAATCCCTGTTCTCTGTGACCACGGAGTCATCAGCCACCTAGCCCACCTTTAGGACTTAGGAATCTGCAAGGTCTTAGGAAGAGGGACCAGTAATACATATCATATATGCAAACTATACATATGCATATATGTTTTATACATACACACTCACACACACGTGTGTGTGTGTGTGTGTGTGTGTGGTTTGTGTTCATTTAGAACTATTCTGGATAATTCAGAATAGCCTATCCCCCTGAATATAAACAGATAGAGAATACATATATATTACTATAAATCACAACATGACACCTTTATAACATACTGCCTCCTTGAACTCGTAGTTCAGCTAAAAGTTTAGTTAATTAAAAACTTGAGAGTAGCTGGGTATGGTGGCAGATGCCTTTATTCCAGCACTTAGAAGGCAGAAACAAGAGGATCTCTGTAATTCAAGGCCAGCCTGGTCTACATGTCAAGCTCCAGGACAGCCAGGACTACACAGAGAGACCCTATCCTTTAAAACAAACAAACAAACAAAAAACAGTTTACAGAGGGGTGTGTGTGTATGTGTGTGTGTGTGTGTGTGGCTGATGGGGGCCAGGGGCTGCCAAGGATTGAACCCGGGGCTTTGCTCATGCTGGGTAAGCTTTTACAGCTGACCTCTGTGGCCAGCAATCTTTTTACTTTTTCTTTTCAGCCTAAGACAGGAACTCACTAAGTTGTTCACCTTGTTCTTGAACTCATTCTGTTATCTCAGACAGGCCCTGAACTTACCATCTTCCTGCCTCAGCCTCTAGAGCAGCTGGGATTGAAGGTCTTCCCCACCAGAACTGGCTGAGTCACTCAGTTGTTTTTGCCTCCTGTAGACACAGCTGGAGGCTCTGATGTTGAACACGATTTGGTTTAAGTCATTACACTGTGAGCGTGGGGTGTAGGCGTGTGTACATGTTTGCCTGTGAAGTGTTTGGCTGCATTTCTTTGTTTGCTTTCCCCATTCCTTCTGGGCATCTGGCCCTTTCCACTTCTGCTAATGCTAACCCCAGATCGCCCCGCCCTGTCTCCCTTCATAACACTTCCTAAAGTAGACTTGAATCTTCTACTAATGCTGTTTCCTTTAAAATCACCATTGTACGCCAATTATTTATTATTAGCCGTATTCATTGTACAGAATGAGATGGGTTTCCTCATGACATTGTCTACCTGGGTGCTATGGACTGTTTTTATATTCACACTTTATGGCTCTTTCTCACCCACTTCTTCTTGCCTCTGCCCAAATACTAACATATGGCATAAATATATTTAATAAGAACACATACATTAACATCTAGATTCTCTAAAATATAGAATGAAAAAATAGAAAAATGAGCTAGATTCTTCATTATGAGAGGAAAAGATGATCTTTCAGAATCTGTCTAATTTCCTTCTCATTTCTGATGAATGAAACTCCACCACATAGATATGCCCCTGGTTTTGTCTGTTTGTTTGTTGTTTTTAATCTACTTACCTGTCACTGGCATCCAGGCTGATCCCATATCTCAGCTGTTGTGAATCATGCTGTAGTCAATGTGGATATATGCAAGTGTCTCTATGGTATGCTGACTTAAAATTCTTTAGGTATGGGCTGGAGAGATGGCTCAGCAGTTAAGAGTACTGACTGCTCTTCCAGACATCCTGAGTTCAATTCCCAGCAAGCATATGGCTCACAACCATCTGTAATGGGATCTGATGCCCTCTTCTGGTGTGTCTGAAGTCGGCTACAGTGTACTCATATACGTAAAATAAGTAAATAAATCATTAAAAAAAATCTTCAGGTATCTACCCCAAGCCATTGAGAAGTACTCACTTCCCAGATGATGAAGGAGTTCTCCTAAGAAGAGAGGTATAGGATACTGCTGCTGTCCAGCATCTGAGAGAACTCACACCTGCATACCACTAGCCTAGGGAAGTCTCCATCAAACTCGGTGTGTCTCCACCAAATGTCACCTTTGCATCATTGAGAAATGAGCAAACAATGTGACCTTTGCCCGTAGCCTACATGTCCATGAAACTAACTCTTGCTTCTTAGAAAGAAATGACTCCCAAGTTTAACAAGGTTTAAACTACCTGCCACTCATTGTAATACAATTGGTAAACCCAGCACTCCCCTGCCGGGTCCCAGACATTAAAGCACTGACCCTTATCTTAAACCTCAGTCTGGCCTTTGGCAGACCTAGCCTGGTCCTAGCTTTAACGGACCATCATCCCCAGACCCCTTCCTTGCACCTAGGGGAATCTCTTGCCCAGCTTCCCATCAGCTTCCTCTGCAGATCCTAGCCTTCACTGATGGATACACTGAAAGTCAGCTACAGACGATATACTCTGGAAGGAAAGAAGAAAGGAGGGAGGGAGGAAGGAAGGGGGGATGGAGGAAGGGAGGGAGAGGAAGAGGGAGGGAGGGCCTAGTGGGTAACTCAGGCTGTGGGTCCTGCAAGGACGATTCACAGGTGCACGTGAAGGGAGAGAACACTGGATAAATCGAGGACTCAATTCAGTATCTGCTAGATGTCACAACCTTTAGCTAGATGCCTGGAGGTATACTCCTTGAAGAGAGAGGGCAGAATGTGTTGTACCAAATGCCACAATGAAAAAAGGGGATCCTCCCACAGTGTTCATAGGAATGCATATTAGCATAGCTACTGTGGAAATCAGTGTGGAAGATCCGAAAAGGCAGGTTCCAGTCCCCTCTGTGACCTTTGGCCTGCACATTCATGAAAAGTGACTCTTGCTTCTTAGAAAGGAGTTGCCCCCAAGTTTAGTAAAGTTTCAACTAACTGCTACTTGTGGTAATCCACCAATCTCTGGTCCCCCCCTTCTTCCCCTACCAGGCCCCACTCTACTGAGGATAAACTGACCCTTACCTTAAATCTGTTTGGCCTTTAGAGCCCCCGGCCTTAACTGATCCATCCCCAGACCTCTTTGCCTCACCTAAGTCAATCACATCTCCAGCGGCCTATTAGCCTCACCTGAAATTCAAGCCCTTTACCTGTTTAAATCTTGCCAAGTGATGGCTGTGGTCGTCCTTTCTCCAGAATGCATCTCTCCTTCTTAGATCGTCTCAAGCCTGTTCTCTCTCTCTCTCTCTCTCTCTCTCTCTCTCTCTCTCTCTCTCTCCATCTCCTGCAGTAATCCCCATCGACAACACCATCCATTTTTAATGAACCAATGCTTCTCTTTGATCTTCCAGGCTCAGCCTCCCAGCCTTCTTGGGTTTCTAGCTTTACTCCCCACCTGCCACCCACCCACCGGCAGGACCACATCTTTAAATGGTCCTTGCATCTGTGCAGGCTGGAGCAGCAGCTACATTAGACAGACCTGAATAGTACTCCATCGCATTTTCTCCAGCACGCTCTTCCTTCTCGGCCTCCTCTGAGGACTTGATGCCATGTCCTATGTTTGTCTAGGGTTCTATAACACACTGCTACAGTCTTGGTAGCTTGAAACAGTAAAATTATTGCTTCAGCGTGGGAGCTGCAAATTTGACCTGGAGGCCTAGGTGAGAATCTCTCCTCCAACCCCAGCTTCCAGTAGTCACGGATGCCCTTCAGTTTGTGAGAACACTACTCTAATCTTCACATATCCAACTTTTGTGCCTCCCTTTCTCTTACAGGGACCCCACTTGTCAGTGTATGTCCTAGTCCACGGGGATGGTTCTGGGTAGCCATACTTTTAGGGGGAGACAACCATTCAAGCCACTATGCCTCTCTACTTTCATATTTAATGGCATACTCACTGAAGCACATGGATCCAATGTCCTAATTGGCCAACAGGGGAGGTGGGAAGAAGGAAAATGGGACTGATCACCAGCCAGTGAGCACGAGAAGGAGGACCACACTGGGGGATAGCCTTGCATCTTCCATGACCACGTTCAAAACTACCGGGAAAGGCTTGGGTGCTCCTTGAAGAAGCCACAGCTAGCCCACTGCTTGCCCCTAGAGCTCCTCATGCAGAGTCTACATCTCTCTCCTTCACAGCTTATTCAGTCTTTGGCCTCATTGCTTCTTAAGAGATGAGCTGGAGCCAACACACCCAGGCTATTGCCAGGACGACGTTACTGCTCACTGCACTTGGAATCAGAGCCTGCTCATTGAAGAGCTGAGACCTTAAGACTACCTGGAGCCTGCAGGTGCCCCACAGCTACAGTTTTGTCCATCAAGGTCCTGGCTACCCAGGAAGGAATGACTACACTGGGGATCATTGTGGGAACCTGTGATGTAGGCAACCAGACAAGCAGACAGCCAGGAGGGGAAGCAGATGCAAAAGCAGGGAGCAGAGGAGCCACGAGGCTGACTGGACGGCCTGTGCGGACCACAAGAGATGTACTATGGTAGCGATGCTTCCCATGACTACTTTGCTGAGACTTCACAGTGTGCCATCAGCGGGGGCAGTGGAGAGTATCCTGCTCATTAGTGTAGTGTCCTAGGTCCTTGGCCCTCTGGATGCCATGTAAACACGCCCTGGGCATCCTCGGACGTCAGTCCTTGCCCCGTGGTGCCATTCAAAAGAAGCAAGCCCCTTTGAGATTACCCGGCCAATTACTTTATGCCAAAGCTACCACGCTAGAGTTTCATGCTACCCAAGTCACAGGTTTTCAGGTCTAGCCTCCTCACTCTTCTTTGCTGTCATAATAAAGTATAGCATCTTTGAGTGCATGCTTTCGGGCCTTTTGGGTACACAATTAATATAGTAGAATTGCCGAATCCCACAGTGATCCCAGGGTTAAGTGATGAGAGTCTGCCCATGGTTTCCCTGCAGAATTCCCACTGGCAGCACACAAGGACTTCCATTTTCCACTTCTCTATATCCTTGCCCACACTTGGTGCTTCCCTGGATGTTAAAATCTTAAATTTGGAGGTTCATATGTTTAATCAAGCACTGGCCACTGTTAACCAGCATGATTTCCTCTTTTTAAGTTTTGTTATATTGTTTTATAAGTGCTTGTCTGCATATATGTCTGTGTACCATATGTATGCCTGACCAGAAGAGGGTACTGAATCCCCTGGAAATGGAGTTTTGAGCCACCCTGTGGGTGCTAATAATCGAACCCAGGTCCTCTGGAAGAGCAGCCAGTGCACTTGACCAATGAACCACCCCTCCAGCCCAACCATTGCCCATATAGCCCATTGCTACCCCCCGCCACGTGTCTGTCTGTCCATCCATCTGTCTCTGTCTCTCTCCTCATTCTTGGGTTCCTATACATGATATTAGTTCACTTCACTGAGCCTGTGCATCCCTCAGGTTCATGGTTCTTCACTCTCTTTTATTTCAGAGTCTGATAATTTTACCTGTCCTGTCTTTGAGTCTGATGTCTTTCTCCTTTCTTTACTCTCTCTCTCTCTCTCTCTCTCTCTCTCTCTCTCTCTCTCTCTTTCTTTCTTTCTTTCTTTCTTTCTTTCTTTCTTCCCTTGTTTTACCTAATCAGATTTGCTCTGGGGCCGGACATGATGGCACACACCTGTATTTCCATCATTTAGAAGGCTGAGGCAGGAGGATCATCATTACTAAATATCAAGAGTTGACTCCAAAAAGGAAGAGGAGAAGATGGGAAAGCTGGTTTTCAACATTTCTTTTTTTTTTTTTTAAAGATTTATTTATTAGTATATGTAAGTACATTGTGGCTGTCTTCAGACACACCAGAAGAGGGCGTCAGATCTCATTACGGATGGTTGTGAGCCACCATGTGGTTGCTGGGGTTTGAACTCGGGACCTTTGGACGAGCAGTCAGTGCTCTTAACCGCCAAGCCATCTCTCCAGCCCCCTCAACATTTCTTATAAATTTTTCATGTAGGTTTTCTGTTTGATTCTATGATGATGATGATGGTGATGGTGATGATGATGGTGGTGGTGGTGATTTCTATCCCTTTAATGATATCTTCTCTTCATTTGCTCTTTTACACTAGTTCTTTTTTGGTGTGAGAGCACATTTAAGACAGTTCCTTTTAAACCCTTGTCAAATAGCTCTGATTTCTTTGATTCCTTAGGAGTGAGTCAGTTTCTGTCTCCTTGGCCCCTTTCAGCGAGCCAAGCCTTCCTGTGCCCTAGTGCCTTGTGATTTTGCTGTCTCCGACAACTGGATATTTAACTGCACGAGGCTCTAATTGTAGAGATCAGCCCATCTCCCTTCCTGAGGCTTTTAGACGTTTGTTTGTTTTCTTTGGGTTTTGCTCATTTGCTTTGATTGTTGAAGGCTGTAATTGCCCACTGAAAAACAACCACCACAAAAAACGACTTTCTAAGTCACTTTGCAGAAGACAATTACTCCTGTGTAGACCCTGGCCTCTTCTTTTAGCTTGTGTTTAGTCAATGTTTTGACATAGATTCCCTTGAATGGCTTGAAATAAGATGTGTACACAGAGTCCTGCTGCACACAAAGGAAAAGGGGACCTGTTGGTGTTTGCTGTTGACTTTGTTCTGGGACACTCCCTCACTCTCAGCAGGGATTGCACTAAATGGCAGAGGAGCCTAAAACAAAATCCTAATGTCTTTTTGTTCTTTTCCAGAGCTGATTCAGCTAGCCTGAGGCATGTGTGTGGCTCTCTAAATCCTGCCATACCTGTGGCTGGTTTCCTAGCCCTTTGTTTCTGGCAGGCCCTGGGTGGTCTAACTGTAAGACCTGGCCCACTATGTCTCTCTCAGGCATCTCTGAGTCTTTGGTTGGTCAGTCTGGTTTGGGTTTTGGGGGGAGATGTTTGTTTTGTTTTGCTTGAGACAGAGTCTGCAGATTTGAGTCTCCATCTGTAGCCCAGGTTGGATTCCTGCCCCTGCCTTTCTGTAATGCTGCGATCACAGGCAAATCTCAAGCACCTGCTGGTGTCTGTGGGTCTCTGGGATGCACCTCCAGCTTCGCTTCTTGAGAGATGCCCATGTTTCTGTCCACCAGAATGAAAGACCCATCCTTCAAGTTCCTCCAGATAAGTTAGAACAGATCTGCATGCTGGTTTGCTCCCCTTCATTCAAAGAAGCAGAGTCCCAAAGTGGGGGCTCAGGCTGCTGCTCCTTCAAAACCAAGACTGCCAGCATGCTGGGGTTGAGGTGAGGGGTGGGGTGGAGCTCAGCTCAGTGGGGGGTGCCCCCTGCTTTCCTACTGTTTTGAAGACAGATGAGCATGCTTGCTATCATTTGCCATTCACATAATTAATGTAAAACATTGAACTGTTTCCAAACTTCTGACAGAGCTGGTTCTGTGTGCTTCTGTTTGTCTGTTCTACGTCATCATGGGGGGAAAAGACACCCTGCTTTGCCCCATCCCTCTGGTTTGCCATTCTTCCACATCAAGAAGACCAAAGGTGATCCTGGGACATTCACTATGTGACTCTAAGCAAAAGAGACATCAGCACAAAGGAGAAAGATAGAGCCTCTGTCCATATACAGTACCTTTTACAAGACCTTCACGGTACTACGAGGGGAGAAAGACTGATGGACTAGAATGATTGGAGCCATGGAGAATGGGGAAGCTGCTTTCCTGCAATCCCAAGGAAAGCCCCTTTGGGCTGGTCATGTGTGAGTGGGAGCAGGGAGCTGGGAAGCAAAGACCACATGAAGAGCACAGGTCAGTGGATGGTATCATCCAAAGCCATGGTGGACAACGATGCTCCTAAGACTGAAAGGCCACCAAGGAGGTGAAGGGCTAAGAGGAAGGGATGACAGGAGGTGGCCGAGGTGGCTGGATGAGAAGCTGTAAGTCAGACAGGGAGTGACTGGTCCTTTGGCATAGTGCTAAGTGGAAAACTGACTTCAAGGTAGAATGTGGGGGGACCGGAAGGCAAAGATGGGGTGTGTCCTAGTCCAAGAGAGAAGCAAGGTGGTAAGAACTGGGGTGGAGGCAGGGGAGATGCAGATGTCCCTGGAAGTACTGAATGGAAATGCTGGCCTGGGCCTTCAGGAATGAAGGAAGGGTAAAAGAAAGGAAGGAGGGAAGGAAGGAAGGGAGGAGGGAAAGAAGAAAGGAGGGAAGGAAGGGAGAAGGGAAGGAAAGAAGGGAAGGAGGGAGGGGAGGAAGAAAAGAAGAAGGGAGGGAGGGAAGGATACAGAAAGCTTTCGTTCTGATGGATGATTTATGTTTGCACTTACTCTAAGGTTTAAAGCAGACTAGAAACTGGCATTGTGTCAACACTGATGGGTGTTCGGTCTTATTGGGATGCAGAAATCCAAGATGCTCCGTTGCCTTAATTACTTTCAGTTCTAGAAATTTGTTGAACACGTTCTGTAAGTCTTGGACTGGGCCAGGCAGTGGGGTGGGAAAGGGAATGCAGTTTCCAAAGAGACTATGAAGTCATTCCCTGGGTGATGAATCTAGATGTGTGTGTAAGGAAGAAAGGTCAACCAGGCAGAGACAGACTGGGTGGTAAAGTTGATCCACACAGCTCTGAGGGCCACTCCTGGTACTAGAGGCCCATGGGTGCTGGGGACACCCCTGATGATCTGGGTGCCCTTCAAAAGTCACCTCCGCACTGGCAATGGCCTTCTCATCTATGGGAGAAGCTTACATTCTGTGCACAGGGGAGCCATTTCTGCTTTAATGCTCTCTTTTCCTCTGGACTTTGGGATCTGAAAAAGGGGGACAGGCTGTGTAGGCCACAGGCTGAAGGTCAAAACTCCACAGGTCTTGCCTGTAGTGCAGACCATGTTCGGCTAAATCATGACTGGCTCTGTGCATCTTCAAATTCAGTTTCAAATTTGTAACATTTAAGGTCAATTACTGTTTGATCTACAGGTGACTTCCTGTGAATGCCAATCTAACAATCCCTAGCCTGCAAGGTACCCTAGCCTGCAAGGCTCAGCCCTGCAGCCCCCAACTTCAGAATAAATACAGTGAACAGGAGTTGCAAATTTGTCTTACAAGAAAGCGACTCTCACCACGTCAATAGAAAGAGGAGGTAGATGGTGTTCTCTGGTATCAGCAGAAATGGAACTGGTTATGGGGATGGAAAGGCAATTATTAGCAAAGCATTACTTCATGCTGCTTCTATGAGGGAGGATATGAGATGGGGGGCTATGGGGGTTATGAGGTGTATGCAAGGGTATGGTGTGTGGGGAGGATATGGTGTGTATGTGGGGGTAGGGGGTATGTGGGAGAGATTGTTGTGTAGGGAGGTATAGGGTGGAGGGTATGGTGTGTGTGTGTGTGTGTGTGTGTGTGTGAGAGAGAGAGAGAGAGAGAGAGAGAGAGAGAGAGAATGTGGTGTACTCATATGTGCAGGTATGTGCATGTGGAAGGGAGCCAAAAGACCATCTGTTGATGTTGTTAGTTAGGAACATACACCTTTTGAGATATGGTTTCTCATTGACTGGGATCTTGCTGATTAGTCTAGGCTAGGCTGGCTGGCCAACGAGCTTCAGGATCCGTCTGTCTCTGCCTCATCTGTTTTATGTGGGTTTGGGGGATCCATCTCAGGTCTTCATACTTAGATGTAAGCAATTTACTGACTGTATCTCATTAGCTCCCACTGTTTATTTCCTAAAACAAACAAACAAACAAACAAAAACCCAAACAAATTAAAGAAGCAAACCAGGAGGCCATTCTGAGTTTTCTGACCATGGCCTTGGCGTGGGTTTATCCTTGTCACCTCTGCGCTGTCTGAGCAGAGCCCCTGGAGGTTTAGAAACTGGACTGAACGTCGAGAAGGGAAGCTTGCCATTCGGAAGGTAACCACTTCTCATGGGTGGCTTCTGACAGTCAGCCTTGAAGCTTCAGGCTCACACACTTCCATCAGCGGAGTGCCAGGCACCTGTGTGTGACATAGGTCTCCCAAAAGTCCCAGGTTAAGGGACTCCCAACATGATACAGAAAAGCACTGGGCAGGCTCAAGTCTGAGAACAGCCAAGTGTCTACAGGGCATTGCATGATGTGGGGGAGACGGCAGCCATGGGAAGGACAGGAACTCATCTATCTGTTTCTCCAGCTTGTTTGGCAACGTCCGGAGGGGGAAGGAGTGGGGAATGGAGAAGCAGTAAACCACATTAACAGTGGGAATGAAGGGGCCACAAACGTCTGTGGAAACCTCTGGACCCAGCAGCGCCTCAGCTAAGAGAGGAACTTAGCACCTGCACTTATTTTAAACCCTTATTATTTTATGTAAATGGTGTTTTGTAAGGATATATGTCTGTGCAGTTGTGTGTAGTGTCCCTGGAGGCCAGAAGACGGCGTTGGATTTCCTTGAAACTGAGGTAAAGGTGATTGTGAGCTGCCATGTGGGTGCTGAGAACCAAAATGGGTTTCCTAGAAACTAAGTGCTTTTAGCTTCTGAGCATCTTTGTAGCCCCAGAATCTGCATCTATTAAAGTCAAGCTGGGTGTAGGGTGGAGCTCTAGGACAGAACCTACAATGCTCAAAGCCTTGAGTTTGATGCCCAGCAACACACACACACACACACACACACACACACACACACACTCCAGCTGAAGAACATAGTGGCTTGTCAGAAATCCAAGACAACAAATTCCTGGCTATAGGGGGACTCTGGAGTAAATATACATCTCAAGACTCAGAAAGGGGACTGGAGAGATGGCTCAGCGGTTAAGAGCACTGGCTACTCTTCCAGAGGTCCTGAGTTCAAATCCCAGCAAACACATGGTGGCTCACAACCATCTGTAATGAGATCTGATGCCCTCGTCTGGTGTGTCTTAAAGATAAATACAGTGTACTACTTCTATATAATAAATAAATCTAAAAAAAAAAAAAAGACTCAAAAAGGACCTCCAGTTTGAGTTCCATGGAATTGTTAGTCTGTGCTGACAGCCAGCAGGACATAAGTCAATAACTTCTTGCTGCCTTAAGCCACATCAGCTTGGAATGTTGGATACACAAATGCAGACCTTGGGGAGACATGTTCTAAGTGCCTCTGATGCCCCAGATACCTCTGAAGATTTTCTCTTCGATTAAAGCACCATGATTCCTTTTTTTGCCAATAAGCAAATAGAATCTGGTTCAAAGACTTACAAACTGCCACCTGCTACTTCAAAAGCTCCTTCAATTCCCTGAGCAATTTACTGAGGCATCTGGACTCCTGGGTGTGGCTCCACAGCTCTCTCTCTCTCTCTCTCTCTCTCTCTCTCTCTCTCTCTCTCTCTCTCTCTCTCTCGTGGTGTGTGTGTGTGTGTGTGTGTGTGTGTGTGTGTGTGTGTGTGTGAGGTTCTCAGTGAACACACCCTCTCAGGTAGAAGCCTTTGTGGCTGTGGCGGTAGAAACAGAAGAGGGCTGATTTTGATGGTCTAAGTGTTTAAGGGCATGGGGAAAAACCTGGATTATGCTGGAGTGGCAGGAAAAGCCTCACTGGTGGGTGGCCGTGCTGCTGAGTCTGCAACCTGTGTAAAGAAAGCATTCTTGGTGTCAGATTTATTAGGGAACCAAAACCAATGCCACGTTGAGAACTTCACACCCATGAGGACCACTGCTGCTAAAGAAACAGAATTCACTATGTAGCCCAGGCTAGCTTTGAACTCTTAATCCTTCTACCTCATCCTCTTGATTTCTGGCCCCGTGGCAGCAGGCTTTGGATTCTTGGTGGGGTGCAGATTATTTAAGTAGCACATACAAGATCTTGGCTCCAACCTCAAGTAACAAAAACAAATGAAAGAAAGAAAGGAGAAGGAGAAGGAGGAGAAGGAGGAGAAGAGAAGGAGGAGGAGAAGAAGAGAAGGAGAAGGAGAGAGTAGAAGAAGAAGAAGAAGAAAAGATATGGAGAACAAGGTTCATGAAGCTGTAGAAAAGCTGGAACCCTTATGTACTGTTGTGAGATTGTAAAATGGTGCATCCATTACTGAAAACAAATGTCGTTCAGTTAAAAAAAAATACAATAAAGACTAGGATAACTCAATGATTTTATTCCTGGGTATATGATTTCAAAAACTCCAGTCAGTCTCGGTGAGATATTTGGTCCATGTCCTTAGAAGCATGATTCACAGGTGGAAGAGAAGTGGAAGCGTCCCACTTGTGCACTGATGCGAGATAAACACTTTGTGAGATGGGGCAGTCAGACTGTTGCTTAGGAGGGGAGGGCATTCAGGAGGCTTTGTGTTCAACTCTTCCTCTGAAAAACCAAAGATCAGTATGCACTATAGAGAGGCAATGGAATATTATATGGCCTGGAAAAGAAGAGACGTAAATTATGACCCATGCTATAACATGGATAAACCTTGAGGGATTATACTAAGTGAAACACGGGAGTCATTAAAGGGCAAAGCCGAATGGCTGTCCTTGTGTGAAGATAGGCAGGGCAGTCGCATGCAGAGACACAATGGGGGCCTAGAGCTGGGGATGGGTTAGAAACTTTGTACATAATGAGACCATTTCACTTTTTCCAGATAAAAAGAACCTCGAGGCTTACAAATAATATGAACATAGTTGTGTAGGAAAAATGGCCGAGATGTTGTTGCTCATTGGAGCTGAAGATGGGATTCCATGAAACAGCACTAGGATGCTTTTAGCATGCACAGAGTAACTTTTGTGTTAGGCAACATCAATACCGACAAAAAAAGAGTAATACAACAAAAGTCCACGAGTTCTAAATCTGCATTGGGGTGGAACAACAAGC
Organism: Mus caroli; assembly: GCF_978045245.1. Lineage (NCBI taxonomy): Eukaryota > Metazoa > Chordata > Mammalia > Rodentia > Muridae > Mus > Mus caroli. Next base: position 59,139,748 of record NW_028227268.1, read on the forward strand.
CCATCCTGGTTATATAGAAGTTTTGATGTGTCAGTGAGAAATCCAAGTTGAATTGTTATCATTCAGTTAGATGGTGTGATGGTTTGCATATGTTCAGCCCAGGGAGTAGCACTAATAGAAGGTGTGGCCCTGTTGGAGTAGGTGTGACCTTGTTGGAGTAGGTGTTGCCTTGTTGGAGTAGGTGTGTGACTGTGGGTGTGGGCTTTATACCCTCATCATAGCTATCTGGATAGTCAGTCTTCCACTATCAGCCTTCAAATGAAGATGTAGAAGTCTCAGCTCTACCTCCGCCATGCCAGTCTAGATGTGCCCTTGATGATAATGGACTGAACCGCTGAACCTGTAAGCCAGCCCCAATTAAATATTGTCTTTATAAGAGTTGCTTTGGTCATGGTGTTTGCTCACAGCAGTAAAACCCTAACTAAGACAGGTGACTTCATCCAAACCTTGAAAATCAGGTCTGGGTTGCAGGGGCACATCGGGGTTCGTCAGAAAATGCAAAGTGTTTGGGCTAGGCAGAATCATACTGCATCCCCATGTAGTACAGCTCCTTCTGGTCCTGTGGGTATTGGGGCTGGAGTACTTGTAAAGGTCTGGCTGCCTGAGCCTTGCAGCAAGTTTAGCGGTAAGCAAGCTTTTGCCTACTAGATGCAACAACCAACAAAATGTCCCCATATATTGTTAAATGTCACTAGAAAGAGGGTGAAGGTAAAATCTGTCCTGAGTGAGACAGGCTGAGTCAGGGAAAGGGGTCCAGGAGAGCTGGAAGAATATGTACATTTGGAAACAAGGGAACTACGACAAGAGGAAGGGCTGCAGACAGTGATGTAAGATGAAAACAAAACCGGCTAAAGCCTGCAGTGTGGAGGAGACAGTGTGAAGCTGAACTCAGTGTGGACGGAAGAGTGTCTTCTGGCTTCCTTGGATTCTGGAAACATGCTATCTCAGACGTGTTCAGCTCCAAGATTCTCCTAAGAGAGAAGTAGCAGGGCTGGCCCTGGGGCTTAGTGGTAGGGCACAGAGCACTGAATAGCTTCATCTGCACAGTGTCCTGGAGATTCTCTCCAGAGGGAAGCTGTAGCTGTCCATGAGAGGTGAGAAGAGGTCTGTATCCCAGTCCTCTGTCCCGTACAAGATAGGTCTGGTTTTTCCCCTCAGCCCCATGCTGCCAGAAATAAGACTCAGGCTCAAAATATATTTACGAATACCTTGGGTGTTTAGCTAGACTCCTCTCTAACTAGCTCATAACTTAAAACAACCCATTTATTCTAATCTATATTCTTCCGAGTGGCTGGTTACCTGTGCTCAGGTTCCATGCATCTGTCTCTTTACATCTTCCTGGGGGGAATCTCCTGCCTGGCACTATCCCGGAATCCTTTGTCTCCCGGATGTTCCACGTCCTATTTCCTACCTCCTATCTTTGATGCCAGAGGCCATCAGATGTATTTTGTCAGGTGCCACATGCATACAGACATAACATATTCTCTCTATGCTGTCCCTGTTGACCACTCCATAGAATGACAACACTGCCTCCCTGAAGGCACACAGCAACAGAGGCTGCCCCTGGACTCAGGACTACCCCACTGCAGGCACAGCCTCAGTAAACAGGAGATATCCCCACTGAAGGGCCCAGGGAAGACAGAACACAACAAGGGGACCTAGCAGAAAGAGGAGACGAAGAAAGCAGAACTGTGACTAATAAATACAGTAATACATTCTGCAAGAAAGCCCTTAAGCCCAGGAGGGCGTGGCCTCTCAGCAGCACAGGTGAGGGAGTACCTAAGTAGGGCCAGCAAAAAGAACCACCCAGCTGCTATAGATGCACATGAAATAAATGCAACAATAGGGCTGTTGAGATGGCCCAGGGGGTAAGAGCACTGACTGCTCTTCTGAAGGTCCTGAGTTCAGATCCCAGCAACTGTATGGTGGCTCACAACCACCCATGTCTTAGTCAGGGTTTCTATTCCTGCACAAACATCATGACCAAGAAGCAAAATGGGGAGGAAAGGGTTTATTTGGCTTACACTTCCATACTGCTGTTCATCACCAAAGGAAGTCAGGACTCGAACTCAAGCAGGTCAGAAAGCAGGAGCTGATGCAGAGGCCATGGAGGGATGTTCCTTACTGTCTTGTCTCCCCTAGCTTGCTCAGCCTGCTCTCTTATAGAACCCAAGACTACCAGCCCAGAGATGGTCCCACCCACAAGGGGCTTTTCCCCCTTGATCACTAATTGAGAAAATGCCTTACAGTTGAATCTCATGGAGGCATTTCCTCAACTGAAGCTCCTTTCTCTGTGATAACTCCAGCTGTGTCAAGTTGACACAAAATTAGCCAGTACACACCCATAATGAGATCTGACACCCTCTTCTGGTGCGTCTGAAGTCAGCTACAGTGTATTTATGTATAATAATAAATAAATCTTTGGGTCGGTGCAAGCGAGGCCGACTAGAGAGAGTGGAGTTGACCAGAGTTGACCAGAGCAAGCAGAGGTCCTAAAAAAATTCAGTTCCCAACAACCACATGAAGGCTTACAACCATCTGTACAGCTACAGTACAGTAACATACATAAAATAAATAAATAAAGCTTTAAAAAAATCAAAAAAATGCAAGAGTAAATAGAGCAAGTAGGACAGAATGAATGCAAGAGCTGCCATTCTGGTGATACTGCCACTGGCTGGAGACATGGCTGGGTAGCTAGGAGCACTGACTGCCCTTAGAGAAGACCCAAGTTCAGTTCCCCATACCCACATGGCAGCTTATATGTGTCTGTAGCGCCAGCTCCATGACACCGTTTTGTGGCTTCTGTTGGACACACGGTACACATACATACAGGCAAATACTCATACTCATAAAATTAAAATAAAATAAACCCTTGAAAAACAAAGTTCACCGTAATTGAAGATTTGAGCCTTTAACCAGAAGAGTTTTATAGGTAGATAGAAGGAAATGAAGGACAGCGTACCGTGTCAGACATATGCCCCTGAGAACACATTTACATGAGACAAATAATTTGAAAAAAAAAAGTTTCTTCTATATTTGAGGGTATGCTCTGTTCCTGTTATCAGCTACTTCAGAAGAATCCACTTCAAAATTCAATGACTTCAAAGCTCGGTGCTCAGAGGGTAAGGGTGCTAGCTGCTCAGAGGGTAAGGGTGCTAGCTGCTGGACAAGAGAACCCGGATATGATACCTGGGACCCACATGGAAGAGGGAGAGAACCAATTCCCGAAAGTTGTCCTCTGACTTCCACATGAATGCTATGGCATGTGTGCGTACTACCCTTGAATGAATGAATGAATGAATGAATGAATGAATGTAAAGCCTCAAGTTAGTGACTTCAAGTTACCACGATTTGTTTCATCATTAAGTGGTGGAACCATTCGGAAACAGAAGCACTGGTAGGAGTCTGGTGGGTGTCCTCTTGCAGTGGGGCCTCATTGCCTTCTCCTCTGGAGGGAGGGATGCTATATCTCAAGTGGCCAGAGAGATGGGGGAGGGGCCATGAGGCTGAAGCTTCATGGCTCCATCAGCTCCCAAGATCATGCATCTTTAATGACATAGCATTAGGTACTGAGGCTCAGGAAAATACAGAAGACCCTGTAGTGACATCTGGGGAGAAAAAAAAAAAAAGAAACTATAAAGACGTTAAAAGTTCATGAAGGAGGGCAGTGTCGGAATACTGGTCTTTTAGGGCAGGAACCTGTTCTGTAGGTCCTTAATAATGATGGATTCTTGCCATTATCCACTTGTCAAACCTCACAGAATGTTCTACACTGAGGCCAAAGCCTAATGCAAACTGTGGGTCTTTAGTTAATACCCTATCAATACTGGCCATCAATCGTAACAATAGTGTAGCATTGAAGTTACCTATATACACACACTGATAGGCCATGGTCACCCATGTCAGGGGAGAGTTGCTATTTAATACTCCCAGCTTTTAAAAATGAAGTGCAGGGCTGGAGAGATGTACCAGCGATTAAAAACACCTGTTGCTTTGTTCCCAGCCCCCTCATGGTGGTTCATAACTATTTCTATCCACAGTTCCGGGAGGTCTGTTGCCTTCTTCTGATTTCCGTGGGCACCAGGCACCCACATGGTACATGTACACACATGTGGGCAAAACATTCAAACACATAAAAAAATACATGTAGAGAACTGTATTAGACTGTGTACTTAGCAACTATGGCTGTGTCTGGTTTGGTTCTGAAAGAAGCGTAATCTATATTTCTTGTACATTTGACTTTTTACTTTTTCAGGAGCTATGTGATTTTCCATCCTTAACAAGTAAAGGTAGTTCAACACAGATGAACTAACAGGTGCGAGGATAGAAACTGTACACAGATATTGCTGCGGAAACCGAATAGGAATAGGCTGGGGTCGCTGGTATGAACCATGCCAGAAATGGTAGGCACAGATGGGTCCCGTGAAGTGTGCAGGTGCCCTGTTCACCCTTCCCCAACTGCAGAAGGGTCAGGAAGCAAGTTTGGGCAGAGGGCAGAAGTGGAATTGAGACATGGGTCCACACCTTTCACCCTTTCCTGACTCCATAGGAGGCTCTGGAGCGTACATGATTTCAGCCAATCAGCAGAGGATGCCCTGTGACAGGACCGCCCTTAAGCCCCGCTCCACTACTCTCTCTATAGGGACTCTGCAATCAGAAAAGGCAGCTGGATGAATAGCCTGCTCTCAGCTGGTAGCTGGGAAAGAGATATCCTTGGGGCTAGAAAGTGCTACTGGGCTCACTCCAGGGAGCCCGCAGCTTCCTCTACAGTGAAAGCAGGGACAGAAGGCAAGGCAGACCTGTTGGAGAAGCTCGATACCCTGCCGTCTATGTGGTCTCAGAGATGTTCCAGAAACCCTTGTCTTGTTGTAGAGTATTAAAGCTCCCCCCTCGCACTTCTTTAATCCGGGCACTCAAGAGGCAGAGGCAGGAGGATCTCTGTGAGTTCAAGACCAACCTGGTCTACAGAGTGAGTTCCAGGAGAGCCAGGACTACATACATAGTGAGGCCATGTCTCAAAAAACAAAACAAAACAAACAACAGCCAAATAAACAAAGAAAGCTTGTTTTAGACAGTGGGGAGTTGGGTGTCCTGAAGACACATAGTAGGGTTGTAGCACAACTTTGTCTCCATAGGAAGTTTCTAGTGGAAAAATTAAATGGGATTAGTTTTTTTTTTTTTTTTCAGACTTCTGTCCGTCCCTGGGAGAACGGAAGACAGAACTGGTGGGGATGATGATGATGATGATGACGGTGATGGTGTGTGTGTGTGGATGGGGGGGGGGGGGAGGGTCTGCTTCTAAGAGGAAGGGCTGAATACAAATCTATGGCCTGATCTTCTGCGGCTCAGGAGAGCGACTTGACTTTGACCAGTCCTGACCCGCAGGCAGGTAGCGGGGAGGCAGATTATAGAAGCAGTGCAGATCTTCTGGAGCACAGGTCAGTGTCCGCACGGGAAGAATCACTCCTTCCAATTGGAGGCCTGACGAAAGTATAATCACAGAACTCTTTAATTGGCTGGAGAGTCCCAGCTGTGGCAAGGCACAGCTGAGTGAAGGGCTTCCACCTGAGAAGACCTCCTGGTAGGGCCTGCTGACAACCAAGCTATAGGTGGAGGACATCCTGACAGAAACTGTGACTTCCAGAGCAGGGAAACATCCATCCTGAAAGGCTCAGGAAGTTTCTGGGTTCTCTCACTTCCCATGCCTTGCCGAGGTCTCCAGGGTACAGGGTAGGGTGGGCGGGGAGGACCCCGGCCCAGTGTGCTGTGCATGGTGCAGGAAAACTACAGAATGAGCGCATCACTTAATCCTCACGTCATAAATTCAATCTGAGCATCACACTCTTTTCCCCCATTATGAAATGGGAACTCGCATCCCTAGCGAGGCTGGCAGCTGAGTCACTCAAAGACCCCAGACTTTACTCAGAATCCAGGCTCAGCTCTCCGTTAGGGCTGATGTTGCCTCTCATAGAGGGACTTGGGGTCTGAAGCTTTTCTAGCCTATTGGTCAGCCACCGCCTCCACCCCTACCCCCCCATCGCCATCTCCAGGAATTCCTTACCCATTCTCCCCATCCTATGCTTAGCTTCTAGGCTGGGGCGCCTATAGCCTTTTGGGGAAACAGAGAGGACACTGGCGCCTGTGACGTCCAGGAGGCGCCAGCAGCCGTAGGTGCCGAATCTAAGCCAAAGTTGAAGCCTTTCCGCCCTGCTCTGCTGAAACCAGATTGCCGCAGCCATCAGTCCAGCAGCAGCGCAGGTCGGAGCGCTCCCTGGTGGGCGGGCAGGGTACCCGCGGCCGCGCTCACAGCCCGTCCCTCCAGCCCGTTCTAGGAGAGCAGATCCGACTCGCAGCTGCTCAGTTCCAGGGGCGGCAGAGCTGGCAGCGGGCAATGCAGAGGGTTCCGGTGGCAGGAACTGGGGCTCTGGGCCACCGGTTCAGGCCGCCCAGGAAATGCCTGCTCTGCCGTTCCGCCGGGACTAGCGGGGGATGGGAGGGCGAAGCCATCAGAAAGGAGGCGGGTCAGACGCAGCTGCTAGGATAGAAGCCGGAGAGTGTGTTCTGCTGGAATCTTAGCACAGGCCATTCCTTTTTAGAAAGTTTGGAGTCACAAGAGGTTGCTAGCTACAGGACCCAGGGAAAGAAGGCAAGGACCACCACTGCCTTGCAGATTAGAACCTCCCTTCAGGCTCTGGGTACTCGCTCTCATTAGGTAACCATGAATAAACGAACCCAAATAAGACATAAACCTCACAGGTGTGCTGAAGTTGAATTCTCTCCTTAACATATTTTCCAAAGAGTAAGCATTGTGGAAAGGTTTATTGGAGGTCATTTTTTTTTTTTTCTGGTTGTGGTGGTAGCACTTGGTGGATACCCAGGAACGATAGATAAAGGTAGGGTGTTCCAGTCAGCTTGGCATCAGCTCTGCCCAAGATCGAATCTCAGGCTTCGCGTTTGGTGTGTAAGGCCAAGCAAGAAATGGCATGTGCTGAGGTCTGAACGAGGGGAACTGTAGCACAAGAGTAACTCCCAAATCACCCCAGGACAGCTCCTGGGGAGTTTGAAGGCCAAAGAACCAAAGCTTGCGGTCGCAGCCTGCAACTTGCGCCGAACTGCAAATTCTGACCCCGCCCACCCGCTGACCTTGGACGGCCGAGGCCCTGGCTTGGCGCATAGAGAGAACTCCCCTATTGTTCTCCGCAACAGGACCTAGTAGGCAAGCTGCGATTTAGCCCTGAGGCACTCAGCTCAGCGCCACACTCTTGGCAATTTCCGACGCCCACGTCTTTGCTTCCACTTGTTGGCTTCCTCCCTCCACCCCCGGAAAAAAAAGAGACTCCAAATATATCCGGTGGTCTCGATGTGTAATCGCTCACTTAATGGCCTTTGCTAACCCTCAGGACAGGGACCATTTCTATTTACACGTAGTCAGGCCTTCAGGGAGCCACGTGGGAACTGCAATTCACCACTTTCAAATCAGCAACTTCCTTCCCATCTAAATAACGAGAACTTGAAAAGGCTCCGGTCGGACACCCTGATCTTTCCTTCTCGATCTGAAAACAAAAAGCCGGACTAGTGCTCAAAGATGCATTTGTTCCTACATTGACTGATTAACTTTTTGTTAAAATGAGGGCTATTAAATCACTTCGAAGAACCCACATCTCAGCGACGGCGGTGGGGAGGGGTGTGGAAACCCTAGAAATCCTAACAGCTGCAATAAATGAGAAGAAAGAAAAGTGTCCTCCGACTAAATGATTTCCCTCTCAACCGTTTTGTAGGAAATTGTCTTGGGCTAGACACATAGGGATGTCAAAAGAGTTTAGCAAGAGCGCATAGGTCCGGTGGCGGCCGCTCTGTCACCTTTGGTCACCGCTATAGCTAAGATGCACTTTCAAATCCGAGGTGCACAACTCAAACCTACTTCTTTAGCTTGGCTCTACCGTCCGGAAGCCGGACCGTGGAGGAGCAGCAAGAGCTCTGGACACTTGGGGACATTAATTCCGGGAGGGAGACAGTATGCGCTCTGATTACCCCCACACTGTTCCCAAATAGTTGAGTAAAGGGAGAAAGGATAAGGTCGGTTCCGCTTCGCTCGCCCGTGCCCACCGGGAAGTGCAAGGCGCCTGTGGCCGCAGAGTGAGTCACCTCCTGCATCCCCGCGGCCTGCACGGGGGTCGGAAGGAATGAAAATTCTGTCCCGGAACCGCACGCAGCCTGGCGTTGGAGGCCTTTCGGTCTTGCGGAAAATGGATTCCAGGCACCGAAAGGCTCTCAAGCCGTCACTTGGGTTAACGTCCCTATCCCGACTTTCCTAACTCCGATCGCCAGCGCAGGAATTTGGCCAAGCCCGAGCTTCCCGCACCAGAGCTGACAGTTTCTAAGAAGACCACTTTCCGGGCCGCCCCCCTGGACAAAGGTGCGAAACAAGGAAGAGCCTCGGAGTGGATTTTCACCATTAAATAAGTGCTACTCACTACTCCTGAATTTGCCCCATATCGACATTCGACTTAAAAAAAAAAGTTATGGGGGAAAACGCCTAGGATTCAGTACAGTGTCATAGGTCAGAAACCCAACCGATCTTCTAAGCAGGGGCAGATGCCGGCTTAATTGTTTGTTCAAGAGAAAGAAGTTAGAACATCTATCAAATTAATGATGCCAAGGAACAGATACCCATATAAAATTCCGACATGTGACTTTAAGTTTCAACTAGTGTCTTTAAACTAAACAACCCCCCTTCTCTCTGTTCGCCTCCCAGGCCTTTTCAAGAGAGTTTGGAAAGCGTGAGATAGTGTTTACGTCCGTCCCTATTAAGCGGCAGGCGCAGGGAAATCATTCTGGACAATACTGAGAGAGCCGGGAAAGTTAGTGACTTCCGCCGAGGTTTCCCCTGCTTAAACTTCCTAAATCAGAGTCTGTTGGGGGCCCTTCCCTGAGCCCCGATTATGAAACTGGGTTTGCGGGTGGGGCTGGAAACACGTCTGGTCGGCTTTCCCTCTTCCATCCCTGTCTCTTTTCTGCAGCTCTTACACTCAGGAGCCGGATGGCGGGACACTTGGATGGGGACTGGCGTCTTTGTCACATAGGCGACTACAGCCAAGACTGGCCTCAGAAGCGAGTGTGGAAAAGCGCGCGTGTATAGGAGAGCGCCACTCAACCCGGTGGGACCTCTTTCAGCGTCGGGTCACTCCAGCATCCTCACCATCTGCTCCTGTCACCAGCCGGTGGCCTCGCCTCCCCGAATTCTGAAGCCAATAGCAACCCGAGACTGCTCTACCCCCCTTCGCGAACCCTTTCCACACCCCCACGTTCCGAGAGACGATTGGCTGTTTCGACTTGGGTGAAGCTCCGGCATTTGCATGCTGCTCGCGCTTCCTGGTAGGTAGCGCAGCCCGTCACTCGGAAGGCCGGGACCGCCCACTCCACCTCAGTGCTGGGCTCTCTTCCTGCGCAGTTCTCCGCCGCAGCCTCCGCGGGCAAGCGCCGGGGCTGCTTTCAATCTCCTGGCTGCGAGGAGGCAGCCCCGGCGAGCTGTCGTGCGCCCCGTCCAGAGGAACTGAGTGCGGGGCACAGCGTAACTGACAGCGCGTCTGCTCACAGTTCCCGCCGCCCGGACTTAGCTTTCCAACCCCGGCTTCTCGTAGGCATCATGTCAAGAGCCGTCGCCGCTGCAACCGCCGCCGCCACCCGGAGAAGAGCCGCAGCTTCGGCAGCCGCGCGCGCACGAGGGCAATAAACCGAATCACTCCGGGCTCAAAGTGGCAGGGGACCGTCGCGGTGCTCTCTGTTCCGGCGGGACTCGTGCCATGTGCTGAGCCATGCCCCTGGCCGCGCCCGCGGGCCGCGTATGGGGCAGCGCCTGAGCGGCGGCCGGTCCTGTCTCGATGTCCCGGGCCGGTTCCTGCCGCAGCCGCCGCTGCCCCCGCCGCCGGTGAGGAGGAAGCTCGCGCTGCTCTTCGCCATGCTTTGCATCTGGCTGTACATGTTCTTGTACTCGTGCGCCGGCTCCTGTACCGCAGCTCCCGGCCTGCTGCTCCTGGGCTCGGGGTCCCGCGCCACTCACGCTCAGCCAGCCCTGGTCACAGCTCCGAATGAGACATCCCCTAAGATGCTCTTCCGGGCACCTCCGGCCAACTCGCTGGCTGCAGGCAAGGATAAGACAGTAGGCGCCGGGAGCCAGGAGGAGCAGAGTCCCGAGGCGCCGGACTCCCCCAGTCCCATCTCCAGCTTCTTCAGCGGCGCTGGGAGCAAGCAGCTGCCGCAGGCCATCATCATCGGGGTGAAGAAGGGCGGCACGCGGGCGTTGCTGGAGTTCCTGCGCGTGCACCCCGACGTGCGCGCCGTGGGCGCCGAGCCCCACTTTTTCGACCGCAGCTACCACAAGGGTCTTGCCTGGTACCGGTGAGTTTCCTCTCCAGGGGCCGCTGCGCCGGCCGCGATCCCGACCGTGAGCCCCCACCGGCCGTTGCGCGTCAGGTCGGGAGGGAAGCAGGGGTACAACTTTGGTCAATTTAGGGCGGGCGGGAACCAAAGTGCGACCGCACACTGCGGGTGGACAGTTGAGAAATCATTGCTCCGGAGTAGGCTGAGACAGCCACCTACAGAAACTTTTAGCTTGACACCGTTGGCTAGTATGCTGCGCCCTAGAACCATTTAGGTGACCTCGCTACAAAGACACCCACCCGGCAGCTACTGGGAAAGCGCCGGAGGAATGGGTTACCTTTTGGCTGTGGCCGCATCCCACGCGAATAACTCGGAGTGGGTTAGGATTTTTGTCGTCTCTCTTGCAGCCAGGGACGCGGGGAGGAGTGTTGTGCGCCTCTGGGTCACAGCCTTTAACGAGCACCAACTGCTAGAGTCGCTTCTGCTGCCCAGATGGGGAGAGGGGCGCAGGCTAAGGCGCAGAGCCAAGGGCGTTTCGAGTCTGTTAACTTTTTGTTACAATTTTCCTTGTTGCTAGAACCCGAAGGGGGTCTGACTCGCTCAGCTTGCGAGCCGCTTGTGCTAGGGAGGGTAGCCGGGAGGCTGTGCGACTTTGCTGGCTGCGGCGCGCCGGGCGTGGAGCTGTGCTGGTCCCTGTCGGGCAAAAGCGCGCACTGCAGCGCGCAGCCTCTTTGAAGGCTTCTGGGCGCCCGAGGCGCTGCGGGCGCTGCCGCTTCGCCTCCCGGGTCTCGGTGCTGGGAGGGCCAGGACAAGGACGTGTACTTCTGCGGACCCGGTACATGTCCGACCTCAAAGAATATCCCTGGGCCATTGATTGAGAAATGAGGGTTGTTTCGGGGTCGTGGCTTCCGGCTGTGAGCCCAGTTCTAAAGGGACCGAGGCTCCTGGGTCACATTCACGACCTCTGCCCACTGCATCCTGGGCTGCTGGTCTGGTGTGAGTTGCTGGAGGGGTCACACCCCAGTTTCCGGAAACCCAGCCGGATCCTCAGCGCTTTAAGTCATCACCCAGCACTAGCGTCTCCCTAGATTCCCCCCCCCCCCCAGACCCAATTACTTTCAAAGAGCATCAGGATTTCCGAAAACAAGGAGAAACACGAACCGAACCCCGCTTTCTGCCTCGACCATACTTTCTAGGACACGGATGGCGTGGCAAATAAAAGGGCCTGACCCTGAGGATTAAAGCAGCTTCTTTCCCAGCCTCTCTCGCCCCCTCCCCTTTGTTCTTTACTATTATTATTATTTTAAATTGTGAAGAGTTGCCCAATTCAGGAGGTTTAAGCCAGCAGTGACGGTCTCCTTTCTCACAGTTCCCAGAACACTGCTGGCTAAGAATGGAGACTCGGGTGCAACGCTCCGGATTCTAGTCCGATGGGTCCTGGTGCTCTCATCCGGGCACAGGGAATAACGTGGATTCTGGCTGGGCCTGGAAGGGCGAAACCTTGGGTGCAGCCAAGAGCAGTTTACCACGGGGGCCTTCGCTATCTGTAGGCTGTTGCCATCGATGTGTTGTTGATGCCATTACCTCTTTGCCACCACTCGTCCCTTACACAACGGGCTCCTGGGATAAGGTTCCGAGGATCCGGTGGCAGGCTAATCTTTAGAATAATTTCTGGCGGAGCCGAACCTGAGGCAGCTTGGGTGTTTTTTTTTTTTTTTTTGATCAGACCCACTCCGGGATGGGTTGGTAGCAAGTGGCGGGCGAGTCGCTGAGCTCTTGAAGGTTTTAGAGGCACCTGGGGCAGGTGGTGGAAATCCCCACTGGAAGATTCACGCAGAGGCGGAGGCAGAGGTGGCTGCCTCCACCTGCCACCGCCCTTGGGGCTCTGGAGGCCCTCGCTTCTCTTGGGCGGCGACGGAGAGCACAACCGAAGAGCGTGGCGGGGACCGGCGACCCGAAACCGCGCCGCCAGCAGCCTTGCGGGCCACCCGGGCTCCAACAGGCCGCGGGGGGCCGGGGTCCTTTTCCTTCGGAAGCCATCGGGAGGCACGGGCCTCGCAGCGGAGACCTGGTGCTCTAGCTGCAGTAGCAGTAGCGCAAGTGTCCTGTCTGAGCGGCCTTCCCTGGCTGTACCACCAGCGACCAGTATGCCAGCAGAGTTACTGAATATTTTCTTAAAGAAAAAAAATTAATGCTGTTTATTTAGAACTTATAAATCATTTTAGACTGTTCGGAGAGCCTGGAGCAATGTAAGGACTTCACGATTTATTTGAAAGCAACCTTGAAACTCTAAATCCAACAGGCTCAGGAGCCGCTGACCCAGAGCGCTGCAACTATCCCTTCCCGGCTGGAGTCCACCGGGCACACAAGGCTGTGCTCCAAACCAGGCCTGTAGGGTCCCTCCTGCTCTGTCCCGATATGGGCCACCCGCTGGAGAACAGCATAAATAATGATTAACTAGAATGTTGTTGCAAGGCACAATCAGTGGTTAAAACAAGTCCTCAAAGCCGAAGTGTGAGCAAGGCGAGGCGCTTTTAAGGCCTTTGAGACAAAATGGGAGGGGGTGTGGAATGGATGGTTGAGTTCTGGGGTCAGCAGGCAATCGGTTGTAGAATGAGGGTCGTGGCTGTGTCTGAGCGAGTTGTTAATGAGTTTAATGGGTTAATACACCGACCTGCCAGGGTCCAGAACCTCGTGGATTTTCCTGGATGCCAGGGAATTTGCAGTCTTTATAGCTCCCTACCAATGCATCATCAGCCAACGCCGCGGGTGGAGGGGTGGGAGGGTGGTGCAGAATCCTGGGAGTCCAGAGCCTGCTTTGGTGGCAACTTGGAGCTGACCCTGCTGCTGCCACCACCCAAGTTTGCAAAATCGAGCTAATGCGAGCTAGTTCCAGTCTGTTTGAGGCCCAGTTTGTCCAAAGTTCTGAGCTGACTTTCCAGTTCATATCCAGGGTTCTCTGATCACTTTCCAAACTTAGTGCCCGCCCGATCATGATGTCTAAGGGGCTCATGGGGCTGTGGTGCCTGAGAGGATTGGGGTTAGGGGACCAGGAATTTACAGGCCTTGGAGCAAGCCACCAGCCGGCCTGGTATAAAGATTTAAACTGACAGAGAGACACTGATGTTTTAAAAAAGGATTTCTTCTTGATCCAGCTCAAGTTTTTGTAAATTTCCAAGAATTTGATGACCAGAGTTTAGGAGTTAAGTTTGTCATTTGCTCCACAGTAGTGGGAACTTCTTTCAGGTCCCCTTTCAATTTCTGTTGTACAAAATAAGCGGCAGAGGGGGATGGGGGTAGGGAGGGGGGCAGGGAGTGAGTGGGGGTATCGATCTCTGTGGGTGTGTGTATGTGTGTGACTCTCTGTCTCTCTCTCTCTCTCTCTGTGTGTGTGTGTGTGTGTATGTGTGTGTGTGGTTTAACAATATTGTTAATATGTACTAAACATTTGTTCCAGGCACTGTTTCAAGTGTTATGGTTAGCTGATTTAATCCTCATTACCATCCTGTGAAGTGGATACTTTGACAGGTGAGGAAACACAGGCCGAAACAGAGAGGTTAATCGACTTGCTCAAAGTCTCACAGCTAGAAAGTGACAAGAGTTCTTCCAACAGGACAGCCTTCTGTGCCAGGCTCCCTGACTTTAGTGACTAAAACGTGCTGTTAGTCATGTGTAATTCTTCAAAGTGATGTCTGCTCTAATAGTGTTTGAAGGTTTCCTGCCTACCTCCGGTGGCCCCCCGTGCTGAGCGCCCACTTTGTCATTTATCTTAAAACCTTTGTAATGTGGGGACAATTGACTGGGAATCATCTTGCATTGGTTTCTAACTAGATGAGGATAATCATACCACTCTGGCACTTTTATTTCTCTGCACAGGACAGCTAGAATCAAAGGAGTCATTAAAATGACAAAAATAGCCCTCAAGTATAGTGGCTGAAAAAACAGCCAGTGTCTCCTGGAGGAAGCGGTTTATTCAGTGCCATTTGCCCTTTTCAGGCTGGGAGGCCCAGGTTAAGTGACATCTTCCTAAGCTCTTTGGAATTAATTTGTTCATTTAAAACGATAGAATGATCCCAAGTCAAGAAGGACACAGTGATTACTTTGTGCTCATTAATCAGAAGGCAGATGTAGCTAGAACTCGAAGTTTTCCTAGAGATACTAAAATCCAGTAATAAATGTCTCCCAGTGACAGCCGAAAACAGTAATTTCCTCTATATTTTTAGCTGATCTCCTGCCTCCACAAGCCTCGTTGGTTTCTAAAAACTTGGTGGCCAGTCCTGACTTCCCTGGAGGCTCTGATCTCACTGGGGATAATCTGTTCTTAAATAATTGTTCTTATGGTTCTGGTGTTTAACACAAGTCCACGGCTCACTTCCAGGCTGCTGGGAGAAGGTCAGCCATCCACATTGAGATGCAACAATTTGAAACACAAACCATTATGTTAGAATGCTGTCAAGATTTACCAGCAGCACTGTGTAGCATGTGTTGAGCTCTGTTTTTAATTAGGCCCCTAAATTACACCATAAAATGGTTGATTAATCTTTTACAAGTTGGGGGGCAAATATAACATAAATTAACCTAATCATAAGTGTTTTCCCAGATGCTGAGTTAATAAAATTGTCAATATTTAATAGTGGCCTATTAGTTTTAGATAAATAAAATGCCAAAATGTATGAATTAAATTGCATTTATTATCTTCCAAGTGGTAGGTTATTATCCAGCAGGTCTGTCTCTGAAAATGAGTTTGGAGTCCTTATCTTAGGAGACATTCTTAAAAGATAGGCTGCTACAGTAAATAGAAATTAAATGCTGGCTACAGTAGATTTTGTTTTTTAAAAAGGAATCTGCTTATTAAAAAAGCAGTAGTTTAATGTCCACTAATAATGACAAGATGTATTCTCCCAGTCTGCAGTCTCCCATTTGCCTCTGCAAAGCGATCTTACACATCTCTTGTTTCTTTGATTTTTTTTTTTATGTTTTGATAATTAGTCAGCACTCACAAATTCTTGTTCTAAATAGGCATGCTTCCGTTTGAGCCCTTCAGTTTAAAACAGATTTAACACAAGGTTTTCTTTTTTTTTTTTTCTACAAAATGACTATCCAAATCACTAAAACTATTTACAATAAGTTCACTCGGAATAAAAAATAAACAAACAAATAAATAAAGCAAAACAAACACCACTGGCAGCTCTGAGGTTAGAGGCGCTGTGTTTACCAAGCCTCAGAACTGAAGC
This sequence comes from Mus caroli, assembly GCF_978045245.1. NCBI lineage: Eukaryota > Metazoa > Chordata > Mammalia > Rodentia > Muridae > Mus > Mus caroli. The sequence continues at coordinate 59,155,362 of NW_028227268.1, forward strand.
CCAGGACCAAGACAGCTTACCCACTGCTCTGGGCCGTTTGGAATGTTCTGTGTTCTCACTCTATGAACATGGAAGTTAAACTGATGGACAGAAGCACAAAATGCCTACCCTACAGGCGCAGCACAACAGCTTCTATTGCTATAAAGAGAGCTTCATCAGAACTTCACCCCTCACGTCAACAAGACTATTTCAGAGAGTAAGAGAAACTTAAGGGCAGGGCGGGGCTGGTGGGAGAGGCTCTACTCCCCCAAGTACATGGCATAGTGTCAAGGGTAATGAGAGCCTATCCTGCCTTCCTCAAGAGACAAGAAAGAAGAGATGGGGTACCAGTGTCATTGAAGACCAGAAAAGTTTTTTTATACTTAAATCCTTACCTTGTTAGGACTGTCTTATTCCCTGTTCTCAAGACTATCCAAACTCAAATAAAAATGGCTGCTTCTGCATGCCAGACTAGTTCTTCTTGTCCAGAGATAGGGGAGGTTAGCTGTGAGAAGCAACAATTATTCTTAGTAACTTGATAGTAAATTCCATTATAGCCAAGAGGCTAAGTGTTACAACATCCCTGCGGTTCAAGAACCCCACAGCAAAGTTTTGTGCTGCGGAGGAGTGGCTTTCTCTATTTAAAATTCTTTTATATCTGCACCTCACACACTCGGCGGTCGTTTGACAAATATTTAGAAAATAGTTTGTTACTGACTCACTCAAAAACTTGCTTTCCTGTGACGTGTAAGAAGCATGGCTAAATGAAGCTGTACTGCTCCATCTTTGCCCCCACAACAATATGATGTTCTGTAGAACAGCAGGGAGAATCCAGTTAACAATAGTATATTATAGAACAGAATAGGAGAACGTCTATGTACCCACCACGAAGGGATGATAAAAGGTTAAGGTGATGGATATGCTAATGACCCCAAGACTATACAGGAATTAAGACATCACATTCAACCACAAGACTACTACAAACAGTTTCAGTCAAAAAAAAAAATCAAACTTAAAATTGAGTGAGTCATGGAAATAGACGTGATTAATATCCAGTCGTGTAAATAGACCTTTGTAAAGAGGAGTTCGCCTTTCTCAATATTTAAAAGGGCATGCAGTGTGTTAGAATGAGATATTTTCCTTGTAAGCCTGGCAGATTCGTGAGCCTTGAGCGCCCCTGTTTATGGCAGGCCTCTGGCACTTCAGCTCAGACTACTTTGAATTGTCTTGGAGGAGAGGCCGTGACCATTCCATGTGTGTATGTCCGCGAGTTGGTGGGGCGCAGGATACAGAATTTCTGGGTTCCAGGATTTGCCACAAACCACCCTGCAACCTTATATTAAACCAGAAAAAAGATTTTTTTAAAAGGAGTTTCTGGGCATTGAGATTAGGAGTAGCCAGTGAAAAGTGAAAAAAATACCGGGAGAAGCCGAAAGAAGCCGCTTGCCACGCCCTCTCCTGATATAAGGGAGGAGTCTCCCCCTCTCTAGGCCTGGTGACATTAGTGTGCAATAGGGCCCACGCCTGCTGGCCGCTGCCACGCGTGCGCTTCTGGCGGGTCCTCACCTGTGGGGTTGCGCTGCCTCGGCCCGCGCTGATTGGTCGTAGGGACTGCCCGGAGACCAATGGCAACGGACCTGTACGAAGCTCCGCCCCCGGGCTTTCTCAGAGCGATTCTGTCTGTGCTGTCTGCCCAATTCTAGCCTCTTTTTAGCCTTGCTTCTCTGTATTAGACTCGGCTTTAGAGGCTCCTGCTCTGCGGGGTCAGCCTTCAAGACACCAGCCTGCAAGCATTCAGTGGAAACTAACTTCATTTTGACCTGGGGAGAGGGGAGGAGTTGTTTCCTTATGGTGGTGCTGGGGGAAAAAAAAAAACAAAAAACAAAAAAACCCAAGATTTATTCCGTTCTTCCTGCACAAAAGTGCACTCTGTCAGGAAAGCTGACATAATTAGAGACGCCCATCTCCTCCAGACCCCTCCCAGAGCCTTCTGGAAACTGGTCCTCATTCAGTCCAGCCCTTACTCTTGGCTGGCTGTTTGGCTGGTCCCTGGAGTCCTCCCATATGATTGTTCCAGAGGCTCCAGGCATTTAGCATATGCCAGCTCCACCAGTTAACACAGATACACAAAGAAGAAACATCCTGTTTCCACCCACGAGCTTCTCAGAAGCCCCAAATGGGTGGGTATGTGTGTGCTGGAGGGGGCACAACAAAGCTTACTTCTGAGGCCAAGTCCAGTTAAGTCACCCAGGCTGACCTATACCTTGGGGGTCCTTCTGGCAGCTGAGTAACTTGGATTAGAGGCGTGTGTCACCAGGTTCAATGAATAATGCACTCTCATAAATTGTATTTAAGCCCCTCCCACAACTGATCAGACAAGGGCATATTTATTGAGCACTTGTGGTAAAAAAAGATAAGACTTCATTTTCTGGAGCACTTTGTTCATTTTCTGGAACAAATGTGATGCACAGAGCACGGACCTTCATTTCTACATAGCATTCTCCCAAGACCCTCTCTTCAGCAAGGGATGATTTCATATGGTGGATGAGTTTGGGCATACAGGTCTTTCAGGCCCTGGTTCGAATCACAGCGCTGGAATAAGGGCCTCTGCCACCAACCCGGCTTTTTATAGGAGTTTGGCAGCCTGTAAACATGCCACCAGTGTTGATGTGGACTGCAAACAGAGTCCAGATATGGTGCTACTATGGCAAAGAGTCCCTCCCACTGGGTAGCCCCTCTCAGCTGTACTGGGCATGGAAGACAGTGTTGTCCATCTCTGCCCCTATCCCTTGTCATCCTATAAAGAGCCTGTTTCCTTCATTTGTAACTTGGCATAGGACAGAGCAATATGCCCTGTTCCATATCAAGAATATGCTTTCATGGTGCAATTTCCACAGCCCCATTCCTCACAGACATTCTGAAAGAGGTTGTTCCTCACAGACAGACATTCTAAATGAGGTTGTTCCTCACAATCAGACATTCTGAAAGAGGTTGTTCTTCACAAACAGACATTCTGAAAGAGTTATTCCTCACAGACAGACATTCTGAATGAGGTTGTTCCTCACAGACAGACATTCTGAATGAGGTTGTTCCTCACAGACAGACATTCTGAAATAGTTGTTCCTCACAGACAGACATTCTGAAAGAGGTTGTTCCTCACAGACAGACATTCTGAATGAGGTTTTTCCTCACAGACATTCTGAAAGAGGTTGTTCCTCACAGACAGACATTCTGAAAGAGGTTGTTCCTCAGAGACAGACATTCTGAATGAGATTTGCCATCTATTTTTATCCACTTCACTTCATTTGCATTTTGAACCTTTGTAGCCATCCTGGGACAGGTTAGCTTAGCCTTACCTGAGTCAGTTTCAGTGAGAAATTTTTGTTTTTATTTATTTATTTTTTTTAACTTCTCTAATAGAATTCTCCCACCTGTTGTTGGTAAGTCTTAAGGTCGGTCCTTTGCTACAGACACTTTTGTACCTGAGAAAGTCACCTGTCTCTAATGCCAGTATCCTTTCATACAGCTGAGGCTGGGCCCAACAGTGTGGCTGAACCAATGATACACTCTGTGTGTGTGAGTGTGTGTAGCCTCATATCTCCCACCCTGTCACACAGAGCTGCCACACATAGAGTGTTGTGAGCCTGTGGTGTTTTACAGAGCACACTGGCCCATTCTCTGTTCAGTGAGCTCTCTGGCTTAAGTTATTAGAATCGTGAGTGTCTAATTGTGTGTGTGTGTGAAAGATCATATATGTGACACATATAAATATATGTTTAATTTATTTAACCTAGCATTTGCTCTTGAGCCAGAATCCTGCATCTTGTTTTCATTCATATCACCCACATCATCTTGTGAAGTGATGGTTTGGATGCCGATTTGGAGTGTGTTGGTGGAGCAAACCTCTGAGCATTTGACCTCCTGATCTCTTGAGCTTATTTGACCTCCTGATCTTTGTTCTCTGTCTCTGCTTTTGCCTCCCCTTCCCTCCATCTTTACTCTAGGAACCTGGATTTGGTTGAATCAAATCCCATATATAAATCTATCTCCTGGGGTGTCTGCTCAGACCTAATAGGGCTGCATCCTCCAAGATGTTTGCTATGAAATGAACAATAAAGAAGGAGAAGCAATCGACTGTAAATCAAAGGCAGGATTAGGAAGTGGAAAAGGATGAGGAGTGGGAAGCAGTCTTGCTAGTGAGTGTTTCAAGTCGGGTCTTGCCACCAGCTTCTTCAGCAGGCCTCCCCTGCCTGTTGTTCCCCTGAGCAGGCTAATTGCAGGTTCGGCTTCCACGGAGCAGCTTAGGTCTGCTTTCAAAGGCGAATCTTGTGAGTCCTGGTGGTTTTTGCAGAGCAGGATATTTGCCTGTATTGGAAAAGATGGAGCTAGTCTCTGACCTGCTCAGCTCTGTACTCCTGCGGTCTGTGTGTGTTTTGTCCTGACCCCAAGATCATTGTTGTTCCTGGATGCAGCACTGAAGTCTTCACTAAATAATGTGAACAACTGGTAGAAACATCAGCAGCCTGGGGCTGGAAACAAAGCCAGTAACTTTAAAAGGAGGAGGGGGAGGAAAAGGGGGAAGAGGAGGAAGAAGAGGAGGAGGAGGAGGAAGAAGAGGAGAGCACATGTTCTGTCTTTGTGTTTGCAGCCACAGAGATACTGAAAGGCACCCTGAGACCCACAGCACCAGAAACAGAGGAGCCCTCTGGATTAGGTGTCATTAGGACAGGAGGCAGGTGGGACCTTTTAGCTGAAGAACTTGGGGTTGATTACTGCTGATGTACACTTAGGTTTCAGGGGTGTCTGAATTTCAGCCTGCTGGGATCACCTTATCTCCTGGCTCACTGTCTCGGGTAGGCTCCTCCCACTTAGTGACAGTCTCGAACCTGCCAGAATGCCCACCCCACAGCTCAGAGGCAGGCATTTGGCAGAGCCAGTCCAAAGGGCAGAGAGTGAGCAGCCTGGCACAGTGGGATCCTGTTGGCTGGTCCTTGGCTAGCTTTGCATGCTTATCTCGTTTCTCGCCCTCTAAAGTTCCATGTCTGTTTGGGGGACATTTGATGCCCCTCTTCTATTTCCTTGGGACCTGGGAGGAAGTCGGGCAGTGAGTTACAGGGTAGACTTACTGTCAGTCATGCAGCTGGAAACCCCAAAACAGGCTCCTGAGGATTTTGTGTTCTGAATAAAGAACAGGGAGTGCCTGGGCAGCCTACTATATATCTCCTTATGTAAGGAGATGAGGGAGGCCTTAGATGAGCACAGGTGACAGACACCAGTTATGAAGAGGATAGAAAGCTAATTGTTTTTCTTCTTCTAACTCTGTGGAGGGGGTTTTAGTGTGGAGTGGTGGGTAAGTGCATAAGATATATTTGACACTGAAAGTGTGAAGTTTTTTTGTTTGTTTTGATTTTTTTAAAAGATTTATTTATTTTACACACACACACACACACACACACACACACACACACACACGAGTACACTGTCTCTGTCTTCAGACACACCAGAAGAGGGCATCGGACCTCATTACAGATGGTTGTGAGCCGCCATGTGGTTGCTGGGAGTTGAACTCAGGACCTCGGGAAGAGCGGCCAGTGCTCTTAACCGCTGAGTCATCTCTCCAGCCCTGAAAGAGTAAAGTTTAACGTGGAACTTCACAACATTCTGCTGTGGATGCTGTTCTAACCGAATATATGTTCATTAGGTTTTATAGACTTTGGGTCTGGTTAGCTATAGTGTGTGATTTGTTTATTTATTCTCAAGTTTTTCTTAATAATAAGTTTACGCAAAAAAAAAAAAACACCCAAAAATTTGTTCTACTTGATGCCCACGTGTCAATTGTGCTTTGACTTGGACTTAATTGGGATTTTGCCCCGGTTCTAAAACCCCTCTGCTTCTCCTTCCCCATAGAATAACTTCTAGAGATCTTTCTGTCTGAGGACTGTCATGGGGACCAGCGATGGAACCAGGTAGCAGGAAGAAGGCATGAGGGGGTCTTCAGAAAGCATTTGTTTTGTTATTTGGATGCTTCCTGCTTTGGGTTTTGCTCTTTGGAGTTGCTCTTGTGTTTGGATGGGAGATGCTCTCCACCTGCACACAGCTTTAAATGGTTGTTCACAGCTGGTGCTGCCTGGAAGGTCCTGAACCTTCTTCAGCAGGCTGCCCTTCCTGTTCACACTGTACTTCCTGTGACTGCTCTGGGACCCAGGCAACTTCCTGTTTCCGCCACCATATCTTTCTTGCCGTGATAGATTGTATCTCTCTGAAACTACAACCCACAGAAGTACTTTCTCCCTTCAGTTTGTTCGGGGTAGTTTTTTTTATCACAGTCACAGAACTAAGACAGATGCAGTTTGATATACTCTGCAGTGTATCGGGCACTTGCTTTTTGTTTGTCCTGACTAGCATGCTTTTGCCAATAGTTGAGGTGAGGGTTCCCGCCTATACACTCCTATCATGATGATGCTGTCTGCCTTTCCCTCAGTAGAACTCTGTGCCTTGTTAAGTCCTTCCACTCTCAGGGTGCTTCTTATCAGGTGTTTGGTCACAATGATGAACGACTAATGAGCGCTATCCTGTGCTTCCATGCCCGTGCCCCAAGTATTTCATCCCAGAAGCCAAAATTACAATTCTGTTGAACAGTTTTCAGCAAGGACTGCGAGCAGAGAAGATGGCGCCTAGAATCAAAGGCCATTGCTAGAGCGCCTTCATGATGAGGGAGAGGGTGTACATCCTCAAAGTGGCTGCTGGTTGTTGGGGTAGAGTCTGTCATTAAAGGAAAGCCCTGTAATTAGAAATTCTACTTCCAAGAGAGACCTGCAGCTGAAGCAGCTGCAGACTCTCCACACAGCATTCCTGGATGCTGAAGAGGGGGATGCTGGAGCCAGGGTACCCATTCGGCAGTCAATGGGTGGACCTGTAGGTAGCCATCTGTCTGAGGATGTGGTCAACCCCCTCCCCGTTCCAGGGGCCAGGGATGAGGGCTATATGGCTGATTCTATCCTCATTGGCTCCTTATTTCCAACAACCCCACCCTTTTGGTTCCTTCTTCCTTTCTGATCTCAACACTCCTTCATTTTCATCCCCCTCATTGTCAAACTTCTTCCTGAGCATTGAACCCGGGTCCTTGTACATGCTAGCCAAGTATACTGTAGGCATGAGCCATCAACTTCAGGCCTCAGTTGCCAAACGTCATTAAGATGTCAACTCTAGGAAAGACTGTGTAGTGCACACCTAAACTCCCAGCACTTGGTAGGCAAGCAGGAGGATCTCGGCTTGAGGCTACTTAGTACAAACTCCATCTCAAAACACAGCAGCAACAACAAAAAACCCTCTTCAGTCTTTTGCACACTGTAAACTGTGTTGCTGTGCCCTTTTATCTGACCACCAAAGGAGAGGCTGGGCCAGGGGACAAGAAATTATAGAGACCTAGCCAGTGGCTGGGGTCTGTCCCCCCCCAATCACTGACTCAACAGACAAATCCACTGTCTGGTTTATAGCTAGGCTAATTCAATTTTCAGCTCAGAGGCCACCCCCTTGCCCATTTGGTGGTAATCTCAGATGGTTAATGAGCTAGAAGGAGAGCCAGCCTATGGGATGGCCTCTCACTCCTTGCCTCAGTGACTTAGCAGGCCTGATTTATTAGCCGTTTGTTCCTGGTGTGAGTGGGCCCAGGCAGTCTGACACAGCTTCCTGACTCTCCCCTCTTCTAAAGACCCACCGAGCTCTGGCTTCTGGCCTTAGCTTTTGGACCTCTTTCTTCCTTTCACAGCTGGGGTTGAGTGGAAGGGAGGAGAGCCTAGGACACAGAGAGCCTCAGGCCAGCTCCTCTGCCCAGCCAGCCTGCCTGGCCTGTGAAACTCCTCCAGCTCTTTATTTCGGAAGCATTTGTCCCCAGCCAAGCCAGCATTGAGCAATTCTGGCCTGAAATTCGGTCTCAACATTTGGGCAAGTGCTTTCCTTCTGTAGGACTGTGATACACTTGAGAAAAGACTGAATGCCTGCTCTGTAAAGCGGGCTCGGCGGAGCTGGGGAAGGCAAAGAAGTGGGCTTTTAGCTTTGTGACGACTGGCTTTAGGGAAGGTTTCACTTCTGCTTCCTAAATTAATCTGCTTTCCTCACACACAATGGTCCGTTATGCCATCACACCCTCTGTGTCAACCAACATCTGAGTACACTTATCACCTGGATGGTATCTGGGACCCTCTGAGGCCACGTGGGACTCCAGTTACATAGGTAGCTTGTTAATAACCAACCCCTGTTGTATGTCCATACCACTTCATATATGGTGTCTCACGGATACGAACATATAGTTCCATATAATAAAGATGTGGTTCGTATCATTGCAAACAACATTAATTTGAAACCGGACCTTTTCAGGTTTGACTGGCAGGCAGGGAGGACAGAGACCGAACTCTTTCCAAAGGAGGTTGGCGTTAATGGATGGGTCAGAGAGCAATGGTGATGATATTTGCACATGTTGATCCCATAGGTTGGCTTCCCTTCTAGCTCCTTAACCATCTGAGATTACCACCACGTGGGGGTGGGCGGTGGGGACCATAGCCTCGGGATGGACATGACCCTAGAAATTCAGCTGTCTAGAGTCTGCATTCCTGCTTCCCTGTTGCCCTGTATAAAGCTTGGGATCCAGAGGCTTCTCCTCCCTAAGCTACTTTGCCCCCTCCTTTAGATGTAAAGCACCAGAGGGTCCCCTTGTGTCCCCATCCTTTGCTTGCTCCATCTGCAGGGCTCCATGGTAACATGGCTGATGTAGGGCAAGGCTGCCTCTTCCTTACCAGAGGCAAGTTGCTGTGGTTCTGTAGCGGGGACTTTGAGCATCGTGCAGGTCGGTGTCTTGGAGGTTTGGCTGAACTGCTTAGACCCCACCCTTTCAAAGCTTAATGAAAGACAATGAAGGGCCTCAACCTCACAGCCAATATCAGAGAATGAGCTGAACCCATGGACCCTATGGGATGGGATCAGAAAACCCAGACAATACCATCATCTCTGTCCACTCTGGCCTGTTAGCACCTTGAGCAGGCTCGTGGCCAGTGGGTGGGCCGGCATCGGGAGCTCTTACCCTGTGTCTGTGCACTCCTGAAGCTGAGGGTCAGCTTCCATTTATTTGCTGCACAGAGGACTCTTAGCTTTCTCAGGGTCTGTAACTCCTAAACACTGAGGAACTGTCCAGGGGCACGGGATTCCGTTGCTATTGTTTGTTTCTTTGCATTTTTTGCTCCCTGCCCAGTGCCGCCCCCAACCCCACATGCTTTTGTCCAGCAAGAGTCTTGCCGTGTGGCATAGCTCAGGATTTCCTCCAACTTGCCTTGCAGGTTCCAGACGTACTTCACTATCCGTGGCTGCACGTACTTCTTGCTTACTGTAATATTTAATGAGTTTAATTTAATTTCATTTCTGTTCTTCTGACAGGATCTTCAGTGGCTGTGACTTTTCCTCTGTGATGTACGGTACCCTCAAACCATGAACAAAACCAGACCTTGCCTTCTTCTTTAACCTGCTCTTGCCAAGCGTTTTGTTACAGCAAAAATGAAGGCACAACTAAGCCAGGGCCTTGTGGAGCTAGGGCCCATGCTGGATAAGGAGGCTAGGAGCAGGGCCTCTTCATACTGTGCTTGGTCCCAGGCTGTCTGTCACTTGGGAGTCTTGGCACCTCTGAATGACAAGTTACTCTGCATTTAGCAAACCCAGGAGAGCTTTCAGTTTGATTTGTTTCCCAAACATGCTAATAGGGCTGAGGAAAAACGGGCTCTGATCCTTTCTTTAGGTAATGTTTACTTATGGGCTTAGAGTGTGTTCTCAGCCAGGGACTTGGGAGTGGATTTCCAGGGGAGAGAAGTTAGATTTGGCTTTGTCAGACTCCAGAGAACCCAGAGGCTCAGTGGCGCCTCTCTGAGGGAGGCAATCACTGGCTTACAGGGTCAATACCTAGCTCACACCAGGCGTCCCCCTACCCCACTCTCCACCCCCCACCCCTACCATGGCCAAATGTCTTAGCAGCAGCTTGATAGACTAGAATCTTAAACGGCACGGGTCTGCTGTCCATTTCTGTCTAGGCTTACTTGTGGGTTGAGACCCTGAATCTTCTTGGTTTTTGATCTTTCTTGAATGACCCCCCCAACCCCCCTAAAAAGTTCTGGGGAAGTGAGAGGGGGCTGTTCCTTAGGTGGATCAGAGCACACACGGGTGCCACATCAGTTTCCTTAGGCCTTCCTCTTAGCTTTCCTCTTGCCAGCTTTCCCCTCTTTCAAAGTCACTTTTGAGTGTGTTGACTTTCACTCCTAATGGCTCCCCACCCCTGTCTTCAGACACACAGCATTTCATTTATTTTGATATATCTTTCTGGGTAGGTCCACAAAGTGTTCTGTGTGTGTGTCTAAATACACATATAAAATATGACCTTGAAAGAAGAAAGAATCAACCACATTTGGTGCCTCTTATGTGACTGTATCTTTTCAGCATTCATGGATAACTGAGCAGCAGTTATTCAAGTTCAGAGTCCTGCTGTGGAGAACAGCTCAGGATTATCTCCAACTTGAAATCCTCCTGCCTCGGGTTTTACACACACACACGCCCACACACACCCACACCCACACCACCACCACCATGCTTGGCTGCACACCATTCTTGCTTGCTGTAATATTTAATGAGCCTCGTTTCTGTTCTTCCCAGACAGGAGCTCTAGGGCCATGATTTTCCCCCTCTATGATGGATGCCTGTCTGGGCAAAAGAAAGGATGACTGGGATGACTGTTCTGGTGTAGAGATGGGAGTCTGGCCACTGACACACACACACACACACACACACACACACACACAACTAAATCTCAAAGTTCATCCAACTTTATTGTTCTAGGATAATAAAAGGGAAAGAAGGATGAAAGAAGGAGTGAGAAAAGAGGTAGGAAAAGAGGCAGGACTGCCACTCCTTCCCAGTTGGACAGACCAAGATCACGCTAAGGGTTTTTATCTCACATTGTTAGTGAAGGCAACAGGCAAGTCTTACTGCTTTAAGGGAAAAAAGCCAAGAGAATTTGTGAGTTTCCTTCTTGTAAGGGGATGTTGACATAAATTTACAAATGGATGATGAACCTTGACATAGAGAGGCGAGAAGGAAGATCCGTGGACCTTGGACCAGAAAAGCTTGCGCTGCATCTCCACGTTCATGATCTCCAGAACTCCCAAGTCACCGAGTCTCTAATCTTGACAGTGCATAGCTTTCCAGTGGAGACATCTCTTAATGTTTTCTTATTATTCCAAACACATTTCTGGACTTCTGTATTGATTTATTTAAAAACTAGTCTTTGGCAGACCCATGGAATTGATAATTGGTTAAGACCTCAAATCTTTTTGAAGTCCTCTCCATGTGTCTCCTCCTGAGGTAGCACTTCATGGCACTCATCTCCTGCATGGTGTGACTTTTCATTCCATCTGTGGCCAAAGGCAGGTTCTACCTGCCTCTCGCTCGTTTGCTTACTCTTCATTTCTCTAGCAGTCATCTACGTTTGCCAGTGTGCAAAGAAGACACAGCCCAGCCCCTGAGGACTGGTCATAGTGGACCGATAAAGGTTATGGTGAGGCACACCTGTTTGCTGGGAAGAGAGCGGTTACTAAAGTCAGCAAGGGTTGCATTCAGATTCATTACGTTGTTCCTGGAGGTGGACGGTCTCTGGGGATTAAGGAACATCAGGATGCCTTGAAGAAACAGCTCTTAGTTAGGCTGAACAGTTGGAGAGAAAACTACCAAAGGAACTTCATCACTCACTTGGAGGAAGCATTTGAAAATCATACTTAAAGCACCATGAAAGGCTTACAAGGTCTTGAGATTTGTCACTCAAGAAGATGTCTGTCATCAAGGATGGGCAGGGTAGGTAAGGGCATCCTCATCCTGCCTCCCAATATGGACGGGAAGTAAGAAACAGTTTGTTTTCTGAGCCTGCTGGGGGTAGGGTAATGTTCTCAGGTGAACTCAGCTCCTGGATGGCTAAAGCAGGAGGAAGTTCTGAGCCAGCATGGGCTACAAAACAGGATCCTGTCATTGAGAGTGGGAGGGATGCAAAAGAGAGGGAGCAGGGGAGAGAGAGGTGGGTGAAAGGGAGAGAGGGGGGGAGGGAGAGAGGGAGGGAGGGAGAGAAAGAGAAGCTGTTCCTTTTTAGAAACAAATATGAGTTATGAACAACAGAAATTCAGGTTGCCTCAATTGGCATAGATTACCATCAAAATGGTTACATATGCTTTTATAGTCATAGAACAAACACTGTCACAGATCAATATGTTTCCAGATTCACTCATGGGGACATCAGCACAAAGGCAGCTGTAGGAGGAGTCTGCTATCGATCTGATAGATTGATAGCATCTGGGGGTGTGCTACACTAATACATTCTATAGGTTTTAACTGATAGTCAGGAGAATGTCAGTTTGAGTATAGAGGTGAGAGGTAAATGGCTATTAGAGTAAAGATAGCCCAAGATTGTTTCAGCTTTTAATCTGTGACAGTTCAACTTCTCACACACCAAGGTTCAAGTCAGCCAGTCTCCAATCTCCAACATAAGCGTGGCTTTTTACCGGGAACTTAGTTTCACCCTTTTGGGCTCAATCCATTGGGAGGTCACATGAGTGTTAGAGGCTTCCAGAAGTCATCTTACTAACTCATCTCCCATGGAGGACACAGTGCTTAAATGGTAGCCTGCTTTTTCTCTTGCTGCTGGTCCTGTCAGACGTCTTGACTATCTCAGCCTGCCATTGCCTGATGGATGCCTGGACATGCAACCTCATGTTAAGAACAACTGAGACAGAGCATCCTGTGACTGCTCACCAGAGCCATCTTCCTCACTGTCACTAACCATTGTGTTTTATGGGTTTGAACCAGGGGCCGTAGCTTATTACCAGCCAACACTCAAGGGCTGCTCGCTCATGCCCCACAAGTGGCCTAGATCTTCTGATCTCAGAGCACACTTGTTCTTTGCTTTTGATTGACATTCAAGCCTGGGACCTTCTTAATGTCGATGGCCTCTTAATGTAATTGTGTCACTTAATGTAATGGGAGTGGTGATACATAAACGTGACATCGTTGAGAGTTGGAGGCTGAGCCCCCGTGATAATTTATCCTTCCAGGTTGCCCTCAATTCTCTTTACATGTCTGCCCCGTGACCTTCCATTCTGTGCAGTAAGCATAGCTTGCTGCTTGCTTTTTGACGCCTTGACAGCTTTCGAGTGCTGGCTTGGTATTTTGCTGACTTCCTTACTGATCCTTATTTAGAAGATTGACATCTTTAAAATCCTCAGTGCAATTAAGTACAAAGCAAAATATGAAAGTTTGTAAGCTGTAGTAAAATATTTTGCTCTCAGACATACAGGTTTGGGTCTGGAGAGATGATGCAGCAGTTCGGAGCATGGGGTATTGTTCCAGAGGACTGAGTTCAGTTCTCATTACCCACATGCTGGCACATATCTGTAATTCCATTCCCGGGAAGGTCCAATATACCTTTCTTCCAAGGCAGGAAAGTGGTACTCAGTCATATATGCAGGCAAAACACCCAGATTAATACAATAAGAGAGAAATTAAAAAAAAAAAAACCAGATATATAGGCTGCCGATATAAAAAGAAGTTGCTGGGCTAGTTTTCAGTGAGACTTGTGCAAGGCAAATGGCTAATCTCTTGTCATTCTTAGTCCCCTTGGTAACTGTGTAACCATACTTGATTTCCTTGTTGTGTCTACTTTTGTTCCCTTGGAGTGGGAAGGGTGAGGATGCTTTCTTAGAACACAAAGGATGCTGAAGATTTTGATCTGAGGATTCACCAGTCAGGCAACACCACCATAGGCTATAGTAACCGCGACGGGACATAGTCAGATCCTGTGCGATATTTACCAATTGCTTCGGCCACCAAAGTTTTCCCCCTTTTCCTGTCCTCCAATGTGAAATATACCAGGCCAAATGGAGTCTGTAGAGATCTGTGGCTTATTCGTGGCTGACTATAACTATGAAAAAGTGAGCCTAGACAGTATGGGGAGCCATTTTCTCCTGCTGAAGGCTGACTCTGGAAGCTTCTAATCAATAGCAAAAGTGGTCTTTCCTCCCCTCCCCTCAGGGGGAGCTGTGCTGGGGTTTCCAACTGCTGTTAGCCTAAGGGTTACCACCCCCTCCCCCGTCAGCTTTAAGCCATCCAGGAAACACACTGAGAGAAGTTGGGCAAAATGAGGGGCAGCAGCTGGTCCTTGGTCCTTGTCAGCAGTGCTTCCAAGTTCACAGCTCCTGAGTTGCTGTGTTAGAAGTACTTCTTTAGTTTTTAAAAATATTCGTGGGTCCTTTAAAATCTGTGACAAGAGGATCGGACTGCATCCTCCTCATCCTTGAACCTGCCTTCCTTGGAGAGTGTCAGTGGATAAACAGAAAGGGGCTGGTGAGGGAGGGTTGCTGGCTGAGTAGAGGAGGGCGGGGCAGGGTGCTGGATTATCCATTCTCTCCTATTTAATTCCCGGGGTGGGGGTGGGGGACAGCAAGGGCTGGGGCGGGGGGGGGGGGGGAGGCAGCGCACTGATGGCTTGGATCATGACTTTTCATCAGCCTCTGGTGGACCTCTGTCTCCATACTCTTGTCTGCTGCCTCATCCTGGGTCCTGTCTCAGTTATCTTTGTGCCCTTGGTGGGCCTGAGAAGAGAGTGTATGCAGTGAGAGGGGATGCAGGGAATCAGGACTCTTAAACAAGATGTTGAACTTGAGAATCGAACCTGTGCAGTGTCTGTTTCCTTCCAGCTGTTCATCCCTCACCCCGGAGCTAGGAATCAGCAGAAGGAATGAGAGCAGACAGACCAACCTCTCCCATCCTTGAAAGACTTCTGTTGCTTTCAAAGCTCATTTACTTTCAAACTATGTTGGAGGAGGAGAAGGAGGAAGAGGAAGAAGAGGAGGAGGAACAGGAGGAGGGGGAAGAGGAGGAGGGAAAGGAGAAAGGAAGGAAGGAAGGAAGAAAGGAAGGAAGGAAGTTAAGTAAATGGAAGGACAAACATTTCTGTTTCACAGAAGTGAAAAAAAAAATAGCCAGCCAGACCTGGACCACTTTTCTTTCAAACTAAACAGCTTATAGTCAGGTGCCTAGGTTAAGGCATATTTGACACTGGACTCTCCCAGATTATGTATCCTGAGGTCTGTGCTACGCCCCCGAGGAGCATCTTGTAAGTGTTCACCATCAAGTGCAGATGGTTCCTGCTTATCCTTCACGGGCTCTTGCCAACTTAATGCTGGCTACAGGGGAAGGTAATTGTAAGGGTTGCTTTACACAACCTGCAAGCTGATCTGTTAATTCTACTAAAAAGTTAGTGTGTTGTTGTTGTTGTTGTTGCTTATGTGTAGGTGCCCGCATGCTCCTGCTTGTGTTGTTGTGAAGACAACATCTGGGACTTAGTTCTCTCCTTCTACCTTCCGCTCTGGGAACCAAACTCAGGTCATGGAGTTTGGGGGCAAATGCTTTCACCTTCTGAGTGGTTTCACTGGTTCAAATGTAGTTATTTGTATTCATTGGAAAAACTGAGTCCAAGGCTTGGTATGGTTGGTTCAAGGTCCCAGTCTGATGCAAGGCAGGATGGGAACAGAAGTCCAGGCTTTCTTAGGCTCGTGGGCCACTGTGTAGAGAATGGCTTTCTAACCCTCCCTGAATTTTTGGAGACAGATGGGGTGGGGTCTTACTCAGCATTTTCCATTGGCTCTTGAGTGAGTCTGCGCTCGCGCGCACACACGCACACACACACACACACACACACACACACACACACACACACACCACAGGAAACTGCCTAAGCCTGGATCCAGTATGAAGGTGAAGGCACAGGGCTGGATCTGCACTCCTGACTCTTGGGACCAATCATCGTGTGGTGGGACTCTACAAGTAGGATTCTGGATCATTCAGTTTTTTTCTGGAACTCCAGCTGCCTTCTCCACTGTCTGGGCCTCTTTTTTTTGCTTTTGCTTCTGCTTTCTACAAAGACTGCCTGCCAGAAAAACTTCTGCCTTTCTAATGATTTTAAGGTCTCTTTTCTTTTCCAGGAAACGGGGGCACAGATCCCTCAAATTTCGCAAGATTTGTCCTTCTCAGGCCTTGGTGAGGCGCAGTAAGCTGAAGCAGGGAGCTTGGAGCTGGAACACAAAAGCCCATTAGCTTTTCACTCCCCCTCCAAGGCCCAGCCCCTTCCCGGAACAGGAACCACCCCCTTTGTGAGCAGGGCCTAAGACCCAGGCAAAGGCCTGGAGGAGAGGGGGCTCCAGCTGCCTGGGCAGTGAGATGCTCATTCGCTCCCCACCCCCCAGCATTGAAAAGCTTTTATTTTCAGAGCAGCATTGAAACTCCAGGACAATGGAGGCCAAATCCTTGGGCAGCGGTTGGGGCCAGGATGGGGGGAGGCAGCCTTTGTCATGTCTCTTCTTTCCAACCCATTACCTTAAAAAAGAAAAAGAAAGAAAGAAAGAATGAAAAGAGAAAGGACCGAAAGGACCCATGAACTCTTTAAGAATCGTGACATCACTTCCGCCAGACCTGAAATCTAGACTATTTACAGTTTCATTTGAAATTAGTTTAAACTCTCCCAAAGGAGTGCTTTGATATGCAAACATCTCCCCAAAGGGAGACAGTTACTTATGGAGATGTGGCCCTTTGAAGGGGCTCAGTGTTGGTGGGCTCCAGACCTCTGAGGAAGTGAGAAGGCCCAGATGAAGGCCCACACTGACAACTGATAGCACCGTCCTCCTCTACCAAATGGAGTCCCCTGGGAAGAAGGAGGAGTGTGCCATAAAGGAGAAGCGATCTCGGTTCCGCTTAAACTTTTCGCTCTCCCAGCCTGCAGTCCCAGCGCACACAGGCTAACTCCCAGCTCCGCTTCTTTTCCCAGCCCCAGCTGCGGCTGCGAACTGTCTTCCTACAGAAGGGGACAAGGGAGGAACTGCTGTTCGCTCACTCCTGACTCACTGTGACTTACCGCATCACCAGGTGCAAACACAGCAGAGAATTTGGGGTTGCCAGGCAGGCTTTCAGTGGGTTTTAGCGCGCATGCCTGCTACTGCGCATGCCTGCACAGCCTGTGATGAAGACTCGACTGCCTTGGTGCACTGTGTCTGCCTGGAGCTCCAGTTGCCTGCTGCTGCCCAAACACTCCTGCTCGGTTGGCAGCTGTTAGGGCTTTCGGTAGCTTACCCCAGTAAAGGGAAGTTAAGTTACAGGGGCTGTGCCTGCTTTTGTCACTGACCTGCTACAAGCCTAAAGACAATAAGGGCCCAGGGACCATGATACAAAACCTCTGGGATAATGAGCCAAGCGACCCTTTCTTCCCTGGAAGTGGTTTCTCTCAGGTAATTGTCACAGCAATGGAAAGCTGGCTAGGATTTCCCATACCCCACTGTTAGTGTCCTAGGAGGGCTTCCTGCCCTGGGACACACCCCACCTACTCATCCCTCCCTCCCTAGATCGCAGTACAGTTTCAACTCCACTACTAGTGTTTATGAGTTTACCAAATGCTATTTAAAAAAAAAAAAAAAAAGACACTTGGTTTACTTTCCCCCATTGGATGGCAGCTTCCTCATTGCTGAGACCTGCCCGTGACTGTACAGATTCCAAGGAGCTGTTTTTTTTTTCCTTTGGGCCACAATCTTCCTAGAAACCTTGGTTCTTCTGTCCCGTGACTGAATTGTCAGAGGCTTCTGGGAAATGCTACAGCTGGTGGGTCATCACAGTTTCCTGGCCTGGGCCTTGAGTTTTTGGTCAGTATTGTGGAACCAAAGGGGCAGAACCATTTAGCTTCTTCTGCAGGCTAATTTAACAGATGTGAAATCTAAGGCCTGAGAATTTGGGAATATAGCCAAGGGGTCATGCCGATTGGAAGTGAAGAGACTCACATCACAACTTAATTTCAATGCTTCCGAAACGATACCTATTTAACGAAATCTCTAAGTATTGAGTGACTGTTTTCTCATTTTACCCGTATTTTCCCTGGAATGGCATCAAAACAAGGACTTGTCAGCCTTTGGCCCTGTATTAGGGGAGGTGCCAAGCCTTGGTGGCCAAGGGCAACAGAGGGAGCTTGGGTGCGTCAGGGCTGCTCTGTCCTGATTGTAATGGTGGCGTTTCAACTGTGCACCTGCCGCTGTGCTTAGTCCTGGGCATGAATGTAAGTTTAAAGTGTAAAACTTTTAAAAGAAGAAAAAATTCCCTTTGGCATTCAGAAAACATGGAGTATTTCCATGACTTGGTAGAAAGTGATCATCTATGGAAGTGGAAGAGGGCTTCATAGCCCCTGATTGCTCAGCTCCTCTCTGTAGACTGCAGACTGAAGACCAGACCTCCCCACACCAGCCTTGTCTCTCTCTGAATTTCATTAATGCCGCACATCAGCTGTTTTGTGTGACTGTTGCTGTGTTGAGCTACAGCGAGGGGGTTGCACACCCATTTTAATAATCTTCCTTTTCGCCGCATTGTTATCCCATTCAAATAGTAAATTCAGTTGCTGGATGGTCAGACTCTGGGTGTTGCTAAAGGGGGTGGGATGAGAACAAAGAAAGAAAAGCAGGGCAGTGTTTGGAACCAGGGAAATCAGAGGCTGTGTGGAACTCCTCTGGTCCATTCCTCATTTTTTATTCCCCCCGGCTTCGGTTTTTAACCACCTACTCCCAACAGAGCTTAGGAGTTCTACTAGGGCTGGGGATGTTGCTAGTGAACTGGGAACCTCTTCCCCGGGAAACGTGGCAGCAGTGATAGACTCCACTTTTATACTGAGTTCTCCAGACTTCAGACAAAGGCACGGAGGAGTTGATACCCTGACCCCAGGCTGGTCATTACCTTTCTCTTCCTGCCTGGATAATAGAGAGGAAGACCCAAGTCTGGCCATGCAGGCCTGTAAATGCAGTGGCTTTGGAAGCTGAGGCAGGAGGATCACGAGTTCAAGACAAGACTGGAAGACTTGTGTCTGTATCAAAATAAAAAGAGGATTTAGAGTACAGGTCAGTGATGAGAACTTAACCTAGCATAGGCAAGATCCTGGGCTCAGGGTCTAACATCTAACATCACCACCAACAGAGGGACAGTGGAACCAGCTCAACAGCCTTTCCTCCCTCATCTCTCTCTCCTTTTTGGTGGGCTGCTGTACTGGCCTCCTACTGGAAACAGTTTTCCTGCCTCTGCTACCCAAGTACTGGGATTCTAGGCATGTGCCACGATGCCCAGCTCTGGTAGCTAATTCCTGCATTCATTTGAATACTGTGGAACTTAAAAAAAAATACAGGGTTCAAGCCACCAGCTCTGAGCAAAGCAAGAAGCGCTGCAATGGAGAGTTTGTTCTTTCTTCAGTTTGGCACTGTGTGAGCCGACTCTGGGCAATGGAAAGAGACATACCCGTTGGTTTCTCTTGGTCCCACGAATAAGGATGTACTTCGTTGGCTGCAGTTTTAGTTTGCCTCATTATAATTTACTCATAGTCAGATCTGTGTGTCGGAGAGAGGGAGAGGGAGAGAGGAGAGAGCACTGTTGAAGACAGAACACCCTTCACTTCTGTTTGCAGTAAGCCGCACTGTATTTGTCTGTTCTTGTCTGAGACCTTGTCTGACCACCAGGAGCACAATCTCATTCTTGTGAGTTACAATGGGAGCTGAGAGAGTGTGGCCTGCCCTCCGTTCTCCTGACCTCTAGGACTTGGACTCAAATAGTCTTAGACTCACCAAATGACTTGTATTTCTGCTCACAATATTGTGTCCTATGCACACTTAGAAAACAAGATTTATTTCACTTTATATGTGTGTGTCCACAGAGGCTAGAAGAATGCATTGGATCTCTTAAAGCTGGAATTACAGGCAGTTGAGAGCTGCCTCCTGGTGCAGGCGGTGGGACTCAAACTCAGTCCTCTCCAGGACATCGCACACTCTGGACTACTGAATTGTCCGTCTCCCCAGCCTCCTCTCCCCACATATTTTTTTTTGACGACAGGATCATATGATAAACCCAGATAGGCCTGGAATTCACTATGGAGCTGAAGCAGGCCTCAGGCTGTAGGTCCTGGGTGTGTGCCTCCCTCTTAACCTTCATAGTAGCTCTAAAATCCACGCAGCACCTCTGTTTAGGTGCAAATGCCAATGGGGGAGGGGAATAACCCAACGTGCAAGATAGAGTCCAAGGCCAAGGATGCCCCATCCTGTCTGCACAGGAGAATCATTAAAGAGTCCTGTGCTGGAGCCATGCCCAGGCAGGGCCTGGTTCATTCAGTCTGTCTGGGTGGAGCCCAGACATTTAGTCCTTGTTAAACCACCCTCCATGGTTCTAATGTGCACCCAGAGGTAAACTTGGCCAGCAGTGAGATACACATGACTTTCTTGTAAATATTCCCACAAGGTCAAAGGCCTCCATGACCCTCTAAGCCCAGCTGGCTTGCAGAGTGCTGCTTTTGAGATCTAGCTCTTTTTAGGCATCCGGTGTTCCTGGAAGTTCATGGGCATTTCTAGGCCCTAAGATATGGTGACATGCCTCCCTCACTCTGCAGGTTTCACCAGATGAGCGAATCCTTTCTGCTCTCTGTCACTTCTGTTTCTGTTCTGTGGTTCCCAGACAGTGTCTCTCAGGCCATCCTAAGGGACCTTTGCATCTGTGATCTATGTATGAGTGAGTAGTGTCTCTTTTTCTTAGCCTTGAACTGAGATAGCCTGTGCCTTCAGCTTCCCAAGCACTTATTCACGATGTGTGCCAGGTGTTTGTGCTCTCGGAGTGTATTTTCCCACCTAGGTGACAAAGAGGAGAGGAGGGGCTGAGCCAGTGGTGCAGGAGGACAGGGGCTGTCTGGACTCATTGGTGATTTTCCAAGCACCGTAAATTGCAGGTAACAATGGGAATATGTGAACCAAAGAGGCTTTTTTTGTTTCGAAATCTGACTCCTATTTGAGCAATTATGATCAGCAGTGATCTGATTGGGACTTAAGTATCTACCATTAAGATCATAATCTCTGAGCTAGAGGTATTTAACCTGTGAGCACACAGGTGTCTAAAGAAAGACATGCTAAGCTCTGTGCACTCTTCGACTTGCTCAGACACAGGGATCGCTGAAAAGGAGACATCCCAATGGGTGGGAAGGGATGCACCAGAGGTCTCAGCTCTGTGACCTGGGCATCACCCTCTCTGCTTTCGACTCAGCTTCTTCATCAGTAAATTGGGGATTACATACCTACCTCAAAGGCCTGTGGCGAGGGATTAAATCAGATAATGCATGTGAAAGTTCCTTTGTGAGCCTCCAAAGCACAGTATAATTATTAGCTGTGACTATCCATTTGAAAAACTGGCTTTCGTAATGAACAGCTCAATTACCCCATGGGATGTGCTTTTGTGGGGGCCAACTTGGGGCCGCAGCCGCCTCTGAGATGTCTGGGATGGGCAGGCAGCCTGCTCAAGAGGGAAGGTCTTGCCCTTGCCTGCAAGCTTGTCCTTTCTCCTCTGACCCTACTGTTGAGCTCAGAAAAGTTATGGAGTGTGTGTGTGTGTGTGTGTGTGTGTGTGTAATGCCTGGAAAGCCAAACTTGGTTTTGGAACCTGCTGATGGGATTGGGGTGACGGGAATGGACAGCTCTAAGTAGAAGGAAGGGACTAATCTGCAAGCACCTGGAAAGTTCCATGCAAGGAGTTCTGTATATTCTTAGATGGTGCTGTTCCCTTGCTTGGTGAGACAAAGGTTCAGTGCTTGACCAAATTTGAGTCAGGCCTCTGAGCCTTCACTTACCTGTTGCTGGGTATGTTGGAGATCAATGCCTGGTCTTTCAGATCTCAGAGCCTGATAGAGATTTGAAGTCTGAAGTCTACAGAGGGGGTTCTGGAGGCTTTTAGTGGTGGAGAAGACAGAGACACATCCCTGACTACCTACTACCTGCATCCAGCTCAGTGGAGACAGCAGCCTCAGATTCTCACAGTCTCCAGAAGTAGGGATTGAGTCTCACGGTCTCAGAAGTAGGTCCCCTGGCTCCGTGATTTCAGCAGCTGTCAAAGTCCTGTAGCTCGAGGAGTGTCCTATTTGGTATGTCTGGAGACAGGGTTTCCCCCAGTCAATGCTAGAGCTATAATGCTCTAGCAAAGTAGCAAGTGTTTGGGCACAGTAAGTACTTATGACTTTGGGACTTTGTAACATATCTACCGTTCCTTTTTACTGGTCATGTGTGGCTTCTGATTCACAAATGACTTGATATTTTTATTCAGTTACCGCCAGACCCTCTTTAGGGATGCTGGGATTGAAAGAAGGCTGTGGAGCCAGGCACACTGAGATCAGGTCCTTGTGTCTATTGCCCTCTGTGGAAAGAGCTGTTTGAGTGACCAGTGCTCTGGGTGAAGAGACTCTTGCTCTGTCTTGCCAAGATCTTGGCAGAAGGTGCTGGGTACCATTTTCCAGGTGCCCGTAAGGTACTGATCCAGGCACCAAGATCAGCTTCCCAGTTTCCTAAAACCTTATCAGAGCAGACACCATCCTTGCTGTCTGTGTTCAGCTGAGGAAAATGTCAAACAGATGGGCAGGTCATCCATTCAGGGCTACGCACACTATAATACATACTGGTCTTGAGAGCTACACCTGGCAGATAGACTTCAAAGTCTATGTTAAGTCAAAGTGAATCTCTGAAGACAGACATCCTCTTCTCTACACCCATTCCCAGTGGCTGTAGCCACCTGGGGTTGGGGGACTGGATTGCCTCTTAACATGGCCATATTGCTTTTATTTTGAGTCTGAATTTCTTATAAGCTGCCCAGTTGCAGAGAGCTCAGCACAGAGAAGAAACCCAGCCGGTGTCTGAGCTGACCCGTTTTCCAGAGACATGCTAAGTAAGCTGAGAGCTGGAACTCCTTAATCCTTGATTACCTTAGCCTGATGGCCCCGCTGCTACCGTATACTAAGTGAACAAAGTGGGTTAATCTGGCTTTAGCACCCAGCGGGCCTGTGAGGAGCTTCCTCTAAGCCAGGCGAAGTGTGCTTGTGTGCCACTCTCAGTGGGCTTGTCTTGGAACGAGCTGCCCCCTCCAGGAAACCAAACTTTCTGTCTTGTGTAATAAAGTTATGTTGTCACTTCTAAAAAATGTGCTCTGATTACCGCCTCAGGCAACATGATGGCTCGAAATTAGACCTGTGGAATGTTCTACTGAGAAGGGTATATTTACCAAAACAGCAACAGCAACAACAAAAAGATGTGACAGCTGTCTCTCTTTTTATTTCAGCTTTGTGCTCTGGCAAAAATCAGTCAGATAGTACCTACTTCTTTAATGCTTAACTTTTAATATTTAATTCTTTTATATAGTGAAACTGTTAAGAATCATATACCCGAGATAATAACGAAGACAGAGTGATGTTATCAGACACGCATCAGTCATGCCTGCTCTAAGCCTATTGATCACTGACGGTTTAGATTTTCGTGAAACCCCCATGAGGTAGCTATTACTTTCTCCAGATGACGAGAAGGTACCCCCCTAGCCCCCAAATCAAGGTAACAAGCCACAGGGCCAGGAAGGAGGAGTTGACTAGGCCAGACCTCCAGAACCACATCCTTCCAAGTGTTACGCTAAAGCACTGTGGCTCTGAAATACTCCTTTAGTTCTCCAGGAACTCAGCAGAGAGATGGAATTATTCTGCTTTTGCACATTCGGGTGCCAAAGCTCAGAGATGTTAAATAGCGCATCTTCTGGTCACACAGCTGTAGAGAGGGATTCCCAGTCCAGTCCACTCCTACTGTGAGATGCCAGGGAAACACTGTTAGCAGCATGCGTGTGCGTGCACGTGCATGCGTGTACACATGGCTTCTGCCTTCATGGAGCCTTTTTAGAACTATCCATACATCTGGACACCTCATTGTAGTAGGATGTGTCACTCAGATCCTCTCTCCATGTCCTTCAGTTTGTCAACCGCAGAGATGTTGCAGAACCTTAACTCTGAGGCATGTCTGTATGTCATATTCACATTCTTGTCTGCCACCCCCACCCGCAGCCCCACCCCACCCAAGGTTTCCTGATTCTGTTTCTCCCATGTTTCCCTTTGCTGGTCTTTGCCTGGTACTGTTTCTGCTTCCTAGAGCTTCTTTATCCAGTTTACTGAGGGTGGCCTCACATGGACTGACAGGCCCCCACTTACCCACAGGGTCACAGCAGTCATCCCACAGGCACGGAACAGAATCTCTGGAATAGCACAAACTCCTACAAATGGCTTCTACTCCACCGGCCTTCTGTTTTCACATCTTGTAGTCAAGGTGCCTCCCCACACCACTGATTAATGTAGTCAACATGACTGTCATTTACCAATGACCAAAAAACCCAGACCAAACCCCATGGCCTTATAGTGACTGTTTTTGGTAAAATTTTATCAGCTGGTAGATATCTTGAAATGAGTTTGCCCTAATGGAATCTAAGATATTTTCGGAAGCTCCCGCACACACACAATGTTTGAGAGTTTAGTTTCACTTGGTATGTTTCTGTTTGTGCCCATTTTGTGTAGCTTTTAGGTAATGACTGCTCGGTTGCTTTTTGAACATTTTGTCAAGTCACATTTCTGGTGCCCGAGACCATTTGGGCTTGGTGGACATGGGAAGGACAGGGAACCTGAGTTCGCGGTGCCATTTCTGAGCAAAGACCCAGTCAGGGCTGTGTGGGGCCATGTGACACTTAGGGAGTTTTAGGGAGAGATAACGCCTACACCAGCGCTCTTCTGCCTACGAGGAAGGAGATTCAGCTGGGAGCTATTTGGCCTTCAAGTCAGGGTGTGGGGTGCAGAGTATTAATGCACCCTAACTCTAAAATCCTGTTGCATTTTTTTGTTAAAAAAAAAAGGCCTCACTAATAAGAGGGAACCGAGTTATATGTGATATTGAGCACAGAAGCTAAAGAAGCGCCACTTTCTAACTCCAGATTGCTTCTTTGCCTTCGGCAGGGACCTGATGCCCAGAACCCTCGAGGGACAGATCACCATGGAGAAGACGCCCAGCTACTTTGTGACCCGGGAGGCACCTGCGCGCATCTCGGCCATGTCCAAGGACACAAAGCTCATCGTGGTGGTGCGCGACCCGGTGACCAGGGCCATCTCGGACTACACGCAGACGCTGTCCAAGCGGCCGGACATCCCCAGCTTCGAGAGCCTGACGTTCCGCAACCGCAGCGCGGGCCTCATAGACACGTCCTGGAGCGCCATCCAGATCGGCCTGTACGCCAAGCACCTGGAGCCCTGGCTGCGCCACTTCCCGCTCGGCCAGATGCTCTTCGTGAGCGGGGAGCGGCTGGTCAGCGACCCGGCCGGTGAGCTGCGCCGCGTGCAGGATTTCCTGGGCCTCAAGCGCATCATCACCGACAAGCACTTCTACTTCAACCAGACCAAGGGCTTCCCGTGCCTCAAGAAGGCGGAGGGCAGCGGCAAGCCGCACTGCCTGGGCAAGACTAAGGGCCGCGCGCACCCCACCATCGCGCGCGAGGTGCTGCGGCAGCTGCGTGACTTTTACCGGCCCTTCAACCGCAAGTTCTACCAGATGACCGGCCGCGACTTCGGCTGGGACTGAGTCTCCCCTCACAGCTTATCTATTGAGAGAGAGTATATGTATGTAAAATGTACAGAAATCTATTTTATAATAATTTATTTTTAATTCACGAGCAATTAATTCACTAAGCTGCCTAGCCACAATCTGCAGAGAGTTCGAATCACGGTCTGTTAACATTCCAAAGTGTTTAACTCCGATGTTTTGTTCTGTCCCTCACAATCGATGGTGCTTCCACGTTCTCTTCCCCCTCTCCCCACTGTATTTAAGAAGAAGAAGAAAAGCACAACTTGAGAATTTTTGTTACGGGTATTCAGCCTTCAGTCACCTTGGGTCTTCCACCTGCTATCTCCTTGGGTCTTGGCTGCCTCAGCTGGGTGTGGTATTTTCTTGTCTGGATACCCTCCCGGAAGCACTGAGCTGCCTCAGTGTGCTGTAGTCGGAAGGTGGAAGTTCACTTAAGCAGTTCGTTACCCTCAGTGACGTAGCACCAAGGTGCATTTCTCCCGCCTCCCTTACAGGGATGTCCTTATGAGCCTGACTCTCCTCCTCTTCTACCCTCTGTCCATTATTCAGCTGGAAGTGTGTGCAAACACTTGATCCCTTTCCCAGGTCCCATGAGTCAGAGGCTTGGGTGCTGCTTTAAAAAAAAAAAAGTGACATCTCCTTTGCATAAGAGGGTGCCACACTCCTTTCTTCAGTCAGACAGTCATGCTATGACACACCAAAGACTCTCCCAGGATTCCATACATAGGCAGCGGCACAAACCTAGGATGCTGGATGTTGAGGCCCACAGGGGCCAGATGTACCTCTTGACATGCAGCATTTATAGAGGTGTTGCTCTGTGTAGACCAACCTAGTGTTGGGCAGGAAGCTCATGGCCTCAGTAGAGAGATCTGGCAAGCAGCCCAGCAGAGGAAGAGGGTGCCCAGCATTACAGACAAAAGCCTCTGGGTTCTTAGCCCATCCCAGAGATTATGACATGGTCTGTAGGCAGTGTCCACAGCAGGCTTTGAAGGATGGACCTATTGGGCCTAGGCTGGGAAAGCTGGCTGCTCGCAGTACTCGAGTCTGACTCTTGTGCAGCGTCCTCTGAGGTAGTGGAGTTTTAGCAGAGAAGTCCCCAGCTTTGCTGCTAATATGTAGATGGTACTCCCTGTGCCTCTGTGTTGGGAGGACACTGGAGGGTCCTTTGGCTAGTTAGTGGCAGTTGGATAACTGTACTTAGATGACATCATGATTCAGTTAATCTTCAGTTTCTTAAACCAGAAGGCTTCTACCCCCAAAAGGATTGGTGTCTGAGTTAGACTTTCATCAAGAATGAGTAGATGGTTGAAATGACTGCATTGTGAACTTTGCAGAGGATTTTTTTTTTTTTTTGATACTTTTTGGGCTAACTTGACGGGATAAGCAAAGTTACATGGAAAGAGAAGATATACTGTCTTTAGAAACTAGTGAGAGAGGTGTCTCTAAGGATATTTTGATAACCAAGTTTGTGGTTTTCTACAAGTTATAGCCCAGCTTGAATTAGCTCATTCTGGGCCACAAAATGGTCCCTGGGCTATATTCATCCTTTAGATGTTACACCTATTTCTTCCCTCTTTTCTTTTTGCTTCTGCAGAGCTGGGGGTAGAATCCTGGGCCTATTGCATACTAGGCAAACACTGAGCCACATTCCCCAGCCCATTTCACAGTCGTTTGCTCATTTTCTTCTGTCCATACTTAGTATGGTGCACATTGAAGCTAACCCCACACTGCCAGCAGAATTCCCTGGCTGGCAGCTGTGTGGAGACCCCTGCACGCAAGGTGCTCACCCGCCTGTGCTCCTACTGTGCAGAAGGCTGCTTGCCATCAGAACAAGGGTCACTCCCCTCACATACAGCAGAATCTTGCTCACAGCCAGAGGCAGTTGTCAAAGGCCTTCAACCAAGGCTTGCTGGCTGCTCCCGGAGTCTGATGTGACTCATGAAGTAGAAAAAGCAAAAAGAGTTCAGAGAATGGTACATAGCCAAGTGGGGGGAGGGAGGGGAGAGATGTGTGAGCCCTCCTGCTCTCTTCCCAAGCTGGACACCTTTAATTTTTTTTTTAATTAAGTTGTTTATTTTTTTAATTATTATTATTATTTTGCTTGAGAATATAACAAAAACAAGACATACTGAGGTAGAAGGAAGTCATTTAGTCATGAGCACTGAAGTGAGTTAGGAGTCTGTTCTGGGTCAAATCCTTGGATCTGAGCAGATGTCGATAATTAGTGGTGATGGAGCAGGGTGAGATTTTCAGTGTTAGTCAAATAAATCAAACAACATGTGCACCTCTTTGGTCAGGCCCCACTGCTTGTAGTCCCTGGATGATCGGATGCTGCATCTGCCCAAGATGCCGCTCCATCATCATGTGATAGTCGTTAAACACAGGGCCTCTTCTCGGAGGAGTTAGGGAACATGGAGAATTAAGCCTTAGGTCTGTCTCTTCCTGCACTGGCCATCTGCAAGCCCACTGAGTGTCACTTCTGAGCTGCTAGGCTGCTAGGAGACAGACACCAGTTCCTGTCCTGGCAGTTTGTCCTGCTAGGAGACAGACACCAGTTCATGTCCTGGCAGTTTGTCCTGCTACGTGTTTGGTATTTTTTCCCCCAGTTTATAGAAAAGCTATGGCATATTCCTGGTGTACTTTATTTCTGAAAAGTTTCATTTCTTTCCTTGTTTGAAAACAAAAAAGTACACCCCCACCCCCCGTGTTTGTTTGTTTTTTAAATTCCTATCCATGGAAAGCCTTCTCTCTGGGGATGTTTGCATGTAGGTCTGTGTTCGTTTACTCTAGCATTTACAAAGGTAACTTCAGGCAGAGTGACTATGGAATAAAGTCTTCATTGAGTGGTGGAGAGATGGGGGGTGGGCTCTTTGGGAGTCCTTCCCAGTGACAGATGCACTTCAGTCTTTGGGAGAAACCCAGGTGTAGATCATGCCTGACTGCTCTCCTAAGAACGGGAAATGGAGGCTCCAACAAGTCAGTGAGAATCAGAGGTGTTGATGTGGGCGCCGGGGGTCAGTTCTCTTTTCAGTTTTCCATATAAATGGTTAATGAATTTTGAAGGTGTGGTTAGTTTTTTATTTCATTTTTATAACATTAATTTATGACTTGAGTTTCATTCAGCCCAGTAATCAAAAGTGCTGTGCAAATTCTCGCAGTATGTCTTCTATAACGTGGATGTTAGAATAGCCAATATGTACAAAAAAAAGAATTAAATCAAGTATTTTGTCCTATGTATAACACAAATTAATTTTACACAGAGAAAGATGTTTCTAGGAAAATGAAATTCTGGTAATTCATACTTTTTCTTTGTATGAACAAATAAAATATATTTTACCAACATGTGAGTATGTTCCTATTTTGCTGTGTACATCGATTGGAAAATTTAATATTGATATTTTTATATTTTGAAATATCTATTGATATTTTTCAATAACTTGTCAGGTGTGGGCATGTTTACACACTGTCAAAGGCAGGTAGATTTTTTTTGGGGAGGGGGAACTTCTTTGTTGTTTGTGTTTTTGAGACAGTCTTACACTGTAGCCTAGGCTGGCTTCAAACTAACAGCGTTCCTGTGTCAGTCTCCTGAGTGCTGGAATTACAGGCTCTGCTGATTTTTCAGCCTAATTTGTTATTACATTAAAATAACTCTGTTTAGGGTGTGTGTGTGCACATGTGTGTGCTGTGTGTGTGTGTGTGTGCCTGCAATATCTGATTCCTATCATGTAGTCTCAGGGTTGAACGCAAGTCATCAGAATTGGTAGCAAGCACCCTTACCCACTGAGCCATCTTGCCAGAACTGATTGTTCATATTTTTTAAAAGTGAAGTAACAGAAGCCAATTGATCCATAAGTATTGTGGATAGATTTTTCTGGTAAATGTCTGGGAAAGCCAGAGTGTAGGAGCCCTGTGCTCTGGAGAGAGCTTCTACCACCCACCACGTATTACCCAAATACTCAGGATCCTACCAGCTACTGCGGCCACTGTGTGCAAGGGCTTTCAGAGCCAAGGTGGATAGGAGTGGGCAGCCACAGATACTGTGACAGTGTGGGGAGGGCATGTGGCATGGGCGGTGAAATAGCGCTGTTTCCTTTGCATACCTGCTGCGTGTGCTCATGGTAAAGTGGGACCTTTATCTGTGAGGAAAAGGCAGACTGGACAAGACGATGCAGATCTCCAGTTTTTCCAAAACCACCATAGATTTCTTCCTGACACAGCATAGCATCTGCATGATTATAGGATTTACATTTAAAACAAAAAAACCCAACCGATTCTTATTGTACTTACGTTTTTAAAACAAAAACCTGTTTTATTTTCCCAGATCCAGAAGTTTGCATGTTGCACCAACATTGCTTCAGGGTAGCCTTCGTGTGAGGAGAGCCTTCTGTCAGTAGCATGCAAACACAAATGTGTATCCCAGGCGCTGTGCTGGCTCAGCAAGGATCCATCTTACACGCAATTGCTGTTTAAGCAAAATGACTAATCAAACCAGAACTGTCTGGCAAGGTGATTTCCTGTAGGTGGATTGTTCTCAGAAAAAAAGAACCCCAAAACTGTAGGCAGTTCACACAGATGTTATTAGTACTGTCTGCAAATAACAGATTCAGGGGCTCCAACTTAGGAGCTAATGGACTTTGACCCAAGAATTGAGAGAGGAGACTGTCAACATGGCTTTAGGGTAGGGAAGAACTGCAGTTCCCAGAACATGGCCAGTCATCCTTGCTTCTCCAAGAATAAAAGTCACAGTGAAACCAGTTTTTCTTCCTTCACAAAACCTAAATAATAAACCCAGAAATGACCCCTTGGCAACATTAGAATTGCTTAGTTTCTCCTTCTGTCTTTGATCAAGACATAGAATTGACGGCCTTCAAAGTTACAGCTTCCCCAGATGTGATACTCAAGTGTAGTTATAAAAGAAAAGCCTTAATAAACCCTGTTATGTTTGCTTGGTTGTGTGTGTGTTTGTGTGTGTGTACAGCTCGGAATCCAACTTGGAGAAGTTCTCTCCTTCTACCACATGGGCCCTAGAGATAGAGAGTGCTGAAGTAAAACTATAGATTTGAAGTCAGCATGGACAGACACTACCAAGCAAATGTCTGCTCCCCGAGGGTGTAATAAAGCATATGAAAAATAACATTAATTTCTGCATAGACTGTGGCAGAAGCCCCATTAGTCTTGGTTGGGCTCACTATTGGCAAAATGGACACTTGATGAAATTCAGGGTCTCACTTGAAGAACAGATTATTGAAAGCATCACCTGCTACCAAGTGTTATTTGGGGTTGATCCTAGGCATGCATTAAACAGGATCACCCTTCCCCCAATCATCAGCTTTCCCATGCTGGAAAACACAGACTCTCACAGAGAGAGAGTAGAGGCACAGAGATGGAGATTAGAAAGCTGTTTTGGGAAGGGTAGGAGAAAAGATGAGGCAAGTTGGTTAGCCAGCATTCATGTTTGTGGAGAGCAGGTCACTAGCAATATGCCATGAGGTGACCTGTGTGTCAACATTGTGATTCTAACGTCCCAGCCCATCAGTTTCTATGGAGACACAGCAAGGTGGGTGGGCAGTCCATCTACTAATTAACCTGACAGTGCAGGTTAGAGCCGAAGGGTTTGACCTTGGGCAATAGATAACCTGGCCTTAATCCTAAAGTTCAAGCAGACCCCAGACTGTTTTACATGTATAATAACATGTATAATCCCTATGAGACTCTAAACAGGTAGTCTGATGCTATATCTCTAATCTAAAAGCCCGACATCCAAAATGCTTCAGAAAACAAAACCCTTTCAGCACCAACATGAAGCCCCAAGAAGATGATCCCATGGTGCCCATGACTGGTCGTCCTTAAAACAACTACGGTGGGAGAGTGGTATGGGTTCGATACAGTTATCTTTTGGCTATGGAACGTAAGTGAGAGTCTTGTTTAGATCCGTGTTTCGCTCCCAGCGTATTCTACCGTGCAGACATAGATTCCCCTAAATCTGATAAACAGCCACAATTTGATGTGTACTTTTAACCCCAAATATTTCAGATATTTTCTCAGTCTGTGTTGAAAGTGCATCTTCATGATTCTGGTGGTTCTCAAAGTGAAGTTTCCTGATGATATCAGCACCACTGGGAAATGTGTCACAAGTGTTCATTTTTTGGCCTCTACTCAGACCTCCTGAATTTTTTTTTTTAATATTTGAACACGATTTCCATGTGTGTATTAACTTTTCTCATGGCTTCCATTAAATATCTGATGAAAACCGACTTGAGCGAGTAAGGGTTTGTTTGAACCACGGTTTAGGGAGGGATGCAGTCTCCCACCCCCCAATAGAGGGACTGTGGGGTCAGGAGCACAGACACAGCTCTTACACTGTGCCTGCTGTCAGAAGCAGACAGGCACTGGGTTGGATTATTAACCCAAAGCCCTCCTCTGGTGACCCATTTCCTCCAGAGAGGCTCACAAAGATTCCTCAACCTTCTAAGAGAGAGCTGTCAGCTGGAGACCAAATATTCAAACATGATGAACCCATTGGGGACTGTTCACAGTCAAATTACAAGGTTACTTTGACAAAAGTTTAAGAAACCCAGGGCTTGAACATGGACATTATATCATGCTGAAAATAGAAAGTTGGAATTTCTAAAGCACATTTTCCTCTGTTACGTGATTTTTATCAAAAAGGGAGAGGGCAGTGGACCATAAAGTCACCCATTATAACTCTGAGCCTCCCTTATAGAGAGCTCCTTCACTATTGACTGGCAGCCTTCGAATAGTGCTCAGAGCTTATGGTTGCTGAGGCCATCTGTATGATGTGCGTCTGGAACTGCACCGAAGCAGAGCTATGCACTCCAGGGTTCTCCAAAGAGATTTTGTTTTTCCTTACCTAGCAGAGTCAGGCTTCCAGGAGTGCATCCAGTGTTTTGTGGATAATCTGTAACTGATCATTATTATATCCTATCCCTTGCAACTGAGCACATCTTGGTTACTTACTGGCTATTCAGCAGCAGCCCTGGTCCCCAAGTCATCTTCCAGGGAAATGAACATAGTCCTACCTGCAGTTCCCAGCCCTGGCATGTCTTTAACTCTCACTTATTATCCTTATGTGCAAAACATGGTAACATACATAACAGCACAAAGTCAACTGTAGTCTTGTCTACAGATTCATTGCTAACCCCCAGCTGAGGATATGGGATGCTCTCATTCCTATCCAATAGTCTATATTTTGTGATCTAAAAGTGGCTGTGTAGGGCCTCCGTGAGTTAGGGATTTTTTGAGAAAGGTGACTGGCAAGGAATTGAGTCTGTTCCCTGAAACCTGCTTTTTTCCCTTTAAAATATTTCCTTTCCTCACCTCCACGACTGCCAGCTTCTTCCTTTGCTGTATAGAAGCCATCCATAATTCATCCAAAAGATCCAAAAGATCCTGACATCAGAGCATCTGGGACTTCCCTGATTCTCTTGTGATGTAGTCTCTAAGAGAAGAGAGAGCTGCAGCCTCCCTTGAAGCAAGAAACTGCAAGAAGTTTCTAGATAACCTTAAAAAAGGAGGTCCCGGGCAAGAGGGATGCTGGGAAGATCATACGTGGGAGATGGTTTCCCCATTGACTGGAGCAAGAGTAGATCAGAGTCCCGTTGGTTCATTCATTGAATAGATTTGCCAGAGCCTGCTACACCAGGGATGTGCATCCTGCCTCAAGGAATTTACTTTCTGTGGTGAAGTAGAAGGACCCATAAATGATGTCACAGAGGTGCCTTGTGACTAGGACTCGAATGGGGTTTAGCCAAGTATTGGTCATGTTTTCTGGGTAACAATATTAAATAAATATAGTTCTTAGACTGGATCAGATGACTGCAGGAGCTGAGACATTTTCCAACAGGTCGTTGGAAAGAGGAATGGGTCGTGTGGCTCAGTCTACAAAGACACAAACTTCAGAAACAGGGTTGTGGGGTAAGGGTGTGGCCAATGCTGCCTCTGCTGGTCCACAGCTAAAAGCCTGGAAGCCCCTGGAGGGACACTGACACAAGTTCCAGAGGCCAAAGGACCTGATGTCTGATGTGCAAAGGCAATGAGCCGGGGAAACTCATCTGGAAGGACAAACCAGGCCGAGTCACTCTCAGTCCACTCTTCTCTTCCATGTCGACTCCAGCGGAATGGATGGTATAGTGTGTGCATCCACAGCAGGCCTTTCAATTCCGTTTGCTGACCCACATGGCAATCTTCTCTGGAGACACCAGTCTGCCTACCAGCTGCCTAGACATCTCTCTAGCCAGATAGCGCCAACTACAGGGCACTCAACAGAGATACAGCGTGGGGCTCTCCCAGAAGAGGAAAGGGGAGGGTTAAGGGGAAAAGCCTGCAGGTCCACTGCAGCCCAGCACGCTGAGCTCCAAAGTCTCTGCTTCTGTTCCAGGCATCGTTTACAGTCCTCACTAAGTCCCATCAGGGTGACTTCCGTACAAGCTCCCAAACCCGTTCACCCTAGTCTGTCTCCTCTGAAACTATCCTGTTTTGTGTGCTAAGCTCTTGTGGGAGAGAGCCATGCCCCTGGCCACCCACACAAGTCCCCTCTGCCCTCAGATCAATTCTGTACACAATAGATTAGGGATCTTTACGACACTAGTTGGACTGCGTGTTTCCATGTGAATACCCCTCAGCTCATCTTCTGTTTCATCTCAGACACACTTACAGCCTCAGCTATTCAGGATAGGGAGGCAGAGGCCAGGGGTACTAGCCTGTAACCTCAGAACTAAGGAGGCTGTGGCAGGAGGATCACAAGTGTGAGCCCAGCCTGGGCTACATAGTGAGCTCAAAGCCAGCCTGTGCTGTATAGGAAGAGATGTCTCACAAGTAATCAAGATGCCCATCATACTAGATCAGGTTGGGAACTGGATGTTTAAATAGGATACCAGTGTGAGCACGTCATGATAGTGTGTTGTAGGCGAAAGTGGAAGGTTGATCCTAGATGAGGAAGGAAGGGTCTTAGGGAATGATTTCATCTCAATCTAGTTACATGTGCAAAAGCTTAGTGTGTCCAAACAAGATCACCAGCACAGGTGCTGGGGCATAGTACTTTAATACGTCTTTGGGGAGGGACACCATTCTACCTATGGAAGCCTCAGATTCAGTGTGTTTACTGGGTTATGCTTTAGTTTCCTTCCAATGTGCACCCCACTGGCTGTGCTGCGATAGTTTTGTGACCCTTTATAGTGTAATAGCAGAGACTTTAGCTCTGCCTTTGGGAAAGAAGGGGGCTACTTGGGGAACCGTGCGGGAGAGAGGTGATACACAGCAAGACCCCCAGGAGATACGAGCCTCAACGTGGAAGATAAGTGTGGCCTTCCTGTGGTTTTCATCTGGTTATTTTATTTGGCTGTGAAATAAAAGCAAGGACTTGGAAGGCTGTGGGACTTGGGGGAAGCTCGTGTTGCAATCAGATTAGCACTTTAGAAAGATGGTGCTGGCCGGCGGCTCTAGAGACTAGATTGATAAATTAGGAGCCGAGGCAGAGAATCCCTTAGGGACTTTCAAGGACTCGGAGGACGGGTGTGGTGACCAGGATATGGAAATGAGTGGGAAATGGAGGGAAGCCAATAGTTATGGGAACCACAGAGAGTAAACTGAAAGATTTAGGGGTAAAAAGTCCCCAGGAGGACAAACGGGTTGGGTTCATGACTCAAACGCTTGGGTGGAGAGCAGAGCTGTGACAGGAAACTGGAGGAGCATACTGCTGCAGTAATGCAGAAGTTGAGAGCAGGAATTGGAGCTGGCCCGGCAGGCCTCTGACTTGCTGATGAATGCTTGATTTTCCAGCCGGCCGGCAACTGTCATGTCAGATCTCAGGAGCTCTTAGGTGCTTAGCTTGCTGAACATCAGGTGGGACCATCAGAAGTCAGGAGACACTGACACCAGCTTACTTGGGACTGTAGAAACATGCCCAGATGAACATTGCTTTTTATTTTTTTCAGGGAACTCTAGCTGACTATGCCCCCAGGAAGCCAAGCTGCCTCAGCTGAGGATTTATTGACACAAATACAACCATATAAAAACATAAGTAACAGAACACAGTCACTATGTACCCCCAATCCCTAAAACCCAAGTCTCTGAGCCCCCTTCTGTGGGAGGTCCAGGAGATGGCAAACCCCAAAACTATGAAGAACACCATAGCTCCAGGGTACGCAGGGCCATCTGGGTGCCACCTCAGCACATCCGGCAGTCAGTGGAAAAGAAGAACTCCAAAGTCCAAGTGCACGGGGAGCTTCAGGTCATGATCATTCTTGGTGTTGGGTCACACATTGATCAGGTATCAAAGGTCTCCTTGCTGTCTTCACCACCAGGTACTATTTCATGTACACTGATTCTAGGGCATGTGTGAGGACTTGGGACTGGTGGGAATGTTGGTCTGCTTTCAAAAGCAGGTGAACCCAGTGTCTAAGTAGGATAAGAGTGTGGGCATGTTGTCATCTTGCTTCTTGGTAGGTAGAAGTAGGAGATCAAGGTTGAACCTTCCACACTGATGGTATAGATGCCCATTTTCTTTATGAGGTTGGAACTTGTGACCAGCTGCTTCAGGTCCATCATGTCTACCAGAGACTGGGAATGTCAAAGCCATATATGATCTCTTATGGGTGACTTTTGTAGTCTTTGTACTGCTGGTCCTCTATGGCCATTATATGCAGGGTCACCATGTCTGGGAAGACAAGGCATTGGGTGTGAACTACTTGTCACAGGTGTGCAGCACTGAACATGGAGATGTCTACATTCTCCACCTTGCCCTTGATAATGATCACCACATGGTCTATGTTCCCGGCTTTGAAGATCTCAGCCTAATTAGAGATGTTGGAACACTCATTCCCAAAGACCTGTGAGCCAGGTCATGGAGGTGAACATGCAAAAGATGCCCATACTCGAGCATATGCCCGACACTACCTTGCCCTAGGAGAGGAGCTGCCTGAGACACAGGAGGTTGTAGCATATGAGGATGGACAGCTCATCTTTCAGCATCTTTTTGGGGATGCCACAGTGAGTGCATCATCAGAGCAGCCATCTTTGGATGTATTGTCTGCAGCACTGGGCTTCTTGCTGCTTTTGGTCTGACCAGAGGAAACCTTCATGATGCACTTTATGGTCTTGGCTGAAGCCATATTCATCCACATCTTCCTGTCTCTCAGACCCCACCCCAGCCCCTTCTTTTCTTATTGAGTTCTAAAGGTTTTCATGTTTTCTCTAGAATTAGAGTCTGCTCTGGATTTTGATCTGATGTGACGCCCCCATTGGTCAGCTTTCTATTGCTAGGGAAACACTTGAGACAATCAACATATAGAGAGGAAAGACTGATTTAGGCTCACAGTTTGTTTGTTTGGTGTTTTTTGTTTTGTTTTGTTTTGTATTTGTTTTGTTTTGGTTTTGGTTTTTCAAGACAGGGTTTCTCTGTGTAGCCCTGGCTGTCCTGGAACTCACTCTGTAGACCAGGCTGGCCTCAAACTCAGAAATCCACCTGCCTCTGCCTCCCAAATACTGGGAATAAAGGCGTGCGCCACCACCGCCCGGCTAGGCTCACAGTTTTGAAGCCTAATAAATGACCAATTGCAGTGACAGTGCTTGACAGAAAGGATCCTGCTTTCTTCCTATCTATAACGTGTGAGACAGACCAGCAACCAAAACCTTCATCAACTTTCGATTCCCATTGATTTGACTGCCTTCCTTCCCACGCTCCATCTCTTAAAATTTTACACGACAGTCCAAGCAAAACAAGCCAAAGACCAAGCCTTTAGCCTGTGTTCTTCATAGAATGACTCATATACATATGGCATCAGGTGCCTAATACCCTTGGCAACTCTGACTGCCAGTTCTGACCACTGATGCTCTCTAACCACAGGCTTGAAATCGCAGCCAGGTGAAGTAAATCATGAGCTTCAATAGTCAAATGTTGTAACACACTATTATACTCCCAAGATTCTGAAGGCTGAGACAGGAGGATTACCACAAGTCTAATGTTACGCTGAACTACTCTTATCTATACTGGGTATGGTGGTACATGCATTTGATCCCAGTACTCGGGAAGCAGGGGCAGATGAGTCTCTGGGAATTTGAGCTTGAGGCTAGCCTGATCTTCATAGTAAGTTCCAGAACAGATGGGGTTACATAGTGAGACCCTGTTTCAAAAAATAAAGCACAATATAGTAGACTGTAAAAACTGGGGCTGGAGAGATGGTCGGGCAGTTAAGGGCATGGTGCACTGCTTCTGAAACTTACCTGCGTTAGATTCTCATCCTTCACAACGAGGAGCCTACGTGTTTCATGACTGCTTGCAATTCCAGCTCTAGGGGCTCGAATGTCCTCTTTTGGCTCTTTTGGCTTCTCAGCTCTCATGTACACACACACACACACACACACACACACACACACACACACATACACATTTTAAAAAGATAGGCAAAAAAGGAAGTTAAGCAGCTTTTGGGGGCTAAGCCAAGAGACCTCTGAAGTCTGTTTTATTGCCTACTTTGTATAAACATAAAAAATTACAAAGAGTGCCAGGCATCTTGGCATATGCATTTATGACCAGCACATGGTAAACAGAGGCAGGTGGATCTATGAGTTCAGGATCAGCATGGTCTACATTCCGACTTCCAGGATAGTCAGAACTACATAGAAAGACTTCATCTCAAAAAGAGGGAGAAGGAGGAGGAGGAGGAGGAGGAAGAGGAAGAAGAGGAAGAGAAGAAGAAGAAGAAGAAGAAGAACAACAACAACAACAAAAATAGAGGTTTGTTATTGCACCATTAAGATATCAGAAATTCGCTTTATAATTCAGGAACTCTTGGTTCTTGCTCATCAGCCTGCTGAGCAGTTCCTTTTGCAGACACAGCTGTCATCCAAAACTTAACCTGTGTACTTGATTTTTATTTCTGTGGCTTCCTGGACCAGGGATGATAAATTTGACAGAAGTTCGGGGCCATTTCCTCAAAAGAGAAAGTCATCTTCTGGGACCTGAGTCACCGGCCAGGCAGCTCCCTCCTCATTTGGTCCCAAGGTTGTTTGTACCCTGGAAATTGTGGGTTTCAAAAGAGGCCCATTCTCTGGACAGTTACTTACGTGATCCCTCAGGCATCCTGGTGGGCAGGGCTATGTCACTCTGCCCCTGACTGGAGGTAGTGAGGACAATAGCCAGCTCCATTTCTCTTGTTAAGCTGGTGCATCGTTTTCTTCTCAAGGGGCCAAGCCCCATCCAGTGTTGATATGACTCGGACATTCCTCGGAGGTCCTCTACAGTAGCTGCATCTTTACAGAGTTATGCTTTATTTTCTAGGGTATCCATATTATGAACACTGAACTTTTGGGGGATGCAGTAGGAAAGATTCAGTCATAACTTCTAAGGGACAATGTATCCTAGGCTGGTGGTCTGCTCTCCAGCAACTCTCCCATATGTGAAGGGTCCCTCCTATTTGTTCTTCTCTGCTTCTTTCCTCTCTCCCAGGGCTATGTTGCTACTTGAGGGTCACATTGCGGATGCTTAAATGGTTGCAGTTTTTCTGCAGGCCATTTTCGTCTTTTCTTGCATCTGGAATCCTGTGAATGGACTGGATTGCATTACTTAGAAGTAGAAGCAAGACTCTGAAAAAGTAAATTTTTGACCTGAAGAGTCTGTAAAACTCAATTTTCCATCGTCTTTGATCGTCTTTTGCAGTCCCAACATTGGTGAAATAACATTTCAAAATATTGCCAAAAACTAGGCCTGCGTATGAGGACTGAGCCATGTGTCTGACAGTTCTGGAGCTTATCTTGGGATTATGAAGCCGAAGATTAAAATTAAACCCAAGGACGTTTCCTTTGATGTACTACCGTTCTCACCCAGTGAAAGACAGCCACACAGCTATGATTCACTAACCGCTCTCCTTCATGAGGAGAGTAAGATGCTCTGAGAACCCAGAGATCTTTGTGCATTCACTAAAATGGAGGTATTTCTAGAATGTATTTCCTTCAAGATTAAAATAATTAACATCTGTTTACACGAAACTTGGAGATTACAGAAAAAAAATCACAGAGAAAATAAAAGTTATTAGAATGTAACTAGATGCAATCATGGCAAACACTAAAGGCCTTAGAATTTGTTTTAATATACAGTAACACATGCATTTATATATGTGGGTTATAAAACGAAAAGACATGAGTTTGGATTTTGCTTTATTTATCTAGCATTGTATCATAATTTGTCAAGTAGTGTTCCTAGAAAACAATTTTTATGGCTTCCAGGATATACATTTGGCTTCCTTCC
Organism: Mus caroli; assembly: GCF_978045245.1. Classification (NCBI taxonomy): domain Eukaryota; kingdom Metazoa; phylum Chordata; class Mammalia; order Rodentia; family Muridae; genus Mus; species Mus caroli. Next base: position 59,195,148 of record NW_028227268.1, read on the forward strand.
TAAACGTTTTTATCCCTTTTTTGTGTTATCAGAAATTCTAGTTACTCCCTGTTTTCTATTTTTGCTATTATAAACAATATTTTAATGACTGGTTTGTGTAACCAGTTTGGATTGTTTTCTTCATCTGGATATGAGTAATTTGGTAGGATGAATATCTAGTCAAATCGTTTGACTTTTAGAGAGATTTTGACAGGGTAGCTGCTGCTGTTAGGCATGGCTGCTGTTGCCTGGGACAACAGGTGAGTGCCTCTCACATCCAGAAATTCTGTATCTTTTGTAACAGTAGATACTTGAGAAAAAATGATTTCGCAGCATCTTCTGAAAAGAGTAGGATGTCAGGATCTGTCTTCTTATTGAACCACTTAAAACACAAAGGAAAGATTCACGGAAATGTCCCCAAGTGATTGTCAGAATGACCAGGGTCAGACTTCCAGGCAGCTAGGATTTCTCTGGTTGGTGGATCTGAACTTGTCCTCAAGTGATAGTCTGTTGTCATTATTGTTGATTTCTAGTTTCCATTTGCTCAGAGGCAGGGTCTCGTGCAGTGACAGTGGCTTCTACCTGGCTGTGTAGCTGAAATGACACTCAAGCCCTAGAAAGACAGGCATGCAGCACCATGCACAAGTCAGACATTAAAAAAGTTGTATTATTTTATTTTAAATTACGCTTACCTGTGTGTGCCTGCGTGTGGGTGTGTGCACATGAGTGCAGGGCCCATGGAGGCCAGAAGAGGGCAGTGGACGTCCTGGAGCTGGAGTTATAGGCAGTCGTGATCTGCCTGACACAGGTACTGGGAATCAGACTTAGGTTCTCTGGAAGACCAGAATGTACTAGTAACAGCTGAGTCATCTTCCAGCCTCCCACTTTATACATACATACATACATACATACATACATACATACACCCACATGGCACTATTTGTGCTGTCATAATATACCACACCCATCTCTGACTATGACCTGGTTTCTTCTTTTCATTTTCTTTCATGTATTGTTGTTGTCTTGTTTTGTTTTGAGGTGTTTCTTTAAGACTTCTAACAGGAACCACACTGTCCAGTGTGGCTTCTTTCCCATCCTCAGAGACACTTGGTCAACACGATTTGATGCTTACTTCACAACATCTTACATCTCTCTTAAATCTTTCTGAAGCCAGATTACCCTAATACCCCATTCTGTTCGTGTGAACACAAATAAATGAGTGCTGAAAGTTCAAAGGATTTTTGGTATTAATCACATCAAAGACAACATTCAAGGTAAGTTGGCGTTGAGGTTTCCTTGGGTTGAGGACACGGCAGGATTAGGTTAAAGCATGACTAAGAACCATTAGACTCGTGGTGAGAAGAGCTACATTGTATGTAACATAACTGTATCAAAGAGTTTGCTGCTTGCTGTCCTTAAAAGGTTTGAGTTAGTACATATATTTAGCAAAACTTTTTTTTTTTTTGAAGAGCAACCACATTCTCAGCAGTTGCCTGCAACAGTGGGGAAAATGGCGGTTTGTGGAAGGGAGAGAGAGAGAGAGAGAGAGAGAGAGAGAGAGAGAGAGAGAGAGAGAGAGAAACTCGGGGACAGCTGAACTCTTCTCATGTTTTATTCTTGATTATTTTGTACACCTATATGATGAAATAAGATTATATCCAGCCCATTTCTCTCTTTCAACTATTCCATGACCCCAGTCCCCACATTCCATGTCTTCCCTTTAATGACCCACTGAGTCTAGTTACTGAGTCTAATGCCCAGTGTGTGCATGGGTGTGGGGCATCAGTGAGGCTCGCCCAAGAGGTTCTTTTTATAATAATGCACTTTCCTGGGAACTAACTGGGATTCCCTGAGAATACATTAGTTCCCTCTGAACATGGCCCTGCCCCCAAGGACCTAATTATTCCTCCCAGTTTTCATTCTATGGGTTTTCCAGCTCAGCATTGTCATAGCAGGTACCAACTTGCAACATAGCAACCTCTGGGAGACATACTCAAGCCACACCCAAGCAACTGCAGCATCCAAAGGAATGCCTCTCACTTCCAGAAGACACTAATCCAGAAACACACTGTAGCACAGGGAATCCGAGCACACTTTGGAAAGCAAAAGAAGCAGATCACAAAAATAATCATACTGAGCTGGGCTTGATGGCAAATGCCTTTAATTCCAACACTCAGGAGGCAGAGGCAGGTGGATCTCTATTAGTTTGAGGTCAGCCTGGTCTACACAGTGAGTTCCAGGACAGTCAGGGCTACAGAGTGAGACCCTGTTTCAAAAACAAACAAATAAAAACAAAAATTACTTTATAATTTCACTTCCTTGAGATGGTTAGAGCAGTCAGATTCCTGGAGACAACACAGAGATGAATGGTGGTAAGGACTGCCCAACAATGTCAACGTATGCAACACCAGTAAGCTGTGCACTGAAGAATGGTCAACAGAATGCACTGTAGAAATGATCAAAACAAGCAAATAAAGGAAAAGAAAGGAAGAATAAAAAGGAAGGAAGAAAGAAAGGAAGATGAAGAATAACAAATGTTGTTTAGGCATTTGCCTCTACGGCAGTCCCAAGCTCAGTATGTGTAGGGGTCACTTGGGCACCCCAAGTGATGAGAGCCTCCAGAGGCCACTGTTCCCACCAGACAGCAGAGGTTTGCTTGGGCTGATGTAGCGCCTGCTCTTCAGCCTTTAGCATGAGCATCTAACAGAGGCAAATGGAAGGATAGACTAGAAGGGTAGCCGGTGAAGCATCTGAGAGGGAAATGTCAAAGTGTAGAACTGTACCAACCAGAGAGTCCCAGAGGGCAGCTCTAGGGAATGACGCTTACAGAAGACTCAGACCCTTGCTGAGACTCACTAGGAGCTTTTGGTGCGTTAAGGAGCCCACTGTGAGGGCAGAATGCCACTGAGCAAGGATCAAGAAACCCTAGAAGCAGCAGCGACCGGCCACTTCGTTCCTTCTCTGAGAGTCTCCCCCCCATGATGCTCTTTTCTGGTCTCTCTCAGGCTCAGGACCCAGCTTGGGGGTCCTCTCAGTCACACTCTCAACTGCTTGGTTCCCACCCTTTGTGTTTCTGTTTATACAGAGCCGGTTACACAGCCCCACGGTTCTGAGTGTTAATCTCAGGCATTGTGACTGCATTGCAATGTGACCGCAGGTTCTCAGGACACAAAATCGAGAGACTGAAGTTTCTAGTTCTAGAGTCACATCCCCCACTCTATTCTCTGCCTACATCTAATGGTCTCAGTTCTTGCTTTGCAAGATCAAGACATGAGCTCTGGGATCTCTGAGCCACTCTTCAGGTAGCATCTTCTCATCCCTCCTGGTTACTTTAGCAAACACATGGACATCTGATGGATGTTCAGGACCATGTTTTTCCCTCAGACAGAGGCAGTCCTCTGTGGTTGGTAATAACTAGCTCCCTGATGGGCTAATGGTTACTTATGGAGCCTGTCAAGCACACTGAGAGATTTCTAAGTGGTATTGTTACAAGTCTGCCTTGAAAGCACACCACTCCAGGTATGGCTACTGAACACCAGCTCAAGTCAGTGCATTCGAACTTGTCAGTTGCTGGCGGGAGCACTGATCCTCTGATGATTTTACACAAATCATCTCTTACAGAGAAGAGCCTCAGGAATGGCTCAGGATGAAAAAAGTCCCTTGACAAAGAAGAGATGTTTGGTCTGGCCTTGTGTTCACTGCACACTCAGGCTGTTGGTTAGTACAGCTCAGCCCCAGGTCGTTGTCACAGGCATCAAACTGCAGCCCAACACACAAAGGATGGTTGATGAATGGAGACTGACTACTGTGGATGATAAAGAATATAAGCAAATCTAGAGATGTCATGAACTCACTGCTCATTTGAGAAAATCGAGCAGATGGTGAGGGATCTGCCTTAGTTGTCCTGGTCAAGAAAGGTAGAAACAGTATTCTTCTCAAGAGCTCAGAAGAACTGAAAAATCCCAGAGGCAGGAAAAGATTTGGTTTGCTTGGAGGTCAAAAGGACACAATTGACCAGGTGTGGTGGCATCAGCCTGTGTATTGCTTACTTTCTTTTGCTGTGATAAAATCATGGCCAGAAGCAACTTCCATAAGACTATTTGGGTTTCCAGAAGGAGAAGGGCCCATTTTGGTTGGGAGGCATGGCAATATGTGGGAATGATGGTTGGAGCAGTAGGTTGAGAACACATATCTTCAATGGTAAGCAGGAAACACACACATACAGGGCCGGGGGGTGGGGGAAGGAGGGAGCGAGGGAGGGAGGGAGGGAGAGAGAGAGAGAGAGCATGAGCAAAATTGGGGATAGACCAAGTCTCTGAAATCTGCCTGTCTCTAGTGATATACTTTCTCTCAGCAAGGCCACACCTTCCAAATATTAACTTAGGACCAAATGTTCAATGACTGAAACTAAGGGGGCAAGTCTCATTTAAGCCACCACAGTCTATACTTCCAGCACTTGGAGGCTGAGGCAGGTCGATCATGAATTTGAAGCCAGTCTGGGCTATCTATAGAAAAAAAAAAGTGGAAAATGGCCAGAAGTCAGTTATCGAGGGAAGGGCTGAGCACGTGCACAAAGTTTAGGTTTGACTCTAAGCACAAAGGGAAGCTGTAGGGAAGGTTTTTATTATTTTTTAAATATGGTTTACTTCGTTTTATGTGTATGAATGTTTTGCCTTCATGAGCATGCATGCATGGTGCCTGTGGAGTCAGAAGAGGGTGATGGATCCTGTGGAATTACCGTTAGGATCGTTTCCTGCTACTATGTGGGTGAGAATCAAACCTAGTCCTTTGTAAGAGCAACATGTGCTCTCAATTGTTGAGCCATCTCTCCAGTCCCAGCTGTTACGAAGTTTTAATCCAAAGAGTGACATGTTCCTGTTTCTGCTTCTAAAAAAGCATCATGGCTACTCTCTGAACACACACACATGCGTACACACACACACACACACACACACACACACACACACACACACACACATGCTCGCACTCATGCCAGCAGGTGCTCTGAAAATCGTATGTACTGCTGAGAGGTTTGGCACTTTCCCACATTTCGTGGCTGTATGATGCTGATCTGGTTTGGACCCTATGGGGCGCCTGCAGGTGTTACCAATAAGCTTAATGTTACAAAAGTTTTAGTCATCCAAACTTTGGGTTTTGTATTGTTTTGTTTTAGGAGGTTTTAATAAAAAGAGAAACAATAGTGTCTGATATGGAGTGCATACTTTTTCTTTTATTGCCTGGCAAAGGGTTATTTTAACCATCTTCACCATCTTCATTTTCCAGCTAAGTGAAGGGGTACTTTAGACCTGGGTCAGCTCCCGGCAGTTCAATCACACAACAGGTAGCTGTTGGCGGTAACTGATCTCCACATGCTGCCCTCTCCTGCAGATTCTCCTGTGATTCAAGAAGAATAATTATGTCTTCCTACCACACAACCTTTACCTTTGTCTCTAAAAAGCCTGAGAGGGCTTTCTGGTGAGTTTACATGAGGTCAGCGCATCCTTCCTGTCCAATGAAAACAGTGGTCGTGGCCCTTTGGGCTCCAGGCTTCTTGTTTCTCTGGATCCCTCTCTGGCATGCGGGTGGTTCTGTCTCCTCCACCCTGTTCCAACACAGCTGAGAAGCCTTTCAGAAGCCCCCGCCCCCCAACTAGGCTGTCTGATCTTGAGCTTCCTAAAACTGAGCTAAACAGACCTCCTTTCTTCTAACATTTCAGCCTCAGGCATTTTGTGACAATGGAGTTACGCCATATTTTCTTTACTCATCCCTTGGTTGGCAGACACTGGAGTAGATTGTGCTGTTAGGAATATGGAATATAGTATCAGAGACCTTTCTTTTGCCTCCAGACCCTTAAATAGTCTTTAGGGATATAATCCTGCCATTGAACACCATAGGACTGCAAGCAGATTGTTCCTCAATTCATGAACTGGAGGTGGAAGGGGTTAATTTTGGGGGCAGAACCTCTCTCAGTTTTACAGGGCCTGAGACATTTTTAGTGCAGGCAGCAGGAAGATCTTCTCAGAATGACTCTCAACTGTTGCAGTCAGCAAGGCAGTACTGGGGATTCTGGGTTCAATGCCATGGCTGACTTCTTCCACCTCCCTTTCAATGGCTGTACAAATGGGGGTGTATGTGGGTAAAGGATAATTTTTATCTTAATTATTTTCAATTCTTGAGAAATTAATCAGTGTCTCCTGGTAATTGTTTACATTAGGCCATGAAGAACTGATCCTAGCCCAGGCAATCCCTCCAGCTGTTCAGAGATGTTGAAAGGGACCATCCAGAACATCTGTGAGGCTTCTGAAGGGTGAATCAAACATGGGCTGTGTGCTTATACCTCAATTTTAGTTTTTAGTCGTAACCTTTTTTTTTTTTTGGTCAGAAATAGGGGGTCTGGCCGGGCGTAGTGGAGCATGCCTTTAATCCCAGCACTCGGGAGGCAGAGGCAGGTGGATTTCTGAGTGTGAGGCCAACCTGGCCTACAAAGTGAGTTCCAGGATATCCAGGGCTATACAGAGAAACCCTGTCTCAACCCCCCCAAGCCTCCCCCCCAAAAAAAAAGAAAAGAAAAGAAATAGGGGGTCTGAAGGAGCACTATAAAGGCTGAACTCTTTTTGAAAATTTTTTTGAAAATTAATAATTTCATCATTTTCCCCCCTCTTTCCTCTTCCCTCTGTCTCAGGGTTTTACTGCTGTGAACAGACACCAAAACCAAGGCAACTCTTTTTTTTTTTTTTTTTTTTTTTGTTGGTTTTTCGAAACAGGGTTTCTCTGTGTAGCCCTGGCTGTCCTGGAACTCACTTTGTAGACCAGACTGGTCTTGAACTCAGAAATCTGCCTGCCTCTGCCTCCCAAGTGCTGGGATTAAAGGTGTGGGCCATCACCACCATGACCAAGGCAACTCTTATAAGGACAACATTTAATTGGGGCTGGCTTACAGGTTCAGAGGTTCAGCCCATTATCATCAAGGCAGGAGCATGGCAGGGTTCAGGCAGGCATAGCATAGTAAGAGCTAAGAGTTTTACATCTCCATCTGAAGGCTGCTAGGAGAAGACTGGCTTCCAAGCAGCTAGGATTAGGGTTTTAAAGGCCATACCCACAGGGACACACCTACTCCAACAAGGCCACACCTCCAAATAGTGCCACTTCCTGGGCCAGGCATATTCAAACCACCAACCCTCCCATATATCCCACCCCTTATGCTTTTTCAATTTTCATGGCTTCTGATTTCATTAATGGTTGTTGCACACACACACACACCACACATATTCCTAAACACATAAATACAACTCTCTCAGTCTGTATTAACCAGTGGTTCTCAGCTTTCCTAATGCTATGATCCTTTAATACAGTTCCTCATGTTATGGTAACCCCCACAACTACAAAATTATTTCATTGTTACTTCATAACTGCAATTTTGTAATATGAATATCGGATATGCAGGATATCTGATATGTGATCCCAAAGGGATTGAGAGCCGCTGGTATAAGTCCTTTTGAATATAGCTCTCTTCCTGGGTGAAAGGAAAACTTCCATTACTCGAAGAATTTGGCCATAGGGTGAAGGCCTGGGCTGACAGAGACTTTGTTCAGCTGTGTGTGTAACTTGTAAACAGCACTGCATTGTTTTCTGAGCCAAGGAAAACAAGTTCACCCTTGAAATTCCCTTCACTGATCCCTCTTGTAGACTAGTTTATACCAATAATGTCATGTTATATGCCAGAAAGGACTTTACAACACATTGCTCCCAGATCAGTCATGTTGAGAGTGGATTCAATCATTCTCTCTCTCTTGATTTATTCACTATATGTGAGTACGCTATAGCTGTTTTCAGACACACTAGAAAAGGGCACCAGATCTCATTGTGGATGCTTGTGAACCACCATGTGGTTGCTGGGATTTGAACTCAGGATCTTCAGAAGAGCAGTCAGTGCTCTTAGCCGCTGAGCCATCTAGCCAGCCCCATCCTCCCTTTCAATAAATCCCTGTCTCAGGCCTACAGTCAGCCAAATGGCGCAGCTTGGCTCAAGACGGGGGGCTGGAGACAAGAAATGACGGTACAGGTCGGGTATTTGGTGTGTCACTCATCAAGCAAAGGTAAGATCAGTAGAGATGTAAGATTACAAGGATGGGGAGCCCATGAGGATCCCATTAATGAGGGGCTCAGTCTTGCTGTGGTCATTGAGAAAACATAGAGGATGGGGAAGCAGGTGAGGTGGGGTACCAAACCCTGACCCTCAGCAGTTGATACTTAGCCTGGGAGGCATTGATTTGCCTGTGTTCTTATGGTACCACCCTAGATATCAATGACTGTATGAAGTAGAATGCTGTCATGTCTTAGGTCAACTCCAAAGGGTCCAAGGTGTTATAGGGCATTGTCAGCATCTGATACTCTGCATTGTGCTAGTGCCACAGACAAGGTGGTACGCAAAATCAATATTATTCTATCAAAGATATACCTGCATTGGTAGGAATTAAACAAATACTGTGATGTCAAAGAGGTACCCACACTCCCAAGTTCATTGCAGCACGTGCACTGTGCATGCCAAAATGCAGAGCAGGCCCACCCATCCATTGGTAGAGGATTGACAAGGAAAATATGGTATGTATCCATTATGGAGCAGGTGAGGTGGGGTACCAAACCCTGACCCTCAGCAGTTGAGACTTAACCTGGGAGGTATTGATTTGATTGATTGATTGAACAAAGACGCAGTTCTGCCATTTGTGGGATGGGGGTGGAGCTGGAGTCGATAGAGCCAATTGAAATAAACCTGGTATTGGAAGCTGGACCTCACCTTCACTCATCCATCCCAGCTAGCATGTAAAGTGTGCAACAGCTGTGGTGAGGAGAGACAAGGAAGAGGGAGATAGATGCTGATTGGATGATGGCAACCAAAATAAAATTAGCATGAGAAATTAGTTCTACTTCGACAGGACAGTGAGGTCACTGTGGTCTATAACTGTTTATGGTATATTATAGAACTAAAGAAGTCTGAAGGGTCCTGAGAGAGAAACGACAAATGCTCATTACTGTTCCTCAAAAATAGTTATGACTATGACGTAGGGACTAAAAGTAGAAACAGCATTACCAACCCTGTCCTTGTCTCTCAGAGGAGACAGGCTATGAGCAGACCCATACATGCCCGAGTGTGGGCAGGCCTGTAATCCCAGCTCTCAGGAGGGCTGAAGTACACAGCCTAAGCTACTGTGTGTGACTGTCTGGAAAAAGAAAAAGAAGAAAAAGAAAGACACAGAGAATAATTGTGAGGGATGCTATGTAGGGGATGCCCAAGGTAGGCAGGCATACAAGGAGGAGTGGGGAGCTTGACTTTCTGGGGATCAACATTCTTTTGAATTCTAAACACCGAGAGCCCTGGTTAGCATGATTTATGGAGTGAATGTTGAAAGTGAGCTTTTTAATTGGGCATCATGACAAGTTCCTGGAAGTTTTGGTGCTCATCCTAATCTTTCTAAGAGTCATAGTATGAACTAAGATACCAGGCAACAAGCTAATTCTGGAACTTTCTGGAAGTCCCAGCAGCTTAAATGAACAGCATGCCTAGACTGTTCTGGTTGTAAAGTCTGGACTGTTCCAAGGAACCAGTTTACACAGAAATGCATTTTAACCATCACTTCATGATTACTCACAAAAATACAAGTTTTATAGTTGGATAGGACTTCTTAATTGTAAACAACAATAATTGTTACTGGATAGTAGTATAAGAGGTAAACACACAAAATATTTGTTAATTGATTTACATGCAAACATGTGGTGCATATTTATATAGAAAAGTCATTCCAGAGAAAACATAACTGCTGGAGTGGAGCCTCATCTCATATGTATTTTGTGTCCCGGGTTGGCTAAGCCTTTGACAGTCTGTTTTCTGTTCCTGAAAGGACTGCAGACTCTCTCTGTTCGGAAAGCTGCAAAAGTGCAGAGATGTGGGTGTCAGTCATACCAGATCAGATGTCCCCCAGTCAGCCAATGAACAGGCTCTGGGCACCAAAAAAAAAAAAAAAAAAAAAAAAAAAATCTGTGTTCTTTGGTACTAATTGTCAATTTGGGAATGTGTACAAGACCCTAGGCTTCCTGTCCCTTCCATGTGGGCATTTATAGATATATCACATATAGCTATATTGAGATCCTATGTGGATACAGAAGCACACATAAATGCTTTTGTTAGTCACTTTCTGAGCATTACAGCAGTTTTCATGGCAATTTTGAGAGCTGAATGCCATTCAGTGACAGCATATGCCAAAGTATGTGTTCCAATCCAATTCTACGAATGGAAGGTAAATTTCAGATGTTAGGTTTCAAACCTGGGACAAAAGGCTGAGGTGTCTATTTAATACATCAAAGCAGACATGGCCACTAGGTTCTCCTTGCATCCCTCAGTCCCCACCTGTTAGAGGGTCCCCTACCCTAAGGGTCTCCAGCTCAGTGGTCTAGGCTGCTTTTCCTCTACAATCCCAGCATGGTGGCTCTCTGCTCTCTTGGTACTTTTGGGTCTCCTGGCTGCTGCACCTGGCTCCCTCTCCCTTCTCTCCCCACATGGTTCAGGGTCATGTCCACCCACGCGACTGACCCACATGTCCCTGCCTCTGGCTATGCTCTCCCTCCCACGTGTCTGCAATAAACGCTCTCCTTCACTAAACCTAGGACCAATCATGCTTCCTTTTCTTGTTCTCCCTCCCCTCTGCCCCACTCCCCCTGCCCCCTCCAGCCTTCAGGTTTGTGTAACTGTGATCAGAACTGGGAATTTTGAGAGTCATATAAGTCAAAGTACTAAATAATTGTTTGGTACAGACTTATAAATTGTAAATTTCTGGGTCGAGGGAATAAACACTTTTAAGGCTTTTAATTAATGTCATCTAATTACTTTTGTGGAAATGTAAAGTGTGAATAAAAATTTAAAAACATAGATCCTGGCGTGGAATTACATGTGTATAGTGCTGAAGTAGGAGGCATTAGAAAGCTCGACCGCAGCTTGGGCTGTGGCGTGAGAACTGGTCAACAAACTAACCAGCCAACCCTCAAATACTCAAGCTTCTGCACCATATTACTTTATTTGTTTTTTCAAAAAAAAAAAATCAATCAGGGAGTCAGTGAGATGGCTCAGCAGGTAAAGGAGCTTGCGGCTAAGCCTGGGGATCTGAGTTCAATTCCTGCATCCCACATGGTAGAGGGAGAGAAGTGACTCTTTGACAGTTGTCATCCTGACCCACACATCAGTAAATAAAAGATTTTAAAAAATGAATTGGCATGAACTCAGAGCTGTTACATGTTTTCATTTTCATCACTGAGAAGAGAGGGTGAGGAAGAAAGAAAGAAAGAAAGAAAGAAAGAAAGAAAGAAAGAAAGAAAGAAAGAAAGAAAGAAAGAAAGAAGGAAGGAAGGAAGGAAGGAAGGAAGGAAGGAAGAAAGAAAGAAAGAAAGAAAGAAAGAAAGAAAGAAAGAAAGAAAGAAAGAAAGAAAGAAAGAAAGAAAGGCAGGAAGGAGCAGTAAGTCCAAAAGCACTCGTCTGAACTACACAGACATTTTTAACACATTCAGTTTAAACTAAAAGACACTGCACTTTCCAACTGCTTGCTTTTGATGGTTTTCTTGCCAAGTCCACACTTCTTACTGGGCTCCAGTCATTGGCTTTGATCCCTGTTTGTGACTCATGAACCTTTGTGGTTTGTTGTCATCCAGGGCCCATCCTCCAATGTTTGCAATTTACCTTTGGTATTGGCAGGTTTTTTTCCCTTGATTTTCTTTCTTTCTTTCTTTCTTTCTTTCTTTCTTTCTTTCTTTCTTTCTTTCTTTCTTTCTTTCTTTCTTTCTCTCTCTCTCTCTCTCTTCCTCTCTTTCTTTCTTTCTTTCTTTCTTTCTTTCTTTCTTTCTTTCTTTCTTTCTTCCTTCCTTCCTTCCTTCCTTCCTTCCTTCCTTCCTTCCTTTCTTTCTTTCTTTCTTTCTTTCTTTCTTTCTTTCTTTCTTTCTTTCTTTCTTCCTTTTTTTAAAAGCCAGAATCTGAGTTGGTGGAATACTGGAGAGAACCCACAAAGCTTTTTCTTTGAAGACCTAGTATACTAACTAAGGCCTGGATGGAGACCTTAGAGAAGGATTTGTTGTTTTGTAAGCAAAATGTTAAGAATGTGTTTTCAAAACAGAATGTTTAAAAAGGGCGACAAGGCAGTCGTGGTTCCTCTTTCTTTGTGGCAGATCTGAAGTAGAAGAAAGAAGTCCTTGAACCTATACTCTCCCCATCTATTTACTGACTCTATCAGGCTGCCCCAGGGCCCCTGGGAGCCCAGGTCAAATGGCCAATCAATCCAAGTTAAACAAGTTATTTGCTTCAAGAAGAAACAAAGAGAAGCAACCTTTCTTTCTAACCACTCAGCTGAGCCAATGAAACTGCTCCCCCTCTTCCCTCCCCCTTCCTTTCCCTTGTTTGCTGTGGTGTTGACAGTCAGCTCAGTCCAGCAGGACAGGAACGGAGTGGTGACTTCCACAGAAAGAACAGGATAATGCTTGAAAGCAACAGACACTGGGTCAAAGGCCAAAGGACCAGACCAAGATCAAGGGATATAGATAACTAGGGTCAGTGCCTACCCTAACCCCTGGTCACCAGGAGGGTGGCAGGGACCAGGAAGCTGCACAGTACACTGTGGGTCACAGTCACCCAGTGAGGGTTGCTGGAATTGCTGGGGCAGAAGCTTACCCAACCCAGCAGAAAATCCTCCAGGGATTCTCTTCGGAGACCCTGGAAGTGCAGAAACTGGATATAGTTGACCAGTATAAGTTGAGGAAGCTGGAATCCCAGCGCTTGATGAAAACAGTGCCCTGTCACTGCTCTGGAAAACAGAGCTTTACTGTATCTTGCCTGGGCTAGTCTGTCTTTGGGATAGCTGGAGTCTCCTGAAGAGAAGGCACAGGCTGTGAAAGCAGGCTCTTCATTTGAAAGATCCTTGCTCAGCCATGTTTAATAGGAACCAGAGAAAGAAATGAAGATAAAGAAAGAGGCAGCTTTTGATGTGTACTTCTTGAGGTCCTAGCCTTAGCATGCAGAAGCAGGAACAGAGACTAAGCTGTTGTGTAGGTAGTCGGTATGGGAAGGTGATTGTAAGAAACAGCGGTTGGAAGCTGACAGGGTGGGCGGTGTTGCACAGAACTGCACAGTGGGCAACTAGGCTCAAAATTCCCTGTGAACTCCAAGGGATCCTGGAGAACAGTTCATCTCTCTCAGGAGGAAGGGAGGGGCAGTTCTTGCAAGCCATCATCTGGGGACTTTCCAGAGGTTGAAACTTCCTGGGTTTTTTCTTGGCTATGTGAACTCTAATGTCCAGAAAGAATCCCAAAGAGGGGAGAGGGGAAGTGGTTGGAGCCATTCTGGTTAGTGTGCATGGCAGAGGTGGGCGGCAATAAATAACTTGACATTCCATTCAGAGACACTCAGGATCCCTTCCACGGAAATCCTCAGTTTCACTGGTCAAAAGCACACTTCTCCTGTGGCGTCCTTGTCGCCAACCCCTCCATCTGCTTGTGTGGGTTTTCCTGTCAGCTCAGGAATACATCTCATGAGTTTTAGTACAAATCCAGGCTTCCAATGCAATGAAATATAAATTACGGCAGCCTCCAAAGGCAGCCAAACGTCTAGTTAAAATGACGGAGGACATGACCTCAGTGGGCAGCTGTGGGGCCGTGTAGACCCACGTGCCAAGTTCGTAGTTTCTGAGACTGTGGTCTTCTGACAGTTTTGACTCATGTTTTACATAATCATCTATTATCTTAATTTGTAGCATTTCTTTGAAACTCACCCGAGGGCATGTTCTTTCAGAAGCTCAATTACATGCAGTTGGTTGTCTGACAACCTCTTGGCAAACAGTTTTTGCGAGAGTAGGATTTGTGTTTTGACAGGCGGGAGGACACAGCCGCTTCTCAACAGGTGCCTCTGGGCGGGCACTCTAGGTGAGGGGGGAAACCATGCTGGAAATTTCCTGTAGGGATTCTGCGCGCCCCCCCACCCCCAATTTTTTATTTAGTTCATTTGATGTATATGGGAGTTTTGCCAGCATTCACATGTACCATGTTAGGGCAGTGCATCAAGAGACTGGAGAGGATGTCGGCTCACATGGCACTGGAGTGACAGATGGTTGTGAGCTGCCCTGTGGGTGCTGGAAATTGAACCCAGATCCTCTCCAAGCAGCCACTCAGGCATCTCTTCTGCCCCTTAAAGGTTTACTTTTATTTATACGTATATGTGTGACTGTATGAATGTATGTCATGGGTGTGTGTGTGGATAATCTGCAGAAACTAGAAAAGGCCATTGGATCTCCTGAAGCTGGCCCTACAGGCAATTGTGAGTCACTCAACACGGACCTATGTTGGGTCTTCTGGAAAAGCAGCAAGGACTCTAACCACTCTGCTACCTCTCCAGGCCTCCAAAAAAACCCAACAACAACAACAACAACAACAACAACAGCAACAGCAGCAGCAACAACAAAACCCTATGCTTTTATTTATAATGGACGCACAGTAATTTTTCTTGTGGATTTGGTGTGCACTGTTCCCCACAGGCCCATGGGTTTGAATCCTGGCTCTCCAGTTGGTGGTGATGTTTGGGAAGGTATAGAGTCACACAGTCACACAGTCGTCACGTAACCAGCAGCAGCACCAGCACCTGTGTGCAGAAGTTTCTCATCTTGCACAACTGAAACTCTGATTTATTAAACACCAGATCGCTGCTCCACCCTGTTCCCAGCCCTGCCAGCTTCTATTCCCCATTCTGTGCCTATGGACTTGACAACTCTAAGCCTCTCATGTGAGTGGCCTCCTGAAATGTCTGTTGTTTCGAAATTAGCTTATTTCACGCCCCACAATATCCTAAGCACTCACTTATGCCATCAAATGCCTCAGAATTTCCTTCTTTTGCAAAGCTGTCTAATACTCCAGAGGCCCTCTCTAGCTCAATGCAGCCCAGGGTCTTGCTGAACAGCAAACCTGTGCTCAAGATAACTAAACCCATCCCTCTCAGTTAAACCTGGGCAAGCTGCTGATTCAGACTTGGATAAGTCTTTGTAATCCAAATTTGTAGTGAGAGGGATGGAGAAACCCACTGTGGTTCTTTACTGTGCTTTGTTTTTAATTACAACCTGAGTGTCTCTGGTTTGTAAATGCAAAATGCAAACCTCTCCGGAATGGTGGCAGGGTGCCACAAGTGCCAAATTCCCCTGTTGAGATTTATCTGGGTATAAAATTATTAAAAATATATGCAATTGCCTCCGATTTATGCTGAATGAAGGGCATATGAGGCAGAAATGAAATTTGCATTTTGGCCCAAGTCTCATGCCCCATCATGTCTGTGCAAATTCCCCTAACCTGAAAGCAAAGCACCGGAGATTCCAAACATTCGGGGTATAGGTTATCTAACCCGCACCATTGTTTTTGACGATGGTGTAGCACACATTGCATGAATTTACTAACTTACCAATTTCCTCATGTTCAATTGAGTTGCCCAGCACACTAACTGAGAATCTTCGGCCAGCACCTGTAGTCTCCCCTCCCCAAGCACCAAGCACCAAGCCCAGCACACAAGCAAACCTGAAACACCACACTACCAAGCAGTCCCTCCCTACCAATGTTCCCTGAGTCTCTAGCTGGTGATTTTGTCTGCTCTGCCACACAGTAAAATCACCTGGAACCACCCACTGTTGTCTACATGGAATCATATCAGTTCACAGGCAGTTTGCTGCAGACAGCCTGTTCCCTTCTGTCAGAACAGCATCAGGAGGATCCTCTTGAGTGTTTGCACAAGGATGTTGTCAAGATTTCCATGCTCCCAAACAAATGTGGCTACGAGCGGGGTGTGCCCACAGCGCTCTCGCTGCTGAGAGGGATCGTTTGTCTAAATGAGGTTTTGGAAGAAGTCACGCAGAATTGTCGATAATGGGAACCTCAGAGAACATCTAACAACAGGCCAGAGCTTCAGGCATGTGCTTTCTGGTCCTTTTCTGTGGTGAGGAGAACGTCATCCCAGGCTGAGAGAACGTCACAGTTTCTGGGTTTTCTTAGCAGGTTAGGTTGTGTGTGGCTCCAACGTTCACACCCAAATTGCTGGATCAGACACTGTCCCAACTTTATTTAAAATATTTTAAGCTATTCACAAAGCTGCAAGAATCCTGTTAAGTCTCAAACCCTGGAACCTATGGCTGAGGTTCCTATTTAACATATCAAAGCAGACCTGGCCTCCAGGTTCTCCTGGCATTATCTAAGTCCCTACCTGTTACTGTCTATGGCTGGCATTCCCTGCCCTCTACTCCAAACTCTCCAGTGCTGGGCTGCCCTTCCCCCAGAGGCTCTTCCCTATACAATCCAGCCATTTTGGTGACCAGTCCACATTTTACCTCATGTCTTCTTGGCTGCTGCACCTGGTCCCCCTCTCTCCCCTCTCCTCCCCCTCACCTCTTTTTTTTTTTTTTTTTTCATATGACTCAGGACTCTGGACTCTCCTAGATGTCCCTGCCTCTGGCTATTCTCTCCCTTTTATCTACAAGAAGCCTTCTCCTCCACCGTCCCTAAAAGATCACTTATGCCCTTTCCCGTTCATTTCTTTCTTTTTTTTTCATTCAAATCCAAATACTCAAAGGATGAGAGAGTGTTCTGTGTGAAAGTTCAAGATTGTCTGAGTGGCCTTTGTGGGTGAGCTGGTTTGAGCTAGGCATATTTATTGAGTATCAACTCACTTTCTCCTAAAAGTTCTGGGTTACTTACTAGCTGCCTTCCTGGGGGGAAACAGGACAAAGTGTTCAGTAACTTTTTACAAATCACTCAGCTGGAAGCCATCGCATGAGACTCAAACTCATAATATCTGGTTCTAACCTTGGAGTTCCTGTAAACCATCCCCACTGTTCCTGATCCCTCAACAGAGTGCTGTGTATTTATTAGATTGATTGTTCAACAAAGGAAACCTCTTCGGAGTACTCTGGTTTAGATCTGGAACATTCTTCATAGGTTTGTGCTTTCAAATCTTGGTCCTTGGCTTGTGACACCATTTGAAGGCTGTGAGGCTTTTTAGGAGGTCTACTGGCTGGTTTTGTGTGTCAACTTGACACAAGCTGGAGTTATCACAGAGAAAGGAGCTTCCCTGAAGGAAATGCCTTCATGAGATCCAGCTGTAAGACATTTTCTCAATTAATGATCAAGGTAGAGGGCCCAGCCCATTGTGGGTGGTGCCATCTCTGGGCTGGTAGTCCTGGGTTTTATAAGAAAGCAAGCTGAGTAAGGGGAAGCAATCCAGTAAGCAGCACCCTTCCATGGCCTCTGTATCAGCTCCTGCCTTCAAGTTCCTTCCCTTTGTGAGTTCCTGTCCTGACTTCCTTTGGTGATTTAACAGTAATGTGGAAGTGTAGGCTAAATAAAGCCTTCCTTCCCAACTTGGTTCTTGGCCATAATGTTTTGTTCAGGAATATGAACCCTGACTAAGACAGGAGGTAAGGCTTGGCTGGCAAAATAGGGGAGATCCTAGGGAGACCCTCTGAGGATTGTAGTGACTCCTGGTTCCTGTCCTGTGGCTTGTATTTCTGAAGCTGCTATATACTCCTTTGCCAAGGGTTGAGTCTGTCCAGTGTGGTTCCTCAGTGTGATGCACAATAGCTGCTGAATCCTGAGCCAAAAAAAACCCTTCTTTCCTAGGGTTGTTTATGTCCCATACATAGTCAACACATCACAAAAGTAACCAAAGCAAAAAAAATGATGATATAGCTTTATTTTAATATCTCATTATCCCCAGTACTTATGTGAAGAAAATGTTCTCATAACTGCTTTTTAAAGTACTTGAGAAGGAATCTGGAAAGCAAAAGCATTGACCAATCTTGTCCTTGTTATAGAGGATTTGGGGAGAAAATGAATCAAATCATCTAATCTGATTATGAGTGAGAGATAATGAAAGTGTTTAGGTCTAACAGGTTGGAAGTAGCACAGTGGAGATCACTTTGGTGGCCTGGAACATATCAAGTGAGAGAAATGAGACACTATGTAAGGACTGTTCTCAATAGAACACAGGCAACATCATCTCTTTATGAGACATGGTTTTGGTATTACTCTGCTGTAAGGAAATGCCACTAAACAGAGAACTAGACACAGGAGTGGCTATATGAATGAGAAAAAAGCATTAATGACCTTCCCTTGTTGACCATGGTATCCAAGAACCTACTACTTTGTGTTTGTGTTTTAGACAGGATTTCTGTATGTAGCCCTCTGAACCCACTATGTAGAGCAGGCTGGCCTTGAATTCTCTTGCCTCTCAAGTGCTGGCATTAAAGGTTTACACTACCATGCTCAGGTTACCCCTGGCTTTTTCAGATAAGCAAATTTAGTGGAACGAGTCTCTACTTTGCACCCAGTATCTGACAGTGGACACATCAAACATCTAAGGCATTTTCTGTGTTTAAATCTGAACTGCATTCTCTACTTCACTGCAAAAAGAAAATTATTCCAGTCAGTTGGGGCTCTAGACAAAGTGACCATTTCATTCAATTACAAGAATATTGGTTGATTGTGTACAAGGAGGTAGGTCAGAGCTGTGGTACAAGAAGGTGTGGCACATGACGGTGTGGTAGATGAAGGTTTGGTAGATGAAGGTTTGGTAGATTCAGAAGTGATGATGGTTTAGGGAAAGGAGGCAACAGATCATGATGTCAACAGAGGAGAAGGGGATGAAGAAAGAACAGGAAAGGAAAGGAGGAGAAGGGGGAGGGAGAAGGGGGAAGGGGAGAAAGGAGGAGAATGGAAGGAGGGGGAGGGTAGAAAAGGGGAGGGAAGAGGAGATGAAGGGAAGATATGATATGGTATTGGAAGGTCCGAGACAGGAGAGTTGTGTAGATGGGTCTAACATCAGTGTAATTAATCCCCCCCTTTTTTAAATCCCCCAAAGCAAAACATAGCCCTGGGACAGAACTAATAATTATCATTCAAGACAAGTTTCTTGAACTAAGAATTTGAGAACTATATGTATTTGAAAGCCATCATATTCCTGAGATTATCAACTCAGAGTGACCAACAAAGAGACAGATTGATGAAGTTAAGAACGTAAGAAAGGAAAAGAAGTCCTATGAGCAAGAGGCAAAATCCAAGTAAACACATTTGATTATCATTTGTTTTGCCAGAAGAAAATAGAGTAGTGTATTTCAGAAGGCCCCTTACTAAGGACTATTCTAGAAGACAAGCTGGAGACATTTACACTGGCTAAGCACACAGTGGCAATTAGGGAGGGTGATTAGCTCCCAGAGTGCGGTAGCTTTATCCTAGGGATTCAGAGGCTGATGAAGAGGCAGGGCAAGGCAATGTGGACAGGGAACAACTATAAAATGGGGAAAATGGGAAGAGGCCATTGGGTTTAAACAGCTTTTTGAACTGTTTGATGCTTGATGCTTATTTGGAACACTTGATGCTACGGTGTGGTACCTCTTGCTGAGATCTTGTGAGTCACATGCATGATGTCATCTTTGCCTGTTTCTCCATGGGCTGCCAAGCCTACCAGCACTAACCTTTTACTTCCTGTTATCAAGATCCCTTGCTACCTACCTTCCTTCCTTCCTTCCTTCCTTCCTTCCTTCCTTCCTTCCTTCCTTCCTTCCTTCCTTCCTCCCTCCCTCCCTCCCTCCCTCCCTCTCTCCTTTCATTGCTCTCTTTTCTTCCTTCTCCATTTTCTAGTAGCCCATTCAGGGGACTTACTCTTCAATGACACCACTTCTTGAGTTCCCTGAGCTAAGATTCTGGGCTAAGAGCTTTTGATTTCCATTATAACCCTGCATTTTTAACTTCAGTGCATCTCTAAATCTGGAAGCATAATCACCCTCATCTGTTAAGGACTGTACTTTAGCAGTGTCGGAATGTCTGTCCTGGACTGTTACCACCACTGTAGAACTTGTCTGTTTCCAACTTGACAGCTAACAGGATTAACCCATCACCTCATTAAAATCTTTTACGGAGGAAAGTCCAGACACCGTACATGTGAATGTACCAGTTCCTGGGCTCCCTTGTGTCCATGAGGAAGCATTGATTATTTGTCATTCCGAAGGATTTGTCTTATTTTTCTCTACAACAGATCCCACTAGAGGACTATTGTTGTCAACATGTTGGTCGACTGTGTCCCTGTGGCAGCAGGGACCTTGTTCACTGTGCCGTCTCAGATGACTGGCACCATGGTATGTCAATAAGCATATGTGAGATGACAGGTGAGCTGCCTTCCAACAGTGGCCCTTCTGTAAGCACTGGAGTATGCTCTTAGGGAAGGCCCCACTAAGCGCTGGGCTTTATCTCAGTCTGGAAGGAGAGGGGGATGGGTAGGGGTTGAGTCAAATCGCAGGAAAGCTTTTCTCATTCACGCTTGGTAGCTATTGTTCAGCAAATGCTCTACATGTCTTCCCACTGACATTCAATTGAAAGGCTTTTCCCATCACATTGACAGCTGTTGTGTGATACTTTGCCTAAAGAGCTGACTACAACACATATTATTGTTGTCGTCGTTGTTGTTATATTTAAATCAGCAATGTAGCCCAGGCTGGCCTCAGCCCCACAATTCTTCTGCCTCAACCTCCACTTTAAGGGCTGGGATTATGGGCATGCACTACCATGTCTGGCCCTTAATATGGAGTCCCATTATTGATAAGTCAGCAAGAATAGACCCTACAGTGAAATATTAATTTTCACAAGGAGGAAATGAGCAGTCTCAACTACAGGGAATGAGAGAGAGTGTTCCCTAGGCCCTGCCATATCTTACTTAGTATCAATATAGTGCTCTGGCCCCATGGTAGACAGATTATAGGGTTAGTATGGTTCATCTGTGGCTTTTCAGCTGTGGTTAGTGGCTGCTTAGAGGCTACTCATGCTTTTCAGAAAGAGAGGGAGACACACACACACACACAGACACACAGAGAGAGAGAGAGATAGAGAGAGAGATAGAGACAGAGAGACACAGATGCAGAGAGAGACAGATACAGACAGAGTCAGAGAAATTCAGAGAGAGAGAGAGAGAGAGAGAGAGAGATTCTGTTTCGTGCCTAAGTAGGTGCCTAGGGTCTGGAAGACCTGCCAAATTATGGTGAACAATTAATATAAAAACAAAAATACTTATTTAGATGCTTCAAATTTCAAAAGCAAAACCATAGACTGTGATACCAGGTCTCCCTGCTGCTGGTGCTCTGGAAAGCCAGGTCCTCATCCCATGGCTGTCAAGGAACCTATCAAGGCAGACCTGACTTCCTGTGAATCTTTCCAACTTCAATGTGTGAAGAAAGGCAAATGCACACAGGATGTTTTTCTTAAAAAAAAAGATTAAGTAATTGAAAGTGTCATATGTCTGCTATTTTCACTTTAAGATTTTTTTCTAAAAACTATTTTATTTTTGTGTGTGTGTGTCTGTCTGTCGGTCTGTCCACATGAGTGAGTGCAGAAGCCTGAGGAATGAAAGCGTCATATGTCTGTTATTTTTACTTTGAGCTTTAAGATTTTTTTCTAAAAACAATTTATCTATCTATCTATCTATCTATCTATCTATCTATCTATCTATCTATCTATCTATCTATCTATTTATGTGTGTGTGTGTGTGTCTGTCTGTCCACATGAGTGAGTGCAGAAGCCTGAGGAGACCAGAAGAGAGCATTGGGTCCCTTGAAACTGAAGTTAAAGGTGACTATAACCTGTTCCATGTGGGTGCTGGGGACCCAAGGAGAGTCTTCCGCCATGAACAATACGCATACTTAATTACCAAGTCGTCTCTCCAGCTCCTAAAATGTTACTTTCTCTCTAGAGGAGTGTGCCACAGTTTTCTCATCTGTGATGGCTATCATTTGTTCTGCTGTGTGGACTATCAATAGTTCATTCATTTACCTTTTCAGTGTCTGCCTACCTACCGACAGGCGGTCTCCAATGATCTGTTATTGGAGTCAGAGCTGCAGTATGTGTCTGTGGGAAACATTCTGAGAAGTGGACTTTTGGACAAAGGGCACATGTGTTTGTGAGTCTGATCAATCCTCACTGCACTGCTCATGACAAAGGTCAAATCAATTTATACGTGGGAAAGTTTTGAGTGAGCCCCATAACCACATTTTAATGGCCCTTGAGGCCTTATTGGTGGCCACAGGAGGACTGTTCAGGGTTCTGAACACTTGGATCTTTTCTGGACTGATGTGACCATGGTAAGGAGCCAAGAAAAGAATACTTGAGAAGTTTGACTTGAGGTTGCTCTGAATTTTCTGGGGTTTGTGGCCACACCAGCAGGCTTGGACAGTAATTTACTGTCATGCCTATAATCTGAAATATGAATTGTGCTAAGGTTCAGGACGAGCCTTCTGGTCACAGATGGGACAGATTCCTAGCTGGTTTTAGTTTAGTGCGTGAGGAGGTAGGGAGCTGAATCATTACAGGGATGTACACAGCTTCGATGAGCCTAGTGCTAGAACTGGTCCAACCTCATCAGCACAGCAGTGTGCACATGACGTCACATGTGGGACATCACATCTGCGAGCTGGGGAAGCAGTTAGATAGCTCTTTAGAGTTAGGTGACTGGCTGCTTGAAGTGATGAGAGAGTTTCATTGAAAGAGCCCACCCAATTAGGCCCCGCAAGGTGATTGAAGATGAAGGATCAATTGTTTCTGATTCTGTGTTTCATTCAGTGTGGGCTCATCTGGGGGAATGAGAAGTGTGGTCCTGACACCTGTCTCTCATTTTGGCACATGGGTGGCCCATGACTGGGGCTTCCAAAGTGTGTCATTTAATCCTGTACCAAGCCAGGCAGTGCAAACAGAGGCCTCAGTCGTCATAGCAATAAGAGAAGTTTATGAGTGCTTTTATTGTATTTTGAATCACAAAGAAGTGGGGGGAAGTATAATCTTTTAAAGATGTGAATTCTCTAATGCTTTTGGCCTAGACCCATATAAACAGTGATATATGCGTGCATATATTATATTGGCATTTACATATTTGTTTGTTTTATATATATTTGATTGTTTCTATTTATATGTTTTTTTTTTAATTATATAAGCATTTTCTCCTAAACCTCGTTGCCCAGGAAACTTGTGGTTAAATTCCCTTAGAACCAATACCTGCCAGGTGTCAGGGAGAGCCGGGTTATATGTCAGCTGCTAAATTCCCAGCATCACATGGTGATCTGAGATGCAGACCAGAGCGGGTTCTAGCGCAGAAGGTTTCCACTTGGAAACATTGCCCTTTATCAAAACAATTGATCTTATATGTGTTAAGTAACATCTTAAGTATTACTACAGTACATTTTCACTGTAAAAGAAAATATTTTCTTTTTTGAAATTTCAAATTTTCAAATTTGAAAAACAAAGCCAAGAGTGGGTAAAGATAAACGCTAACTCAAAATCCTGATTTGGGAGTTAGATCCCCTGTTAAAGGTGGTGGGGCCATCTGTAAGTTCCTAGATCCCAGTATTGTAGAGTATCTATCTATCTATCTATCTATCTATCTATCTATCTATCTATCTATCTATCTATCTTAGGTTTTTTGTTTCTTGTTTTTTCCAAGACAGGGCTTCTTTGTTTAGCCCTGGCTGTCTTGTAACTCACCCTGTAGCCCAGGCTGGCCTTGAACTCAGAGATCCACCTGCTTCTGCCTCCTGAGTGCTGGGACTAAAGGCTTGCACTTGGAGCCTTTATAACTAGAGAGTGGGCATACATTTTCTCAGCCTCTTCATTAACTGGGGGTGGGGAGGAGGGGGAAGCTGTCTCATAGCTTAAGATCTTCAACAGCAAAGCCTTCATGCACCAGTCTTGACTTTGTGTCCGAGGAGCCATCCACCTGGTGATGCTTTCTTCAGACATGAGGCAAATGGAGGTGTCTTTGGTATGAGGTCAGAATATTTGGACATCTGTTTCAATGGGACAGAGATTTGGTCCAGTTTCAGGCTCTGCCTTTTGTTCTGATAAGTGTCAATTAGAAGCAGATCTGTGTTTGAGGTGGGAGTAAAATCTGTTGATTTTTTTCTTCTGTCTTTTTAGTGCCAATTCTCCCCCATTTTACTGGTATCTATTTTGTACAAAATAAGGGGTTCCATTATGATATTTCCATACAGCTCTATAACACACATTAATTACACAGCCTCCCCTATTACCCTGTCTTGTTCCCCTATCCATTGGTTCCTTTCTTTTTCCCAAGTAGTTTCCTTTCCCTCTCCGTCTTCCTCTCCCTCTTCCCCCTTTTAAATCTAGATTCTGCAATCTATCTTTTGAGTCTGGCTTACTTCTCTTAACTTGGCTCATACTTTTGTTCTGCCAAAGATATTTTCATTCTTCTATTTATTTAATTTGTGTGTGCATACACTTGTGTGAATGTGGGTGTGTGTGCAGGTGCCTGTAGGGGCCAAAAGAAGGAATCAGGTATCATGGAACTGGAGTTACAGCTGGTTGTGAGCTGCCTGACAAGGACCCTTAGCACCCCTCTACCCTCCCCCCCACCCCAGCTTCATTCTTCTTAAGACTGAGGAAAACTCCATTGTATAGATATTCTGATATCCTCATGATATTTCTTTTCTTTTCTCTTGTTTATTTAATATTTTAAAACATCTTATCTTATTTGTATGGGTGTTTTGATTATACATGTGCAAGTGGACAATATGTGTGTCTGACATCTATGGGGGCCAGAAGCGGCCATCAGATAGATGCCCTGGAACTGGAGTTACAGATGGCCGTGAGCTCCTGTGTGGGTGCTGGGAATGAAGCTGAGGGCCTCTAAGCACCAGCCAGTGCTCTTTTTTTTTAATTAGGTTATTTTCTTCATTTACATTTCAAATGCTATCCCAAAAGTCCCCTAGACACTCCCCCCCCCCCCCCCCCCCCGCTTCTTGGCCCTGGCAGTTTCCCGTACTGAGGTATACAAAGTTTGCAAGACCAAGGGGCCTCTCTTCCCAATGATGGCCGACTAGGCCATCTTTTGATACGTATGCAGCTAGAGACATGAGCTCTGGGGGTATTGGTTAGTTCATATTGTTGTTCCACCTATAGGGTTGCCAACCCCTTTAGCTCCTTGGGTACTTTCTCTAGCTCCTCCATTGGGGGCCCTGTGTTCCATCCAATAGCTGACTGTGAGCATCCATTTCTGTGTTTGCCAGGCCCCAGCATAGCCTCACAAGAGCTATATCTGGGTCCTTTCAGCAAAATCTTGCTAGTGTATGCAATGGTGTCAGCATTTGGAGGCTGATTATGGGATGGATCCCGGATATGGTAGTCTCTAGATGGTCCATCCTTTTGTCTCAGCTCCAAACTTTGTCTCTGTAACTCCTTCCATGGCTGTTTTGTTCCCAATTCTAGGAAGGGGCAAAGTGTCCACACTTTGGTCTTCGATCTTCTTGAGATTCATGTGTTTTGCAAATTATATTTTATATCTTGGGTATTCTAAGTTTCTGGGCTAATACCCACTTATCAGTGAGTACATATCATGTACGTTCTTTTGTGATTGTGTTACCTCACTCAGGATGATGCCCTACAGGTCCATCCATTTGCCTAGGAATTTCATAAATTCACTCTTTTTAATAGCTGAGTAGTACTCTATCCCGAGCTTTTGTCCCCGCCGGCAAGAACACACTCGGGACAACCGGAATCTTCTGCGGCAAAAGCTTTATTGCTTCTTCAAGAGGGAAGACCCTGACCCCAGAAAATGGAGTCTCTTATATAGCCCTCAGCCATGGCATTTCAGCACCTGATATGGCGTGTCAGCTCCTGATTTGTTGCTCGCCCATCACCCCACTACTATGCCCCGAGATGAGCAGTGACTAGGAGTGAGTTCACTCTCGCACCTGCATACAAGGCTTGTTTACTAGTTAGGCACAGCAGAGGCCAGCGCCATCTTATAATGGCGATTGCTCACGGCTCGTGATTGCTCACGGCACAGCTCTCCACAGTACTCCATTGTGTAAATGTACCATAATTTCTGTATCCATTCCTCTGTTGAGGGACATCTGGGTTCTTTCCAGCTTCTGGCTATTATAAATAAGGCTGCTATGAACATAGTGGAGCATGTGTCCTTCTTACCAGTTGGAACATCTTCTGGATATATGCCTAGGAGAGGTATTGCGGGATCCTCCGGTAGTACTATGTCCAATTTTCTGAGGAACCACCAGATTCCAGCCAGTGCGCTTAACCACTGAGTTATCTCTCCAACTCTTTTGTGCTATTTGTCAAGTTCTAACTGAAATTATTGTCTAGATAAGCATTATTTTTCAAAGCCTTCTCCTACCCATGAGTGTGGTATTAGCACACGCTCTTCTTGGTAGATTCACAAATCATGGAATTTCTCATAGAAGCACTGGGTCTTTTAGCACATATAATCTTAAACACCCTTAAAGAGAGAGCAAACCAAAGAAAGGAAGCTGACTGTGTGGCACTACAGTTCCCTTCATGAACAGACTGCTAGGGGAAAGGAAACTTCCATCTTGCTGGGTACCTACTAGGAACTAGGCATGCCTACTCGGCTCCCTGCATTTGGGCATGGGAGGGTGATTCAGAAATGAAGAGGAGAAAGAGAAGGAGCAGAAAGGAGGAAAACAGGACACTGGTTCCTAAAGTGTGAGTGCGCCTTTTTATTATGTCAACATATAGAGTGTAAGGTTGGCTGTTTTAACCATTCCTGCATGTAAAATTTATGCTACACAAAAATTCTACAAGCATCTGTCAGATGCAGTACTGACAACCACCAGTGCTAGCCCTCTCCCAAGGGTTAGTGCAGAGCCTCTGTGACCACTTCTGCCAGACCCTCATGTCCTCACCAGAGGATGGTAGAATCTTGTAGGGTTGCCTTTGTGTAACAGGCTTAGTTTATTAATATAGGCATCTGTAAACAGTGTTTCTGAGAAACACAGACTCCCTGTGCAAGGGAACTCAGAGCAGAATGAATGTCTGGCCTCTCTGCTTCGTTCTTCTTTCTCTTTAACTTCAGATCAGACTCCTACTCGACCATTGTAGACAGGCTCATCACTCAAGGATAAGCCTAGACTGACTCATTCCCAACCAGAAGCTGAAGGACAAAGTTAAGTGGCGGTGCTCTAAACGCTGGTGGTCTTGGGTTCCTGGAACAGAACATTAGGTCATTCTTTAGTCGAGAGTGGTTACCTATGGGGGTGGAGCTGTACTTTACCGCAGGAGTGCTAATGTCATAGCAACTGGGTTGATCTTGTCAAGTGGAGAGAGAACAGTTTCTTAGTGGACACCCTTGCTTAACCAACTCCAGGCAACAACAACCAAAACTGTTTCCATGTCCAGAGTTTGCCCTGCCTCACCCCATTCCATGCCATATGTAAACCTAAACCCCATACCAGCTCCTCAAATATAAATTTGGAATCACTGTTCTTTGTTACTGATTCCTGCCAATGGTTACAAGTCTCTCTGCTTTTCACTAGTATTTCTTTTTTAACTTGTGTGCCAGGGTGGCTAAGGCTAGCCAGTTGGGTTGGCCAGAGTGGAGAATTTTGTCCTAAATGATTGTTTAATATGACTTGGTACAATATCACTGGGGGGGCGAGGGGCATCTGTGATATACAAAGGGCCAGGTCATCATTATTTCTCTTTAAGGCTGGATAATGCTCCATTGTATGCTTAATATCATGATGTTCCCTCAACTGTCTGCAGACTGAGGGATTCCTGAGCTATTTCTACCTTTTGGTCACTGTAAAACAGGGCTGGTAGGGATAGAAATGTGCATCTGTTTGAGTCTTTTCTTTCTATTCCCGGGGGTAAGGCGCTGGGGAGAAATGTGGAGGCCTGTCAACTTGGCTTTTCATCTTCCCTTTCTGGGCTCTTCTACAAAGGCTGGCTCTGTATCCCATGGGCGTGGCAGAGCCCACATCAGGAAAGGCCCCTGGGCCTTTGCAGCAACCGGTTTTTAACTTTGTTTTTGAACTGGAGATGTGTATGGAGGAGAGGAGAATAGAGCCAAATCAAAGCACAGGCTCTTGCTCCTACTGTCCCCCTCCCCTGGCTTCCTCTGAAGGGTTCTACCCCTCCCCCAGTCCTCAGCCACCCCTTTCTCCACTCAGGCAGTGAAGACCCACCTGGCCTCCTGCATTTATAAGGTGTCTTTGCAATGTCACTGTTCCTTCAGGACTTTGGCAATGTCATTTACAATTCCCATAACAGCCAACCAAGATGCTCTCCAAACACCAGGCCTAGGAAAAGCCATTACCCTGGTGATCTTGAGGCGAAGCTTAATTCTGCTGGGCTGCCTGCTGGTGTGCTCTGCTGTGATGAACTCCCTGGGTTCTGGCAGTAAAAAACAAATTAAATTAAAGATCCCCACTCACCAAAGGCCTAATTCTCATTTTTACAAAGTTTCCATTAAACAAAATCATCTTCAGAAACTACGCACATGCGTTTCCCCCCTGGGAACTACATGGAAAGGCAACCCTAATAGGAGAATTATTAAATTTGCCCATTAATTTCATGTTACACCCTCTTCAGATTTATTAATAATATTAGGAAGAGTCAAAGATCTGTTCTCTTTGGATTCAGTAAAGCATTCATGGGTTTTAGGTTCCATTGGAGAGACATTAATCGCTGAAAATTACAGACGAGCAACATAGCAGATTAGAGAAGGCTGCTGTCCTGTTTTTAACTGCATGGAAACCTTCCAGGGAGAAGGAATCTCCTTTCATGAATTTCCTCTTCCATTCTTTACCGGTAGTGACTCCCACCTTATGTTCCACTTAGCAGTCCTTGGACGCAGTGGGCCATGTCTGGGAGAAGCAGGGTGGATCTCCTTCCTGCAGGGTGGAATGCAGAATGAATGGAGGTATGTGGATGAGTGGTCTTCTGTTGGATATTTATGGTTTCACATGACTATGGTGGATCAATCAGGGTCTTCTTGTCTTTGAAACAGATCCCAGCATCTCAGACAGCCTTCCTTAGAACATGTGTCCTGTCCTGTGCCTGAACATAAGCACCAGAGAACTGGACACAACAAGAGGCAAAAAGCCTTCTGAATCCCCACCAGAGAGGAAGATACTTCATAGGCATTACGTATTTATTTATTTATTTATTTATTTATTCTTAATGTTCACAAAGACTTTTAGATGTAAGTGCTTTTGCCCTATATTATAGACAAGAAATTTGCTCAGGGCTATGCAGCTTAAAAGTCACTGATATTATAAATACAAGTCATAACAATGGATATTTACTCATTTGCTTCGCATGTTAAGTTTTGAGAACTTGTCCTGTGCTGGGCTCAGGCTGGGCTTTGTGGTTAGACAACAATGAACGAGAGATGGATTTTTCTTAGTGGGAGAGAAAAACAAAGGAAACAATTATAAAGACCACACACAGCCTTTTGTGGTAGGACACACCTATAATCCAGACCTTTGGAAGATGGGGACAGGAGGATCAGGAGTTTAAGGTCAGCCTTGGCTATATAGTAAAGTAAGTTGGAGGCCAGCTTGGGTTCCATGAGACCCTGTCACAAGCAAACAGCAACCATAGTGAGTGGTACGAGGCGTGTACACTCTAGGCATTTAGTAAGGTCTGTGTCTCTCTGAGAGATCTTGAAGTATGTTATCTCATTGGTGTGTGAAGTCCTGCAGTGAACGATCCCCAACTCCGGCCTCTTTTCCCTGTTAAGGGAAGATTCCTGAATTGTACAGCCACTGAAATCACAAACCCAATTGATTTATCATCTCCACTATTAAGGGCAAGGGCAGACACACACCTTAAGGTGGTTCAGTTGGCAAAGTCTATGAGAATATCCCCAAGTCTGAACTGCTCACAGAACACTCCTCATTCGGAGCGTTTTGAATAAGGGATGCTTCATGTGTTTTGAGATGAGCATTGAGCGTCTTGTCCATCAGCACGCTAGTTGGGTCTGCCCATTGTTCGGCTCTTTGCACCTGCTGACTGGGGGCGGGGGCATGCCAACAGCATCATTTTCTCTCTAAAACCCACAGTCTGCAAGTTCTGGGTTCTCAGAGGCAACTGTAACCTTGAATCCCAGTGCTGGTAGCAACTAAGAAGAATCCCTAAGAGCCCTCCGTAAATTCTTAGATATAGTTCTGTCCAATATGGTTCTACGTGGGTGGTAAATGGGTCTAAGAGAGGAAGGAAAAAGCCATTTTGCAGACATTTATATTTACCAGAGGAAAAAAACCCATCTGGACCTTCCAGAGAGGGCCAGCATAAGGCCTCAGAGATTATTAGCACAGACAAACAGGGTTTCCCATCCCCATGTCCAATAAGTGAAGTGTTTGTGTGGAGAATAATTTCCCTGGTGGGCTCTAAGATCAGAATCTCTAGAACATGGGGATCCCAGTTGTATTGGAATCTGGGAGAAATGCCTCCTCAGTATCTTAAATAATTTAGCAGGAAGCTGTGGGGGTTTAGGTGGGTGGGATGGTTTCACAGAAGACCACAGCTTGATGCTCGTGGCAGATACACATTGAGTACCCCACTTCTGAAGCACTTAGGTCTCAGATTTCACAGATTTTCAGAATTTGAAACATTTGCATAGACTTTATTGGCTAAGCAGCGTACTCTGAAGACCTGAGATGCAAAAAAAAAAAAACAAAACAAAACAAAAAAAACCAACCAAAAAAAAAACCCCCCAAAAAAACGCTCAGAAAATGACTCCAGGACACATGGTGCTAAAGAGCCTGTGTCTTAGTCAGGGTTTCTATTCCTGCACAAACATCATGACCAAGAAGCAGTTGGGGAAGAAGGGGTTTATTCAGCTTACACTTCCATACTGCTGTTCATCACCAAAGGAAGTCAGGACTGGAACTCAAGAAGGTCAGAAAGCAGGAGCTGATGCAGAAGCCATGGAGGGATGTTCCTTACTGGCTGGCTTTCCTTGGCTTGCTCAGCCTGCTCTCTTATAGAACCCAAGACTACCAGCCCAGAGATGGTCCCACCCACAAAGGGCCTTTCTACCTTGCTCACTAATTGAGAAAATGCCTTACAGTTGGATCTCATGGAGGCATTTCCTCAACTGAAGCTCCTTTCTCTGTGATAACTCCAGCTGTGTCAAGTTGACACAAAACTAGCCAGTACAGCCTGTCTGGAGAGCATCATGGTTGGTTGTTATGGGAATTGTCAACATTACCAAAGTCCTGAAGGAGCAGTGACATTGCAAAGTTACCTTATATATAAATGCAGGAGGCCAGGTGGGTCTTTACTGACTGGGTAGAGGAAGGGATGCTGAGGACTGGGGGAAGGGTAGAATGCTACAAAGGAAGCAAAGGGAAGGGGGAGAGAGAGAGATCGAGCCTGTGCTTTGATTTGGTTATTTTCCCCTTAGTATACCTGGCCCTGCAGCCCCACAGTTCTCTTTCATCTTCTCCCTCTGTGTACATAGCTGAGCCCTGGCTTAAGGACACAAGTGCATGCACAACACTGCATCTTGCTCTGGTCCTCTTGCGATTGCCTCCTTTCCTCTTCTGAGTCAACTTAATCATACTCAATTTCTCAGGTCAGGTTCCACGTTGAGCAAAGACCCTGCTGCAGACGGGTGGAGTGTGAATCTCCAAGAACTGATACTGAGGAAGCATGATGGGAAACGATGGAGCCAGGCTTGGGAAGGGAGGCGGTGCCACGGTTTGGAAGTAACTGGGGCATTGGAAAGTAGATTGTTACCATGAAAGAATTGATAAGGTTAAGGGCTGGGAGATAGTGGTGTGGGAAGTGTTTGCTGGGCAAGAGTGAGGACAAGAGCTGGATCCTCAGAACCCACTGAGTGCTGGATGGGCATTGTGATGGTTTGTATATGCTCTGCTCAGGGAGTAACACTATTAGAAGGTGTGGCCCTGTTGGAGTAGGTGTGGCACTGTGGGTGTGGGCTATAAGACCCTCATCCTAGCTGCCTGGAAGCCAGTATTCTGTTAGCAACCTTCAGATGAAGATGTAGAACTCTCAGCTCCTCCTGCACCATGCCTGCCTGGATGCTGCCATGCTCCCGCCTTGATGATAATGGACTGGACCTCTAAACCTATAAGCCAACCCTAATTAAATGTTGTACTTATAAGAGATCCCTCAGTCATGGTGCTTGTTCATGGCAGTAAAACCCTAACTAACACAGGCATGGTGGCCACCTGTCATTCCAGTCCTAGAAAAGTGGAGACAGAGGATCCCTGGAGCAAGCTGGCCTCAGAGCGAGCTGGCTAACCCAACTAGCTATATCAGTGAGCTCTGGGTTCAATTGACAGATCCTGCCTTAGTGAATAAATTGGAGAGACATCCAAGTTCTTCTGATATCACTGTTAGGTCTCTACACACACCTGCACATACATGGATGCACACCTGCACATTTGTGCTCATACATGTAACAGTTATACACGTACATGAACATGCATATACACATGACCAAGGTTAGAGGCTGAGGAAATGGCTTGGCAGGTTAGAGGGACCTGTTTAAATCCCCAGCACCCATGTAAACCCATGTGTAGTAATGCCTACTTGTAATTCCAGTGCTGTGGAGACAGAGACAGCTGGATCTCTACTCCCTGACCAGTCAGGCTAGCTGAGTCAGTGAACATCAAGACCATTGATAGATCCTATTTTAAAGAACAAGATGGTTGGGCAGAAGTGGCACACACCTTTAGTCCCAGCACTTCAGAGAAAGAAGTAGGCATCTCTCTGAGTTCCAGGCCAGCCTGGTATATAGAGCAAGTTTCACTCTGTTACACAGAGAAAGCCTGTCTCGGAAAAACAAAACAAAACAAACAAACAAAATCTAAAATAAACAAACAAATAAATAAACACCTCCCCAAGCAAACTCAAAAATGAAACCAAACCAAACCAAACCAAACCAACAACATGGTGGAGAAAGACTGAGAACATCCACCTTTAACCTCTAGCCTCTATGTGCATCTGCACACATGCTCACACACATACATGCATGTGCACTTGCACACACACACACACACACACACACACACACACACACACTCAAACAGGTACACAAGCACACACACTATCTTCTTTCAAATTAAGGGTAGCCCTTCGGGATGCATACCCAATGCCAAGAACTTTGCTTAGAAGTTTTAGTTAATCCTCCTCTGATCTAGATCAGGCAGATACCCCTCCCCCCTTTTTTTTCAGACAAAGAGACGGAAGCACAGGCAGGGAGCATCAGATCCTCACATGGGTCCACTGGCAGCACAGAGGGGAGCTAAACTGGATCCTGTATCTGGGTATTAATCTGCTATCTTTAGCATCCTTGGTGGGGCTTGTGTATCTAGAGTATGCCTGCTTTGCAAAGGTTCAGGATGGCTTACCTCAGTGACCTGGTGCTTCCCTGGAGAGTCTTAGTGCCTGACTCTGTAAGATGCTGACCCCAGCTCCCAGATTTCAGTTACTTCAAACCGGTGCCTGCGTTTGTGGTTCTCTACTTTGCCACATTTGGCACATGAATTTCAATTTCTACCATCTCAGTTCTGCCCTCACTGACTGACTGAAACAGGATTGTATTTCAAGTGTTTATGTAATTGAGCACTCTCTTCTGTCTATAGCTCCAGGTTATCCACGTAAAAGAAAAGATAAATCTTGAAGTCTTATCTCTTTGAGATAGTAACCATAATTGGGCTTATCTT
Source organism: Mus caroli (assembly GCF_978045245.1). Taxonomy (NCBI): domain Eukaryota; kingdom Metazoa; phylum Chordata; class Mammalia; order Rodentia; family Muridae; genus Mus; species Mus caroli. The sequence goes on from NW_028227268.1 coordinate 59,228,690, forward strand.
GCATGCTTCTAGAGTGGCTTCAAAGCTAAGTTGAATTACAAAGGACTTCAACTGTCACTCTGGAAGATTTTTTTCCTTATTCTTCTTTTTTTCATCTGTCTGGAAAGGATTTGATCCTACAGAGGCTATGTACCTGACAGATACCAATTGCCGCTTGGGGTGAGTGGGCCGGGACTCGGGAACCCTTTGAGCCTTTCAAGGTTTCCTTTGTAATTGAGGCACTTTGATCGTGTTTGACCTGCACTTCTTTCTCCTAGGATCTCTGGTGAACAGTCCCAACCTTACATATGTGGGTGGTAATGGAAGAAGGAGGAAAGTTGAGTGGGTTGCGCATCAACAAGTGCTCAGCTGTCTGGTTTTGCGCTGTAACTGTTTGTTACTGATGCGGGGGGAGGTGAGCTTGTATAGGAACATAACTTAGCCACAAGAGGCACCTAGATTGCCAATTGAGCGGATTAAGACATTACCATTACAGGGAGATTAGTTTCCTGAGACTATCATCACACAGGGCAGTAACTGAGAAGGAAACACTTGCCCTGAATGTAGGAGGCACCCCCATTAGGCTGGATCTAGATCAATAAAAAGAGGAGGGATTCCAGGTACTGGGTGCAAGCACCATTGCTCCAGAGTCAGTGTATTTTTGCTATTGCTGTGGTCTGGGACATCAGTCTCTAGCTTCTTCAGACTTTCACTCCTCAGGATGCTTCTGGACCTGTTGCCTCTAACTGAAGATGCAACATAGGTCTTTGTTTTGAATCTTTTTCAGCTGCTTAAACTGACCAATCAACCGCCAGGCTCTCGTGATGCTCCAGTGTGGGAGTATCCAGCCTCTACCACAAAGAGTGACCCAATAAATCTCCCTTTATAGTTTTCTTAGTATGAAAAGCATAAGTTTTGTCCCTCTGGAGAATCCTGTGGAATCGAGTCTGCATGCACATAGTATATAGTAAACACCTTGTAAACAGTAATAATGCCGACAATAATATCAACAACAAATAGTAATTATGTTCATGAAACAACTTTCTTGCCTTTGTCCTTGTCACAAAGCCAGCTCTGAGGTCAGTCTCTCCCTTGAGTCGGGGTGGCTACAGAAGAGTTGAGACAGCTAAAGGAAGGGAAGGTAGGCTTCATAGCTAAGAAAGATTTGGTTTGCACAGACTTATTTATTGAATCTCTAAAGTGCCTTCTGAATCCTCATCTCTTCCCCAAAAGTAAAAATAATACCAAGTGGTCGCCAGTTGAGCGGGTATGAGGAAGTCTCTCAGCTGGTACGCATGTCTGATGTCTGATGGCATTGTTGGCTCAGTGCCCTGACTCAGAGGCAAGCGCCATGCAGACCACGCTTGTCACCTATCAGGTTATCTAAATATTTACGGAAGAGTAGCTTCCGATGCTGCCACTGGGGACACACAGCTGTTCATGCTGTGGAATGTCCGTTCTACAAATTAACGTACTCTGAGACAGAAAGGAAAGTGCGTTTTCTGAGGTACCCTACACTCCGCTCCCTCTGGCTTTGCCCAGATGAGCTTTGCCTTTGTCTTTTGTTTGAAAGACCAAGTGAAAATGGATCCCCAAGCAGCTCATCCCGTGTGCATGAAGCCACACTCTAGGCTGCTCGGATGAAAGTGGGAGTTCTAGTCTACAGCTGAATGTTTTGGGTCTTAGAATTCTATCTTCACACCTTTCCCCATACTATATAATTGTCTTGTGCTATAATGTTGGGGGTCATGGTCTTTAGAGCCCTTGGGAGATCAGTCCCAGAGACTTCCAACACTCAGAATTTCAGGAATCTGCTGTTAACGGGAGGCGGGCACATCCTTTTCATTTCCTTTCTTTTCCCCTAGGATAAAACGAGGACCGGAAAAAAAATCACGCACTAATAGCTCAGAGCAAGGAATTAGGCTTCAGTTTAGAAAGATGATTTTGACTTTTGTCATTTTAATTTTTTCTTTCTTTTTTTTGTGATGGTGAGAATCAAAGCCAGAGCCTCGAGGATGCTATGACAGTGTCGCACCACTGAGCTGTGGTCCCACCTCACAGTTTTTACTGACTGAGGATCTTACTGTGTAACCAGACTGGCCTCTAGCTTGCCATCCACTTGTCTGAGCCTCCTGAGAGCTGGGATTGCAGGTGAACCATGTTGCCCGGCTGATACGTTTTAATTGTAGAAATATAACAATATTGTACGAGTACATAGAAGAAGTGCTACCTTTTTATCCATTTTATGCTTAGATGCAGGACTGTGAGGCAAATACATTCCATTGTGCACTCATCCCCAGGGCCCATCTTAGAGCCTCCATCTTCCCAAATGACAGATCTCCATCCACAGCTCCTGTCTTCTGTTCCCTTCTCTCCAGATCCCAGAGCCCTGCTCCTCCTTTTGGATTCTGTAGATTAAGTATTCTAAGCATTGGACATAGGTGGGCTCATCTGGTATTTGCTCTTTTGTTAGTTATTTACTTTACCTAGTGACTGTTGTCAGGGCCTATCCTCATAGCATGTGTCGGAAGTGCTGCCTGTAAAGGAAGAACGACACTTACTGTGTGGATATACCACACTTCGTGTTTTCATTTATCTCTCCACTGACACGCGTGTTGTTTGTATTTTGGCTGCTTTATATGATAGCACTGTGGATCGTGCACAAAATTCCTCCTCCCTGAGTTGTGAGTTCAGCTATTTGAAACTGAGACAGAATGTTGGCTATCAGTAGCTGCCCCATGTCTTCACATAAGTGAAATTCTCATCTCGTGACAAAATATCTGGAAAAAAGCCCAGCTTAAGGAAGGAAAGGTTTATGTTATGTCTTTGGGTACAGACCATCACGATGGAGAAGGCAAACACCAGATATGTGAGGTGGTCACATGATATCCACAGTCAGGAAGCAGTGAGACGTGTGTGCTATGCTCAGCTCAATTTCTCTTTTTTATTTAGTCCGGGACCTCAGACAACAAGATATTACCATCTACATGCAGGGTGTCTCTCTTCCTTCCCCAATTAAATTATTCTTGGAGCAACCCCATAGACACTCCCAAAGCATATTTCCATAGTGATTATATATGCAGTCAAACTGACAATGCAGACCAAGCATCATGGGTACTGTAAGGATGATTCTCCAACCTCCTCTTTGCAAGGGAAGGTTAGGTTTTACCAAAAACCAGGGCAGTCTATCAAACACAGCTGTAGATGACTTCAAAAAATATATTACGTTAGACTTGAGGCAGACCCGTCGTAAGAGCTAATAGCTTTGCATGTGTACGAAGTTCTAACCTAAGGATAAATCATTTGGGGCTGGAGAGATGGCTGGGTGGTTCAGATCATTTATTGCTTTTGCAGAGGTCCAGGGCTCCGTTCCCACCATCCACCCTCTGTGCTGAAAACTCACAATCACTGGGACTCCAGCCCTAAAGGATCCAACTCCATATTATGGGCTTTGAAGGTTTGCAAACATGTTGTGCACATAAGCTTACACAGGCACACACACATGCCTATACAACAATAAACAGATCTTTAAAAATGATAACTCTTCTGACTGTAATTGCCATTTTTATAACATCAACTCCTAAGAGGATTTGCAAGTCTAAATGTGGGAGCTAAGGTCGTTTGAAATGACACGTGCAATCAAAACTGGGAAGAGGCCGGTTTGGCGCTTGCATTCCAAGGGCCTCGTGTGAAATTCCAGAATCTTCAATGACAGCATTCTAGTTCAAGATAAGATGGGAGGAAAAAATCATGAGGCAGAGCTGGCTAGTGAGCTTCAGTGTGAGTGACTATGGAGACCTGCAGAGAAGGAGAAAAAGGAGCTGGCTGTCGTGCAGAGAGGCTGGCATGGGTTGGGAAGTTAGGAACTCCCCCACCTCTCCCACCCCCGTCTCTGTCTTTCTGTCTCCTTGTCTTTCTGTCTGTCTGTCTGTCTGTCTGTCTGTCTGTCTGTCTTTTGGTCTGTGGGTCTCTACCCCCCCCCCGCCCCCCATAGAAAGCAATCTGTATTATTAGGAAAAGAAACATCCCTTTGATTGGCATTCTGTCTATTCTATCGCCACTAGGGAAGGGAAACTCCTGACCCTGCCACCCTGCCTCAGGCTCCTCCTTCTGTTCTGCTCATTGGAGATTTTGTCACAACTGGACACCTGACCTGTCTTCTTTTATCTTAAATGTTCAGGTTTCCTGCGGGGCATCTTGCTACCTGGGATGCTGTATCGTTGCCATGGTGAGAAGGTCTCCTTTTGTCACAGTGGACGTCAACAGGGCCCTGGGAGCTTCCTATTATCCCTTTTCTTTTCTGCCTGCTTCCGGCGACCATGCCGACACATGTGCATCCATTCATCTTTGTGCCTTGCAGTTCCAGATACCAAATGCCGTGTCACAGAGAGGAGAACTCAGCGGGTTCTCACACTGTCACCTCAGCAGCCTGGGAACAAGACTAAGGAGCACTGTCAGACACTGAAGCTCCTGGCTCCAGCTTGCTCGGCCTCTCCCCGCCCCCTTTTGATGATGATAGGGAACCCATTTCTGTTGCTTGCCCCCCATAGTCTGAAGTGGAAGCTGGAGTTCTGCAGTGAGGCTGTGACTGTGTTAAATGGGCCACAAATCTCACTGCCCCACACCACAAGGTTGGTAAAGTAGGTCGTGACAAGAAGCTGAGGTGTGAGGGGCCCCCATCCTAGGAGGAAGCAGAGTTCACTGTGAGAGTTTACTGAGGAGAATCTAAACATAGGCACACTTTTACAAGTGTAGGCGGAGTTAGGAATGCCTAAAAATAACACTAATCACATAGACACCAGAAAGAAAGGGGGACTCAAAGGAGAAAGGGTGTCACTTGGGTGCATAAAGACCAGCTCCGTCTCTGTCTTATATTTTCACACCCTCAATTTTTTTCCTTTCTCCTAATTTCCTTATAACTGACATATCATATGCCTACAGAGTCTTTAATGCCTCTGGTCATCACCAGAAAGACATCTGCACATCATGGTAGTGACGTTTCCTCTGTTATAATCTCCCCACAGCTTCCCATTCTCTCTCGCCCACTGGACGCATTTCACACACAGGTGTTGGCAGTCACAGGCTTCAGAACCTCAGTGAGCACTGAATTACAGAACGCTGGCTGGCTGCATTTCTAGAACACACATTCAGCTGTAGCTCTGCTTACAGGTTTTGGTCAGTTGGTAGATATGCAGCCTTGCTTTATTTCATGTTTCTGACTAAAGCACCTTTTAATTTACTTATTGTTGAGTCACTAGCACCGAACTTCTGGCCAACAGCCATAAGCACAGCTTGGATCCACCTCTGTAGGGCACGACACAGCTTTCTTATAAGTAGGAACGTGAGACTTTGACACCATGCCTGGGCTATTAAAAGCAGTGAAGCCATTATCAAACGGTATAAACGTGAGGGCTGGAGAGATGGCTCAGTGGGTAAGGGAGCTGATGATGATGCTCTTGCAGAGGACCCTTAGTTGAGTCCCAATACCCATGTTGGGTAGTTCACAACGACCTGTTGTCTAGGAGGTCTAATGCCCTCTTCAGGACTCTGTAGGCAACTGCACTCACACATTCACATATACACATATATTGAGAATATCATTTGTGGCATTACTAATAAGGTTTTTTTTTTTTTTTGAGTTGGTGATTTGCAGATATGGAACCCACGGATGGACAATAAATATTTACTGTATGTGTCTCATGGCGCTGAGACACTTGAGTGTCTTCTTTCACTGGGCACATTACCAGGCAACCATGTTGTAGCAAGACATACACAATTCCATTCCTTTCGTATTGCAAAGAACACTCCGCTATATGAAGGTAGTACATTTTATGTGTACATTAATAAGTTGATGGACATTTAGGCTGCTTCCATTTTTTTGGCTATAAACATGTACAAGAAAACACTGAGTGGTGAAGAGTGTTTTCTTTTCTTGGGGGAGACCTGAGTCTGGTGCCCAATACCCCTGTCAGGTGGTTCCCCACGATCTGTAACTCCAACTTCAGGGGATCAAATGTGCTCTTCTGATCATGTGGGCAACTGTGCCTTCATGGGATATACTCAGACAGACATGCAGACATACATGTACACAAAAGTAAATCATTTAAAAAAAATGAATGCATTGAAAACCTTTTTCATTGTGTATGTAACCAAAGGTGACATTTTTGGATCACATGGTAAATTTGTGTTTGTGGCATTTATGCATCATAGAGTAACTGGGTTTTAGCCCTAGAGAAGCTGTTTGCAAGGCATTACTCTGGGCATTGCCAGTAGAAAGGTTTCTGAGAGCCTGGCTAGCACTTATCATGTACCTTTGATAACAGTTGTCCTCCTGAGGACAAAGCAGTCACTTACTGCCTTTCTCTAACAACTTGTGATGATATGTGGTGTGTGTGTGTGTGTGTGTGTGTGTGTGTGTATTTATGTGTTTGTATCAGCATACACCAGTGTATATTGAGGCCTGAGGTCAACATGGTAGCTTTCCTTGATTGCTCTGCCCTGTTTTTCCGGACAGGGTTTCTCTTTGAATCCGCAGCCCATCAGTTCGGCTAGGTTGTGGCTCACTGAGCTCAGGGACCTTTCTGTCTCTGCCACCTCGGTGCTGAGGTAAAAGGCTGGACTGCTTTGCCGGGCTCTTTTTATGAGTGTTGGGGATCTGAGTTCAGCCCCTTTATTCATTGAGTCATCTTCCCAGATTGGAATTCTGGTTGTTTCTTGTACCATGTACCCCTAAGCACCCTGAAAAATTGATTATGTGTACAGTATGGTGTGTTTAATAAGGCCTCTGCTATGATGTGTGAAAATGTAAACTTGTAAACAAAAATATCTGTGTGTGTACTTCACCGCCATTAGTATGTAAGGGTTCCTCACAAATCCTCATAAGCATGTGTCCTGCTCCTTCTTTCCTTCTCCCCCTCCTCTTCTTCTTTTGGTTGTTATTCTTCCTCCTCTTCTTCCTCTTCTTGTTCTTCTCTACCACCAACACCTCTTCCTCCTCCTCTTCTTCCTCTTTTTGTTCTTCTCTACCACCAATACCTCTTCCTTCTCTTCCTCTTCCTCCTCCTCCTCTTCTTCCTCTTTTTGTTCTTCTCTACCACCAATACCTCTTCCTCTTCCTCCTCCTCCTCTTCTTCCTAATGATAGTTCTTCTGGTTGTGGTGGGTGCTGTGGAATCTCAAAGTTGTTTTGATTTGCATTTCTGTAATGGCTGAAGATGCTGAATATGAATGCTATGTGTGTATTGGTCATCTGTGTTTTATTTTTAAAGAACTGCCTGTTAACTCCATCCATCCATTTGAGGATGGGGTGTGTGTCCTCTTGCTTAATTTTGAAGTCCTTTGTGGATTCTGCATCTCAGTCCCTGTCAATTGGGGACACCCCTTCTGCAGATCTTTTCCATCTGAGCTTCTTGCGTCCTTTACAGAGTCCCTGCCTATGCCTGTCTCTTGAATTATGTCTCCAATTTTTTTGGGTTTTTTTTGTGTGTGCTTAAGAGTCTTTTATTGAGGTTTTGACCCATTTTGAGTTGATATATGAGTTTTAAAAAACCTTAGTTTACTCTAAAAAACCCTTATACTTTATTATTTTGTTGATCAACTGTACATATTTCAAATTTATTTTCATCTGCAACTTCTTTATTTAGCAAACATATATAACTGACTGTCTATCTGTCCGTCTATCTATCTATCTATCTATCTATCTATCTATCTATCTATCTATCTACTATTTTTCACAGGACTACCCAGTTTTTCAAAGACTATCATACTTCTTATGATGTATCTCTTTTCCCTGTAGACTTTATTGCACATTCTAGTTTGTTTCATTTTGTTTCTGTTCTGTCTGTCTGTTACAGTGTCTGTAAGTCCACTCCTGTCCTCCCACCACGCGGCTGAGATGTCAGATTCTGTAATGGGAACATATTTAGTATCTGGAAACACTAGCGTCTCTTTTCAACACTTTTCCCAGCCTGTTCTTACCCTCAGGGGCTTTCGCAGGAGGCCAACCTGGATAGTTGGATCACTCTCTGTTCTATTTTCGGGTTGGAATCTAACTTTTCTTTTTGATTGTACCTAAGCTTGGAGGCTTCACCTGGTCATCTAAGTGTGACTTAGATGGGTCATGCACCTTGTCATCTAAGTATGACTTAGATGGGTCATGGACTGCTTGACTGCACACTGCTCAGCTTTTGATCTGTTGCATCAGGGTCTGGATTTGCAGGGGAGAGGCTGGCGAGCTCATCAGAGGTTCCAAGTAACCATGTAATATCGTTATTGCCACCACTCTGAGCACTGTTGTCACCACTACTACTGCCATCGCTCCCCCCCAGTCCCCACCCTCATTCCTCCATCTTATCCCCTGACCCCCATCACTGCTTCTATTAAAGGCAGAGTAAGCCAGGCACTGTACTAAGTATTTTAGTGTAATATCCATTTAAGATTTGTACAATGCTAGAGATTTAAAATGTATTATCTAGCTAATATTTTCATAGTGTTAAATATTTTAAATATATTATTTGTCCAGTCTTTATGCAGCACTCGAGGTGGGGGGATATTTTTCTTTACCCACAGCTGTTGGTGGGCACTGCATTCATTCTACTCTCTAACACATTCCTTCCTGTTGTTGGCCACTTTCCAGTCTTTGACCAGGAGCCCTAGAATCCAGACTTCCTAGGGGCTTCAGCAGACAAATTGCTGTAGGAGTGTGTTTTTATTTCCAAAGTTGTAAACTGCTCCAAAATAGATTTTATACAATTTACAGTGTGTTTGACAAGCAAACAGGTTGTTGCTGCCAAATTCTGATATTTAATTGAACTTGTATTTGAGTACTGGGGACAATAAATACCCTACCAGTGGGGGAATAAAGCAATAATAAAGGCCCGGGAGGTCTCCCGGGAAGGTCAGAGGGCACAGAGCATGCAGGTTTCCGGGTGCCCCTCTCTCTTGGGTTATTTATGGAAATATTTCCGAAGGGCTGCTAAGGAGCTGAGGGACTCATGACCACCATTCTGATAGCTGTCAGGTAACAAGGCAGCTGTGACTTATATATGTGTAAAAAATTCACGTGGGGGAGAAAGCATGCAATGCTTGTGTTTCCAGTCTGGTTTGATGCGCTTACTATGATGGTCCCCAGTGCTGCTTATTATGTCTTCAAATGATACAATCTCACTACTTCTTATGGCTGAGTAAACTCCACTGGCTGCACGTGCCACGTCACTGCATCCACCCATCTGTTGATGGCTGCAATGTTAGTTTCTTGTCTAGTTACCACGACGAAATACCTGGCAAGAGGCAAACTTAAGGGAGGAGGAGGAGGATGAGGAGGAAGAAGAAGAGGAGGAGGAGGAGGAAGAAGAGGAGGAAGAGGAGGGGGAAGAGTTTATTTTGGCTTATATAGTCTATCATGGAGGGGAGTCACAGCTGCAGGAGGTTGAGGCCGCTGACCACAGTATGTGCTACAGTCAGGAAGCAAAGGGAGAGAGAGAGAGAGAGAGAGAGAGAGAGAGAGAGAGAGAGAGAGAGAGAGAGAGAGAGAGAGCAACATGCAGCTTGCTCTACCCTTTCCATTCAGCTAGCCAAGAAATGATGGTGGCTTTTGTCTATAGCTCCACTAGGGGATCCTATATCCTCTTCTGGGCTCTGCATGCATACGGAGTACAGACATGCAGGCAGGAAAAATACCCATACACATTAAATAAATTAAAAAGTCTGAAAAAGAAGGCAAGTACATTGCTGTCCACTCCTGTACAACATAGCCCTTGTCTGATTCTGTACTCTGTGACCCCGTGACTTTCATCTCTTCAATCGCAGAGTCTGTAAGCCCCTGTGACCACCTTTCTAGTTTTTGGTTCTATATCCTCAACTGTCCTGTCTCTGTAGATGAGATCAGGTGACATTGATTTATGTCACTCAGCACATGTTTTTCGTTTGGGACCATTGGTGAATGGACGGATGAATGGACAATAGTGGTGATGACAGTGATGATGATGACGATGAAGGTAAGACTCATTCAATTTTTTAGCTTAATTTTTTATTGATTCGTTGTGAATTGCACATTATGCATCCCAATCGCATTCACTTCCCCATTTTTTCATATCTATCCTCAAAAGGAAAAAAAAAAACATCTCACTGTGGAAGCTGTAGTGTGTGACAGTGTGCCCCTTTGTTTACACTTCTGTACTTGTAAATGTTCACTGCAGTGAGTCACTGGACGTGTTCGAGGCCTCTGGCTCCTGCCACACTATCAATAATAGATCCCCATTGGGGCTCCTCTCCAATCTCCCGATGTTGCCCTGATTCATGGAGATCCTACAATTTTGGATCTGTAGGATTGGCCCCCTTCTCATGCTCCAGCAGTTCATAGATAGGGTAGATGTTGGGGTGGGCTGACTAAAAGTACCTGATCTGAGCCTGGGTGGTAGCTGAGCTAGTATCAGCTCTATATGACCCCCCCCCCCAGTGCAGTGCCATGTGGACCCAGCAGGCAGACTACACTGGAGAAGACCCCTGTGGGGCCTCATGCAGTTCTAGAAGGCAAAGCAAGCCCGAGAGCCTGAGAAGACCTCTAGTCCGTCAGGAGCCACAGGGCCCTGGTGAGTAGAGCAAGCTGGAGAGAATCCTCAGCCAGGTGCCACACAGGACTGGGCAGGCAGATTACACCCAAGATGACCCCTGCCCAGTGCCAGACAGCACAGGCAGGGAATAACACTCCTAAGATTCCCTACTGACCACAGGATTTCCTTCTGACTCAAGGCCAACTGGCGTTACATTGAATATGCTTGCAGGTCGCAGCAGCTGATGGAGTTGAGAGACTGAATATCCATGAGATAACTGACCATCCATAGCATAAGGAAAAAGGAGTGAGGGTCTCAGCCATAGTTAAGAAACAAGGCTCCCTTGGGACTCAAAGCAGCTCTTCTCGTGACCAGAGAGCCTAGCAGACCAGGCAGATGCAGTTACAGCAGCGGGTCTCATAGCAGCACTTTGGGTAATCTGGTCTGATAGCCCATTTCTATGTGAACTTCAGAAAGAGCCCATCACCACAGTGCTGCATTGGTAGGGAAGCTGGACACTAGGAAGGCTGGAGAAGTTTTACAAGAGTCATTCTGAAGGGTCAGGTGATGCGATGTCCAGAAATACCTGAAGGACTGCTTGCCTGAGTGTGTGGACTCAGGATTTGTGAAGGTCTATAGGCCACACCGTGGGGTGTTTCTCCAGCTGCTCAAACACACAAAAAAGCGAGCACATAGAGTGGGTTTAACCCTGATGGATTTCAGCCACGTGAGGTCTCACAAAACTCAGTGGAGCAAGCAGCCTGGGGTACAGGATACTGGCAATAGCCACAATGAAATACTGCACCCGGAACTCTAACCTAGATGTATGGAAAACTGAAGGATGAAGAGGGCTGGAGGATGGGGAGGAAAACCAAGGAGCTACGGGTCACAGTGAGGTCAAGAGCTATTTTTGGTGGCTGTAATTAAAAAAACCAGGGTGGGAAAGGAGGAAGCTGTGGTCAGAAACAGGGTGCTGTGTTCATGACCCTGGAGGTGGCATTGAGGACCAGTGGGAAGGAAGAGTCAGGAAACTCCCTAGAGGGTAAGAGATGAAGGCCGAGAGCCTCCGAATCTTAGATAAAGTATGTTTCATGTACAAAACTTATTTTCTTTGCCTTTTAGAAAGCTGTTTGGAAAGTACGCATCCTGTTTTTGTTTCTATTAGTTCTTATTTCGAGGCTTAAAAAACCACATCCTCAAACACAGATTTCCTCACTTATCTTTATCAAGAATGGAATAAAAATCCCCCTGGGGACAATGAGGAAACAGTGCTTTCTCCTAATCTTACAGTCTCCTTAGTTCCCTTGTAATACATTAGCCTTGCAGCATTATAATTAGGTCTTTATTTTTATGCTCTGGGTCTCCTCTGTCTGAGCTGGGTTTCACCCGATCACTCTGCTGCATGGTCACAGAAAGCAATCATCTAGACTTTTAATTTTCTTTGTTCTCGTTTTGGTGATTACTGCCAGGGGCTTCTCAGTCTAGATTCCTATGTTTGACTTACTCATCTTAAACCAGGTCTCTATGTGTTTTGTTTAGGAGGCAGTCAAACCAGGCACAACTGTAATTTCATCATTCAGGAGGCTGAGGCAGGAGGATTGCGAAGACTTACTCTTAGCTATCTGGCATAGATGCTGATTGTGTTGTGGTGGTGCTGGTACCGGTGCTGGAGGTGATCCTGCTGGTGCTGGTGCTGGTATTGGTGGCAGTTGTGACAGTGAAAGCAAAAACAACCACAGTCTCTATTTTTGCCTGAGTGTAACTTTAAAATCAGAATATGAGACAAGGTTTAGGGGTTAAATTGTCTGTGGAAAATGATTCCAGCAAGCAGAAGAGGAGAGGGAGATAACAGAGCTGAGAAGAGCCATAAGGAGTCATTCTAGTTACTTTGTGACAATTTATATTAATGTCTGTTATAAACCATCTGAGGAATCCTGTAGGTTTTCCCTGCAGCTCAGGGACAGGAGGCAAGGGCATAGGCAACTGTAGCACTCCTTTCTTTATTCAGCTACATCTGGGCACAAGGGAACAATTCTTGAGGTGTTGGAGAAGAGGTACCTGGTAGGGGAGAAGCAGCAGGAGGTGGATGGGCTCGGGGAATGTATACTGGAGCTTCAGCTAAAGGTATAGTGGCCAGGCTGGATATCTGTGCTGGTTAGATGTGTGTGTGTGCTTTGTAAACTTGACATGAAATAGGAACATGTGAGAAGAGGGCATGCTAATTGAGGAAATGCCTCCATCAGGTTGCCCTGTAGGGCATTTTCTTGATTAATGATCTAAGTGGTGTCACTCCTGACCTGGTGGTCCTGGATAACTTAAGAAGTCAGGCTTTGAAAGGTATGGAAAGCAAGCCAATAAGCAGTGTTCCTCTATAGCCTTTGCTCATTCAGTTCCTGCTTTGAGTTCTTGCCCCGACTTCTATTTATGATGGACTGTGAGATAAACTCTTTGCTCCCCCCATGTTTTTTGGTTATGATTTTATTGCAGCTATAGAAACCTAACTAGAACAACACTAACAGCATCTATTATAATAATTGACGTTTATTTCAATCCTCATGGGCTAGTTCATATATACATTATGGTATCCCCATGAGACAGGTAAAGACGGAATGGCTTTCCAAGTTGTCCTTATATGAACACTTCTGATGTATTCCCCTTTCCAAAGAAGTACTATGATGTTTAGACCCACGGGACAGTTTTTTTTTTTCTTCAATCCTTCCTAGATAGTATTGTCAACCACTGGGAACCTGGGAACATTTTTTTTTTTTTTCCTATAGGTGTTGTGGACATTCCTGTAACAGCAACAGCAAAGAGAAGGAGGTGGGAGGATTGCTGAGAGTTCAAGGCCAAGCCTGGGCTATACAACAAGACCCTGTCTCAGAAAACAAACCACTGGGGGGCAGGTGGGGGGAGGACACTTGTAACTGACCATTCTCATTTCCACACTCTGACACCTGTTAGATCTCCAATGCCTGCAGGACCTACTTGATTTAAAAACAACAACAACAGCAGCAGCAACAGCAACAACAACAACAACAACAACAACTTTCTCCTTTAAATTGCCTTTCCTTCTTTTTTGAAAATCAGTTGTCAGTTTATTTTTTGAATGTTTTGCTCCACTGATTAAATCACCTTTGTTGTTGCCAACAACTCTGTCTTGATAAGTATAGCTTTATTTTGAATGAATGAAAACCTATTTTGAATAATTTTGCACTGCTGGTATAACTTTGTTATTCTTTCTGAATGTTGCTGTGGTTACCACAGGTCTTCAGACTCCATGGCCATAGTTACTTTTTATGAGAACATCTCTGGGACCTCCTTTAAAGGTACATTGAATGCACAGATATATCTAGGAGAACTGACATTTTGATGAAAGCTGTTTTGATCTAAGACCATGGTATTTGCTACAATTTTGATAAATATCTGTGTGAGTTTTAGTAGGCTTTTTTTTTTTTTTTTTGCATTGTGTTTTTTATACATAGATTACTTTGCTGTCAATGAATTAATGCAAACTGATTGCTTTCCTTTTTTTTTGTTCAGGTTTTTTTCCAAGACAAGGTTTCTCTCTGTAGCCCCGGCTTTCCTGGAACTCACTCTGTAGACCAGGCTGGCCTCGAACTCAGAAATCCGCCTGCCTCTGCCTCCCAAGTGCTGGGATTAAAGGTGTGCGCCACCACGCCCGGCTGATTGCTTTCATTCTAATATAATGTTTTTCTGGTTGACACATGCTGTAAATACTATACAACAGAGAACAGAAGTATCAGGTGTAAATTGTGCCACGTTTCTTTGCTTAGGGGGAAAATCCAGATTTTTGCAATTAAATACTATATTGCTAAGATACATTTGTATTCTATTTCTCTCTCTCTCTCTTTCTTTCTTTCTTTCTTTCTTTCTTTCTTCCTTCCTTTCTTTCTTTCTTTCTTTCTTTCTTTCCTCCTTCCTTCCTTCTTCCTTCCTTTCTTTCTTTCTTTCTTTCTTTCTTTCTTTCTTTCTTTCTTTCTTTCTTTTTTTGTAGCCTTTTGTGTGTCTGTGTACATGTGTGTGTGCATGTTTGTGTGTACATGTTCACATGTGCTTGTGTATATGGAGATCAGTGGTCTCCTCAATTGCTTTCCACTTTTTTCTTTAGGGTTTTCTTTAACAATTGGCTAGACTGGCTGGCCAGCAAGTTCCTGGGATTTTTCAGTGTCCTTCTCCCCAGTGCTGGGATTACACATGTGTAACACTGTGTCTGGATTTTCCATGGTACCAAGGGTTCAAACTCAGGTCATCATTGTGTACTGCAAGCACTTTACCAGCGGAACCATCTCCCTAGCTCTCTTGACTGTAGGCCTTAACTCTCATAGGGTTCTCAAACCCTTCAATCAGCCTTCTAGCACACTGTCCAAAGGCAGGGGAGAAAAGATGGTAAATAGGACAAGAGGATGTGGACCAGTTTAGAAGTAGTTCTTTGGGGTGTTTCCAATCTCTGTTTGTCAGGATAGCAGCAGTCCAGTTCTAAAGTGTCACCAAACACAAATCAGCAACAGTGGCACAATCCAGCAGAAACTGCCAGGCCTCCGCGGGGACCAGAATCAGCCAGAATGCCAGGAGACATTCTCTGTTGTGCCTCTCTCAACAAAGTGAACATCAGCAAAGACTTGAGACCAAGGAAGCACTGTAAGGCTAGCTATGCAAGTGCCTCGTCACAGTCTGTTGAGTCCCAATTAGCTTAACTACTTAGCACTAGCTCTGGTCTCTGTCCCTAAAATGCCAGTAGGAAGCTCCGTAGCTGAGACGGAGGTTCCTGCTCCTGCACTTCACTTCTTCCCCCTCAACTCAAGCCACTCTGCTAGGATTAGAGAGTCATAAGTAATGTTATCCCACAACTGCCAAAGTCTGGAATCTAAAAGCTAATCTACATAGCTTCTTCCCTATCTTTTACTTGGATTTATGTCATGAATTATACTATTTTTCCTTTCTAAATATATCCCAATCACAACCATTTTTTTCTGTTATTTACTGCTACCATTCTAATCTAAATTTTTATTGTTTCTTATCTAGGCTAGTAGAATTAATTCTTAACTTGGTCTTGCATTCTTACTCCCTCCTGAATCTGCAATCCACACTGTAGCCAGCGTACTTATCAAAATATAAATCTTGAAAACCCAAATTCCCCTAACTTATAATCCAAGCCAACCATTTGTGCTTGGGTAGTAGTGATCTCTTTACTGTTTTGTTGGACAGCAAATAAACATGGTGGATGAAACTCACCTGACATCTAAGTAACTTTATTAAGAGATGACTGTGAGTTACTTGAGCGAGGACTCTAAATGAGAGAGGATAATGAATTCTCAGGAGAGAGAATGCATGATATTGCAGACAAGGAAATGAGCTTGAAACATACACGTCATCACTAGAATTGTGTCTTAATTATGCAGTGTTGTTTGTATGAATTTGTGTCCTGAGGAAAGACGAAGTGAGTGGTGGAGTCATATGGACACGAGTGTAACGGATGCTGGCTTCGTAGCAATGCACACCTTGGAGGACACAATAGAAAGATAACTAGAACTTTGTCTCTATTCTTAAGCACCTGCCTGAGTGTTTCCCGCTCATAATTTGCATATTCCTCCCCCCACAACTACCCCAAGAGGCCCCAGCACTTTTTTCTGCCAAGAGTCTTGAGCATGGCTATGTTGACAACAACACAGTTGCTTTGAGAAAAGAGGGAATGAAAAAAATCCAAGAATTTGTTCAAGTCACATTCAGAGTAAGGTCACAGACAGCTTACCAGAATCTTTGGGGAATTTTAAACTTCCTCAAAACAAAACCAAAAAAGACTCATCAAGCCAGGACCTGAATTGGATGCTTTCTATTTGCAACCTGCCACTCAGAATGGAAACAGGGCAGCAAAGCAAGTTTATACCTTTGAAGATGGTGTGGAACCAAAGCTGAATGAGGAACAGAAAACTGGAGAACTCAGAAGATGAAAGAAGGTACTTGCAGGTAGTAGAATCAAATAAAAGGGTTTCCTACAGCTGGCACCACTATCAAAGGTGGCATTGTTACTGATGGACAAACAATTTGCCACTTTTCTTCAAAGGAGTGTTAGCCATTCCAGCCCTGTGATTCCAAGCAAGACCCTTGAAAGCCTGGCTTTGCTCTAATGTTGTTTGAGTGCACACGCGCGCGCGCGCGCACACACACACACACACACACACACACACACACATCACCCACTTACACATATTTTTATCTTAAATATGACTTTATAAGTGAGTCTTCTTAAGCTGAGCCAGGGTGAGGCTGGACACCTCTGTGTGTTTTATGCCCCCTGTGGAGTTGTATAGCTGGATCCTCAGGTAGTAAACCACATGATAATTTCATTAGATGCTGAAAAAAATTTGACAAAATTCAACATCTCTTCATGTTAAAAGTTTTGGAAAGATCAGGGATTCAAGGCCCATTCTTACACATAGTAAAAGCAATATACAGCAAACCAGTAGCCAACATCAAACTAGATGGAAAGAAACTTGAAGCAATCCCACCAAAATCAGGGACTAGACAAGGCTGCCTGCTCTCTCCCTATTTATTCAATATAGTACTCCAAGTTCTAGCTCGAGCAATTAGACAACAAAAGGAGGTCAAAGGGATACATATTGGAAAAGAAGAAGTCAAAAGATCACTATTTGCAGATGATATGATCTTATACTTAAGTGACCACAAAAATTCCACTAGAAAACTCCTAAAGTTGATAAACAACTTCAGCAAAAGTGTCAGGATGTAAAACTAACTCAAACAAATCAGTACTGGCCTTCCTCTACTCAGAGGATAAACAGGCTGAACAAGAAATTAGGGAAACAACACCCTTCACAATAGTAACCTGTTTTCATACCAGAAGAGTCCTCCAGATTTGCAGGGCCTGTGAAAACAGTGGGAGCCTTTGCCAAGTTACAGAGGGAGTTGCAAAATCAACATGTGAATGGTGAG
This sequence comes from Mus caroli, assembly GCF_978045245.1. Lineage (NCBI taxonomy): Eukaryota > Metazoa > Chordata > Mammalia > Rodentia > Muridae > Mus > Mus caroli. Next base: position 59,246,187 of record NW_028227268.1, read on the forward strand.
AGCAGCAGAGACTTGGGGGACACAGAACCCCATGTTCTCATTCCCCTCAGCACTGAGCTGGAGCTGGTGTCTGAAGCACCCTGCAGAGCACTCTGGGGCTGGAGCATCTCAGCTATGATGTAGTAGTCCTATGACGCAGTCTCTGCTTCGAGCCTGTGGTTACAGGAGCCATCTCATGGACAGAGATGGGCTCAGGAAGCATCATGTCACTTGCCTCATGATGTAGCCAAGGGGTTGTTATACCCCTCACTGCTAGGCTGTTTTTCATTTGGTTAGGAATATTTCTTTTTAGGGACAAAGGGGTGTTGAAAGGCTTGTTGGGGACCAAGGAATGATCTTGGAACGAATTTCATTGGCTGAGAAAAGGGAACCTGGCTCTGATAGCCAACTCTGGGCTGCAAAGAAGGTAGGCCAGGAGGAGAGCTGGCTGCAAAGCAAAGCTGAAGATGCTTGCAAGAGTCTCTGATTGATGCTCTTCTCTTGAAGGTGCCTCCTACAATGGAGGGGGCCCTGCCAGCTGTAGTGTTCCAGGACTGTGATTGGCGTTATAAGCGTTTCTTGTGAGACGCTGGGTTAGATGAATAAGTAACACCCAGGCTTCAAACCAACAAACTCCACTGCAGCCCAGACCTCATGTCCCTCTGAGCATGTTCTAGGAGGATCCTGAGGCTGAAAAATTCCAGCTGTCTTTACCTCGTGCCACTTCCTCCTCTGTAGTCTGAAATCACCACCTGCAGCTCCCAAGTCAATGGGCTGTGTGTTCCTCCTAGGTGTGAGTCTCAGTGTTTATCCTTGCCTCTCCTGTGGCCAGCACACTCATCTGTATGTGTGTGGAACTCCGTGACCATAACATCGAGACCTGAGGGGAGTGTTGGTAAATGTTGCTGAGGTCAGTGATGGGAAGCAAGCCTGGTGTTTCTGGAGAGAAAAGTGGCTGGATCAATATTGTCAGCCATAGGCTGATTGCCATTCTGGGGCCGCTGCTTCCTGCGCTTCAGTTTCTTCAGCTGCAAGGAGAGGAAGGCAGAAGACCATTTCCAGGGTATGTTCCAATCTGGTGCGCCACACATATCTTTCTCATTGGCTCGATAACAGTGCCAACTATTATATTTGTGGGTGTCTCAGTTGAGGCTCAGCACAGCATTCTGCAGTAGAGAGAGGACCAACACTAAATAAGGAAATTTAAAGTCAAAGAGATGAGCATGCCTATGTTCATGGAAACCACATTCAAAGTCAGAGGCATCTGACCCTGAAGCTCCTGCTACAGACCCAGCTCTACCAAGTAGGATGAGAAAGGACAGGGATGGAGAAGAGCTACAGGGATGGATGGGTTCACTCCTGTTCCTTCTCCACCTCACCTGTCCCATGGATCTCAAGCCACAGCTCTGATAAGGATGGAAATCTCATCTCTCTTTACACAGGTGGAGCCAGTTCCAATAATTGAAGCAGTCTTAAACTGTCTCCTCTTCTCTACCGTACATCTGGGTCTTGGTTCTTATAATTTTAAATGGGCACAAGGAGTGAAGAACCCCTGAGCAGGGCCAGCAAGGTGGCTCTGTGGGTAAGGCCCGAGTTTGATCCTCAGGACCCACAGGTTGGCAGGGACAAAATGAGAACCATAATATCTTCTAGTGGTCACATGTGCACCATGGCCACTAACTAACTAAATAACTAACCAACTAACCAACCAAGCAACCAACTAACAACTAACTAACTCATTGTAACTGAAAAAAAAATCCAAATAGACAAACCAACCAGATCTCAGTTCTTTATATGCTTCGCAAAAATAAGCTAAACTGAACTTGGATTTTTCTTTTTTGCTATCTTGTAAATGTCTATATTAAAGAGAAATGGAACTTAAGGCCAATCCATGAGAAGCAACAGCACATATAAATTAGACAACTAGAGGTTTCTCCCAGGATACAATAGAAAAGTACAATGGAACATTCTTTATTTCATTTCTGTGGCTGTTCCATAGTGTCCCCACAGTGTTTTACAGTCCCATGGTGTACCATAGTGCTCCTGGAAAAGGGGAGGTAGATGGAGAAGGAGAAACAGGAGTTACCTTAGAATAACCTTAGAGTATTCCATTTACTATAGACTACCTTACAGTGTCCCACAATGTCCCATAGTGCTTCACTTACTATGGATTACCTTACAGTGTCTCACAGTGTCCCATAGTGCCCCACAGTGTCCCATTCTGCCCCAAAGTGCCCCTTAGTTTCCTATAGTGTCCCACAGTGTCCCATACTTCCCTGTAGTGCCCTATAGTGCCTCATAGTGCCCCATAGTACCCAACAGTGCCCACATAGTACCCCATAGTGCCCCATAGTGCCTCATAGTGTCCCATGATGCCCCATAGTGTCTCATAGTGCCTTAGAGCTCCCCATAGAGTGGCATAGTGTCCTATAGTGCCTGCACTGCTGCTAAAGTGTCTGGGTGACTTCTGACTTAAGAGTTGTTTTATCCTTGAATTGTTATTTGCACAAATAAAATTATAATTTTCCCTGTGACTCATTTTTCCTTTTAAACTAGTTCAACTCTTCTGATCTTTTTGTGAAGTATCCTTCCTGCTATCAAGAGGGATTGGAGTGTCATAGAGGTTATGTGAGCTCTGCTATACTGTGCTTCTAGGCTATTTTTAAGCAAGGGACCTGGGCTTCAGACAGATCACTCTTAAACCTATGTGAGGCCTCTCAGCACGTAGTGTGGCCTCATCTTTCTCAATTTCTGCTTCTCAGCAGCCATCAGGGGACTTCCTAGCTGCATCAAAGCATCAAATTTCAGAATCAAATCTGAGCCGACCTGTTTTTCTTGGGTCGGTATCCCTTTGGAGATGAGGATGCAGGCAGAACTCATGGATTTCTCTCAGTGTCATGATTAATTTCTAAGAGACTGAGCAAAGGTGCAGGCTCTCACCCCAGCGGGGTCATCTGGGCTCATTCTGGGCTTGCTTTCCTGTACATGTTCCTGTGTGGGAGTCCTGTGTGGTTGGCTTTGCTTGGTGTTGTACAGTGCAGCAATGTTGGCCCTGGGGTTCTTGAGCATTCAGGGAGAAACTTACCTGGAAAACATCAGGGCTTGGGCATCTTCAAGAACCATTGGTCCCCTCTCTACCCTCCAGTGGATCTCTGAAATCCCCTGTTTTGTTCTGCACTTCCACGAGGCAATGGATACACTAAGTACTGATGGATCATTGTGTGACATACAAATGTCTCAATATGCTACATCGTGTCCATAAAATATAGTGTGGGAGAGAGATAAGAGAGGATGTGGGGGGTAGAATGCACTTCTGATGGTGGCAGCTGGAGCAGCTGAGGAAAGATGGGTCAAAATCAGGACAGCGGCCATTGTCCTGAGGGTGATGGTAATAAGAATGACAAGGACAGGAAAAAGAACTTGGAACCCTCCATACCAACTAGAGGTGGGGATAGAAAACAAAGATGCTGCCAGCAAACTACCTCTGGTGATGGCTCACATTCAGCTGCAGAAAACTACTGAAGTCAGAGAGGATTAAAGACTGATTCCTGTGGAGGAAGAGCTCATTAGAAATCAGGAACAGACAAACCATTAGAAGAAAAACAAGAACAGGGAAGATAGAAAGTAGATGATCTCAGGGGTCCCCATTGTCCGTAGGGAAGCTGCAGAAGACCAGTGATGATGATCACAGCATTGTGTCTACACCTGTGGGCTCAGAACACTATGTCAGCATCCTTTTGCTATTGGACAATGATCTCCTGGGACCAGGCTCTTCAGTTTTCCTGCTCAGTCACAAGATGTATTTGTGATAAGGATGCTGATGGATGATGCAGAGCCCCTGGTCACAGTGACAAAGAAAGAAAAGGCCCCTCAGGAGGTTCATGAAGAGGTTGGTGCCTTGGACAAGTAAATCCAGGAGATTATGGAATCTGTGGGGCTCCATATTACCCATCCTGAGTATTACAAAGAGATAGGAATATTGCTCTCTCAGGGATAATTCACTATGGTGAACTGGGTACAGGTAAGCCCTTGTTGGACAAAGTAGTAGTGAGCCAAACTTGGATCCTCTCTTCAAAGTGGTTGGCTCAGGAACTACTTCAAAAGTACCCGTGTGACAGGCAAATACTCATACGGGAACTATTTTGAGTTGTTGAAGAACATACACTACCCACAGTGTTTATTGACGGCATTGGGACCAAAAGATAGAATTTAAACTGTGGAGTTGAGGAAGAAATTCAGAGAACAGCGTTGGAATGGCTGAACCAATCAGATGATTTGATTTAAGAGGAGATGCGAAAGTTATAGTCACAAAACAAATTAAAACGTTGAATCCAGCTCTTTTAAAGCCACTAATGGTATGATCAAGTTCTCGTTGCTTGATGCAAAGACTAAGATTGACATCTTCTAGATTCACACAAGCAGGGATGTCATTGCTCAGTTATGTCACTGAACAATGACATAACTTTGGAGGACTTATTCATGGCATAAAACAGCCTCTCTGGGGCCAATATCAATAGAAGTAATCTGCACCAAAGGTTTGATGAGAATTTAGAGTAGAGGCAACAAATAAAGATTGCCCCCTAAAAGAATCTAAAAAGAGTGTTCTTTATGAAGAACAAGAAGGCGTGTCTGGGGGTTCTACCTCCAGAGATCCATAGTTGCCCTCAGGAAAGTGAAAGGAGTTTTCCACACCTCTGAGGATGGGAGGTTGCACCGAGGAGACCATTTTCCAGTTGATTTTTGCAAATCAAGAAAACCTGTGTCTTGGAGGATGATGTGTAGGGTACCTGACATGAAGCATCCATCATTGTGATATGGATAAAGCATTGTCTCAGATTGCAGAGGGGGGGGGAGGTGGACAAGAGTAAAGATTCATTGTATACTCATGAAATTGTTGTTGAGCATATTTGGCAGGTCCCGCTTTAGTCTTCATCTTCTGTTTCTTCCTCTACCACTAAACCTCTCTTGCTCACTCTGGCCTTTTACTCAACTGAAATGCATTGTTATTCTGGAACTGCCAGCCTTGATGTTTGTAAGAGTGGGAGAGGCAGACAGTGTGTCCCTCCAGCTTCATCATGTGGGGGAAGCTGGAGTTCACTGACCTGATTTGATTGAATCGCAAATCATAAAAGAAAGCTCCTTTCTCTGAAGGTACACATTTTCTGAGAACCAGGTATTTGGAGAACACCAGGCTTCAGGAATCATAAAAACATCGAATACTCTCAACATGTTCAGTAGCAGATGAGCATATAGACAGACTAGAAACCTTGAAATGGGTACCAGGGGACTCAGGCTTTAGCTTTGTCATCGTCGACAACAGTGAATGACCTTAATTAACCTCAGCTGCTGCAGGACGTGTTTGCATATTGGTTTTCCAGATTCTCCCAATGTAAGTTGGTGTTGCCAGTATGATTAGCTTCTATTGATCAACTCCTTGATATGTCAGAAATTATGTTGGGTACTCTGCATAATTTTTTTATTTGATTTTCATGTTAATACTCTGAGGAAGGAATCAGTTTTATTGAAATAAAATTTACACATTCAAATTATATATATTTAATGTTTATCATATATGCATATATGATATATATATGACATACACACACACACACATATATATATATATATATATATATATATATACACACACACACACACACACACACACACATACATACATACACACACATATATATACACATACAGTCTGGTGGTTGGTTTCAATATCAACTTGCCATAAATTATAAGCTCATAAGAGCACTGAGCCTTGTCCTAAAGAACTATCTTGATTGCTTACATTGATTCAAGAAGCTGAATTCCCAAGTGTGGGCAGTCCCTCCTGGTTGAGTAAGATTGTTGATGACTTCTGTCCCCCAACAGCTTATATAGCACCCTTTGATATTATGAAAGCAGGCTGGCATGGAGGGAGCTTCCTGGTTAGTACCCACTTGATATCTCGGTCCTGTGACCAAAGCGTGTGGTGTTTTCAGCAATAGGATCTTACAGCCAAGTTTTAGAGGGCAACGTAGAGCAATGTCATGGCGGATATATAAGCAGTGAAGGGGTCCAAAAGAAGGGCAGTCTTCATATCAGAAATAGGATGCCATTCTTGAAATGAGTCACATACACGAAGACGGAGTGACATTTTCATGATCACGGAGTGACATTTTTCATGATCAGACATAGCTAGCACCTCTGCCCAAGTGGGGTATTTCTGATACAGAGTTGATGCTCCTTGTGCACTCTCTGAATGAATGGGCACATAAAGTGTAGCGAGGAAAGACATGGCAATATATCGAGAACTGCAGCACATTAACCTTGAACCTAACTGAAGTCACGACCAGATTATATGGATGCGTCAGTATTGGAATGAGAGAGTTTTGTCTGTGAGGAGCAGGTATGGCCGCTGCCCCAAGATGGCGACCAGGACGGCTGCCAGGTCTTATGACCTGTGCCTGACTTCCTCATTATCTCAGACTTAGCCACATCCCAGCCGCCTGCACTGTGCAGATGCCATGCTTCGTCAGCTTGCCTGAGGTGTTGTCACTTGCTAAGAACGTATGGACTGCCATTATGTGACTGGGGTGATTGGGGGGAGTCAGTAGGGTATTTAAGGTGCCCCCCAGGTTGTGCGAGGGATTCCTGTTCCTGCATTGCAATGCTAAGTGTTCCTGAATAAACCTGCTTGAAGAAGGACAACATGGTGTTGCGTCTTTCCTGCTGGTCAGGGTGGATGTGACATTTGTCTTTTGTTTTTTGTTTTGTTTTTTTCATGTCCCGCATCTCTGTTCTAGTCTTACTGCAACATCATACACCTTAGATGAAGAATAAGTTCCAGGGAAGACTGGAATCACCCTTCTTGTGAATTCAGTTCTCCCTCTCCAACATCAAATTCTTCATAACAATTGAGATTATTGACAGTGTGGCAGTCACAACTCCACACAAATCAGTCTTTCTTATTCTTTTCCCCTTACAACCAGAGGATCCACCCAGGTAATAACGAAGGCCACATGGGTGACCCCCACCTCTTTCTTGGAGTACAGGTGTTTACTAGGTCTTTGGGGAGGAGATTGGGATCTGCAGAAATTCTTTTGAAAAGAACAGGATCTAATAAGTCCTGGAAGGTCACAGACCTCAGAGAATGAGGAATGAGTACCTTCCCAAGGACACTGGAGAGAGCTGTCACCCTGCCAAGTCTCTTTGACACTGGAGCTCTCTCTTGGGACTCACTGGCTACACACAGGTGCACGGCTGTATTAGCCAGCTGGTGTGGGCCAGGTGGACTCACTCCATTAGAAATGCAACATCTTGACCATCGCATGAGTGACTAGAGAGGAATATGTTGCATGAAACTCAAAATGCCAGCAACGTTGGCAGAGAGCCTCTGCTCTCCCTCTGTGGCATCAAGAAAGGCCTAGTGGAGAATGACCCCATGTGCCACCATGTGCTATTTGAATGGCCTAGGAAGCCCCTGGTTGGCTCTCTAGTTTCTTTGTTTTGTTTCTATACTGAATGAGAAGCCAAGCAGAAGGAAGGACCTGAAGGGAAGTTGACCTTTGTGGCCTCCCTTCCCCCCAGCCTGGAACCTGCCTGCTCAAGGGTGGAGCTACCGGCTCATTCGTCCTGCCACGCCCACTGCTGGAACCTGCCCTTGCTGCCTGGAGGCACACACGTGTTCGTCCTGCTACTGGACCCTGAGTTACTTGGCGGGAAATTGGGTTCCCTCCCCCTTCCTTTATAAACTGAGTGTCTGGAAATATTAAATTGAGTCTTGATCAGAGTCTTGTCTTGACTTCATTCTTTTCTTCCGCCCCGTCTAGTTACCTCTCTTTCAGCCTGAACTGCCATTTTCAGTTGAACCGTTCGTGTTGTGGACCGCGGGCGGGCCGCAACAGTTGGCGCCAGAACTGGGACCTGAAGAATGGCAGAGGGATGTTACGAGAAACGACTGCTGTGTGGAGCTCCACAAGAAAGGAAAGAATCTTCGTATCGGAGGAGCATCGGAGCAACGGACAGGTACACATGCTAGCGCTAGCCTAAAAAATTTCAGTTTTGTAAAGTGTTGCTGAGGATGCGGTAGGATACGAACAAGTTTGAAGCAGTGCTGACCCAACACTGGTTCTGCTTGGGGTCAGCAGTTCGTAAATCGGAACTAGATACGGAGACAGGCGGTGTGCCGCAGTTTTTTAGAAAACTGCTTAGGTGGAAGAAAGAAGGGTTCAAAATCATGGATCAGGCGATTGTGTTTAGTTTTCAGGAGTTGCTTAAGGAAAAAGGAGTAAGGCTTGAAGTACAATTAGTAAGAAATTTTTTAGATAAGATAGATAGCTGTTGTCCATGGTTCAAAGAAGAAGAAACGATAGATTGTGGAACCTGGGAGAAAGTTGGTGAGGCCCTGAAGCGAGTTAAAGTTTGAGATTAAGCTTCAGAGGCTGAGTCTCTTAAGATATTTCTAGTTTAGATAATGATTAATGTGGTTCCTATCCTAAATAGTAAAATTTAAGATAAGATATAAAGCAATGCCTCTTTATTAAAGCGTTAAAGCTTGCTTTAATAGGTATTCATAGGTATTAATTGATATCCAAACTTCGTAATATGATAGTAATGCTTCTAATATTGATTTTAACAGTGATAAATTGTTTTAAACATAGGTTTTGCTTTCCCAAAGTTGTAGATATTATCCTAACCTTGCACAAAAACTTAAAAATTATGGTTAAAACTGCCATTGTTCCATTGACTGCAGCTTGCAGTTTGATTGCAAATTTAAGATTAATGCTCAGATTAAAAAGTATTTTACCTTTGAGTCAATACAGGGCTCTGGGCAGCCCCAGAGCGGCTTGTGGCCTTTTCTTTTGTTTTGCAAACAATGCCTAAAAAAGTTTTTCCCTGTGTTCAAGAAAATTTCTTTTTAACAGTGTTACAGATCTATTCAGATGTTTAAAATAATGCTTAAATTCAAAGATTTTTGCTTCTAGTAAACTGGTAATCACTAGAAAATTTTGCCTCTATGTATGGCTAATATAGCTTTACATTATGTAAGAAAAATGTTTATTGTTTCTGCTTCTTTACAAGAAGCCAAAAGTTTTAATCTTTCAGTATATATTGTTTCCTAAGTGGAAAGTATTTTATTAACTAATGCTTCTCAAGGGAAGTTTACCTTAAATCCTTGCTCTCACCCAAAAGATTCAGAGACAGTATCCTTTTATTTGGTGTTTTAGTTTACTACAAAAGGTTTTACAAAAAATAAAGAAAGCTTTTATAATTGTTGTTAATTGGTAATTAAAAATTAGTTGTGCCGAAGACAATTCTTTGGCCAAAAAAAAAAAAAAAAAAATTATTGTAAAGTCATTTTTCTCATCCTCCCAGCCGATCGTTTGGCCCACATGGGCCCAACTAGCTGCTGTGGGGCGGAGTCTTAAGACACACAGTTGCCCCTATTCCAGCACAAATAATCTGGTTGTGTGCTGTAGATGGTGTTTTAAAATGCTGAACAATCAAACCTTAATTTATATATTAATAGTCAATGCTATATCTCTGAGCTCATAATTACTTAAAATTGTTCGTCCCTCAGATACTATTAATTCTCAAATTTACAATTGCTTATACATATTTCTAATTAATAAATAAATTATGCACGTGTGACTTTTAATAACTTTTCAAGCTTTCTAGTTACAACCGTTCCTTAAGAAAAATAATTGAAAGTGCAATTAGTCACTGCCCCTTTACAGCCAAATATTTAAAATGTTTTGTCCAAAAAGTTATTAATTCAAAAGGTTAGATATTGTAAAATTTTAAACTTTAACCTCTTAAAAGACAAAAGAGAGAAATTGTATTCCCATATATACTATTTAGTGCATTTCCATGCACACTATTTAAAACATACCTTTATTTTCAAAATTTGAGATTAAAATGTCAAATTTAATAAATGCTTTTTAGTATCTTAAAAGGGTCTACTTATTGGCTTATAGATTGATCCTAAAACAGCTACCTTATTAGGAAAGGGAAAAACAGGTTCTCTCCACAGAACTCTACAGAAGCATATTGGTAATTCGTGTGCTGAGCTGACAGGTAAGTTAACTCAGTGTCCTGATTAATAGGACTAAAAAATTAAATTCATGTTTTAGATCCATCCTTGCTTGTCATTTTTCCAGTTTGGACTAGCTTCTAGCCTTTTAACTTTATGGCAATAGTACATCAGAGACTGTATATTCAGACTTAGTAAAATTAGTCATTTAATAGAGTCATAATGATTTTTCACTCTTCTTCAGTGTGACCAGCCATTCTAACTCAATCTTAGACTGGTCTAATATTCAGTTCAATTATTAGAGATTCCTATATTCTAATTTACCTAGCAAAGTTAATTCAGAGCATATCCCCCAAGGTCACCAAAGGCTCACCTTGCCTTTACCTTATTTGTCCTAAACTTTTTGCAAACTGACATTAAAGGTCAGTCTGCAGCTGAACGCCACTGGCACCCAGTTACTTCTAATTCTTATGCATTGGTAAAATGGAAGGACGCCCTGACTAATAAATGGAAGGGTCCAGATCCAGTTCTAATCTGGGGAAGAGGCTCGGTTTGTGTTTTTTCACGAGATGAAGATGAAGCACGGTGGCTACCAGAGAGATTAATTCGTCAGGTAAACACAGATTCTGTCTCTCCTCGTAAGTATCATTCTAAAGACTAAAATTCCTCTTGAGCTGGGAGTGGAAGCTCTCAAAAAACACTGTTTCCTCTGAGCCAATTCCCCTACAAGAGGCCGGAGATTAACTTTAGCTTTACAATTTGCATCTAAATAAAGTACCTTGACTTCTCCAAACAGAAAATTTACATTGCTACACTCTCATTGTTTAGTATTCTTCCTTCTCTCAAGCAGGTCAATCTACATTCTCCGGTTCTCCGCCCCGCCCCTAAGAGCAAACAGGTGGTTCTGCTAATCTCCCTTCCAGGGACATCCCAGCATGTGGCTTTTCAGTCTAAGATAAGATTTAGATTTACCAGGAGAGCTAGGGAAGTAGAAATTTCATATATATTTACAAAGATTAGTTCTTATTTTGATAGATATAGGCTTAGTCCCTTAGCTAGCCTCTGGCTTTTCACCCTTGCTGTTACTGCAAGGTGTCCTTAGTTCCTCAGGCTACTGGGAATAACAGAGATGAAGAGGAAAGACTTTCAGCTCCTAGTTTAACCAAAATTAATGGTGTTAATACTGACATAATTCTTGTCTAGGCCTTGCTAAATCTGAGGTTGACAAGTCTCATATAGAGACCTCGCAATAACTCAGAATTGCGATACTGATTCATAATCATATGAATACGGTATGGGTACCGCTTGGCGCAGGAGATTACTGCGGAGGGAAGGTCCAGTTTGACCGTTTCTGAGTTCCCTGTGCGACACACCTGATTTGACGGAGGTTGGTATCCGATTCCAGCTAAAAACCAAAAATACTTAAGGCTCTGCCTCCCCTCCCCAAAAGATACCAAGAGCCACAGATGTGAGTCGTTACAATGCTCACGGGAGGAATCAGGCTAATGTCCACCCAAGTCAAGGTTAAAGGCCCACTCATCTACGGATGAGAAAATCATTTGATCACCTCTGTTAAGCATTGCCTATTTAAACTTAATTAATAGGGGGGGAGAGAGATTGGAGACCTTGCTGTCGTAAGGGCAAGCCCTTCACTGCCTCCCACCCAAATAATAAAAAAGCCAATTGGCCTTGTACTAAAGAGCTGGTCTTAACCGCTTCTCACTGTTCCCCTGCCTGTCACCCAAAATTGTGGATAATTATCAGTTCAGTGTTATTCTAAAATTGTTTAGTTAAACTCAGCCAGGGTTCCAACGCCCTACTTAAAAGGCAAACAGGTAGCTACCTATTCAGCACTAATTAGCATTATAAAGTCAGAGCCTACAGCCCAGTGCTGCTATTCAGTCAGTGCTTTTAAGACAGTCTCAGCCAGATACAGTTTTTTCTTTAGCCCTAGGAACTCAGGCAGAACTATTGAACATAGATAATTTTTCTGCCACAGGCCACCCCCTTTTTTTTTTTTTATTTTTGTTTTGTTATCTAATGGGGGGAAATGTGGCCTCCCTTCCCCCCAGCCTGGAACCTGCCTGCTCAAGGGTGGAGCTACCGGCTCATTCGTCCTGCCACGCCCACTGCTGGAACCTGCCCTTGCTGCCTGGAGGCACACACGTGTTCGTCCTGCTACTGGACCCTGAGTTACTTGGCGGGAAATTGGGTTCCCTCCCCCTTCCTTTATAAACTGAGTGTCTGGAAATATTAAATTGAGTCTTGATCAGAGTCTTGTCTTGACTTCATTCTTTTCTTCCGCCCCGTCTAGTTACCTCTCTTTCAGCCTGAACTGCCATTTTCAGTTGAACCGTTCGTGTTGTGGACCGCGGGCGGGCCGCAACAGACCTTCAAGTGAGACCTGTGTTGTTTTTGTGTGTGTGTGTGTGTGTGTGTGTGTGTTGTGCACTAAGAGAAGAAAAATTTGATCCTGTCTATACCAGGTTCTTCATATCTTTACAATTGCCTTTTTTCCAACTAGGAAAGCCATGCATATTCATCACAGAAAACTAGGTTATGCATAGGTAAGTAAATAAAAGGTATCTATAGTCCCCCCCACAGGCACAGAAAGAGTTAATATTTGGAGCGTTTTCTAATCATCATACATAAAAATCTACACATATGCACATAGTGCATGTGTACCCATAAATTCATTTATTGCATGTTTATAAGATTGGATTTACATAGTACATGCTCTGTGTACTCTTTCTCACACCATTAGGCATTTCTCAGGACCAACAGGTCTGAATGATCATAAAGTATAACACAAACACACCATAACTTACTGAACTATCTGTGTACTGCCGGATGCCTCCTGTTCCTCTGTGGGGAGTGGTAAGGCCCTGCATATGCCATCTACCCATCCCCCGAGTGTGTCTCATTTCCTAAGATACTCTTGACCTTAAGGATCTTGTATGGTGGGAGACAGCTTTATCACAGCTGAAGCTGCCTGTGTCCTGTTTCATCAGAGGGGATAGAGAGACAGAAATGATACGTCGTTACAGTCGGAAGCGTGAAGCTTTGCAGTGTTGGAGCTGAATGTCAGAGAAGCCATCCTTAGGCTGTGCTAATGTCACGTGCCCCCCCCTAGTAAAAAGACGATGATGTCATACTCCTCTGCTTTGCAGAGCTCAGAGTTCTGGGGAAAGCTGCTTGTTTAACAGGCTGAAGGAGTGTGGCCTGGCCTGGCCTTGCACCTTCTTCTCCTCCAACTTGACCTCTAACCCTATCTAGCTACTCTGCAATATCATTTTCTTTTGGCAATTTTGGTGCTTGGATTAAAATAAAAAGCTAGTGGTAGAGCATTTGCCTTGGATCACATGGCCTGGGTTCCATTAACACACACACACACACACACATTCATACAAGCACATGTGCTCACGCATACATATACACACACACATTCACACACACACGTTCATACAAGCAATGTGCTCATGCATACATACACACACACACTCACACACACACTCACACACACACTCACACACATTCACACAAGCACATGTGCTCACGCATACATACACACACACATTCACACACACACACGTTCATACAAGCAATGTGCTCACGCATACATCACTCACACACACACTCACACACATTCACACAAGCACATGTGCTCACGCATACATACACACACACACACACACTCATGCACACTCACATACTCTCATACTGCACACTCACACACACATGCACAACCACACATACTGCACACTCACACACACATGCACAACCACACATGTACACACATATGCACATAGACACAGACTGTCATGGTTAGATTTTGATGAGACTGAGCCTCAGTTTTTGTTTCGCTGAGGCCTCCTGGAGGTTTTGCTTACCAGCTTGCTTTCAGAATGAGCTTGCTAGAATATGAAGCTCACCTCATCCCCCCCCCCCCCCCCCACCACCACGGCTGCTTACTTCCCAGACCCACTGTTATGGGTCACAGTTCCTTGTTCAAGGGCTCCTCATATTCTTGACATTGATCCAAAGCACATGAGAGGTGATTCTGCAGGTTCTCCACTTGATAGGGGAAAAATGTGCCTCATACTAAGAGAGCAAAGACATTGCTGGAATGAGTTTTATCTGTGAAATTACAAAGAAGGAGAAAGAAATCCCCGGTAGTTCCACACAAACTACAAGGTTACAGTCACAGTGTGTAAGTACTGACTTAAGATGGAAACCACATTAAATTACGGGGCTTGGTTCCATGTCTGCCCTGAGGGTCTGGGAATGTGACTTCCCTGGACGAAGGGGGATGCTGTTACGAAGCTGTGCAGTAAATATTGAGGTTTTGTTTTTCTTCTAACTCATTCAATTATGTTACATTCCTACTATGTGCTCAGCATTAAAAACAAAACCTCTCAAGTGGAGCAGTGTGTAAAAAAAGCCAAAATTTATCTCTGCCAGAGCGAAGGAAGTGAAGGGCTCGCATGCTGATGTTTGAAAGAGTTGACTTGGTGGGCAGTGGTGGTACACACCTTTAATCCCAGCACTTGGGAGGCAGACACAGGCAGATTTCTGAGTTCGAGACCAGCCTGGTCTACAGAGTGAGTTCCAGGACAGCCAGGGCTACACAGAGAAACCCTGTCTTGAAAAAAAAGTAAAGAAAAGAAAAAGAGTTGGTTCATAATCTACACTTACTTGCATGCGATTTTAAATTTGAAAGTTGCTTTCCCCAAGGTTTGTGTTTGAGTTCTGAGACAGAGGTGTGGACTGTGAGTCCCATGTAAGAGAAAACCAAATAACAGTGATGGTGAAAACAAGAGAAGGATTTATTGAGGGACAGGACTCCGACCAGAATGTGATGTGTCTGCGGTGATGGAGGCCACTCTAGCTTCCTGTCATGTTCACTGTCTATTAAATATTCTTTATCCACAGAAGGAAGATTTGACCCTTACAACTATGTACAAAAATCAAGGGAGAGCAAAGACTGAATGTAGAACGGAAACTGAGACTACAGTATGAAACCAGGAAGTGCTTCAAGACGCCACATGGACAGTGGTGCTCTACACAGGACTCTAAAAGCTCAGGGACCAAACCAAGACTCAACAAAAGGGGTTGAGCCATACAGAAAAGCCTCCCAGTGAGCCAATGACAT
Organism: Mus caroli; assembly: GCF_978045245.1. Classification (NCBI taxonomy): domain Eukaryota; kingdom Metazoa; phylum Chordata; class Mammalia; order Rodentia; family Muridae; genus Mus; species Mus caroli. Next base: position 59,261,342 of record NW_028227268.1, read on the forward strand.
AGCGAAGGGACAACCTATAGCTCAGAAGAAAATGTTTGCCAACTGTTCGTCTGACAGAAGGTTGATATTCAGTTTTATATGGGGAACTCAAGAAACAACTATAAAATTGCAGTCTAATTTTTTTTTTAGAGTAGATGAATGACACAAAGAAGTATTTGAAGAAGTATAAATATCTGGAAAATTCTCAACTTTGTTAGCCATCAAGGAAATACAAATCTAATCTACCTAAGTTCGGATGGCAGTTGCATATAATGCCCATCAAGAGCTAATGCTTAATGACATATAGGAAAATAGGACTCCCTCCCACCCCGGCCACTGTGTATGGGAATGCAAATTATTTACAGCCATCATAGAAAACCAAGGCTGGACCACCCATGGGATCCAGCATATAGTCAATGTAGCAGGAAGATCTCTGCATACCTATGCTTTTTGTGACACTTCCACAGCAGCTAAGTTTGTAGAATCTGATGAGATCCCCATCAAAGATAAATGGACAAAGAAATGTTGAATTTATACAATGGAGTATGATTTAGCCATGAAGAAGAGTGCAATACTGTTTTTGCTTTGTGATAGCTGGAACTTAGTGTTGGGGGCGGGGTGGGGGGGGTAGGAATTCTATCTTAAATGAAATGAGCCAGACAAAGAAACACAAATACCTCATGTTCTTTTCTCAGATGTGGGAGCTACCTGGAAGTAAAACTGAGATTTCTCAAGACTGAGAAGGGTGTTCTGGGGGTAGATGTGGAAAAGAGAAGGGTAGGGTTGTTCAGAGAAAGTTGTATGGGTGTGTGGACATACCACAGTGAACTCCACTAACACACAAGGCTAAAATGAGCCTCTTTCCTAAACGTGGAGAGAGAATGGAGTTTTAAAGAGAAAGTGCATATTACAGTCTTACTAATGGGACAATATTTGAATGAAAAAAAATCAACTTATTTTCTGTCCTTAATTATAAAATATTTGTACCAGAAAGAATAAGCCAGATGTGATGGTTACACATCTGTAGTTCTAGAACCTTGAAAGCAGAGGCAGAAGCAAGTAATGTGGGTTTGTGTCTAGCCTGGACTACACAGGGATGCCTAGAACATGGTCATTTTCAAGAAGAAAATGGTGTGGGCCACATCTTCCCATCAAGGGTCCTTTCAGTACCGGTGTACCAGTGAACTCCACTGGACTTCAACCTTGTAAGTGTGTACACAGTCCTGGATTTAGAAAGACTTTTAAAAAATTGTATTTTATCCAAGTGTCTATAGTACTTATAGTATATATCTATAGTGTTTATAATATCTGAGGCTTCCTTAGTCTGACTGGAAAAGAATTAGCAAAACAGTCCATGTTCACTGAAAAATGTAAAACAGAAGAAAACGGGAGACATAGTAAAGATCACGTCATCTAGCATCAGAGTCAACAGTAGAAGGGACAAGTGGGCCAGTTCTCTCATCTGTGGACAGTTACAAAGGAAGACAGTTCTAAAACACCCTACTGCAGTCACTGGAGAATTACTAAGCCAGCAAGGAAGCTTGGGCCAAGATCCATACATAGGAAGACAGACTTCAGGGGAAGGAGGCCATTGCAAAATGCAGATTTCCCTTGGAGCTGTCACTGCTGCTGAGAACAGCAGGTGGGTGAGCTTCAAGTACAAGTCTTGGAAGCTTGGTTGAGTGGAGGAACTGAAATGGGAGCCTAGGACTTGCTGAAGCTGAAGGCCCTGAGGTCGGGCTGGTGACTGCTGCTGCGCGAAGAGTGAAGATGATCAGAAACATTGATTCCTCGGCTTCCCCTCATCTCTATGGCCCAATCATACTAGACGTTTGCGAAGCCCCAGTAACAGGAGTGGACTACCTGCCTGTGAGTTGCTGGTCAGGGAAGATTTTGAGGACTTCCAAAGTGTACAGGCTCCTGCCACTGCTTTTGGATGTCCACCGGAACCAGAACCAGAACCAGAACCAGAACCAGATGGTAAGACTTGATTTATGCAGCTACCACATCCTGATCACAGAAAACAGAACAACCAAGCTAGCATTGAGTTGAGCCAGCTCACACAGAGCCAGAAGATGCTCTGTGAGCTGCTTGGGGGAAATTTTTCACCAGCAGTTTTTACTTAGCTGTGGATCCTGCATGCCATGCTACTGACCTGACAGTCGAAATGTGCCCACTGGTGCAACAGGGGCAAGTCTGGTATGGGAATAACCAATTGTCCCTAATTGGTTAGTCTTATTCCACAGGAGGCAATTTGGATCTCATACTGTAAACCACATCAAAAGTGGGTGATTGGGAGGTCCTTGACCCCAGTGGGGAAGCTACTGTCTTTATTTTGCTAACTGGATACGATGTGTGCATCACATTGTCTTCTAAATAGTTATCTCCATGCTCAAAGATTAATGCTGCTATGCTGCACCTTGACCTGAGGAGCTTCGTTTTAAAATGTGTGGCTCATAACTGGTAAAAGTGCTAATTGAGAGACGAATGTTCAGTCATAAAGGGGACATCTGTGTGGCTCTTCCAAGGACCAGGCGATTTTCAGAAAGAGTTGTGTACTTCTGTGACAATCATGACTGGTATTGTTTCTCTGAGTTCTTTGCCAGCTTGTTGCTATTGGTATATAGGAAGGCCGCTGATGGTGTACCAATTTTGTGTCCTGTCACTTTGTTGAATGTGCTTGCCTGTTCTAGGAGTTTCCACGTAGACTCTCTAGTGTGTCTTGTATATTGAATTGCATCATTCACAATAAAAGCACTTTGAAACCTTCCTTCCCCATTAGTATCCTTTTATCAGCCTTTCTTGGCTTACTGCTTTAACAAGCCTTCTAATGCTATGATGAGTAAGAGTGGAAAAAATGGACACCGTGTTCCTATTCCTGGATGCAGTGTAAATGACCTGAACTTCTCCCATGGTATTGAATATGTTTGTCACATACAGTTTTTATTATGCTTAAATATGTTCTTTATATTCCAAATTTCCGTGGGACTTTTTTCTTTAAATGAGGAAGTGATACTGAATTGTGTCAAAAGGATTTACTCCACCAGAGATCTTCATATAATTTCCCGAATCCATTTTATGTCTGTCTTGAGTCCTTTTATGTGCTGTTACATTTATTGATTTGTGTATAATGGGTCATCATGGCCTCTGTCTTGAATAAAGCATACTTGATAACAGTGAATAACCTTTGATGTGCTATTAAACTATATTTGAAAGTATTTTATTGAAAAATTTTGCATCTAGATTCATCATGGAGAATGTTCTCTAGTTTCTTCCTTTCTTGTTTTCAATCTGGCATGGCAGGCAGATACTCTCGCTTTATGATGAGCTGGGTGGTGCTGCGTCTTTTTCTATTTTATGGACTAGTTTGAGCAGCAGTGATGTATATTCAGTTTTAGAAGGTCTGTTGGAATTCAGCTGTGAGTCTATCTTGACCTGGACATTATTGGGCAGATCTTTAAATTAATGCTTTGATCTTTCTGCTTGCATAGAGCCATTTAAATTATGTATTTCATCTTTTAATTTTGATAGTGTCATGCATGAATAAATTCATGTTTCTTTCATGTTTTCCAAGTGAGTGGAATACATGGTTTGGTGGCATAGAGACTCCATTTTCACCTCTAATTTTATTATTTTTGTTCTCTCTTGTTTTGTTTGGCTAAGGGTTTGCTGACCTTGTTTATCTTTTTAACAAGCCATTCCTCGGTTTCACCGATTCTTTGTATTGTTTCTCTCATTTTCCTTACATTAATTTGTTTTGATACTTTTCCTATCTATTGATTTTTGAATTGTTAGTTCATATATTTTTCTAAGGGTATATTGTTATTTATTTGAGATTCTCTGATTTCTTAATATAAACACTTAGAATTATAAAATTCTCTCTTAGCGCTGCTTTCATTGTATCTCATAGATTTTGGTATGTTGTATTTTCTTTTTTCTTATTCAATTAAAGTATTTAAAAGAATGTTTTTCCTGATTTCTTCAATGACCCATTCATAATTCAAAATTGTGTTTAATTCCCACGTGGTTGTATATGCTCTATGGTTTTTCTTGCTTTGATTTGTAGTCTAATTCCAATTTGAGCAGATAGGATACAAGAAATTATTTTTGTTTTTCTATTTTTGCTAAGATATGCTATATTTCTTAGTATGTAATGTATTTTAGAGAAAGTTGAATAGGCTGCTGAAAAGGTACACTCTTCAGTTTAGATGGGTGCTCTTTAGGTATTTGTTAAGTCAGTTTGATCCGCTTATCATTTAATTCAGATATTTCTAGGTTTAATTTTTGCCACAGTGATCTATCAACTCATAAGAGTAGGATATTGAAGTCACCCACCACTCTGATTGTGCTGACAAACTGTTTCTACACACTTTGTAGTATTTGTTTTATGAAAGTGCACCCATATTTATGCCTATGAGTTTGGAACTGTGATGTCATTTTTCCAGTATGAACTGGCATTTTTCATCTCTTTTCACTTGTTTTGTTTGGAAACCTAGTCTGTCAGATATCAGACACCTGTTTTTATCACGAGTCTTTCTTCCTAAAACAATTTTTAAAATTAAATTTACCCTGATTTTTTTTCTCTCTTTTATGAGGTTTGTTTATTGGAGACTAGTATTTATAGATAATTATTCTTGGTTTTCAATCCAACCTATTAGTTTATGCCTTTTCATTGGGGAATTGAGTATCTTATCTTATCTATCTATCTATCTATCTATCTATCTATCTATCTATCTATCTATCTAATTTATTAAGAGTTATTATTGCAAAATGTGTACTAATACTTTTCACAGTTTTTGATTTTATAGTGCTTGATGTTTTCCTATTCTTTCCTTGTTTACCTATTTTTCAAGCATAGCTTGTCATTTTCTGTGACCTCATAAATGGATTTGCTTTTATTTTCAGTCTGAAGGATTCCTTCAGGTCTGTAGAATTGGCTTAGTGATCATTAATTCTTTTATTTATATAATTATTTATATAATTATTACTTATATACTTATTTTGACCATGGAAATTATTTTTTTCCTGTAATTGTGGCTTCTAGCTTTGCTGGATATAGTTTTGGTTGGCTGTTGTTGTCTTTGAAAGTTTGAAATACATCATTCCAAGCCCTCCTGGTTTTTACAGTCTCTGTTGAGAAATCTGTTATTCTGATGGGCCTGCCTTTTTATATGACCTGTCTTTCTGTCTTGCCACTTTTAACATACTTTTTGTTTTGTTTTGTTTTATTTAATTATTAAATTATAATGTAGCAAGGCATCTTAGTTTCTTTTCTACTGTTCTTAGAAACATTATAACTGAAAGCAACTCGGGGATTAAACGATTTATTGGCTAAATCACAATCTACTGTGGGAAGCCAAGGAGCCACAAGTCAGGAGCTGATACAGAGACCATGCAGGGGTGCTGCTTACTGGCTTGCTCATCATAGCTTGTTCATCTTGATTTTCTTTTTTTTTTTTTTTTTAAGATTTATTTATTTATTATATGTAAATACACTGTAGCTGTCCTCAGACACTCCAGAAGAGGGCGCCAGATCTCGTTACGGATGGTTGTGAGCCACCATGTGGTTGCTGGGATTTGAACTCTGGACCTTCGGAAGAGCAGTCGGGTGCTATTACCCACTGAGCCATCTCACCAGCCCTCATCTTGATTTTCTATAGGACCAAGACCACCAGCACAGGGTGGTATCACTCAGAATGGGGTGGTCTTCCAGCATCAATCACTAATTAGGAAAATGTCCCATAGGCTTGCCTACAGCTTGATCTTATGGAGGTATTTTCTCTATTGAGGTTCCCTCTTCCCCGATGACTCTAGCTTATATCAAGTTGACATAGCCAGTGTACAAGGGAAATCCTTTTTAAGAGTTGTCTATTTGGTGTTCCAAATGTCTCCTGTATTATTGGCACCTGGATTGGCAGCTATTTAATCATGGAACATTTCCTTCTATGATTTTGTTGAAAATGTTTTCTATGCCTTTGGTATGTAATTCTCATCTTTCTTATATCTGCACATACAGAAATTCTGTCCACCATTGCTTAGGACTTCTATGGAGATTCTCAAGGGACTTGTCAGGTTTTGTTTTTTTTTTTCACTTTCAGTATTTTACTATATTTTTCCTTTAGAAATTCTCTTTGTTAAATTCCTCTTTTTTTTTAAACCTTTCATTGATTTCCTTATTTCCTAATTGCGTTTGTTCCCTCGGGATTTGTTGAATTTACCTATAGTCTTTGAATTGCTTGAGTATGCATTTATAATCATTGTTTTGAGTGCCTTCTCTGAGACTTCATCCAATTTACTCTTTCTAGAGGACATGACCATAGGAACTATAGCTTTTGAAGTTCTGTTATCATGTTCCTATTATATTTCTCTTTGTGTTTTAATGAACGTGTGTGTGTGCATGTGCATGCACACACAAATGTGCATTTTGTGGCATATGTGTGTGTGACTGTGCATTCATGTGTGTTTCCCAATCTCAGGTCTCATTCTCTCATCCTCAGTTCAGTTGTGCCTTGCCTCTGGGACCATCACATTGTTGAGACAGAGTAGCTCATTAATCTGTGCTGGCCAATGAGCTCCACTCATCTGCCTGTCTCTGCTTCCTGAATCTGGCGATAGGTAGAGGTGAGCTCCATCACCTCTGGTTTTGTTGTTGTTTGTTTTGTTTTTTTTTTTAATTTTTATGTAGATTCTGAAGATGGAACTCAATTACTTATGCTTGTACAGCAAGAACTTCATTGAGCTCTCTTTCCAACCCACATATTTCTTTTTTTTTTTTTTTAATATTTTTATTACATATTTTCCTCAATTACGTTTCCAATGCTATCCCAAAAGTCCCCCATAGCGCCCCCCCCACTTCCCTATCCACCCATTCCCATTTTTTTGGCCCTGGCATTCCCCTATATTGGGGCATATAAAGTTTGCAAGTCCAATGGGCCTCTCTTTCCATTGATGGCTGACTAGGCCATCTTTCGATACATATGCAGCTAGAGACAAGAGCTCCGGGGTTCTAGTTAGTACATCATGTTGTTCCAACAATAGGGTTGCAGATCCCTTTAGCTCCTTGGGTACTTACTCTAGCTTCTCCATTGGGAGCCCTGTGATACATCCAATAGCTGACTGTGAACATCCACTCCTGTGTTTGCTAGGCCCCAGCATCGTCTCACAAGAGACAGCTATATTTGGGTCCTTTCAGCAAAATCTTGCTAGTGTATGCAATGGTGTCAGCGTTTAGAAGTTGATTATGGGATGGATCCCTGGGTACGGCAGTCTCTAAATGGTCCATCCTTTCATCACCGCTACGAACTTTGTCTCTGTAACTCCTTCCCTGGGTGTTTTGTTCCCAATTCTGAGAAGGTGCACAGTGTCCACACTTTGGTCTTATTCTTCTTGAGTTTCATGCGTTTAGCAAATTGTATCTTAAATCTTGGGTATCCTAAGTTTTGGGCTAATATCCACTTATCAGTGAATACATATTGTGTGAGTTCTTTTGTGATTGTGTTACTTCACTCAAGATGATGCCCTCCAGGTCCATCCATTTGGCTAGGAATTTCATAAATTCATTCTTTTTAATAGCTGAGTAGTACTCCATTGTGTAAATGTACCATAATTTCTGTATCCATTCCTCTGTTGAGGGACATCTGGGTTCTTTCCAGCTTCTGGCTATTATAAATAGGGCTGCTATGAACATAGTGGAACATGTGTCCTTTTTACCGGTTGGGACATCTTCTGGATATATGCCCAGGAGAGGTATTGCTGGATCCTCCGGTAGTACTATGTCCAATTTTCTGAGGAACCGCCAGACTGATTTCCAGAGTGGTTGTACAAGCTTGCAATCCCACCAACAATGGAGGAGTGTTCCTCTTTCTCCACATCCTCGCCAGCAACTGCTGTCACCTGAATTTTTGATCTTAGCCATTCTGACTGGTGTGAGGTGGAATCTCAGGGTTGTTTTGATTTGCATTTCCCTGATGATTAAGGATGTTGAACATTTTTTCAGGTGTTTCTCTGCCATTCGGTATTCCTCAGGCGAGAATTCTTTGTTCAGTTCTGAGCCCCATTTTTTAATGGGGTTATTTGACTTTCTGGAGTCCACCTTCTTGAGTTCTTTATATATATTAGATATTAGTCCCTTATCTGATTTAGGATAGGTGAAGATCCTTTCCCAATCTGTTGGTGGTTTTTTTGTCTTATTGATGGTGTCTTTAGCCTTGCAGAAGCTTTGTAGTTTCATGAGGTCCCACTTGTCAATTCTCGATCTTACAGCACAAGCCATTACTGTTCTATTCAGGAATTTTTCCCCTGTGCCCATATCTTCAAGGCTTTTCCCCACTTTCTCCTCTATAAGTTTCAGTGTCTCTGGTTTTATGTGAAGTTCCTTGATCCACTTAGACTTGACCTTAGTACAAGGAGATAGGAATGGATCGATTCGCATTCTTCTACATGTTAACAACCAGTTGTGCCAGCACCATTTGTTGAAAATGCTGTCTTTCTTCCACTGGATGTTTTTAGCTCCCTTGTCGAAGATCAAGTGACCGTAGGTGTGTGGGTTCATTTCTGGGTCTTCAATTCTATTCCATTGGTCTATTTGTCTGTCACTATACCAGTACCATGCAGTTTTTATCACAATTGCTCTGTAGTAGAGCTTTAGGTCCGGCATGGTGATTCCACCAGAGGTTCTTTTATCCTTGAGAAGAGTTTTTGCTATCCTAGGTTTTTTGTTATTCCAGATGAATTTGCAGATTGCACTTTCTAATTCGTTGAAGAATTGATTTGGAATTTTGATGGGGATTGCATTGAATCTGTAGATTGCTTTTGGCAAGATAGCCATTTTTACAATGTTGATCCTGCCAATCCATGAGCATGGGAGATCTTTCCATCTTCTGAGATCTTCTATAATTTCTTTCTTCAGAGACTTGAAGTTTTTATTATACAGATCTTTCACTTCCTTAGTTAGAGTCACGCCAAGATATTTTATATTATTTGTGACTATTGAGAAGGGTGTTGTTTCCCTAATTTCTTTCTCAGCCTGTTTATTCTTTGTGTAGAGAAAGGCCATTGATTTGTTTGAGTTAATTTTATATCCAGCTACTTCACCGAAGCTGTTTATCAGGCTTAGGAGTTCTCTGGTGGAATTTTTAGGGTCACTTATATATACTATCATATCATCTGCAAAAAGTGATATTTTGACTTCATCTTTTCCAATTTGTATCCCTTTGATCTCCTTTTGTTGTCGAATTGCTCTGGCTAGGACTTCAAGTACAATGTTGAATAGGTATGGAGAAAGTGGACAGCCTTGTCTAGTCCCTGATTTTAGAGGGATTGCTTCAAGCTTCTCACCATTTACTTTGATGTTGGCTACTGGTTTGCTGTAGATTGCTTTTATCATGTTTAGGTATGGGCCTTGAATTCCTGATCTTTCCAAGACTTTTATCATAAATGGGTGTTGGATCTTGTCAAATGCTTTCTCCCCATCTAACGAGATGACCATGTGGTTTTTGTCTTTGAGTTTGTTTATATACTGGATTACGTTGATGGATTTCCGTATACTGAACCATCCCTGCATCCCTGGGATGAAACCTACTTGGTCAGGATGGATGATTGTTTTGATGTGTTCTTGGATTCGGTTAGCAAGAACTTTATTGTGGATTTTGGCATCAATATTCATAAGGGATATTGGTCTGAAGTTTTCTATCTTTGTTGGGTCTTTTTGTGGTTTAGGTATCAGAGTAATTGTGGCTTCATAGAATGAGTTGGGTAGAGTACCTTCTGTTTCTATTTTGTGGAATAGTTTGTGAAGAACTGGGATTAGATCTTCTTTGAAGGTCTGATAGAACTCTGCACTAAACCCATCTGGTCCTGGGCTTTTTTTGGTTGGGAGACTATTAATGACTGCTTCTATTTCTTTGGGGGATATAGGGCTGTTTAGATCATTAACCTGATCTTGATTCAACTTTGGTACCTGGTATCTGTCTAGGAACTTCTCCATTTCATCCAGGTTCTCCAGTTTTGTTGAGTATAGCCTTTGGTAGAAGGATCTGATGGTGTTTTGGATGTCTTCAGGATCTGTTGTTATGTCTCCTTTTTCATTTCTGATTTTGTTAATTAGGATGCTTTCCCTGTGCCCTCTAGTGAGTCTGGCTAAGGGTTTATCTATCTTGTTGATTTTCTCAAAGAACCAGCTCCTTGATTGGTTGATTCTTTGAATAGTTTTTCTTGTTTCCACTTGGTTGATTTCACCCCTGAGTTTGATTATTTCCTGCCGTCTACTCCTCTTGGGTGAATTTGCTTCCTTTTGTTCTAGTGCTTTTAGGTGTGTTGTCAAGCTGCTAATGTGTGCTCTTTCTAGTTTCCTTTTGGAGGCACTCAGAGCTATGAGTTTTCCTCTTAGAAATGCTTTCATTGCGTCCCATAAGTTTGGGTATGTTGTGGCTTCATTTTCATTGAACTCTAAAAAGTCCTTAATTTCTTTCTTTATTCCTTCCTTGACCAAGGTATCATTGAGAAGAGTGTTGTTCAGTTTCCACGTGAAGGTTGGCTTTCTATTATTTATTTTGTTATTGAAGATCAGCCTTATTCCATGGTGATCTGATAGGATGCATGGGACAATTTCAATGTTTTTGTATCTGTTGAGTCCTGTTTTGTGCCCTATTACGTGGTCAATTTTGGAGAAGGTACCATGAGGTGCTGAGAAGAAGGTGTATCCTTTTGTTTTAGGGTAAAATGTTCTGTAGATATCTGCCAAATCCATTTGATCCATAACTTCTGTTAGTTTCATTGTGTCCCTGTTTAGTTTCTGTTTCCATGATCTGTCCATTGGTGAAAGTGGTGTGTTGAAGTCTCCCACTATTATTGTATGAGGTGCAATGTGTGCTTTGAGATTTACTAAAGTTTCTTTAATGAATGAGGCTGCCTTTGTATTTGGAGCATAGATATTCAGGATTGATAGTTCCTCTTGGAGGATTTTACCTTTGATGAGTATGAAGTGCCCCTCCCTGTCTTTTTTGATGACTTTGGGTTGGAAGTCAATCTTATCTGATATTAGAATGGCTACTCCAGCTTGTTTCTTCAGACCATTTGCTTGGAAAATTGTTTTCCAGCCTTTCATTCTGAGGTAGTGTCTATCTTTTTCTCTGAGATGAGTTTCTTGTAAGCAGCAAAATGTTGGGTCTTGTTTGTGTAGCCAGTTTGTTAGTCTATGTCTTTTTATCGGGGAGTTGAGTCCATTGATATTAAGAGATATTAAGGAAAAGTAATTGTTGTTTCCTGTTATTTTTGTTGTTAAAGTTGGCATTCTGTTCTTGTGGCTGTCTTCTTTTAGGTTTGTTGAGGGATTACCTTCTTGTTGTTTCTAGGGCGTGGTTCCTGTCCTTGTATTGGTTTTTTTCTGTTATTATCCTTTGAAGGGCTGGATTCGTGGAGAGATAATGTGTGAATTTGGCTTTGTCGTGGAATACTTTGGTTTCTCCATCTATGTTAATTGAGAGTTTGGCTGGGTATAGTAGCTTGGGCTGGAATTTGTGTTCTTTTAGTGTCTGTATAACATCTGTCCAGGATCTTCTAGCTTTCATAGTCTCTGGTGAAAAATCTGGTGTAATTCTGATAGGCTTGCCTTTATATGTTACTTGGCCTTTTTCTCTTACTGCTTTTAGTATTCTATCTTTATTTAGAGCATTTGTTGTTTTGATTATTATGTGTCGGGAGGTATTTCTTTTCTGGTCCAGCCTATTTGGAGTTCTGTAGGCTTCTTGTATGTTCATGGGCATCTCTTTCTTTAGATTTGGGAAATTTTCTTCTATAATTTTGTTGAAGATGTTTGCTGGTCCTTTGAGTTGAAAATCTTCATTCTCATCCACTCCTATTATCCGTAGGTTTGGTCTTCTCATTGTGTCCTGTATTTCCTGGATGTTTTGAGTTAGGATCTTTTTGCATTTTCCATTTTCCTTGATTGTTGTGCCCATGTTCTCTATGGAATCTTCTGCACCTGAGATTCTCTCTTCCATCTCTTGTATTCTGTTGCTGATGCTTGCATCTATGGTTCCAGATTTCTTTCCTAGGGTTTCTATCTCCAGTGTTGCCTCATTTTGGGTTTTCTTTATTGTGTCTACTTCCCTTTTTAGGTCTAGTATGGTTTTGTTCATTTCCATCATCTGATTGGATGTGTTTTCCTGTTTCTCTTTAAGGACTTCTACCAGTTTGTTTGTGTTTTCCTGTTTTTCTTTAAGGACTTGTAACTCTTTAGCCATGTTCTCCTGTAGTTCTTTAAAGTCCTTCTTGATGTCCTCTACCATCATCATGAGATATGCTTTTAAATCCAGGTCTAGTTTTTCAGGTGTGTTGGGGTGCCCTGGACTGGGCGAAGTGGGAGTGCTGGGTCCTGATGATGGTGAGTGGTCTTGGTTTCTGTTAGTAAGATTCTTACCTTTACCTCTCGCCATCTGGTAATCTCTGGAGTTGTTATAGTTGTCTCTGTTCAGAGGTTGTTCTTCTGGGGATTCTGAGTATCCTCTGTCAGCAGACCTGTACAGACTAAGTTCGGCGGAGTCCCGGAGCCAAGATGGCGCTCCCTGCAGGGCAGGTCACTGTCCTCCGGCTGGGAGGGTGCCGGATGTCTGCGGCCCCAAAAGGGTGCTGCCTCAGCGGCTCTGTGGCTCCCGCCTGTCCCAGAAGCTGTCTGCCTCTGTGGTCCTCACTCTAACCTGTAGACTAAGTTCGGCGGAGTCCCGAAGCCAAGATGGCGTTCCCTGCAGGGCAGGTCACTGTCCTCCGACTGGGAGGGTGCCGGAAGTCTGCGGCCCCAAAAGGGTGCTGCCTCAGCTGACTAGGCCATCTTTCGATACATATGCAGCTAGAGACAAGAGCTCCGGGGTTCTAGTTAGTACATCATGTTGTTCCAACAATAGGGTTGCAGATCCCTTTAGCTCCTTGGGTACTTTCTCTAGCTTCTCCATTGGGAGCCCTGTGATACATCCAATAGCTGACTGTGAACATCCACTCCTGTGTTTGCTAGGCCCCGGCATCGTCTCACAAGAGACAGCTATATTTGGGTCCTTTCAGCAAAATCTTGCTAGTGTATGCAATGGTGTCAGCGTTTAGAAGCTGATTTTTTTACTCCTTTAAACAATGCTCTCACCTATCTTATCTTCCTTCTTTAAAATTCTTTAAAGATTAAAAAAAAATTATATAATTTTCATTTTTTTTCCTCAGCCTTTCCTCACTCTTCTTATTGAATTATTATCAACTGTAGTGTTTTTATTTTACGGGAAGAGAATTTTAGCTTTCTTTCATCAATTTATCTCCTCCAGTAACTTTGCCATCCCAGTTCCTGCTCCACTGTAGGATTTACCCATGGTCATAAATGCCACATAAAAGAAAACATCAGAATTCAGTGACATTAATGGAAAGCGATCTCTCTCTCAGTTGCAGGGTTTCCCTGCTCTCTTTCTGCTCTTCTATGCTGGGATGATGTTGATGGGGAACCTGGCTTGGCTCCACATTGGGCTCATCCTCAGCAAGTTCCACTTGGTCCTGCTCCATGGAGACTCCTGCGATACCAAAAGGATGGTCCACTTAGTGTTTCTAATAACATCGCCTTGGCCAAAATAAACCACATAGCTAGATTCCAAGACCAAGAGGTATTTGGTCCATCCTACCCATGACACGATACCTTGGCCTTTGTGACATCACAAGACATGGGTATAAGAAAGGTTGAAGGATGTAGTCACCCTTGCAAAACCCTTCTCAGCACATGTGGGTGTGTGTGAATGCACGAGCGCACACACACACACATACACACACACACACACACACACACTGAATTTGGGGTAGATGAATGTTCTGTTTCTTTCTAGGAATTGTCTTTGGAATTAACCCTTGTGTTTTTCTATAATCTGTAAAAAAAAAAAAACTTACTGTAATTTCTAACTTTGAAGATATTCTAACCTTACTCCTGAGATGTTGCATGACTGTGGCAATTTCATCTTCCTGACGCAATCTCTTAAGGATGCTTCTGATCTCTCACTGAAGGCGCAGCTGCCAGCCTGAGGTCACTCTTTCCCATCACCCCCGAGAGGCCCTTCTCTTGAGTTCAGCCCTCTGCTTTCTTTATCTACACTTTCCTTCTCTGTTTACCCCCTTGTTCTGGTTACATGTCCTGCAGTAATTTTCCAAGAATTTTCTATGTGAAATATAAATGTTGGGAATTTGAATCTGTGGGAGGGCTTTAGTCTCCTCTGAAACTCGACTGAAAGTATAGAAAGATGGAATCTTTGGTCATTTTAAGCACTCCCCACACCTGCATTTTACATCTTCTCCTGTGCTATGGAGATGTTTTTAATTTGTCTATAAAGAGGCAGGGTAACCTGTATGTGATGCCTTTGAACCTTGCTTGATTGTGGGAGTTTTTCTTCATGTTACATCATTCACGTTTTCTGAAACAAATGTTTGGAAAAAAAAAGCAAAGAGCTTTGAACTTGGAGGCCCTCACTTGAGTTCAATAAAGAGGCTAATCCTTCTCAGGCTGCTCCCTTGACCACACCCCCCAACTCCAAGGGGCTGCCTGTAAAGCATTGCCCTTCCTCCAGGGGGCAGTTTTCACCCCGGTGTAGAGACTGACATTTCTTTGCTTTGGATCAGTAGGTGCCTCGAAGACCCAGTCTTCAGCTACTGTTCTGTAGGAAGGCTGGAGAGCAGGGAGATGGGTAAGGCTTACCAAGATTTGCAATGAAGCCTCCCTCTTTGTGTCCAGACCAAAACCTACAGCTCCTTGGCTTTGTCTTGGGAAGAAGCTTGCTTGTCTTTGGGGCTGGTGTCCTTTGTATTCATTTCCTCTGAGGGAATCCTTGGCTCTGGGAGTTGCTAAGGGAGAAACAACAGAGAAGAGCCTATGTGTCTGTGCCTGGGTGGGGCGGGGCAGGGAGGGTAAGCTCCTGTTTCCTAACATTGCTGAAGGAATTTGCAGCATCAGCATTAGACACTGAGAAGCAGCACACACCAGAAGTGTCAGCCCTTCCGGTCTCCTGAGGTGGCCACAGAACATCTCCCATCAAAGCAGAGTCCTGTTGAGTGTGTTCCAAGCCTCCTGACCCTCCCAGTATACCTTCTGTCCACCATTTTCCTCCTTTTACCAGGATGAACTCCGCCCTCTTCACCCTTTGTTTCCATTACTTTGAGCAGAGGGTATCTCAGGCTGTAAGCACATGCAGCATTTGTCGACTGGTCCACCAAATAGGCTGTCTAATGACTGAAAAAGTTAATCAACGTAATCACTGATTTAAAGATGTGGGATGCAAGAGGTGGGGGGTGTGAGGGGAACCTTCACTAATGTCTTAAAGAAACAGTGCATCCTGCATGCATGGGACCGTGAGCTTTATGTGTTACTTCGGGCAAGCTCTGGCACTCAGTGTGGTCAATGACCGTCTAGAAGTTACTGTGAGGGGGTCCTTTAAATGCATCATTTAGATGATGATGTAATCAGTTGACTTGTAAGAAAGCAAAATGCTCTCCACTATGTGGAGGAACCTCATATGAGGTGCTCCAGAGCAACGGCTTGAGGTTTCCCAGAGAGTAAGGAATTTGCTATCCAAAATCTCTGTTGCTTTCTTTAGCTCATTGTCCTATGGAACTCAGACCTAAGACCATGCTGTAGCATCCACTCTTCCAGCCAGATTTCTAGCCTGCTGCCTGTTTTCTCCCAAGCTCTTTGGACACTCTTGTCCCCTCATACACATCCTCTCTTTCTCTCTCTCTCTTTCTCTCTCTCTCTCTCTCTCTCTCTCTCTCTGTGTGTGTGTGTGTGTGCACACGCGCGTGTTTCCTTACTGATTTTGGTTCTTCAGAGGGCTCTAATTCAGACAAGTTGTAAGGTCATAGATCGTGACAACCCTCACCATTTCCCATGCCAGGCACTGTGCTAAATACCCCCATATTGTGTTGCTTCAATTCAGCCTCACAGTGACAGGCAGTATTATTATCCTCACTGTGCCAGGTGGAGATCAAGGAAGATATTAAGTGATTTAATCCACATTCATCGCTAGAAGTCATGAGTCTGTTGCTCAGCCTGGGTCTGTTTGATTGAGGGAGTGTCTTGATTCAACACCGAAAACAAGAATCAGCAAATGCTCTGCCTGTGAAGGTCTTGCGGTACACTCCAGGGAGGTATGGATGGAAATAATTACAATGTACAGGATAAAGACTAATAGGACAAGAGATAAGTTTTGTGGAAATTTCAGATGCAAGAGAGATTGATTTGGACTCCTGTGGGTCACACCGGCTTAGTGGGTAATGGGTTCAATCTGGACTTTGAAGGATGAGTTTGACTGGATGGCAGGGTGCAACCTTATACAGGGTCTTGATGCAGTTAGGAGGGAAATTCCTTCCACTTTGGGAAACTTCAGGTCATTGCTCTCAGGGCATGAGGGAAGTCATTCAGTCTAGAGCAGGAGGGTCAAGTAGGGACTTGATGTGGATTGCACATTAAAAATTTTATAGCAGCTGAATTAAAAGCTAGGAGGATACCAGTGGAAGTACATGTAGATGTTTCCCAGCATATTTTAATATGCAATCCACGTAAAACCATTAATGAGGCATTTACATACCTTTTGCAGAATAGATTCAGAATCTTGAGCCATCTCAAGTCACCACTTGCACAAATCTTTGAGTCTTGTGTAGAATTTCCCCTTGCTCAGTGCATCTCAATCTGGGCTCATTTCATTTCATTAGCTCTATGCCATGTGCAGTATCCAGTCTCCTGGGAGTGTGCAGGGGACTGGGAACAACGTTCAGCCTGGAGAAGACCATGAGCAAGGTGGTGGTGGGAGGGTGGATAGGGCTGGTTCCCAGAGAGTAAGTGTTTATATTGCAGTGCCAGCACAAGAGATCAGCGCTGGGAAGGGACAAAGTGTGGCTTGAGAAACTGGTGAGAGAGGCAAGGAGAAAAACAAAGGCTGCACTTCTAAGCAGATGTAAGAGTAAGGCTTGTGCCCTGAAATGAAGAGGTTGCCAACTTTCTGGGCAGGAGGAATCAGGGAGAAGGAGCCTTGGGAATGGTAATCTCCAATTTCCTTCCCTCATAGCGGAGCTTCAGGATGGAACGGGCAGTACAAAGCACTGCTACCCACAGTCAAGAGATCTCCTCCTCTTCTCTCTGAGAAGTCAGAATCATTTTTGCAGAGCCCTTTCCCTCTTCCTCCCTGGGAGATGTGATTCATTTTCTTGGCCCCTCTCCAGTATGAGGGAAGGTAGGTAGGTTGTGGAATCCTCACACCATCTCTGTGATTCAGAGCTCCATCCATCTTTCATCCTGGTTAGCTGACCTTAGGATGCTACTGACCATTTCTGGGTCTGTGAGTTCCCAGAAGCACAACCCGCTACCCTTTGATGGGCTAGCTAGTCAGTGAATAGTGCCCACTGATAGGTCTAATGATCTGTTATTATACACCCAATGCACTGCTGACTGCTCTAATGAGCTGGAAGTCTGGAGGAGGCGAAGCAAAGACGTGCAGCTTTTCTTTGGGAAATGAACCTCATGTCAAGGGAGGGATTAACCCGGAGAGGCTTGACTCTCAGTTCAACTGCTGGTGATAATGGCTATCACGGAGTAGGAGAACCCTTGGTGATTGGAACAGTGGCCATCTCGGCGGCTTTCCCTGCCACTGTTTATATTAGATTGTGGTCATCCAGGGAGCCTGTGTGCTGTGTGTCAGACATACTTAACAGAGAGATAATAAGGGACCAAGAATGTGCAAGATGGTAGGCAGACGGTGAGGGAAAGGGAGCAAAGTGATTCCTATGTGTGATTTCCACATGCTTTGTAGTTTAGAGACGAGCTACTGGAGGCTTCTCAGAGGTACCTCAGCTTCTAGGACCCTTCCCCTTAATTCTCTCACAGTTTCTTTCAGATTTCTTTCTGGGTCACAGTCTTGTTTCTGGGAAGGAGTCACCCTGAGTTGAAGTTTTGAACATTTTCCTTGCTAATCTGTTATCTGTTATTTCCCTGCATTCCTGGTAATTTGTTGAGTTTTTTTTTTTTTCTTTTCTAGAATTAAAAAAAAAATCAGTAAGTAGTCCAGGCTGCCTGGGATCTTAGTGCATAATGTAGACTGCCTTTGAACTTGTAATCCTCCTGTCGCAGCCTCCGGGATTGCAGGTGTTCTCCACCACACCCAGTCTTTTCTGAAATTCTTATCTTCTGTACTTGTCTATTCTCCAAGGGCCGAGGTGAGTGAATTCTCTTCACGGAACCGTCACTGTTTATATTCATGCGATTATATCTTAAAATTAGTGTTTGCTTCTAACTTGTTCAGTCGCTTCAGATCTTGAAAACTTTAGAGTGACGCCTCCCTCCTCCCCTTTTTTCTTTCCCATTGTTCTTTGACTAAAAAGCAAAGCAAAAGAAAAGAAGAACAACACAGAAGAACTTCCCTAGGGCAAAGGAGTTTATATTAGGTCATTTCCAAAAACCTTAAATTATCCTTACCAAAGTCAAGGACCTTCCATAGGATCTGACCAGAAGGCAACAGGGTTACTATAACTTCCTGTAAAATGAGACATGCTGAACCAAGGTTTTTATGTTGGACTTGTAAAAAAAAAAAAATTACACTGTCCGAAATGAATCAAGTCCAAAGTCTGTTAGAGTCAAAAATGAAGAATGTAAGGAAAGAAGTTACAGTATTTGCATGAGCTTGTTGACATTAGGTCTGTCACAGTGCCAAGATGTTTTCAGTCCTCCGCTGGGGGACTGTTTATCAAACCCACAAAGATTGTCTGCACAAGAGCTCAGAAAACTCCACCCTGGATCGACTCCTATCAAGGCATCTGAGGCTTAGTCACCAGCGTTCCTCTCAGCGCATCATCCCCAAGCACAAAGGGAAAACCTCTAATAGCCAAGCTTCCTTCTTAATAATCCAATTTGGATCAATTGACCATAACATCATTCAGTAACCCAGTAATGCTCAGCTCATGCAGGCTCCCAGGATAATGAACTCCATATGGCGGGAGGTGACTGAGTCCACCTTGATATGTTTAGAGGAATTCAAACTCCTGCTATTCTGGCAGGGCAGGTATCTTTGGCCTTTAACTACCCTCCAGGGACAAGCGCCTAGGTTCCCTGCACACAGTACACTTCCTCCAGTATTCTTTGTCACCAAGCAGAGCTTCCCCAGCTAGGCAGACGCCTCACTCCTCTCTGAGTTGCTGAACAACTGAACAGAGGCCTGGTTGCTTTTCTATACACTATGGAAGCATTGCTCTGGACCCAGAGGAAACAGTACAAAAGGGCACAGGGTGTGCACTAAGCTTTTGTTTTTGGTGTCTGCTTTATGCTTTACTGGCCTTGAGCAGGTCATCTGAATCTTTACACCCTTAGCTTCTCATCTGCCCAGATCGCTTCTGAGACATTACCAGTGAACAGCGTGGGAGAGTGTTTTGAGAATGTAATAAGCTACAGCTAAGCATTGTGGGTATTTTGTCCTTTTCTGGAGGTGGTTTCTGGATCCTCTTCCCATAGAAGTCTAAAGAGTTGCAGGGTTAAAGCTGTTTGTTTTCACTTTCATGCCCACTGCATCTTGGAGGGACCCTGCTTCTTCCCTCTTCTTGGTGGCACTCGCTCTCTGTCCCTCTCTCCCCTCGAAAGGTATGCACTACCACACTAGGCTTGGTGAAGTGCATGTGGGCAGGGCAGGGAGAGAAAAAAAGATCCTGCAGTCCACCCAGGCTGGCCTTGAACTCACTCTGTAGCTAAACATGAACTTGAACTCTCTATACTCCTGTCTTCGTCTTCCAAGTGCTGTGGTTATAAGAGGACATCACCACACCTGGTTATCAGCTTGTTCAATTCTTGATAACAAGATTTCCTTCCTTATGAAGTTGTATTTGAAAATTATGTTTAAGATATTTTATGTGCAAGCCCTGATTATGACCATATAAAGTTAGTATTAGGATGCCCCCATTTCACAGATAAGGAGGTTGAGGTACAGAGGGATGAAAGGACTTCCCAACATTCCCTGTTGGTGTAACTAGGACCTCAACATGCCTTCTCGGATTGCACAGTCTTCAGAGTTGATCAAAGGGAGAGAACCCCCAGGTTTTTGGCAGTGATGTAATCACAAGCTCCTACCATTAAGATCCTCACACAGCTTCTAACCTTTGCGAGGAAATGCCCAGACTCACACCACAGACGGGAAGTAGGCTTAGCAACTAGAGATCTTGGTTAGGCACTGTTAAATACAGACCAGCTTCTCTAATACAGGATTTGACCAGATGGGAGAGTTCCTGAGGAGGTGAAGGTTTTCTGTAGTATTCTGGAGACAAGATTTTCTTGTAGGTCCTGTGTTGTCACACAGGGTTTGGAGTGTGTATCTTTGCTCTCTTCATGAAATGGGGGGAGGAGTTCTTTGGTCTAATCACTGAGTATACAGCTTGATATTTCTAGCTTGATATTGAACTTCTCCTCTGCCTTCCCCAGTTCCTTCCCTGAATCCTTCTGTGGTTCTGTGGGAATGAACCCTGATTTTTCTGGTTAGTGTTGGTCTCTGAGACAATCTAAGTTCCCATGTGCTTCTCAATTTAGTTACCCTGCTTTTGAGTTTTACTTTCAATCTTTCTGAATGTATAGACTTCTTTTTCCAAAGCTAGAGCATTATTATTTTTTTCCATTTTACTCTCGTTAGTTTCTAGCTTTAAATATGATTTTCTCCCATTAAACGAAGTTTCCAGAAAGAGACGCACACAGGTGTTTAGTCTGCCGTGTTCACAGGCAGCCTCAGGAGATCCACGTGTGAACCTGTGAGGTAAGGGAAGTGAGCTCTGTGTCAGGGAGACTTGTCTACAGGGGGCTTGTGAGGTCTCCAGGGGGGAAGTGAGCCCAACCTAAGCGGTTTCTCTAGGATTTTGACCAGGAATCTTAGGTGAAGGTATGTGAATCTGGGTGGGTGGACCTCTGTTTCCAAGCTGGAAAATAAGGCTGTATCAAAATGGAAAGGGAGCCTCACTTGGTGTCTGGGTTCTACATTTGTCCCCTTTCTCACTCCTTACTCTTCTTTGCCCATCACCTTTCCCATCACCTCTGCCTGTCTAGAGCATTTATTTTGCCAGTGGCCTGGGGATGCTGTGTTCCCTCATCTCATTAGTGTTTCTTAGTCTCCCGTGTGCAGAAGACTCACACTTTTACCATGTAAGTTCTGAGGAGCCTGCGTATGGACCTGAGACTGTGTTTCTAACAGAGCCCTGAGGAAGGTGATGATGCTATTCTGTGGTATCCTAGAAGCAGGTCTGAAGACTTAAAAGGCCAACGTGCCAAGGAACCAAAGATGCTCCACACAGAAATGCCTTCCAGCTCTGGCTCTTGGAGTCTTTCTCCCCTGCTGTTCTGTAGGCTCTTGCTGATTTCCAGAGGTAGGTCATTTTCTGAACTGATTGATGCTAAGGGTTTTACTGCTGAAGAGGGCTCCTTTCATAGCATCACATTACTCTAGAAATTCTTCACATTACCATTCTGGGTTTCCTGGACCCATGTAAAATGTGTTGTAGATTGCCGAGCAGTTAGGAGGCGGAGCCTTATG
This sequence comes from Mus caroli, assembly GCF_978045245.1. Taxonomy (NCBI): domain Eukaryota; kingdom Metazoa; phylum Chordata; class Mammalia; order Rodentia; family Muridae; genus Mus; species Mus caroli. The sequence goes on from NW_028227268.1 coordinate 59,282,875, forward strand.
GAGGAAATGGACTACTGGAGGTGGGCCCTGCGGTTTTACAGCCTTGGCCTGACTTCCTGTCTATGGTCTGCATCCTGCTCCTGTAAGAAGCAAGGTAAGGACTTCCAGCTGCACACTCCTGCCACTTCAGATCCTCAGAGCTATTTCATTTCTTCCTTCATGATAGACTATATGTTCAAACTGTAAGCTGGAATAAATCTTCATTCTCAAGTTGCCTCTTATTAGGTATTTGGTCATATCCACAAGAAAAGTAATATTGTGATCAACTGGACAAGGATCTGTCTTATAAATCCAGAATCCAAGCCTAAGACAGATTACCCACAGGTTTCTTAGTTACATAGCATTTAACCAGAGAATAGGGACAACAATGGAAAAAAAAGAAATTTGGACACACACACACACACACATACACACACACACATGGGGGATGACATAACAAGAATGTATCTTCTTCATAATCCTTTCCCCCCTTCTTAGAGATAGGGTCAAACTATGTAGCCCTGGCTGTCCTGAAACTCACTCTGTAGGCCAGAACTCAGAAGTCCGCCTGCCTCTGCCTCTGCAGTGCTGGGATTAAATGCGTGTGCCACTCTGCCCAGCTCATTTCTTTTTGCTTGTTTTCCCAGAAGGGTTGAGATGTCTGGTTCTTATTCTGCCTGTGTTGCTTCAGAGTGGACTAATCTGGAAGATGCTCTCAGCCAAGTTCTAGGAGGTCTTGCTTCCTCTAGGATGGATGCCAGTCACATCCCAGGTCTTTGTTTTGATGCTGTCCTCCTCGAGGTCACTTTCCACAATTTCAAGGAGGATGTCCTTTTAGGCCAAGCAAATCACAGTAATGAGACTCCAGTTCATTTTCAAATCTTGTTTAACTTCCTGCCCACGCTGACATAGCTGTGATTGACATGGGATATATAATCAAATCAGCAAAAAGAGAGTGTGTCTCTCAAAGAGGTCACCATTCGGAACCCAAATGCCTCTCTGGATTGTGACTCCCTAATTACATATCCACAGAGGCTGGGGACTCGAGACCCTGAGTGAAGAAACCAATGTGTAATAATCACGTTGCAGGTTTATTCACTGCTACTTGGTACCACATTAACATCCCTTTATATTTCCTGAACTCTTGCCTGAGTGTTTTCTCAGCAGGGTAGTCAGAGAGGCTGATGGGATGCTGCAGTGCCTGGCTGGACTTGTGAGCTGGAAGCAGCTATAAACGAGGACATTTGCTTGGCTCACTGGCTAATGAGTGAAGGTTCACTGAGAGTAATCATGCTGCAGTGGGAGTTCCTTAATGATTGGCACAGTTCATTAAAAGAAGAAACAAACTCTACAGAGAGCGTTGGAGAGAGGCTGGGATGGGAAGGTCAGATCGTGGAAGTGGGGGCTGTGGCTCGCAGGAATGTGGCTTTCACACAATTAGGTGTTTGAAGGAAGACAGAGCCTGGATACAGTTGAGTAATTTCAGCTAATTGAGATTTGCATGGGTCAAAGACCAGAGGTCTTGCTGCTGTTAAAACAGGATGTGGCATCCGCCATGGGATCCTTGGATGAACAGTGCCTGTGTGTGCCTCAGAACAATGGAAAGTGATGCCTTTCTGACACACAATGGCTTTCAAGGAGATATCTGTCCACTGAATCCTGCTGCAGGCTCTCTGCCGTGGAATCACAATGCCTTCAGCCTTACCCACGTGGACCCTTCTCTGTCCACCTTGTCTACCTTCTCATGAGTGAGAACAGAGGATGCCTCTGCTAACCCACTGTGCAGAGTCTACAAGAGACATTGCTCATGTAAGGCATGTTCCCAAAACTCAGAAAGACCATGGTGGCCCGTGTGCCCGGGCTTTGGATGTGAGAATGGGTGATCACAGCTTTGAGTGCTGTTCTCTGGAGACTGAGATTTTGCTTGCAGAGATGGGCATACCATAGAGATTCTGTTTCTCTTCTCTCTTTAAGCCATTTTCATGTAAACCCAAATTCTATGGAGTGAGAGAAAAGCCAGAGATGGGAGATGGGTAAGTACCTGCAGGCTATTGCTAGTTCATGTAGTCTTCCTGTGTGTAGTGGAGAAAGCCACCCCTTCCACACAGGGCTGCACACCAGCACCATTCACTACTGATTCTCCTGTGGTGCCCCAGTGCATGGTTTATACAGCCATGCCAAAATGGCTGTGGCTATTAGGCCTGCAGTGGCATGGAGAGGGAAGGGCCCTCTAGACCCATGGAATGTCTTCCTTACTTTTGAATCCTAAAAAGTACAGGGCCTACACCCAGCTAAAGCACACCTGTCCTTTCCACGTGTCCCCTCTGAGGTATGGCCTCCTGTAGACTCAGGAGCTTGAAGAAGTGCACACCTCTCCCTCTGTAGAGAGAGGAGCAACCATACCAGCTGTTCCTCCAGGGCCATAAGCATCCTCCTTCTTCTCCTTTGCTTCTGCCCACTGAACCCAATCTCAGTGAGTTTAGCTTATTAAAGACAGGAGGACCATACCTTTGGGCTTCTGTCTTCCTCAAGTTCCCAGTACAAGGAATGGCCATGTGCCTTGCCAACTAGAGGCAACAGCAAGAGAATGTTTCACTGGTCTACATGGATGTATGAGCACGTGATAGAGGGGCACCTCATGCTTCCCTGAGACAAAGGACAGGAATATGGCACTTTCTGGTGCCTTATAGAGGACATGAAGAACATTCACATATAAATAGGTTACAGGGCTTCTAATACAGAGGGAAACCTATTTAAGTTTCATTTAGCTCCTCAAATACTTGAATGTGTGTCATTTGTGTGTCCCCTTCCCCACTTAAGATTGGGGCTGAACACATGTGTGCTTGTCTGAAGAACCATATTTGGGCTTCATTTATTGGTCTGACAGGAATTGAGCTCCCATTCAGTCTTGTGGGCTGAGGGAAAAAGGCACCCAGAACATAGTTTTTTTTGGGTTTGTTGTTTTGGGTTTTTTGTTTGTTTGTTTTGTTTTTTATTGTGTGGCATTGGAGATACCTTCTGTGAAGACCAGATTGTAGGATGTCATAGTGAATTACAGTATTGTCAACTATAAAGGCTTCTTCTGTGCAAGCCAGCATATCCTAAAGGAAAGGCTGGGAGGCTGGAGGCATGAGGCCAGGGCCATGCCCATTTCTCTGGTCCCCTCTGCATGCCCTAGCACAGTGCTATGTCTCTTCTGTTCCCTCTCCTTGGCTCCAACAAGTTGCTCTTTCTTCTTTTTCTTATTCTTATGACCCTCTGTCTTAGTCACTGCTCTGTTGCTGTTGAGGAGACACCATGACCAAGGCAACTCTTAAAACAGAAAGCATTTCATTGGGGCTGGCTTACAGTGCCTCAGGTTGAATCCATTGTCATCATGGTGGTAGCATGGCAGCATGTGTGGCATTGGAGCAGCACCTAAAGCTGCATTCTGATCCCCAGGCAGAGAGGGAAGGGAGAGGGGGAAGGAGAGAGGGAGGGGAGGAGGAGAGAGGGAGACAGAGAAAGACTGCACCTGGCATGGGCTTTGAAAACCCCCAAACCCACCCCCAATGACACTCTTCCTCCAACAAAGCCACACCTCCTAATCCTTCTAGTTCTATCAAAGAATTCCACTCCTTGATGGCTACGTATTCAAATATATAAGCCTATGGGGGCCACCTTATTCAAACCACCACACCCCTTATTTATGATCTGTATTTATGGAATAATTATGTTTATTCATGAACTCTGCCCTTGCATTTAGTCATGATGAATGTCTTCTGTTATCTATCTAAACACAGGAAAAACATTCACATTAAATTGTGAAATTGTTTCAAAATGGGTCGATAAGTCCTTCAGAGGATGCCATGAAAAACAAAAGAAAACAAAAATCCAAAAAACAAAAACAACACAAAACAAAAAACTTCCGCTCATCTTTGCACTAAAATTAGCCAATCAAGGGAAAGACCAAGTTGCATTATGAACCTTTGAAGTGGATGCTAAGCCAGCAATGTGAGGTTGCTGGAGGGCGAAACTGTTCTGGGAGAAATGCCTCATAGCTTTTACCCTAGTGGTGAAAGGCAATAAAAGGGCCGTCTGATGGGACAGCACTGGGCTGACAGGACACTGTGATTGCACATATGCTCGGAGAGATTAGAGTCAGTTTACTGTCATTAAGACATTAGGCTGCTCTGGAAAATCGGCTCAGTGCTCTGAGCGTTTCAGGTGCTTCAGGTTAGCTCTCTGGAGGTCGGAGCAAATGCACAGATTGGCACCCGGCCTCTGTGCTTCTCACGCACCTTGGATACTCAGTGAAGAATGCACATGTGGAATGGGACCAGACCTCGCCCTTCCCAAGCTTCTGCTCCTTGGTATTTAATTATTATGACTTAGAGGTGACTCAGGCCCAAGGCTTTATTTTTAGCTGGGTCCAGAATTGCTCTGGATGTGGCGGTTAGGACAGCTGCTTGGCTTTGATTATCAGAGTATATGACTAAATTAAAATTTCAAGCCTCAGATGAACAGGTGTGACACTTAAGAGAAACACATTAAGATATATTCAGGTTCGTACGTATAAATAAAAGTCTATATTGTGTTTTCTGTACTTGCCATGCTTGCCCTTTAATGTTCTGGTTCATGGTGGAACTATTTACGGTTTTAGTCCTACCCAGGAAATATTGACACGAGAACTTGAGCTCCAGCATTCTGAGGTCACATGTCAGACATCCATAGGGGTTTAAAACAGGGCCAAGAAACATTTAACTTCTTCTGGCACTACCTCCTGAGCACTACTGACATCTCAAATAGCAGGCACATCTGATTTGTGGCTCTTAAAATTATTCTATCTGCTCCGAGATACAAGTTTAAATGAAAAAGCTACAAAGGAAGACGCCCTTGCCAATACTTTCCCCCTTCCTGGTCACATTAAAGACAATCCTGGGTCTAGGACTGAGTCTTTCATGCTAATGCTTGCTGATCTTCCTGTTTAATGAGACAATAGATTTTAAACTTCGAGTGTTCATCCACAAGTTGAATGTAACAGAATTAGATTATTATTTTTTTTGAAGTTTATCAGGGCACCTTTATTCAACAATAGAATATGTATTTGATATTTCTCTTTAATTTTTTCTAATATTTCTCTTATTGCATATTTTATTTATTTACATTTCAAATATTATCCCCTTTCCCAATTTCCCCTCTAGAAACCCCGTATCCCATCTTTCCTCCCCCCGCTTCTATGAGGGTGCTCCCCTACCCACCCACCCATTCCTGCCTCCCTGCCCTGGCCTTTCCCTACACTGGGGCATTGAGTCTTCACCAAGGGCCTCTTCTCCCATTGATGCCCGACAAGGCCATCCTCTGCTACATATGCGGCTGGATCCATGGGTCCCTTCATGTGTATTCTTTGGTTGGTGGTTTAGTCCCTGGGAGCTCTGGGGCGTCTTATTTTTATTTTCTGCGCAAAGGAAGTATTTTCATTATATCCCCTAACTGAAACAATGATGTGTATTTGTTATTTTACACAGCCACCATGGGTCAAGAGAGCAGTGTTTTATATAGATTTCTCGTTATATGTCTGTTGTAAGATTGTAGTCATGATGTCAGGGAGGGTCATAGTTATCTTATGACCTGATGGGCTGGAAGATCTAATTCCAAAATGGTACACTCATGTGGGGATTAGGGGGAGGCTTTGGTGCTCAAGGAGGAAGTCTTCACGCTATGCCTTGAGCTCCTAATAGATGTTTCTCCTGGAAAGCAAGGAAAAGACCTCAATGCTTATTATGCTGGCCAAAGCTTCAAAGCCACACTCCATCTTTTATGCAGTACTTCTCTTGGTCACATGTACGGATCATCCTTTTTCTGCGCAGAAAGAGGAACCACACAAGGATATGTTGCCTGCTGGGAGGCAAGAATCTTGGGGACACTTAGGGAGGCTGACTCTCACGGAACTTGCTGTTTTCCTTTTGATGGCCAAGCCATGCATTTACCATTTAGATACTTAAAGCTTTATCTGCATTCAAATAATAACTACATTTGCAACACAGAATGACTGTAGATATACAAGCATTCAATAGATGTCCTGCATCTTACTTTAATTGGAAAACGTCTCTTCCCTTGATGGTCCTCTAAAGGCAGAAATGCAAAGGAAGCAGCTATCCCTTCAGTTTTGGTCCCAAGCTCTCTGGTCATATGACTACTGAAGGTAGCTCTCACCAGGAGAGGGGCCACAGCTGCTGATCACTGTATGGGCCAATGTCCCTTAATGCTTCCCTGAGACACCTCCACTATGCTTTGTGCTGCCATCATGTGCACCACGTGGGGATTGGAGTTGTGAGCTTCGAGGACATCAGTGGTCTTCCTCATCTAATCTCTGCTTACTTCCCAGGTCTCTCTTCCAGAATGAGTCCTCTCTGCTACACTCTGACGTCATCACAGTGTGACATTTCTCAGGGAGCATAGTCCAAAGGCCATTAGATCTTCTAGACCCAGCTGAGTCTGTAAGAACTTCAGCTTTTGGATGTTCTTGTCTAAGGGTCCTTTGTGCTTCTTTCTTTTAACCTTTGTGCTCCAGAGATGTCTGCAGGTGGAAGAATGTGACATGATTCCTTGGCAATCAGCCTAAGCACATGAGTGATTGATCTTTCTATTTTTTCTTAGATATAATACTCTCCTCCTCCCCATCTTTACTGTAAATACTAGAATTCTACTTTCCTCACTAACTGGTCAGACTCTTTGTTCCTCAGATGTGTTTGCCTCTTTGCTTCAGTGAAAGTGCATCTTCCAGGAATTGTTTAGGCTGAGACGAAACAGCAGAATGCATAGCAAAGACAGCCTCTCAAGTCTGCCCTACTGGCATCTCTTTGCAAGCCACTGAGGAGCTGGCCCTCAATCCCTCACCCTGTTTTCTCTCTCCTCCCTTTCCTTAAAGATCTGAATCTTCCTCATGTGTCTTTGTGTAGCTGGAGTCACCCTGTTAAGTAATTTCATGTGAGGTAACGCTTTCAGAACATTTCAAGTATAAAACTTTCTACGTTATAACTTTTCCTGGTGATTAACTTGTCAAACTTGGAGCTCTAAGTTGGAACACATTACGTTGGGAATTTTCAGAATCTTGTTCCAGGATATTTCTTTTGCCCAGTAATGTTCAGAATTTCAAGAGCTGTTCTCACCCTGATCCATGGAATGCAATTTACTCCCCTTTCTCTGGAAGCTTGTAGCACCTTCCTGTGGTCATTTCTGTTTTGAAATGCTTGCACGATTTGGCTGGATGACAGTTTGATTTCCCTGGATGTGCCTTTTCCTTTTGGATGTTTCCAGCATCCAGCTGAGAGTTGCAGGATTTTATTGATCTTGATGTTGGCATTCACCTCCCTTTTCTCCATTCTCTCCGTCTGAAACTTGGCCTAGTTGGTAGCTGGACCACTTGGACAATTCTGATAGTTTTCTTACCATCTTTTCTCAGTTGTCTCTTTTGGGGAGATGGCCACAGCATTTGTCTGTCTTTTTTATTGAGTTGATGGTTTCTATTATTGTAAATTTTGTTTCTGGGAACTCTCATTTGGTCTTCAAATATTTCTCTCTTTCTGCATCTTGCTTTTCTCTTCATAGCTAATAAAGGTCATATGTTTGTAACATTTTTCTCTGGGAGTGTGAACAGGCTACTTTTAGATTTGTCTTCCTACAGGTTCCCCCCTCCCGCCCCCCACTGCCTTCACTTGTCCATCTTGGTCTCTGTCTTCAATGCTCACCATTGGCCAAAGAAGATAATTTGTGGCTCTGAGCACCATGGCCACTGTCTTGTTCAAGGATGCTTGAGATAAATGAGAAGGTACTAGGATTCGATGTGGCTATCACCATGGCTGTGGACACAGCGTGATGGTGACATCACTAGGCATCTTCCATAGGTAGAGGGTAGAGGGAGACTTGATTTCATGACGTAGAGTAGGAGTTAGCCATTCAGAGCAGGAACAGGGAAGAGCAGCCTTCTAGACTGAAAGGATGACGCTGATTTATTCGCTCATTAAATATCGCTGTGTGCCAGGCATTGCTCCAGGGGTACAATAACCAATCAGACAGATGTAATTCCCACTTTCTTACTTTCAAGAGAGGACAGACAGATAACTAAGCAATTAGAGCAGTGTGAGACAGGATGCTGAAGGACACATGCTACATACTCAGAACTAAACGTCTGAATGCTATCTCTTTTCAAAAATATGATCCAGGGTAAATGGTACATTACGCATCTTATGACTGAAGTGTGACTTTATGGGCTTGCCTGGGAAGGCTCATTTCTCATTACACTTTTCAAAGAAACATTTTATTTTTTTCATATACCCACTAAGTTTTAGATGCTCTGAAGGCACTAAGATATTACTCATAACTGCATTTTTTTTGAGCACAGCACTTAAACGTTTTGGCACTGCCTAATACTTTTATGAATGGCGAGATACTGAGTTAGATTAGTACCAGACTTTTCTGTTGTTAGGGATGGCCTGTGTTTGAGAGGCTTTGATCATTCCAGCCCCGATGCTGAGCTCAATCTGCCTTCAGCACTTCGAGTGTAGCCGTGTGTGCATGCGTCTCTTTGTTTTGTGTAAAATGTGTGTAATGTTCCTTCCCACTTATCTGCAATAGCAATGTACCTGGCCATCTGACATCGGGTCAGAAATACCTTACTTATTCTTCTGTGCACGGAACCCCAAAGGGCAAGTGAATTAGGGCGGGGAAAACTAATGAAGAAGGGGGTGAGGGGTGGACGTTCAGTCCAGCTTTGTCAGCAAATTAATTAGCTGGATGCCTTTCACTTTCTCTGCGGTGGCTTTTCTCATTTGTAAAAGGTGTCAGCAATTTGTGACCCGCTCACTTCCTCAGCTCACACAGAGGATCAAAGGAGCCAGGAAGAGAAGCGTCCAATGGTTAGTTGATGTTGCAGCATTTTTCTGGTGGTGGCCACATCACACAGGTGGCTGCTCTGCAGCCAGATGTACGAAAGACTCATCTTCTAGACTGTGATAGCAGAACTAGGTACCAGGAGACCAGAGGGTACTCCTGAAGTCTGGTTTTGCTGTTGTTTGTTTTTATTTTGTTTTGGTTGGTTGGTTTTGTTTTTTGTTGTTTTTTTTTTTTTTTTTTTTTGCCATGTTTGTCTAGCCCAGTCTACCTGAGAACTCCCCCACCCTCCAGCAGGTCACCTTCTGAGAGGTCCAGGCTGCTTGGTCAGCCAATCACATTCTTTCCTGGTGAGGTGATTGCTATAGTATGTCAGAGAGAATCTATAGGTTCTTCAAGGGTGATTTCTGGATCAACCCCATCAGTATCGCCTGCTTTCTCAGTCCATTCCTGCTATAGTAACACATTGCCTTGGGATGTTTTAATTTATAAGCCAAGGGAATATACTTTTAAATGACGCCTCACCTGGGCCCCCAGGTTCCTCTAACAGCAGATGGAGGCCCAGCATTTCTACCTTCATTTTCTGTCTTTGTCTTCTTTATTTTGCTACAGGCACAAGATAATTCATGTCCCTAGTCTTTTATGCTTAGTTATCTTGGGATCTTTGAAGAATAAAACCTTGCAGGGCAGACCATGCCTAGAAAGGGGCCATTACACATGAAGGCTAGGGCATTCAGAAGTGAGCATCATGGAGGATCCCAGGTGGAGTCCTTAATCAGTGGCATTGACAAAGACTTCTTCAGACTGCCCTATAGAATAGGAACTGAAAGATGATCATCCCGACCATATACTCACAAGGACTTCTGAATTATGCAGCCCTCTTGCTTCTTCTAGCCATTATAAAGTAAACAATCGGCTCTACCAAGTCCAGTGTTCATTTGGAGAGGATCTGTTCCTCGTGGATAATACCTTCTATGTCCCCAAATCTCAGAAAGCAAATGAGCTTCCTCAAGACTCAAGGCAATCATGACCATGGAGCCTTCATGACAGAGCCACCTCCCAATGGTGATTATGTCAGCGCCTTGTACTGCCAGTGTCTTGATAAGGCTCAACCTGTGAATTTTAAGAGGCCACACAATTCAGACAACTACATGTGGAGGCATGATCAAATGCATAATCTTTGACCCAATGCAGACAAGTGTGTCAGAAACTCCCAGTTGGATCCCAGCAATCTGGGTTTACCCACACTCTGGGGAATAGGGACTGAAGCCTTCTCTAGAGGGCCCCTGCTTTAAAGAACCACTTGCCACACAAATGTACACTCTGGGCTAAAACTTGCTTCACATTAAGAGAGTCTAGAGTGAAGCTGAGGAAAATGTATGCCATTCTCCCAGATCATGCATGCCAGTCCTCTTGGCACAACCAGGATTTGAGTGACATGGTCCTGGAGAACCAGTAGGGAACAAGAAAGTAGAATCTAGGGTTGGATCTCCACTAACTCCTAGGTAACCCAAAGAAGCTTATTTCTTCTTTAGGTGCCATTTTCTCCCCTGTTGTCCCCTCTAATGCCTTTCAGCTCACATATGGTATAGTTCTAATTTTATGACTTATTTAAACACATACAATAATTAGAATTGAGATTTGTGTGAACCCTTTTCATTAACAGACAATATGGTAAAATAATTAATTTTTTTTTGAGTCATGGTCCCAAAACAAATGTCTTCCTAGGCTTGTCTGAGAGATGGCAGGGGCTGTCCCACAAAGATATGGCCGAGGGGTGAGACACAAACAGCTGAGGAATTCACTGTACCTACTTGCCCCAGTGTTCTTATGGGCAGAGTTATTGGTTTGACTATAAAAACTAATTCTGTGAGTTCTCACTGGTGCCTCCTTGCACCTTCTGGGGACTGTGGGCAGAAAGAGCCATGATCTTGGAAATGGGCCATATTGAAGATAAAGGACCCTTTATATCCCACGATGGCCATTTCGTGTCCTTTGTCATTTTTTACTGGACTCCCAGCTACCACCCACTGGCAGCTCTGGGGTTTCTTTGCCAGCCCCAGTCTTTCCCCAAGTCTTTTCCCCCAATGGTTAGACACATCAGATCCCCAGGTGTGCACACTGCTTAGGCTGTTATTATAAACGCCCCAAACCACAAGATCAACTGTTTAGTTTGGAGTTTGGGTCAGAATTTCCCGAGGACTTACAGCTTCTCCTCACATCCTGGAAAGCTGCTTCCGGGCCATACAGATGTTGGAGCAGCAACAGTCTGGCCCTGCTGCTGTCACAACAGCACAACTCATTAGGGAGCTGAAGGAGGCTGCACTCTCCCTCACAGTCAATATTTATTTAGGGGAGGGAGAGAGAGAGGCAGATGGCTGCCCAGGGAAATTTCATCTGCAACGGTAGTAGTGCGTGCGGGACACATTCCAGCCTCAGGCCTGTTTGTACAGAGCACCACTCTGATACCAACTGAAACCACATGGCCTGCAGGGCCAAGGCAGCGGTCATCTCAGGCACAGTGTATGACCAGAACTGAAGTTCTTCTAATTGTGCGTGTTTTCTTATAGTTATATTCTATTGCATGTTCTGTTATATATTTTATCATTCTTTTTATTATGATTTTTTTCTTTTCTTCCTTTTTTTTATGTTGCTGCAGATTGAGCCTAGGATCTTGCACACACTAGGCAGGTTCTTTGCCAGTCTGAGTTATATCCCGAATTCTTAAAAAAAAAATTTTTTTTTTCTTGTGAGACAAGGAAATCATGAATTTGTCCAAGGTGATGGAAAACTTGTATGAATTGTGGTGAATTACTCTAGGAAGTGGCTGAGACAATCAAGAGACCTGTTTGTATTTCTTAAAGAAAAATTAGAAAACAACGCACAACACCGTTTTCTATGAATAACAACTACTTATGTTTAGTACACAGTCTTCCAGGCATTTACATATCTTTAATTCTGTAGGTTATGGACACGCGTGCGTGCGTGCACACACACACACACACACACACACACACACACACACACACACATCCCATTAACACAGGTGGGAATCATGATACTTTTCTTTTATAAAATTTACTTTTATAAAATTATTTCTGTACTTCAAGTATCATCACAAATTGATATATGAACTTTAACATAGAAGTCCGGGCAGCTGCATGGTTTTCCAGCACAGCGACATGCTATAGTTTAGCTGCATGGTGTTCTAGCACAAGGACATGCTATAGTTTAGCTGCATGGTGTTCCAGCACACGGACATGTTATAGTTTCAGTGTAAGTTTATAGTGTAAGTTCTTTGCTTTTTACTGCTTTGACTCATCACAGTTTTCTGCGGGTGCCTGCTGTGTTTAATGAACATCTGTGGCCTTTTCCTTAGCATATATTTCTTAGTGCAGAGTGGGGATAAAGGGGACACACATTTTCCAAGTTGTTTGGGACATCTTGCCAAAATGAGTCCATTGCAATGGTAATGATCTACTCTTCCATTTACAGTGTATAAACATGGCTGCTTATCTCTGTGTGTGCTAACTTATTGGTCCTTATTCTTTTTATTTTCTTTTTAATTGTGTGGTATCATTATTTCTTCAGAATTGAAATGTCTGTCCTGTAGGGAGGCTCAGGAAACACAGGAACCCCAGGAATCTCACAGATTTTAGGAAGCTGACCACAGTCACAAGGCCCCCTTCTTCAGGGAGAGGAGACTGTTGTATTGAGCTGCCTTATAGGTACATAGGCAGCACCAGGGATGCAATTTTCTTGATTGAGTGGGAATTTTGGTGATGAGATAACCCTTGTATCACCTGTATCCCTCTAAGTCAGCCCTCACCCCATGCTTGTAAGGAACTTCAATAAACTCACTGCTTCACGGTAGCCATTACTTTCCTGTAGCTGTGATAGAAAATCTCCACTAAAGCAACTTGGAAAGAAGAAAGAAAGTTATTTTATGGTACAGCTCACCACAAGGAACGGGCCCCTCCATGAGGGAAGGGCGTGGCAGCAGGAGCATAAGGCTTCATTCCACACGGAGGAAGCCACTGCAGATGGTTGGGAGGGAATGATTCAAGGGTGAGCACAAGGAAGTTTTCCTGCTCTGCACTAGTGATGGTGGCTTAGGGTAGGGATTCCCGGTGAGTTTGATTGGCTAGGGAGATTCTCTTCCTGCTAGAGGAGCTGGCACAGGTGTAAACTTCCTTGGAAAAGTCTATGACTTGCTGGAATGACCGTGTTGTTGGATTTGTATTTGGGCATGGTAGGGAATTTACGCAGTGATTTTAGGGAAGTATATTGGCATACTAAAGTGTACCAAACCACAGAGAGGGGAATGCACAGAGGAAGTGTAGCAGGACAAGCCGAGGACTGGTGGGTCATCAGGTCTTCCCTCAGTGATGTCCTTTAATGCCTTGATTCAAGGACTATTCAAGGCCTGGGATTCTTCAATGTTTTTTGAGTGAAAAACATACAATGCATGCTTATTAAGCCTGTTACATACAGCAAAGTTATCGAAATACAACACAAAAAATTTTAAATTTCTATATAGAGGAAACAATAGAGTGAAAATAACATGACAAAAGTTATCAGAAATAAAAGGCAAGCCCCAATGTTTAGTTAAAACAACGAGCACAAATGTGAAACATGTCCCATGCATGAAGGGCATGAGAGTCTGGCTCAGTGTGGCTGTTTGCAAAAGCACCTGTACTCTAGATTGTATACCAAACCAATAGGAATCAGAAGAATGGTAATTAGAAATAACAGCGAGGGAAAGACGGCGTTTCAGACTCTATGTGGGATCCATGGGTGGATGCGCGGAAAAGAAAACCTCCCTAGCTCCTTTCTCACACCATACACAAAATCAGCTCCAGATGGGCTATGGGCTTAGATGTGGAAGACCAACCAGGGAAGCTCTGAGGAAACAACAACTCAAAGGAACATTTTCATGACCTTGGAGTAGGAAAGTGTTTTTGTTTTTTAACTTGAGTTAAACACCCCCCCCCCAAAAAAAAACCAAAAACAGACTAACTAACGCCAAAAGAACTACCCCCAAAAGGAAATAAAACACAAAACCCTAGATTGTTTTTTTTAAATTAAGAACATTTAGACAAGAGATCACATATTTAAATTTAAATATGACTTACGTGTGAACAAGCAACTTTGCCCCTGGGACATGGTAAAGAGACTTCAAAGTAGACACCTACATGATAATGAAGGCTCTGGGTGGCATTATTTATGAAGTCAAGAAGCGGTTACAACCAGACGTCCATCACCTAAATGACCAAGTGATTTGTGATACTTCACACAATGGAGTATTATTCAACTGTAACCTTGAAAATTGTATGCTAAATAAAAATAGGTAGAAACAAAGACCACATATTTCATGACTCTGATGATGTGCAAGGTTGAACACAGGCAAATCTTTAGGGATGGGAGATAGACTAGCAGTTGCTCTTCAGCTGAGGTGAAGGGAGATCTGATGAGGGCACTGCAGTGAATGGTAGCAGACAACTTTGGGGGCAATGAAAGTGTTATGGAGGGGGCTGGTGAGATGGCTCAGTGGGTAAGAGCACCCAACTGCTCTTCCGAAGGTCCGGAGTTCAAATCCCAGCAACCACATGGTGGCTCACAACCATCCGTAATGAGATCTGACACCCTCTTCTGGAGTGTCTGAAGACAGCTACAGTGTACTTACATATAATAAATAAATAAATAAATAAATTTAAAAAAAAAGAAAGTGTTATGGAATGAGGTAGAGGTGATGGCTGCACAACCCTGTGGCTGTACAAACATCTAATTACACATTTTATAATGGAGAGATTGATTTATTCAGTAAAAGTGATGAAAAGATGGCAGATAGGGTGAGAGGAAATTCCCATTATTAAGCAGACAGCTAAAGCATGACCAGACCAGAGGGAACAGCCACATGATCACTCATTCTATGGAAGGGTGCTCAGTTTAATTCGGAAGGGAAAGGTAAATGGACCAGTACTGCATCCTCCTGCTCCTGTGCATCAAGAATTCCCTAGGATATGGAGTAGCCATGCTGGGTGGGTGGAAGCTCAGCACATTGCTTTGTGAGTGTGTCATAGTTTCAACCAAGCTAGAACATGCCTCCCCAAAGTTTGTATCTTTGGGATGAGGGTTATTCTGAATTAGATATGCTTAAGAAACTATCCATTACTCGGGAGGCAGAGGCAGGCGGATTTCTGAGTTTGAGGCCAGCCTGGTCTACAGAGTGAGTTCCAGGACAGCCAGGGCTACACAGAGAAACCCTGTCTCAAAAAGACAAACAAACAAACAAAAAGAAAGAAAGAAACTATTACAAATTAAGTCCACCAGAGAACATACATGGACACTCTTAAAGCCAAAGTCTTTTATAGCCAGCTAGCCGATCTATAGGGAATTTCCCAAATCTTGGAGGCCCTGATCCTTACAGTCTTTTTTTGCACAGAAATAACATCCTGTTCGATATAATTCAGTAAGCAAAAACAGCACGAGGCAGAACTACGGCAACCAATAAAACAAGATTAGTACAGTTAGTAATTTTCTTGGATCCTGGAACTATGGACCAAGTCTTTGAGGAATTGCATCTTTGCTCTTGTTTTGGGAGGTGTAGGGACCCATGTGCTGGGTTTTCATGTTAGAATGGTGTCTCTAATATGGTGTGAGTTCTGCTAAAGACTGGGGGCTGTTATAAGTGAATATGTGCAGGGCAGGGTAGAGCCTCTATCTTCTTGAAACTAGCTGATGAAATTCCCAGGGAACATGCTCCCCGCTAAAGCAAGAGAACGGGAACATTTTCAAATAACCAGAGAGAGGAAGTCAAGGCTGAAAATTAAGTGTATAAACACAACTAAAATATCTCTCATTTCACTTTGTTTTTCTCATATGTTTTGATTATTTTCCCACAACAAACTTTATTTAATCTTAAGTATGATACTTAGAGATTTCTATTTCCAGGGTGGGGAGGGTCTTCATTTTCCCATTTGTGGCTCTCATGTATATGTAGAACATTTATATGCTTTTTCCTGGTCAATTTGTGTTATGTTTGTGCAATTCTTAGGCACAGCATTTCTTTGATCTTGCAATGGAATTCAGAGGAATAGGTACACACACACACAGAGAGCAACACAATTTGTGATAGCCAAAACATGGAGAGCTTGGTGTATATCTGTAATAAAATGGGGACAGAAACTATCGAAGGTATATTCCATGTTCTATTGCTGCAGAGAGACAGACACCACGACTATGGCCACCTTTATAAAAGGAGATTGTTTAATTGGGGCTTGCTTACAGCTCATGGGTCTAATTCATTGTTATCATGGAAGGAAGCATGGCAGCACACAGGCAGACATGATCCTGGAGAAGTAGCTGAGAGTTCTACATCTGGATAGACAGGCTACAGGAAGAGAGAGAAAACACTGGAACTGGCTTGGGCTTTAGAAATCTTAAAGTCTCCTGTCCCTGCCCTTCCCCAACCCACCCTGCTGTAGTGACATATTTTCTCTAACATGGCCACACCTACTCCAACAAGACCACACCTACTCCAACAAGGCAACTCCACCTCATGCCATTCCCTAAGTATTGGAATATGTGAGTCTATGGGGGCCATTCTTGATTTTCCTTCTTTCGTATAACACATCCTGACAGTACACTCTTTACTCCTCCCAGTTCCCCGCCAGCACAGCCTGCTACTCCCCAATATTCACTGCTCATCTGTTCCCCTTCAGAAAAGAGTAGGCTTCCCAGTGATATAAACCAAACATGGCATAACAAGATGCAATAAAACTAGACATAAACCCTCATAGCAAGGCTGCATGTGACAACCTAGTAGGAGGGAAAGGGTCCCAAGAGCAGACAAGAGTCAGAGACACCCTCCCCCCTCTTGCACTGTTAGGAGTCCCACAAAAAAAAAAAACCCAAGCTAAACAACCACAGCATGTATGTAGAGGACCTAATAAAGACCCACAACACAGAGCATCCAAGCCACTACACATATCGTTAGTGAAATACGCTCAACACAACTTCTGCTCATGTGAGTGGCCACATATACACTGAAAGATGTTTATTTTAAAATATTTTTATTTTTAATTTTTTCCTATGGTTTTAGGGTATGTGCATATTGAGTGCAGTGCCATTGGAGGCCAGAAGAGGGAGTCTAATCCCTTGCATTGTGGGTTATAGGTGCTTGGTAGCTGCCAGATGTGGGTGTTGTGAATTGAACTCAGGCCTTCTGAAAGGGCAGTACATGCTCTTCACTGCTAAGTCATCTATCCATCCCTGACATCTGTTCATATAAAACATAATACTGGAAAAATTAACCTATGTCAAAAATTCATGCGTCTTCGTTGCTGTTCAATTATTTTGAAGAGATACCATGACCAAGGCAACTCTCATAAAGAAAGCATCTAACTGGGTGCTTGCTAACAAATTCAGAGGTTTAGTTCCTTACCACCACTTCAGGAAGCAAATAGGTATGACACTGGAGCAGTAGCTGAGTACTGCTGACCCAAAAGCAGCAAGCAGAAAGGAAGACACGGGGACTGGTGTGGGCTTTTGAAACTTGAAAGCCTAACCCTAGCGATACTCATGAACAACCTCCAACAAGGACAGAACTACTCTAACAAGGGGACATATCCGAATGCTTCCCAACAGGCCATCAACTGGGAACTAAGCTTGCAAATATATAAACCTAAAGGGGTCATTATCAACGTGGCATAAGCTGGTATTGTCTGAGAACAGGGAACTTCAATCGAGAAAATGCCTTGATCAGATTGGCTTGTAAGCAAGTTGTTGGGGACATTTTCTTGGCTAATGACTGATAAGGGAGGACCCAGAGCACTGTTATAACCCCTGGGGATGTGATCTAGGGTTGTAAAATAAAGCTAGCTGAGTAAGTAACAGTAACTAGCATTTCTCCATGACTCCTAGTCCCCGAGTCCATGTTCTTGCCTCTAGTTTCCACCATGACTTCTCTTTATGATGGATTATAACGCATGAGATGAAATAAACTTCCCTCCCTGATTATTGCTTGCTCATGGTGATTTTTTTTTTAATTATAGCAACAAGAAACAAAATAAGACAGGGAAAAAAAAGAGTTTATTTAGTTCACCCTTCGAAACCACGGTCCTTTGTCACCAGCCCTCAAGGCAGGAACCTGGACACAGGAGCTGAAGCAGAGGCTGAAAGGATGCCACTTACTGGCTTGCTCCCCATGATTTGCTCAGCTTGCTTTCTTATACAACTCAGAAGCACCTGCTGGGGGCGGGGGGAAGCACAGTCCTCAGCACTCTGGGCCCTTCCACATCAATCATTAAACAAGAAAAAGCCCCACAGACTTGCCTATAGGACAATCTAATGAAGATATTTTTATTTTCTCAGTTATGGTTCCCTCTTCTCAGATGACTCTAGTTTGTGCCTGGTTGACAAAAAAACTAAGCAGCACAGTTGAGCCCCACAAATATGCTGGCATCAAACCATAACCTTTCCTTTTTGTTTAGCCCCCAAGATCGCAAGTGAATTCCACATGCCCTGTGAATAGCACATGCCTTCCAGGAGCAGTTCTACTTCCCCATCAGGCAGCAGTGACGCCTTGTGTGTTATTACCTTCCCATGTTGGCAAATATTACCATAAGCTCTCTGCCTTTGTTATTGAAAGGGCATTGTAATAGGAAACCAGCGCGATTTTTAACTTAGAAGGCATGTATTTACTTCTAAAGAAAGTGGCCTGAGACCTGTTAATGGAAGACTCCCTTTAGATGGCCAAGAGTGAATTTGGTGGCAGGGAGTGTAGGAGACACAGATGCTGGGAGAAAAAGACCATGCCTGTGGAGTGAGGAAGAACAGGACCCAAGGCTGATTTTCATAGAACTGGGAGCCTAGCTAAGGAAATGAAAGCCTAAGCAGGCGAGGGGGAACTGAAGATGTTCGTATTACCCTGCGTATTTTGACTTAAAGCTGCCAAAGGAAAGAGGTGAGAGACGAGACTCCTACTGCCTCCATCATGATGGTGTGAATGGAAGATGTGTGTATCTGAGCGAGGAAATCTCTGCGTATCAAAGGGGCAGGGAACTTGGAGAGTTTGTCCATTGCAGAGGAGTGACCTGGAAGGGTTCCCCCAGTGGTAATGTTTGCAAGAGCCCGACTGGCCACATGTGATTTTAAACAAAAGCTAATCTTCAAAGTGCCTGTCAGTGAAACAGCAGATAATGGTCCTGTCTCGTAATGATGGGAATTTCTCTCTCTCATTTTTATCTCTTCAATAAATATTTATGGAGTGTCTACTGTTTGACAAGCATTAAGCTGGGGCATGTAAACAAATAATTAAAATAATTGCAGACAAATGTGAACATGCTAGAGGTCTGCGCAGAGTGCCTTGGAAATATTTCCCATTTATTTACACAAAGCTTCTTGTAAATGTGTATGAAAAAGGCCATTTTCACATAGGGCATAGGCTCCAGTTTCCTCTTAAGCTCTCTTTAAGCATGTTTCAAACCAAACGAAAGCCCAGTCTTCCAAGGGGAAGAGGCCTGAAGGTCTAACACCTTCTGGCCTTCGAGTAATGAGGCAGGACAGTGAGTTGGGAAACTCAGAAGTTTCTAGTTAACATTGATTTCTGCAGCCCCGAACAACAATCAGAATCCAGCTGTGAGCAGCCCACGCTGTGGTGGCTGTCATGGGTGTGGTTACTGTCTTGCAGTGAGCAACAGGTTGTATGCTACCTCCAGAAGACTTCTGCTTTGATTTTGGTGGGGCTGCAACTTGTAGGGAAATCCTTGTAGCAATTTTCCCGAAAAACTTCAAAACAAAAAAAAATGTTGGGCTCCCTTGCTGCACCTAGGCTGCATTTTCACCAACAGTCACTCCTGGGCTTTCTTCAGGAACTCCAGCCCTGCCATCCAGTGCCAGCCTCAGCTGCTCTCTATGACCCCTCAGGTCATAAAAGCCAGTATTGCCTGAGTGACTCTTACCCCACCACGTTGGCTGTACAAACTTGGCCACTTCTGGACCACAGCTTCTGTGTGCTGCCCCTGAGGAAACACTTCGCAGAAGACTTCACCTCAATGATGCTGGTCTCTGCTAATCACAGCTGAATCTTCAGCTCCAGCTCAGCAGCATCCCTTGTCCCAGCAAAGCAAAGCTTTTATTTTAGTGGTTCTGGTCTCTTGTCAATCAGAGCTGATTTTTCAACGCTAGCTGACCAGAAACCATTAACTCTTCACACAAAAAGCCCAGTAGAGTGTTTGCTTCCCTCTGTCACAAGCCAGGCCTCCATCTTCTGCACTGCTTTCAACCTTCTTATCTTCCAAGCTCCACAGAACAGCTCACTGAGCTCTCAATCCTCAAGGGCTTTTCTAGCCCAACTTTCCAAAGTCCTCCCACAACCCTTTCAATGTTATGTCTGTCAAAGCTTCTCATGGCTTGCTCAGCCTGCTTTCTTAAAGATCCTAGGACCCAGGAATGTCATCACTCACAATGGGCAAGGCCCTCCCCCATCACTTACTAATTAAGAAAATGCCCTGGATCATATGGAAGCATTTTTTCAGTTGAGGTTCCCTCCATTCAGATGACTCCAGTTTCTGTCTGACATAAGACTAGTCAGGATAGCAAGCAAGTAGGGTGTATTATAGGATGCAAGGAATGCATGAATTCATCCTTCTAAATGATTTAAACAAGGCGTGAACATTTGAACAACACATGGACAGCTTGCTGTCTCCATCATTCTGCTTTGTCAACATTTTTTCTTGGTTATTCGCTCATATTTTTTTTCTCTCTCCCCAGGAACTTCAGAATTAGCTTGTTATATTTTAGAAACTTCCCCAGTGGTTCAGATATGAGTTATTTGAATTTATTGATTTGGATGGAACTCAAATCTTTACAAGGTGAAGTTTTCTTGCTCAAAAAAGGGCTCCCTCTTGATTTACTTTGCTCTTTTGAGTTCTTTAAATTTCATAGTTTTGTGCATATATAGGGATTTACACATTAATTTTTTAGTTAATTGCCAGTACTTACATTTACTGTAAAGTGGATTTTTCCCCCAAGACATTTTCTAGCAGATTAATATTGGTGTACTAGAAAAATTATTCCATGGTGATATAATTTTTTTCTGGATTCTTTTTAATTGCTTTAATAGATTTTAGTGAATTTTTTTAAATTTGCTAGATATTCATTACCATGTAGCATACCTATGATAAGGCAGGCATTGGTGATAAATGCCTTTAATCACAGCACTCTAGAGACAGAGGCAGGTGGTCTCTGAGTTCAAGCCTAGCCTGGTCTATAAAGGGAGTTCCAGTACAGCTGTGGCTATGCAGAGTAGCCCTGTCATGAAAAACCAAAAACCAAACCAAACCAACCAACCAATCAATCAATCAATCAAACAAACAAAAAATTCCTAGACTATGTTAAAAAATAGTACTGAGAAAGATAACTGACATCTGTTTTTCCTTACATGTAGACTCATCAGAAACACACGTGAAAATCGAAACCTGCTAGAGAATAGAAGGGGGCCATGGGAAGAAGGGAGAAACATGGGTGAATATGGTCAAGGTGCTTGCTATCCATGTCTGAAATGTCATGATATATGCACTAATAAAGAAAATATTGATATCATTTTCTCTTTCCTTCTTTAACACCTAGATCTTTATTTATTTTCTTAATTCACCGACTTGCATGTACATGGAGGACACACAAACTTGAATGGTAGTGGAATCAGCATGCAACGATGCTATTCTGATTTAATGGGAACTTAATTTGGTATTTGTTGTAGTCTTTTGATGATTAGGAGGCTTCTGTTGGGATGTAAGACACAGAACATAAAATTTACCTATGAAGTGGAGGAAACCACTGGCTCTCAGTCTGTCACATGTGTCTAGCAACCACCCCAGTCAATTTTAGAACATTTTAAGCATCCCTAAATAACTTCACACTACTCAACTCCTACCCTCTCACTTCTTACCATCCTAGGGCAATGCCTGTTTCTCTATCTGTTGACTTGTCTGTTCTGGGCATCCCATAGGGTGGAATGATGTTTGTCCTGGTCCTCTGTGACTTGTTCTTTTCAGTTGCATGATAATCCATGTCATAGCTTGGATGGGTGTGTCATTTTAGGAGTTAAGTAGCAACCCACTGTTTGTAATTCACAATTTGATGAGCATTTGGGTTGTCTATTCCTTTTGAATATTATGGGTAAATTTTCCTATGGAAGCTTTTGTGCATGCACGTCTTCACCTTCCTTGGGTAAATCTCAGGAGAAGATCTTCTTTGTTTATGTTTTGAGGAAGTGCTGGACCATTTACCAAAATGGTGCGGCCTTTAACTCTCACATCAGAGTTTATGAGACCTCCATTTTCTCCACAGTCTCACCCACACTTTGTTATCTGATAATTTTTTGTTTTAGTGTTTTTTTACTAGCATATATTAATTATACATAATAATGGGTTTCATTATGGTGTTTTTATGCATACACATACATAATCACCTCCCATATCCCCACTGTCTCCCTCCCACTCCTGTTAATTCTCTTCCTCTTCCCAATTAGCTTCCTTTTATATGCTTTTGATGTGAGTGAGTGTGTGTGTGTGTGTGTGTGTGTGTGCATGAGAGAGAGAGAGAGAGAGAGAGAGAGAGAGAGAGAGAGAGAGGAATCTCGATGTGGTATTATTCATAGGCGCATAGGCAACTTACCAAGGGCTACACCATTGAAGGAAATCTTTCTCCCTACCCCATAAACCTTTAACTGCACATAAATCCCCCAGGAGGCATAGGGCCCCATGAGGCCTGCCCCTCTAAGGCAGGGTGCTGATGGGCCCAATCTTGAACAGAATGTCAGAGCTGCCATGAGTTCAAGACAGCCATGCCTAACCTAGAATTCAGCATTCTACACTGGCCCTTCTTCCAGTTTATATAGTCTTTTTGCTTCCTTTCCTGAAATGGTCCCCAAGTCTTAGAGACGATGATACAGGTATCCCATTTATGAGTGGGATACTCATTCACTTACTCTCAACACTTTGGCCAGTTGTGAGTCTCTGCAGTCACTACTGACCACACTCACAAGAGGATTCTTGCCACAATGCTGATCTATAATCAGTTACTTCCTGATTGGATCTGGGGTGTGTGCCACAGAAAAATCTTCTTGCCTGGTACTATCAACCTGCTATAAAGCTAATGTTGGGGGAGGTCAAAGGCCCCAGTGGAAAATAGATTGCTGTTGTTTTGCTAAATGGATGTGATGTGCCCACCAAATTGCCTTTAAATATCTACATTTATCTGACCATTTGATGATAGTCATCTCCTTGGGTGTGGCTCTTTGTGGCTTTGATTTCCATTTCCCTCATAAATAATATTGTTAAGCATAGTTTCATGTGTTTGTAGGCCATTTTAATGCATTCTTGAGATATGTGGAGATATGTTGGTTGGTTGGCTTGTTTCAACAAGTTGTGAGAGTTCTTTCATGTCCTAGTCTGAGATACACACCAGTTATGGGATTTCCAAGTAGCTCCCATTCTACAGGTCATATCTCAGTTTCTCAACTGTGTTCTTTGAAGCAATTAAGTTCCCAATTTTGGTTCCTGAGTTCTTAATTTTGATGAAGCTCCAATCATGTATTTTTTTTTTATTTATTCCTTTTGCCTTTGATGTCACATAGAAAAAAAATCTTTGCCACGTGAGTCATCAAGTAGATTTATGACTGATGTCTTGCTCCGTCTTGGTTGGCTGTAACGTAACGTCATGCCCTAGATAATTTACACAGAAGAGACATTTGTTTTCTCACAGTTATGTAGGCAAGGAATGCAGAGACTAGGTGCCAGCATTTCTGTATCCTCACATGGCAGAATTCAGAAGAGCAAGCAGGGGTGATCCTTACCTTTTTACACAGTAAACAGGCACAAGGGCCAATCCACTACTGTGGCCACTCTCATGGCCAACACCAGTCCGTTTTTGATGCCTCTTTAGGACTTATATCTCCACCTGTTGTTTTGGGAGTTGAGTTTCCAACGTATGAATCTCGGGGACACCACCAGACCATGGCAGTTTCTTCAATGAGTTTTATAGTTTCAGCTCCTACATTTAGATACTTAGTCTGCTACATTTAACATATGATGTGAGAAAGGGCTTTGCTGTATCCTTTGTATCTGGTTACCTCTTAGTTCTTTATGTGGAAAAGACTATTCCTTCCCAACTGAATGGCTTTGGCAGTCATGTTGAAAGCCCATGGAAAAACCCATATGTGGATTTGTTCCTTTCTTTCTTTCTCCATCACTCTGTATTTTTGTTCATCTCTGTTGTTTTCATTGTTCTTGCTTTGTTTTAAATTTGGAAATGAGTCCTACATTTTTTACCTGTATGTTTCAAAATTGTCCTGGCTATTCTGGATCTATTGAGCTTCTGTGTTAAATTTGGGATCACCATACCAATTTCTATGGAAGTATCTGGCTTTGTTTCCTTTTTGCTGCTGTACTACAACACACTGACATCATGCAACTTAGGGGAGGAAAGGGTTTATTTGGATTACGTTTCCAGGCCACAATCCATTATTGAGGGAAGTCAGGGCAGAATCTCAAGCAGGAACTTGTAACAGAAATGCTTACTGGCTTGCTCCCTGGCTCTCATGCTTAACTAGCTTTCTTTTATAGCTTTTTTTTATATAGCTCAGGGCTACCTGCCTAGGGATGGTACCGCTCACAGTGGACCTGTCCCTCATACATTAACAATCAAGACAATCTGCCACAGGCCGAGCAGATCTAGGCAATCCTTCAATGGAGACTCTTCTTAGGTTACTCTAGGCTGTGTTAAATTGACATCTAAAACTAGGAGAATATCAGCTGGAATTCATTGAGTCTGTGTTTGAGTACTGTCATACTAACAATCTAAAGTCTCTAATGCATGAACCTAGTTGTCTTTCTATCCTTTAGCACTGAAAATAGTTTTATAGTTCACAGGATGTAGCTTTTGAATTTTTGTTGTTGTTATTAAATATAGTCTGAAACATCTTGTTCTTTTTGAGACTGTTTTCAATGGATTTACCCTTTAATTTCTTTTCTAGTAATTACTTTGTGGAAGTGTAGTTTTATATAATGACCTTGCCTTTTGAGAGCTCTTTCTGTAGTCATTGCTTTGAATAGCTTTGTAGGGGGTTCCATCACAAAACCAGGCCACCAAGCTAATTTACATTAGCAGGTGAAGATGATCTAGCTCCTCCAGACCAGTGTTGTGTGAGAGACTTTTCCTGAGGAGTTGTACCACACAGATGTTATTCATCTCAGACTGTGACCCCAGAGCAGACTGAAGTAGCAATCGAACCAAAGTCCAACTTGGTGAACCGGTGAGTTTTTATTACAGTTACTAACAAGAGTATGGGTGAGGCGTTCCTTACAGGAGAAGGGATGGCTCCAATACTGCAGCACTGTCCCGCCCACCCAGATGACTCACAAAAGCTACAAACCCCAAGCTTTCTTCCCAAGTCACATGCAGCTCCATAGGACATAGAATCCCCTCTCAGAGCTCACTGGCCAGAGTCTCCTCCCCAACAAATCTGGGAAGGGGTCTTTGAGAATCTTGCAAATTCTCACTTTCCCAGATATGCGACATTTTTGTTTATCTCCAGGGTCTCAGGGGCCCCTCCTCACTCCCTTGGAGGGAGGGATTCAATTCAGAGGAACCTGCTATACAACACTCTGATGCACTTGATTTCATTGTCTTACATAATTGCCTGATTAGAAATGCTTGTAGTCTGTGTGGAATAGAAATGGTGAACAGGGAATTCTAGGTTTTACTTTGATTTTAGAGGGAAAGCTGCCAGCATGAAGTTAGCTGTTGTTTTGCATAGTTCATCCACTGACAGTTTCCAGCTATCCCTAAGTTGTCTGGCAACTCACATGCAACACAAGATATTAGATTCTTAAAAAGGATTTTTTTTTCTGCATCTATTAAAATTTGGATTTGTGTTTCATTGCATTAAATACAATGTTTCATATCAAGAATTTTTATGTGTCAGATGAATCTTGGCAATTGCAGGATAAACAACTCCCGATAAAGGTACTAACCATTTTTTATGTTGTTAGACTTGTTTACCAAGTGTTTTGTTGAGGATTTTTGTATTCTTATTCCATGATATTTGTCTAGTTTTGGTGTTAGAGTAATAATGACATTTTAGAACGAGTTGGAAAGTATCGCCTCCATTTCTATTTTTTAATCATTAAGTTAAAATACGTTTATTCAAAATCCTTGAGAGGTTGCCATTTCTTCGGGTACTTGTTTATGAACAAAAAGGCAAGAAAAAACTACAATGCAATAAATAGTAGTTTATCCAAAACCCAAAGTACACACCTGACACAAATAAACCTTAAAACAATTAACATAGGCAGTGCCCTTACTTATATATGTACGTGATGTGTGCTTCATATTTTTAATTGGGATTTCACACATGCATATAGTGTGATTGATCAAGTCCACCCCAATTACCCCCTAAGTTCTTATCTTTGTGCTCATAGATTAGTGCGTCTCTTACCTTTTATCAGAGAAACTACGTTTTGCAGTAGACAGAGACCCACAAGTATCGAGGGTGTGGAAAACAAGAGATGGCAGAGGGCTTAGTTCTAAAGGGGGTGGCTATATCATACTTCTGCCCAAAAGGCTCAGGGACCAGCAAGGAAGAGGATATAGATGACTGTAAGAGCCAGAGGCAGTGAGCATCTGAGGGGAAATGTGCCCTGGGCATGGTAGGACTTATTGAATTTTCATGAGTTCCTGTGACTTCATACACAAAACATACACAAGACCAAGCCAGCTAATGTCCCGGCATGGGCAGGGGAGAGGCTCCTGAAGCCCCTCCTCTAACTGAGAAACATCGGCAGCTGGTAGCTGTGATTGGAGGGAAGAGTGAACTTCCTTCAGGGACATGGTCCCTGAGGGTCCACTTGGTTTCTTGGGTAGAGCTTTTTTGTTTCTGTCACTTTGCTGAATGCTCTGGCTGGCTTGTGACTCCTGGGGGCTTCCTTTCCCACCTTCCATCTCCACAGAGTTTTAGCGTTCAGTTCTGTATGTGAGTTCTGAATATCTGAAATCAAATGATTAAATTATCAGGGATAATATTTTTGTACCCCTAGGCCAACTCTCCAGCGTCTCAGGCATATCTTTAAGAATTGGGTTGATTTTAATTATTTGATTGATATGAGCTAGGTTCTCTCTCTCTCTCTCTCTCTCTCTCTCTCCCTCCCTCCCTCCCTCTCTCTCTCTTACTTCCCCTCTCCCAATATCTCTGTTTTCTCTTAGAACTGAACCCAGGACTTTGGTCATGTAGGCAAGTGATTTACTATTCTGCCTTATCCATGGCCCTTCTATTATATTACTACTACTACTGCTGCTGCTGCTACTACTATGATTAACCTGACAAACACTTTCTGTGCAGTGTATGCTGGGCTCTGACTCACAATCCTCTTGCTTCAGCCTCCAAATCTGAGATTACACACCCTAAGGTGACATTACACCAGTGTTCAGAATTTGTAATCTTGGGTTTCTCTGAGCTTCGCTCTCATCTTTCCTAACACGCGATGTCACACCATCTTGCTGTTTTCTGCACCCAGAGTGTCTGCTTTGATTGTGTTAAATGTGATACCAAATGGAGCACAGTGGCACATGGCATGTCTGTCATCCAAATATTCAGGAGACTGAGGCAAGAAGATTGCCAGTTGGAAGAGAGCGAGGCTATGTAGCTGGAGACTACATATAGAGACCTTGTCTCAGAGCAGGAGGAGAAAAAAAAGGGGGGAAGGTGGGAAGGAGGGGAGAGGAGAGGACAGAGGGAGGAGGCAGGTCAGAGGAGGAAGAGAAGAAAGAATGGTGGAAATCTGATGCATAATTATGCTCTTCACTGTGTTTAGCTCTCCCCTCATTCTTTTGGTTCTGAAATTTCCCTAAATGCTGGCATTTAAACGTTTGTTCTCTGCATCTGGTTGGTCCTTTTAAAAATATAAATATTTGACTTAGAAACATGGTCAAGACACGTCTTCCACAATTTCAAGTTTTCTAATATTCACATTTTCTTTTAAGGCCAACTTAAAACACACACACTAGTGATAATCAACACGTATGCATGTGAAAGACTGTTCTCAGCTTAATGTTCTGGGCTCCTGAGACTTGGAGACTCTTAGTAACAGGAGGGCTGACTTCCTAAGTGTTAGGCACTGACTGGTGCTGGAGGAGTGAGCAGTTGTTCCTCATGGTCAAATGGTATTTCCTGAGTCAGAGACGTCAATCCACATGGTGTGGTGACTGGCCAGATGGAGAATTTCTTGATCTTAAACTTATTAAACACTCTCCTCCCTTTGTGGCATAATGACAGTGCTAACTCTCCAGCTTGTGCCAAGAAAGTACCACAGGGAGTTTAATGATTCCCTCCAACGTGTTTCCTAGTAATTCCACATATGCTCTTCCACTGTTCGCGCCTGCAGCCATGATCCCTCGCTGGTCTCTTGCCATTTGTTAAAAACCAAACATGTCGGAACAGACTCCTGCCCTGGAGAGCGAAAGGTTGTCTTTGGGAACTGGGAATCTGGCTCGAGGAACTGAGAGACAAGCTTAAGCCTAGACAACCCAGGCTTCTCCAGTTTTCTAGGTTGTTCTCTCCTTTGACGTGTAAGAACCAGCAGACTGCACTCATTCAACAGAGCCTGATGCTCAGCATAGCCAGTTTGGGGATTTCCTGGTGAAAGCCTAGATGTTTCATAAGTCTGTTCCAACTGGACCTCCTCTTCTCGGCCAGTCACCTCTTTCCTGTCATATCATGACTAGTGTCTTTTGGCTGTTTTCCTTTCTCCCAGATGTGGTCAGCTTCCTTCCCCTAATTCCTTGGAGCATAGCTAAAGTCATCTATCACACTGGGGGAAAACAGTGTCCTAAAGGCTTTGTATGTTGTAGTCTGCTTGTTTCCCTGCAATGTCCTCTCCTTGCTTTTTTTTACCTTAATAACAAAATCTTGTGTTTTTACCTGGATGCCTGCTTGGGTGTTAAGCCATACTTCCTAGGCTGCTTGCAGCTACACACGGGTGAGAAGAATTCAAGAATCAAAGAAACAGTTTGATCCGCAAGGCTGGGTGCTTCAAAAAAAGAAAAAAATCAGCATCATCCTCTCTCTTTACCTTATTGGCTGTCTTATGGCTGTGTTAGCAGGTGCCGGGCAGCTATGATTAGTTACAAGATGGCAGGGAGCACAGGAGCTGGGGTGGGGTGAGGGAGGAGTCAGAGAGACTGAGGAGCTCATAGCTCCCACATTCTGGAGCCTGTGGAAGCTGTTTTGGGATGATGTGCGTAGAATAGGGTGGGAAAGAAACTTTGTTTTACTTGACTGGCTGAGTTTTTAGCCTTCTTACAAAATAAACCATAATCTTTGGGAATATGAATGATGATAATGGGAGGAAGCTGGTTACCAAGTTCTTGCAAAGGTGGAAAAGTAGGCAGAAGAGCCCTGCTCTCTTGACCAGTCTTGAGAATCGTAGAGGATAGTGCATCTTCAAAGGGTAAGAATTTTGAGTTAAAGGAAAACTTTTTCCTTCTAGAACTTTGCCTGCAGGGGTCTCATGCAAGCTCTAATGACAGGTAATAAAACTGACTGTTTAAGTAAACTTAGCATCCAAATTGCTACAATATTGGCATTATTGGAACGAAAGCTCTCAGAACTGCCTTAAGACCATGTGCATAAGCCATAAAACAAAATCTACCTCACTAATTAAAAGTCACACCTCATCTTGCCATAAATTCAGATCACCCAACTTGATTCTTTTCCTAAATCCTCATTTTGGACTCCGAACCACCCATGGTTATTCCTAAAAAAAAGAAGAAGGAAAAAAAAATCAGTCAAGGACAGAATCTTAAGTCTTCTCATCAGAGCATCATCTCACAGTTGTGAAAAAGGATCTCAGAAATTGAAAAATGATACATACGCCCCTCCCCCCAAGGAAGGAAGTATAAATCTGATGACAAAGGGTACAGCTGGATCAGAGTTTTACTTGCAGAGTCTGTCCAGGCATGGGTGTAAGAGTTCATGGTGACATGGGTGACCTGGGCGTTTAGTGCAGGTGGACGTTAGGTTCCAGCAGGTGCTCAGTGAGCACAAGATCTGAAGATGGGTGACTGCCTGAGGAAGCAGCCTGCCTATAAATATCTTACTCAAGTCACACCAAAGCAGGGTGGATGCAAAACCCTTTGACACAAAAGCAGATAAATTCCTGCTAACTGTGGACCTGATGCTTTGTAATTTTGGTCCAAGTTCAGATTTCTTTGATGGAGTGTTCCCAAGACCTTCAAGGTCATGTGGCTTCAGGGACATATGCTAAGCTTGGTGTGTATTACAGAGAAACCATCCCATCGGGGTGTGACCACTCTGAAGGTTAGTGCTAATCCCAATCTGATTTTGTGTGTGTGACAGCTGCTGGGGACATTAGTTGCCATCTGTGTCCAATGGAGTGATTTCCTACCATCCAGCCTCACATGGCCCCAAAGTTAATTTAATGCATATTGGGAAATTCCTGAAACAACAAGAGACTTAACACCATTTCCCCATCAAATCTTTGGCATTTTGTTGATGCTGAGAGAGCTCGCAGAGGTGTGAAAGTGCAGGGCTGGGGAACTGAATGGTTAACTCATAAAATCTGGGACCCTTAGGTTCTTTCTCTTAAGTAGATTCATGTGTTTTTCCAAGAATAAATGCAACAACCATCTTTGGAGAAGAGCGCTCCTTGACTCTTGGACTGGAATCTTTAGTGACAGTTAGCTCTGTGCTAACTGATGATGCAGATGCACCTGGCAGACATCTGTAGATTCATTGTCTGTGGATGAGACTCTCAGTGACAGACACAATTAGAGTCAGTGTCTTGAAACATGGAATATAAAACCAGTTTGTAGAAATCTTGAACTAGTGGTATCATCTTCAGACATCTTTTAGCTGGAAAAGCCTCTCTCCTCCAAAGTAATCTCCTCCATGTTCATGCCATTCAACACAGAGAAAATGTCTTCTGAGAGGCTAGAGGTGTGGCTCAGCATGTGTAAAAGCCCTGGGTTGGCACCCATTGCTCTGAAATTGGTTTGTACTCCTGTCTAGAGAAGGCTAGTCTGAGTGGGAAGTTACATTAAAGATAACAATTCGCAGAAGTTATGTTTTGTACGTCATTTGTTTAGCAAAATGACTTGGTCCCACTTTCCCAGGAGCTGCTGAAATATTTGTTCTCTGAGAAGTCTTTTCCAGATGATTAGGACAGGATAGGGCTGGTGACTTCACTGTACATCCTAATTTAGATAATAGTGACATCTATTTGAAATAGAACTTCAGTCAGAAACCTAACCCTCAAAACATAGCTACACACAGCCCTCTCAAATTTGAAGATTTTTTTTGAAGATTTATCTATTTTATATATGTGAATTCACTGTTGCTCTATTCAGACACACCAGAAGAGGGTATAAGATTCCATTACAGATGGTTGTGAACCATCATGCGGTTGCTGGGAATTGAACTCAGGACCTCAGGAAGAACAGTCAGTGCTCTTAACCACTGAGCCATTCTCCAGCCTTGAGTTGAAGTTCTTTAAGGAGCATAAAAAAGAAATGTGTATTCCATCATCTTTGCAGGTGGATAGTGAGGACTGTGTTTGTCTATGTGCTTTGTGCAGTGTACTGAGTCACATCTGATAGCCCACAAGGATTGGGGGAGGGGTGTATGAAAAACCCCTGTAACTGCTGCTCTGTCCTGTTGCTCACTTCTTGAGTACCACTTTGTTGGGCCTCATCTTCTCATGGACACAGAGTCCTGGTAGCTGGATCATTTGTCCTTACTCACGTCCGTTTTTTGGGGGGGACACTCTTCTATGAAGTAATCTCCTGCAAGATTGCTTTCTATTCAAGCCAGAAACAGCAGCTGAAGCTCAAGATATAGCACTCATGTCTGCTCACATCTGCATGCCCAGGTCTAGCACAGGGCCTAGTGTGAACAGCCAGTGACCATTCTGGGTCTTAGTTCTGCCGTAGTTGCACTAAATGTTAGCATTATTCAGGAAAGGGCATCTTCAGACAGCAGAAGCCACTGACAGGAACTGCTGATATTGGCATACCAGGTTGGAGATGATGGCGGGAGGGTTCTGTTCTGAATCAGAGGACTTCCCTACATGACAGAAAGAAACAACCCTGAGAAAACCCAGAAACAAGATGTCAGAGAATGAAGCTCTCTTGACTTCTGTGCCTCAGCCATTGGCAGAATGAAAGGAAGTGTGGAAGGGCTTGTGTCTTTTTTTTTTTTTTTTTTTTTTTTTACCCACAGAATAAGTATACAAAATATAAAATCAAACACTTCAATCATTAATTTTGATGGCACCTCATCATGGTTTCAGAATCTGACGTGACTCCTGAAAGCAAAGGCTCTTGTTGTGCAATGGGGTATAATGGAGAGACCTTCCACTTAATTGTTCCCTTGTTCATTCATGAACTCATGCCTGTCAGAGTTACCAAGTGACCACTTTGGAGTTGACACTGTGTGTCTTTGGAATCATTACAGTTAAGCCACAGAAATGTCATTTCTTTTCATTTCATTTTTTTTTTTAGGAATTTATCAAACATGAATATGATCGATCCAATATATTTATTGCAATCTAAATATAATCTGGATCAATCAGATTGGGAGGTAAATCAGTCCTGGACAGATGCAGGCCTGACATGAAGAAAAGAGCCCTGGAGACAGGGCTGCTGAACACTCATTTGGCCAAAAGAAAGCTGAGATAAAAAGACAATACAAAAGTGGGCTTGCATCTAGTGTTTGTTTGGAAGGAGGTGGGAAACGCTGGGATAACATCTCAAGAAGGCACAGAGAGTTCTGGTACCAGCAAATCCCTGGGCTGGGCAGACTGAGGGCAACTATCAAGATGAAGGTTTTCTCTTGGGGTTGGGAAGACTTTGGGGCATGTCAAGTTTGTGTCCCTTCAGTTTCAAGGCCATTCATTAGCCCTCAGGGCCCCGTTTGTCTGAGTGTGACTTAAGTTTATAGCTCAGTCAGCTTGTCTCTCTTCTTACCTGTGCCTCCCGCATTCCAACACCTGCTCTGTATTCACTGCGGGAGCTCAAGCCCCAAGGACCATTGAAGCATCATCTGTATCCCTAGGATTTTGCCTTTCAGTTGGTCCATCACTGTTTCAACTGTGGACTCTCATTGATTTACGTCTATACTTCCTAGCTGTGATTTAAACCCATAGCCTCTTAGATCTGATTGACTTTTTTTTTAAGTTTAATTTGTAATTGCTTTTTAACCCCAAAGCAATAGATTGTAAACTTTTCAGAACAAGCCGCTGTGCCGCCACCTCTCCTTCCTCCCTGTGAATGCAGTGAAAAAGCAGGCTCATGTTACTTGAAACAATTGTCCAGACTCTCAGCATGTCTGGGTTATGTTCCAAAGCTATACAAAGCCCCTTATTTCCTAGGGGGTCTTGAAATTTTTACAAATGAATGTGTAACTACATCTCAGTAGTACAACACCAGGACAATAACCACAGTCCATTAAATCAAGGCTGTTAGAGAAAATGAAGCTCCAGGCCTTGGTCGAGCAATCAAGGGACCCAAGGCTATGTGAGCCAGGTCCAACGACCTCACCCTGGCCCTGAGAACAAGCTACAATTGTCCCCTCTATGTTAAGTGCACATGTTGCTGGCATGCATTCTTCAGCCTGCAGTGAGTGGTGCACAGGGCCCTGTGGTCCCAGGTCCTGTGCAAGGTTAACCAGGCTTCTATAAACATTAACACCCATGGGAACAGCATGCTGTAATTGTGGAGGAATATGCCCTGGCCTCTAAGTACTTGTCAGTTTACAGAATCCCTTCTAGAGACCCCAGTGCAAATGTAATTTGCAGGGTAATGTTTATAGGAGTCACAGCTCTGTAAACTGGCTGCCTGGCTGAGCGGCTGGCTTTCTGTCTTATGGGAATGCACCTGCGACAATAGGATGGTACAGCAACCAGACTGGCTGGGCTCAGGACCCCTCCGAGCCTTTCTTATCATGCCTTCCCTCCATGGCTCAGTGCATATTTGAGAATCAGAAGAACAGTTTTGTTATGGATAAAACATCATTTTGCCCAGCTATGTTCTCAAGGGCTTTCCTTAGACATCACAGCAGACTCTTGGAGAGTTCTTCCAATAATGATGTTGAGGTCAGAAGCTTGGGGTCAGCTGTAAGACTAGTGTGACAGTGACCATGCCACACTTCCGCTATGTGAGTGTGCACAAAGGCTGGGGATTTCTGGCATCTCCATCTGTTTTAAAACTTCACGACAATGTGCTTCTTTGAGCCCTGGGGATGTGGCTGTCTTGAAAATGAAGAAATGGAGGTTGTAGCCTGTGAAGTGGGAAAAGATCCCAAAGATAATCTAGTCATGTCTCATCACTGCTATCTCCACGCCATGAATCATTTCACAAAGACATACAGGTACTTAGGAGGCAACGATCTGAGCCCTGCTCTTTTGGCTTTCAACCTAAACCTTTTGTATTACACTCAGGCCTTCTGAAACAAGCCCTTTCTTATTGCTGGGTGGTGGGTGCAAGCTTGCTGTGGCACATGGGTAGTCAGAGAACAATCCTGTAGAGTGAATTCTCTCCTTTTGGCTTTAAATGGGTTCCACGTATTGAATTTGTGTCACCAGGCTTAGGCAGCAAGCACTTTACCTGAGGCTCTAGTGGAAAGAGGTCCTTCCACTCAGGCTTTGAAAAGTGACACGAGTTGACTTAGTTATTAAAAACATTCACTGCTCTTCCAGAGGACTCAGGTTTAATTCCCAGCACCCATATCAGACAGCTTATAACTGACTATACATCTGGTTTCTGCATGCATGAGGTGCCTATACACTCTTAAGGCCCCCTTCCACATACACATAAATAATAATAAAAATATAGAAGGTTATAGATTTGCACACATACTCTTTAGTAGAGAAGTTGTGACTGGTCAACTAAGACCTAGAAATACATTTATCACTTTTAGTCACCACACAAATATAACTCTCAACAATAGAACCTATGAGATACAGTGTTCGTGGAAATAGTGACAAAGGCAGTGTGGAACAGGCCACTGGAATAACTGGAGGCTTTGCATGATACAAGTAAGAATGTAGAAGTGGCTCCATCATCTTATATAGCCATCGTTGGGTGTTATACAATCAGATTTCCACTTGGCATAAGACCCAATGGTTTCAGTCCAGGTATCTATTTAAGACAAGAATCACTCACACAAACACCCATGCAGCCGCATTGCATGTCAGCCTTAAACTGGGAGCAACATCAATCACCAACCACAGCAACAAACTGTGGCATGAGCATATCATGAAATTCTGCTTGGGATTCCCAAAGAGCCTGAGCACTCCAGTGAGCAAGGATGGGCTAAGTAGTACAGACACCAGGGTGTGTATAGAGTCCTATGCAGTTGGCATGAAGATGCAAGGTTATGCTGCGGTAGTAGGTAAATTACTTTTGGGAATAACCTGGGCTCTGGAAAGTGTGCTACATCTTGATTGTCCTGGTCACATTGTTGCACAGTTACCAAATCTTGTCGGTCTCACAATGAGTAGAATTTAATATAAATTAAAGCTGGAATTCGGTGTAGCAATGTGTGACTTTGAGGTTTCTTTTCATTGAGCGTCTCAGCTTGTTCACACAGGTTAGTGTGGTCGATGCTCCATGGGACAAGAGGACCCAGTTTCTTGGGTACCTCCTCGCAGGAACACCCTGTCAGATTTGACTTCAAGCCAGACTGTCTGAATATTCTACGGAGCAGAGCTGGCATGAAGCCAGGCCTGATATGGACATACCATTTGGCCATGTTCATCTTTGATGGAAAATTCCAGGTCTGGTGCTACACTAGACATGTTTATAAATCTGTGCGCTGGCATGCTTTAGATTTGTAACTCAGAAGAGGGTATGGCTCCTTTTAAAGAAAACAGACTCTTTGGAGAGTAGACATCCAAACCGGTTGAAGAGGCCTCTCTAGGGCTTTTGTAGAGGGGGGCATATTGTATGTACAGTGGAGCTGAGATCTGAATGGGGGGAGAGAGTCCCAGAGTTTGAAACAGAATTATTGTAGAAGATATTGGAGTCAGAGCAGACCATAGGAGAGGGTGTTAACTGCAGCTGAGTAGTGGCTGGTTTTAAACTCCAGAAGAAGGAGGCTTTGGACACATATCAACTGATATACAGCTGAGACACCGCTTTGGGAGGGGAGCTCCAGGTGCTCAGGAAGGCAGTGTGAGTAAAAAGACTATCTGCAGATTGGCTCATGCCAATCTCAAGAAAGTGATGGCTCCTGAGGTACATATTCAGCCCTGCCCTGTGTTTTCTATGTGAAACTGGAACCAGGAGTGTAGGAAAGCTTAGTTTTAGCAATTGATAGTAGAGCTAGCATCTCTCCCAGGTTCTCTGGCCTGGCTGCCTTAGCTGTGTGTGTGCTCAGTTATGTGACATAACTGAGTTTGTTTCTCCAGGCCCTGACCTTGAGTTCCCTCAGGGCAAAGGCATCTCACCAGACCTCAGACTTTCCTCCCTCCTCGAGAAGGGGAGCAGCAGAGGGATTCGAGGTGCACATTAGATGTCTCTGTACTCCAAAATAGAGCTCTGGAAGATTGTGTGTGGTGAATGGGCTCCATTTTCAAATGCAGCTTCAGACCCACAAATAATCAGTGTTCAAAACCTGACCACTCTGAAATTGATGTCAGCATCATATGAGTATCAAGGGGCGGAGGTCACAGGTTGAAGATGCCACTATAAGCCCGTTGGACAAGCTTTGCTGGACTTCCAATCTGATGGCCTTGATCTTGGATGTCCCAGCTCCCAGAGCTGTGAGCAATATTCCTGGGCAACTGTGGCTATCAGTATGATCATGGTCATTACCCTTTCTTGTGAATCTGTAGTACTTCACTACTGCTTGTCGGTGCGGGAGGAAATATTTGTTCAAACTCTGCTATGTATATAAGGGACTGGGTGCAGTGTGACCCTAAGATTGCTCCAGGCAGCTCAGCCCAGACTGCATGTGTGCATGTGTGCATGTGCGTGTGTGTGTGTGTGTGTGTGTGTGTGTATGTGTGAGAGAGAGAGAGAGAGAGAGAGAGAGAGAGAGAGAGAGAGAGAGAGAGAAAGAGAGAGAGAGAGAGAGAGAGAAAGATTCAGTTTCCTCCTGATACCTCACTGACAAAACCATTGACTTCCTCTGTCTTCAGCAAGGACTTAAGAAACCCACATTGTCTCTGTCTCTCTGCTTCTTCCAACACAGCTGGAAGGGAATTTGCATTAGCTCCTGAGCAGGTGGCTTCCCTCACTTTCAGGGCTCATAAATTGACCCCAGTAGCACTCATATTTTGATGTTCGGCTATTGCTTTTCAATTTTATCTAACACCTGGCTTCACCCAGTGAAGGTGCGTCAGGTGCTGCCTAAGCATGTCTTTGGTCCCATTCCAGGAGGGATAGCAGACTGTCCTTACTCTTTAGAAAATTCTTCTTGGCCCAGACTCTCTGGAGTGAATTCCTTTATACTCGCCCTAGTTGCCTTTCTCCCTCACGTTTATTTTCTGTGGAATTTATCCCTGTTACTCCATACAAGCCCATTTCATTTATTTTTACTTCTATGGAATAATATCATGCAGTCATTAAACCATAATTTAATTGTGCATTCTCCTGCCAAAAGATGCTTGCTCTGTCTAGATGCTTTACTACTGCAGAAAATGTGACAATGGCTTTGTTTCGAATGGCTGTTACCTAGGACACACACAGGGGAAGTTCTCTGGGGTAAAAAACTAGAAATAAATGTCTTGTGTCATTGGTTGGGCATCATTAGCTTGATGTCAAAATTAATTGCTCCAAATTACACTCCTTCCTGCACTATCTAAAAGTTGCTACTTTCCCACACTTGATATTATCGTATTATTTAATTCCTTCTAATCTGATTGGCAAAATAGAAAAATCTAATTACTGTTTGCAATTGAGTTTCTCTGATTACTAATGGTCCCAAACATCTTTTTTAATATGTCAATTAACTCTTCGGGTCTTGTAGGGAGCTGACTCTTGATGGATTTTGCCTGTTTTCCTCTTTGCTTGCTTGCCTTTTATACTTGTTAAGCATTGTTTTTTAAGTCTTGACTACTGGACACTTAGCGTTCCTTTTATTGTTGTCATTTCTGCCACTTTTTCAGTGTCACCTGGAATGTATGTTAGCTGAAATTGGCATGTTTCCTTCTCTTCTAGTTGCTCTAACAATCCCTTCCCCCCACGACCCCTTCTCCCTCTTCCTCCCCACTTGCCCTTCTTTTCCTTCCTCCTTTCTCCCTTTCTTCTTTTTTTATGGTTTGTGTGATTTATTTAGCTTTATCTTCCAATTTACCACTTTGTCCTCTGCCAACTTTACCTTTTCACCTTTCATTAAAAGGTTGATCCATTACATATTATATATTAGATGCTATTCTAAGTGTTAAAGTTTAAGCAATAAACAAAATTGACCAAAAAAATAAATAAATAACAGAGTAGCAATAAAACCAAATAAAACAAAAATCCCAAACCCAAACTGTACCAGACAAAACCAAAACCTAATCCAGGCCTGCCGAGGCTCGGGGATGGTCTATTCCATCAGATGGAAACCGTTTTCAGCTGTGGAGCAGGCCACGTGCATCGGATTATCACTTGGTTCATTTAAAACCACCTTGCAAATGTCTATTTCTTATAGTTCAGAGCATTCACTTGGCTCTGTTATCTATACTGATTGTAATGCACGGAGCGAGTCCTCTGCCAGCTTTCCTCACTCCTTGTGTGGAGGTGTCTGTTTCTCTCCTGCTTATCATTTCAGAAGATTCTCTGTGTGTTTTATTATTTTTGCCTGTGAACTCATGTTTAGCAAAATTACAACCTGTGGACTGCATCATAAGGGTGGGCAGTAGAAGATGTTACAAAGTTCCTGGTGCAGAACCTTGAAGAGGGCTACCTATCTTCTCACATTTTTTTTTTTTTTGAAACTGTTCTTCCACCCAAGAAAGGTGCATAGCAGTTACTTACATGGTCACTTACACATGGTAGAACTTCAGATTTGATTCCCTATGTATTTACACATGGGGTGGAGTATTGCTGGCTTTCAGGTCTAGACTCTGGGCAAGCAAACAGAGACTTGTCTCATCTGCCTTGGAGTCTCTGCTTGTGTTTCTGCTGAACATTGTGACTTAGTTGCAAAGTGAATTACAACTCATTCCCTATTACATAGATCAGGTTTATGGCACTCTATTGGCTGATTGGCTAAGTGGATTGTCACATTCTCCTCCTAGACTTTGAAAATATCCATTTAAAATGCAAATATGTGTTTTTTAATTAACACATTTTCCAGCAAATACATACCTCTTGGGTGATGAGGCTGAAAGGTGGAGAGGCCGAGCTTGCTCGGTCTTGCATCTTGATTGGAATTCTAAAAATGTTCCGTAATAAACATGTAGTATTTTTATGATTGAGGAAAAAAACTGCATAAGCAGTTCAATCATGCAGTTGTGAAAAAATAGTGTGTTCTGAAAAAGATTATTTGATAATGGGTCAGAGTACTTGACTAGAAAGAAAATACTAATTTCCAGAGGAAGATAGAGGTCTCCAAGGCAACAGATGACCAGCCACACCTTAAATTTAAGCTATTATTGTCATATAATGTCTTTTAAATTTTCTATTGCTGTGAAGAGACACTGTGACCAAGGAAATTTATCGAAGAAAGAGTTTAAGGGGGCTTTGGTTCCAGAGGGGTTAATCCATCATGGTGGGCAACATGGCAGCAGGCAGGCAGGCAGGCAGGCAGGCAGGCCGTCATGGCGCTGGAGCAGTGGCTGAGATCATATGTCTCATCTACAATCAGAAGGCAGAGGGAGATCAACTGGAATGTCCTGGGCTTTTGGAACCTCAAAACCTACTCTCAGTGACACACCTCCCAATCCTTCCCAAATAGTTCCACCAACTGGAAATAAAACATTGAAATATATGGGCCCACGAGGGCCATTCTCATTCAAAATACCATGCATGATATAAAGCAACCCATATTCCATATTCATATGCATAACCTAGACTTCTGAGTTCCAAATTTAACAAAAGGAATATAGAGAGTTGGGTAGGTAGGGCATGGGTAGATCTGAGAGGAATTGTGGAAGAGGTAAATACGTTCAAATACATTGAAAGTGATTCTGAAGCCCGACATGGTGGCGCACGCCTTTAATCCCAGCACTCGGGAGGCAGAGGCAGGTGGATTTCTGAGTTCGAGGCCAGCCTGGTCTACAAAGTGAGTTCCAGGACAGCCAGGGCTACACAGAGAAACCCTGTCTCGAAAAACCAAAAAAAACAAAAAGAAAGTGATTCTGAAAGAACTGATAAGTCTTTAAACCATGCTTTACATTATTGTACACCAAGTACATGTTGAGTTTTCAAAGATTGGCCTGAATGTGTATAATTATGTGTATAATTAATGTTTAGTTAGCTGAATTACAGTTGGCTAATTCAAATGTGTGTTTGTTTTGTTTTGCTTTTTTTACTTTTCTTGTGGCTAATTTACAAAGAATTGTTTTTTAATTTTAAATGAAAATGGGCATCTTATCATAATAAATAACTATACAATCTCAGTAAATGAATAAAATAAGTTTTAAAAGTCTCTCTCTCTTTTTTTTTTTAAATCTAGCAAGTGCTTCAAGCTCTGCTTACCACAAACAAAACTGTTTTTAAAATCTCTCTTCCCCCTCACTACTTGCAGGCAGTCTTTCTTTTATAGTCCTACTTACCATTTGGTAAGTTCAAGGATTAAAACTTTAAAAGTAGACCATTCTGAGAAAAGTGGTTCCCCAGGCCCCACTGTGGGCTTGATCTGGGAGCCTCCTCATGGATACCCAACTCCTCAGACACTCAAGCCTCTCAGAGGCAGTGGTGCTGCACTTTCATAGCTTGTGCAATTCTTCTACAGGCTTCGCACCTTCTCTCGTCACCTACAATAGGTAGTAAAATATGAATGCAATCGAGAAAGTTGTGATGATGTATTGTTTAGGGAACACTGATGAGAAAAGGATTCTATTGCTCTGAAGAGACACCATGACCAAGGGAACTCTTATAAAGGCAAACATTTCATAGGGGCTGGCTTACAGTTTCAGAGGCTTAGTCTGTTATCATTATGGTGAGGAGCATGGCAGCAGGAGGCAGACATGGTGCTGGAGAAGGAGCTGAGACTTACACCCTGATCCTAGAGCTGAGAGAGAAAAAATAGGCCTAGCATGGGCTTTTGAAATCTCAAAGCCCACCCCCATCCTCACACTTCCTCCATCAGGGCCGCACCTAAGAATCTTAGTTATATCAAAGAGTTTACTTCCTGGTGACTAAGCATTCAAATATATGTGTCCATGGGGACCATTCTTATTCAAACACAAGTCTTCAGTTGAGTCTACAGATGGGGAAACTGTGGCTGTGAATGGCTGACGTGTGTCTGGGGATGAGAGCCAGATCCTGGTGATGCTGAAATGCCCTTCACTCCCTTCTTCTTTTCTGCACTTCATTGTATTGTGCTGTGTTAGTATCTTTATCATCAGATGAGAACCACAACCTCCAGGGGTTCCTTCTCTCTGCTCATCTCAATCTTCAATTTATCCTCCATTCTGCACCCTGAACCGGCCTTCTGAGATGCTGACCTACTTGTGTATCTTCCTTGCCTGTGTTAGGTGACTGGTTAATAAAGGCTATTGATTTTCTTTCATCTTGCTATAAAGCCAAGGACTATATATTTCAGGAAAACTTTTTTATTAGGTTGAGCCATTGCTATCTTCTGTCTGTCTGTCTGCCTGTCACTTTCTGTGTCAGGCAGCTCTAGGATCAGGGTGTAAGTCTCAGCTCCTTCTCCAGCACCATGTCTGCCTCCTGCTGCCATGCTCCTCGCCATAATGATAACAGACTAAGCCTCTGAAACTGTAAGCCAGCCCCTATCTGTCTGTCTCTATTTCTCTGTCTCTCTGTATGTCTCTCTGACTTTTTCTGTCTGTCTGTCTGTCTCTCTCTCTCTCTCTCACACACACACACACACACACACACACACACACACTTACCTTTCTTTTCAGTAAAGTGGTTGATTACTGGTATACTTTCTCAAATAGTCTTTTTATCCACAGCAACCCTATGAGTTATGTGTAAGGAATGAGAACTCAAAAGAATAAGGTCAAGTATGTTTGCCAGTTTCCATAAATATGAATAATCAACAAGAACGACAACAACAAAAGGCTTATGGAGTCTAGGACCTTAATTCCTTCCTTGGAGATAAACCACTCCACCAGAGCAGTTACATGCTTGTTAGACTGTCCATGAATAAGAAATCCACTTTTGTTATGTTAATCCATTGAACATTTAGAGATTATTTGGTTTAGCAGCTAGGGTAACCTTAACTAATATTTTGATGATGTCACAAAGGTGTCTAATAATAACTTCAAAATTGCTCAGAGCTGTGCACAGGGTTTCAT
Organism: Mus caroli; assembly: GCF_978045245.1. Taxonomy (NCBI): domain Eukaryota; kingdom Metazoa; phylum Chordata; class Mammalia; order Rodentia; family Muridae; genus Mus; species Mus caroli. Next base: position 59,325,222 of record NW_028227268.1, read on the forward strand.
GTTCTGACTCTGCCTGCTTGTCTCACTGAGTCTCACATCTCTGCCCCTGCTTCCCATGCTCAGGCCAACTCCCTTCCATCTTGCTGTCATACCTTGGCCAGAATGGTATTTCCAACCTGGGATCTTTTCTTGACATTCCATTCCTTGTTCCAAGGCTCAGATTGGACGCTTCTCCTCTGCAGGGAGGCCGTCCTTACCATTTCTTCTCTTTCCTTTCCTACACCATTTGTCAGACTTGTTGTGTAATTCAAAACGAGAGAACCACATTGGATTGAGTAACTCTTAAGCATGATATACAATAGACTCTGATACAACAGACATGCCCAGCCTGATACTTACCTGATAAGCAAGAGCACTTTTTTGTTTGTTTGCTTGTTTCTTGGCTAAAGGCCAACTAGAATAAATGGACAGAATAGACTAGCTTCTCTCTCCTTCTGCCTCTTGTTGCTCTTTGGCTCTTCTTTGCTGATTCTTAAAGATGTCACCACCTACCCCCATCCTTACTCCCAAAGTCATCTTTTGGACCATCAGATGGCAAGACATTTAAAATAAGAAGAGGAAAATGTTCCCAAGCTTCTTCAGAGCCACATCAAACCTCAGCAAGTCACATCCACCCCCTCTCCACTTCACTCACATCCCATAGCTCCAGGAGCTCAGGAAAGCCACCAAACTGAGGCCGATTATGAATCAGCAGAAATGGAAGGACAAGTTAAAGAATTTCACAAAATAGGGCACAATTTTGCACACATAGTAAAATGTGCTTTTGTGGTTGAAGGCTTTGGTGTGAGGCTGCCAACTGAGATGATCCCTAGAAGGGATAGCTTAAAGGGAGTAATTTCAAAACAGGAGAGAGTATGCCTTCAGATCTCTTGGGTCAGGTGGGGAAAGGCTCTGAGCAAATGGACCCTTTTGTAAGCTGGAATGCTGTGTTGGGCGTGCCGTGAGATATTCCGGTAAGATTTATTTAAAGCACCCTGTGGGAAATACTGATGCAATAGTTGATACAGACTGAGGAGATGAGTAGGTAGATAAAAGCAAGACTTCCTGAATGGAAGATGACTTATTACTTGAGTTTGAAGGAACATAGTGTAGCTGTCATTTCTCCATTGAGGTTCCCCTGGATCTTTTGATTCAGGTGAGTTGAACACTCACCAAAGTTGTAGTTTTCCTTCCATGATAGGAGTAGCTTCCCCATGCATCCAGGCAAGTTCCCATGATGCTTCTGAAGTGCTCTTGGCTCCTACCCTGTCACCTGCAGGGTGAGCTGAGGCGCTCTCCACACCCAGCCCACAGTGCATTCGTGCTACTCTCAGAGATGGCCAAGATAATTTGGAAGTACATCAAAGGACTACGAAGCCTGTAGCTGCTTTGTCCTTCTCCCATCCAGAGGAGCCCTTAAACTGCACTCTCTTCTCTCCCCTCATCTGAAGGGATCAAAGCCTGCAGGCACAGGTCTACTAATTAGTAAGGGGGTAAGGACATAGTGTCCAATAGGAAGCCTTAGCAGGTTACAGCCCCTCTCTTGTGCTCCATCCAAGTTCAGGTAAACAACCTTCCACCCCCAGCAGATAAAGGAATTTGTTTACTGTCACATTGCTCTTCCATGAACTCAGTTGGACACTTCGGTCCATGCTCACAACACAAAGGCAAGCTGTTTATTTTCACTATTTCTCTCTTATTTACCCCTCAGTTTAAAGCAGTGGCTATCAAACTGTGGGTCTTGACCCCTTTGGAGTGTCAAGTGACCCTTTCAACAGGGGGCACCTCTCAGATATCCTCGATATCAAATATTTATGTTACAATTCATAACAGTAGTAAAATTACAATTCAATACAGTAACAATGAAGTAATTTTATGGTTGGGGGGTCACCACTATGTAAGTGTATTAAAGGGTCAGGGCATTAGGAAGGTTGAGAATCACTGGTTTAGGGCATCAATAATTCATGAGTACTGTGCCTTCTCATTAATAAGACATTCTTAATAAAGAGATTTCAACATTCCCCTTTGATCTGTTTACTCCCATTTCTCCCCACTCTCACCAGTTTGCCAAAGGGCTTGCTCGCCCCACCTCTTCCTGTTCACATCCCTGTAGAAATGCTCTAGAAACACTTGGATTGGCTTAATGATTTTTTTAAATGAAATTATTATTGTGCTTTGTAAATCATTTAGCTATGTATTTTTACTGTTTAAAAAAATCAGTTTCGCAGCCGGAGGACAGAGACCTGCCCTGCAGAGAGCACCATCTTGGCTCCGGGACTCCGCCGAACTTAGTCTACAGGTTAGAGTGAGGACCACAGAGGCAGACAGCTTCTGGGACAGGCGGGAGCCACAGAGCCGCTGAGGCAGCACCCTTTTGGAGCCGCAGACATCCGGCACCCTCCCAGTCGGAGGACAGTGACCTGCCCTGCAGGGAGCGCAATCTTGGCTCCGGGACTCCGCCGAGCTTAGTCTGTACAGGTCAGAGTGGGGACCACGGGGGCAGACGGCTTCTGGGACGGGCGGGAGCCACAGAGCTGCTGAGGCAGCACCCTTTAGGGGCCGCAGACATCCGGCACCCTCCCAGTCGGAGGACAGTGACCTGCCCTGCAGGGAGCGCCATCTTGGCTCCGGGACTCCGCCGAACTTAGTCTGTACAGGTCAGAGTGGGGACCACAGAGGCAGACAGCTTCTGGGACAGGCGGGAGCCACAGAGCCGCTGAGGCAGCACCCTTTTGGGGCCGCAGACTTCCGGCACCCTCCCAGCTGGAGGACAGAGACCTGCCCTGCAGAGAGCACCATCTTGGCTCTGGGACTCCGCCGAACTTAGTCTACAGGTCAGAGTGGGGACCACAGAGGCAGACAGCTTCTGGGACAGGCGGGAGCCACAGAGCCGCTGAGGCAGCACCCTTTTGGGGCCGCAGACTTCCGGCACCCTCCCAGCCGGAGGACAGAGACCTGCCCTGCAGGGAGCACCATCTTGGCTCCGGGACTCCGCCGAACTTAGTCTACAGGTTAGAGTGAGGACCACAGAGGCAGACAGCTTCTGGGACAGGCGGGAGCCACAGAGCCGCTGAGGCAGCACCCTTTTGGGGCCGCAGACATCCGGCACCCTCCCAGTCGGAGGACAGTGACCTGCCCTGCAGGGAGCGCCATCTTGGCTCCGGGACTCCGCCGAGCTTAGTCTGTACAGGTCAGAGTGAGGACCACGGGGGCAGACGGCTTCTGGGACAGGCGGGAGCCACAGAGCTGCTGAGGCAGCACCCTTTAGGGGCCGCAGACATCCGGCACCCTCCCAGTCGGAGGACAGTGACCTGCCCTGCAGGGAGCGCCATCTTGGCTCCGGGACTCCGCCGAACTTAGTCTGTACAGGTCAGAGTGGGGACCACAGAGGCAGACAGCTTCTGGGACAGGCGGGAGCCACAGAGCCGCTGAGGCAGCACCCTTTTGGGGCCGCAGACATCCGACACCCTCCCAGCCGGAGAACAGTGACCTGCCCTGCAGGGAGCGCCATCTTGGCTCCGGGACTCCGCCGAACTTAGTCTGTACAGGTTAGAGTGAGGACCACAGAGGCAGACAGCTTCTGGGACAGGCGGGAGCCACAGAGCTGCTGAGGCAGCACCCTTTTGGGGCCACAGACATCCAGCACCCTCCTAGCTGGAAGACAGTGGTCTGCCCTGCACAGGAGCCCTATGCCTCAGGAGCAGGGAGCACATCTTGGATCCAGGACTCCACTGAACTTAGGAACTTAGTCTGCACAGCTGAGAGTGTGCACCACAGAAGCCTACAGCTTCTGTGACCTGCCAAAGCAACACAGCATCTGGGAAAGGTCCTGTTTTCCGCCTTCTTCTTCGGCCAGGAGGAGGTCCAAACCCCAGATATCTGTACACCTTCCCTTTAGAGGAAAGCTTGTCAGCAGGGAGTGCTCTAACCACTGAAACTCAGAGGAGAGAGCCTGTCTCCCAGGTCCGCTGACAGAGGATACTCAGAATCCCCAGAAGAACAACCTCTGAACAGAGACAACTATAACAACTCCAGAGATTACCAGATGGCGAGAGGTAAAGGTAAGAATCTTACTAACAGAAACCAAGACCACTCACCATCATCAGGACCCAGCACTCCCACTTCGCCCAGTCCAGGGCACCCCAACACACCTGAAAAACTAGACCTGGATTTAAAAGCATATCTCATGATGATGGTAGAGGACATCAAGAAGGACTTTAAAGAACTACAGGAGAACATGGCTAAAGAGTTACAAGTCCTTAAAGAAAAACAGGAAAACGCAACCAAACTGGTAGAAGTCCTTAAAGAGAAACAGGAAAACACATCCAATCAGATGATGGAAATGAACAAAACCATACTAGACCTAAAAAGGGAAGTAGACACAATAAAGAAAACCCAAAATGAGGCAACACTGGAGATAGAAACCCTAGGAAAGAAATCTGGAACCATAGATGCAAGCATCAGCAACAGAATACAAGAGATGGAAGAGAGAATCTCAGGTGCAGAAGATTCCATAGAGAACATGGGCACAACAATCAAGGAAAATGGAAAATGCAAAAAGATCCTAACTCAAAACATCCAGGAAATACAGGACACAATGAGAAGACCAAACCTACGGATAATAGGAGTGGATGAGAATGAAGATTTTCAACTCAAAGGACCAGCAAACATCTTCAACAAAATTATAGAAGAAAACTTCCCAAATCTAAAGAAAGAGATGCCCATGAACATACAAGAAGCCTACAGAACTCCAAATAGGCTGGACCAGAAAAGAAATACCTCCCGACACATAATAATCAGAACAACAAATGCACTAAATAAAGATAGAATACTAAAAGCAGTAAGAGAAAAAGGCCAAGTAACATATAAAGGCAAGCCTATCAGAATTACACCAGATTTTTCACCAGAGAATATGAAAGCCAGAAGATCCTGGACAGATGTTATACAGACACTAAAAGAACACAAATTCCAGCCCAGGCTACTATACCCAGCCAAACTCTCAATTAACATAGATGGAGAAACCAAAGTATTCCACGACAAAACCAAATTCACACATTATCTCTCCACGAATCCAGCCCTTCAAAGGATAATAACAGAAAAAAACCAATACAAGGACAGGAACCACGCCCTAGAAACAACAAGAAGGTAATCCCTCAACAAACCTAAAAGAAGACAGCCACAAGAACAGAATGCCAACTTTAACAACAAAAATAACAGGAAACAACAATTACTTTTCCTTAATATCTCTTAATATCAATGGACTCAACTCCCCGATAAAAAGACATAGACTAACAAACTGGCTACACAAACAAGACCCAACATTTTGCTGCTTACAAGAAACTCATCTCAGAGAAAAAGATAGACACTACCTCAGAATGAAAGGCTGGAAAACAATTTTCCAAGCAAATGGTCTGAAGAAACAAGCTGGAGTAGCCATTCTAATATCAGATAAGATTGACTTCCAACCCAAAGTCATCAAAAAAGACAGGGAGGGGCACTTCATACTCATCAAAGGTAAAATCCTCCAAGAGGAACTATCAATCCTGAATATCTATGCTCCAAATACAAAGGCAGCCTCATTCATTAAAGAAACTTTAGTAAATCTCAAAGCACACATTGCACCTCATACAATAATAGTGGGAGACTTCAACACACCACTTTCACCAATGGACAGATCATGGAAACAGAAACTAAACAGGGACACAGTGAAACTAACAGAAGTTATGGATCAAATGGATCTGGCAGATATCTACAGAACATTTTACCCTAAAACAAAAGGATACACCTTCTTCTCAGCACCTCATGGTACCTTCTCCAAAATTGACCACGTAATTGGGCACAAAACAGGACTCAACAGATACAAAAACATTGAAATTGTCCCATGCATCCTATCAGATCACCATGGACTAAAGCTGATCTTCAATAACAAAATAAATAATAGAAAGCCAACCTTCACGTGGAAACTGAACAACACTCTTCTCAATGATACCTTGGTCAAGGAAGGAATAAAGAAAGAAATTAAGGACTTTTTAGAGTTCAATGAAAATGAAGCCACAACATACCCAAACTTATGGGACGCAATGAAAGCATTTCTAAGAGGAAAACTCATAGCTCTGAGTGCCTCCAAAAGGAAACTAGAGAGAGCACACATTAGCAGCTTGACAACACACCTAAAAGCACTAGAACAAAAGGAAGCAAATTCACCCAAGAGGAGTAGACGGCAGGAAATAATCAAACTCAGGGGTGAAATCAACCAAGTGGAAACAAGAAAAACTATTCAAAGAATCAACCAATCAAGGAGCTGGTTCTTTGAGAAAATCAACAAGATAGATAAACCCTTAGCCAGACTCACTAGAGGGCACAGGGAAAGCATCCTAATTAACAAAATCAGAAATGAAAAAGGAGACATAACAACAGATCCTGAAGACATCCAAAACACCATCAGATCCTTCTACCAAAGGCTATACTCAACAAAAATGGAGAACCTGGATGAAATGGAGAAGTTCCTAGACAGATACCAGGTACCAAAGTTGAATCAAGATCAGGTTAATGATCTAAACAGCCCTATATCCCCCAAAGAAATAGAAGCAGTCATTAATAGTCTCCCAACCAAAAAAAGCCCAGGACCAGATGGGTTTAGTGCAGAGTTCTATCAGACCTTCAAAGAAGATCTAATCCCAGTTCTTCACAAACTATTCCACAAAATAGAAACAGAAGGTACTCTACCCAACTCATTCTATGAAGCCACAATTACTCTGATACCTAAACCACAAAAAGACCCAACAAAGATAGAAAACTTCAGACCAATATCCCTTATGAATATTGATGCAAAAATCCTCAATAAAATTCTTGCTAACCGAATCCAAGAACACATCAAAACAATCATCCATCCTGACCAAGTAGGTTTCATCCCAGGGATGCAGGGATGGTTCAATATACGGAAATCCATCAACGTAATCCAGTATATAAACAAACTCAAAGACAAAAACCACATGGTCATCTCGTTAGATGCGGAAAAAGCATTTGACAAGATCCAACACCCATTCATGATAAAAGTCTTGGAAAGATCAGGAATTCAAGGCCCATACCTAAACATGATAAAAGCAATCTACAGCAAACCAATAGCCAACATCAAAGTAAATGGTGAGAAGCTTGAAGCAATCCCTCTAAAATCAGGGACTAGACAAGGCTGTCCACTTTCTCCATACCTATTCAACATTGTACTTGAAGTCCTAGCCAGACAACAAAAGGAAATCAAAGGGATACAAATTGGAAAAGATGAAGTCAAAATATCACTTTTTGCAGATGATATGATAGTATATATAAGTGACCCTAAAAATTCCACCAGAGAACTCCTAAACCTGATAAACAGCTTCGGTGAAGTAGCTGGATATAAAATTAACTCAAACAAATCAATGGCCTTTATCTACACAAAGAATAAACAGGCTGAGAAAGAAATTAGGGAAACAACACCCTTCTCAATAGTCACAAATAATATAAAATATCTTGGCGTGACTCTAACTAAGGAAGTGAAAGATCTGTATGATAAAAACTTCAAGTCTCTGAAGAAAGAAATTCTAGAAGATCTCAGAAGATGGAAAGATCTCCCATGCTCATGGATTGGCAGGATCAACATTGTAAAAATGGCTATCTTGCCAAAAGCAATCTACAGATTCAATGCAATCCCCATCAAAATTCCAAATCAATTCTTCAACGAATTAGAAAGTGCAATCTGCAAATTCATCTGGAATAACAAAAAACCTAGGATAGCAAAAACTCTTCTCAAGGATAAAAGAACCTCTGGTGGAATCACCATGCCGGACCTAAAGCTCTACTACAGAGCAATTGTGATAAAAACTGCATGGTACTGGTATAGTGACAGACAAATAGACCAATGGAATAGAATTGAAGACCCAGAAATGAACCCACACACCTATGGTCACTTGATCTTCGACAAGGGAGCTAAAAACATCCAGTGGAAGAAAGACAGCATTTTCAACAAATGGTGCTGGCACAACTGGTTGTTAACATGTAGAAGAATGCGAATCGATCCATTCCTATCTCCTTGTACTAAGGTCAAGTCTAAGTGGATCAAGGAACTTCACATAAAACCAGAGACACTGAAACTTATAGAGGAGAAAGTGGGGAAAAGCCTTGAAGATATGGGCACAGGGGAAAAATTCCTGAATAGAACAGTAATGGCTTGTGCTGTAAGATCGAGAATTGACAAGTGGGACCTCATGAAACTACAAAGCTTCTGCAAGGCTAAAGACACCATCAATAAGACAAAAAAACCACCAACAGATTGGGAAAGGATCTTCACCTATCCTAAATCAGATAAGGGACTAATATCCAACATATATAAAGAACTCAAGAAGGTGGACTCCAGAAAGTCAAATAACCCCATTAAAAAATGGGGCTCAGAACTGAACAAAGAATTCTCGCCTGAGGAATACCGAATGGCAGAGAAACACCTGAAAAAATGTTCAACATCCTTAATCATCAGGGAAATGCAAATCAAAACAACCCTGAGATTCCACCTCACACCAGTCAGAATGGCTAAGATCAAAAATTCAGGTGACAGCAGTTGCTGGCGAGGATGTGGAGAAAGAGGAACACTCCTCCATTGTTGGTGGGATTGCAAGCTTGTACAACCACTCTGGAAATCAGTCTGGCGGTTCCTCAGAAAATTGGACATAGTACTACCGGAGGATCCAGCAATACCTCTCCTGGGCATATATCCAGAAGATGTCCCAACCGGTAAAAAGGACACATGTTCCACTATGTTCATAGCAGCCCTATTTATAAGAGCCAGAAGCTGGAAAGAACACAGATGTCCCTCAACAGAGGAATGGATACAGAAATTATGGTACATTTACACAATGGAGTACTACTCAGCTATTAAAAAGAATGAATTTATGAAATTCCTAGCCAAATGGATGGACCTGGAGGGCATCATCTTGAGTGAAGTAACACAATCACAAAAGAACTCACACAATATGTATTCACTGATAAGTGGATATTAGCCCAAAACTTAGGATACCCAAGATTTAAGATACAATTTGCTAAACGCATGAAACTCAAGAAGAATGAAGACCAAAGTGTGGACACTGTGCACCTTCTCAGAATTGGGAACAAAACACCCAGGGAAGGAGTTACAGAGACAAAGTTCGTAGCGGTGATGAAAGGATGGACCATTTAGAGACTGCCGTATCCAGGGATCCATCCCATAATCAACTTCTAAACGCTGACACCATTGCATACACTAGCAAGATTTTGCTGAAAGGACCCAAATATAACTGTCTCTTGTGAGACGATGCTGGGGCCTAGCAAACACAGGAGTGGATGTTCACAGTCAGCTATTGGATGTATCACAGGGCTCCCAATGGAGAAGCTAGAGAAAGTACCCAAGGAGCTAAAGGGATCTGCAACCCTATTGTTGGAACAACATGATGTACTAACCAGAACCCCGGAGCTCTTGTCTCTAGCTGCATATGTATCGAAAGATGGCCTAGTCAGCCATCAATGGAAAGAGAGGCCCATTGGACTCGCAAACTTTATATGCCCCAATATAGGGGAATGCCAGGGCCAAAAGAATGGGAATGGGTGGGTAGGGAAGTGGGGGGCGCTATGGGGGACTTTTGGGATAGCATTGGAAACGTAATTGAGGAAAATATGTAATAAAAATATTAAAAAAAATAATAAAAAAATCAGTTTCTTGAAGACGCTTCTGTCCTCATTTTTGTAACGGAAGTGAATCTTTGATTGTGTCTGGAATAATTCACTTTGTCCAAGCGTCCCTTCCCCATAATCAACAGCTCTGAGAGCACCCTAGATGCAGCTCTAGAGAGCTGAGCTTCCCTGCGCTGCAGCCTGTGGCTCAATTTCCTGGCTAACGCCTCTGTCAGTAGAATTTCATTCACAGACAATGAGGTAAAAACAAAAACAAACAAACAACACCACACAACCACAAACATTGGATTTGATTAATTCTCTTATGTTTTTTCAAAGCAATGAGTAGAAATCATGACATTTCTGTGTTGCCATTTTTAACTCTTGACAAGTGTTGTTGGCGTTGTCTCTGCTATTATTGTTACATTCTTACTTTCCCCCTTTGTATATGTACATTATCAATTATATATAAAATAATTAAAATAATGCATTGCATCATTCCCTCCCCCATATATGCGCGCACACACACACACACACACACATCCTACAAGTGTTTTAAATGGTGCAGGTAATTTTTTTTCCTATGTATTTTTGTTATCTTAACTTTTGTTTGGTATATTGTAGTGCTTAAAATTTAATATGAATGGGTTATTTTGACCATTTCCCTCCATGTTTTATTTCCAAAGGATTTTTTTCTCTGCTCCAAGACTGCAAGGTCCCCATAGTATCATGTTTACATTTACTCAACTGGGATTCGTTACTCTTAACTCTGCCATCCAGTAAGCCACTTTCTTCCCATTTATTTGGTATCAGACCACTATAAACTCCCATTTTGTAATGATATGGCTTGATTTCAGCTTGCTCACTGGTCAGTTTGTCTGACCCTACATTGGTGGCACAGGTCATCATGTCTGGGTAAGCTGGGCTGGCAGACAAGCCCAGGAGTAGAGTAGAGATGGTTTCACTACTTTGCATAAATCTTACACATAATGTAGAGCACATAATGACATGGCATTAATGGGTCACACTGGGCAGGACACTGGTACACTGATAGGAATATGATGACATAAGTTCTAGAATCCTAGAGGCCCTCTAACATCCCATCCTCCTGTCTAGACATGATACCTTCCTGTATTGATTCAGATCTTGCATCACGTCTTTCTCCAAGATGTGTAGCTGTCTTCCCTGAGATCATGAACGTTCCTTCTTCAGTTTAGTCTGTGATTGTTTTATCATGTATGCATGTGCATTTAGGGAGCCTTGTAAGTGGGTAGATTTCTCCATTATATTTTCAACATGACAGCTGGTAATATATAGAAAAGTTCTGCCATTTGTTTAGATTATATAATAAACAATTTTGATTACAATAACCATTCCCCAAGTCTTGATTGTTTCAGAAAAAATTCTGTTAAGATAACCAACGGCCCGTGATATCAGAGCAGATTCTGCTCATCAGTTCCTTGGGTTACCCTTCTATCTCACAGAGACCTAGTGTCTTTTACTCAGTCCTCAGCACCTGGTCACAAGTGCGACAAATGGGACAAGACAAGGCGTAAAGCATCTAAGAAGTAGTTTTATGGGCAAAGCCAAGAAGATGCTTATACCCCATTCCCTCCATCCCATGGCCCAGGCATATATGTCCCATGATTCCTTCAAATATTTACCATAGATATTTACATATAGGATAAAACACAGTGTATCTAGGCCTTAGTACTATGTGTGGCTTCAGGCCTACACTGGGAAGTCTAAGAACACATACCCAGCATTGTATGGTTCCATTCCATAGGTATTGTAAGAGTCTGACAAATTCTTTTAGTAAATTAAAATACTTAATTCAATTAAACATAATTTACTATCTCTTAAAAATAACCACATTGTGGGGCTGGAGAGATGGCTCAGTGGTTAAGAGTACTGGCTGCTCTGGCAGACAATCTGAGTTCATTTCCCAGCAACCACTTGGTGGCTCACAATCATCTGTAATGAGATCTGATTCCCCGTTCTGATGTGCATGAAATCTGACTGTTCATATACACATAGTACATAAATATATAAAATAAAAAGCTCACATTTGGGCTGGTGAGATGGTTCAGTGGGTAAGAGCACTGACCGCTCTTCCATAGGTCCTGAGTTCAAATTCCAGCAACAACATGGTGGCTCGCAACCATCTGTAATGAGATCTGAAGCCTTCTTCTAGTGTGTGTCTGAAGACAGCTACAGTGTACTTGTGTATAATAATAAATAAATCTTTGGGCCGGAGTAAGCAGGAACTGAGTGAATGGAATTGACCAGAGTGAGCAGGGCCGACTGAAGCAAGTGGGGTTAACCAGAGCGAGCAGAGGTCTTAAACAATTCAATTCCCAACAACCACATGAAGGCTCACAACCATCTGTACAACTACAGTGTACTCACATACATAAAAAAAAAATCTAAAAAAACCCCCTCACATTAACCCTAATCATTAATAATATGTATAAATAGTACTTTTCTATTATAAAACTTTCTTGTATTAATAGAATTGATTTAAATTATCTGTGATCCATTATATCTTAGTTTTTAAATTTTTATGGTTTTGTTGTTATTGTTGCTTTTGTGATAGGGTCTCATTTGTAGCGCAGGCTGGCCTTGAGCTCCTGATTTTCCTGCCTTCACCATCTTAGCAATAGGATTATAGATAGGCATGTCCCATCATACCTTGGCACATCATGTTTTAAATGCTTAATGGAGTCATTAAGGCAGTCATTAATCACAAAATGTATGCCTACATTAAAGGTGATTGGGGCTAATTATTGTCCTGTTTTTCTACTGTCACATGGAATGAACTGGAAATGAAAGCACAGAAGTCATTAATGACTACGAGGACAGCCTGGAGCGACACAGCATGTCTCCTACATGTCACTGCTACAGACCTTAGCAGGAGGGAACTCATTGTTCCGTGGAGTAGTATCATGCTTGCTATTTTTCTAATAAATGGGTGGAGAGAGGCTAACAGACATGTTAGAAAAACGTGTCAAAGAATAGGGCCAGGACTGTTGATGTAGCTGTGTGTGAAGTGCTTGCTTGGCAAGGGGTGCCTGCCTAGCAAAGCGTTCCAATCCCTGCCACTGCAGAAGCAAAAAACAAGTCAAGATGGCGACACTGTGGATGTGAGTGGCTGACACTCAGCACAAACAAGAATCATCACCTATGTGCTTTAGAGTCTTGGGTCCATCTCTTGCTACTTCCATGCCTTTGTTCCTCACTGAGAACACATTTAAAGACTTATTTATTGTGTTAGTCCTTTCAAAGAATCAGAATTTAGTTTTACTGAACAGCCATTCTGCTTTTATTTTATATTTTATTGCTGTTTGCTTTTGTTTTTATTAGTTCTTCCTTTGAGAGGCTTACATTGTTTTTGTTGCTTATCTGTCAGTCACGTAAATGCATAATGTCTACAAGAGAGATACAGAAGGGTTTCCAGAAGGAAAGGGTCACTTTTTGTTTTGGTGAGGGTCACACAAGCACGTCGAGATAATATGGTTGCTGAAATTTAAATGATCTTACAGTTTAAATGTAAAGTATTAATGTATAAAAGTTGTGATGAAATAGTTGTGGAGAATACACGACGACATCAGGACGATCAAGAGATAAAATAAACAAGACGGTCAGGCATGCTCCTCCATTAATGCTTACAGAGAACAGAATCTTTGAACATCACAACTCCATGAACACTTCATTCAGAACATGTTTTATCGCTAATATGAGAATAGGACAGGCACACACCGCGTTTAACATAGGAGGTTGAGTAATAGTTATACAGGGGTTCAGATCTAAAATCTTAAACACTTTTCTCTTGGAAAGGCCTCTTGGAAACAGGAAGTGCATGTGCAAATAGGAAGTCTCCCAGTGCTAAGAGAGGCCATTAAAGCTCAGAGGCATGAGTTTAGGAGGGCGATTGCCTGAAAAATAAATAAATAAATAAATAAATAAATAAATAAATAAATAAATGAAGGTGGCTTGGAAATGTAGGAAGTCGTGTGATTGAGGAAGCCCTGGGTGGAAGGTGGGGATTAAGGATCGATCTCTGTCCCTGCAGTCTTCGGTTGGCAAAGAGTCCAATTTAGCAAATTAAGGTCAGGAGATATCATGGGATTTGGGATTTGTCTGTGTTGCTGATTTTTAAGCCATACCTCACATCTACAGACTCAGCTTGCCTGATGTGATAACTCTCCCCTGCCATCAGGGTCCTGAGATGTAGGAATGGTTTAACAGTTAACACACATTTCAACTCTGATGTAATGTAGCAATGGTGACTGATGATCTCTGCAGAATGTGGTATGTTTCCTTAAGGAGACTTAACATGTTTGATTAGCTTACTATTTTGGAATTTTAGATTTAGAAAGGCTTAGTATCCATTACATATGTGTTTAGTTCCTTAAATATTCAAAGTGCTTGATGGAATGATATTAAAATTATGATTATAATTTGAAAGAGTTAATGAAATGAAAAGCTATTTTTATTAATTATTCATATTCATTGCAACTTTTCCCCTAACACTTCCCAGATCCACACCATCTCTTCACCTATTGGTCCCCTAAGTTCCTGTGTGTGTGTGTGTGTGAGAGAGAGAGAGAGAGAGAGAGAGAGAGAGAGAGAGAGAGAGAGAATCCATTGACTCCTATATGTGTTGCCCTTGCCTATACTCTCCTGTGCAGCTGTTCTTCCAGGGACCACACCCATCAGGATAATTGACTTTTCCTTCCTCAGAAGCCATCATTTATTCTTGGCTCATATTTGAGTAAATTTAATTAGCAACAACTTATAACTGCTATTAAGTATTTAGGGGACTATTGATAAAATGTAAAATTTTTTATTAAACTGAAACTGAATAAATATGTGTATTGTGTTGTTACCATTGTTGGATTTAGGCCCAGAAGAGAGGCTCAGTAGTTAAGAGCTGTCGCTGCAGTTCCAGAGGACTTGAGTCCTGTTCTCTTCCAGCATCCATGCTGGCACCATCATTTGGCCTCAGCACCCACCCACACAGATGTGTGCAATGCCCTGCCTCACCACACAAATACACAAAAATAATAACAATTTTAAAACTGTCACCAGATTCATAAACAAAATTTAGTCCTTCCACGTAACTGTTGGAACATGGAAAAATATGTTTCAGAATCTATAAATTTACAAAACATTTTCATTTTATGGCTAGTTTTGTTTGTTTATTTGGTTTTGTTTTGTTTTTCGAGACAGGGTTTCTCTGTATAGTCCTGGCTCTCCTGGAACTCACTTTGTAGACCAGGCTGGCCTCGAACTCAGAAATCCACCTGTCTCTGCCTCCCAAGTGCTGGGATTAAAGGCGTGCACCACCATGCCTGGCCATTTCGGTTTTATTAAAGTTCAGTAATGAGCAATTCTCAGTACTTCATGCTATGCACAAACTCCCTTTGCCATTCAGTCTTTTGAGTTGAATCCTCAATTTATTTCACCGCAGACTTTGTGGTTCCACAGCCTCTCCTTGAATGTGGCCCTGCTGTGTTTCTCTGTCTCCTTTAGAGAGGCAATGCTTTTCTTACAGTTTCGTTCAGAACTACACAGCATTTTGATTCTGTGAGTTCTTAGAGACGGCTACACTCTTACCCAGCAGCTTACGCGCACTCTAGTAGGGTTTTCTGAGACTCTCACTCCTTCTTTATCCACACTTCCCTTTAGTTCTTGGCTTGAGAAGGATTTCCCCTCAGAGGCTTCCCTTTTCAGGGAAGAGGACAGAAACAATCTAACAACAACAACAACAACAACAACAACTCACGATGATCTTCAGTAGGTGTGCTGGACACAAACTCCTGCACTATTAACTTTGTGATCTTTACTTTAAATTGCATTCTACCAGTGGGGTTTCTCATCCCCTCTCCCCGTCCCGCAGATGAGGATCTGCCACTTAAGATTTTTTTTCTGCTTAGAAAATAGACAGCTCCTAAATGTCACTCCACAGCTCCTGTGCTGTCTCCTGTCAAAAGCTAGAATCTACATGTCTCTCTAATCAGGCAAAAGCTTCAGGCTTCATTTGCTATTAATTTTCTTCCTCTGAGCCTTCCGGGCTGGTCCACCCTTCACCTTGGGTCACACACCTCTCAAGGCAGCTATGTGTGCAGCCCAAGTCATTTGTAGACAGCAATGGCTTGCTGTGATGCTCAGAGTTCAGACACCATTCAGAGAGGAGACTGTCTATCGCCTCCCCTTTTCTCTTCCTAATTTTCTTTTCCTTAATCACTCTCATTGGTTGAGAGTTACTCTGAGTCCGTTGTACACTTGTCAGCATAGGTCTGCTTGTCCTCTGTAATCATGACTTACTTGATAGAATTGATGGCATGCTGTATTGGTTTAAGTACACAAATGGGATTTATAATAGTGTCATTTTATTAATTGTTCATAAAATATACATGGGGAGGGGTTAGGAGTGAAATATCTTCCTTCATAGCTCTTGTTGACATTTCCATCAGAATATTTTATCCTTTAGGTTACTTTTTAAATAAGATTTTATTTTACTTACATTAGATTTATGTCAAGCATGTATATATATGCTTTATCCTGAACAATGACTAACTTTGCAATCTTACCTGGTAACTGATGCTGCTGAAATTTTCATGTGAAATTTTGCAGAGTAAGATCATTATCGCCTTTGCTCCAAGTACAGCTGTCTCCCAGTCAAGCTGCCCAGGTCTTCTCTGACTTTCAGTTTTGAAATTTTCAGCTGGTTGAAGCTCGTTGGGGTATAGGAGTGGGGAAACATTTAACCTCACTGTCTTCCCATGACTTAGCCAGCTTCCCTTACCTCTCCATGGATTAGCAATGATGAATTTCTAACTCTAAGTACCAGTGCACTTGGGTTCCTTTTCATTTTCGGTTTTATGGTGTCTTTTCAATGTTGATCTATTGTACTGGTAACATCATTCTATTGGAAAAGGTGAAGATATACAAATAGCTTTTCAGTTGCCCCGTCTCCAGAGCGCTGAACTAGACAAGCATTCTGTTCCTTCCATAGCACAGCCTCTCCAGTGCTCCGGTTCTATGATTACGAGATCTGCGTGATGTGCAGAGTTCTCTTCCTAATCTACAAATGAAGATCTCAGCTTTCCATACCCATTTACTTTTCCAAATATCCATTATATTTATCTTGTCACATTTCAAAGTGATGATTGGTGGTTTTTAATGAGGTTATCCACGGCTGGAGAGCTGCTATCATAAGATAGAGAGGTTTACTTTTGGATACATGTTAGTTTCTACTTAAAAACATGTCTCAGTAAACCCATGCCATTTCTATAAAGCCATCTGTGGATTTTTCATTGAAACATATTTTTAAACTGCATTTTCCAATGGGTCATTACATGTCCCTTGGTTTCCTAAGCATTCTGTCTGACAGTAAGATGAGATTTCTTATGTCTTACTGTTCATTGTGTTGGCTAATGCTTCGGGGCTTCAGCAAACAGCATGGTTTATGGGAGGAGGAGAAAAAGGCAGGAGAAGGAAGAGAGAGAGGATAGTTAAAAATTCCAAGGGGTGTGCTCCCTTTGGCAGCACATACACTAAAATTGGAACGATACAGAGAAGATTAGCATGGCCCCTGCACAGGGATGACACGCAAATTCGTAAAGCGTTCCACATTTTTAGTACCAAAGGAGCTAAAGGGATCTGCAACCCTATAGGTGGAACAACAATATGAACTACCCAGTACCCTCCGGAGCTCGTGTCTCTAGCTGCATATGTATCAGAAGATGGCCTAGTCAGCCATCAGTGGAAAGAGAGGCCCATTGGTCTTGCAAATTTTATATGCCTCAGTACAGGGGAATGCTAGGGCCAAGAAGTGGGAGTGGGTGGGTAGGGGAGTGAGTGGGGGAGGGCATGGGGACTTTTGGGATAGCATTGGAAATGTAAAGGAAGAAAATACCTAATTAAAAAAAAAAAAGGAAAAAAAATTCCAAGGGGATGATTTAGGATGGAGGGCCCTTCACGGTTCTCATGATGTGTAAAGATTTTAGGAACACCATAGGATCTTAAAGTTTCTACTAAGCCCAGTCTGCTAAGTAGAGTGGAGTTCGGTTAGTCAGCGTCTTTTAAAGCCACTGGGAACCACCTGATCATCTCTAGGAGACAGGATCACGTTCCTGTCAGTTGCTTTCTGCTTCCATGGTGACTGTTTCTTGAGGTTCTAGAATGTATGCTTTATTTTCTGCAATTTTGATGTTTAGATATTGGGTGGTCATGATGTGAGATTGTAACCAGGTGGTTAAACCTGGGGAGCAGACAGGAAAATGACAGGAGCAATAGTGGATAACCTCTGCCCTTGACAGCATCCTGCGTCCTGAGCTGGGATTGTCCTCCACCTCGGTGGTGGTGGTGGTGGTGGTGGTGGTGGTGGTGGTGGTGGTGGTGGTGTGTTGTTTTAAATGTTTACTATGCTTGTATGGATTTATTATGATGAAACTAGAAGACTTCCTTCTGGAGATGGACAGATTATTCTCATTGCCAACTACTGTATTCCCCCCATTCTCACTTCAAATGCAAAATTGATTAGTTAAAAAAAAAAAAACCTTCCTTCCTTCCTTCCTTCCTTCTCTCTCTCTCTCTCTCTCTCTCTCTCTCTCTCTCTCTCTCTCTCTCTCTCTCTCTTTCTTTCTTTCTTTCTTTCTTTCTGTCTCTCTCCTTTCTTTCTTTCTTTCTTTCTTTCTTTCTTTCTTTCTTTCTTTCTTTCTTTCTTTTCTTTGTTTTCTTTCTTCCTTTCTTGTAGTCTGATTTGTTTCAGAGAAGGATTGTCATTATATCAGACTCCTCAGATTGTCCTCCCAGCTCCAGTGATGTTATAGGAGCCCAAGAAGAATGGTGAGGCTGTGTTTGCCCATCTTTACTTGAAGAGGCATGTGCTTGGGCCCTTTGGGGGTGTGAACCTTTGTGCCCAGATGTCCTTCCTTCACAATAAATGGAAAACAAAAGGAAACAAAATACCTCAACCCCATCATGTAAGGCAGAAGCTTCTAGAGGCTGGGAAGCTGTGTGGCCAGGAGTAGTACGCCTTTACTAAATAGGTGATCTTGTGCATTTGCTGTTACCACCCAGATCTGGCATCTTGGGGTTTCTATTCCTATGATGAAACATCATGTCCAAAACAACTTATAAAATAAAATGAACTCTGCTTATGGTTCCAGAGGGTGAGAGTGATGATGCTGAAGAGGAGGCAAGGTGATAAGCGTCTGGAGCAGCAACTGAGACAGTCTTGGGACAGTGAGAGAGTCAGGGATGTCCCAGTACATGAGCTGATTAATGATTTTCTCAGTCATTTGTGTTTGTGATGTTTCCAGGGTCAGCTGCTAGGGAACACCAATGTTATACCAATATGGCTGTTGTCACATCAAGCTTAGTCCCTTCCACGTGATACTTGAGTTCCATGGCCTGTAGGAAGTAAGATGGGTGATAGTTAGAGATGAGCTGTCTGTGATAAAGTGGTTTCTTCTGGGATGCATGAGCTGACCAGGCCATTCCCTCTTTTTCTTGTTGGCATGGTAACTTCTTTGCCGGGATAACCATGTCCTCACTGACTCAGAGAGTGGACATCTTGCTTACAGTTAGGCATTCTCCCCTGCTCCATCTATATTTTTAATAATTGCTCTGCAATGCACACAACATGAAGTTCATCACTGTAAGCATTTGCACATTACAGTCCCGACTCAGTGGTACAAAGTATCCTCACACTGGGTTGCAACCAGCACCTTCATATATCTCTACAGTTTTTTTTCCATCTTCCCAAATTAAACTCTATTATCAGTTAACAACTTCTCATCCCCAATTCTTCATGGCTCCTGGTATCAATCTTTAATCCTTCTGTCTGTGACCTTGATATGTTAGCAATGTCATGGGTGTGCAATCCCACAGTATTTCTCTTCTTGTGATGGGCTCAATTTACTCAGCACAAGGTCCCCCTGTGTCAGTTCATAGCAGATGACAGAATTTGATTCTTTTTCAAAGCTAATTCTCCATGTGTGAATACATTGAATCCTTTTATCCATTCAGTTATTGATGAAAATTGATCTGTAGGGTTTTTTTTTTTAAGATATAAAATCTCCCTTCATTTCCAGTGTTTGCTGTGTTGAATTTGCAATCATTTAAGGATTATTCCAGGCCAATGGTTTCCAACCTTAAGCATACTCCAGAATCTCCTAGAAGGCTCACAAAGTACAAATTGCTGGTCCTTTTCTCCAGTGTTTCTGATTCAACAGCCCCCACTGGGGTTCTGGTCTGGCCAGATCCAACAGGATCATAGGGGCTGTTGCTGCTGTTGATAGCACAAGATCTCACTTGGAGAAATGCTGCCAGAACTCCTTTCAAAGAGCTGCTAGCTACAGACCAAGCAGCAGGTCCCTGCCACATGCTCTCCTATGGGGACAAGCCATTTACAGTCCTCAGCCAGGTGCTGCCCTAAAGCACATCCATGTAATAGCTGGCTACTGACCCCCAAAGGTGAGCCAGGCCATCCCCTCAAGAACTTGAAAGAGTGATGGGGAGGTAAGAGGGACGGATGGATGACTAGGCAGGGTTGGAGCTGTGATGTCAACTGTAGACTTAGGGCCTGAAGACAAAGAAGTCAGTGATGGGAGAAAAAGAGTGGGCTTGTGTCCAGAAGGGGACACCATCATTCCCCCACTTTTGTAAGACTCCCCAAAACTTTCTGCTTCCTTCCTGCCTACTGAGTCCATCCTGCTGTCAGAAAGAATTGGCCCCTGGGCTTGAATTTCAGTGAAGCCATGAAGAGAAAATGCACCATGAAATTATATGGCTCCTGCAAAGAGACGGCCATCTGCTTCTTCTTTGGGCTTTCCCCCCTCCATGCAGTATTAAAGCATCCTGTTCTGGGGCTGACTCCACTTCCTGGTAATATTGTCTGCATTAACAAGTCCTCATTTAAATAAAGCACAATGCAGGGTTTTAGGTGCTAGTGAGGTCCCTAAGGCATGTGCGGGTTCTCTACCATTTTCTAACATTAGTATTAATAATTTGTCAGATTTCCCCCTAAGTCCCCTCGTCTCATGCTGGATGGAAATGAAGAGCCCCCTGCTTCAGCTCTTGCTTGCTCTGTGTATGGAAGTTTCTGAATAGCGATGTGAATTAAGAGCAGGATTTAGAGTAGCCTTTCCTCCCTTTCTCTTTTCTCCCATTCTGTGCTGTGCATGCACTCGCTTTAATTCTTCTCTCCTTGGGGAATAGGATGAGAAAAAAAAATCAATTAATAACAGGCAAATTAGCTAGCACCAATGTTTTCCATGAATTATTCTAAAAATAAACTTTATGTTATGCTGAAGAGATCTGAGGAAGCCCAGCCATGACTGCCTTGTCAAAATCAGAGGGGAGATTTGGTTCCATTTCTGAAGAGGTGCTCTCAAGACACATTTGGGAAAGGGCCCTGTTACAAAGCACAGCCCACGTGATAGGGAGCTCTCACCCATCCATCCTGAGTGCAGTTTCCAGACCTCAAGCCTGTCTTCTTGAACAAGTGTCCTGTTTTCCCCAGGGAACCTGCTCACCGTCGCTAACGTTTCATGGATAAATGGAAATGTGAGACCGTCTAAGCAAGGACACCTGATATCCCTCCAAGCACAGCTCTGTCTGTGACCTGGCTTCCTCTGCCTGTTCGCTGGGATCCTTGCCCACTTCCAGCATTCCAAGAATCCAAAATGTCTGTTTGTCACAAGAGGGGCAGAGACATCCATCCCTTGGCTTGTTTCTCCTTATTTTTAGTGCAACTGTGTCCGTCAGCTGCAGCTTTGACGTCTGATGCCTTCCCCCCTCTTGGTCAACCATGGGCTGAAGATACCTAACTGCAAGTTCAGAAACAAATACATTACTTAGAGTAAGATAATTTTTACTAAGGAAGATTACAACTGTTCTATTTTGTTAGCTGTAGTTCTAATGTCTTACTTACTCTGCTTAAAGATCCAGCTTTGTGGGAGGGCAGTATATATAGGGAAAAGGTTGTGTGGACATAAGGGTTGGTATTGTCTGCAGTTTCAGGATCCATGGAAGGTTCTAGAATATGAGAGGTGGTTGCTGTATTGATATCCTTTCAGTGATCTGAGTATCGAGGCTATTTTACTTCTGCCAGACAGATTTTATAAGTGGTTGGCTGCATTTTAGGGCAGAACTCAGAACATTGCAAGAGACAGTTTTGACAGGGGTGTTGCATGCTAAGCAGACATCTAAGCTGCCTTCTGCCATCTGGCCTGCATCCTCCAGACCCACCCTGGGAAGAAGCAGGTGCTGATGTTTAGAGAGGTGGTGCCAGGTCTATGTTTGGCCAAACAAGTAGGTCCTTGTAGGCTAACCAGTTGATATGTGAAATTACCCATGGGAACTTACAAACACAGAAGGCCTGAACCCTATGCCCAGGAATTCTGGTTTAATTGGTCTTGGGTGTGGCATAGAGTTTTCTTTCCCCCATGAACTCCCAAGGGGATTCTAATGTTCAGCACCATTGAGAAGCTGTGCTTCAAAGCACCAGGGTTACAGCAGTAAACATCCCTTAGCATGGGAGACCCCGTACCTAACATGCTCTTCCTGAGACTGAAGGAAGCAAATCATAGATTAATTAACAGAGATGTCCTTCGGAGGGGTGGGGGTTGGGCAGTGTCTTTGAAGTGAGATTGAGGATCAAGGAAGGAAGAAGAAAGAGTGTGCATGGACTTGTGTGACACAGAGACATGCTTATTTATAACCACTGGGTCTCTTCCCAAAGGGAAACTTCCAGGAAACTACACATCTCTCTAATTTCACATACATGGCATATTTGGAAGGAAAACTTGCTGTCTGGCATACTAGCAGGGGCATGCAAGGTAGATGAGGCTAGGGGTTGCACAGAGCCACCCCCAGCTTGGGAGGGAGACACACAAGCAAGTCACAGCTTCCTGTAGATGCCACTGCAGGGGCTTAGGACTCCTCTGTGCAACAGCAGCAAAG
Source organism: Mus caroli (assembly GCF_978045245.1). NCBI lineage: Eukaryota > Metazoa > Chordata > Mammalia > Rodentia > Muridae > Mus > Mus caroli. The sequence continues at coordinate 59,347,851 of NW_028227268.1, forward strand.
CTGAAACCCCAAACAGCAGAGTGTTGTCCCACTACAGAGGGTCTGCACACACTAATCATGCGAGGACAAATGGGCACCCTTCCATGGCTGCTGCAAAAAGGGTCACAGAAAAACAAAAACAAAACAAAACAAAACAAAAAAAACCAACCGAAGCTGGGTCTAGTTTCTTACAGACATTGACAAAAGATTGCCACTCCTTTGGTATTGAGAAATGGCTGCAAGAACTCAGGGCCTGTCTGTCTGTCTATCCCTATCTGTCTATCTATCTATCTATCTATCTATCTATCTATCTATCTATCTATCTATCTATACATATCTACCTATCTATATCTATCATCTATCTGTCTATCATCTGCCTACTTGTCTTCTAGTTCCATGTTATGTTAGTGCCTCCTATTATTATTACCAACGAACCAATGTTGATATATTATTAATTGAAGTCCATTCAGTTTTGCTAGGGTTAATTGAACAATCTTCCCCTCATCCAGAGGCCAGTCCATGTGACAGCACATCCAACACCTTGCATTTCATTATCACACCTCTTCTGTCTCAAATTATATTCTCACTATGTGACTATACCTGATCTTTACAAATTTGTTATATTAGTATGCTGGCCACTGGACAGAATGTGGATCTAAACCTTCTCTTCATCAAGACCCAAGGTGAGGCATGGGGTGTGGTCTGGTGAGTCTTTGGCTGGCATGAGCAAGATCCTAGGTTCTGTCTTCAGTTTAAAGAACATAAAAGCAAAAAGATCAATGCAAGACCTTGTCAGGATCCTGTGGGAAGCACCGTGGCTCGCCACGCAGGTGAGTCCAGATGGATGTCAGTCTTTCTGAAGTGGGAGTTTACAGCCTTGTGCTTTACAAGTCTCTTCTCGGGTCAGTGCCTTGAGTCACAGGGTGGACTGGAAGCCCCAGGGGTGAGCAGAGCAGAGTAATGTTCTCTGGATCCCAGCTTCCTCCTTTGTGAAGGAACAACACGGTCACCTACCTTACAGATGCTGTGAACTGTTCAGTGACGTGAATAGTCTCCTGAGATGAGCTCTGAGGATGCTGTAGTCTCTGTTCATGGCAGTTGAAGAAGAAAGGTGGTCTGAATAGAAAGCAATTGGAGACATCCTCAGATAACCACCAGCGGAAGACTGCATTTGCCTGCACTGGGGATACGGGTCTTGCTTTTAGCAAGACCTCTGTCAGGGGTAGTTGTCTGTAGGTTGGCTGAGGCCAGGCAAGAGCCACTGGCAAAACACAAACTCTCTATCTCTCTTTGCCTTCTCTTGCTTCAAGCTTGTTGGAGGGAAAATTCGAATGCTAGAGAGAAAATGCACTTCATTCTACCCTCAAAAGGCTACCTCAGGCGTAGGCCTAGGGAAAGAGACTCATCGTTGAGCTAAACAGAGAGTTTTAATTATTACATAGACTCCGAGATTTAATTACTTCACCGAGCCTATGGTTTGTAATCAGAAATAAGAAAGGTTTTGTTGTAGGCAGAAAGTGACCAGGAAAGTCATGGGAACTGGCCTAGTTTCCATGCATGGAAGGAAGCCCACACTTCATGGGGTAAGCCACTTGGGGGTGGCTGGGTGGGAATCTCTTTTACAATACTAACAGTTTCTCTCTGGATCCTGAACGCCTACTCATTCAGTTTATAGACTAGAAGACTAGATGTTCAGAGGTAGCGTGGGGTCGCATAGGGTCAGTGGGGGAGCTGTTAGTGACTGATGGCCAGGACCTGATTATATTTCACATGGTAGCAGAGCATAGGAATTGTCTGAGGGTTCCTGGTGCTGTAATGAAACACCATGGACAAAGAGCAAGCATTGCCTTACACATCCAAATCATGGTTCATCATTGAAGGAAGTCAAGACAGGAACACAAATAGGGCAGGAACCTGGAGACAGGAGCTGGTGCAGAGGTCATAGAGGGGTGCTGCTCCTCATAGCTTGCTCACTCAGCCTGATTGCCTATAGGTCACAGGACCACCAGCCCAACGAGAGCACCATCTACAACTGGCTGAGCCTTTTGCTATCAATCACTAATTAAGAAAATGTCTTATACTCAGAGAATCTCTCTAAAGATGGGGAGGGGGGATTGTAGGAGCCAGAGGGGTCAAGGATACCACAAGAGAAGCCACAGAACCAACAAGCCTGGACTCTGATTGGGGCTCACTGAGACTGAGCTGACAATCATGGAGCCTGAATGAGTCTAACCTAGGCTTTCTGCATATATATTACAGTGGTGCAACTTGGTGTTTTTGTGGGACTCCTAACAGAGGGGGCAGGGGCTGTTTCTGATGTGTATGCCTGCTTTGGGGACCCTTGTCCTTCTACTGGGTTGCTTTGTCCAGCCTTAATATGAGGGGAGGTGGCTAATTGTATTGCAAACTGGCATGCCATGTTTGGTTAATATCACTGGGAGGCCTGCCCTTTTTCTGAAGGAAAACAGAGGAGGAGAAGTGGATGGGGAGGGAGGAGGTAGTGGAGAAAGACTAGGAGGAGAGGAGGGAGGGGAAACTACAGTCAGGATGTAATATATGAGAGAATAAATTAATAAAGAAAGAAAATGTCAAAGAGAGAGAAAGAAAGAAAGAAAGAAAGAAAGAAAGAAAGAAAGAAAGAAAGAAAGAAAGAAAGAAAGAAAGAAAGAAAGAAAGGAAGGAAGGAAGGAAGGAAGGAAGGAAGGAAGAAAGAAAAAGAAAGAAAGAAAGAAAGAAAGGAAAAAAAAGAAGGAAAGAAAGAAAAAGAGAGAAAGAGAGAGAGAGAGGAAGGGAGGGAGGGAGGGAGGGAGGGAGGGAGGGAGGGAGGGAGGGAGGGAGGGAGGAAAGAAGGAAGGAAGGAAGGAAGGAAGGAAGGAAGGAAGGAAGGAAGGAAGGAAAGAAGGAAGAGCTGGGTGTTATTGGCACAAACCTTTAATCTCAGCACTCAGGAAACAGAGTTTCCATACAGCCAGTACTACACAGAGAAATCTTGTCTACAATAAAAAAGTGAAAATTTAAAATAGGAAGAAGGTGTGTGTGTGTGTGTGTGTGTGTGTGAGAGAGAGAGAGAGAGAGAGAGAGAGAGAGAGAGAGAGAGAGAGAGAGATGAGAGAGATCTCCTATACACTCTTGCCCACAGCCTCATCTTATGGTGATATTTTCTCAACTGAAGCTCCTTCCTCACAAATGACTTTAGTTTGTGTCAAGTTGACACAAAACTATCCAACATAGGGATAGAAGAGCCATAGAGACAACAGGCAGGTCTCTGGAGAGAGTTCACCAAAAGAGAGCAAGGCATCTGGAGAGACACAAGATGCCCAACATTTAGCCTGTTGACAAATACAGTAGTCCATCACCACTGTCAAGATGTGTGAAATTTGACTCTGTCCTGCCTATGAGATCCCACAGGGTCACATTTCCCTCCAGCTCTGTGTTCAGTAACGTCAATATGGCCGTCTGAATTCATCCATGGTGGGAATGTTCTACCAAAGCAGGCAAATAGAGGGAGAATATGCTTCCCAGCTTAGCGCTGTATGAAATGGCGCCACAGCAGACACTTCAGTGATGTACACATATCCCAGGGAGAAGAGGCCCTGTGTGCTATCTAAGAGGCATGTGGAAGCCCTCTGTGGTACTACCTCACAGTTCCTCACAGGTCGACCTTACTCGGGGTGGAGGAGCAGCCAGGGTAGACAGACTCACAGGATGGAGGTGAGGAGACAGATGAAGCTGCAGAAGATGGTGGCAAGAAGCAAGTTCAGCTGGGCTGAGGGACATAATAAACTCTACTTCAAATTCTTAGAAATTGTTGGTTCATAGTGGTGGTTCTAGGGGGTTAGACCTTAGCTGGAGTAAGCACACCTTAGCACCAGGGACAATAGAGGCTAAGGTTTCTGTCACTTGACTCCTCTACATATTGATGAATTGTAAGAATACAGAAACACATCAATGACCTCTATGGCGTCCCAGAGTCTGGGGTATATGAAAGAGTGAGATGCATGGCCTTGAACTTCCTTGTTGTAAGCATGAGGGTTATTCAGGATTCTCTATTCAGAAACCTGAAGTAAAAATGCCACCCAAATCTTCTGTGGTTCTTCCCTTTTTTTTTTTTTTTTTTTTTAATGAAAACCTGATGCCACAAATAGAAAATCCCACACCATGATATCTTGTTACGGGCACAAAGCTGTTAAAAAATATTGCATAAAAGAACAAAAAATAAAAAAGAAAAAGGAGAAAGAAAAAGAAAAAGAAAAAGAGAAAGAAAAAGAAAAAGAAAAAGAAAGAAAAGACACATTGGAAAGCAGACAGCCCCTTCCACAAGTGGTGCGAGTCAGGTTGGATAACTACATGTAGAAGAGTGAAACTAGGTCCTTATCTCTCACCTTGCACAAAACACAACTGCAAATGGATGAAGGACTTCAGCATAAGACCTGATATCCTGAATCTGATAGGAGAGTAGGTAGGGAATTGGCATAGGAAAGAAGTTTTTGGACAGTCATTAAGACCAACAATTAATAAATAGGATATCATAAAACTAACACCTTCTATACAGCAGAGAACACCATCATTCTATTAGTTAGCTGTACATCTAATAGAGGGTTAGCATCTAGAATACACATGAGTTAAAAAAAAAACAAACCTCAACATCAAGAAAATAAAAACCTAATTAGAAGATGAGGCATGAAAATAAACAGAGTTCTTAGAAGACAAAATTCGAATGGTTGAGAAACATTTAAAACAATGCTCAGCATCGTTAATAATTAGGAACAAATGAAAGGTCTTGTGAGATTTTATTTTACCCTAGCCAGACAGGCCATGGCAAGAAAACTTAATCAGACAAATACTAGTGTGGGAAAGTGAAGCACTCACTCACTGCTGGCGAGAGTGCAAACTAGTGCAGACACTGGACATCAGAGCGGAGGTTCCTCAAAGCTGCCAGTGTATCCACCTCGTCATCCAGCTGCCACCCTATCCCAAAGACTCCATACCCTTCTACAGTGAATAGCTGCTCATCCATGGGCTTTCCTGTTCTATTCCTAACAGTCGGGGGATGGAAAGAGCCTAGATGTTCATCAGTTCATGAATGGATAAGGAAAAATGTGGTCCATCTACACAGTGGAACATGGCTCAGCTATTAAGAGAAATGCAGTTCAGAGCAATTGAGTCGAGCTGGAAACAATCATTCCGAAGGAGGTAACTTAGAGCCAGAAAGACAGATGCTATGTGTTTCCTGATCTGTAGATAGTAGTTTTGAAGTTTCAGATACTCACATTTCATTTGGAATACCTACAGAGCTCAGTAAACTAGTAAGAGACCATGAGTGAGGGGTGAAGGAAGGAAAAACAGAATGCACTGCTATAGAGTTAATACTTAAGAAACAGGAAGGGTTAAATTAGGATGAAGAAGAGAAGGCAGGGTAGAGCAGGGATGAGAGAGGGATAAATTATACTCCAGGCATTTTGAAAATGTAATATGGAAGCTTGCTACTGTAGAAGTGCTCACACCCATATAGACACATACAAACACAGACATACTCACACTTAGATACACAGTCACACACAGTTACATACACACACATACAAACTCTCTCACACACTCATTCATATACTACACACACACACACATACGCACACACACACACACACACACACACACACACACACACGTGTGTGTGCGAAGTTACCCAGCAATGCCCATATTAGACATCAGACAGTAACAAAACCTCGGTGCTGGGAATGCATTGCTTCATTTGGAGCTGTTGACCACTGAGTTCCCATAGCCCACCCCCAGTCTTTACTGCCTATTGCCCAGTCTCTTGGTTCCCCTCCAGAACTCAGCCATGAGATCCTACTGATGAAGACACTGTTATTTGAGTCATAGAACATAGAGAAGTCAAACTGATCATGACTTGGAGTCTCAGGGATTATCAGGAAAGAGCCAGAAGAGATGGATGGTCACAAGAAAACAGCGTTTTCTTGACATAGCGGACAGTTGCACAAACCTCACCATGGGTATGACAGTATCCACAAGACCTATGCAAACCAAAGTCAGACAAAATCCCAGCATGGTGAGGGGGAGCACAGAGCCTTTTGTGGTGTAAGGGTCCATGATTAGAGGAAGAATGATACCCAGAACTCAAATAGTATGCAAGAGTAAAGAGCATTTTATTCTGCAGAAGTCCAGCATGCTGGGGTTTCTCATTTACCAAGATGGAGGTGCTCCAGTGAGCTCACAGGCCCCATTTAAAGCATATTAGGGGAATTCCAGGGAGGGGTAGGTGACCTCTGTCTTAATGATTGGCTCTACCTCCAAGGACATTCCAGAACCATTGCTGGGGAGTGGGGGGCTGGAAACTGTTGCTGGGGAAGTCTGGAAACTGCTGCTGATCCATTGTTCTTGCCTCAGGCCAGATGTTGGGGTAACTTCTGAGGCTTGGGCTTGCCTGCACATGGCCAGTTCTTGGAAACAGAGATTTAGGCCTAGTCTTCTGACCTCTAATTTGAAGTCTGTCATGGAGTCAGCCTAGCCTGTCTCAGTGGATTTCACTACAAGTTCCTGCCTTGACTTCTGTAGTTCAACCAATTTTTGTTTATTCCAGAGTAGCTTACAAATAAGTGAGACTTAGACTACGGTTATTTTATTTAGCTTTGACAATTACTGGGGGTGACCCCTAATCTGCTTTTCTAACTGCTGACCTGGCTACCTCCACCACAGTGTGCCTCAGATACTTGCTAGTTTTCCTGGCCGTGTGCTCATGATCTGTGTCCCCTCATGGCAGCTTCCTCTTCTCCAATAGTTCTTTGTATTTTTCCCATCTGATCTCTCTTTTCTCTTCTCCCCCCCCCCCCAGGAAACTCAAAATCCACCTACCTCTAATCTCTCTTTGGAATATTTGTGTATATATAATGACATATCTGATGACTGGAACTCAAATTTAAACATGAAATTCATTTAAGTTCCATATATGACTTGCACAAGAGAAGTTGTATATAATACTCTTAACAATTTTATTGCAGGCACCAAAATTTTGTAGTATGGGAAATTTTCAATTGTGGTATCTTGTCTGGTTTTGAGAACAGGTTTGGAGCAGTCTGTGTTTCAGATATTCAAATCAAGGGACCACAGCCTGCATTTGGCCTAGGATGAATACCTACCCACAGGGTGTGAACTCAAGTCTATAGGCTTCAAGAAATGGTTGCATCTTTTTCCTGGGTGAAGTGTCACCTGAGTTATGACAGAAGTGTTGGAGTGGCATTGCAGGCAGGATGCTGTTTGTCCTAACAAGGCTCACTCCTGCTCAGCATCAGCAAATGCTAGGTGACTGTCTGGATATTTGCTGAGCTCAGCATCCTATCACCTACTTCCCGCTTCGGGCCTCTATCCTCAGGCTGCACTGTAGATCTTAGTCCACTGAATCTTACAGATGCCAGGATTGCTCTCCATCAGCCCACACATCTGGTTAGAGTCATAGTCTTGAGACTGACTCGCATATCTCCAACATCTGTCAACCCTATCTACTCTTCTATTGCTCTTAGGGCATTTGGAGGGAAAGCTTGCATTGAGACCAACACACTTGCATGGAAACAGCATCACAGGCTAAAGCACATTCAGAGAGTTGTTAAAGTTTGTGTTGTTTGTTTTGTTTTGTTTTGTTTTGTCTTAATATTTATTGCCAAGCTGTTGAGTGATCGTAAAATAAGCGTCCAGCTGATGGCTCTCTTTGGTCTTATGCAGCCATATGTCCTTTTTTTTTTTCTCCGTGAAGTGTATGGTGCCTGTTGGGGCTCAAAACATCTGAAGAAGTTGAGGGGAGGGTAAAACAGGAGGGCACCAGGTCCCTTGAGACCAGTGATTTACTTGATGCAAACACCTGTCTCATTGTGTGTAGACTGCCTCATGAGTGTTATACCTAAAAACAAAACAGGCTGTAATACCTGCTGGCACAAAGCATCATAAGGCTCCAAATCAAGTGTCAGAGAGAAACAGGTAACAAGTACCAAAGATTAGCTTTGATGCTTAGTGTATGGAGGACAGGGATTCCTCCAGAGCCCACTATGGGCACTGATCTTGTTTCTCTCTCTCTCTCTCTCTCTCTCTCTCTCTCTCTCTCTCTCTCTCTCTCTCTCTCTCTCTCTCTCTCTCCCTCCTTCTCTTTTTTAAATGACTCAGACAAGCAGGCAGCATGAAATCTTTAAGCTAGCAGATGGCAAAGAGTTAACCAGAAAGTGTTCTGTCTTGTTGATGGGCATAATTTGTAGGAAGACCTTGCCTTGGAGGCTGGGTTCATGGGCAGGAACCTGACAGATCTTATAATGATTCTGGCGATCATAACCACGGCTATCCTGAGTTAGTGAGATGCTAACTTGCATCTGTGCCTCTTACAGTTTCTGAAGAGTTCTTCAGCCAGAAGGATGTGGGAGATTGGGTTTTCACCCACAGAGAATCTACTTTCTTTGCTTCATAGATATTCTTCATTCTTAGGCCACCATGACCTGGCTGCTTTTCCCAGTCCTGACCTCTGTTTCCTTATGTGAGGATTACCTGATGTGAACTCCCTGGTCTGTGGAGTTGCTCACAACTTTCTCTGTGAGGTGATCTCTTAAATGGTATCTCCATCGTGCCCCTGCATCTCAGAAGACAAACTTAATATCTGCGGCCATGATGGGTGCATGTTGGTTGAACCTGCTCATACTTTGCCTTGACATCCATTTCCCCTTCAGACCACAAATGCTAAAAGTTGGATGATCTGGTTAGATCAAACCTACTCTGAACACTAGGGTGATGGATCCTAACTGGCTCTTAGTGTTTGGCTGCTCCTTATTTTGGTGATGGACTTTTCGTTTTATGGCAAAGAGCTCTTTAGAGACTTCTTCAGGTACTTCTGGGACATTTGTCCATTTCTCAAAGGTGGTTGTTATAGTTTGGTTGTAAATGCCCCCTTTAGCCTCATGTGTTTGAATACCTGGTCTCTAGCTGGTGACGCTGTTTTGAGATGTTATGGAAACTGAGTCATAGAGCCTAGCTGGCAGCTGTAGGCCATTGTCAAGACCATTAGGGTTATAGCCATGCACTCATTTCTGGTCTTTTTTTCCTCTGCTTCCTGATCTATCAATAGGTGAAGAATCTTTGCCGCAAGCTCCCACCATCAAGGGCCACAATGTTTGAGCTGTTGCCCCTTCCCTCCACAAGGGACTATAGTCTTTTTCATGAGCCCACACTGACCACACTTTCTTAAGTTGCTTCTGTCAGAGATTTTTTTTTTTTGTCACAGTGACCAGAAAAGTAAGCAATTTAAATAGGCAGAATTTCATGCTCCTCATGAGAGATGGGCAAGCTTTGAAGGACACTGATGAGGGAATGGGCAGAGCAGAAAGATGGGATAGAAACTGGGCTCTGGGTGATGTCATGCATCCTCAAGTCATGCTAGAAGTCAGTCTGGATTCTTTATAAGGCCAAACAATATAAATTTGCAACTAACTTTCAAAAACAATGTCATATGATTCACCTGAATATATAAACAAATACAAATATCCCCAGGAATGAACTAAGATGACATCCCTACCTTTTGTCACAAGTTCTTTATTTTGTCCCTGGATCACTCCAGTAGCTATGAGGCTGGGTCCTCTCACCTGAGCCGAGGCTCTCTGTGGCATTTGTGTTTACTTTAGGAGAAATCCAAGCTTTGTGTTTTTTAATTTATTTATAATTTGCTTGTTAGATGAGGTTGTACACCTGTTCATTGTCCAAGACACCTTGTGGGGTTTATAGGAAGTCGCCTCTCCATCTTGCTGTAAATGTATGTGGTAAGTGAAAAACAAGCCAAAGTGAAAAAAAAAAGTCAGAGACTTTTCTCACAGACAGAGCTCTGCTCACCCCGAGAGCCAGAGAGTCCATACCAGGTGATCACACAGAGAAATGTAGGCCAGGGCTGGAGAAGATAACTAATGCTCAGAAAAGCAGGCCAATAATCTCAGCTTAAAAATGACAATTGAAGTCCTGGAAGCAAAGAAGAGGGCTAGTTCATTCTACACACCAATGTTGCTTTGATGTTGTGGATATTATTCATGGTAATGTTTAAGAAACCACAATGAGGGTTAATCCCATTGCCAATTTATTGAATTCTAGGATCACCTGGGAGATGGGCTACTGGGCATCCCTGTGGGGGATCTTGGTGATCAGATTAAGAGAGATGGGAAGACTTGCCCACTGTGGGTGGCATCATTCCCTGATCTGGGATTCTAGTACGTATAAAAACAGAAGAAAGTAAGCACTACTAACCCTTTCCTCCCTTAATTTGCTTCTGCTAAGGTATTTTGTCTCAGCAATGAAGAGACAATCAACTAAGACAGTGTTCAGGTCTGGCTGTATCAAGGAAGAACGCATCTGCTGTTAGTCCTTTTCTCATTGAGCTTTTCTACTCTTTCTACTGTCCCTAGTGCATGTCCCCTTCTCTCCACTGTATCAGCTTGGACTACACCATAGGTCACCGAATGCACCAAAAGCCTTCATTTAGTATTCAGTCTGTTAAGTTCAACTCTTCCTCCTAGCCCCCTGCTCCCAGAAGTAGGACTTGAACTCAAATATACTTCCAAATACCTTGGCCATATAACTAGGCTCTTTTAAACCAGAACATAACTTAAGATAACCCACTTACTTTTAATCTACATTCTGCCACATGGCTGGTTACCTGCTCTCAGTTACCATGCGTCTGTTTCCTTACATCTTCCAGGGATGCTCTCCTTCTCCTCCCAGATATCCCACCTCCCATTTCCTGCTTAAGCCAGAGGCCATAGGCTTTTTAATTGGCAGGTGATGCATCCATACAATACACAAGGGATTCTCTCTATGGTCAGTCAGTGGACTTTCTGCCTGGATTCCCCTCCCTACCCTAGTCTTTGTCCTCCTCTCCTCCCTCCTCATGCACATTCCAGTTTAGGACATTTTAGGGAAATCTCAGGTTGAGGCAGACACCCCCATTCTTATAAATCCCTGTCCCTCTTGAAGTCTGTACCATGGAAATCATGATGAATTATGTTTTAATTGTGTCACACCTAGAAAGTCTGTCTCATCACCTTTGGTGGACTAAGGCTCATAGTAGGAAAAAAAGAGAGAATTGCTGAATGACAACATTTTTCAGCACTAAACATGCGAGTTCAAATGCAGACTAAGAATATGTAAGAGACAGTCCAGATGAGGAGTTATCCAAGCTGATGTTAGCTCCCCCTCCTCCATGTGCCCCTGCATATTCTGTAGCAAAGCTTCACTTGCCAGACGGTTTATCTGACCTCAGTTCAGTTCTAACACACTCCATGTCCAAGCGAAGTTACTGGCTTCATCCCTGACAAAGGAAAACCTTACATCCAGACACAAACACAGCTTACCAAACTCCTGGCTCTGAGGACTGTCAGATGTTTGACCCAGCTCTCTTTGGAACCAAAGAAGCTTGAGCCCGAAGGCCCTTTCTGCTCAGCTTTGTTTCCTATTCATCCCTTGTATCTCCTCAGGGAAAAGGCAACTTCCTGTGAACCCCACAGACTGTCTTAGACAGTGAACAGGCTTCCAATCCCTCCTAACGAGCTGAACGTAAACAAACATGGAAACACCCCCAGCCTAGGTTTTTCTTAAAATCAACAAGCACAGGCGGCTTAGAGGGAAATGTTCTCAGGGGCAAACCTCAATGGGACTTCAGCAGATCTGAAGACCCTTTGCTGCTCTTAAGAGAGCTAGCTGCAAAATTGTCCAATACTTCGGTGGGCTCCTGGACTTCAAGGAACCCCAAATATATACTCATCTACCTGAGACAAACCCCCAACCTGCTCAGCAGGTGGGGTATGAAGCTATGGGGTGGGGCGAGCTCAGTACCCCTTAGTGTGAAGCGGGCATTCTTCTGGAATTAATCGAGATCCTGGTCAAGGTCTTCTAACCCTTCTCATTCATCCTCTCCGACACCAGAAGTAACATAGAGCAATCTCCGAGGATGTAAATCCTCAGAAGCAATGCTACACACTTCACAATGGCCTATTTCTTTAGCCCTACACTTCAAGCTCACAGACATTGTATCTTTCCTCATAGCTACTTGGGCAATGTGACATTTAGGCTAACCTCTAAACTGGGGGAGGAAGAAGTCACAGCTGCTTTCTAACAGTGCTATCATACCCCCACCCGACCCTCACCCCCACCCCAGGTGCTCTGTGTCTGCTTCTCCCCAGGACTCCGAGGGGACAAGGAGTTTAGCCATAAGCTCCTGTATCCATCTGAGTCTTAGCTTTAGGTTAATTTCCAGATAATTGCCAAGGCAACTGTTTGACTTCACCCTTTCTCTGCAGCCCAGTAAAATCCTAAATTAATTTAGTTTCAATCGCCACATTTGCCACCACTCAGTTAAACCTAATCTTATTAGTGGGAACTCGGACGGCTGATTAGATCTTGGCTTAACCAGGAAAACAAGACAACTGATATACTTGTATTTTACTTGGTACTTCTTATGTTTCCCAGATCTTAGGAAACACAGGGAGGCAGCAGGACAAAAGCATGGCTCCCTAAAATTGAACTGAAGCAGAATGTGGCTGAGGCCGGAAGCTTTGTGAGAGAGGATCTGACCCCTTGAGTGAGAGAAAAGAAATCATCCTTTACTTTTTGGGGCAGAGTATAGGATTGGAAACCCCTAAATCTAGGTGTTGAAAATCAGCTATTTCCTGTAATCTACACTAGCACACACTTCAAAAATATCATTCTTTCAGTTACAAAAGTAACATACTCATTGTGTGGAAAATGTGGAAAACCAGAGGAACTAAAATTTCCCATAGTATTATCATATAGGTAACCATGGAGACCAGTTTCCATTCGGTTCTAAGTTTCCAATTTACCCATAGCATCCTTCACGTTTCCTCTTTGTCCTTTCAAAAACTGGAAATTAAAACCACACAGCTTTGTAAAGTTTTCAGGACAGGACTATTTCTTTTTTTGTTTTGTTTTGTTTTGTTCTGTTCTGTTTTTGTCTTTGTTTGTTTGTTTTTTGTTTTGTTTTGAAACAGGGCCACCATGTAGCATGGTTGACCTCAAAGTCCCCATGCCCCTTCCTCTGCTTCCTAAGAGCTAGGATTACAGCAAGTGCACCCATGCTTGGCTTCTGGAAACTTTTCTTAAAGAAGGGCTGAAGAGATGTCTCAGTGGTTATGAGCACCTGCTGCACTTTCAGAGGATGGGCCAGCACTCACAATAGAGGCTTCATAACCATCTGTAACTCCAGTTGAGAGCACCCCTCTCACATCTACATAATTAAAATATTAATCAATCTTCTAAAACAAGAGGGTACTATTTGATAGCAGAGTTCTAAGCTCGCTGTAAGTAATAAGTGTTTTTATAAATAAACATCCTTGAATTGAAATCTTTGTTCTAATCCATTTTTGGCTTTATGGTGATTTGTAGATGTAGGACTTCTGAAAATGTAGGCTATAGGTATGTATTGCCTAGTAGTTCCATAGAAGACTAAAGCCAAGAGACACAAGCAGAAGGCTCAATTGTTTCCTCATACACATTCTTAATATTAATCAGAGATTCAAAGTGGTAAGTATAAAAAATAGTTTTAATTCAGTGGTTTTATTTGGTTACAGAGAAGGTTGACTAGTTTCAAATACAAATATTGCCATTCATACCCATGTTCATTGTCTGTTTATCAATAGTAAAGTATATTTTTAAAATTCATTAGCTATTAATTTAGCTTTTTAATAGTAAACACAGATGTCATTAGCTTTAGAGATAGGGCTGTGTCTCAGTAAATTCACCCCAAATTGATAGTAGGTAAATGGAAAATGCACTTAACACACTTATTCCAACATTGCAGCTCATCCTAGAAGAGAACCCTCAGGTTAACCAGGAGACACACAAAACCAACACAAGCCTGCTTTGCTATGAAGGACTGGATCACTGGGGGAAACCACAGGCATAGGCTTTCCCTTATTTTATTTCACATGGCATGCCATTCATTACAATCACTAACAAGCATGTACTTTGTATAAAACATAAAACTATACCACTAACCACTCCTGTCATACTACTAACTAAACTACCAGTATGTTTTCTTGGCATGATTAATGCCAAGACCTTCCTGCCACCTAATGTAAGTGCCATGTCATCAACCGTCTTTTTCCTGCCTCTTCCCTGGATCTCTCCCTTTGATTAGCACATAATTGCTTCTGAGTGTACAACATAGACTACCTATTTTCTGTTCCTCACAGCAGCTCATGAATCCCATGGCAGCAGAGATTTTAATCTACCTCGTTCACCACTTTTGGCTCACAGGAGGGTTTGGTTGAGTGTCTAGTGTACATATGAATAAATGAAATGATACAGCAACACCTTCCCCCTCCCCAGGGCAGGAGCGTGAATGAGAACCTCAAAGTATTGGATCCATTGACCACAATCTTATGCTCTCCATTTTTTAAGCTACATGCTAAAAATGTACCTTGTTCTGTGACATGCCTAAGAGTCTTCCAGTTGTTTCCAGGGCTGGCAGGAGATACGAAAGAATAAGGATCCATGAAATCTGAGCCTTTCCTGCTGTGGATACATTTTCATAGAACATGAATTCTTCAATTGTATATATGCAAGGTTAAAGAAAAGTCTAGGAAACTCAGGCTAGAGAGATGTCTCCATCAGCTTGCTATTGCTGTGACTGCTCATAAGGGGATCAGTTTATTTTGGCTCTGGGTTGTAGAGTTTTAAAAGTTCAAGGCCAGTCAGGTTGGTACTTTGGGGGCCTGTGGTGAGGCAGTGGTGATTGTGTGGTAGAGTGCAGCTTCTCATTTCAGGGTGTTCAAGAGAGGTGTGTGTGCTCATGTGTGCCTGCATGTACATGTGTGTTTTGTTTCCCTTGTAGGGATTCCCCCAAATGACCTAACTTGTATCTATGACACCTCCTCTCTTACAGGTCACATCATCTCCTAACAGTATGTTAGACTAGGCCTAAGCTGTAACTGATGGCTTCACAGACATGGTTTAGATCCAAACTGCAGCAATGGGCTGTCCATCTGATCAATGTTTCTATGTATATATTTTATTTCCGGTTCCTCCTACATCCAAATACCCCATTAAAAGGAGCCTGGGTCAAAGCTCTCTTGACCATCCTTAATCCTGCTTATCTCCTTCCCCTTCCATCAACTGACACCTGTGATGCCCACTGATGAACTTCTAAGTATGCTTCGTCATTCAGTCCTTCCCATGGGCTTTTTTCTAAGGGCTGGCTAGAGAGAAGAGATTGAACATAGTACTACAGGAGGACCCAGCTATACCACTCTGGGCACATACCCAGAAGATGCTCCAACATGTAATAAGGACACATGCTCCACTATGTTCATAGCAGCCTTATTTATAATAGTCAGGAGCTGGAAAGAACCCAGATGTCCTTCAACAGAGGAATGGATACAGAAAATGTGATACATTTACACAATGGAGTACTACTCAGCTATTAAAAATGATGATTTATGAAATTATTAGGCAAATGGATAGAACTAGAAAATATCATCTTGAGTGAGGTAACCCAATCACAAAAGAACATACTTGGTATGCACTTATTGATAAGTGGATATTAGCTCAAAAGCTCAAAATAACCAGGTTACAATTCACAGACCACATGAAGCTCAATAAGAAGGAAGACCAAAGTGTGGATGCTTTGGTCCTTCTTAGGAGAACAAAATACTCACAGGAACAAACATGGAGATAAAGTATAGAGCAAAGACTGAAGGAAAGGCCATCCAAAGACTGTCCCACCTGGGTATTCATCCCATATACAGTTACCAAACCCAGACACTATTGTGGATGCCAACAAGTGCATGCTGAAAGGAACCTAATATGATTGTTTCCTGAGAGGCCCAGCCAGAGCCTTACAAATACAGAGGCGGTTGTTCACAGACAACCATTGGACTCAGTGTGAGGTCCCCAATAAAGGAGTTAGAGAAAGGACTGAAAGAGTTGAAGAGGTTTGCAACTCCATAGGAAGAACAAAAATACCAACCAACCAGATCTCCCAGAACTCCCAGGGACTAAGCCATCAACAAAGGAGTACACATGGCTCCAGCAGCATATGTAGCAGAGGATGGCCTTGTCATGCATCAATGAGAGGAGAGGTCCTTGGTCCTATGAGGGCTCGATCGATGCCCCACTGTAGGGGAATCAAGGGCATGGAGGTGTGAGTGGGTAGGTGGGTGGAGGAGCACCCTCATAGAAGCAGGGGGAGGGAGGATGTGATAGGATGTTTCCAGGAAGGAGGAAAACAGGGAAAGGAGATAACATTTGAAATGTAAATAAAGAAAATATCCAATAAAAAATTTTTAAAAAGAGAGAGATAGTTCTTGGGGATTCTAAGAACAAGAAATCTTCCTGTGCCTGAAGGCCTAGCTCTGCTTTTCTGATTTCCAATACTTTAGTCAGAAGCAATACCTCCTGGTTGATGACTCTAGTCCCCTGGCTCTGTGGCCACCTTCCATGGACTTGTGTGTCAAAGCTCTCCCTGCATTCTTGTCACTGCTGATCAAGTCTTCACCAAGATCCATGCTTCTTGTAACAGGTTAGCATTCAACCCCCTCTGCTCTGTTTTCAGCCCTTTTCTCCCTCCCCATTAACTGAATTTCCATGTTGAAGGGAAGAGGATCCAATGGCTTTCTTCCTTAGAACTTTCCAATCTGTGTTAGGTCCTCCTCCTTTGGGGGGTGGTCATGAAAAATGGAGTGACCCTTGCCATTGGTCACCTAGGCCCAATCTATGTAACAGATGCCACCTGCCTTTGCTGAGTCTATGTGACAGATGCCACTTGCCTGTTTCGTCAGATTCCCAGGCTATGAGCCCCCGAGGTTTTGGGTAAGCATACCTGAGCAAGGTCATTTTTCTGACCCCTGATTATTCTGTAAGCTCCTTAAGGGTAAAGGTTAACTCTTTCCTTTAGCTACACTTCTCAGCTGCACTTAGTATAAAGCTAGGTAACAGGAGTCTCCCTTGCAAAGCTTTCCAGATGAGTGGGTGTGGGAAAGACAAATAAACAAGAATATCTCAGCGGAGCCTGCTGGGTTGCTTTCAGGCTGCTGAGGGCCAGGGAAGAGGCATAGGACTGAAGGCTCACACTGCTCAGCGAAGCCACCCGGTTCCAATACTATGCAACACATGTTCTACTCGCCAAATGATGGGCTTTTTCTTCCCGTGGGACTGGTTTGGACCAGAACAGGCTGTGCTAATGGGAAGACTCCTTGATGTTCATGCTCTTGTGTTTCCGGCCAGTGGAGCATCCGATTACTGGGCTCTCTCCTCGCTCTTCGTTGCTCATGATTTTCATATGTTTGGGGTCTGTTTTCAAGTCCCCCACCCGTAGCTCTGCTCTGCACAGCTATAAAAAAATGGAGAGCCTTTCATCTCTTCGCCAGCAACAGTCTTGCTTCCTTGATCACTGGTCTCGCCGGTCTCTGAACTCAGGCCAAACTGTCTGTCTGCGAGGGATCCCTCCTCTCCCCAGCAGCGATCAGTCTCCCAGGTGTGGTGGATGATTAGGACAGAGGAAGAAGCCATGTACACTGTGATTAGCACAGCAATAACGGTGAGGTTAATAAGAAGAAGAATCCGGTGATGACAGCACACGTGGGCTTGCACAGACCCAGGGACGAGCCTGTGCAGCCCAGATGCCGAGTTTTCAGGCTTTCGGCTGCAGCAGTCTGTATTGTTGGAGTGAGCACTCTGTGTGGAACCCCTGGAAAACTAGGGTCACATAAGAGAGGTCAATATACAGTAATCATAATTCTGCAGTGCACAGACAAGCACTGCTAATATTTTTGGCTTTTATTCTCTCCCTTCAAACACGAACTTAGGGAGTTGAAGAGATGACTCAGTGGCTAAGGGCATAACATGTTTTTATCATAACAACAGACATCAAATAACGTGTTATTTAAATGTATTGGCTATAGATGTCTTTCACTACATATAGGTATGTATAATAAAACCTCTATTTAAGTGATTATGCAAAGTAATGTGTTTTATAATTTCATAATGTGCCATCATAAGGACTTTCTTACAAGACTTCAACCTGTGGCTTTTTTGATGTGAGTTCAGCATCCATGCTGAGTAGTTTACAGTGGCCTGTAAGTCAGCTCTGGGAGATCTGATGGACTTTTCTATACTTCACTAGAATCTGCACATACATGGCACATACATCACACACACACACACACACACACACACACTATATACATATATATATATATATATATATATCCTCAGACTTACATATCTGAATCACCTGGGAAGAGAGAACTTCAGTTAAAAGATTGCCTCTGTCAGTGAAGGCATGTCTATGTCTGTGGAACATTTGCCTTTTGGTTGTTCTTATTTTTACATTATAATTACAACATTTATCCCTTCCCATTACTCCCTTTAAACTCTCCCACATATCCTCCCTGTTCTCCTTTATCTGCATGGCCTCATTTTTCATTATTTGTTATTGTATGTATATGTATGCACATTGCCAATTGACATAGGAGGGCCCAGCTCACTGTGGGCGGTGCCATCCCTAGGCAGGTGGACCCCGACTATATAAGAGAAGTAGTTGAGCAACTCAGTAAACAATGTTCTTCCATGGTCTCTGCTTCAGTTCCTTTTCCTAGCTCCATGTCCCTTATAGAGTTCCTGCCTCCACTTCCCTTCATGATGGATTACAAAGTATAAGATGAAATTAACTCTTTCCTTCTCAAACTAGTTTTGGTCAGTGTTTTTAACATAACAACAGACATCAAATTAAGGCATTATTTAAATATATTGGCTATAGATGTGTGTGTATGTGTGTGTGTATGATTATCCAAAGTAATATGTTTCATAATTTCATAATGTGCCATCGCAAGGAATTTCTTACAAGACTTCAGCCTGTGGCTTGTTTTATGTTATACAGAAATGTATATCCAGTGAGGAGTTGGACTGTTTATTAATGAGTATGTCTGTGTGTTGGAGCCGAGCTTTGTCCTTATGAAAATACTATAGGGTATGGAGCAAAGGGCAGAACAAGGCCTGGTGGCCACAGAAACAGACATCTATCAAGAACAGAGCTAAAAGAAGTACACTTTCCCACATCCTGAGTCCCACATCTAGGTAAAAAGGGCAGGGAAGTGGAGCTTATGGCTCTTGCTGTGGCTACAGGAGAATGGGCCAATGGGTGGGACTTCACCTTTCTTGACTGCATGACTTTGGGTTACTTATTTATCTTCCTGGGTCTTGGATGCCATGTACAGAAAATGAAGAGAACTGATAGACTCTAGAAAGTTTACTCTCTCTCTCTCTCTCTCTCTCTCTCTCTCTCTGTGTGTGTGTGGTATACTTTTATGCACACTTGTGAGGTATAGTTTGGTTTGCATTTGTGTATACAAATATGCTCATCTGTGCAGACACACATGGGGGTCAGAAGTCTAGAGTAAATGACTGTCTTCTTCAATTACTTCTTATCTTTGGATAGAGGGTCTTTTAACAAACCTGGATTTCTTTGTTTTGTCTGATCTGGCTGGCCAGTGAGCCTCTGGTGTCCACCTGTCTTCATGCTACGCCCCAGTGCTGGGGTTGCATATAGACACCACACCTGGCTTTTCTGTGGGTGCTGGAGGTCAGAACTCAGGTTTTCATGCTCGATTAGCAAGGCCTTAACCTACTCCTGCACCATGGCCACAGGCTACACATTCATTTTCACCATTTCTCTAAGTCCATGCTTTGCATATGGTTAATGGATTTTATTAAAATGTTCTGGTCTCTCTTGTGTTCCAGGATGGACTTAAGTCATAGCCCACCGGTAAGCATCCTAAATAACTCACTTGTGTATCATGAGGTTATTGAAATAGTCACCGTGGAAAGGGTTTGGTGCAACAACGACATCCAAATTTGGTGGAGATAGAAAATGCTCCCCTAAGACATCACCCAGCCTCTCTGCCAACCTGACCTTTGTTGCTCTTCTAAAAGCATGCCCTGACCTCGCAAGACCAATCATCACCTGCTCCACTCCCTGAGCCTGACACACTAATTTCTTGGTTTGAGTTGATCTTTAAAACCAAATTTCTGTCCAAGTAAAGAAATATCAATGATATTGCAGCATAGAAGAAAATAGCAAACACAGTGAAGTAAGAAGCCTTTTATTTGTGTATATGAGTATTTTCTCTGCATGTGCATCTGCACACTGTAAGGGTATTGGGTCTCATGGGACTATAGTTATAGATGCTGAGTGTCGCTGAGTGGTGCTAGGATTTGACCTCAGAACCTCTGGAGGAAGTGCCAGTGCTTGTAACTGCAGTACCATCTCTCCAGCCCTGAAGTGAGGGGGGTTTTAACTGAAATCCCAGGATGGCAAAGGATTCTAGAATGTGAACAAGCCAGTGGAAGAGACTAGTGGTCTCCAGTCAAGCTAGACCATCAGGCTTTTTGTTCTGGCTATAGGAAGACAAAGGGGCCTTTGCATTCCCTTTCTTTCTCCTCACCGGGTCTCTTGAGAATAGACTGGGCCAAATAGCACTTGGTTCCCTAGCTGAGACTTCATCCCATGAAGCCTCTGTGAAAATGTAGGTAGGTTGCAAAGATGAGTGCTGCTCATGGCTGCGAGAAGAGTTGTTCAGTTTAAAATGAAGTTCGCAGGGGCATCAACTGGGGCTATGCAGATATATGTGAATATACTGGGTTTAGAGCCCCACTGAAATATCTACTTGGCCTTCAAATTCTTGCTCTTATCACGTGGCTAGCTGCCAGATTGGCACTTTGCACTGCTGCCTGGATAGTGCTTTAAGAAACCCTTTCTTCCTTTTTCTTTTTCAACTTGATGAGTCCTGGCTTGTATTTGCACACTAAGGCTCAACATCTTGCAGTAACAGCCTTTCTGGCTGCATTCCCACAGCCCTTGCTTGGCGGAGACAGGGAGTTCTTGTGGCCAGGAAGGCCTGGGAAAGCACGAAGAAGTTTAAGCTCATAATTTGGACATTAACTTCAGGTGAGGCAGGTAACTTTGGAGGTCAGGCAAGGATGAAGGGCACATATAAATGAACCATACCACCGGTCTTTCTTCTTTTCCTGTTTTTATGGGTACGTCCAGATGGAAGAGGCACATGCCAATGTCAGCTGCTTAAATAATGCTTATGTTAGCCATCCCTTTGGTCACCTCAGCATCAACCCATCCACAAATTCCCATTTTATGTCTATTGTCTGGCCTGCATTTTCAGAGTTCCATTTGGTTTTAAAGATACAAAGATGACTAATATTTGGCCTCTTCTTTCAAAACACTCAGTTAAAAGAACTGTGGTAGTCTAAAGCAGGGTCTTGCTATATAAATTGTCTTGGCATCAAATTATAATCCTTCTGCCTCACCCCCACCGCCACCCCTCCCACCTCCACCCAGGTGCTGTGATTATAAACATGTTGCACCACACTTGGCCGCTAAAGAAAAATAATTTTTTTTTGTCTGAATGTGATTGTTCTTGTGTAGTCTGAATACACAAGACATCTTTCTGATGGGTAAAGCTGTTTGGCTGAGGAGGCAAACACATTTTGGAAGCTATAATTCCCCATGCAGTGTAGTCTGTTAAGGGAGCAAACCTTCAAGCACCTTCCTCAGGAAGTCTTTCCTCTCCTCCTGGCAGGTTTGACATTTGTCTAGATGATTTGGTGGCCCAGCAGCAAAGACCATAGATGGCAGGTGACATTTGTGTCCCTAAGA
Source organism: Mus caroli (assembly GCF_978045245.1). NCBI lineage: Eukaryota > Metazoa > Chordata > Mammalia > Rodentia > Muridae > Mus > Mus caroli. The sequence goes on from NW_028227268.1 coordinate 59,369,542, forward strand.
GGCAGACACAAAAACATTATCTTACCCAGTGCTGGTGCAGAAAAAACAAAACCCAGGTTAAAGGTCATTGGGACTCCCAGGTTGGTCAATCAAGTAGAAGAAATCTCAGGAGCTCAACAAAAGGCACTGGCCAGGTTTCCTTTAAGGGAGAGACCACTTGCATTTTCCTGAGCTCACAGCGGTTCCATTGAACTCATCTCCATGTATCTCATTTATTCTATTTATCTACCTTTTTCTGAGGTCCTCCTATGGTTAACCTTGAGCTGAGGTGTTCAGAGAGCCTGGATAATGCAGAGAGACAGGTGCCCTCCCACCCCTTCATCTGATGCTCTGATTTCTGCATCTCACTCCTTCTACCCCACCCCGCCTTTCTTCCTACTGGCAGCCTTCCCACCCACCCTGTGTGCACTTGGGCTCACCAAGCACTTCTGCATTGATCGAGTCTCTGCCCTAATTGGATCAATCACTAATCGCTCTGCCTTCAGTTGTTCCTGCAGGGCTTTAAATAATGGAGGGACTTAGGCTGTTCTAAAAGCAGCTTAGGGGACCTGCGGCAGGCACCAACTGTGTAGCTGCAGCGTGTTCTGAGCCTTGACAAAATATTTGTATTTTCAAGCCTGATTTTCTCTGTCCCTGGAGAGGTTTCCATCCAGGGCAAGGGAGAAAAAAAAAATAGGAAGGCAGGAATTTTCCTTCTGTTCTGGCACTCGAGTATAAGCCAGAAAGGACCGTTGTGGACTCTGACGCCTGGTTTAGGCCATTACTCCCTCCCCCATGCACTAGGTAGGGACCTAGGATACTGTGCATAAGGCCCCTAAATCGAACTGGAGGAAGGGAGTTAAACCAGGCCTCAGCAGGGTGTGAGGTGTGGGTCTATGGGAGGTCCTTCCTCAGGCCCTTCCTTAGGAGGCTTCTGTCCAGTTCTGGATGAAGTAAGCCTCATCATACTCCTGAGAACTATCCTAGGATGCTGCTCCTGGAGATGAGCTAGGTCTTTGGTGGGTTTGAGCTCTGCCTTTATCCGGTGCCATCCCTTCCATATGTGTGTGTGTGTGTATGTGTGTATCCTTACTCAAAATGCAAATATAAATGAATTAGAAGAAATTCCAGTCATGTTATTTTTTTCATACTTGAAGCATATTTTGAAAAATCAAATTACTTCAATTAAATGCTGTTTGTCTTAGAATCTTCACTTTGTGGGTACAATAAGCATGTGTTTGGCTTACTTAATGGATGGCTGTAGCTGAACTGTTCATGTCTGTGGGAAGGCACATCTGTCGCTGCAGGAAAGCACAAAAGCACGAAAGCCTAGGTTCTGTCTCTCCTCCCCTAGGGTTGAAGCCTGGCTCCTCTAAGTGCTCAGCAGTGATGGACTCTGGAGCAGAGACTCACTGGATCCAATAACATTCACAACCCAGAGAGACACCAGAGTACAGTCACTAGCAGTGACAGATCTTTGTCACAGCAACTGGGAAACAGGCAGGACGTGTGATTGGCACCTTCTGTCCCTATGGAGAAAACAGTACAATACTGCAGCATCAGAGGCAGAAAGCTGCTCACCCAATATAGAGCCAGAACTGGGAAAGTGGGTCAATTAGAGACATCCTTCTCCTTACCACGTGCTGAAGGAGGAAGCGCCAGCATAGGCCTCCAGCTCTTTCCTTTGGGTTTTTAAGACTGACCATTGATAGTACTGGAACTTACTAAGTCAAATACTTACATCCAAAGTGTTAATAGCTGGGAACGATTCTTCTCTCTCTACCTGGCATTTTGTCTGTGGTTCAAGCCTCTGCTCGGCATTCTTAAAGTTCAGTTTGTATATATTCCTTTCTCTTATTTTCTGATCATTATTTTAAAGGACAGGGGTCAAGGTAATGAACAGGAAATGACAGCTTACGGTAATTGCCAATAAGATTCAATTCTAACTCCCTCCAGAATCACAGAGCAGAGGTAACTGGGTTCACGTGCCTGTGAAAAAGCTGGAAATGTAGTCATAATATAATTTTGTTTATTCATTCAATACGTATTAGTTGAGCGCCTACTGTGTGATAGGTTTTGTTGTAGATTGAGAAAGCAGGGCGGCAAAAGTCCTACCTTAGCAAACTTGCATTCTAGTAAGGCAACAGATAAATACATAGATAAACAAGTGGATAAATTATAATGCCAGATAGAGATAGGATAGGATCCAATTAAGAGAAGAGGACAGAAGCAAACTGTGCACAGTATTACTTTAAGAACTTACTCTTTGAGAAGGTGACATCTGAACTGAGACTCGAGAAAGGAGAAAGAACTGGCCATTCAAACATCCCTGAAAAGAACATTCCAGGGAAAGTGGAAGCAGCTGGGAAGAAAACAGTACACATTCAAACAGCAGAAGGGGGTTGGAAGGCAGGGGGGTATTCAGATTTTAAGGGTATGGGAAAGCCCTCCAGGGCTCTCAGCGTGTGGATGATATGTCCAGTTTATGACCGAATGCAAACATTTTCACTAAGATGTACAGGGCGGACTGCAGGGAATTCAGAGTGGAAGCAGATTGTAACCTCAACTTCAGCCTTCAAGCCTTTTGTCCTCTCTGTGATCCAATCCTTCTGACTGCTTAGCCGCTCCATTCAGTTAAACAAAAAGGGGTGGCTGTCAAGCTGACATTTGATTGACAGAAGGCTTGTTGGTGAACTGTTTTAATATCAGGCAAAAGCAGTCCGATTCTGAAGTGCATCAAGACGACTTATACATTTGGGGAAGTGGACTGAGTTAAGACGGCTTGGTCAGCTAAGCTGGAGGTGAGCTTTCAGTTTTAGACGTTAAGTAGCACTAAACAATGATTCCCACTCGGTCTTTGAAAATACACCCTGCAATTCTTCTTTCTATTTCTGGTTAGCCCTGTCTTCCAAAGTCATGGCTCCAGCCACATTGCTCTTCTCCTTTACCTGGGAGCTCCAAGGCCCACTTATCTTTGGAACTAAACTTCAGTATTTGCCTCAAGAATGTTTTGAGTGGTCAGAAGCCAGATGCCAGCCTCTTTTGTGTCTGAAATCAAGTGCCAGAGACTGCATTCAGTTCTTTAAGCAGACTTGCATCCCAGCTCTGAAAGAACTTGTGTACGCTACCTGGTACCCACTACTCAGCCCAGGACTTCCTAAATGTGAGTGAAGAAGGTTTTCAATTTTGTCTTCTTCTGTAATTCCAGGATGCAGGAACCCTTTCCCCTATGAGCTTTGCTTGAAGTGATGGGACTCTTCAGTCTCTGTTTACTGGAGGCAAGACTGATAAAGAAGTCTCCTATTGGAGAGGTCAGCCCAGGACAATGGTCACCTCACCGGGGATCCTCTCCCTCCTTTCTCTACCAGTTGGGTGGCAACTGGACCTCTTCAATATCACTTTGAACACACTCCTTTGAGGATTAACAGGTAGGTCAAGGGATAAGAGCTACAGTAATCCAGTCTGTCACTGGGAAAGAATAAATTGCCACTCTCCAGTATGCATGACCTTCACCCCAGTTATATGTTTGAAGTAATTACTGGAGTGTGTGTCAGTGGTATCTGCCTGAGAGTTAAAACAGAACTCACAGTCGAGGGCTCTGCTCACTCTTGGAGGTAGCTCAGTTTCTGGAGATAAATTTGCAGTTCACATAAGACATTCTGAAATTCATCCAAAGCAGCTATTTCTTCACAAACAATGCCAAATGACACTTGAACTTGAAAAGCACGTGCACAGAGCTGGGCTGCTAATCTGAATGTTGTACAATGGCTAATTACGTTGATTTGATACATCTAGCTGGAGTCTTATTGATAGATTATTTCAGCTCACTGGTAGACTCCATAGCTTATGTCAATTTACGTTGGCTCAGAATATGCAGCTAGGCATACATTGGTCAAATGTGACCCTAGTCTTTGCATATTGCATATTTCGGCTAATGGCCTATGGGCAACTACCAATGAAGAATTACTAATGTAGGAAAAGAAAGTCTGCATATGTTGTTGTTTTATTTTTTAATTTTAGTTTGTATGTATGTATGTATGTATGTATGTATATGATCTGGTACCCATGGAGGCCAGAAGAGGGCATTGGATCCCCAGAACTAGAGTTAAAAATGGTTGTGAGCTACTACATAGACACTGGGAACTGAACCCAGGTCCTTAGAAAGAGTAGCAAGTGTTCTTAGTCACTGAATCTCTCTCCAGCCTTTTTGTTGATTTTGAAAGTTTGTATTTATTTTTCTCAGTCTTCTCAGGGACCTTAAACACAGTCTTTGCAACCACTAATTATAAGAAAACGTAAGTGACTATATTAGAAAAAAAATCAGGATAAGGACTATTATCAAGATAATTTCAAACTACATAATCAAGTCTAAAGGGATTTAAATGAGCAGAGACAGACAGGATGACTGGCAGTGTTCACAATTCTCTTTCCACAACAGATAGAAGTGGGTGGTGCACAATGAGAGGTAGTGTATGTCTGGAGAGTACAATAGTACAGCTCAACCTTATCAACATTTGCAGAATTAGATGGAACAGATGGAGAGACATTATTTTCTAGTGGACACAGAGCACTCAAGATGATAGCAGACTTGGCCCCAAAGCAACTTGTCATGGTTTGAGTGTATAATGTTTTCCCACAGGCTTATGCATTCAATACTTGGTTCCTAGAGGATATTATTATTATTTACTTTAAAACTATTTTAAACATTACTATTTTTTTAAAAGCCTTGCAAATAAAAAAAATACATCAGAGTGAATTTATGACCCAAAGGCTACCCAACTCAATGAACTTCTATAGGGTTAGAGTAGGCATTCAGTATAGATGGCGAGTAGCTTAACATTGGACTTTTTTGCTTACACTAATGTAATTTAATGTACTTTAAGGCGGTTATCCACCACCCAAGCTGAATAAACCAATGGCCAAGTTCCAACTAGAAAAACAATACCTTTATAGTCTCTTTCATAACTTGGGTTGGTGGCCTGCACTCAATCCTTCCTCATTCCCCTAGTGTTTATCCTTTCTTCTTTTTCCTGCGTGTTATACTGTTTCCCACATGCACATTTGTTCTCATACATACATAGTCTATTGGCTAGGTTTCTTATGAGGGAGAACAAGTGTTTTTGTTTTCTATGATGTGTGACTGCACTTAATATTAAACATTCTAAGTCCAACCATTTTCCTGCAAGTTTTGTTATCTCATTTTCTATAATTAATATTCATATATATGTATATGTATCCCACACACACCAAATTTTCCTTATCAGTTTACTGGTTAATGGTAATCAAGTAGGTTGATTCCAGTTCTTTCTCACAGTGAATAAAGTGGCAATAAGCCTGGAGGGCAAAGCCCTCCATGGTAGATTATGGAGTTCTCTGGATGTAGACAGGGTGAAGTAGCTGGGTCATATGCAAATTCTATTTCTAACTTTTGAGAAATCTCCAAACTGATCTCCACAAGAGCTGTATTAATTTATACCCCACCAACAATGAATAAAGGCTCCTGTTTCTCCACATCCTTTTCAATATTTGTTGTTAGAATTGTTGACAACCATTTTGGGTGAGGTGGCTTTCCAAAGGAGTTGTAATTTGCATTTTTCTGATGGCTTGGATATTGAGCACATTTAAAAAATAGTTATTCTCTCTCTTTCTCTCTCTTTCTCTCTCTTTCTCTCTCTCTCTCTCTCCAATGTCTATTTGATTTATCTGTGCATTTGCTGATCAGCAATTTTTATCTTGGTATTTAATTTCTACGATTCTTTTAAGTTCTGGACATTAGCCCCTTGTCTGAAGGGCATAGGATACATATTTTCTCCCATTCTCTAAGCTGTCTGCTAACTTGTTGAGCATGTCCCCTGTTGAGCATGTCCCCTGCCACACTGAAGCTTTATATTTTTCTGTGGTCCATCTGTTGATACTACAGTTAGTCCCACGGCTGTTGGTGTTCTATATAAAAAGGTCCTGACTTCTTGTCTCGAAGGTTATCCATACCCTGTGTTTCCCCTCCTAAACATTGCAATGTTCTAAGTTTTGAATTAAGATCTTTAATCCAGTTTGAATTGATTTTTTGGTACAAGTTAAAAGATAAGGATGCATTTCATTCTGCAGGTACAAGTCCATTGTTACCTGCATGGTTTGTTGAATGGGATTTTTTTCTGATGTATGTTTTTGTTTGCCACCCACACCTTTTTTTTTTTTTTTTTTGGTCAGAGATGAAGAGGACCTGATTCTGTCATTTTACTTCTGAGCCCTTGATTCTATTCTGCTGATCTTTGCATCCATTTTTATGCCAGTACCAGGGTATGGTCATGACTACAGAGATATAGCAAGTTGGTACTGTAACACGGCCTGCATTGTTCTCAACCCTTAAGGTTGTTTTGACCATCCATGGTCTTTTATGGTTCCAAGTACTTCTTATATTGTTTTCCTACACCTGTGAAATATGGCACCAACATTTTTATAGACATTGCATTAAATCTATGAATTCATTTGTTATCTAAGCATTTTTTACATTATTAATTCTCCTGATCAAGGAGCAGATCTTTTTCCATCATGTAGTATATTTTGTGATCTCCTTTGTCAGTATCTTGAATATTTATTTATTTATTTATTTATGTTTTAGAAGTCTTTCATTTCTTTAGTTAAATATATTCCTTTTTGTTTGTTTGTTTGTTTTTTAAATAAAGTCTCTTTTTATTTTACTTTATTTATATGAGTACACTGTCACTCTTTTCAGACATACCAGAAGAGGGCATTGGGTCCCATTTCAGATGGTTATGAGCCACCATGTGGTTGCTGGGAATTGAACTCACAAACTCTGAAAGAACAATCAGTGCTCTTAATCACTGAGCCATCTCTCCAGCCCCAGTTAGATATATTCCTAAATACTTACATTGTGGAGTTATTTTAAATGGGATATTTTTCTTAATTTCTTTTTGTGAAAGTACACTGTTGGCATAAATGAAAACTACTGGTGTTTGTGTGTTTGCTTGCTTGCTTGGTTTTTACAATGATTTTGTGTCCTGAACCTTTACTGTGATTGTTTATCAGGTTCAAGAATTTTCTAGAAAACTCAATAATATCTTTTAAGTACAAGAGTCCTCTCATCTGCAGGTAGGAATGGTTTGACTCCTTTCTTTCTTATTTTTAGCCCCCTTTCTCTCTTTCTCATTTCTACTTTCTACAGCTAAGACTTTAAGCACTGTATCAAATAAGAGAGGAGAGGGTGGTCATTTTTGTTGTTTTGTTTTGTTTTGTTTTGGGATTGGGGAAATGTAAGGCGTGGTTCTGAGACTGATCAGGAATCTATGTGTGAACACTGAAGGTCCTGTTCTCTAATTGGTTCTTGACTGATCTATAAAGATGATAGCAGTCAATGGCTAGGAGGAAGAGGTAGGACTTCCAGGTTCCTGCAGGCGTGCTAGGAGACACTGGGAGAGGAAAAAGAATTTTCTGTGCTTTGAAGGGAGAGAGAGCCACCAATCATGTGAGATTTCTGGTAGAGTGGCCATTGGCTGCATCCCCGACTGGGCCTGGGGTAGCAGGCAGGAGGTTAGAAATGCAAGTAAGCTGAGGGCAGATTTAGGATGCTGAGCAAGAAGAAGTTAAGGCAGCTAAGTTGAGGGCAGACTTAGAGATGTTGAGCTATGAGTGAAGGTAAGGGCACATTAGCCATGGGAGGCTTAGAAGTGGCCAGCCATTAAGCTAAAAAGCATATTAAAAATAATCGTGTGTGTGTGTGTGTGTGTGTGTGTGTGTTTCATCATTGGATCCAAGGGAACCTGGGCATGGCTGATAGCGTGGTCCACCGGAGTTCAAAGCTTGGTAGCAGGAACTACATGTTATGAAGAAATGCTTTTGGTTTCTCTCCAACAAATATAATATCAGCTATGAGTTTGTTATATATAACTTTTCCTAAAGTCTCCAGAATTTTTATCTTTATAATGTCTTTATCAAAAGACATTTTGGCAATGTCTTTTCAGCATCAACAGAAATGCTTAGGTGGTTTCTGTACTTGTCAACTTCTCGGTTGTACTACTTTTGTTGCTTTAGGTGTGTTTAAGCAAGCTTCAGGCATGACACGATCATACATTACTTGGCTGTAATGTATACTCTTCTTAATGTGTTCCTGGATTTGGTTTGCAAGTACTTTGTTGAGAATGTTTGCACATGTTCATCAAATAAACTAATCTATCATTTTCTTTTTTTTGTAGTGTCTCCTTGTTTGTCTTTGTAGTGCAGTTAGTTTTAGTATCAGGATAATGCTGGCTTAAAAAATGAATTTTGTAGTATTCTGTCTCTTTTGATTATGTGGGGAAAAAAATAAAGAATTAGTCCAAGGGTTTCCATGTAAATTCAATATAATTTAGCAGTAAATCTGTCTGGGCTTTTCTTTCAAGGTAGGGGTTTAATAATAGCCTCAGCCTCATTGTTTGTAATAGGTCAATTCAAGGTACTTACATCTTCAAGGCTTAATTCTGGTAAAATAGAAATACTTCTATTTCTTTTGGGTTATCCAGATTTTCACTAAAAGTTTTCATAGTCATTTTTACTGTACTATATTTCACTAGAGTTAGTTGTAATAATCCCCCTTCACCTCTGATTTTACTAGTTTACATATTCTTGATCTCTCTTTTTGTCAGAGTAGCTGAGGATTTGTCAATCTTATTAATTTTCTCAAAGAACCAAGCCTTTGTTCTCTTAATCTCTATTTCATTAATTTATTCGCAATCATTTTTAAATTCTTGCTGTCTATGATATTTCAGAGTGATTATTTTTTTATTTTTTGGAGCATATAATTAGGTTATTTACTTGATATAGCTCAGATTTTTTAATATGAATACTTGTCACTATAAATTTTCCTCTTAGGGCTACCTTGGCTGCATCCCAGAGATTCTTTTTTTTTTTATTACATATTTTCCTCAATTACATTTCCAATGCTATCTCAAAAGTCCCCCATACCCTACCCACCCATTCCCACTTTTTGGCCCTGGCGTTCCCCTGTACTGGGGCATATAAAGTTTGCGTGTCCAATGGGCCTCTCTTCCCAATGATGGCCGACTAGGCCATCTTTTGATACATATGCAGCTAGAGTCAAGAGCTCCGGGGTACTGGTTAGTTCATAATGTTGTTGCACCTACAGGGTTGCAGATCTCTTTAGCTCCTTGGATACTTTCTCTAGCTCCTCCATTGGGGTCCCTGTGATCCATCCAATAGCTGACTGTGAGCATCCACTTATGTGTTTGCCAAGCCCCGGCCTAGTCTCACAAGAGACAGCTATATCAGGGTCCTTTCAGCAAACGCTTGCTAGTGTATGCAATGGTGTCATCGTTTGGAGGCTAATTATGGGATTGATCCCTGGATATGGCAGTCTCTAGATGGTCCATCCTTTTGTCTCAGCTCCAAACTTTCATCCCAGAGATTCTTACAGGATGTGTTTTTATTATCATTTGTCTCTAGAGTCTTTTTCTTTTCTTTTCTTTTCTTTCTTTCTTTCTTTCTTTCTTTCTTTCTTTCTTTCTTTCTTTCTTTCTTTCCTTCTTTCTTTTTTTTTTTGTTGTTGTTGTTTTTCAAGACAGGGTTTCTCTGTGTAGCCCTGGCTGTCCTGGAACTCACTTTGTAGACCAGGCTGGCCTCAAACTCAGAAATCTGCCTACCTTTGCCTCCCGAGTGCTGGGATTAAAGGCGTGCGCCACCACGCCTGGCTTCTTTATATTTATTTTTTTTATTTATTGTGCTCATTCAAAAACAAGTTATTTAACAACCAAGTATTTTTGTGGTTTCTGTAAGTTATCTTATTATTGATTTATATTTTCATTGTCTTATTATTGATTTATATTATCATTTGCATTATGATCTGATAGGATATAAGAATGTTGATACTTGCTTTTATCTTATGATGCTATCTGTTTTGAGAAGGTTCTATGTACTGCTGAGAAACTATGTATTCCAATCTGTTAGGTAGAATATTTTCTACAAAATCATACAAGAAAAATTTCCTAATCTAAATAAGGAGGTTCCTATCAAAGTACAATAACTAGATAGAACACTAAATAGACTGGACCAGAAAAAGAAAAGTCCCATGACTCATACCAATCAAAACACATATAAAACACAACAAGCAAGCAAACAAAAAGAATATTAAAAGTTTCAGGGAAAAAGTCCAAGTAACATACAAGGGCAAACCTATTGGAATAATACCTGGCATTTTAGTGAAGGCTCTAAAAATTAGAAGAGTCTGAATTGATGTTCTAGAAATTATAATAAACTACCAATGCCAATAAGACTACTATATCTAGCAAAACTTTCAATCACAATAAATGGAGAAAGCAAAACATTCTATGATAAAGTTAATTTTAAGCTCTATCTATCTATCTATCTATCTACAAATCTAGCTCTGCAGAAGACACTAGAAGGAAAACTTTAATCAGAATTGGTTAACCATGCCCAAGAAAACACAAGGCATTTCAGACCAGCAAATCAAAAGGAAGGAAAAAGCCAACACTATAACCAACAAAATAATAGCAATCAACAAACAGTGTTCACTGATAGCTGCGAACATGAATGCCACAGACTAGCCAGGTGATGGGATGCACGGCTTTTACCCTAGCACTTGGGAGGCAGAAGCAGAAGAATTTTTGTGAGTTTGAGGACAGCCTGGTCTAAAGAGTGAGTTTCAAGACAGCCAGAGCTACATGGAGAGACCTTGTCTCAAAGAGCCAAAAAAACAAACAAAGCAAAGCAAAGCAAAACAAAACAAAACAAAACAAACAAAAAACAAAAAAGCAAAATCACAACAGAACAAACCAAACCAAACCAACTAACCAATCAACCAATCAAAATATGCAGACTTGTAGGATGTTTTAGAAAACAGGACCCAGACTTATGCTGCATCTGAAAAGCACATCATACCATCAAGGATAGACGTTACCTCTGGGTAAAAAGAAAAAGATATTTGAAGGAAATGGATCCGATAATCAAGCCAATGTAGCCATTTTAATATATGACTAAAACAGAAAAAAATAGACTTCAAACCAAAACTAATCAGGAGAAAGATAAGGAAGAACAGTACACAGTCACGAAAGAAAAGATCCATTAATGAGACATTGCAATTATGAATATCCATGCACCAAAAACAAGGGAACACTATTATAGCTAAAATCATGTATTTATGGGATTCCTGTGAATATTAACTTGTGTGTCTCTGCATCTATGTGAGTGTCTTATGCTTTTCCTGTGTCCCGTTTTCTTCCACTTGTTTGTTTTGTCCTGTTCTGAATTGTTTGCTTTTGTTTTATTTTATTCTATTATCATTCTTTAGATACTTCGTTGTTGGGTGTTGGGCTGTGCATCTGTCTCACTGGAGTCCCTGTCCATGTTTTCCTGGATGAGAAACAGTGAGGTCTGTACCCAGATGCTGCTCTGAGAATGGTGGATCTTGGGTCCATGCTCCCCCTAAGCACTAGGCAGGAAGGGTATGACTGAGCCCAGGTCTGGGCAGAATCTGATTTGGTTCCAAGTGAGTGCCCAGAGAATGCAGAGGGGCTGGAAGAGAGAAGGCCTTCTCTGTGAGAGCAGCTCTCCCTCCAAGGAGATCCTCGATGAAGGAGATGATCCTTGCTTGTCCAAACTGCTTTATTCATGGAGGATGTGAATGCATACGTCTTACTCTGGGTAAACCAGGAATTAAATACTTTTTTGCAGGAAGGGGTGTCCAGGAAGGGAAGCTCATTGGCTGAATACTTGGTGCCTATCTAGATACCTTATCATCATGGAGAACTCCAGGTTTTTATGCTCTGTGACCTGTTGTCATGGTCTTCTCAGTGGGGTGTCATGATTATATGTTTCAGAACAAATAGAGCCTGGCTGGGAGCTGGCTCTATACCTGACATTCTCAATTATGAAATTTTCTAGGATTTTTGAACTTGCTCCAAGCTTACCAAAATTTTCTGTCTGATAGCATATTCTGCTTGCCCTGCAGTTGTGTGATTTCAGATGAGTGGGAAGTGGGAGGATCTCAGAGAAGTAGGGAGGGGAACTTTAATCAGAATATACTATATGGAAAAAAAATCTATTTTCAATAGAAGAAAAGTGAGGTGGGGAATACCAAGGTGACCAGATGGAGTCCAGACCTTAACAACTCTTGGATTCTATGGACCTGCTGGAGCCAGATACCAAAGTTCAGACCCATTGATATCCATTTACTACCAGGGTGCTGTGGTTAGAGCTATGGACCCAAAGTAACCTCCAAGATCACAGAAGTACAGACTCTAGGATTCACACTGACATTTTGTTGAATGTAGTTTTAAATGGTTGCTGTGTTCTTCTCATTAGAAAGCATGGCATAAAGACCTCTCTCCCTCCTTGTGTCTGCCTTTCCTCCTGAGACCCAGAAGTCCCACCTATACCTCCCATCCAGCAATTAACACCCAGCTTCTTTACTGACAAATCAAGAACCAACTGGGGAACAGGATGTTAGCAATAGTACTTCCCCTTGTACCTCACTTTTTTATCCAATAAAAAATATATAAAATAAAATAAAATAAAAATCCCTCTTCTCCCATACATAAATGGAATGAAGCTATAACAATCATGCAAATTACACAGTATGAAACCTTTAGCACTTCAGCGACCACAAACCTATACCCATATTGTCAGAGCCTTTTGTTCCTCCCTTACTTACAGTTCCTTTGTGAATGTAAGCTACAGTCTCTCATGGGATTCTAGCAATACTGAAGACGAAGCCCGGGCCCTGTACTGACCTCTGAGGTCACTGAACTGGAGTTCTGGTCACAGTGTGCAATCCAGCCACCACGATCTTGTTATTTTAGAATCCTTTAGTACATGGAGCCTGCTGGCTTATGTAAGTCACTGGACATAGAAGTTAGGTCCAGTTCTCTCCCCCAGCCCCATGTTCCCAGAAATAAGACTCAGACTCAAAATATATGTACAAGTACCTTGGCCATATATCTAGGCTTTTCTCTGATTAGATCATAACTTAAGCTATCTCATGTATTCTAATCTGCATTCTGCCATGTGGCTGATTACCTGTACTTAGGTTCCATGTGTCCTCCTTGTCACATCCTCCCAGGCAAATCTCCCCAACCTGGCTCTATCCCAGAATTCATTCTGCCTCCCGGATGTCCCACCTTCTATTCTATTCTTTCCTATAGGTCATAGGTTTTTGAATTGACAGGTGATGCATCCATACAATACATAAGATATTCTCCCTACTACCAGAGGTGTGTCTTTGACAGTTATATGGTCTCTAATGCCAATATAGAGCATCCTGCTTCCTGTTTAGCTGCATGATGTAAGCAGCCACCGCTTGTTCCTGCCAACATGGCCTAGCTGCTCTGGGTGACAAGCATTTCATGCCAGGCTGGACCAAAGTCCCGTGAAACTATGAGTCAAAACAAACTTTCCCTTCTTGTGACTTCATCACAGTCAGTAGATCAGTAACTAAGACATAACTGTTAATAAATATGGAAGTCTTAGAATATACAAAGTGTGCCCTTCAACTACCTTGGAATCCAACTGAAAAATAAAAGCAGAGAGCTATCAGGAAGAATTTCAGCCATTTAGATAATGAGCCACTGACTCCCAAATAACCAAAGGATTTTTCAAAGCAAACAGAAGGAAGTATATAAAACCAGATAATGAAAGCAAACATGGCAACGTGAAGAAGGCAGCCGAGGGATAGTTTCAGAGCATTTATCATCCTAACTGCATGGGTTGGCAGTACTACTTCAAACTGAGTTTCTTAGCCTCCACTAAAGAAAAGGAGTGAATTACATCCTGAGAAGAGGGAGAAAGCCAATTGTCAAATGTCCAGGAAACAGTGAAATACAGAATGACAAGTTAATTCCTTGAAGAATAAATGAAAATACAAACCTTCTAATAAACTGGTGAACTCATAGTTTTAATAGCTTTACTGAAAATGGAAAGTGCAACTTATTTCTATTAGGAATGAAGAATGAGATCAGTATAGATTAGAGATTTTAAGAGGATAAAAACATTATGAGCAAAGTTGCAACAAATTTCTTAAAAAGCACACAGCTCTAAAAGTGATACATAAAGAAACAGAAAGTGTTAAGTTGAAACTAAGCAAAATTAAATTTATTTTATAATAAAAACCTTTCTTCAAAGAAGACTCAGACAAGATGGCTGCACAAATTAATTCCATTGAGCAAATTTTATCTAAAAATGTGAGGCCAGAATCACTCTGATAGCAAAACCAAACAAATGCATTATAAAACAAAACAAAACAAACAAACACACAATCCCCCACAGAGCAGTATCAGTCATGGCCGTGGACTCCAGTACCTTCAGGAGATGCTAGCTAATGAATCAGCAGTATACAAAATGATAGCACAGTATGAGCCAGTGAGGGCTTTTTCTATTATGACAATGACTAGCTTAATATCCAAAACCAAATTAGTGTATTAAGTAAAGGAAGATGTTCCATGATAACCCTACATAGAAAAGGTACTAGATAACATTTTTAAAAAAAATCACAAAACTCTTAGCAAGCTTAAACACTTAACCTAATAACAAGAAATTATGGAAAATCTACAGCTATTGTCATAGCTAACAGTAAAATTAAATAAGTAACTGGATACTTGGCTATTACAACTGAAGACAAAACATGGACTAACCATTACCTTAAAATTTGTGCTAGCTATTCTCATGTTTTATCTTTGGGTGTGTAAAGAAATGGGTGTACTTAACTATATATTTTTTTTTTGTACTTTAAATCTTCCTGGTCACTTGTGGTTTGTTTACTTATTTCTGAGCTTTGTGAAAATTGAGTCATGCCATCTCTGGTTCTGGGTTTTGCTTTTGGGGTTTTAATTCAGCATTGTGTTTCTAAGACACATATGTTATTGTGGTGCCTTTATTCATCTATCCCTGAGTGTTATTTTCCACTGTGAGCACAAACACAGTGTATCTAGAATCAACTACTTGCTTCATTTTAATCAGATTGCTTTTGAAGCAAAATATGGACTGTATTGGTGCAAGCTTATATTTAGGAAGAGACAATTGTATGGGTCATCAATGCTGAATTCAAGTGTCATGGGGATCCCTGTGATAGCCTCTCTTGGCCTCAGGGCTTGAGCATCCAAAATGAACATGTTTCACTCTCTCCTAAGCTTCTTGCTAGCTTAGATGGCCTCTGTTAATAACTCACGTCATGTTTGAACTCCCTGTCACTGCCCTGAGACTGAGGTCTTAATGAGGCTGTGCAGATAGTACTGAGTGCAGGGAAACATAGCTTTGATACCTTCAGGGCACTGTCAGGAAGGAGGCACAAGAAATAGCTGACTCTGATCAAGGTGGAAACAAGATGTGAATAGAATCTTTAGCATAATGTATCTGACTCTTTGTCTCTGTCTCTGTCTCTCTGTCTCTCTCTGTGTGTCTCTCTGTTTCTCTCATTCTGTCTGTCTGTCTCTCTGACTCTTCTCTCTCTCTCTCCCTCTCTCTCTCTCAAACCAAAGAAGAAATTTAATCCTGGAGAGAGGAAAATGAAGTCATCAAGAATGTTAGAGGCACAGCAATGCCCCTGAGTCTAGAGTCTTGGGAGGAGGTCTCTAAATCACTAGTTACTATGCGAATTAGTTACCTTATGGAGAAAATTGGTGAACCTGCTGGGATCATTAACACATTAACAGAATTACCTTTATTGGTTTGGCTCTCAGCTACTTAGCAGAGAGCCGGCCTGAGGCAAGAGGTCCTTGCATGGGCCAATGGTGGCTGGAGCGTCTTTCTTCATCTTGTTGCCTGGAAGTGACAAGTCCAGAAGAGAGACCCCGAAGGGTTCTGGGGGCTGGAGGAGGATGAGCAGTAAATCAAGCCTGTGGTCTTTGGAGGTTGAGGTTGGAGTAGAAGCTTAGGGTAGGCTCAGAACCGGAAGAGGGAAGGGAGGGTATGGCAGATGTGCCTTAGTGTTTTTGTGAATGCCTCTGATCATAGGAGGAAAACAGCTCCCCCTTACTTATAGGGCACACTGGCTAGCATCCTCACAAACACCCAGAGGGACTCTGGTTCTCTCGTCCCAATCTACTTCCTGTCCTGTGTGTTCCCAGACATTCTTCCTTGTCAGAGTTTCTGTCCTGATTCAGCTGCCTCACAGTTCTTACACTGAATTTCCCAAGTTTTAACTCTTACCTATTTTAGCTCCTCTCATCTCTTCCATAGAACTTTGCCCGTACATCAAATTCATCCACCCTTCCCTACCGTTCACGATCCCACATGGAACAAAATCAAACACCTCTCCAACTGAAAGCATCACACAGTGTTATCTGTCACAGAAACTGCATCACCCACTTGTGGCCTGATTGTCCTTAAAGTGAGTTTCTACCAGGCTCCCTTGAACCCATGAGTCCACTCCTAATCACTCACAGCTGTAGCTGTGAGCATCTGGCCTCTCCTGCAGTATGATCCCCAGCTTTGCCCTGTGGGGACAATCAAATGGCATCAGCCCCCTGCATCTCCTAGCCTATACCCAAGCTGTGCTCCTGCACAGAAAGAGCAAGAATACCCTTCCTACCCCAGCAGCCCCACACAGGCTCTGTTTTGTCAGCTGGGTCTTTGTTGAAGTTTCCAGTATACCTCCAGCCTTGCCTTATTAAAGACCATTAAAGAGAAAGCTAAATAAAACAATAATAGCTTCTATTTATTGAGTGTCGTGGAATGCAGGCGCAATTCTAAATGTGCTCTTTTACACCTTATCTCATTTGAACCTTCTGGCAAACTGCTGACTTAGACTCCTTATTAGCCCCATTTAACAGAGGGGGGAACTAAATGGCAGAGTGGCTTTCCAGCCAATGGATAATGCAGCTCTCTGACTACTCCGTGCTGCCCCCTTCTGTGGCCAGTGGTATTTACAGCTTATTACACTTGGTTCCCAGATGTTGCTTCCTGTGACTTGCAGCTTTACATCACAAAATGCTCACACAGGGCTGTGAGTGCCTTTGCTGCAGGTCCTTTGAATTTCTTTGGTGCATCACTGTTGATTAAAGGGAATGGAGTAGAGACAGTAATGTGCAATGTGTTCCTGGTAAGGAATTGGGAAGGATTTTAATAGGGGTGTAAGGACATCATTTGTATGTGTTTACTTTTTTAGAAGTTCCTCTTTGGTGGCTTGTGGAGGGATGGGATGGGACAGCTGGAAAGGGACAGCTTGTGGCTGGAGCAGTAGCTATGGCGACCCTGCAAGGCCTTAATAAACTAAGGAAATGTATGTGAACGTCTACACCTGTTTGGCGTGTATGGCTCTACAGCTATGGATATGTGCTGTATCAGCTCTCCACTGTGTGGCAACACACCTGAGGAAGTCAGCTCATTGGAGGGAAGACTTCCTTTGCCTCCTGGCTTCAGAGATCTTGCCCAGTGGTGAGTCTGTGCCTCTGCTTAGAATCCACGACTGTTATTATACATCAGTGGCACGTGGCAAAGAAGAAACAATGGGAGCAAGAGGAAGATAGGTCTCTGTATTGCCTTCAAGTGCTCCTGGTTACCTAACTACCCTTCTTCACATTGGGTTCATCTCCTAGAGGTTCCACAACCTCCCAATAGTACCACAAGTTGGAGACATCTAGACCCCAGCATAGAGACCACTGGGGACATTTCAGATCTAAACGGTAACATATATTGCTGTTGGGGAGAAAACAACTAATCCCCTAGATAGGGAGGGAGGGCCCTGCCAACAAACTAAAGTACTTGATTTAAGTCCAATTCGGTGAACCAATGTGTTTATACTACCAAGTATACCTCAATATCACAGGAGACCCCCCCAAGCAGCTACACCACTGAAACGTCGCCCCAGTGCGGATGACGACGTCCCCATAGATGCACAGAGATCTGCCCTCCACAGTTGACCCCACCATACTCTATACATGACAGCATGCATGTATAGAGTCTCTCTGAAGAGAGACTACGTACACCTGAGGCAGAATTGCATACAAGAAGGGGTGGCTGAACTTCAGGGGACAGTCTAGTGGCCTCTGTCCTGGCTCTGAGCGTGAGGAAAGGAAGGTCAGCAGGACTGATCTTGAGTCTTCTCTATGAGCAGTGACAGCTGCTCTGGTGACTATGGTGACTTCTTACACTCAAGAGGACAACATTTCCCATCCTGTGCATATGCACATCTCACAATCAGTACACAGTTCTGTTTCTAAATGAACAACTTTTTTTTTTCTTTGTCTACAAAAATAGGCGCTTGAATTAGCAGGTGTGGGCACAGACAATGCTGCTGCAATGAATAAAACCTAAACCTCAAGGAGTCATGAACGAAATGTACTTCTTTGTTACAAACCCAGTATGGGTTTGGAAGTACTCAAGAATTCCTTCTACACCTTCTGGGTCCCCTCTCGTCCCTCAGGGTCATCACCAGAGAGTGCTAAGGTGAGCAGAGACTTCTGAATGTCTCAGCTCAGAGGGAAATATGTCACTGCTGCTCACACTTGTCTTTCTGGGAGAGCAAAAAGGGGCCATGTTCTTCATCACTCTCCGGGAGAGTGGAAGGAGGTCTTAGCAGGAAAAGAGACACAAGAAGAGTCACTGTGGTCTTCAGCTCTCCCTAGAGGACCTGAAGGGCCCAGTGAATGAGCAAATTTTACTACTAGGAAATAGAGACCCTTAGCACTGAGCTGAAGATCAATGCTAAAAATTAGTCATTTTCGAGCATCAGTGCAGAATATCTTTTTCCTCAGCAACATCCTCCCGAAGGGCGAATGCTTCCTTTCCACATTTTTCTCAGCCAATACAAGCACTGCTTCTGTGCCTCTTGTTCTCGTCTTTCACGTCTTAGATATTAAGTCCTCTTGGATGCACAGAACCCAGAGAAGCCTCAGGGAGAGACAGCTGCTGGGCCCAAGCCAGGCTGCTGCTAGATTGCTAACCAGGCTCATCAATCTCTCAGCCTGTGTGATTCCAGTTCTTGGCTCAGAGCAATGGTGGTGGTTCCATGCAGTCATCTTCAAGGTTACTCTCATAGCACCTGAACTGCAGGAATTAAATCCCCTGTGTGCTCTGCTGTGGAGCAGTCATCTGAGTAGGGGCTTCTTTGAGCGTCTTACACAGTGTCTGACTTCTTGTACAGAATATGGGTGAGGGGTTACCACAGCACACAAGAAGACACCAAATTGTACTGCAATGATGTCTGTGCTCCATACTATTCCTAAAATAATCAATGATTTTTGAATGAGAGTGGCCGTCTGAGGGTATAGATAGACTCCAGTGCTGTGCTGAGTATTTCAGAAAGGGTTCCAGGGCAGGAGACTAACCGGCATGTAGAGCAAGCAGAGTCATTGACATGTGGCAAAAGGAGATAACCTCTGGCACATGGGCTTAGTGGAAACACCCACTGGCAGGTTCCAAAGGGGTAATTGTGGTTTCCACCTAGGAACTTGAAAGGAATGGAAAATATTGCAGAAGTTAGCAGGACTAACCTTTGCTGTCTTAATTTTGTTTCCAAAAGTTCCATTCTAAAAACCAGGAGAGGTAGCAATCTAGAGCTCACTGGCTCTGAAAACATAAAGCAAACCTGAAGTGGACATAGGTATATGGCCCATGTGGGAGTGTGTGTGTATGTGTGTGTGCACACATTCATTTGTGTGCACGTACATCTCTGCTATTGTTCTTTGATTCTGATGAGAAAGTACTGTCAACAAAAACAACAGCTGACAGTTTGGACATTCCATGGAAAACAATCAAAGTGAGCCCATTTGGGGCGATTTAGAAAGACAGAAAGGTATGACATAAGCGGAAACCATTTTTCCCTTGTTGCCAAGGTCATTGGCTCTGCACTAATTGGCTTGACTTGGCAACTTTTTATGCACATTATGTCTGCCTTCATCTTCAAAGAGGTCTGGGAACAATAGGGCTGATTCTTCCGGTGTTACTAGGCTTTGAGGCCCAGAACAGCAAGTCTGGAGGCTGTGCTCACCTGAATGGTGTATGAAGTTTGCAGCTTGGGTGGGGCACAGAGCTGAGGCCCAGCTCTGGAGATCTGAGGAGACAGAGTGTGTGCCTCACCCATGGCAGCATAGTCACACACATTCCCATCTGAACAAAGAACGCTGAACATGAGCTGGGGCCAAGCAAGGACTAGAAGAGTCTTCCATCTTCCGCAGGAATTGGTCAAAGGGTCCCGCCCTGAGCTTTTCCTTTGTGGTACATGAAACTGCCAAACTCAGAGAGTCAGAGTGAAGAGTGTTCCCAACACTTGCAAACACTGGCGTATCACTCAACATTGAGACAGAAGGGGATTCTGAAACATGCCAGAGCCTGGGCAAAGCTGGAGGACATTATGTTGGGTGAAATGTATACAGCCATGTCAAATATGCTCTAGGAAATGTGCCATTTTGTTGGAGGCTATGGTGTCACTAGCCAAAGTGCTCCCATGGCCCCACCCACCTCAGTGGAATGAGTTGCTGGCCACATAGCCTATGACTACCATTGAATTGCTTTCCAGGAGTACCTACATGAGTAGCCAAAAGGGTGGTGATTGCCAGGGTTGGGGGAGGAGCAGAGACTTTGCATTGATTGGTCACAGAGTTTCCACCTGGGGATATGAAAACGTGCTAGAGACGGATTGGTACCCTACTTGCAAAGCAATGCAGTGTGGTAGGCATGCCTGGAGCACACACCGGGATAGCCTGAACCTGAGTGTTATGTGGTAATGCTACAGCTTTAAAGGATGCTTCCCTTTGGTACCAAGCCATCCTGCAAGGCACAGCAAATGCCTCCTCTGTAAATACAGAGGAAGAGTGATCAGGGCTTCTAGGAAACACAGAACTGCCAGGAAGGGGTCTCTTTGGGTACCAGAGTCAATGTGGGTATGCTAAGTGATTGAAGAGGCTCACAGCAGGAGAGAGAGAGACAGAGAGAGAGACAGAGAGAGACAGAGAGACAGAGAGACAGAGAGACAGAGAGAGAGACAGAGACAGTGACAGAGAGACAGAGACAGAGAGAAACAGAGAGACAGAGAGAGAGAGACAGAGAGATATTCTGACTGGGGCTCTGATCTCTCTATTCTGAGGGAAGGAGTCGTCTAGTATTGGCTTTTGTTGAGTGTTTTGTCTTTCATGCCAAATGAACTTAGGGTTTAAGTATTTATCTATACCTTTGCCCACACTTGGACTTCCACCCCGAGGGTTCCCAGGATAGACATTTTTCAGTAGTTTATAAATTCAAGTTAGTTCTAGTTTGTTTAAATCCTCCATCAAACTGTGAGCAAAGTTTTATCTGTGATGGGTGTGGCTCCAGAAGCCCCAAGGGCTGTAGTCTGGGGAAAGAGGCAATGGAGGAGGGGAAAGAAAGAGCCCGAGGCTTCTGATTGAGATATTAGCCCAGAAACTTAGAATACCCAAGATACAATTTGCAAAACACATGAAACTCAAGAAGAAGGAAGACCAAAGTGTGGACACTTCAATCCTTCTTAGAATGGGGAACAGAATAACCATGGAAGGAGTTACAGAGACAAAGTTCTGAGCTGAGACAGAAGGAATAACCATCCAGAGACTGCCCCACTCGGGGATCCATTCCATAAACAACCACCAAACCCAGACACTATTGCATATGCCAGCAAGATTTTGCTGACAGGACCCTGATACAGCTGTCTCATGTGAGGCTATGCCAGTGCCTGGCAAATACAGAAGGGGATGCTCACAGTCATCTATTGGATGGAACACAGGACCCCCAATGAAGGAGCTAGAGAAAGTACCCAAGGAACTAAAGGGGTCTGCAACCCTATAGGAGGAACAACAATATGAACTAACCAGTACTCCCCAGAGCTTGTGTCTCTAGTTGAATATGTGGCAGTTTGGCCTAGTAGGCCATTAATGGGAGGAGAGGCCCTTGGTTTTGCAAAGATTATATGCCCCAGTATAGGAGAATGCCAGGGCCAGGTAGCGGGAGTGGGTGGGTAGGGGAGCGGGGCAGGGGGGAGGGTATAGGGGACTTTCAGGATAGCATTTGAAATGTAAATGAAGAAAATATCTAACAAAAAAAGAAAATGAAAGAATATAGGAAATATATACCAGCCATGGGAGACCCTTACTTCTGAGGGTTGTCATAGATCTCCCTAAGTGGACCATATTACCACCTCTGTGTCCCAGGTGTGACACCTCTGTGTGACTTCCCCTTTGTCTCCCTGGATAGGTCTTTCTTCTTTGTTCCTCATTTCTATGCTATTGGTCTTACGTTCTCCCCAGGATGCTGTGTAATTCCTGGCTATCGGTGACTCCACTTTTCAGGCTTCATTCCCTCTTAGCCTCTCAGAGTGGCAGAGTGAGGTGGCTTAGAGGACACAGTCACTGAAGGTGCTCTTCAGTCCCTCTGCAGGGTTTGAATATGATAGACAGGCTCCTGCTTTTTTATATATTCTGGTCTTCTTGAGGCCAGTGTGAGCAACTGATTCAGAAGCAATCAAGTGGGCCTCAGAGTTTCTTCCTTCGCCCCCACCCTGCTTCTCTTCCCCTCCCTTTCCTTCCTATACAACATAGCAGATCTTATGCCTGCTAGGCAAGTGCTCAGCCTTCTATGACCTTTATCTCATTATTATTATTATCATCATCATCATCATCATTTTATTTTTACTTACTCACTTTACTTCCCAATAACTGCCCCCTCCCAGTCACCCCCTCCCATGATTCTTCCCCCATCTCCCCTTCCCTTCTCCTCTGAGCAGGTATCCCCCCACCCTAGCACATCAAGTCTCTGCAAGGCTAGGCACATCCTCTTCCATTGAGGCCAGACAAGACAGCCCAGCTAGAAGAATAAATCTCACCCACAAGCAACAGCTTTCTGGATAGCTCCCACTCTAGTTGTTCCTATGCCCTCTCTCTTTAAAATTTAAAATAGGGTCTCATTTGCTGACTCAGGCTGACCAGGAACTCACTCACAAGTCCAGATAGATCTTGAATTTATGGCCATCCCACCTCAGCCTCCTGAGTAACGGGATTGCAGGCCTGTGCTTCTAAAGCCCACTTAACTGACATATTTGTCATTACAGAGAAAACTGTGGGGTGTCAGTTTCCTAGGTGGCGATTCCCGAAGAGAGTCTGGGCTGCTTGTGCTGTCTCCTGTTGGGATTTGCCAACACTTGCTGGCAAACCCTCCCTTCCTGTTCCTTCCTCCTTGCCAGGGTACGATTTACAGAACGACAGCCCAGACACCCCTTCTGAAATCTCTATTAGCACCACACTGTTCACCATGAAAGCTACTGACATTCCCAAGACTGTATTTCAGTGCAGAGTACCAGTGCCTCCCATGGCTCTTCTTGTTTCTGTGACCAGACAAAAGCAACTTCAGGAAGGCGGCTCTGTCCATTGGGACACTGGGGAGGTATGGTGACAGGAGCAGGGAGCAGCTCATCACAGTATGTCTGCAGTCAGAAGCCATGAATGCTGATGCCTTCTGACTCCTTCAGTCCAGGACCTCAGCCTGTTGGAAAGGTGCTGTCCACACCCAGGGTGAGTCTGCACCTCGGTTAACCCTCTCTGGAAACACCATCCACAGACATGCCCACCGAAGATGCATGCAGGTTTCTGTAACTAGCACAAGGGACCAAGCTATTTCAGCTAGTAGCAGGACTTGGCAGTGTCAGTCACGTGGTACTGGATTTGCAGGCATGGTAAAATGTCCGAGCGGAGGGGTGAGATGGGGTAGCTTGTACCAGGGTTCTAGAAAGGTAACAATGAAGATTAACCATTAGAACTCCAGCCTTGCGTCTTAGTTACTGTTCTATTGCTGTGAAGAGATATCATGACCATAGCAACTATTGTAAAAGAAAACATTTAACTGGGGCTTGCTTGCATTCAGAGGTTTAGTTCATTATTAATATGGCAGGAAGCATGGTGGCATGCAGGCAGACATGGTCCTGGAGAAGTAGCTGAGAGTTCTCTACATAGGGATCCTCAGGCATTGGAGAGAGAGGGGAGCGGGGACTTGGCTTGAGCATTTGAAATCGCATAGCTCACCGCAAATGACACATTTTCTCCAACAAGGCCACATCTACTTCAACAAGGCCATACCTCCTAATAGTGCCACTCCCCAATGACGAAACATTCAAATATATGAGCCTGTGGGAACCAATCTCATTCAAACCAACACACCTTGTCAAGTTGATATACAAACACATTACTCTAAAATGTAATGTATCATTCCTGGCCCCTAAACTTCTATTTCCATCACATAATTAAAAATTATGTCTCTTAACATCTCCATAGTTAAAATCATAGTTAACATCTCAATAGTCTTAACACTGTTCAAAAGTCCAAAGTCTGGCACATGCAATCAGACTGAGGCAGGTGGATCTCCATCAGCTTGAGGCCAACCTGGTCTACATAGTGAGTTTCAGGAGTGCCTAGTGAGACCCCCATCTGAAAAAAAAATTCAAAGTTTCTTTTAAGACTTAACACAAATTTTTAACAGTAAGCCTCTATAAGATCAAACCCAAACCCAAATCATGTTATACACATCCAAAAACCAAAGGTACCACTGTATAAACATGATCCCACAAGGAGGAATGAGTAGACCAGAACACGACCAAACCCTGCCAGGAAAACCCTGAGATACACAGTATCGTGAGGCTCATGATAGAATCATCTGGGCTCCAAAGGGTGTAGGTACCTGGCTCCAGCTTTGAGATTCTTTCTCTACAGTGCACCTGCAGATGTCCAATATTTTACCGTCTCTAACAGCCCAGAGTCTCCACTGCAACTGAGACGCTACCTTTGTAGATATTATTAACCTTTCGCAGGGACTCTAACTCTGCCAAATAATGTCAGCCCTCAGTGGCTTTCTGGAACCCTGATGCAAGCCTTCCTGATCCCTTCACTCCTGCATTTTGCCATGCCTGCCAAAGCAGCTGCCTGTGACTAGCACTGAAAATTCTGCTGCTAGCTTGAGGTATACTCTAGTCCCCTGGATCATAATTACGGCAACCGCCACATACCTTCCATAATGACCCTTGGAAATGCACTCACAGGTAGCTGCTTTGATGCAGAGATTTTTTTTTTTTTTTTTTTTGGTAAAATTCCCAGGGATGCCTTTAAAATGCGTTTGGATTTTCGAAAATTCTCATTTCCATCAGTGCATGCAGTCTAACTCTCAGGATACTGTACTTCATGATGTCCCAGTACAGATGGTGAGCTTTTTCTTTACTGATGCTAACCTGGTTAACAATCATAGCTGCTTTTGAACCTGCCTTGCCTGTAGCTTTAAATTTTCACTCCCACTCTTTCACTCTCCAAACCAGCCATTTTTCATGCATGTCCACTCTCTCTCGCTACAGTTCTAGTGAATAGCAGTAAGCAGTGTCCGTGCCATAGCCCAGAGGTTATGATCACTTGCAGTTTCTTCCCCAAAATTCTTACTTTAGAATTCAACTTCACTCAGGTTTTTGGAACACAGGTGGAAAACAGCCAGAATTTTTAAAAATTCTTTCTCTTTCTTTCTTTCTTTCTTTCTTTCTTTCTTTCTTTCTTTCTTTCTTTCTTTCTTTCTTTCTTTCTTTCTTTCTTTCTTTCTTTCTTTGAAACGTAATACAAGTGGTATCTAACCCAGATCCCAGTCCAACCTTGGCTCCCCTCTGAGCCAGCGAGCAGTCTTCACTATCTGTCTTTCTATTAGCATCCTGTTCTTGCACGCTCCCGCTGTGGTCAGAAGGTAGAGAAAAATGCTAGTTCTTAGCTTGCTTTCCTTGTTTTTTTTTCATTCTGAGACTCCAGTCTATAGGATGATGCCACCACATTCAAGGTGGTTCTTCTTACCACAATTAAACATCTCTGG
The DNA here is from genome assembly GCF_978045245.1 of Mus caroli. Taxonomy (NCBI): domain Eukaryota; kingdom Metazoa; phylum Chordata; class Mammalia; order Rodentia; family Muridae; genus Mus; species Mus caroli. Next base: position 59,395,318 of record NW_028227268.1, read on the forward strand.
ACACAACAGGGCAGACAACCCCTAGGGTTGTCTCTTAGATGACACCATTGCATCCTCCAAACAGAGCATGTAGGTCTTTATATCCTGAAGATTCACATATCACTGCCTGATCACAACTATAGCTAAATGGTTTTCCTTCCTCTCTTCTCCCATTTCTTCCACTGTTGAACTTCTCATCTTTGACCTCGGGCCTTTAGTAGTTCTTTACCTGGTAGAACTTCTTTTAGTTCCTTCTACATATAGCATATACAATTGAACTCTGAAAGTGATTCCGGGGCTGGGAAGATGGCTCAGTGGCTAAAGGTGCTTGCCACCAAGACTGATGGACACGAATCTGACCCCCAGGATGGTGGAAGGAAAGAACCAACTCTTGTAAACGGTCTTCTGACCTCCATGTGTGCCCTGTGACATATACATGCCCGTTCTCATACACATACAGACACACAATAAATAAGTACATGTAATGAATTCAAAGTGATTCTTCTGCATTAAAAGTGATTATACATTCAATGTGCTTTTGAACATAAAAAGTACCTAAGTCCAGACATCCTAAGCCTCATCCCCCACATTTTCACACCACTGAGGTCATTAATACCATCAGCTCTCCACATCTGGTTTCGACACCTGTTTAAACACTTCACAGATACACTTGTGTCCCTTAGCTCTAACAGAAATTAGATGAAATTGCAGACGGTTGAGCTGGGCTTCCTTCCTGAGATCTAACACATGGTTCTTAGACATAGATCATGTCTCTGTTCTAGCCAGACAATGAATTGTCTCTCCCTTATCTTCCAAAGGCTCCCTTTGTCTACATCTGCTACCTGCATGTCTGCCCAGCTCAGGGTTATCCCCAGCCCCCCTTGCTCTTGCTTTGGCGGTACCAACCAGCTTTCTGCTTCACCAGAGTCCCCTCCATCCTTTTGTCCGGCTCACTCCTCTCCCTCAGTATATTTTCTGTAGCTATAAAAAAAAAAAAAATTCCCGAGGCTGAAAACCATACTCAGAAAGATGTTTATTTTGTTCACTGTTCTGCTTAATGCAAGGCCAGGGTGGGGCAGATTCCTCTGCCCAGGCTTCACGGGGGCTCCTGGCTACGTCCCAGGCTGCATCACAGAACAGTAAGCATCCAAATGTCTAATGAACTAAGCGGCGGCGTTACAACAGTCCGCTCGAGAGAGAATCAACTGACTGAGGCCAGCATCAATACCTTTCAAAGATGATATCTACAAACATTTAACTACATCCTACCAGACCACACCATATAACACTGCCATCCTGAAGACTAAACTCCATCCCCTCATCTCCATCAGGGAACACATTGAATGGGACCCAAAGCACTCCAGTCTGCTAAGTTGCTTTCCTCCCTCCTAAGGCCCTGTTATATCATAGGACCCACTGCATTCCTCACTTGCCTGTGGGCTCTAGGAAAGCATGGAAAATGCGTTCTGGAAGGTTGCATGTATAGGCACACAGTAGGCATTCAAATAGTGTTGCCTTACAGCCACTAGGCTCCTCCCAGGAACTTAGCAACAGCTTGTCATCATCTGCCCCAGGGCTCTCTCTGTTTCCACTCACTCCTGGCTGATCTTTCTCTCCCCATTTATGCCCCCATGTATGTGCCCCGATGGTTCTCCTCCTCTCTAACTCCCCGTGTACATGTCTGCTTGTCTGCTTCTACCCCAGGTCACTCACTCCCCTCCCTTCCCCCCAATAAGCCCCCTTGTACCAGATCTGTTGCATGGCATAATTTCTCGGGGGGAGGGGGACACACCTCGGGATAGCCTTCCAGGTACGCCCTCACCACACTCTATTTCATAACAATTAGAACTTGAATACACAGAGAGGTTGATGAATAATAAACAGATCAAGTGCCCGGCACATACTTACATGTTACTCTTGATGATTTAAAAAAGAAAAATCTAATCAGCAATTCCAGTTAGCTCTGCTGCCCAAATGCAACCAAGTCAGTTCAACTGTCCCCTCACCACAGCTTCCACCCTGGCCGGAGGGTCATGTCCCTTTGTTGGGTCACAGGAGCTTCCTTTTAAGGGATCTTTGTGTCCCCACTCTTGTTTCAACAGAATCTGCCCCATTCCCCATACCGGCCAGATGAATCTTTAAGAATTGCTAATCGGATATTAATTCCTGTCTCAAATCCCTTGCTGGCTTTCTCCTGCACTTGGCTGAAGCCCCCAACCCCCACCCCAGCCTGTCAACCTTGCATACCTTAGAAATGCAATGACCCACATCCCCTATATTCTCATGCCCCAATTACACTGGCCACGTTATTGTCCTGGGAACCTGTTAGGCTTGTCCTGCCCCAGGGCCTTTTCATTTGCTGGTCCCCTCAGCCTGGAATAATTTTTCATTCGTGTCTTCACATGGTTGGCAGCTGCTTGTCATCTGGAGCAGAGCTTTAATGTCACTCCTTAACTGATCTTGAGTTTCTGAAGATACTCACGAAGTTAGCTATGCTTTGCTTAGTGACACACTCTAGACTGTAGCAGGCTCTGTAACTAGTTTACCTTTACTTTCCTACATCTCCCACTGAAACCTACAACCATTGGCTTCCCAGTGTGCAGAACAGATCCGACTATGGTAGATCGCAGTAATGAATTGCCAAGTGATTGAATGAACCTGGTTTTCAGTATGAAAGACCAGAAAACCACCTAACTTAAAGACAGACATTTTGAATTCTGTCTCTTCTCTGGAATTTTGTAAGCCTTTGGTTTTGATGAAGGTAAGAGCCTGGGGCCGGAGTGATGGCTCGGAGGTTCAGAGCACTTGTTGCTCTCGAGGAGAACCCAAGTTTGGTTCCTAGCAACCAAACAGCACTCACAAGCCAGGGTTAACTCCAGTTCACGGGGTCCGACGCCCTCTTCTGATCGATGTGGGCACTGCATGCATAGAGCCAATCACCCGTACGCATTAATAAAAACAAATAAATGTTTAAAACAAAATAAAGTAAGAGCAAGCTTGGCTGTTTGCAGTCCTGGGCCCCGTGGGGTGTAGACAGACTAATGGATATGAAAACTCACATTAAGCAGAGTAGTGACGTGAATTCTTACCTCAAGCACAGGTGAATCGTTACACTGACCTGCGCCGGTCTCTTTGCTCTAAAAACAAAGCGAATCTTTGGCCTGGCAGCCACTTTTCTACCCAGGGAATCCTTCAGGGCTTAGAGTGGAAAAGCCCTCTGAGGAAGAGAGGATGGGCGCACACAAAAGATGGTGCTAATTTATGAACTCCAAGTGCACGCGAACCCTTTCCACTGAGAAACAGCAGCATCTGTGTAAAGAAGCCCCTCCCGCCCCAGGAAGGCCCTGCACGGAGCATGGCCTGCATAGAAGCCTCTAGCTCAGCGGCCTGAGGATCCCCTGTCTGTTGGTTGAAAGCGCCTCTAACAACAGAGGCAAACGACTGTGGGCCGCGCTCGCTGAGGGCTCTGGATCACAGTTAATGAAAGAGCAGCACACTCTCATTATTTATTCATCAATTTTTTTTTCATGGCGTCAGACTGGCTGAAACTGGGTATAGCCCCTTCTATTTATATGCTGCAAACCACCAACCATTCTTAACCAGTGAGCCCATCAAACATTTGTGGCTGTTTGGGCCTCGGGTTCCTTCTAGAAAATAAGTAAACTGAGATGTTACAGAAATGGAAACCGAAGGAGGGGAAAACAGACAAACAAACCCTCCTTGTGCGGATGGAGGGGTTATCCACATAAGATAATAAACAGATGCCCGATTCCTAACTCCGGAGCAACCCTGAGTTCGGATTGAAGAACTCCAAAGGATCGTGATTCTGGGTGTTCCTTGTGCCCACGGAATGCTTCCAGCATGCTGGCTGTGTAAGGGCGTTTTAATAAATGAGTTGAAACACACGGACTCATCAACACGTCCTTAACCACTTCCAGTGCCAATACACAGGCAAAGGCAACGTTGTGCTCTGCCATTGATTCCCAAATTGTCTTGGATTTAACTTGCACCAATTCTTTCATATCAGATTTCTAAAGGTCAGGCTGTGTGGTGGATATTCTATTAGATATCTTGAAAACTTAACGTCTCGTGGCTTAATAAATACAATTTGAATATATATTGGAACGTTCTGGGCGAAACTTTCTGGTCTTAATTTTGTGGTTTAGTTTTTTTCTGCTATTTCTCTATTTACCTACTAGGATTTTTACAAAGAACAATTGCTGATTTCTGATTTTTATTCTATTTTTCATTTGTTGTACACAGTTTGGAAATTTAATATGTATTACCTTTAAGTTTTTAATACATGTTTTAAAAGATAATATAAAACAGAATTATCCTTTCTTTCTTTTTTTCCTGGGGGTATGTTTATATTGACATTGCTCAAGATTTCACCTAGTCTGAAAATGTACTATCATCTGTCTTGATGTGTTCTGTCGCGTCTGCTCTCGACCAGCAAGAACGACACGACCACTAGTCCTTCTAACAGCAGTTTATTCAGCAAGCTTCAGTCTTCATCTCTCTTCTTTCTCTTCATCTATATCTCCCCCGAACCCCGGGCCTCTCACTCTTATATACTCTCAGTTCCCATCCACTCACAGCAGGCCACGTCACCTCACCAGGCACGCAGCTTCAGCTAATCAGGGCAGCAGGGGCATATCTCCACCAAAATGGATTCGCCAGTATTCTGGTACACCTGCGCAGCTCTCACGATGGTTGTGGCTTATATTCAGGTGAGGAAGTCAGGTGCAAGTCATAAGACTTAGCTGCAGTCCCTGGTGCCTTCTTGGGACTGCTGCCACAGCCGCTCCTCACAGTGTTCCACGATTTAACCATCTCAGACCCAGCACCCTTATTGCTCCTAGCTATTAAATACAACACAGTCATAGTTTCCTATATGTCTTAGAGCCAATCTTTCACAAGGTCTTTCAGATAAATTCCTAGAAGAAAACACAGTCCAGGGTGAGGATGAAAAGGTTTTAAGGCTCTTCTGATATAGTTTCAAATGTGTCTCAATAAAAAGTAATCCCTCTGGGTTTATGCTCAGATGTGTTACTGCCATTAGTAATTATCAAATATTTGCTGGTAGGTTTTTTTTTCTTCTCTACTTCACTATGGCCTTCACATTTTTATCATTTTAGGTGTAGGACGATACAAAGATTGATTATACATTTCAATTATTCATTTAATTCTGCAAAGGAATATTGAAGGATTTGGCCATTATAAATTGCTTATATCCCTTTTCTTCATCAACAGTATTAACAGTTTCATGCATGTGGATCTGTTTTCCTTTCCTTTTCTTTTCTTCCTTTCACCCCTAGCCTGGTACTTTCTCTTCCATTCACAAGTCATCTTTGTCTTAGTGTTACTATTGATGTGGTAAAACACCTTGTCCAAAAGTAAACTGAGGAAGAAAGCGTTTAATTGTCTTGTGCTTACACAGCACTGTTTACCATTGAAGGAAGTCAAGATAGGAACTCAAAACACAGCAGGAACCTGGAAGCAGGAGCTGATGCAGAAGCCATGGAGGAGTGCTGCTTACTGGCTTGCTCCTCGTGGCTTGTTCAGCCTGCTTTCTTGTTAGAACCCAGGACCACCAACCCACCTACAATGAGTTGAGCCTTCCCACATCAATCACTAATCAAGATAATGCCCCACAGGTGTAGGCATACTTTTGTGAGCTACTTTATTGAGTTAATTTATCTACCATCCTTCCAAGCCTTATTCCACCCTAATTCCTTCCAACTTTCCAATACTAGGTAGGAGAGAAAGACGGTTATAGGGGAAAGAGATAGCAAATTTCTTTGGACTACTTTCTGCTGATTAGGGACATTGAGTTCCTTGGGGCAAGTCCAATCTCCATTGTCAGAATATCTCCAATCAGCAAGGAGCAATTCAACAAACAGCAACAATAGCAAAAACAGCTTCGGGGGCAGCAGCAGCATGGGCAGCAGCAGCAGGAGCGGCAGCAGGGGCAGCAGGGGCAGCAGGGGCAACAGGGGCAGCATGAGCAGGAGCAGCAGCAGGGGCAGCAGCAGGGGCAACAGCAGGGGCAGCAGCAATAGCAGCCACCACAGGCCCTCTGAAGCTCTCACATTTATTCTGTCTCAAGAGTCCTCAGAACTCCAAATGTAAACTATCTGCAGCTGGCACAAATCATGCCCGTCCTGAAGCAGGAGGCAAATCACAGTTGCTCTGGACAACTTGAAGCAGCCCCATGTCTCACACCTGGGATTAAAACAAAGAAAACATATTTGCATAACACGACTCGGTTTTAAAGAAACCAAAATTCTCACCACAATTCCCCCCTTTTAGTACCAAAATGGCATTTTCTCTAACATTAGACAACCATATAAAATAAGAACAATTATGAGAACTATCGAGTAAGAATTTTATTTACAATGTCCATCCATTGGTATTTGGCTACTTTGGAGAAAGTACTCCACTATCTCTCCTGTCTTTCTGAGTCCAAAGTTTTGTACCTAAATTGCATTCTTATTACAACTTGCGATTATCAACCTAAAAACATCCTTTAGACCCAAATTACCACTTTCTTAGATCATTTACAGCTTAAGCGTTTATGTCTTTATAAACTTACAACTTGCGTGTCAATTTTCTTTTTGTATCTGATAACAAGGAAAACTGTAAGACAATGATCTAGTCTTCAACCCCACTAGAGACCTGAGAAGGATACATTTTACCTGTGTCAACAGAAGTACAAAGCAAACAGCTTCCAAAATTATAGAACTGACAGAGACTGCTGCCTACCTGGACAGTTATCCAAGGTTCCGCTGTATCAAGTGGGGTATCCATCACTGGCCGACAGGCCACAAACTTTTCTGTGAGGCAGGACTTTTAAAGGTCTGGCTTACCTTGTCTCAGCAACGTTGGGTAGTCAACTTCCTAGTGTTTGGACAGCATGCTGTCAGCTGTTGAGGCCAGGGCAGCGTTTGCCCAGTGGCCATCTTTTGCCACAATTGAAACAAACTCCAGGTAGAAGTTTCTTGATGCCCATCATCTTTGGAGTGAATTGGGGTGCTGATGTGTTTCTCTGTCAGAGACACCTTTTACTATTAAACCATCTTAAATGCCACATTCTGCACATCTCCGGAGTGTCTGAGGACCACCTACCCATCTAAAATGTATCTAAGTAGACAAATGTTGCTTGTTTCTAGCTATTTACATATGTAAATTATTTTTAAAATATTTTAAAATCCATATATTTACTGGATTTACATATACTGGAGGCTAAATAAAGCTTGCTTCTGTAATTAACAAAACCAGGATCTAGCAAGACTAAAGCTTGATTATTATGGGTGACTAACTACTAACCTCCCTTTCTTAGTTATCCTAAACAGTTTACAACAGCAGCTTTCATAGAACCAGGGCTCTACATTACCTCTTTAAATGAGTTGCATTCAAGTTAACACGCACATATACCTTAAACAAGAGTTAAATCATGTATACACTATGTTGTAGCAAATATAACCTTAAATTTCTATCAATGTACAATAATCCATGCCAAAATAAAGTATTTGAAACTTGTTGCTTTTTCAGTCTGGAAAGAAATAAAATAAACCATCTTTCTTTTTTTCTCTTTCAAAGAGACACAATAATCCATTCATTTCTGTAGTTATATCCCTACTGTCCCCGAAGGCAAAGGGCTATAAACACTAGTGGTTACTTTGTCAGCAACACTTAATTGCAGTTTTTCTGCCTGTTTGTTACCTCCTGTCTGACCAGGGGGAAACGGCTCTTTTTCTTTCTCCTCAAGCTGGCAGCCGCCCCCCATTTCATTTCCCAATGGCAAGAGATTACTCTATATGCCCCCCCCCCTTGGACCTGCACTAGTTTGTTCGATGACATCTCTTGCCACAGTGTCTGTAAACCCCGGGAGGCCAAGGCATTCTTTTGGAGACCCCATTGCCACCATAAATGGCTTATTCGCATCTATAGTGGAAAGTACTGTATCTCTCATCGTTACCATATCAGGCATCTTGAGATCCGAGGCTTTTAGCCTCACAGCTTCTTTGTAAATAGCTGAATTCACCATAATTAAAGCACCTGGCATTTTGATATCTGAGACCTCTCGCTATAGCTTGTGCTATGACACTGGCATGATGCTCGTGAGAGCCAACGCCGGTCATGTCCCTTATACACTCATCCATCGGCACTGCGTATGCCCTTTAGTGGTCTAATAACTCTTTTACATTCAGTATTCACATTCACAAGCTCTCTATTAACCCCAGTCTGGCGTTTAGCGTCGGATATGGCTTTGTTTATATCAATCATTGCAAGAAATCTGTGAAGGCTTCTGTAAAGCCTTGTACAATCTTAGTGAATGAGGTACATCTTTTCCTGGACTCCTCAACTTTGTCCTAAGCTCTTAAATCCACCAAGCAATGGTGTTCTAGAATGGCACCATCAGATCAAACCAGTACTTGTAGGTCAGAATCCCACCCGCCACCAAGCAACTGCTCTTTAACAATATTCATGCCCCTTGCTCTGTTTCATTGTTCAATACTCATGGCTTGGCTCTCCATTCTTGTTCATTCGTTGTTCCACAAAAACTTTGGAATGTTTTTGTTGTTGTTGTTTTTTTGGTTTTTGTTTTGTCAAATCCCAGAAGCAATATCTAGGAGCAAGCTGTTGATGGAATTTACACGAAGAGCCAGCCAGTGCTCGGGCCCCACCCTGCAAAGTAAATTTTGGGAGAATCGGTGTCTCTACTGTACTGAAGCCTTCCTTCCAGGATTTCGCCCTCTAAGCATTTGGCAAAGTCCTTTCTAACCATTGGACGGGTGTTGTGCTCACCCCATGGGGAAAGAGCTATGCTGTCCCTTCACTGTAAGTGTGGTCAGCCCACTTCCTCTGATACTGGCTTGGGTCACCTGGCACCTTACTTTCCCTCTGAAACATCAATGCTCACTCTGTACCCTTTATGGGTTTGGCTTGATTTGTTTACTTCTGAATCCTACTTCTGTATGCAATTTTTTTTTAAAGATTTACTTATTTTTATTTTATTCACACATGTGTTTTTCCTCTTCTATGTCTGTTTACCACGTGCATGCCTGGTGCCCAGGGAAGCCAGAAAGGGGCATCAGATCTTCTGGAACTGCAATTATCGACAGTTGTGAATTCAGCCCCATGTCCTCTGTAAGAGCAGCCGGTGTCTTAAGGGCTGATCTTTCTCCCCAGCCCCTCAGCAGGATTTCGTTTGGACAAGTGAAATTAGCCTATGTCTACTTGTACAAAACTATGTTTGATTTTATTCTCTCTTCTTTTTTCCCTTGCCTTCTCTTGTGTGTGTGTGTGTGTGTGTGTGTGTGTGTGTTTAAAGATTAGTTGCCATTTAATGTCATGCTTCTGCTTCTACTACAGGAGAATTTAAGCTTTAAGCCCTTTTAAACTTACCTGCTATCATGATCTGCACTGTACGCTGCAGTTGGTGTCTCCCCGGATGAAAACGGGGCTTTCGGAATGTTTTCACTTCGATTTATCTTGCCTACAAATCTTCCCTGATTTTTATAATTACATTCTTTGATATTCAACATAGATAAATATTATTAAATCACTGTGTAGTTTTATATACGCCTTATGCTTTCATTTTTAAAAGTATTTACATTTGTAGTCTATTTTTAATGTATTTTACTGGTTTCAGCATTATTCCACTGCCCCTGTTACTGAGTCGGGAGAGAGACATGGGGCGTTAAGGGATGAAGTCCTTCACTCTAGAGCCTGCCTGAAGTCCCTTGCCAGCTAAGAAGGGAAGAATTCCAGTGAGATTAACATTTGGTGTGAAGGTTGCCTTAGAGATATTTTCAAATAAGACTTAAACAAAAGCAATGAATCATGCCTAAAGCCTGCGCATATATGAAGTTGGGTATGGTCCCACTTCTTTCCCAGATGTGCATTTTCTGGATATCTCACAAACAAGACTATTACATTGTGTTTACAATGGAAATTTCTGGACTCTCCACATCATATCTAGGGCTTTATCTTCTCTGTCATAATCTTATCCAGTACACCCCAGAAACCACCCATAGTCATTTACATTTCTCAGTGACTTTTTGAAGATTCTGTGGTGTGTGTGTGTGTGTGAGTGTGTGTGAGTGTGTGTGTGAGTGTGTGTGTGAGTGAGTGTGTGTGTGAGTGTGTGTGTATGTGTGTGAGTGTGTGTGTATGTGTGTGTGTGAGTGTGTTTGTGTGTGAGTGTGTGTGAGTGAGTGTGTGTGTGTGTGTGTGTGTGAGAGAGTATGTATGTGTGTGTGTGTGTAGTTAAGCAAGGTCCTGCTCTGAGAAGCCCATACACTTACCCTTTTCCTGAAAAGGTTTCTAGTAATCCCTGTGCTTAAATCAGTGGTCCTCAACTTGTGAATCAAGACATCTTTGCGAGGTGAGATGGACCCTGTCCCAGGGATGATCTAAAACTATCGGAAAATACAGATATTTATATTATAATATGTAGTGGTACCAGAATGACAGTTGCAAAGTAGCAATGAAAGTAATTTTATGGTTGGGGTCATCACCTGAGGAACTGTATTAAAGGGTTTCAGCATTAGGAAGGTTGGGAACCACTGGGTTAAACATATGCTAGAATTTCTTTTTGATAACTGCAGCTCTGCTTCATACTGGCTGCCCTGAAATTCTTTTCTGTGGTGAGCTCAGGAGTCCTGTCTTCACCTGAATGAATGCCTCTGGAAATAACTGCTCAGGCTACTGCAGGTGACAGTTGGGAGCTGTGCCTGCCATGTCCCACAGCCACTGACAGCACCCGAGGTTGATTTACTGATCTGTATCTTGGGAGTTTTAATAAAGTATCCTATAGATAACATTTGCACCATCCTTCAGTGTATTACCTGGCAATGACACTCCATTACAATGAGTTGAACAGGGATCCTTGCATCACAAGCATTGAGTCTTACAAGTCTGAAAACTCTGCTCTCATCTTCTAGTGCTCAATCCCACAGAAAATTCTTATGTCACATATTTCAGAAAATTATTTTAGAACAACGTACAGTATAGTTCACCTCTTTGGGTTGACCCAAGAAAATTGACAGTTCTTCCCTTTATCCCTAACATACAACAATTTTATACTAAGATCTTTCTCTTTGAGATTAGTTTTAAAAGAAATCTATTTATTTATTCACTTATGATAGAGTCTTCCCAGGCAGCCTCCGCTGGCCCAGCCCTCATTGTCAGGAATGTTGGTTTTACTATGGTCAGATGCCGACATTCCGTTTTTAAGCAGAGCCTTTTTATCCTGTGCCTCTTGGAAGGAAGATGATTATCTGGTTCATCTTTACAAGGCAGAGGCTGGAGAGCAGCCGAGCCCCTTGGAAATATTGGGACACATTGGATTCATTAAGTGTAGTCACCCAGAAGGCTGCAGGAGAGAGCCTGCTGTGATTAAAGAAGAGACTCAGAGCTGTTGAACAGCAAACCTCAGGATTTAAAACCTGCTCCTTAGTCTTAATCTCCACTCTGCAAAGCCCAGATCTATGGCTCTCTGCTTCTTCTAACTTATATCCAATGTTAGGGTTAAACACCCAGTTTGTCCCAGTAAGATTCTTCCAGATCAATACGCCAACTATTACCCTCAGACCCCAAAGCACCAATTAACCCATCCAGCTCCTAGGCTTCCTTGACGTGTCAACATCTTTGTGCTGCTGGGATGTCTTCTGAGTTTGTGCCCACCGCTCTTTCAATTGCCTTTGGTCAGACATCATTTGAAGTCCCTTTTCTGAGTCTCTGAAATGACACGCAATCTCTCTCCTCAGCTCCCTCGTCCCTGTACTCCATATACTGATGTCTTAGGCTGGCCTCTTCAAGAGACACATCATTGGATGATGTTGGATACCAACTGAAGTGGAATCTGAGGTTACCAGGGGAAGCAGCCAAGACAGTGCTGCATTGATAACCCTGGGAATTCCACAGTCTAGGTATATCTGATATATTTGGATTTTTACAATATTTTCCCTTTAAGATGGCTTTGTTGAAGGAAGAGAATTATCTTAGAATTCTTTAGGTTGTTTCTTTTCCCCCACTATCCTAGTGCTAGGATCTGAAGTTCAGGCCTCGTGCATGCTAGGTAAGTCTCTCCCTTCCATTCAGACCTTTTTAATTTTTACTTTGTGGCAGAATTTCAGTCACTGTATCCAAGTGGGCTTTAAGGTTACTCTGTAGCTCAGGCAGGCTTTGATTGTACAACCCCCACCTTCAGCTTTCAGTTTCTTTCCTAAGTACCTGAATTTTTTCCTTGACTCCTTTTAAATAAGTTACCAAAGAAAACCATAGACTTTTGTGCTTACAGCCAAAGCCACCGGCTTGTATGGCAGCAATCTGTTAATCTGGCTGTCTGAATCTTTGCCTTTGTCTAAGGGAAGCTCACAGCACACACTGCTGATCTGCTTTCTAAGGCTCACCCAGTCTAGAACTCTAGTTTGATGCCACAGCTGCTCTCCCTGGAATTGCCCTGCTCTGGACGCCTTGCATCGTCCTTTCCCTTTCACACAAGGAAGACCTCCACAGGACACCCTTTCCTGCCCCACCACTTCCTTATCAGCGCTCAGTTCCCAGAGCTGCTATAGACCTCGTACTTTGCAGGACACATTATTCCTCAGTGCAGCTGTGGACATTAAAAAACAAAAACCAAAAACCAAAAACTCACAACATAGCTGTCAAGAATAAACCCCAGAAAAAGCCAGCAGTTTGTCTTCTAGAGGAAGAATCCAAGAAACGAAGCTATCTAAATGTTTGTGACTAAATCTAGAGTTTCCAGGACAGTGATTAAATTCCTGTGCTGCAAAGGGTGAGAGTTTAATTATGCTCTACTTAGACGTGCTCAGGAACATAACTCCTAATCTTTCCTGTGACATATCAAAAGCCTTTGCTGTGCCAGGCGAAGGGTGCAGTTTAGCTAAATCTGACTGTTCGCTACCGTAGTTGCTGTCTGCTGACCAAGTCTCTTGTCAGAAAACACTGGGTTTCTCAGGTCTTCTTTGTCTTCTCTCTGACTCTCTTTTCCCTGATTAATCTCTCCGGGGATGGAGATGGCTGTGTAGACCTACTGCCAGGCTGAAGGCTGTGCAACTCAGAGACCCTGATGTATTAGTGGTGTGTCTCCTTGCTTTGATATTATCCCCAGCAAGCAAACCTAAGGCACAAAGGGTTTGTTTTGGCCTAGGCTTCAAAGGTACAGTCCACGGTGGGGAAGGCGTGACATCGCATGGTATCTGCAATCAGGAAGCAGAGAACGATGAATGCCACTGCTCAGTTTGTGCTGTCCTGTGGCCTATGGAATGGTCCCACCCACACTTAGGCTCTTCCAGCCTCAGCCTAATCTAGATATTCCCTTACAGGTGTTCCTGGTGCCTTTTTTCCCAGGAGACTCTAAATCTTGACAAGCTGACACCACTATTAACCAGCACACTTGGTGTTGTGCCTGCTGAGACCTGTGGTCTGAATTCCCAGCTTCTGGCTACAGCCGCTCTGCATGCTGCAGTCTTTTGTCTTGACCTTGGCTTCTGTAGGTCCATCATCTCTCTGCCCTGTTTGCTTCCCTTCAGATGGGCACATATGATAAGCCTCAGATCCCTCTCAGGGTCAGTGGAGTGCAGGAAGCCAGTGCTGAGCTGAGCTGTCCCTTACCATCCCCTGGTACGTTTGCCCTTACACTCTGTGATCTGACAGACATGAAGACTGGGTAATTCTCATTGAAGCATCTCCAGGGTATGTCCAGCATCTCTTGGCATTCTTGGACTTTCTGACAGATAGGTATCTGTCTAGGTGTCTTATCTTCCTTATTTGAGGAAAAAATTTTTTTTAAAAAGCAAGAGCAGGTACACATATGTGTTTCTCTTTCCTTCATACATGAGATTCTTGGTGCTCCTGAAAAGCTCCACCCACTTCCTTGCCATTTGTTTGAACCATGTTACTTTGGGTGGTTGTTACCTTCAGGTTTATTTTCCTAAAGAGCTGCAGCATCTCTGCCATCTGTCTCTTCTTGTCATGATAAGTAAGCCGTAACCACAGAGTCTAGGATGGTCAAGACTGTCCCATGTCAGATGACAAAAAGACAAGGATTAACCTTTCGTTATGATAACCCTGAGACAGCAGATGGAGTTTGATATTGCCAGGCAGTCCTCGAAGCTACTAAGTGATGGCCCATGCACCGAAACTGTAGGTCCTGAGTCTTAGGGAACGGGATATATTTCTTCATGCTTTCTCTGACCAGAAAGGACATGTGTCCTTCCTGAGGGGTGGGACGCGTTGAGTAAGTGTCTCTGCTAACTCTTCTTGGGGCAAAGCCAAGACTGATGGGGCCTAGTTAGGTTTAAAAGTAGCATTCGTTACCACCATGCACACTTTCATGTGCAATTATGTTTATTCTGCAGCATAGTATTCTTATGTGGCTTGCCGAGTCGACATAAGGAGCTATCCTGAATCTAAATGCTGAGTGACAACAAGATCATCCATATGGGACAGAGTGGTGACGTCAAGGGCAAAGACAAGAATGAGGTATACACTGAGCTGTTCTTCTGACCCCCTCCCCCCAAAGATATTGAAGAAGCCCTTGGACCTCTGAATGTGACCTTATTTAAAACGAGGTCCTTGCAAAGGATTCCTCAAAGACAAGGTCATCAGACTGACACTTTAATGCAGCAGGACTATGCCTTTTTAGATTAGAAATTCACATGCAAACAGGCAGGTACTGATGGAAGGCAATGTGCAGAGGCAGGAGAATTCCATGTAGAGATGGAGGCTTGGAGCAGTCTACTCACAAACCTTTGGAAAGGCAGGGCAGAGGCCTGGGATTGAGTCTCATTTGAAGTCACCAGAAGGAACCTGTGTTACTGATGCCTTTGACCTCAGATATGACTCCCAGAACCACAAGACAGCAGCATCCTGTCTTAATTCCTTGGGCTTTCAGTAATGCAACCTTAGTAAACATGGAGGGGTGAGCAGAAAAGTGTGATGGCTTGCATAGGAAATGCCCCATAGGTTTGTGTATTTCAATACTTGGTCTCTGGCTGCTAGCACTATTGGGGGAATTTATGGACCCTTTGGACCTTGGGCTTGTCTGGCACTTGTAGACACAGGACTGCAGGAATGGGACCAGAGAGTTTTATCTCAGTCTTCCTGAACCAAGCTCTATGCTTTTTAATCCTGTAAGGTGTAAGCAAGCAATCTCCACAGTGCTCGCTGCCACAGCCCAAGTCTACTACAGCTGCCGTGTCCTGCCTGGCCCACTCTGATGGTCAGGACCCTCTCCTGTCCATCTTTCTTCCCTTAAGTTGCATTTTGCCAGGTGATTTGTAACAAATGCCAGAGGCTGACACTGTTCATCACATTCCTTTCTAGGGAAAAGATGGGGCTCAACATGGTGAAGAGTCAGTTCCCTGGGTGATGGACAGCTGGCACCATCTTACTTCCTGCAATTTGCTGTACTTGAAATACAAGGAAAGCCCATGATAACAGGAAGTAATAGGTCCACTGTGTCTTCCCACCATGCAGAACCCTCCCCTGCTACATCACCCTGCAACTTAGAACTTCCTTTCAAATGTGTCTGTACTCGAAGGCAAAACCCCAGCATGAACAGCATTAGTAGACATGGCTTTTCTGGCTGCAGGATAGGGAAAGTCTAGCTTGTTCAAATCTCTGCAGACAAGGAAGCAGAGGATTAGATTGGAAATAAGTCAGAGCATGGTTTTCAGGGCATGCCTCTAGTGGCCTGTATCAGCCACCTTGGCTCTACATCCCGAGGGATCCATAACTACACAAAAAAACCCCACACATCACCAATTCTAGGACCCAAGTGTTCAAACACATCAGCCTGTGGGGATCATTTCACATGAAACCACAGCAGCCCCCCCCCCGACTGTTGTCTTAACTGTGTTAATTCTCTGTCCAGTGGTTAATATGTAAGGATACACATGCAGGGGGAGAACTGGAATGAATCCTTTTATAACGCATGGCCACCTACACACAACAGAGGGAGGGGGCCTGCAGGACTCCACAGGCTGCACTTGGAGCTATGGGAAGTGCCACCGTGCCTCCATGGCTCAGAGTTGTTTCCTGTGACATGATCCTAGTGATAAACCCCACCACCCCATCCCCAGAACAGGGATTCTGGGCAACCGCAAAGAGCGAGGGCTGTTACTATCAGAGGCCAACTTTCACAGGGCCAAACAGTCTTTACAAATGTCCAGATGTTCAGATAAAAAAAAAGGAGAGAAAGCCTTCTCTCCAACAGGCAGAGTTGACGGCCACATAAATAGTGGCGGCGCTGCTAAATCTATCTGCGTTTCACACCCAATAATTTCAGACACCCTTCCTGGAACCTCAACCTTAAATTGGAGTGTGATCCTCAGCACAGCCGGTTCCTGTTGGCTGAGGGCAGGTGTGAACAGCAAAGAGATGGGGCTGAGCACGTCCATTGCCTTTCTCTCCTCTCCTTTGATAATCGCTCAAGGCCCCCGGTCTTTTGAATCATCTGTGTTCCTTGTACTCGATGCTGGCCCTGAGGTTGGGGGCGTAGTACAAGGCCATGAAGCTTTTCAGACTCAGTGCCAGACATGAGGCTTTGAGAACACAACTTGCAAACTCTCCCCCATGGACGGTGGCCCAGGTGCTCTTTGGTGCCTCACTATCCTGCAGAGCAATGAGTTATTTTGTGCTGCCGAAGACCCACATGAGTTTGGAATGGTAGACTCATAAAACACTGATTTATAATTAAATTAGACCTCCGGAAAATGTCCCCAGTTATATCTATTTGGCTTTCTCTGGCTTTTTATTTATTTTTTGAAGGCCTCACAAACAAACTGAATGGAAATTTCACTTAAGAAATTGTTGCCATAAAAATTTTATGGGGCCATCTCAGTGGCCAGGGGACTGTTAACCATCCCTACAGGGGAAAAAACAAACACAATTAGACACAGTAAGGTTCTCTGTTTGGAGGGCAAAGGCCAAAGTCACAGGAAAGGTCACATCCACAGACCCATGGCAATCACATGGCTTGAGCTGGACTTTTATGATGTAAGATTCGGCTTAAAAATTTTCCAGGTTCTGGTATTCTATTTGGATTTTCCTTTCTTCTAAATCAACAACAGACAAACAAGCCGCCTATCTTCTTCCTCTTTCATTTCATTACTGTAGCAAAGTAAACGTGACGCGTGTCACTGTGACTGTTAAATCGTTTCTCTGGAGACATGGCCTCTATCTATAGCTCAGGCCAGCTTTGGACTCACAGCCTTCTGGAATGGGGATCCCAGCATGCTCTACTACACCCCACCGGTGAGGTGACACTCATGCCTTGTGGAGCTATCACTACCACCCATGCATCTCCCAAACTCAGCTCACAAGCCTGAAACTTCAGCCTATTAAGTGCTCAGCTCTCAGCCTTGTCTTCCCCAGGCTCCTGACAAGCACGATAATACCCCTGTCTCTGTGGTTCTGATTCCGCCAGGCTCTTCGTGTGAGTGGCATTACACAGTGTGCCCTGTGTGCATCCACTTTGACTTGTCCATTATTCTTATTCATCTCGTGTTTAGGCAGTCATGTTGGTGTAGTTTCTGACACTACTAGGGGACAGAATCTCACAGCAAATTCCTTGTTACTCTCTGGCTCTTACAAGTTGTCCACCCTGTCCTCCCCAAAGATGCCTGTGAGTTAGTATTATAGATATATCATACTTATTACATATCTATAATACTTGAGAGCTGTAGTATTGATATTTGTAGATATAGCCATTGGGAGTGAGTTCCACATCTTTGCCTTTTGATCAATTGTGGTTTTCTAGAACAGTCTCCTTCTGTCACAAAGAGAAATTTCATCGATGAGGGTGATGACTATACTTATCTGTGTGTGTATAAGGTCAAACATTTAGAATGTAGTTAGGGGTTAAGCTGGTTTATCAATGTATCAGTTTAGGTTATCTTCCAAGATCCATGACTTTACTTTGCCTTAGTATTTGGTTAAGTTTACAGTACCTGGCATGGTTTCCCTCTTGTTGAGCAGGTCCTATGTACTGGCTAGTTTTGTGTGTCAACTTGACACATGCTGGAGTTATCACAGGGAAAGGAGTTTCAGTTGAGAAAAGGCCTCCATGAGATCTAGCTGTAAGGCATTTTCTCAATAAGTGATCAAGAGGGGAGGGCCCCTTGTGGGTGGTACCATCTCTGGGCTGGTAGTCTTGGGTTCTATAAGAGAGCAAGCTGAGCAAGCCAGGGGAAGCAAGCCAGTAAGAAACATCCCTCCAAGGCTCTTGCTTCCTGACCCTCTTGAGTCCAGTCCTGATATCCTTTGGTGATCAACAGCCATGTGGGAAGTTTAAGATGAATAAACCCTTTCCTCCTCAGCTTGCTTCTTGGTCATGATGTTAGTGCAGGAATAGAAACCCTGACTAAGACATCCTAAGTCCAATAAGAGAGCTATTGGTTACCTGCAAAGTATGTGCACCATTGCTGTGGCCTTTGTGTTATGGTGCAATGCTGGCCATTGTTGTGGTTCATAGGTGTCATAGCTGGGTAGTGCTGTTGGTTGCTTCTCTCCTTTGGAAACTTGCACGGAGCCTTCTGGTACCACGAAAGCTAGTCCTCAGGGAGTGGTCATTCAGGTCAGCTCCAGCTCAGGGATCTCTGGTACCTAGGTCTGAAGTTCATGGTGTCTTCATCAATTGGGATTCACCTTTCAACTTTGGGGCAAACAAGGGAAATACTAACAGCCTGTCATTATTTGGGATTCTCTTCGACAGCCCTGACCAACTCAAGAGAGGACTTTTCATGCCTAGTGTTGGGGTTTTTGTTAAGTGGTCTTTAGTTCTTGAGAGAAACAGAATAGGCAACTCTTAAAACAAAGCCATAGGCTTCTGCCTATATTTGACTTTCAGACTAAGCATATATATTATGCAGTCAACAAACACTCGAAAATACAGCCTCTATGCTGTAAACAAATACATGTACTGTCTTTGTCTCTGAATATTTTAATCCCTAGTTGGTTGAGTTTGCAGATGCAGAGGGCCGACTGTGCCCTGCCTGTTGCGTCTCTTACAACATCAACAGCAGATCCTTTTACTGGAGCTAATGGAGTTTTGCATTTTTAGCGATGAGATGGGAACCTCAGAGACCATGGACAGCTGTGTGACGAGAAGTGCCTGGTTGAGTGATCAAAGTGACATACATGGAAAAGCTCCCAGGGAGAGAGACTAGCATGAGCAAGTGCAGAGACCTGGGAAGTGATGGCATGTTCTTGGGGGGTGACTGAGTTGTGACAATGAGGCTTAAGACTGCATCTTCAGGGGGTTCACACCTGAAAAGACATGGGAAGGAAATGCAGAAGCACATGGGGGAATAACTCCGAGCCCTAGGTGAGGAGGGGACCTAATCAGGGGTGATTCTGATCAGGGGGACCAGTGAGGGGTGATGATTCTGAGCAGGGGGTGGGAGGGAACAATGAAGGGTAATACTGAGCATGCGGCCCAGTGTGGGGTGATTCCAAACAGGAGGCCCAGTGAAGGGTGATTCTGAGCATGGGGCACTGTGGAGGCTGGTTCTGAGCATGGGGGCCCATGAGGGGTGATTCAAAGCCACGACCTACTTTTGTGCCTGCTAAAATCCCCAAGTCATTTTAACACTTCTAATCAGGTTGCTGCATCTAACCTCTTTCTCCATAAAAGTTCACAAGTCCCCACTGCGGTAGAGGTCAAGGATGGAAGGGTGTGACTTCATCTTCTCTCCCCCATGCTTCGGTTCTGTTCTTCCTTTATCTTCTCTTTATAAAGTGTCACGTTGTTTTTACAGTTCCCAGTATGTGGGAAACTCTGAGTGAGTAGAAGCTCTTGAGTGAATTGAACTCAAGTGCTCCCCTTCAGCTCCTCTTCCTCTTTCTCCTTTCCCTTTTCCTACTCTTTCTTCTCCTCCTATCCCCCATCCTTGTAGCATTCACTTTACTTTCAGGAGTCTCCTCTCTGCCTAGTCTTAAGTCTTTCTAAGCCACCAGGGATATTGAATCAATTATGGTTTCTCAAGGACAAAGGCGTTTCTGTTGCCTGCATCTCAGCATCCTGATGGAAAGTATCCAGCTCTTTTGATGGAATAGATGCCCTCAGGACAGGATCCAAGGGATTCAGGACAGAATCCAAGGGCTAGAAGGTTATTCATAAGTGAATTTTCTGAAATTGAAGGTATTTTAGTGTAGCAAGTGTACTTTTCTCAGGATTCAGCACACACACGCATGTATACACAAAAAATTTCTGGTGAAAGTAACCTACCTGTAAGACTTTGTGTGAGATGTGTAACAGTGGTTGTTCACAAGCTCTGCACACAATCCACTTATGTCAATGTCTCTTAATATGCCAGAGTAGAAAGAGTAGGTGACAACCTCTTACTCTGACATATAAAGTAGGAAGAACAGTCTCATAAGACCAGGCCTTCACTCACAGACTCTATTCTCTAAAAAAACAAAACAAAACAAAACAAAACAACAACACCCACATCTTCAGAATGCAATGGAATAAGTAACTAGTCTGTGCTGAAGAATTGCTCATTCAAACACCCTGATCCCACACCACATCACAAACATGCTGGTGGCCAGAGGTGACCTGTGTGGAAATTGAGACTAGAAAAAAAACAATATAAAGTTTTTCAATACTTGAAAAATGTAACAAATTTCTGGAAACTAAGCAAAATATTAATAATCTTGTGTTCCTTAATTAACCAAGCAGTGCTTGGGAGCACAGGTGTGAAGGATAAAAGTCCCCCGTCACCTCCAAGAATTTTCTGACATTGTCATTTGTCTCCAGAATTTTTATACCTAGTCAGAGACTTCATCCCCTCATGGTGACCAAAGGCATAGCGAAGATATTTGTAAAAGTCAGTGATGGAGATATGGTCTTGGAAGCTGGGTTTTTCTGTGCCAAGAACTGGGCTTAAACTTAGGATTAAGTTTCTTTTCTTTTTTCCTTTGTTTTCTTCTTTTAATTTACTCTCTCATACAATACATCCCAAATGCAGTTTCACTCTCTCTGTTCTTCCCTCACCCCCCATATCTCTATTCTTCCAGATCTAGTCTTCATCTACTTCCCTTCCAAAAAGAGCAAACCTCCCAGGGATGTCAACCCAACGAGGCTTAACAAGATGCAATAAGACTAGGTCCAAACCTTTACATTAAGGCTGGACAAGGCAACTCAGTGGGAGGAAATGTGCCCCAAGAGCAGGCAGAAGAGTCAGAGACCCCCCCCCCCACTCCCACTGTTAGAAGTCCCTCAAGGACACTGAGGTACATCACCCTAACATACATACAGAGGAGCACGTGCTTAGTTGATTCTTTAAGACCATATTTCTCGACTGCTGAAGGAGTTAGGATCTGCTCAACATGGAGGATTGTAACTTCTTCATCCCAATTCAGACAAAGGATTTGTGGTCCGTACAGAAAGATTAGACAGGGTACGATTTGCAGCAGAGACTGGTAGGAACTTCAGAAGGAACAAATGCCTGCCTTACCACTGGGCCAAAACAGCAGCAAAGACAGGCAAAGCTTTAGCCACAGCAGTTTGTCTCTTGTTTTTAGGTAGAACCCTCAAAAAGCTATGAGCCTCCAATGAGTTCCCATCTCTGACTTACAGAAAGGAGCCTTGTATAACAGATGAAATATTGTGGTCTGGCTTATGGAGGAAGAAGGTGCACAATGACTTTATATATATATATATATATATATATATATATATATATATGTGTGTGTGTGTGTGTGTGTGTGTGTATGTGTGTGTGTGTGTATGTGTATATGTATGTATATGTATATACATATATATACATATACATATATATACATATACATATATATATATATATATATATATATATATAATGCTGACTGAATGGTTTCAGTGTCCTTAATGAACCATAACCTAACTAGTAATGTAAACCTATTCTAGAGGTAACTCTTATCGCAAGGAGAAGTCTCAGCCAGTCACAGCAGATGAACAGCCAGCTTCTGGTAGACGGGCTACAAGCTGCCAAAACATGACTACATAGGTCAAATACCAGCTGCAGCCAATCAGATTGCTTTTGCACATTTTCCTGCTCTCTGGAATGAAAGCAGGCTATGTTGGGCAGGGTATTTGAATCCCTATTCTGCTCAGGTTGGTTAGTGACTTGTTTTCCTGTTCGGACAAACTCTGCTAATTCAAGCCATCTAATGGTTTTCAAACATTATGAAATTGGCAGGTGACTAGAGTCCTTATTCTTTCTTTAAGTCAAATGAATCCTGGCTCTCGAACATTCTGAGTGATGAAGCTTTTTTGATGACATGATGAAGGGGCAAAGACATGACGCTTCCCTTTGGGGTAGCAGTACTTAACACTTGAGCATATGTGTGTATTTATATGTGTGCTGTGTATGCATCTATGTGTTCAAGTTAGGTATTTGCAAGCAATTGATATTTGCATGTGGGCACACAGCTGGAGTATATATGCATATATATGCATATATATATATATACACACATACATATATATATGCATGTGGTATGTGCACATATGCATTTGTATAATTTGTGAGGATGTGTGTGCCCAAGCAAGAGAGTGTGTGCTTGTACACATGCATCTGCTTTTAGGAGGGAACCTTAAGTTTCATGTCAAGCACATAATTTTTATACCCCAATTTTTCTATCCCCTTTCTTGCTGCAAACCATCACAAGCCTACTGACCCTTCAAAGCTAGACTTGAACATACTGACAAGATGATTCCCCCTTAGGAATATTTCTGACCATTTAAAAATGTGTCTTGGAAATGAAGACAATCATGGCTTTTTACTCAGTGTTGTTGGATTTTATTTAAAGTAATGCATTTATTGCTTGCACCCTGGGGCAGGGCAGCCAGGGCCTGGCTGTCATCCTACAAGACTGGCGAAGTGCATGCATGTGAAGTTCATGGTCTGTGCAATGTGAGGCAATGTGGGGAAAGCATCTGAAAGTCTAATGTCTGGAGCAGTTGAAAATCAGAGCGCATGTGAGAACACCTACAATACTGCTTGCTATAAGCCTGATGGCTCAATACACAAAAATGCAGTATATGGACCAAAATTAGAAAAAAAAACTTATGAAACGTTATGGAAAATTACTTTCGAACTATGTGGAGCAACATTTGAGCATATGTGGATACTATGTTTAGATTTTTTCCTGTCCCTGTGATGCCCCAATATGCCAATGCAAACACCCCGAAATCCAAAACAAGACAGCAAACTGCAGCAGCTCTTCTGGTCAGAAGCAGCTTGGGTATTGGCCCTTCAACTCAGGTTTTGTTAACCATTGCCCAGAGAAAAGGATGAGTGAGGACGGTTATCAGAGCAGATTCTGAAGGAGAGAAGAAGAGGGATCAGACTTGGCTCTTAAGTCAAGAAGAGTAGAAGCAAGCCAGACAACGCTCTGCATAAATACGGGAGTGCCTCCCATCGCTCAGACATGAAGCGTGCACTTCAGGTGAATTGCTTTCCTTGGAAGTCAGTCTGCCAGGGATTTGTCCTAAGGGGCTGTTCAGGGCATCACAGAGAAGCCTGACTGGGGTTCCATGGTTCCTGTCATCACCGCAGTGCTGGGGTTTGATGAATTTTCCATGCCGTGTAAATTTAAACAGGAGTATGACCCACTTTTTCCCGTCTTTTACATTTTTTCCTGGCCTGTTAACAAAGATTTAATGACCTACTAATGCTCGAGGCGCTCTTTAAAAACCACTGTCGGATTAACACTTGGTTTCTAAAAAATTAATCTTTCTTTGGTTTGTTGCCCTTTCCCTCCGGTAAGATGCATGGCTGGTTCATCTCCCTACCTTGGGTTTAAGAGCCCCGCCTTGGTGAAGACCCGCGTGGCACTGGGGCCCACTTCAAACATTCAAGCAACGGAGAGATGGTGATTTTGCACTTAGGAAAGAACGTATTCCTCTAGTGTCACATCACCACACTCTCCTCTTTCCAAAGACTCTGTGTGAGCCAAGGAGAGGTAGGGCTAGCTGCGGCCAGCTAGAGCCGCTGTGCCTTGTAAGCTTTTCTCCCCATGTAGTTGCCTGGTGAGAGAGACCATAGTCTCTCAAGAGAGGTAGGTTTCTCCAGATTAGGGACCTGATGGGTACGCAGCATGCCTTGCTCTGGTTGGAAGAAGAACATGCTGAGTTCTTCCAAGATTTGTAGAGGGAGGGAGGGCCTAGAGAGAGCCTGTGCTTCTTATTTGCAGAAGCATTTCAATACCCAATCCCCCTCCGCCCTGCCCTGCTCCCCGGCCTCATGGTGGTCACGAACTTATGGCCTTTTCTGTGCAAGGTAAAGGTTCTAACCCTAGGCTCTGTCCCAGGACAACCACAGATTACCTTTCAATCTAGTCAGCCATGATTTAGAGATCTTCAAATGAGGGGGAAATATAGGAGAATCGTCGGGCATCTACACAACAGTATGGATGTAATCTCTAGCTCTGGTAAATTCTGCGAAGATGGGAACCTACAAAATTCTCCCCCATCTTTTTCAAACGTCCAAGTACCATTCACTACTAAACAGTTCCCGGCACTTTTCTCTCCACTTCAGGTTGGAGATTCTCTCGGCTCTCTCAGGGCCTGCCTGCCTGTTAAATGAAAATGTCTCTCAGTTGCCCTCCTCGCCATTCCCCACCAGGCTGCAGGCTTCCCAGTGGCGCCTTCATCCTTATGTTCCTCCCACGGCACACGGTGGGAATGCTTGTTAATTGGCAGGTGGTGGGCGGTTTGTGGAATGAATCTCTCTTGATTCCTTCACTCAACGTGTTCTCCTTCCAACCAGAACGAGGCAGGTTGCATGCAAATCAGGTCCCTCATCTGGAGAAGGATATTTAAACACTCTAGGCTCCAAAACAGTTTTTCTTGTTAGCTAAGAGGATTGTTAGGCATCTTTGTTCTTAGAATGTTTTTTAGGCTTTTTTTTCTCATTAGAAGAGCCAACATCTGCTTTAAAATCAGGTCGAAAGTAGAATGAATGTCTGGATTGTTATTGCAAGCTCCTGCAGAACTCAGTGGTCTCATGGCTGTAAATCCTGATGCTCTTGGCTTTATCCCAGGTCATTGTTAGTCTTCTGTAAGTGGTTGAAGAATTTCTGAGAAAATGTAAAGGAAAGTTAGAATAAATTTAATCATATTTTACATACACATGCACACTCATCAATAAGAAAAAGGTTTTGTGCATACCCATCAACCTAGAGAACAAAGGATGGGAAATACACAGTGGGCAAGTACCAGGGCTACTTCTGACTAGTTGGTTAGAATTATGACAGAGGCGGTAACAATAAACCAACAAATTAACAAAAATGTGGTTTGTCCTGTGGCCGTGTATAGACACAGCTAAGTAGAACTGTGCTAGGGAATTATAAATGTGGGTGACGGTGATCAACGGCTTGATGGGTTCCAAAGTAATGCTTAAAGGGAAATGAGTGGTTTTATGCCTGAATCCAAATTATAGAGTTCTCAGCCAAAGTGCCACTGACTGTTGACCTTGGATTGGAGATGGGGGCATATTAACAAGAAGGCAGGGAGATCATTCCATGCCTGTGGTCACACAAGGTTTATACAGAATATTGTCTGGCAAAATGGTAGAGTTGTCATGTATGTGGATAGTGGGGAAGGCTTTGCATTTGGTGTCTAGAGTCCTGGGTCATTTTTCTGGCTTTGTAACCCTCCAGCTCCCTCCTCTGAGTGGCTTTTCTTCCCTTCCTGCCATGGAGTTTGCTCTTACAGCACAGTTCATTGTATAAACATATGTGTTCCCTTAACCTCCTCTGGGTCTGAGCTGCCCTGCTCTTTGGCCACCCAGTGCCTAGCAAGTGGCAGGCAGCAGAAGGCTCAGTATGCATTGGGGGTATGCCTTGAAATGAAGGAGTTAGAGAAGATCTGGGTGATGGTGAGTTTATTTATTTATTTATTGCTTTTCTTTTTCTTTTTTTTTAATTTTTAATATTTTTATTACATATTTTCCTCAATTACATTTCCAATGCTATCCCAAAAGTCCCCTATAGCGCCCCCCACTTCCCTACCCACCCATTCCCATTCTTTTGGCCCTGGCATTCCCCTATATTAGGGCATATAAAGTTTGCAAGTCCAATGGGCCTCTCTTTCCATTGATGGCCGACTAGGCCATCTTTCGATACATATGCAGCTAGAGACAAGAGCTCCGGGGTTCTGGTTAGTACATCATGTTGTTCCAACAATAGGGTTGCAGATCCCTTTAGCTCCTTGGGCACTTTCTCTAGCTTCTCCATTGGGAGCCCTGTGATACATCCAATAGCTGACTGTGAACATCCACTCCTGTGTTTGCTAGGCCCCGGCATCGTCTCACAAGAGACAGCTATATTTGGGTCCTTTCAGCAAAATCTTGCTAGTGTATGCAATGGTGTCAGCGTTTAGAAGCTGATTATGGGATGGATCCCTGGATACGGCAGTCTCTAAATGGTCCATCCTTTCATCACAGCTACGAACTTTGTCTCTGTAACTCCTTCCCTGGGTGTTTTGTTCCCAATTCTAAGAAGGTGCACAGTGTCCACACTTTGGTCTTCATTCTTCTTGAGTTTCATGCGTTTAGCAAATTGTATCTTATATCTTGGGTATCCTAAGTTTTGGGCTAATATCCACTTATCAGTGAATACATATTGTGTGAGTTCTTTTGTGATTGTGTTACTTCACTCAAGATGATGCCCTCCAGGTCCATCCATTTGGCTAGGAATTTCATAAATTCATTCTTTTTAATAGCTGAGTAGTACTCCATTGTGTAAATGTACCATAATTTCTGTATCCATTCCTCTGTTGAGGGACATCTGGGTTCTTTCCAGCTTCTGGCTATTATAAATAGGGCTGCTATGAACATAGTGGAGCATGTGTCCTTTTTATCGGTTGGGACATCTTCTGGATATATGCCCAGGAGAGGTATTGCTGGATCCTCCGGTAGTACTATGTCCAATTTTCTGAGGAACCGCCAGACTGATTTCCAGAGTGGTTGTACAAGCTTGCAATCCCACCAACAATGGAGGAATGTTCCTCTTTCTCCACATCCTCGCCAGCATCTGCTGTCACCTGAATTTTTGATCTTAGCCATTCTGACTGGTGTGAGGTGGAATCTCAGGGTTGTTTTGATTTGCATTTCCCTGATGATTAAGGATGTTGAACATTTTTTCAGGTGCTTCTCTGCCATTCGGTATGCCTCAGGTGAGAATTCTTTGTTCAGTTCTGAGCCCCATTTTTTAATGGGGTTATTTGACTTTCTGGAGTCCACCTTCTTGAGTTCTTTATATATATTGGATATTAGTCCCTTATCTGATTTAGGATAGGTGAAGATCCTTTCCCAATCTGTTGGTGGTTTTTTTGTCTTATTGATGGTGTCTTTAGCCTTGCAGAAGCTTTGTAGTTTCATGAGGTCCCACTTGTCAATTCTCGATCTTACAGCACAAGCCATTACTGTTCTATTCAGGAATTTTTCCCCTGTGCCCATATCTTCAAGGCTTTTCCCCACTTTCTCCTCTATAAGTTTCAGTGTCTCTGGTTTTATGTGAAGTTCCTTGATCCACTTAGACTTGACCTTAGTACAAGGAGATAGGAATGGATCGATTCGCATTCTTCTACATGTTAACAACCAGTTGTGCCAGCACCATTTGTTGAAAATGCTATCTTTCTTCCACTGGATGTTTTTAGCTCCCTTGTCGAAAAATCAAGTGACCATAGGTGTGTGGGTTCATTTCTGGGTCTTCAATTCTATTCCATTGGTCTATTTGTCTGTCACTATACCAGTACCATGCAGTTTTTATCACAATTGCTCTGTAGTAGAGCTTTAAGTCCGGCATGGTGATTCCACCAGAGGTTCTTTTATCCTTGAGAAGAGTTTTTGCTATCCTAGGTTTTTTGTTATTCCAGATGAATTTGCAGATTGCACTTTCTAATTTGTTGAAGAATTGATTTGGAATTTTGATGGGGATTGCATTGAATCTGTAGATTGCTTTTGGCAAGATAGCCATTTTTACAATGTTGATCCTGCCAATCCATGAGCATGGGAGATCTTTCCATCTTCTGAGATCTTCTATAATTTCTTTCTTCAGAGACTTGAAGTTTTTATTATACAGATCTTTCACTTCCTTAGTTAGAGTCACGCCAAGATAGTTAATATTATTTGTGACTATTGAGAAGGGTGTTGTTTCCCTAATTTCTTTCTCAGCCTGTTTATTCTTTGTGTAGAGCAAGGCCATTGATTTGTTTGAGTTAATTTTATATCCAGCTACTTCACCGAAGCTGTTTATCAGGCTTAGGAGTTCTCTGGTGGAATTTTTAGGGTCACTTATATATACTATCATATCATCTGCAAAGAGTGATATTTTGACTTCATCTTTTCCAATTTGTATCCCTTTGATCTCCTTTTGTTGTTGAATTGCTCTGGCTAGGACTTCAAGTACAATGTTGAATAGGTATGGAGAAAGTGGACAGCCTTGTCTAGTCCCTGATTTTAGAGGGATTGCTTCAAGCTTCTCACCATTTACTTTGATGTTGGCTACTGGTTTGCTGTAGATTGCTTTTATCATGTTTAGGTATGGGCCTTGAATTCCTGATCTTTCCAAGACTTTTATCATGAATGGGTGTTGGATCTTGTCAAATGCTTTTTCCGCATCTAACGAGATGACCATGTGGTTTTTGTCTTTGAGTTTGTTTATATACTGGATTACGTTGATGGATTTCCATATATTGAACCATCCCTGCATCCCTGGGATGAAACCTACTTGGTCAGGATGGATGATTGTTTTGATGTGTTCTTGGATTCGGTTAGCAAGAACTTTATTGAGGATTTTTGCATCAATATTCATAAGGGATATTGGTCTGAAGTTTTCTATCTTTGTTGGGTCTTTTTGTGGTTTAGGTATCAGAGTAATTGTGGCTTCATAGAATGAGTTGGGTAGAGTACCTTCTGTTTCTATTTTGTGGAATAGTTTGTGAAGAACTGGGATTAGATCTTCTTTGAAGGTCTGATAGAACTCTGCACTAAACCCATCTGGTCCTGGGCTTTTTTTAGTTGGGAGACTATTAATGACTGCTTCTATTTCTTTGGGGGATATAGGGCTGTTTAGATCATTAACCTGATCTTGATTCAACTTTGGTACCTGGTATCTGTCTAGGAACTTCTCCATTTCATCCAGGTTCTCCAGTTTCGTTGAGTATAGCCTTTGGTAGAAGGATCTGATGGTGTTTTGGATGTCTTCAGGATCTGTTGTTATGTCTCCTTTTTCATTTCTGATTTTGTTAATTAGGATGCTTTCCCTGTGCCCTCTAATGAGTCTGGCTAAGGGTTTATCTATCTTGTTGATTTTCTCAAAGAACCAGCTCCTTGATTGGTTGATTCTTTGAATAGTTTTTCTTGTTTCCACTTGGTTGATTTCACCCCTGAGTTTGATTATTTCCTGCCGTCTACTCCTCTTGGGTGAATTTGCTTCCTTTTGTTCTAGTGCTTTTAGGTGTGTGGTCAAGCTGCTAATGTGTGCTCTCTCTAGTTTCCTTTTGGAGGCACTCAGAGCTATGAGTTTTCCTCTTAGAAATGCTTTCATTGCGTCCCATAAGTTTGGGTATGTTGTGGCTTCATTTTCATTGAACTCTAAAAAGTCCTTAATTTCTTTCTTTATTCCTTCCTTGACCAAGGTATCATTGAGAAGAGTGTTGTTCAGTTTCCACGTGGAGGTTGGCTTTCTATTATTTATTTTGTTATTGAAGATCAGCCTTAGTCCATGGTGATCTGATAGGATGCATGGGACAATTTCAATATTTTTGTATCTGTTGAGGCCTGTTTTGTGACCAATTATGTGGTCAATTTTGGAGAAGGTACCATGAGGTGCTGAGAAGAAGGTATATCCTTTTGTTTTAGGATAGAATGTTCTGTAGATATCTGCCAGATCCATTTGATTCATAATTTCTCTTAGTTTCTCTGTGTCCCTGTTTAGTTTCTGTTTCCATGATCTGTCCATTGGTGAAAGTGGTGTGTTGAAGTCTCCCACTATTATTGTATGAGGTGCAATGTGTGCTTTGAGATTTACTAAAGTTTCTTTAATGAATGTGGCTGCCTTTGTATTTGGAGCATAGATATTCAGGATTGATAGTTCCTCTTGGAGGATTTTACCTTTGATGAGTATGAAGTGTCCCTCCCTGTCTTTTTTAATGACTTTGGGTTGGAAGTCAATCTTATCAGATATTAGAATGGCTACTCCAGCTTGTTTCTTCCTACCATTTGCTTGGAAAATTGTTTTCCAGCCTTTCATTCTGAGGTAGTGTCTATCTTTTTCTCTGAGATGAGTTTCCTGTAAGCAGCAAAATGTTGGGTCTTGTTTGAGTAGCCAGTTTGTTAGTCTATGTCTTTTTATCGGGGAGTTGAGTCCATTGATATTAAGAGATATTAAGGAAAAGTAATTGTTGTTTCCTGTTATTTTTGTTGTTAAAGTTGGCATTCTGTTCTTGTGGCTGTCTTCTTTTAGGTTTGTTGAGGGATTACCTTCTTGTTGTTTCTAGGGCATGGTTCCTGTCCTTGTATTGGTTTTTTTCTGTTATGATCCTTTGAAGGGCTGGATTCGTGGAGAGACAATGTGTGAATTTTGTTTTGTCGTGGAATACTTTGGTTTCTCCATCTATGTTAATTGAGAGTTTGGCTGGGTATAGTAGCCTGGGCTGGAATTTGTGTTCTTTTAGTGTCTGTATAACATCCGTCCAGGATCTTCTGGCTTTCATAGTCTCTGGTGAAAAATCTGGTGTAATTCTGATAGGCTTGCCTTTATATGTTACTTGGCCTTTTTCTCTTACTGCTTTTAGTATTCTATCTTTATTTAGAGCATTTGTTGTTCTGATTATTATGTGTAAGGAAGTATTTCTTTTCTGGTCCAGTCTATTTGGAGTTCTGTAGGCTTCTTGTATGTTCATGGGCATCTCTTTCTTTAGATTTGGGAAGTTTTCTTCTATAATTTTGTTGAAGATGTTTGCTGGTCCTTTGAGTTGAAAATCTTCATTCTCATCCACTCCTATTATCCGTAGGTTTGGTCTTCTCATTGTGTCCTGTATTTCTTGGATGTTTTGAGTTAGGATCTTTTTGCGTTTTACATTTTCCTTGATTGTTGTGCCGATGTTCTCTATGGAATCTTCTGCACCTGAGATTCTCTCTTCCATCTCTTGTATTCTGTTGCTGATGCTCGTATCTATGGTTCCAGATTTCTTTCCTAGGGTTTCTATCTCCAATGTTGCCTCATTTTGGGTTTTCTTTATTGTGTCTACTTCCCTTTTTAGGTCTAGTATGGTTTTGTTCATTTCCATCATCTGTTTGGATGTGTTTTCCTGTTTTTCATTAAGGACTTCTACCTGTTTGATTAGGTTATCCTGTTTTTCTTTAAGGATTTGTAACTCTTTAGCAGTGTTCTCCTGCAATTCTTTAAGGGATTTTTGTGCTTCCTCTTTATTGTCTTCTACCTGTTTACCAGTGTTCCTTTGTATTTCTTTAAGGGTGTTATTAAAGTCCTTCTTGAAGTCCTCTACCATCATCAGGAGATATGCTTTTAGATCCGTGTCTAGCTTTTCTGGTGTGTTGGGGTGCCCTGGACTGGGCGAAGTGGGAGTGCTGGGTTCTGATGATGGTGAGTGGTCTTGGTTTCTGTTAGTAAGATTATTACGTTTACCTTTCGCCATCTGGTAATCTCTGAGGTTAGTTGTTGTCGTTGTCACTGTTTAAAGATTGGAGCAGAAGCTGTGTTCCACTCACCAGCAGTCTCAAAATCCTGTGGCGGGGGTCGTGGGTAGCTGGCAGTACCCCGGTGCTGGTCCAGCCGGAAGAGGCCTGTGGTCCTACTCAGGCTGGTTTTCTGCTTCCCTAACTAATGCAGTCTCAGGTCCTGCACGCAATTGGATTGGAGCAGAAGCTGTGTTCCACTCACCAGAAGTCTTATGGTCCTGTGGCGGGTGTTGTGGGTAGCTGGCGAGTGTCAGCCGACCCTGCGCCCTAGCAACCCGGTGCTTTTCTGACTGGAAGAGGCTTGTGGCCCTATGTAGGCCGGATTTCTCTCTCCCCAACCAGAGCAGTCTCAGGTCCCGCGTGATTGGACTGGAGCAGAAGCTGTGTTCCACTCACCAGCAGTCTCAAAATCCTGTGGCGGGGGTCGTGGGTATCTGGCGGGTGTCAGCCGACCCTGCGCTCTAGCTACCCCGGTGCTGATCCGGCCGGATCGATGGTGAGTTTTAATTATCAGCTTGACACTATCTAGAATCACCAGGAAAGAGAGTCTCCAAGAAGGGCAGGGTACTTTGCGTTGGCACATGGGCATACCTGTGTGGATTATAGTATGAATTTAATTGTCATGGAAGGACCTAGCCCGTTATGAGTGACACTATTCCCTAGGCAGGGCATTTGGAATTGTAGCAGTGGAGTAGGAATGTTTACATTTGTTTTCTATCTGTCCTTGAATGTGATGTGATGGCTGCTTTAAATTTCTACCTTGACTTTCCCACAATGGTAGACTTTAAACC
The DNA here is from genome assembly GCF_978045245.1 of Mus caroli. Classification (NCBI taxonomy): domain Eukaryota; kingdom Metazoa; phylum Chordata; class Mammalia; order Rodentia; family Muridae; genus Mus; species Mus caroli. The sequence continues at coordinate 59,427,821 of NW_028227268.1, forward strand.
AAATCAACCCTTTCTTCCCAGAGCTTCTTGTCAGAATGTTTTAGCCCAGTAACAGAAATGAAATAGAGCTAACTGCTAACCTTTCAATTTAAAGAGTCTCCAAATCACAACTTCAAGCACAGACTTTAAATTTTAGGTTCAATAGTTTTCAAGGAGAAACCTCTGCTCTGTGTAGGAGACTCTCCCCTTATGTAAAGAGGGCAGTTATTTAGTCTCAGTGCCTGATATATATACCATAAAATTCCAGTGTCAGATTCCAGTGTCCTGTGTCAGAGACTCACTGCCCCTTTCTTGGCAACCACAGTTTCTATAGGTGGATTCCACACACCCTCTTTCTGACTATCTTACTTCCTCTTGTGTCTTAATATTTTTTCTCAACTTGGGCAGATTTAGTGGTTCTGTTTTTGAAAGACATGCTTCATGTTTGTTTTACACACACACACACACACGTGAAGGGGGAGAAGGAAAGAGAGTTTTTTACTACTCTAAATATTACCCATTTAACCTAAATGTCTTAAAGAATGGTCCTCCAATGTCTCCAATTTTCCCTCGTCTATCTCAGCCCCATTCAGTCTACTGTTCTCTTGCTTTGAGCCCTTAGAGCAGCACCAAATGAACTTAGGGATAGTTTCTTGTACAAACAAGCAGAATTCTCTCACATTTAAAAAAGTCCCAGTTCTCATTGCATCTTTCTCAACAATATCCGTAAAAAGAAAATCAAAATTCCTTAAGGTTTCAACACCCAGTCCATTTCTCCCCTATTCTTTACTCCTGTGCAAACCCACACCCACATTTGCAGCTGTCTGATTCCTCATGGCTTTCCGGACGACTTGAAGCTCAGCACAACCCAAAGCAGCTCATTGTATTTTTTTCTGCCACAAAACATTTTAATCCTTTCAGTGTGTGTGTGTGTGTGTGTGTGTGTGTGTGTGTGTGTGTGTGCGCACGCTCACTCTTGCACACATGCAGGCAAGTGTGCTCATGGAGGGCTTTGGCCATAGCCCAGTTATTCTTGAATATTGAATTATTCAAGAATGATTTCTTCTTTCCCGTGGCCTCCTGAAAGTATTTGTCCTTTTCTTCAAGTATCTTTTGTAGATATGGCTTCCTGATCATAAATTCCTATAACCTGTTTTGTTTTGTTTTTCAATCAGAAACATTTTTATGTTTCCTTAAAGGATGGCAGTTGTGCTGGGTATAGTAATTTATGTTAGTAGTTGTTGTGTTTCAGATCACAGACCCTCCTGGTTTTTACTGGTTTTGATTCAGAATGTGCTGTTATTTTCATGCACCCGTCTCTGTGTGAGATGCAGTGTTTTCTGAAAATTTTAATAGACTTACTTTATTCTGCATATTTAGTATTTTAATTATACATTGATAAGGGCTTCTTTTCTTGTCTGTTTGATGGTCTAAATGCCTACTGTGTCTGTATGGGTACTTACTTCATTCTTTACACTTGACAGCTTTTTTGTTATGATTTTATTGAGAAATATTTTCAATGTCTTTATCATATAGGTCTTCTCCTTGTATAGCTATGATTCACAGACTAGGTCTTTTCTTAGTATCTCACATGTTCTGTTCGCACTTCCTTATCAGTTCCTCTCTGTTGTTGTCTGAATGTCCCAGCTCCTCTACTTTGTCTGAAGTCCTGACATTTAGAATGGATCACCACGACCCATTCTGTGGGGAAGGTTTTCCATGGAGCTCTCAGTTCAACTGGTTGAGTTTTTCATTTCCAGCATTTCAATGTATAGTATTTTATCTCTTTATTGAATTCTGTCTTTATTTTCTTAGTTACTTTCTTATTTTATCCAGCTGTTTATGTTCTCTTAGAATTTATTTAGGAGGTTGTGTCTGCTTTGATTTCTTTGAATATAATTATAGCAATTCATTTGAATTTTTAGGGATTTCATTTAAGTAATTCTAATTGGAGGACTTTAGTTAAGAACTAGCAAGCTTTGGTGGAGTCAAATTGCCTTGGTTTTCAACATTTCTTGTGGCTTTGTTTGTTTTTGAATTGAGACTGTTATTGAGGCTAGGCTGTTGGTTAATATTTTTAAATACAATGATTATTTTTTTAACTGAAATTTTGTGGTGCTGAAATGTGTAGGTTTAGATTTTTTTCAAAACCTACTTTTAATAAGGGTTCTTAAATGCTTTAATCTCCCTTGCAGCCCACCCGCCACCCCAGAGGTAGTGGAAAAGTAAGGTTATTAGAATATGGGGGAAGTGGACCTGCTTAGAAATTGTTCTTTAGAGCAAATCCCATCTGTACTTCAGACTATCAGCAGTGCAGCTCCATTCAGAAGGAGCCGGCTATCTGCTGTTTAGAAGTAGTTCCTGAGTGGATGTTCACAGTCAGCTATTGGATGTATCACAGGGCTCCCAATGGAGAAGCTAGAGAAAGTACCCAAGGAGCTAAAGGGATCTGCAACCCTATTGTTGGAACAACATGATGTACTAACCAGAACCCCGGAGCTCTTGTCTCTAGCTGCATATGTATCGAAAGATGGCCTAGTCGGCCATCAATGGAAAGAGAGGCCCATTGGACTTGCAAACTTTATATGCCCCAATATAGGGGAATGCCAGGGCCAAAAGAATGGGAATGGGTGGGTAGGGAAGTGGGGGGCGCTATGGGGGACTTTTGGGATAGCATTGGAAATGTAATTGAGGAAAATATGTAATAAAAATATTAAAAATCAAAAAAAAAAAAGAATGTACTTATCATTGAAGGTTTGACATTAAAAAAAAAAAAAAAAAAGAAGTAGTTCCTTGGGATGATTTTACTCTCTAATCGTCAGGATACCAGAAGTCTAATTCAGTTGCGTTAGGATAACAAATATGAATCAGCAGCAGTTGCACAGACTAGCAGAAACAGCCAGGCCTCTGCTGAATTGACAGCTGGATCAACCAGGACCAACAGGGACACCAGGAGAAGTTCTTTGCTGTGCCTCTCTCAATAAAGTGAAAATCAGCCTAAGACAGGAGGGAGACGAATAAAGCATTGCAAAGCTAGCTATCCCAGCCTGCCCTTACTGTCTGTTAAGTCCTATTTATATTTTCTCCAAACATCAAATGTCCTTTTATGGATTTTACCTCCCAAGGGTCTTGCCTCAGCAAAACAGCATGTGAGTCTGTCTTAGCAAAAATCCAGATGAGTCTGTATCAACTAACATATCCAGAAACTTCCACTCCACTCTACCAATTGGCCTAAGTCCTTGGAAATGGTAAGAAGCTGCCAGATCACCACCAGAAGATTTTAGTGCACTAGTCTCTATGGATGACCAGATAAGAATGGCAAGGTGGGTGTAATACCATCCGGCGGTGTCTACCATCTCTTGGATTATATTTATATTCCTAACCATCAAGCATCCTTTCATGTGTCTGCTTTAGCAAAACATCCTTTCACCTGTGTATCCAAGCAAACCATCATTTGACAGAACTAACTTTCTAAAGAAACCAGAAGTTTCCACTTCACAAGAGACTAGATTTTCCCCTTTCCTTTTCTAGGCTGCATTTGGGGGCCACCAAACTCAATTCCCACTTCCCTGGGAGTAGAATACTGTCCACAATAAAGTCAGAAAGGAAAGGGTGCTGAGGTCAAATAAAAACAAACAAATGTTAAATGCCAATCATTTTAAAAATAAGAGGACAGTGATAGTGCTGTGTGCAGTTATATGTTAGTTACTGTAAGTATGGGCAGAAAGCAAAAGGCAGAATAAAAACAGTGATTATTATTGGGTTGGTAGAGGAAATAGTAGGAAATGAGGCAGGGAAGAGAAGGGAACTGAAGAACCTGGGAAGGTGGAAATTGGGAAGTTTGGGCTAAAAGTAGATGACAAGATAAAAGTGGAAAACCTCAAACAGGTCTAGTTATCAAGAGGGTGAGGCAAGGACACTCTGCAAGCAGGCCAGCCTGTGTTCCTTGGGAAGGCTTCTCAAAAATATAATCAAAAGTATAGGGGAAAGGATAAATAAGATGAGGATAAAAAGGAAAGAGGGGGAGATGATAGGATATCAGGGCAGAATGGATTACTAAATATTGGATATTAAATAAAGGAGGAGTTCAGTGAGAGAGGAGAGAGATGTGTGGGCACAGATTCACAACACAGCCTATCTGGCTCCATCCTTGATTCACTTAGAGCTCCTCCTCAGGTCCCAGATGCCCTCCCACCCACTGGGCCATCCTTTGCAAGGTCTCATCTTTGGTTCCCACCATGTGTGGCCCTTCCCAGATCAGGTCATAGGTACTACAGAGTCCTGACAAGAGAGCTGGCATGCTGGTGGAGCCTCCTAATGCTAGACACCAGCGTTTCCTACAGACTCTGATCAGGCTCCACCTCACTGAGAACCCTGCGACTCAGAGCTCCTTCCCCTTTATCAGGAAGTGTTCGGCTGGCCATGTGCTCTGTGCTCTGAGTCTCCTGAGAGTGGTTCACAGGGGGTCTGGGGTCAATTATTTGTCTCCGCAGCAGTTGTCTTCTGAAGGTGCTGCCTCACTGCTCTTCTTTTGGGTATCAGGTAAGAGTGTTTTCTAGTGTCTCCCACTTCTGCCGTAGCATACAGCTTTTGTCTCCTCCACTTAAAATGACCACTATTGAGAATACATTAGAAAAGGGCAGAGCCTTTTGACTTTCAGGCCAGTGGACATGAGGTTGAGTCAGTCTGTGGTGGAGGGGGCCTCAACTTTGTAAGCTTTAGTCTGAGGCAATGTTGAGTATTTTTACACGGGCCAATAATTAGCAGACTCTTTTTTATTATTATTATTATTTCTTGAATGGGGACAAAATATCGTTTTCTTATATGTGTTTGATGAATGAATCAAATTTTGCATGTAAAACCCACAGCACAGTACCTTCTTCCAATTGCTTTTATCTAACACCGTTTTTCATGGATAACCACATTCTGGCTTTGGCAGCTGCCAAGGAAGAGTTACAGCATTAACTCAATTGTCTACAAAGAAAACATCAAGTGCATCGCTTCAGACCGTCCTCTGCTTGAGATCGTTTGAACTGCATAGACGTGTGTGTGTGACTTATCAGAATAATGTCTGCAGATCAGATTCAAAAGGATTTGGTTTCACTTTAAACTCAAGTCCCTGGAACACCTGCAAAATGAAAGGGCATGCAAAAGCGGCTATTGAGAGGAGTTGTTTATAAGAACTAAGATCGGCCTCCTACAAGAAGCTTGGTTACTTTTCTGGACTTAAAATGCCTCTTCTGGGATAATGTTTTGATAAGTTGAGTGGTTGTGAATTAGGACCATGTGGGAATATCTTCTCTGCAAAAGGGACTTCGATGCTTAAATATAATGGGAAAAAGATGCTCAGGGCAGATGCATTTCAAGCTTTGACTGACTCAGAACATGTCGCATCGCATAAACGTAAGTGCCATTGCTATTCAACTTATCCTCAGCGCCTGGAATGCTCTATGCCACAGGCTGCTTTGTTCACAGACACATGAGAAAAACACACATTTTGTGTTGTCAGAAAAACAGAGTATACCAGGTTTTGCCCCTTGGGTGACAGAGCAATTTGCTCTTGCCACTGTATCCATTTACATCCTTGCTGAATGTCTAATACTTCCCACATGCTTTTTATTCAAGTAGGTTCTCTGAGGCAGGCAGATCAGTAGATAATCGAATTTCGACTTTACAGTAGGCTGTGTGCTACTCGCAGGGCTCCTCCTGTGTCTTATGCTCCATTGTGTTTATGTTTACAAATGAGACATAAATCCATATCTCTCCCATAGACCAGCACACTGAGAACATCTTAGTGAGTACACGGCACCTTAACCTGATATTTTTCAGCAACTGTAAAGTAATTTTTATCAAGTTGTTTATTCCAGCTGTTCTATTTTGTATGCATCTGCTGCTGAAAAATCTTGCCTTAATAATTATGATACTGAACTTCTTCCAGGATCTTTAAAGGGAAGGGTTAATTCTCAAGTGGTTCACCAACAAGCCTATGACAGCGTGAGAGAAGACCTGATTTAAGCCCCCCACCACTCTGGGACTCCAGAGATAGTAGCTCAGCAGTTAAGGGTATTGTTTCTCTTGCAGAGGACCCAGTTGGGTTCCCAGCAATCACACTGGGAGGCTCAGAACTTCCTGTAACTTCAGTTCAGTTTTAGGGGGTCTGATGACCTTTTCCAGCCTTCACATGCACCTACAAACACATGATGCACACAGACAAGCACACACACACACACACACACACACACACACACACACACACATCCCTCACTTCTTTCCTAACACTTTGTGAATTTGCACAATCCTATACACGTTATCAACGGGTTTGATTGAACAGTAGCTTCGGATTCAGCTACTTTACCTATATGATTCTATCTCATGGTTTATTGTAAAGATCAACTGGAAAACAACAGTGGCATTTTGACAAAGCAGAATGCATGCTGCAAGCTTGAGTGCTATTAACATCTAGATACATAGGACTGTGTAGAATAAAGTCACACTGTAAAATTACCAGTGTTCTCCTATTTGAAACGCAGAGCAGACAGTGACATCTGTTACCTTTCCATGATGAAAGGGGTGGGAGGGTGAACTTGATTGCTTAAATTATGCAAGGAAATCTACAGAAGACAACAATGACTTTCATTTCTAGATGGACTGGTCCATCTCTGCGATGATTTATCTGAACATAGCATCACTAGACTGTAGTATATCGTCTAGGCAGTGCGTATCTCATTATTTTGCAGCATCCCAGGAAGGATTTCTGGGAAATGAGGTTGAGTTACGGCTGGTTGTGTGGGCATGGTCATTTTCATCTGCTGTCAGGGAGTGCCAGAGAGTGAGGAGTCACAAGGGCACTGTATTTTGTGTCCTAGGAGATTGTCCTGTGATAAATGATCACTGCATAGGGATCAGAGACTGAACTAATCAGTTGCTGGAGGATGCTATTGATGCTCACCCATTGCTCTCACAGCGGGGAAACGGGGAAGGAGCCTAAGGAACATTTCCTTTGAAGAGCAGGCTATTACCTAGTTATAGAGGGGGAGGAGGCAGCAGCTGCTACCACCTTTGAACCTTTGATAAGTGACCTGACATCTGGGGATATTTCCTTGACTGTTTGTGCAGTGGACATCCCAGATGCCAGCAGTATCTATGAGGATCTTAAATAGATTAGAAATAGAACAGAGACCATCTGGATTCATTGCAGGAGATGACTTTATCAGGGAACCCAGGGGTGCTGGATGGCACTTTTAGGGTCTATCTAAAATTTGCTTTCTCAAAATCGTTGGAAGATACTCCCTGGAGATGACAGCTGTCCCAGGCAGCTGGCTCCAAAGGGCTGGAATCACCTTTGTCTTTGACCTAAAGTGTCACCACCCTTCCTTCAGTGCCAGAGATACAGATTCTTCCGCAGGGGAATAATTTCTTTGCACACATAACCTCCCTGCCCTTGCTTCAAAAAGGAACTACTTGTTCTTTATAAGCCATCTCTTGCCATGGAAGGCAAGCATTTGAGGTGCATGAAAGGTACGGGCTAGGGACAGGGAAAAGAGCTGCCTCCCAGACTTGGCTTTCTGCCCTGCCTTCCAGCTGGGCCTGCCCAGATTCCTTCTGTGTGGAAGGCTGGTGGATCAGCAAGTGGGGCCTTTTGGAGTGGGAGGATAATTGGGGGTAGGTCTAGGCAATGCTCACATTCCCAGCCACACCTTGGAAAGGACAGCAGGTGAGGACAAGCTGGCCTCACCCTCTCTTATGGTCCCCTTCCAGATCCACCCAGGCAAAGCTGAAAGAAACTGGCACCCAAGGATCAAGGGGCCCGCCCCGCTTGTTTTTCATCGGAGGTAGTGAAGTGGATCCTGTGTCCTCATAGCTGCCCCAAGTCTCTCATTTATCTGCTGGTTTGAGGAGCAATGCACATAACCCTCCTTTAAGGCTACACCACTAGGTGAAAGGCTACACCCAGCTCAGGATGACCACTGTAGTCATGGAGTGCCACCCCCCAAGAGTGTTTGTCTTATTATGTGACCCCCTAAAAAGACCTTCATTTTCCACATATTACAAAGGAAATGCACACTGTTTAAATTCATACAAAAATGTCATTACTCCCTGGAGAAAAATATACTTGACATTTGGAGCAGAATCATTAAGCCTTTCTCTCACGGTGGCTACACATCACTTTTTCACTTACAGAATGTTTCATTTTGTTTTAATTTTTACTCCTGTTGTACTGGTGTGTGTGTGTAGTGTGTGTGTGTGTGTGTGTGTGTGTGTGTGTGTTATGTATGTGGTGTGTGGTATGTGTGTGTGTGGTATGTATGTGGTGTGAGTGTGTGTGTGGTATGTGTGTGAAGTGTGCATGTAGTATGTGTAGGGTGTGTGTGTGTGTGTGTTTGTGTGTGTGTGAGGTATGTGTGTTGTATGGTGTGTGCTGTGGTATGCGGTGTGCATATGGTGTGTATGTGTGTGTGGTATATATATGGTGTGAGTGTGGTGTGTGGTGTGTATGTGGAGGGTGTGTAGTGTGTGTGTGGAGGGTGTATGTGTGGTGTGTATGTGATGTGTGTGTATGTGTGTGGTGTATATGTGGTATGTGTGGTATAGGGTTTGGTGTGTGTGTGTGTGTGTGTGTGTGTGTGCGCAGTTGACCCAAATTCTGGTCATCAGAGAAGAGGAAACCTCTATTCAGATAATAGCCACATTCGATTTGTCTGAGGCAATTCTGTGGGGTCATTTTCTTGACTGATGATTGATGTGAGAGAGCTCAGCCCAGCCACCCCTGGGCAGGTTGTCCTGGGTTACATAAGAAATATGCTGAGTGAGCTACAGAGTGCAAGCCAGCAAGCAGCATCCCTCCATGGATCCTTCCTCTGCTCCTGATTGAGCTCCTGCTCTGACTTTCCACCATGACGGATTGTGAGCAGGAAATAGAAGCTCAACAACCCCTTTCCTTTCCTAGATGTATGTATGTATGTATGTATGTATGTATATATGTATGTATGTATGTATGATGTATGTATGTATTCATTCATTCATTCATTCATTCACTTACTTATTTACTTACTTGGTGTCAGCATTTTATCACAGCCACACAAAACAAACTAATGTAGAGCTTTTTAGCAAAGAGTGAGTGTTGCTGAATTGGACCTGACTCTTGGGTTTGGGGAGAGCCGTGGAAGGACCTTTTGAGCTGGGAAAAGCTACTGAGAGCTTGGAGCTTGGCGGGATGTTCTGCAGGAACTTGGGAGAATTAGAATGCTAGGAGAAACAAAGATGGTGGAGGACGGGCCAGGAAAATGTGAGAGTTTCACAAAGGACCATTTGTATGTTATTCAGAATTAAGAATTAGTGGAAATGGATCCTTCTATTCTTTCCTGGGACAAAGGATGCTGGTCTTCTGTGGCTTAGAAATCAGTTGTGATTGCTACGAGGCCAGCATCCATGAGGTGGAGTCCTATGTAGTCTTTTCAGGGGCAGCACACGGAAGTTGTGGTCCAGGGAGGCCAAGGCTCCATCTCCAGCTGGAAGCAGTGTTAAAGAGTCTCCCACGTGCTACTGGTTATGGACCTGTAAGGGAGTCCAGGAAGGCAAACAACTGAAGCCTGGCACTGGGAGAATCCAGGAAAAGCCATCGGTGAAAAAAGAAGCCGTGGTAGCACTGGAAACCCCAGGTTTGGGGGAACATGAAGAGAAGATGAGGCTATGATAGAGTCAGAATCCCTGAAGAGAGGCTAAGCAGCTTTTGGAGAGGGTGCTCCTCAGTTAGAGTGGAGACTCATGGAGCTTTCTATAGAACTATGTAGTGCACAGCACGGATTTGACTATTTTATTTTCCAATATTAACAACTGAACCCAGACCTTGGGGCATGCTGTGACAGGGTTCCTACATGAGACACATCCTTATCACTCGCCTGCTAACCCTTCATGTCCTCTTCTTTGAGACAGTCGTCTCACTCAGAGGTCTAAGTTGTCCTGGAACTCACTGTGACAACTCAGACTGGCCTGGAACTCATAGCCATCACTCCTGCCTCTGCCTCCTGAGCTACCATGCCCTCCTCCCAGTCCTTTCTGAGTTCTTTCTTTCTTTCTTTCTTTCTTTCTTTCTTTCTTTCTTTCTTTCTTTCTTTCTTTCTTTCATTCTTTCTTTCTTTCTCTTTCCTTCTTTTTATTTTTTGAGAAGAGGTTTCACAGCATAGCTCAGGCTATCCTGGAACTGTGTAGCCCAGTCTTAGCATCTGGCATAGCCGGGATTACAGATCTATGCAACCCTACCCAGGCTATCACTGTTTTCATAACCAACTCCTAAAGACGTTTTTCCCCTGAAATGAAGTGCATATTTTGAATTTATTAAATGTGGCTCATATATGAACTCAGTTAACTATCAGCCCAGTAAAGACAAGGACAGTTTCTATCACTTAGAAGGACTCCCCAGACCCCTACCTGTCCGGCCTCTTTCTATCGTTCCATCTGTGTTCTGCCTTTTCTTAAAGTCCCATGTAAATGGAATCCCATCCTATGTGAGGCTTTGATAATCATTTCTGTTGTTTGGCTCCGTGGCTCTTTATTTGGGATGAGCAGTAATCCACTGTGTAAATAGTCACTTTGGTTAGTTTAAATGATCTGCTTCTATAACGAAATCCCATGTAAGGTTGCAAACTCTCCAATGCAGCCTTCGTACCTCATAGAGCCTTAGCACAATGCATGTAATAAATAATTGTGTCTTGGATCGATGAATGAACAGGCCTACTGTGGGGACCTACCTCTCTCTTGGCTGGATTTATATCTCCCTGTTGAGATGCAGACAAGATCTGGACCTGGGAAACATCAGTGCAAGCACATGATGTGGAGTTGTATATAAATAGTTGATATTTTTATACCCTTGGGCAGGGTCCTTGTGGCTTTTCCTTCTGACCCCGGGAAATTCGGGGGGCGGTGAGAGGATCGGCAGAGGCCAGGAAGGGAGAGAGAAATTGATCTGAGGGTGAGGCCGGAAGAAGTGGATCCTTTGTTGAAGGAAAGCACTCCTGGCCTTGGGCTCAGGTTTTACTACCCAGGTCACCTTGGGATAAGTAATTTTATGCCCTCAAATCCCATCATAAATTTAAAAAACAAAACAGGGAAGGGCCTTAGCTCTCAGATGCTGGCTGACCTATTTTATACCAATAACCAAGAGAAATAAACTCCGAAATTCTACCTCCACGGCCTACCATGTTTATTTGGAAGAGTTGGGATTTGTGAGAAATATGCCCAGAATATGCCTGCAACCCTCTTTTTGCTCATGAGCAGACTGTCATTGGTGGGTGATGCTGGTTTCCGAGAGCAGGCCAGTGTCTAAGAGACCAAGCACCATGAGGCTGGGATGGCTAAACAGGTTCTCGAAATATTCAGAGATGATGCTTCCATCATGGACACTCAGCAGCAGCTGCAGAGAGGAGGCTGTGGTCCCAAGGCCATGCAGTCCAGGGACAGACAGATGCCTGGAGGCTCCTCTCTCCTCAATTTCCTAAGGGGCGAGTAGGGAAGATGATGGGAGTGTATGCTTTCCCCCTCAGCCAGTGAGGGCGTGGCACCTGCTCTTATTATTGTTAATTTTTATTTGATAGCCTATTTATTGTTGAAACTAGAAGCAGTGGATTCTTGAAATTCTTATTAAAAATATATATATATATTATTAGTTTGTTTTTATTGAACTAGGGTCTTACTAGGGAGGTACGCTGGCCTTGAACATGCAATTGCCCTGCCTCATCTTCCTAAGTGCTGGGATGCAGATGCATGTCCCCATGTGTGGCCTTAAGGATAATATTGGGACTGCCCAGAATACACATTCCCCTGCAGCTTTTTTCCCTCTTAGATGTGGGAGGAAAATCCAGGTTTCATCTGAAACGAAAGCACAACTTTGTGTCTAAGAAATTTCTGTTCATTGCTCTCGTTTCTGTCATTACGAAGAAATAATTACCTGAGGTGAGGTAATAGATGGGAAAAGAGGTTTGTTTTGCTTAACCTTTCAAAGGGCTAGGTTGAAGAATCACAGCACTGGTTCTCATGGCTGTATCAGCTCGTGGAAGTGCTTGTGAGAGGAAACATCAAGAAAGGAAAAAAAGTTGGAGCTTGGGGGCGGGGCAGGGTAGTAAAAACTAGCCTTAGATCCCACCTCTCAAAGATCTCACTACCTCTTAAAGGTACTACACTGGAACCAAGCCTGCAACACCCGAACCTTTGGGGAGTGACCACATCTGAGCCATAGCTGTGTTACCTGCTGTTTCAGTACAGTTATATGCACATTTCTGTGTTATATATGCAGTATGAGCAGCCTCCTGGGACCTTTTCCGTGGACTGGGCTTGACATCCTTGAAGGCCATAAAATATTTTAGAGAAAGCACTCAAACCTCCCACGTGGACAGGGAATCGCTTATTACTTTCCCAATATGATCGGGTGCTGCAATGGTAATATGAAATTAAATAGAGAAAGCTGCCTTTCATCTTAAGGGAGCTACTATGGCAGAAGGTGGCAGTGACATCCACCACTGACAGACTGTGCGCCAGTTTCTCAATTTCTAGTGTCTTTACCTTACAGGGAAAAGAGCCAAAGTAAGAATTTTGACACCCTAGTTCTGTGTCTAGCTAAGATGCTGGGTCTTGCTGCCAAAAGAGGGGACAACTGTGAGAAATATTGAGTAAACGTGGGTGGGTGAGGGATGGGGAGATCTCCTAGGGTTTATCTGCTTAACTGCCACTATCTTACCATGGGACACACAGGTGCCTGTCCCCATACTTGCTGTATCATGATCTCTGGTCCAGGAGCTCTCAGGAGGGAAACATAGCAACACTGAAGTCCTACACATATGGGAGCCCGAGACGCATGGAGCAAGTTAACTACTACAGATATTGGGCAAAGCAAAGAAAGATGGTGCCAGCCTCTCGTGTCTCCATCCCAGCAACATGGAACATGAACAAGGAAGCCTAACAAACTAGAGCAAATTGTGTGTGAAAATGTTAAAGGTTGAAACAAGGCAAAGAACAGATTACAGAGGTAGCAGGATGGTTGTAACTGAAGAATTCACTAAATTACATGACAGATGGAGGAAATGTTTTCAGGTGGGAGAAGGAAAAAGAAGGGGATATAAAACACCAGAGAAAGCCTGTTATACAGAGGCCATGTAATAGAAGTCTCAAAATTGGAGAGAACATGTCAGAAATGCCTCAAGGGTTTGGAGGGATGACTTAGTGGTTAATATTTTGTTTTGTTTCCAACACCCCAGGTCATGTGGCTCACAACTGTCTGTAATTCTAGCCCCAAGGGAGCCTGATGCCTCTGGCCTCCACAAACACCTACACTCATGCACACACACGTTGAACCCCCCACCCCCACATATATACATAATTATAAAATAACAAAAATTTTAAAAGAGGGAGATTTAAAAAAAAACCTTTTGCTAGATAGGTTGTGGGAAAATATAAGAATATAAACAACAATAATAACAGCAAAACCCTAAGATGACACTGAGAAAAAGCTGATTTATATAGACGAATCAGACTGGCATCAAAGTTCTCAAGGGTAACAGAACAAGAAGAGAGAAGAAGAAATGAGGAAGAAGAGGAGAAGGAGGAGAAAAGAGGGAGAAAAGAGAAATGAAGAGAGAAAAAGAAAAGGAAAATAGAAGAGAGAAGTAGTAGTAGAAGAGGAAGGAGGAAGAGGAGGAGGAGAAGAAGAAGAAGAACAACAACAACAACAAGAACAAGAACAAGAAGAAGAAGAAGAGGAAGAGGAACAAGAAGAGGAAGAGGAAGAGGAACAAGAACAAGAAGAACAGGAAGGAGAACATGAAGAAGAAGAACAAGAAAAACAAGAACAAGAATAAGAGAAAAGAGGAAGAAGAACACAGACTATATCAGTAGGTCAGTGGCAGTGTGCCATGGAATCACTGATCTGTGCTGCAAACTAAAGCTCACAACTAAAAAGACAGGTGACCGGGTGACTTCACTCAATCTACTCTTAAACCGTCCTCAGCCTATGACTGAAGTAGTGACTGCTGACCCAGCTCTCCATCACCCAAAGCTGGCTGGAAATGCAGCACCAATGCCCTTTCTACTCTGTGGAATCAGAGTGTACACTGAAGACAATCTATGGTTACAGCATCACTGGTCCCTAGCACACTCTTCTTGGAAAGTGAGTGAGCCTACAGCAACGTCCTGCTTCGTGGGCTGATGGCCATCTGTGACTGCCTCATCCTAACTCACACCTTTGTGGACAGCACTGTTTCAGACCCTGAGACAAGTCTGATGGCTATGTGTGTGGGTGTGTTTTAGCTCTCACACATATGGGACTGGACAATGCCAGTAGCCAGGGTCATCTTAGACACTTCAGCGGTCAGTATCACAGCACTGTGGTGTCAGATGAGTCCGGTATAAAGTCAAGGATTTTCAAAATTGTGGAGAATGGGTGGCTCACTCAGCAAAGAGTGAAGTAATTGTGTAGGTACCTATAGCGGCTATAGTTGGAACCATGCAATTTTTCTGGTTCCACAAGGCATTCATTCTGAATCAGGGAGAGCATGTCTTTGTGTTTGGTCACTGGTTTAGCAAATATGGCCATTCTTCTGTATGCATAGGTTCCACGGCCACAAATTTAACTAATTTTAAAAATATGCATCTGTATTGAACATGTGTGGAGTTTTTCTTGTCATAGTTGCCTAAGCAATATAGCATCTATGTGAATGGCACTTATGCTTTTTATATACATAAACTGTGTCAAACTGATTCTCCATGTATAGGAGTATGTGTGTAATCTGCAAGGTGTTCTGTAACAGTCTTCTGGGCAAATGAATACACTGCATTTATTAAGCACCTATAGTGTCCCACCCATCAATGCCAAGTATGGTATAAAAGCACCATTGTCTATTTTTAAGTACAGCTCTTAACGTTTGACCCGTGGGACTCTGGGAGAAGGGAATGAGATAGTTTGTGAACATTTGTATCAGATCACATTAAAGTCACCTAATTCACCTTTGTACTATTCTTCGCCTTCTGTCCTTAGCTCTTCCACTAGTCTCTTCTTCCTAGCTAATAAGACATTTGCTTCTCAGGTGGCCAAGGACACCTGAGCCTTCGTGGCTTAGGTCATTCAGAAGGCCAGGCTGGAGCTCTGAAAGAAGCACTGTGTGTGTGTGTGTGTGTGTGTGTGTGTGTGTGTGTGTGTGTGTGTGTGGCTCAGACAGCCCTGGAACTTCACCCAAGATGCTGTGGTTTGCCTTTCCTCCACAGAGATCAGGCGATCAGGCGAGCGGGAGAATGGCTTGCATGTCTTTACCTTCTTCTATCTATCCCAGCAGAAGGAGATACAGGAGGCAGAAAGGGAGAAGTCATGACTTTAAAATCTAAATTCATTTAGATACCATTTCACTCTGAAAATGGATTTAACTGATCTTGGAAAGAAAGAAAAGAGGAGAAAGCAAGAAGAGAGAGGGAAGAAGGAAAGAAGATTTGGGGGAAGATGGGGTTAGAAAAGAGAAAAAGTACAAAAGAGGGCGGAGTGGTCTTGCTCCCCCCGGCCCTGGGCCTTGGCATCTCAACAAAGCAGATTCTCAAACCAGGCCCTTAAATTCCAGTGTGCAGCACACCGCCCACTCCTTTCCTTGTTCCCTAGGCTTGAGCTCTGGGCAAATCTGTCCTCATTAGGGGTGTTAAAGACAACATTGGTGTTTGTAGGGGCATGCACGCATGTGGAGGATTGTCTACAGCAGAGGCACATTATTGATATGTTTAAATGTGTGTGTGTGTGCGCGCGCGCGTGTGACACACACACACACACACACACACACACACACACACACAGAGTAACATCTCTGTCGTGCAAAGAAAAGACAAAACCATCCAGAGTGTGTTTCTTCCTTCCTCCTGTGTCCATCTTTCTTTCTTCTGTCATCTCCTTTCTCTGAAATCCCCAAACACTGATAACACTCTGAAAGTGCCATTGCATGCAATTCCCTCAGGGAGAAGGAAGGAAGGAAGGAAATCTTTGTCCTGGTGGCCTCAGGACACATCTTGTTTGGCAATTACTGCTCTATAGCACACATGCAAATTACTTCAGAGAACTGACTAACCCAACTGGGTGTCTTCTGTTGGAGCTGACTTGGGGATTTATTTCCTGACTTCTGAGGGGGCTTCCGGGCTTCCAGAGTGGAGAACTTCTCACAGAGCAGCATTCAGATTTAAAAGGCTTTTCTTGCCAGGCGATCATTTCCAGACTTGCCCACGCAGAAGAGCTTGGGGGAAGAGTGGAACAGAAGGTGGTAATTTGCTAAGAAAGGAAGGAAAAACAATAATATTTATTTGATTACATTGTCTCATGTTCTAGTAGGGGGTAAATTACAGGCCTGATGACTTCAGTGTTGAGGGTTTGCCCCAGAAGGCTTCCTGTGCTGGGGGCTTTGCTGTTAAAGGGAACAGCACAGAGGAGGCCCTTCTTATTGTCACCACTGTGGTGTTGTATGCAAAGCGAGTCTCCAAAAGGACCATCCAGCTGCACACCTGCTTCTTGTGCTCATTGACACTGCCCCCCAAAGTGAACAACTAAACAAGAAAGGAAGATGCTACTGGATTGCTACCAACCAGAGAGAGCAGGGCAATAGTTCCAAAGTCCCCCCACAATGTGTCATCTTTTCATCTTTCCAACCTCCGGGTGGCATTAGCATCACTAATGCTCCATACATGAGGGAATGGACTTTCTGTCCCCACTACCTGACAAAGGCTCCTCCAGACTTAAAAGTAACAAAGTCCTCTGGGTCTTGAGGGTCAGGCTATAATTGATGACCATATAATTGATGCCCTGTGAATGCACTTGCCCACTGACTCCCAGAACCCCCTACCTTGCTCCCCTGGGAATCCGTACTCAGTAAGGACAGAGACTTAGAGCCCTGGCCAACTTGGACCTGACTCTAGCTTGCACCAAGAGGGATCTGAGGGGTTGTTTAGCACTTCACATTCTTCACTCTTCAGTCAGGGAACATCATTTCTACCTTTCGTGATGTTGTGAAGATCAAATGCTTAGAGGATAAAACCTACTGAGCAAAGTACCAGTGTACAACCAGAGGCCCAGGCTGGCCTGTGCGATACTGCTCCAACTGAGATGTCCCCCAGGACTCGCGAGTGGTCCTTAATGAAAGACTATGTTCCCAATCACCCCACCCCTTTTTCAGGAGAGGAGGAAAGGGGAAGCAGAAAGAGAAGTAACTAGACGTGGTGACACCAGCATATAATGTCAGTGTTCTGAAGCAGGAGGATTTCCCAATCTAGACCAATCTTTGAGTCTAGCCTGTTTCAAAAACAAAACAATGGCAAAAAGAGCATCAGAATTAACCAAAATGAGCCCTGTGGCTCACACCCTGGCACCAACACTTCACACCTGGCTCACTGGGAGTCAGTTACCCCTTCTCTGTCTACCTCACAGCGTTGAAAGAATTCAAAAGAACAGAGAGGCAGCAGACGTTTCAACCACAAGATGCTTTCAAATAAAGCTGAATTACCTTGACAGTAACCATTCCTGGTCTGTTCAGCAATATATATTTTTCTCTTGAAGGATCCTCTAAGGCAGTGGTTCTCAACCTGTGGATTATGACCTCTTGTGGGGGAGAGGGGTGTCAAATGACCCTTTCACAGGGGTCACCTAAGACCATCAGAAAGCATAGATATTTATGATTCATAATGATGGCAAAATTACAATTATGAAGTAGCACGGAAAATAACTTCATGGTTGGGGCTCAGCACAGCATGAGGAACTGCATTAAAGGGTTGTAGCATCAGGATGGGAGCAGCCCTGCTCTAAGGGATCACTACTGGAAAACCTTCACTCCAAAGCAGGGCAGGACTTACGTTGCTTGGAGAGACTGCTGCATGTCCTTACCCTGTGCTCAGGGCTCTGGGAGTTTCTGTTTCTTCCTAGCGGGGTTTCTAGAGTGGGGTGTTAGAGGAGAGGACCAGAATCTTCCTCCATCCCAGCAGATGATAAATGCTTTCCAGATACAGCTGCTCATCTTCAACTAAAGCGGTCCCCATGACCAGGTATTTGTGAAAGGTTAATCGAAGGTGCGGTCCAAGCTTGCAGGCAAGCTCGGCCTGCGGCGTGATTGCTCTAGCTGCGATCCTCCAACTCTCCATCTCGCTCCTGCCTGCACTCATCTGATGATAAAATGCCAGCTCTCTATTACTGGCATCCGACCTTTAAATGGCAAAGAGCCACTTTGTCATCAAATAGAGTCGTGAGCAGTCACAAAGGAGGAGACGGCAGCAGAATACTAACTCGCGGAAAGCTAGCACACTGGAGATTCCGTTGACTCAAGCACGGCTTCCTACTGGAGAATAAGGGAAAGCAGGATTTTGGATTTCCTCTCTGGTTCTTTCAGGCAACACGGAATTCTTTACTGACAGTGTTCCAATCCAGCACAGTTTGTTTTCTGTCAGGTCTGGGGTTTTGTTTGTTTGTTTGTTTGTTTTGTTTTTTGAGACAGTCTTACTCTGGAACTCACTGTGCAGCTAGCTTACACTGGCCTAGAACTCACAGTAATCCTGCTGCCTCTGCCTCCCAGCTGCTGGGATTACAGGTGTGCCAGATCACACTCAACTCTTTTTTTTTTTTTTTTGGTTTTTCGAGACAGGGTTTCTCTGTGGAGCCTTGGCTGTCCTGGAACTCACTCTGTAGACCAGGCTGGCCTCAAACTCAGAAATTCGCCTGCCTCTGCCTCCCAAGTGCTGGGATTAAAGGCGTGCACCACCACACCCAGCCATACTCAACTATTAATTTTGGCTTACAATTTCCTTTCTCTTTGTAATCCCTCCTTGCCATCCCTTCCTCGTATCCATGAGGCTATTGGCTTAGCCCACATACCCCTTAATATGAACATTAAAAATGCTCTGGCCCTTGAGTGTCTCCTGCAGGGCTCCATCAGGCAGGACATGCAGTGCTATGACAGTCAGGAGTTAGAGTGAATCCCTACCTTCAAATTGCCAGCTGCTCTGCCAAGCCACTTAGCCTTTGGGTATCCCTGCTCTCTCCTAGCTGTAACTTGGAATGAGTTTAATGGCATCACCTCAAATCCTAATGGGACCGTGCTGAGGAATAACTAATGCCAAACCTTGTGAAACACATGGGAAAGTATGAAGCAAGACACGCAACGCTGATCTTGAATGGACTTTTCTGCAGGGCTGAGGCTTGAAGAGAAAAAGAAGCTGGAGAAGGAGGGGAAGGGGACAAACCCCAAACAACCGAATCCTTTAGTTTTTACACATCAGAGTCAGGGGCAGCTGTGTAACATACAAAAGGAGACTAGAAGGATAGATCTGAAGAACTAGCCTTGCCTGTTTGCTGTCTCAGGATTCAAAGATGACAGCACTTCTCCATCGTCTGTCAGGGAGCTTCCTCTGGTCGCCCACTGCCTGAAGTCTCTTCCACTTTCTGTGCTCACCTCTGCATGCAGCGAATTGCAACAAAGAAGACTTTATTTTAGATGTTGAATTCAGTGTTTAGAATGGCTTGAGGCCCCAGCATTTAAACCTGGGCTAACACATCTTCAAATCAGTGTATGCAAAGACCTGCATTCACTAAGCAGGAGTCTAGAAGATGTAACATTATAATGAACAGCACCTACATTTAAGATGTAAACTATGTTAAAGAAATGACAATAGCAGACATGTAAAATTGTATAGAGGGAAGATAAATTTTTATCATACAGACTGTTAATCTGTGGAAGTTGGGAGATTGAAATTTTTCCAGTAAGGAGAGTTGTTAGGATAACAAGAAGCTCAAATGACCCAAAGCTTGTAGGTCGATAAACTGGGATGGGAGAGGGGATAAAGAGCCTGGCACAGGGACAGTAGGGTGGATGCTTGTACCTGGGAGAGAGAAGATGCTGAAGAAGGGGTGAAAGCACAAGGGGTGGAAACTGAGCTAAGAAGGTGGGTTCTAGAGAAGAGTGGGGGTCTGTGGTTTAGGACTGAGACAATGGGGAACTTGCTGACTACCATATTTAATGTAAAAGATTTAGTTAAAAATGCTTAAAAGGGATACGCCCTCCCCTCACTTCCTGATACAGGTGGGTGCTTCAGAAGTCTGTAGGGAATAGGGATCAGACTCAGATAGTCAGCCTTTGACTACCATCTCTGAAAGGTCTGCTTCATAGAGTCAACCTTTCCAGCAAGCCATTGTCCTTTTCAAAATTTAAATATATTTTAACTGATACATAAAACTATAAGTTGTACGTATTTGTAAAGTACCACAAAGTGATTTGATGCATGCATATGCTCTATGATTTTCTAGTCAGTGTAAACATGTCTAATTCCTTGAACATATCCATCATTTCTGATGATTTTTTTTTACCTTATTGTGATATCAATGGCTTCATTTATAGCCAAGGTACTATGAAACAGTACACTAGATTATTTATCTCTCACAAAAATAGTCCCACTGGCCTGTGTTTCTCTCTCCCTCTCTCCAGGACCCTTCCAAAAGTTGGTATTTACCATTCTGTGGTCCTCTGTGAGGTTCTGCATGGTAGATTAGAGGCATACAGATCAGTGGATGGGCCTCAGTCGTTTTAGGTGTGCACTCATATTATGTAAGAGGCAATGAATGGTGCATGCCTATAATCCCAGTGTTTGGTAGGCTAAGGAAGGATTGTCAGTTGGACACCATCCTGGGCTAATGGTAAGTTTGAGGCTAGCTTAGAATAAATGGCAAGAATGTTTTTGTTTGGTTTTTTGTAGAAAAAGTCAAATTGCAGATCTAAAGCAGAATGTCAAGGGAAAATAAATAGAAACATGCTTCTGATCTGGGATTAAAGGACAACTTTTATGAAGAAAACAGCATTTAAGCTGCAATTGAAGAGACAGTGATGGTGTCACCGGGCAGAAATGGTGGATGGCAGAGTAGCAGGAGTCAGGGAGATGGCTGGAAAACCACAACCCTGATGGCAAGGAGCTAGCATCATGTCCTATTTCATTAAAGCAAGGTTAGAGTGAAGAGCAGTGATCAATAAGTTGGGGAAGCTGAGGATAGAGTTGTTGAGAAATGGGCTTTAGCAGACAGCAAAGAACTTGAATTTATTCCTTGCCAATAGGAGGAAGCCATTGGGATATTCATATAAGACATCAACACCTTGAGAGTTGAAAACTCAAAATCACCTTTGATGTGAAGTCTCATTAAATCATGAATATTTATCCCTCTTCCAGAAAAAAAGGGAACCTTTTAAAGTTGACAAAGAAATTGAGCATGTAGTGGGGGGGGGCAAAGAGAATGAAATCAAGACCCTTGGGGTACTCATATTCCTTTCATGGAACAGAATGTCAACTGCCTTGAGCATCCTAGTACAGGATGCTGGAAGCCTGATGTTGAATGGGTGTGAGGCAACCTGCCCCAGACTCCTTTTGTTTTCTAACTTGCTTTGTCATCCATGGGGAGAATGTACAGCCTCTCAAGATTTGAACATAGTCTTCATGGGCCTTTTATGGGCACAGCAATGGATTATTAGTAGGCAAAGAGTCATTCACTATGGGCTGCTGTGCACAGCTAGTCCTGGTGTCTGCAGCCCATTGGAAAGAGTAAATTTGAGCTACTTCTAGCAGGCTGTCAGCAGCTGAGTCCTCAGCTGGTTTGGGCCCAGCCTCCAGCCATGACTACAAGTATTAACTCTTTCTTCCACTCTGCTGTTTGGTTTCTCTTAGGGAATTTTTCTGTGGATGAAAGAAAAATTATAGATTGAGCTTACTTTTCCCTCCAGAACACAGTGTTAGAAATGGGCAGAGATTTCAATGTTCAGCCAGCATTCAAGTTGTAGAGATAGGTCCAAGAGAGGGAGGGGCTGGAATGAAATCAGGCATCGATTTCTCTGGTCATCTCCCCACATCTTAGTACTTCTTTCAAGTGCCTGTGTTTGGTAGAGCTAGCTGCAATGGACTTTTTTTCCCCACTTAATCAATCTCTCCCCTTATTGCAGCTTCCCTCCTTAACATCTAAATTTAGAAATTATTTTCTTAGATTCATAAAATATCTCCATAAAATGCTTTATGAAATGGGTCTCAAGTCTATCCTGAAACAACAGACCAATCAAGGAGAATAGTCAACAGTTTGCAGAATGTAAAAACTGCTTGCTCTGCCCAATAATTATCAAGGACCAACAGAGGTGTTTGTGTCATCTCAAGATTAAAAAACAAAACCAACCAAACAACCAGAAAACCAGGCAAGGAAAAACAAAACCAAATCTCAGATAGATGAATAATATTTAAATAATAAAATACTAAGCAAATATGGAGCCTCAGGAACGCAACCTGACACAACAAAAGACATAAACTACACCTGAACCCTCAGTGACAACAGAGACACTTCTGAGTCATTTCTGTCACTGAGATACTTCAGGTCGCTGGAAATTTGTTGGTTTACAGTTATGTTTGCAGCTAGACTCCACTCAAAACCATACATTGAGCAAAGATATTTTCTGAGAAGAACAAAGGGAGTTGATGGGTGAAGACCTGTGCTGCAGTGATGTCACAAGCTTGCCCTTCAGGAAGGCAGGTGAGAATCCATGGGAAGGCAAGTCATGTGACTATGACAAGCCAGCTGGCAGAAACTCCTTAATGGGAGGGAATTTATTTCAGCTCATAGCTTCAGATGCTGCAACCCATTAGAGTAGGGGAGGAGGTCTCCATCTGTGTGGTCTCAGTCTGTGGTGATCACATCACAGTGCCAGACAGAAAGCATAGATAGGGGCTCAGGCCAGAAGTGGAACTGAGCAGTCTTCTTAGTGGCCAATGTCCTTGCCAGCTGTTCTTACATGGATAAGGGCCAACATCTTTCCCAAACAGCACCACCACTTGGGTACCAATTGATCAAACATATGAACCCATAGAACCATGTCACATTCAAATCATAGCATTTTACCCATTGTCTCCTAGACTCCTGTCCATCTTACATCATGACACATATTCCATCCAACCTTGACAGGTTCCAGGCTGTTCAAAAGTACGAAGATCCTTCTGATGCCCAAGACAAACTCTTAACCCATAAAACCAAACAGCAAATTACATACTCCCAACATGCAATCTCGCACAGCAAATCTTCCCTTTGGGAGGAGCAGGAGGATAGCAAGGAAAAAAACCACACCAAAGCAAGACCAAACCCTAGCAGGACAAAGACAAAAGCCTGTACATAACTCCATGCCTAATGTTCAAGGCTTGTGGAGGCATTATCTGGGCTCCAGTGAACTTTGATGGCACTGTCTCTGTGACTCCACTGTGGCAATGGTGATTTTTCTTTTGCTGTGTTTGGTACCTGGAGCTCTCCCTAGTAGATATACTACATTGGTGGCATTTCTACTCTCCTGGATTCTCATTGCAGCTTAGGCTTCACCCTCACAACCGTACATTTTGGTCTCTTCTATGGATTCAGCAACATCACACATTTCCTGGTCTCATGACATCTTCGGAACCTTGGTGTAAGTTCCATGACCCACTTAACAACTGCCTTTTTTGATTCCTGCGAACCAACATTATGTGAATGATGCCAAGTTCTGCTGCCAATTTGCCAGGTTTCATAGTCCCTCTGAACCATGGCTGTGACAGCTACTGAGCCTCTGTGAAGCTCAACTGAGGAGAACATTTCTCTATGAAGCTCTGCATACAGAGGAAACTCTGGCGGCTTTGTGTTCTTGTGAACTCTCTTTATAAATGGACGTGTTTTGTTTTTTAAAGTTCATTTTAAGTTTTATAGCTCACAGCTTTTGGTGGGTAGGGTCTTACTCTTAAGTCACCAATCCCGTTGCCCCAGTGCAGAGTGAAAAGCTCTTCTATGGTGCACTTAGTCTGAGGCCATTTTGTTCTTTGCTTTAAATGCACCCAAGCTTCTTTCCCAGCAGAACTAGACATATGCTGCGTGCTTCTGCTCCAGTGTTTGCTTTGAATTCCTGCTAGAAACCTGGCAGAGGAAATGGACAGTGACCATGCCACAACCTGCATGCTACGGTGTCTTAAAATTGCTCTGTTACTTTTAAATCTAGCCTCACTCAGTTTTAACTCTATGAGCATAATGTGAGCCAGATTCTTTGCCGGAAGGAAGATGAATTCTCTGTATCCTAGGTCCTACTTCAATCCCACCCGTCCCTTAAAAAACCTCATGACCAGGGCCTTTGTGTAGTAACATGTTAAACAAAGCCTTTGCATCTGGCTTTATCTTACATATCACCACACCTCCAGGACCTATATTTTCATCAGAGCTATGGTCTTTTTATGGTAAGACAGTAGGGACTGAAGATTATAGCATCAAGGTTAATGTACAAAAGAGGCCAGTGTTCAGAAAGAGACTGGAAGCCCTTCATCAGTGTGGGCTTCAAATACACACAGTGTGTATACAGGGAAAGGTAGAGGCAGGTGCTATATAAATGTGTCTCACAAACGGTCACAACCTCATGGCCCAGCACTTTGGAGACTTTTCCTCGGCTCTCTAACTCACTCCTATTCTCAGAAGTATTCTCTTGTTACCCTTCAGAGTTCTTACCTGTCCGGTCCAAAAAGCTTCTTTAACAATGTGCTGTGGCCTCTTTACTTCTCCATTCTCTAGCTCTAAACTCTTCCACATTTCTTCCATAAACCAGTACAAAAAGCCCATGACTCATATGGTCAGGTTATCATGGCAGTGGTCTTACTTCTTGGTGACAGTTTTCTGCATTAGCTGTATTCTCGTTGCTATGACAAATTACCTGACATGAATAAGGGTGAAGGTTTTCATTTGTCCTATGGTCTAAGATGGTATCATTTATCATGGCAAGGACAGTGTGGGAGCTAGTGGGTTTTTGGTTCATGGTGGCAAGGTTCTGAGCTGGCCATATTGTAGGGGCAGATGGGAAGCCAAGAGCTTGCTTGGGCCAGAAGTGGACCTTCACAGATCTGCCCCTGGTGGTTTATGTTTGCCAATTACACCCCAGAGGTTTCAGGACCTCACAAAACAGCAGCATGAACTGGGACCTATGTGGTCTAATGCGTGAGCCTGTGGGGGACTTTTCACTTTCAACCTGCAGGAGCAGAGAGAGAAAATGGTATTCACTTGGGAAGAGCTTACATAGTTGCTGTCAACATAATAAGGATAGCAATGACATCTCATTTATCTAGTTAAGAGAACAGAATTAAGCGACTGGATGATGATACTTTTAAAATGCATTGGTCATTCACAGAGTGAACAGTCTAAGTACCGTGTATTTTTTTTAAAGAGAACTAAAAATAACATAGAACTATTCTATACATGTTTAATAGTATGTCAATGGTGATCATAACAACATTTCAAACCAGTAATTGTGAAAAATGGAACTCGCATGGCAATATCTCAGTCATTTTGATAAAAGGAAGAAAAGAAGGATGAAAATGGAACCAAAGACACCTTAAGGTGTGGTTTGCTCCTGAAGCAGAACTTGGAATAACACCTCATATACAGTAGCTGATTCAGGAAGTGCCTCAGAGAGCTGGCAGCCTGGAGAGTAGGGCAGAGAGCATTGATAGTGCCAGCTTGAGGCTACACTTGCTATGACCTGTCATTTAAACCCCTCAGAAGTACGGAAGGAGCTGCTCCAGAGCCATCTACCCAACAGATGGAAGAGTCAAGCGCTGTTCCACCCATGGAGTGGAGGTGCTGGCTGCTTCACTAGCTCAGCTGTGTGCATGTGTCTCTCAGAGGCCTCCCACATAGTGGCAGTGGTGATGCCCTAATGGGTTCAGTCAAAGACAGATGAACAAGCAGTCATGCACTGCTGTCATGTTACACCTGTGTAGAGCTGGTCATTCTGACAACAACTGAAGTCAAGTGATCAACATGACATCAATCTGGGTGAAAGAGATGGCAAACAGATGCACACACAGGAAGTCAAATTAGGACAGTAGAAATAAATGTATGCAATTTTTCCATAATTCCCAACAAAGGCAAATTGGAAGAAACACATCTCATTAGAAAACTTACATTAAAAGGTGACATTAGTTCTAAAGTCTTTTATTTAGAGCTAATTAGAGATCCATTGACCATGAGGGTGCAGAGGAGGCAGAATAAATGGTAGGGAAGCACTGTCCACGACCATCATCCCATTTCCCTAGGCTTTTGTCAATAGAGCCCACAGGGCCTAATGGGTGGGGGTCTTAACCTAGCTTTTCCCACTGGACTTCAGAGAAACTACAAGAGGGATTAGGGATTGGAAGTCAACTTCCAAGTGAAGAGACTGAGACAAAGGAGGAGAGACACGTCACTACCGGTCATTAGCTCCTCATTTGACCAGTTTCTCCACTCCGCCATTTTGGCACAAAGACAATTCAGCTAATATATAAATGAATTGTAGTGGTAGGATTTCGGTGAAATTGTATTTACCTTACCACAGCAGTCTAATTTGGCTGTAGTCTGCTGATCTCTGAAGCACCACAAAGAAAGCCACACAATAGCGTCTTCGTCCATGTCATGCATGTTCAGAGTCCATCTCAGCCCCACATTCTGCAGGATATCAGGATCCATCTCAGACCATGTTTTGTGGGACACTTGGGTCCATCTCAGTCTACACTGAGAGCAAAGGGGAAATTGGAAACATGCTGGCTTTTCTGCTCCTCTATGACCTTTCAACCCCAACATTGCTCTTGCCATTTCTACACTGCCTTTCTGGGCACCATGACAGTTACATGTTGTGGGTGCCATGCTGAAGGGAGAAGTCAGGTAAATTCCTGGGCTCCTCTTTCCCTGCAGTTCCCTATTTGTCCAGCTTCTGTAAACATCCAGAGCAGTCGCCTTCCGGTGAAAGCCGTTTGTTCTATTGTAGACGGACATAAAAGAGACCACCCAAAGCCTCCAGTGAGCATAGTCACCATTTGTCCAGAATTATGGACGTTTCCTCATTTTAACTCATCTACAGTTTCTAATGCTGCCACAAGGATCACAGAGTTCTTTTAAGAGAGGGAGGGTGGGGGGAGGGGAAATATCCAGTCTGGCCACATGAATGACTCTGTCATCCATGTTCTGGGGGTGACGCCCCCTGCAGACATGACAAAGGGTATTTTATGTCTGTTCAAATACAAAAACTGGCACCCTTGGAGCTGAAAGGAGCAGAACTGTCCATTGTTCCCTGCCCCCCTTTCTGTCCCTTGGTGCCATTTCTTAAATTCCGGGCTCTACTTAAAAGTCATTGTGCATTGTGCATTGTTTTTTGTTTTTTTGAAAAGCTGAAACAAAACAAAGCAAACTCCAGAGCTCACAGCCCGACTACAGACAACAATAGGGACGTGAGTAGCAGAAGCCTTCAGAGATGACAACTGTTAGGGACCTTCCTGAGAAACTGTCACTGGGACACGGCCATGGGCTCTGATCCAGCTTCTCCTCCTGCTCCCTTGATTGGCACCTACAGGTCTGGCCGTTTGAGGAGAGGATGGTGAATTATTTAGAAGCTCTTCCCTCGCTGATAGAGTTTGGTTTGAGGAAAAGCCTTTATCCGGTGTTAGCTACAGCCTTGGCTCCTGTAAGGAAGAAGGAGGAAAATCCCATCTGCCGCTTCCTCCGGGAGAGACACAAGGATGACATTTGTCTCTTTGTCCCTGGAAGCTCGGTTAGTCCCATTTACCTTTTACTTACCCAAGGGAGGAAGGTGGGAATTATCCCAAGGTAGAGTTATTGAAGGAGAGCATCTAAGGAGGCCTGTGGAGAAATTGCGGGTGCCGTTAGCCTGAGAGGGAAGGTCTTGGGGAGGAACTATGTTGGCTCTTGATGGGTATGGAGTGGGAGCACATGGGTAAGGTAGTCCCCACTTTGACTGCATTTAGAAAAAAACCCCAAAGGTCAGGAGATTAATTTTCCCTTCCAAATGCCATTACATCTTTGAAGGAATAAGAAGAGCTTCCTAGACAAAAATGCAGGAGAGCGACCCTCCTCCCGGCCTGCCTTTGATGTGGCCAGACTCAGTTACCCAAAGGAAAAAAATTTTTTTCAGTGCTGGAAAGGGAACTGGGGATTCCACATAAGCTAGGATCCTGTTCCACTCTGTCAAAGAGCAGCACTCCTTAAGGAGAGAAAGCTTAAGGTTTTAATGGAAAGTCTTAGCAAACTTGCCCTTCACCATATGATGGAGACTGATGAGATGTCAGGCCCCCCGTTCCTGAGAGGTGACTTGATGAGAACTTATCCTCTGCAGGTGGAAAGAGAGATTCTAAAACAGAACAAAACAAAACAAAACCAAAATAACAAACAAACAAAAAACCAAAACAAACACAAAAACTGAAAACAAACCCTATTGAGCAATACTGTCTAAAATACCCAATCAGAGTCCCTCAGACTGTCCAGACCACAGAAGGCAAAGGTGAGAGAGAGATGGGAGAAATGGGCACACACTGCAGTCTAGAAGTTGTGATGATTCATGCCGCGGAGCATCCCGAATGACTGATCGACAGAGAAACACCAACTAGGAAAACCTGAGTGGCTCTGTCACTGGTACAGCCAGAAACTCACCAAAGCTTTGTCCTGGACCACAGGCCTGTCTATCAGACTTGTCCCTAGCTTAGTGCTGTTGTGAGTGGTGGAAACCTCTGAGAGTAATACAGGTCATTTAGGTTATACCCGTAAAGATGTTGGGGCCCTGACCCCTTCCTCTCTCATCCACCCAGTCACAGGTGAACAGCTTATTCCGCTAGTCCTCTCTCCATGGTATGCTACCTACCCATAGCTCAGAGTAACAGGGACCAACCCACTATGGACCAAAGGTGAAAGCCAGAACAAACCTTTTCTCTTTACATGTTAATCACCTCAGTTATTCTGTTGTAGTAATAGAATGAGAACCCACACAATGTACTACACAAGGTGTACAATGTGAGACATCTCCAAAAGCAGATGGTGGGTGAGGGGTTTATAGGAACTCTCAGCTCTTTGTCTGACTTTTCTAGGAATCTAAAGTTATTCCACAATAACAGTATTGGAGAAGTGTGGCTTCTAAGCTATTCACCAAGGCATCATGACACAAACTCTGCTCTTATGAAGATGGGAATAGAAGGACACTCCCAGGAGCAGCAAAGGCAGAAGACAAAGTCAGTGACTCTCAGAGCATCTTTTAATATTCTTTTGAACTTTCATTGCAGCCGAATTGTTTATTACAGAAGGTCCCAATGTTCTGCTTCACAAGAAAAAAAGGCAGTATTGTATGATAAATCTGAAAGAAAATGAGAAATAAAATTTGTAGCCATGGGCTCCCCACCATAGTTCACATGATCATATGAAGATGATGCTACTGCAGGCCCCACCCAGAGACAACTTCCTTGCATCCTGCTGGACTCTTCAGCCAATCATAGCTGGCTCGGACCAGCAGGATGACTTCATGGTGTGCTCCTGTTTCTTACCCAACAAACGCCATTGGGCTAAAGTCAAAGTGTACCTGTCTTCTTAAGCACTGCCCATCTCTAGATTCAGAGACCAGGAGAGCACTCATCCATAGAGAGGATGCCCTTTGCCTTTGGCCCATGAGTATTGGCCCTAAGAAGATACCATACAAGCTCTCTGCTCTTGTCCGGAGTGGGGCACCAGTAGAGCAGAGGAGTGGTGGGCACAAGGACCTTATCCACTGGATACCCAGTGTGATTAAAGAGGCTCTTGGCTCTTCAAAACTGTCCAGACTGCAGGCCATCCCCACCACCTTTTCTAAATATCATTTTAAAATGAAATCATTGCGTCAACCTTCAATGTCTCTGGTTTTATGTGTGTTCTTTCAAAGTCCATTTTCAGCTTGAGTAATTATACTGAATTTGTTAAATGATAGTCACAAGGTTCATCCTTTGTTATAATGTCTCTCTGCTTTACATACGCCACAGGGCATACCCCTCACAACGTCTCTAAAACCCTGCACAAGCGACTACTTACTGCGTTTCTGACCACACCCTTTGCCCTTTCTTTCTGACTCACTTTTGTCTGGTACATCGACCTGCTTGCTAGACTCCAAACACACCAGGAGTTCTACACCCCAGGGGCTTTGCATCTGCCATTTCTCTTTCTTAAACACTTCTATTTCAGATAATTGTGTCTCTGCCATTCCTGTGTCCTTCAGGGATCTTTGGTATTAAAGTATTTAAATTTATTAATATCTCACCTCGTACTACATACCTCTATCCTCTAGCTCCCTCTACTTTAACATTTTGTAACATTCTATGAAATTTCGTTACAAGTTACATTTGTTATTTGTCGCTAATAAATAATAATAATAATAAATCAGGCAGATGAAATTTCACAGAGCAGAGGCTCTCTGTGCTTAGTCTGTTGGCATAGCCTCTCTCACAGTAGGAACTGAAAAGTACTTTTGATGAACAGGTGGAAGATGCTTCAAACAGGAGAAGCTTAAAAAGACAAAGAGAAGAGGAGCCTTGCACTGCTTAATGAAATGCATTACATACACAGACTTGACTACTAGTGTGTGCGTGTGTGTGTGTGTGTGTGTGTGTGTAGCCATAAAACAAAAGCTACAAGCTGACACAGGTACACCTGTGATGGCAATTATTTCAGGCAAAGGAGAAGTAGCCTTAAATTGTAGAGTTTCAGGTCAATGAGCAAAACATAACTAAATTTATCTATCATTCAAGGAAATAAAAGCTAGATTGTGTTATTCTGTGTTCTATTGTTACCTTTAACACGATTAAAGCGTTTGTATTACAAAATTACTTAATAAGGTAGGTGCACCAGTATTTAATATCTTCAGATTAGAGAACCCCATTATACAGACATTTATTCCAAGGACACAGTTGTAGTGACCTTAAATAATTGAGAAACCACCGATATTCATAAATGCTACACTCACAGCCTCCAAACTGGAACATGATCTGCGCGTGCACATCCATCTTAGTTCAGCCCGGCCTACCGAGAGGTCAGGCAGGTGATCTATAGACACTGATGATTCGACCCCACCCTTACTCCTTCACAGCAACATCATTTGTACACAACAATTAATTGTGCTGAGTGTTTTACACAAAGGGGCCATAGAAACACATTCAAGATTTCAGGAGAGGCCAGAGCTCCACGTAACTGAATGGTAAGTTTCCTTGGTAGGGCATGGTGTGGGTGTGTCTGGAGTTTAAAAAAAGGTATAGTGCCTGTCTATTTGGGGAGCATTGGAAAGATTCTGGGTACATAAATGGTTGCAAATATGATTTAATTTTTTTTTCTAGGGCTGGTGAGTTGGCTGTCAAGATGGGTTTGCTGTCAAACCCATTGGCCTGTGTTCGATCCCTGGGATACACATGATGGTGAGACCCTACTCATGCAGGTGGTCCTCTGACCTTAACATGCAAGTATGCCATGTCATGTACATGTACCCACCTCCCACACTCTATAAATGGATTTCATTGTTGAAATAGTTGGGTCTGATCTTCCTGTCTTTCCCCATTATAGGCAAAGGCAACAACAGACCTGGTTAGAAAAGGGACCAGCTGTTTGAGAGAAGATGAGAACATCCAGGGAATTTTTTGAAGTGGTCTGATAGTGTCAGTACAAAACTCACCTTCCCCCCACCCCCAGGTCTCTTCTAAAACCATCAAGAGAGCTGGGATTCACTTTCATATTAAATTGGATGACAACCTAGATAATTAAGGCACCTGTCCTAGGCAAATGCCCTTTTGCAGTTTGCAGGTCTTTGTTTATTCTTCTTAAATATTTAGCAAGATAGCATGCATTTTTAATAATTCCCACCACTTCTCATGATAGGCTTCCAGGATTTCAGGGTGTGTGTGTGTGTGTGTGTGTGTGCAAGTACTCTTGACTTCAGAAGTCAGCCATGCTCCATATCCCGTCGTAGCTCCATATCCCAATTGTTATCACACACAGAGAACAATATCCAATAGTCTTTTTGATCACTTGCCCAGGCTTCAAAATGTGCCTTTGAAACAGAAGGAACATCTGGAAAAAAATGACTTCCAGGCCACACCAGGCCCCACAGGATGATGGGACCCTCTGCAGCCCATAGCTGCCTGAGCTCACCACGGCAGGGACACTGCTCACATCTTCAGGATGAGTCTCCATTCAGCAACTGTGCAAGGGTGCCCCCACAGCACTGAGCCCATGGTAGCACACACTGTTGCTTAAAAGACAATCTTTTGTATGTTTCTGCTTTGGGGGTTGAAGGTTTAATTCCTTAAATATGAGGAGCTAGGTGCAAAGTAAGTGACTCTAACACCTCCTCCTCTCCCCCCCCCCCCCCGTTCATCTGGCTAATGGCTCTGAGAAGTGTAGGTTGTTAGGAGGAAGTTGGATGCAAGGCAAAAAGCTCACGAGCCTGGTGGTCGTCCAAGCAACTTCTCCTCTATGCATATGAGGTGAGCAGCCCCTGCAGCAGACTTCCACAGAGGCTGTAGGAAAAGGAACTTGGCTAATTCTTTTCATCATTAGCTTTTATTTTCATATGTATGAGGGTTTTGCCTTCAAGTGTGTCTATGCACCACTGTCAGCCTGGTGCCCATGGAAGCCAGAGAGGGTGTCCAATTCCCTGAAACAGGAGTTACGGACTAGTGTGAGCTGCCATGTGGGTGCGAGGAACTGAGCCCTGGTTGTCTAAAAAAGTGGCTCTTAACCACTGAGCCAACTCTGTGATGTTTACTATTTATCGTCACCTTGATGGGCACTGTTCCTCAGACATCCCTACCTTGTTTTGTGAGACAGAGTCTCCCACTGGCCCGGAACTCTCTAAAAAGGTCTGGTTGGCTTCCCAGAAAGCCAAAGTTACCCACCTGTCTACCTCCACAGCACTGCGGGTCTAAGGGCATGCTTCTTTACGTAGATGGATCAAGCTCAGGTTCTCAGGAATGAGTGACAAGGACTTTACCCATTGAGCCATCTCCCTAAGCCATCAGCCAATTGTCTTTGAAGAAAAAAGCTGTCAGGCTGCAAGAAGCAACCAAAGGCATGATGGTATGGTCTTGTTAGAGGAACTGTGTCACTGTGGGAATGGGCAATGAGACCCTCCTCCTAACCACATGGGAGTCAGTATTCTGCTAGCAGCCTTCAGATGAAGATGTAGAACTCTGAGCTCCTCCTGCACCATGCCTGCCTAGATGCTGCCATGTTCCCACCTTGATGATAATGGACTGAACCTCTGAACCTGTAAGCCAGCCCCAAATCAATGTTGTCCTTATAAGAGTTAGTTGCCTGGTCATGGTGTCTGCTCACAGCAGTGAAACCCTAACTAAGACATCTTCTTTGCAGACTTCTATCATACATACACTGCTCAGCTAGACTGTCTTTCACACTGCTCTTACAGTTACTTCATTTTTGTTTGTTTTTACCCCTCTGACACACTTCATTCCATAGCCTGTCTTTGAATTCGCTTACCATTCCTTCTGCTCCATCTAGACTACTTGAACCCTTCCAATAAAATTTCTCTTGGTTATTGGGTTCTTGGCTTCCTGATTATTTGTATTCTATACAGTGATGTTTCTTATGTATCTTTGTTAAAATGAGCACATGGCTTATTCATTAATCTCCTTATAAGAATGAATTTAATTACGCCAGGTACATCATATAACTTGTTCTTGTATATGCACTAGGAAAACCACACACATCCTTCAGTCTTTATAGACTGACCTTTATCAGCTAATCAACTAGGGGGTCATCTATATTGAGACAGGAGAATGGAGTGAGATGAATGGTATGTACCAGCTGTGGAGACTACTCCTGTTGTCAGATGCCAGACTGTGTTGGACTCATATGAGCTATAGGAATGGAAAGGGATCGTAGCTCTTTGGTTGGTCCTGAGGAATCTGGTTACTAGCTGTATGATCAACTGTCTGCTTTCTTTGAGTAAAGAGAACAGGGGTCCCTTTCATCTAGTATCTCTGTGCTAAGAAGATTGTTGCTGTTGTCAACCATCCCATGCCTGTTCTTTCCTGTGTCTCTGGATTTCTCAGTTTGCTGAGATCTGTAATACTGACAAGACAATGCCCAGTCCTCTGTGGAGTACCTGCTGCCTTGATCTCCTGCCCTGAGGGGCTTGGAAAGCAGGTTTGTTTGTTTGTTTTGTCTGTTGTCTGGCATGATCTCTGGGAAGAGTATCGCCTCCATCTCTGGGCCAGTGAGTCAGCTTCCATGTTCCCCTGAGTTCAGAAAGTTCAGTTATTTTTCTGTTCTTATAAAGGCAATTTAGCCAGTCCTTGCAGGTGAAATACTAAGTTTGGGGGGTGAAGAGGGTCTGAGACACCATTTTGGTGAAGCCCTGCATCTGTCTGTCCAGCACCCCTGAGTTCTTTGATCCTGTCTTGCTTTCAGGAGCTGTGTGGTATTCTCAGAGGACAGTGTTGTCATCGTAATTTTGCAATGGAGGTGTTTCTATTATTGAAATGCAGAACTTGGAGAACACTGTTGGTGGACGATAAGGGGGAAAAAGGGACCATTGAAGAAGTAAAACTATCCAGAATCATACAGAAAGATTCTGATAAATGTAAAACATAAATGGTATATTAAATGTTATTTAATAATTCTATTAGTTATTAATATGAACCAGGCAGCTTCCCAGTAATAGAGGCAGAGTCCTATGGATTCTTTAAAATCAGCTTTAGCACAATTATTGGGCAAATTACCCCTAATCTATTTTTCTATATGCTAGACTGTTCATTTCCCAGCTGTACTCCCCAAGTACTCGCTGTTTGAGTATCGACAGATACTTCATTCATTCACATGCTCCTGGCCCATCACGTCTAAGGGAGACCCCCTTCCTCTTTCTTCCTCCTCCTTCTCTCCTTGTGGTCCCTACCTAGGACCCTGAGCCCAGTAACCTAGCCTCACTTAGCTCTATTCTCCCCAGTGATTGGCTGTCAGCCACATCTATTTATTTAACTAGTCAGAGAATAAGACAAGGACCGTTTACACCTCACTTGGTGTACCTGAAGATCTGTTCAAGGGGCAACCAGATTATGGGGGCTGGTATTTAGCGTTTGAATACACAGTGGCACCAAAACTGCTCCCAACAGATAAACTTTGTTTAATTATTTTAAAAATTTTCTGTGTTTCCTAAGTGCCAGGAACAGAGTTACAGCGGATGAACGGAAAAATGACTCAGTCAAGTCAACCACGCCCAGAATAAACTGAGCAATACAAGTAAAAAGAAAGAAAAGGAAATATACAACAGGGATAAGTCACATCAATAAAGCTTTAGCAGAAGTAGGAAAAGAAAAAAATTATAAATCTGGAGATAAAAAGGTTTTACTTCACAAGTGATAGGGAAAATAAGTATTGAAACAATAGTCATCAGCAATATTTTTTAAGATTGATCATACTAACGGCTTTGAAACACATGACAGAAATAATTTCAATCTTCTATTTACTGCTAGTTAATTTAAATCACTATAACGACCACCAGAGACTCAGATGACATTTAGTAAAATTGAAAATCTGTATCATTCTTAGACTTAACTTCTAGATACACAAGAAAGACCTATGGACAAGGATGTTCATTGTGAAGGAGGAAAAGTTAGAAATAACCTTCAGGTCCATCAACAGGGGAGTAAGAAAAAAAAAGTGTCATGTAGTCATAGAGTGGAATTTCACACAGCGTAGGCATAAGTAGAATATATCTTTATTCACTGATATAGAAAAGTCTAATGACAATCAGGCTCTGTCTTAGTCAGGGTTTCTATTCCTGCACAAACATCATGACCAAGAAGCAAGTTGGGGAGGAAAGGGTTTATTCAGCTTACATTTCCACATTGCTGTTCATCACCAAGGAAGTCAAGACTGGAGCTCAAGCAGGTCAGGAAGCAGGAGCTGCAAGGCCATGGAGAGATGTTCCTTACTGGCTTGCTCAGTCCCACATGACAACAGGCGAAGGAGAGAAAGACTCCCTTTTTCCAATGTCTTTATGTGGTCTCCAGCAGAAGGTGTAGCCCAGATTAAAGGTGTGTGCCACCACACCTTTAATCCCAGATAACTTTGAACTCAGAGATCTCCCTGTCTTAATCTTCTGGAATCCATAGCCACTATGCCTCAAGATCTCCATACCAAGATCCAGGTCAGAAACTTCTATCTCCCAGCCTCCAGATTAGGGTCACTGGTGAGCCTTCCAATTCTGGATTGTAGTTCATTCCAGATATAGTCAAGTTGACAACCAGGAATAGCCACTACAGGCTCTAAGGATGAAGTGGGGGTGGTTAATGTACATGTGTGATGTGAAATTAGAGGCGGAGCACTGAGACAGCCTGGTATGTGCATGAGATGAGGCAGAACTCCGAGACAGACCTGTGCAAGCAGAGAGGTGAGGCATAGCAGTGAGACAGACCAGTACAGGCACAGGAGTGAGGGGTGGAGAGGTGAGAGAGATGAGAGAGAAGCAGGGCTGGGGCCAGCAGCCAAAACCAAGTGTGATGAAAATGCCATAAGAAAATACTTTATTTTGTGTGATAATTAAAATAAAAACAAAGTATAAAGAAAATAAATTTTAAAAAGATGTAGACAATCACATCTGACATTCTACTTAATTCCAAGTGAAACAAATGATTACATGTTTATTTGACAAATCATTTGTATATAGAGACATAGCTGTGTTAACGTAGAATTGTGTTTTTATAAGAATGGTGGTACCAGAGCAGAGGAAAGTGGGGTGGGGGTGGGGGAGCTTCAGTGGAGGTCATTAATGAATACTGCCATTGAAGAATACTGTCTCTTCAGTTCCTGCTGTCCCAGCCAAACAGAGCCTGCTTCTCCCTGCTGAAACCTGCAGTTTTCAAACAAAAGAAGGAGAACACTGTCTTCTTCTTCTTCTTCTTTTTTTTTTTTTTTTTTGCCATTTCTCTGGCATTTTAAGGTTAAAGGATTTGCTGTCAAACTTTACATTCTATGATGTCCTCTCTTGACCATTTATTTCTGCACTAGTCACGAGTGAGTTTTCTGTTGTTGGTCCCTCTGACCTTTCACCTCTCCCATCTCACATGCCCCTCTGAGAAATACACCCTTGTCAGCCACCAAGAAAACCGAGTTTTTAAGCCTATGTGTCTTTCTTGCTTATTTATCTATCTATCTATCTATCTATCTATCTATCTATCTATCTATCTATCTATCTATTTATTTATTTATTTATGTGGTACTGGGCGTTGAACCTGGAGCCTAGCTCATGCTACACAAATGTTCTACCACTGTGCTACAGCTCCAGCCCCTGAGAACTGGGGTTTTTAGAGTACAGTAGCTGAAGAAGAAGGTGGAGAAAAGAAAGTCCTTTAGTTTAAGTGTCTACTGCATGGATTTTCACCTCCGAGGAGAAGAACTCATAGGAGCTTTCTACTCTGCCTTCCTTGCTCGTTTTTGATCAAGGGCGGCTAAAGAGTAGCCTTGCGAGATAAGAACCAAGAGCATCTATAAAGCACGTCTCTCTGTGACGCTGTTCCCATGGCGGGATGTTTTACAGCCATAGAACACAACCAACATATTAATAGTACAGATTTATCACTACAAATGAACGCTCCACTGGAGCTTGTGAGAAGAGGCATGTGCGGAGTCAGGTTGCAGGGATGGACCACTGACATGAAGGACTAAGCCAGTTAGCAGATCCACCTCACCCTCAGAGCTTTAGCGGATGAACTTCAATGAGGACCAGCCACATCCCTGCATCGCAAGTGAGCGTGGGGGCACAGGGATGTTTGGATGAGAGAGGGGGCACAGGGATGTTTGGATGAGAGACATGGACCACATATCTCATAGAAAGCTGCCTGAATCATTTCTCAGCCAACTCACCTAGATAGTACGCTTTAAGAATTTTTTTTTTACTGTAAACGTATTTTAACATTAATAAAAAATATTTGGAAACCAAGGAATGGGCCAGTCATTCACTTTCAAACAAAATTCCCTTTCTAGTTCTAGATGATTTGTAAAAATAAGCTGACACAGTTATAATGGTAATAAAAATATGTTATAATGCATAGTTATAATGCTACTTATGAGAGTGCAGCATGACCATGAATTCAGTTCCACGTCGCAGCTACACTGGGACCATGGTTGATGGAGCAAGCACCATGGCAATATAGATGTGGTCCTCAGAGGCAGAGGAAAATAGCAAAATGGTAAATCTTGCACTGTGCTATGTTTTGAGAGTCAATTATTCCTCATCAGACTCATGTAGTGAACGCCTCGTGCCCTGATGTGACACTTTGGGTAGGATGTGGAACCTTTGGCAGGAGAGGTTTTATTTGTGGGGGGTAGGGTGGGGCTTGAGCTTTACAGCGGGCACCATTTACAATTGAATCTTTGCTTCCTGATTTGCCCAGTTGTGAGCAAGCTCCTGTGGCGGAGGTTAGGAGCCACTCTTACTGCCATGCCTTCTCCACGGTGGTGGACTGGGTCAAGATACCTCTGGTAGGGTGTTTCCATCAGGGAGTTTGCCACAGCAATGAAAAAACTAAATAATACACTCTGGATCTTACGCTTCTGTAAGGATGTGGCTCTTGTTGTGTCTACTCATACATCAAAGGTCACAGCAGTAGTCACATCTCTACCTGTGATGCCACCAGATGTCTGGAGGAAAGAAAGGATCTAGTATTTTCAATATCCCAGTGACTCCTGCTGGGACATTCCAAGGGTTGAGGCCAGAAAGGTATAATTGACTTTAGATTAAAGTACCCTGCCAGCTCCAAAGTTTCACTTCCATTATCACCCTGAGTCCACTGACTTCAGTGTCCTGTGTTGGTGCTTCCTGCATCTTCACCTCAGAAATAAGTGGAATTTCCAGAAGCAAATCTGCCCAGCATCAGCCAAGGAAGGTCTCAGCCCCAAAAGTGTCCACCACAGGCAAATGCTGAGCCAAACCTTAGGCAAAACACCAAGAGTCTCAATTCACTGGTTTCTAAGTTTACTAGGGCCCCCTTCAAATCAGATAACAATCAAAAAGTGGCTCACCTTTCTGCTAGCCAGTAAATGAAAGGCTTCTTGTGGCTAGAGATAGTTTCAAACTTTAATCTCCTCAGAAAGAATCAGGGACATGAAAGAATCTAGGCACATGAGCTAAGCAGGAACAGCCATCTTGATCACCACACTCAGGATACTTAAGGAGTTTGAGTCACATAAACAGAGCCACTCGGATCTGCCTTCCACTGTGTGCACTTGCCCACCCTTTCCCAAACATGTTCATGTCTCCCTGTTGCCTTTTTAGTTAACTGATATTTTCAAATGGTCACGTACTGGCCCTTGCTTGAATTAACTGGCTCAGCCACTGTTGGT
Source organism: Mus caroli (assembly GCF_978045245.1). Classification (NCBI taxonomy): domain Eukaryota; kingdom Metazoa; phylum Chordata; class Mammalia; order Rodentia; family Muridae; genus Mus; species Mus caroli. The sequence goes on from NW_028227268.1 coordinate 59,466,999, forward strand.
CTGTGGGGGTCAGCCCTGGAGTACAGGTGATTGACAGTGTTCAGTACTGAGTCAGGTGGGGATGCTCGTCGGGTGAGACACACAGAAACATAGGTAGATGCCAAGAGACATTCCTTGATTGACTTTTCTGGGTCACTCAATTGTTTTGGTCCTGCTATGGCAGGCCTGTGTGTGTGTGTGTCCATGCTTGTGCATGTGCATGCTTGAGCGTGTGCCCTGGTATATATGAGTAGTCAGAGGACAACTTTATATGTTTGAGGCAAGAGTCTCTTTGTCATTCACTACTGTGCACACCAGGCTAACTTGCCCAGGACCTTCCGGGATTCTTGTGTTTTCAACTTGGATCACACCACGGGCATACTGGGTGTCACAATGTGTACTGCCATGCCCAGCTCCACGTTGTTCCGAGGATCTGAAGCCAGGTCCTCATGCTTACATGGCAAGCACTTTGCCTGCTGAAGCATGTCCTCAGCCCCTCTGGGGGGTTTTGAGCAACAAAGGGGTCTTGTTTAAATCTCTCAGTGAGCATGTGCAGTCTCTGAGCTAAGCCATGTACCCTGAACACAGAATAGGGAGTCGCTGGCTCATCCAAATGCTTCCTACAAACTCTACACCAAACTGATGAAGCCATTAGCAAGAGATACAGTTAAGAGGAAGGTGAAGATGCTGTTTGGCTAATTTATTTTGAAGTATTAAGAAATTGATACCACTCTCTTTTCAGCTTCACAGGAGACTGTGCCAAGCACTTTCCAGTAAAACTCACTGAAAGTGACCCAACTGGACACCATTCTGAGCAGGGTCCTGCGTGACCTCGGCAGACAAAATGAACCCAGTGTGGGATTAGTGCAGAGGATGGCTTCCTGTTCAAAATACCATTAGCCCCAATTTCAGGTCTTTGCAAACAGCACTTAGGGCCTCTGTGAGCCATTAGAAGGCTTTTTAGGCCTGACGATGAACCAGACAGTAGTCATTGCTATAAATCCCCGGGATGAGCTGGCTGCATTAGGACCCAAATTACAGGCTTGGGAAAAGTATTTGCTAAGAATCCTGCTAACATATACTGTTGGTTGGATAGAACCTCAGGAACTTTAATCTAATTATGATAAAAGCGAATTCCTGAGGGGAATGAGGGTATGAGAGCAGCGTCTGTTGGGTTTCTTTGAACAAGGAAAAGGAATTCCGTGAACGGTTTATTGGCCTAGTTAAAAAAAGAAGAGTCAATACAGAAGTCAGTGATAGTCCACTTCTGGTCAGAGAACCCAAGGGTCAGAGTGCCTCCCAATTGTCTCTGAAGGAGATTGGATTTCGGGAGGAGAGAAGAAGGCACCAATCAGTGCTCTGGTTGACAAATGGAGCAAGAATGGAATGTAAAGAAATGGCACTTTTCCTAACGCAATTTCATCCCCCTAAAAAGTTAATTGAACCCAAATGTGTGAAATCATTTATAAATGCACATTTCCAAACAATTACAGAAAATGTCACACTTGCAGTCCCTTTGGGTTTGGACACATGGAACACATTGTTTATCAGAACCTGAGTGCTAGTTGAGAACACGGACTCTGAGGTGGGTAGGAAAGCCAAGCGAAGCACAGACTGGAAAGGGCTCAGCCCCTGGCTGCTACCCGTGCGTGGGTTTGGCACTGGAGAGATACTGGTGTCGTTCCTAATCAGCTCTCATTGATGTATCCAAGGACATGTCAGATATATTTAAATAGTTCTTCTTGAATCTGAAGCCAGTGTCTGTCACTGTCTGCTTCCTTTCTCCTTGTAGAAAACTAGATAAATGTCTTGGAGTCACTCAAAGAAGTGGGAATGAGACACCCATCCTTGCTGCACTTCTGGGAGCCATATAATTAAATGACACCCAGGAGTGCAAGTGTCTGTCTGACACAGTGGGTAGCAACCCAGTCCCCCCACAACATGGCATGGGGGCTGAGGCCATCTGTGATGACTCCGGAAGCAGACGTGATTTGGAAAGGTTAAGTGGGGAAGTGATTGGGCCTGAATGGACGAGGCCATGGCTGCCGCAGCATGAAGTGTGGGGTGCACTTGCTCTGACCTCCCAGCTCAGGGGGTCTCCCTGTGGTTAATTCTCACTGAGATGTAAGCACTCCTGAGCCAAGCACCTCAAACCCAGCACACTGTCATAGCAACCCAGGACAAAGGCTCAGCCTCCACCTCCCCTTCCTTCCCCAAGCCTTATGTGGAGAAAGCAACAGTGCTTGTCCTCTAGCATTCTTTGTAAGCTCTTCAAGACATTCTGCCCCTCTGTTGGGGGTCTCTGACCTTCCACTTACAAACCTCTCACTCTTGATCCATCAGAACACATGCAATTTTTACCATCTCTGCATACTGGTGGGTCATCTTTCTGTCTTGTTGGAAGAGACTGCCCTTCTCATCACAATTAATTTTATTCTGCCAATTGAATCCAACCATAACTGACTTCATCCTCTTGATGGAAGAATAAAGCCACATTTTCCTGGACCTCAGATCACCACATCAGCTACTTTCAACAGCCAGGAATGCACTTGAACGTTGTCTTAGTCCATTTTGTGTTGCTGCAATAAAATACCACACACTGAGAAAGTCCTAAGAAAAGGGAGAGATTTCTTTAACTCCTGGCTCCCGAGGCTGGCAAATCTGAAAGAGTGGTGCCATCAACTAAGTGGGCTTCATGTGGGGGTGTCTGTGCTGCATCATAACACAGCAGGAGAAACAGAAACACCACCTTGCAGGAGGGATAGCCACAGAAACTCAGCTGGCACGGGGCACTTCCTGAAGGTCCTACCACCCCTCTGCACTGTTATATTGGAAGCAAACTACACATGAGACTTGGATTGAACAAACCACAACACAATTCAACCCTCCGTTTCATCACACCAGAAAGCTTTGCTTCTTATTGGAGAATGGTTTTGAGCTGGGTTTATTTGCAGGAATTAAGAGAGCGAAAGTAGACTCCCAAATGACAAATCTGGTAGTAGGTTTGCATGAGTTGGAATCTCTTATTGGGCTCTCTAACCTACTCCACAACTTCGTCAGTGTTTCCTGCACTATGGCCACAATGTCATTAGGAAATTTAGAAGATATCTTACTGTCTAGTAGAGCAGATTTTACTCTCATATGTTCTCCCAATCTAGGAGTTCTCAACCTGAGGTTGTGAACCCTTTTGGTAAACCTCTAATCTTCAAAAATATATACATTATGATTCCTATAGAAGCAAGATTACAGTTATGAAGTAAAAATGAAAATAATTCTATGGTTGGGGGTCAGCACAACATGAGGAACTATATCAAAGGGTCACAGCTTTAGGAAGGCTGGGAACCACTGGCCTTATCCATCATTGGTTTTGTTTGTTTTTAAGCTACCATTTTATGGTTGCTTCTGCATAGAAACTTTAGTGCCAACGTTCCCTCATCCAAAACTGTTTGCTAGTGTTCTGATTGGTGTGATCAGACTTTGCACTCAACTCCATCTCAGAATTTTCAGTTGTGGACTTCACCACTGCTACTCATTGAACCCTAGACTATCAGTTTCTTCTGGTTGCTAGAATAAATAGCCATTAACCAGGTAATGAAGCTAAATCGATTCATGATGGTTCTTCTGAAGGTGAGAAGTCCTCAGACAATGCATTGGCAGGACCATGGTTTTTGTCCCTGAGAACTTCGCACCCCTGAATATTCTCCATTTCCTTTTGCCTTCAGTTTGCTGATAATCCTTTCCACCATTCCACTTCCCTCTTAGTCCAGGATCATTCAATACTCACGCTTTGCACACAGCCTCTGGATCTTTACTTGGGATTCTAAGGACACCAGCCGTCAGGTTTCGGGTCCACCCTCATCCACTACAGCATCCTTGTGACTAATGACAGCTGTAGAGAGCTTATTTACAAAATGACAGCCTACTGTGTGATTCTACACAGAAGCGACTCTCAGAGTGTTGCTGTGCAAGCCAGGGAAGAGTTGACTTTCTGTAAGTTACCTGTGGGCAGAGAACTAGAGAGCGCCAGGCTGAGCCTACTGAATGCTTCTGTTCCTACCTGTGATGTCATGCTGATGACAAGTGTCCTTTCATACTCAATGACTTTTCCTCTGCATCTTTCTACTCCTCCCCATTGTGTTGTGGAGAGAAGAGTAGGGAAGGCGGGGCTGTTTGTAGGGAATCACATGGTAGACAAGATAGCAGAGTCTGCCTTACTCCCTCTGCCAGTCTTAACCAAAGACTGATTGAACTATCGTCTTGGCACTGCCTATTCTGTTTTTCTGTCCCCCAGGATGCCTCTGCCCTTCGCATTCAGTTTCTACAGAAGATACTAAGAGCTGTCAACTTCCGTTCCATTCCCCTTACTTTTCCTGTCTTTCTCTCCCAACACGTAAATGCTTGTTCCTGGGGTGCTTGTGTACCTATCCCCTGCCCAAGCACCAGGAAAGCCTGTTTTCAGAGCAAAATGCCTAATGCTTGTTTTATATCATTTACACAAATCAATCCCAGGAGGCCACTGGCCTCTTCACTTCCTCCTTTGTGACTCGTTCCCTAACATGTGATTCTTTGTATAAAGCATATTTCCCAGAGCATCTTGGACCAACATCATACGCTTTGATAGCTACATAGTTGTCACAAACAGGTGGACCATGGGTCTAACAAAGGCAGCTCAGGTCTTAAAATGACAATAATGTGGTAGGGCTTAACAAAAATGTGTGGACCTGGTGCCCTTTGACTTCCTATCACTTTATGCCAGCGTGGATCCTGCCACACACACGCATGCTTGAGTTTACTGTTCAATTAGAGGCTCAGAGATAACTTTACCTTCTTCCCACAGGAGCTGCTCTTTGAATCCTTGAAATTCCAAACATTCTAGCCTGTGACTTTACAGTTATTAGATCTCCTGTGAACACCACTTCCTTTCATTTGGGTATAGATTGTATTACATTTCTTACTGATTAAAATATATATATATATATATATATATATATATATATATATATATATATTATTTGGGGCTCACCTCTCCACCCCACAGCACCTTCTAGGTGGTCGATCATGTCAAGATGAAACTGACTCACTGTCTGTCAGATACTAATTGAAGTGGATGGCGAATGCAAGCTTCATGCTTTCTATGAGAGGGGTGTGGCCACAGAAATAACTGCTAATTTTTCATGTGGAGAGTAAAAGGGTTATGTGGTCTGAATCCGTGGCAGGAATGTAGACAAGATTTTCCCATGAAGCAAGGAGTCTTGACGAGCTTCAGAGTACACCTGCTGTTGAGTAACTGACATTCATATATATATATATATATGTGTGTGTGTGTGTGTGTGTGTGTGTGTGTAGAGAGAGAGAGAGAGAGAGAGAGAGAGAGAGAGGAGAGAGAGAGAGAGGGAGAGAGAGAGAGAGAGAGAGAGAGAGAGAGAGAGAGAGAGACCTTAGGCTTTCTCAGAAGCCCTGAGGAAAGTCTAAAGGAACATTAGTTCTGTGTCCTTGCCTAAGGGCAGACTTGGCAAGATCTATCTGCTCTGAGCCTGGGGCCACAGTTTTAAAGGAGTTAAGATTTTAGTTCTTGGCAGCTTGTCTTCCCCCCCCCCCAAAGAGACTGGATTTATCAGTGCCAAGGCTGCTGTGTGCTCCATCAAGACACCCTTGAGATATTCTGTGTTCTTCTTGTTCAACATTGCTTGATTAGCTTCTTAATGACTTTGTTCCTTTTGTCCCCTAAAAGCTGCGTATGCCATGCTACATTTCTTAGTAAGTTTGCTTGCCATAAGACACAGCTTGTGCAAGACCTCCCAACCACAGCTTTTCTGTCTTCTTTACCTTCTCATCTCCTGGCCACTGCCCCCTTAAGACTCCATCACTGAAGGATGATCTGCTTTTTAGGCCAGAGAGAACTGGGGCGAGGAAGCACAAGCCTGTTTGCGGATGCACTGTAGCTTACAATCTCTGTCCTCAATGTGGTTATTATAATAAAAGGAAGGAAAGGCATACCTGGACAGACAGACAATAATGTGCCTCTGTGATGGGCACCAGAAAGATGGAGGAGAATCCAAAGCTTTTCAATTTCTCTAAAGAAGATACTGTCCACCAAAAATGGAACAAAGACGGTAAGAAGCCGAGGACCAAAGCACCCAAGGTTCAGTATTCTGTTACCACACATTCTGCAACACAAAGCTCAGTCTATTGTTCTGAAGAAACAACACATTGAGAAAAACAAGGGGGAACCTGTAGAATATGCTAAAGTTTGGCCAAGAGAATGAAGGAAGCCAGAGAAAACTTCCAGATGAGATTGCCACCAGATAGATGGAGGCTGCCCTCACTGAGAGATTTTATTTCTGAGGCCAGGTAAAAAATAAGTATTTAAGGGAAACAAATAAATTATCAGACCTTGAATCTCAAAACAACAACAACAACAAAAACCCCAAACCAAACCAAGACAAAAAAACATCTTTTAGATTGGTGAGATGGCTCACCAAGTAATTGTGTGACACTAAACCCAGGGAGATGTGAACAAATGTGTATTTGTTCCAGATGGTTGACCCATGACAGACCAAATTACAGACAGATATTATCAAAGCCTAACTTGATAAACCCATGAGTTACATTGGGGTTACTTAGAGGAATATGGGTGAGCAGTTACTTAGAGGAGCAGAAACGACTTGAAGACAAATTCATCACCAAAGCCCATCCTTGTACATTAACAGCTCATGAAAGCTGGAAACCTGGAGTGCACTGCACAGCTTTCAGGTAGCTCAATAAGTTGGAGAATGTCTCTTTCAGGCAGATCGTGTGAGAGTCTCTTCCATGTAGTTCAGTTGATTTCTGCTTCTGTTAGGTGTCTAAGCGGGTCTGAGCCACTCCTAGCTCAGCTTGTCTAAGTGTATTTCTCTATAATCTTTCCAGCCTATATGTGCTCGGAGAGGGGAGCCTCCTGTGAATCCTGTTAGTTTCAGGGTCTTTCTGAACGAAGACTTGTTGGTTTGTTTGAAGACTTGTTCATTTTTCTTTCTGAGCTTAAGGAGCTTTCCTGCAAAATGAAATGCTTCACCTCTCTTTAGGGCATCTTATGTTTTAATAACAATTTTCTCTCCAAAAGTGTATGGTTTTATCATGGAGGAAATTGCTAGAACAAGGAGGTAAAGGCACTGGCTGACAAGCCTGATAACTTGAGTTAGATTGTTAAGTTCCACCTGGTTGAAGGAGACAAACAACTTCCACCAGTAGACTTCTGATATTCAAACATGTACCATTGCATGTGTGTCTCAATAAATAGATGCATATGTAATAATTTAAAAATCTTTTTTTCCTACTACAGCTATTAAGTTGTTTGTGTGGGAGAATGCTCCCCTTGTTCAGTATTTGCCATTCGATTACTTCCAAATTGCAAAAGATAATGTAGTTTCATTTAATTGTCAATTTTCTTTTATGGTTGTTGTTTTTACTACTACAATAAAGGTCTAAAAATGCCTGACTGAAATTGGAATTAAAAATACATTATATTTATAGATTGATTTTCCAAAAATTGTAAGAACTCAATATGTTCACATTGTTCTGTGAACTTGATTTTTTGGAAGTTTTTGTATCACATATATTGCATACTTTTATAATCACGTATCATTAGTACAAAATCAGATATGCACATTTTTGAAAACTATAAAAGAGAATAAAATAAGAATGTGAAAACATATCCAATCATTCATGGTATCTCAAAAACATCAACATTAATGGCTTTTAAAACTCTTTAAATTTTTGTGGCAAAACAAATTCATATTGAACACATTGTTGACTTTGTTAATATTCTTAAGCCTTTTCCATTTCAGTAATCTTTGATCTTATCTGTGGCTTAGCATTTCCAGGTTCTCCTGTTTGTTCTTAAATTCTTTGGTAGCTCTTCCTTTTCAAGATTTTGTCCAACCCCACCCTGCAACTAGTTGTTATTCCCTTAGACTCTTTCTATAGCATTGGCTCCTTGGAACCAGGCATCCTCCACTCACTCATTCTCTGTTGCTTTCCTCTTCCTTGTCATCCCATCAGCTAGCTGCTTCTCTAGCTTATGTACAACCATAGTCGGATCAAAATGTCACTGCCTTGTGGCAATTATTTTAACACACAATCTGGTAATTCACAGAAGTGTCTGATAATTCATATTATTGCATCCCCATCTATGATGCTTAGATGGAACAATAGACTAAGGATATGTCTAAACATGAGTTTGATCCATTAATTGTACACAAACAAAAATCCTCCTTGTGAATGTGCTGTGTGGTACATTACTCAGAACCTCAGTCTGGGATTGTCTGAATACCGACACTCCTTCATGAACCTCCAATGTCTTCAGGCTCTGTGCTTTTCTGCTTTAAATGCTCTTGCACTTATTATCAAACACTTTTCTCTACAGAATTTTCACGTGCTAGCTACCATTATTTATCTTCCGACATATTTCATTTTTTCCCCTTTCCATTAACTAGTCATTATCAAAGCAAGAGCTGGGTGATACATTATCTAAAATTTGTACTCTTAAATTTTCCATATGACATTTTAGTATCTTTGTGATCCACCAATTTTCAAGGTTTTGGTATATGTGAATTCATTATGATATCATTGTAAACCTTTATTTATTTATATATTTGTATTTTAATATACATAGAAAAAGTACTGGGTGCTTATAACACAAAGGGCTCTGTTTATGATCAGAATAGATTTCAAATGATTAATCTTAAGTCTATTTGCTTAGAAAACCAAAATGTAGTTATAAGTATAAATTGTATTGTTGAAACTCAAGGTATGACACTGGAGAGATGTCTCAGTGGTTAAGAACTCTTGCTGCCTTTACTGAGGACACAGGTTTGGTTCCTCGCACCCACATGGTGGCTCACAATCACCTATAACTCTATAGTTATTCTAAGTTCCATAGACTATGAGGTCCTCATCTGTCCCCTTCAGGCACTGAATGAACCGAATACACTATATACTCATATAAATTCCATCTAAGCATCATAGATGGGGATGCAATAACATGAATTATTAGACACTTCTGTGAATTACTAGATTGTGTGTTAAAATAATCGCCATAAGACAGTGACTTTTTGATCTATGTTTTTTGACTATGGTTGTACAAAAGCTAGAGAAGCAGCTAGGTGATAGGATGACAAGGAAGAGGAAAGCAACAGAGAAGGGGTCAGTGAAGGATGCCTGGCTCCAAGAAGCCAATGCTATAGAAAGAATATAAAACACTTATACATCTTAGTTAGGGTTATACTGCTGTCCACAGACACCATGACCAAGGCAAGTCTTATAAAAAAAAAAAAAAACAACATTTAATTGGGGCTGGCTTACAGGTTCAGAGGTTCAGTCCATTATCAAGGTAGGAGCATGGCAGTATCCAAGCAGGCATGGCGCAGGAGGAACTGAGAGTTCTATGTCTTCATCCAAAGGCTGCTAGTGGAAGACTGACTTCCAGGCAACTAGGGTGAGAGTCTTAAGCCCACACTCACAGTGACACACCTATTCCAACCAGGTCACACCTATTCCAACAAGGCCACACCTCCAGATGGTGCCACTCCCTGGTCCAAGAATATACAAACCATCACACACATAAAATAAAGAATTTTAATAATTGGCATGAAAAACAAGAAAGAAACTCAAAGTTGGCAAAGTGAATGAGATTTTGTTATTTAGTTTCTGTGACTAAATAAAAGTTATATATGTAAAGGTTATATATGCAAAGGATACACACACACACACATATGTAAAGGTATTAAAAGAGATACTTGTATACAAAATCATTCTTTAAAAAGGTTATAGTCTATGGGTTAAAAAATAAGCAAATAATATGATACTGTAGCAGTATCTTCCCATGAAAGAGTGCCTGAGGGATTAAGGTTGTTTTTAGTTTTTAAAAAGATCTTATCATGAAAAAGTCTAGTCATATAGAAAACTATATGGAAGAACATATTTCCTACAGAAAATTCAATTATCTATGTATCACTCAGATCCTAGAATCATCAATACATGACCAGCATTGTTTCATCTGTATCCATATGTACTTCTCTCTGGATCCAGGATAACTTGAAGATATTAATCATTACTTTATATAATGTACTTGTTCCTTATTTTCAAGCTAGGGCTTTGCTATCTAGCCCACACTGACCTTGAGTTTATCATAATGGTTATAAAATGGTAGCTATGGTACAGACGATGGCCCATGACAATGATATAGATAATAGTCTATAACCATGGTATAGACAATGGTATATAGCCATGGTACAGACAATAGTCTATAACAGTGGTGTAGGCAATGGTATATAACAATGGTATAGACAGTGGTACAGACAATTATGCTACAGAATTTACCATTGTTTCCTCATTTTATATCTGGAAATTTCTAAAATGACAACGTTTGTTCATTAGTTGAGTATTCAATGTTAGAGTCACATGGAAAAGATAAGCTGGTACGATGGCTCGTGCCTGCCATCACAGCTGCAATCGAGGCAGGATGGGAAGGTCACAAGCCACAGCCAGCCTGAAAAATTTAGTGAGGCTTTATCTCAAAATATTTTTTTAAAGAAAAGAAAGGAGGCTTGGGGGTGAACTACTTGCCTAGTGTGAGGCAGAGTTCAAATTTCTGTATAACCAACAAAAAGCACAATATATGCCAGATTGTATTCTTTTATTTACAAAGACTAGAGACGATAAAATGTACCCACAGATTAAGTGACTAATTTTAAATGATTCATGAATGTCAGTGTATTTCACATACTTAAATCCCTGTTTTCCCCCCAAAATCAACTTGCTCCATCTTCACGATTATTTCCATGTGTTTGTGACCTGAAAGCAATGGTAACCTCTTGACTTCCTGGTATTTTAGGATGCCCCATCTTACACAATTCCTTCTTCAGACCTAGAACCATCCACCTTCAAAAGGAGCCCTGGTCCCATCTAATGGGAAGTGTGGCTTAGAAGCTGTCATGTGACCTCTGAAGAAGAGGACACCACTATATTTATTACTGGTTTGGGCTAATTTGGATGGAATGATTGCTTGATGGGCATTGGCTTCGAAAACAAATGCTGCCTACAGTGTACTCAAGTGTTTGTGTTTGGGGCTAGTCCCACGGACACTTTTCTCCAGCTTTGGCATCTGGAATCATCAGAACATTTATCTTAACACTTGACCTGCTGTGTTTGACATTTGAAATGGACACTCGGTTCTCATCTAATACGTTGTGTTTAGAGCTTGGAGAGTATTTGAGACATGGTGCCTGGCTAATGGAAGTGGTTACTAGGGGTTAAGACTTGAAGGTTGTACCTGCCCCTATCTCCAGTCTAACTCTGTGCTTTCCCCTCCCCAGGAGAGTGTGTTGTTTCTCACAGCGTTGTTTCCATACTCTTCTCATCTTAGGAACAGAGGACTTCAGAAACCGTGAGCCTACACAGGCTCTCCTTCTTGTACATTGCATCAATCGGGCATTTAATCACAACAGGAAAGGTAGATGACACAGAAAATTGATTCTAAGAAGTGTGGTTGGCCCTGAGATAACCTGAACATTTAGCTCTTAAGCCTTTAGACTAGATGGGAGGGAAGAATTTTGAAGAATTTAGAGAGGAGCTGTGGGCTAGACAAGCCCTAGACTGCTGTCAATAGAGTTTAATAGGCATTCTGGGGGCAGTTCATGAGAACAAAATGTTGATAAAAATGTAGACAGTAAACACTCAGGCGGTTGCAGAGGGAACAAGAGGCTTGGAAACTGGCTCATTCTTTCAAAGAATCTGGCAATATTTTCCCCAAGTCCTGAAAATTAGGATGAAGCTGAATTCAAAAGCAAAGGATTAACTAATTCATTTCTTTTAAGACACTGTAGCACTCAGGCTGTAACATCATTGTGGCTAAGTTGTGTTTAGCTTGTTTTATGAGAACTCAAAGGAGGGGCTTAGAAAAGGAGGTGGGAAACAAGCAGCTTTGTAGTAAGGACATTTAAAGCTGCAGACAAAAAGAAGTGCAGATGAAGAGGCTGAAGCTTTTTTCGAGTTTATCACTATGAGAGAGAAACAACATGCTTTGTTGTCCGTAATAAATCGGAAGGTAAGAATTCACACACTGAGGAGTCCTTGGTATAAACCTGAAAACTCATTTGCAAGATTTTCATTTGAAAAATGGAGAAATACTGCAGGGCTAACATGCACAAACAGGGTCAACTAGAGAGGCTTTCCACTATTCAGCTACACAGGCACATGGAGACTGTTGCAGCTCTAGTCCAGGGACCAGCCACATCTCAAGCCTGCAACAGAATTTGCTATCATCCGAATGCTGTCAGCTTTGCACACATACAGAATGAATGTATTAACCAGTCCAAAGGGCTTGTGCTGAGGTTCCAGAGAAGATGCCCATGAGTCTAGGTAGCATGTAATAGGGTTGTTGTTTGACATGGAAGCCAGAGTAAGCTGTGTGTAAAGTCATGAATATTACACCAAGGGTACAGTGGAGACAGGCCACTGTGAAGCTCTGATCGGCTTCAAACTTGTTCTGTAGATTAGGCCGGCCTTGAATTCATAGAAACCTGTCTACCTTTGCTTTCCCAATGTTGGGATTAAAGGTGTGTGCCAGCATACTGGCTATGTTGGGTTTTTGTCTTGCTTTGGTCCAGCCTTTCCTTACAGTGCCTCCATTCCTCCCTCTTGGGATGGGAATGGATATTCTGTACCACTGGACATTGGAATGATGCAATGTGTGTTTTGATCATCTGCGGGTTCCCACCTAAGAGTTTGCCTATGAGTCTCAGGAGAGACTTTTGACTTTGGAGTGTTGAGAAATCACTCACCACTCTCGAATGTCCTGCAAGGTCCTCTCCACTCACTAATAAGGTGCCACAGAGATGTAACTCTTTGAGAATTTTGTTTTAGGAAATTATGAAGTCTTGGGGACATGTAGCATGATGACAGAGGCAGGTTGCCAAAAGTGGCCTTTTGATGGTCACACCTGCTTCCAACTAGATCTAGCTTTGTCTTGCTTAATGTTAATGTAGTCAGCCACTGCACAGCTCTACTAATAGACAGATAGCACCTCAAACTGTGAGCCTTAACAAACCCTTCCTTCTGTTTCTTTTCTCTGGTGTTTTATCAGAGAAAAGAAAGTAACACAGGGGCCTGTGGTTAACTAGGGAGAATGGAGATCCAAATGCCCCTTGGCTGCAATGTGAAGTGCAGAAAACAAACCCATCTTACCCCCATCCCACCCACCCCCGGCACTTTTAGTGTTTCCTGTGGGTGGACGTGAACATGTCCATGTAGCCTGCATGGTACTCTTAGCTCACTAATAAGGTGCCACAGAGTTGCAACTCGTTGAGGATTTTGCAGAGCTGTGGGACAGGGATTGTGGTTGGTCACATTCACAGCACTTGAATCTTGGATGACTATTGCATGCCCCCATGGCCAGGAACTCTGACTAATGGCTTCACGGGAATAAAGAAACTGCAGGAGAACAACACACACACACACACACACACACACACAAGCTGGGTTCAGGTTGGTAGACTCACTTTGTTGGTGAGTACCTGCTATTGCCATTCACTTGGAACCTTGGCATGTTTATTAATGTCTTAGGGTTTCCATTGCTGTGAACAGACACCATGACTAAGGCAACTCTAATAAAGCACAACATTTAATTGAGGCTGCCTTACAGGTTCAGAGGTTCAGTCCAATATCATCAAGGCAGGAAGCATGGAAGCATCCAAGCAGACAGGGTGCTGGATGGTTTGAGAGTTCTACGTCTTGTTTTGAAAGCAAACAAGACAAAATTGAGTCTTCTGCACTGGGCAGAGCTTCAAAGTCCATCCCCACAATATGCACTTCCTCCAACAAAGCCACATCCACTCCAGCAAGCCCACACCTTCACATAGTGGCACTTCCCCATGAGCCAATTATATTTAAACCATCCCAATTAGTTACAGCCCAGGGGTAGAGATTAGCTAATTTTGGTAGGTGTCCCTTTAGGTGAGCAGTCTCAGGCTATATGTCTCTGGGAGGAAGAAGCTGCAGTCACTGGTCTTTTACACACACTGGTCACTCAGACGTGAATCTTGAGGAAACTGTTGTCATTCCTCTCAAGCCTCATTCAAGGAAGTCTTTGCTTCCCCCATGGGGCTGAGGCAATGGTGTCTTCTACATGCCTGTGCCCAGGTCAAAACTGCACATCCCCTCAGGACTGCATTCAGTCATGGCTTCCTCTGCTCCCTACTGGCTTTGTAGCTCATGAACCCATACAGCTCAGAATGTGTCACGAGCACATTTTCAGTCGTGTTTTTGGAAAAATACCTGCATCCTCTTGATCATAAAGTTTGACTCCTGAACATGTTTATTATTTTTTAAAAAATTACATAGCTTAAGTAAACTGTATTGTTATGATTTTTAGTCTAGAGATTTAGTCTAATAAATTTTGGTGTAATGATACCTGATGTATTACTTATATATCTTTGTATATCTAATACTTTTTATATGTCTTTTCCATTGTATGATGTTTGTCTTTGTGGGTTACCAACCATGGTAGCTTTTGAGTCCCTTGCCCCTAATTTTTACCCTGACTTTTATCATGATGTTTACTCTTCATGTTGGTGTTCGTCCCTGCAGCCCCTCTACCTTGTGTCTTCTACTTCATCTCTCTCTTCCTCTCCTTATTCTCCTTGAAATGTATAACATAAAGTTCGTAATCAAGCAGACATTTTCACTGTCTAGTTTTCTAACATTCTGATTTTGCCCATGCTGTTTGAAATTAAATTTTTTTGATCTAATATAGATGTTTTGTTTCAATATAAATGTTTAATTTACCAATATTTACTATTTTGAATCACATAGTTTTATTGTTAGAAATAGACCTTCAGCCCCCAATGATCTTCCTCTCTCTCTCTCTCTCTCTCTCTCTCTCTCTGCTAAGTTTTTTCCTCAATACGTTACTGAAGTATTCACTTGCTATTTTATTACGTGTGTGTGAGGGGTACATACCCACAGTACGCATGCGCATGTCAGAGGACAACTTTGCACAGTTGCTTTTCCCTTCCACCTTCACATGGGTGTCAGGAATCAAACTCAAGTCCTCAGACTTTTCCCCTAACTGCACTGCCCAGACCTTCTGTTTTTATGAACATCATGTGTTTCAAGTAAACTGCTGCAAATTGCTGCTTAGAGAAAAAGGCAGAGGATGCTCTAGGAAAACAACACACCATATTCCTTGGTTCAACAAAACGGGGGGAGCATGCGGAATGTGCTGAGAGATGTAAAAATGCAAGGTCCCTTAGGTCCACACCATAAGCAATCCATTCATTTAACTGCATTTAACTGGTCTTCCTAATATGATTAAACACAGACTTCTGTCTATAATCTATCTAGTGACCCTGCTGTGGGGTAGGAGCTGTGGGATTCTGCTTTGGGAAATATTCGCTAAACCATTGTGGACACTGTGCCTTCCCTTCCTCGGGTCACTGTTCTCCATTACCTCCTGTTAAGTGAGAAAATTCAACAGATTTCCCCAGCTCCACTTCTGAGCTGACCCCCCTCCCCTTCCATATGCTTCAGCTGA
Source organism: Mus caroli (assembly GCF_978045245.1). Classification (NCBI taxonomy): domain Eukaryota; kingdom Metazoa; phylum Chordata; class Mammalia; order Rodentia; family Muridae; genus Mus; species Mus caroli. The sequence continues at coordinate 59,482,549 of NW_028227268.1, forward strand.
TAACTAGGATTTACTGCTGCTCGTGACCCTGTGTCACTGTGTAATTCTATCACCATGATACTTTGCCAGCTGAGACATTTTACTAGCAAATTATTAAATTGAGCTATTGGAATAGAAATGGATACTGACAACTCTAGCCTGCATTCGTATATACGTTCAGATCTTCATGGGCTAGGAAAGTGATATCAAATGGGTGAGAGAAGCACCTAAGATCTGAAATCCACATGAAGATGTGCAAAACCTGAGCACTGAGGACACCGATACTGGCTTTTAAGGGAGAGACATGATCACATTAATCTGGCACATTTATTTCAATGAGTTCAAAGGACTTCAAAGGCTCCACGACAAAAGCATTTTATTAGAGCCAAAGAGTAGCACATGGGGCCTTGAAACAACCATTCATGGTTTGATGGTTTACTAGTTTTCAAAGCAATAGAAAACAATAAAACTTGTGAAATGAAAGCCACTAAGGACAACGTTGAAGAGGTTTGGACTCCAGGCTCACTGCTGCTCTTTGCATCCATTTCAAGTCTTCCTTCCTTGGTCACTGCGGCTTTGCAGACTGAGAGCAGAGAAGTAGCTATTCACGTGATGCTGCTCATGCCCTATAGCCTCAGAAAGTCTCCAGACACGCACACGCGTTTAGTGATGTTGCCTGAATGAGCAAAGGTCACTGAACACTCCCCTGTGTGTGTGCTCTAGGTGAATGATTGAGAATGCCAACGTGCCCTCGTTTAAGATGGTTGTGAAATAATTTAACTAGGTTTTTATCAGAAATTTTAAAGGAAAGGGATAGGTTGGTTAAAAAAAATATAAAAATATTAAGCATAATTTAGAGCAATGGTTCTTCCATGAAATTTTATTTTATACTATTTAAAAATATCTAAGACTATGCATCTTGCTTGTCCAGAAAAGGAGCTTCCCAGAGTAGGCTGTTTAAAGACAGGTTGAAATGTGCTTGTTGCTATTTTTGGTTGACACCCCACACACACCCACACACTACAATAATGATTAGTGGAGAAGTCAAACAAAGTAGTGTCTAGCCTTGCATTGAGCCGCATAGAAGCTGTGCCCCTCAAATTTTCTTATATATAAAACTGTATACGTCTGCACACAATGTAGGGTTAGTTAGATTCCAAGCTTAGAAGCACATAAGCTGGGCTTTCAACTCTGAATATACAGCTGAGCTCTCAGAAGCTAAGTGCTGATGGCAGATGTGGGGGAAGCTGTATACGATAGGAAATCCAGTCTGACTCTCACCATGAGATATCAGCAACACCCTCCGAATCATTGTGACAACCAAAATATACCTCCTAGCCAACGGCTTCCAATATTACATCCAGGGAGTGGGGCCATCTCTACTGAAAACTGTGCTGTCGCAGAAAGACACTAGGAATCTAATCGAAGACAGACAGACAGCAAATGCCAAAACACTGCCAAGATGCTTGTACAGAGGGTGAGACCCAGGAGAATGATTGAGAGCATGTCTTCTGTGTCTAAAAGGAGCCTTCTTCTTTGGCACACATTAGATGCCTGTGGTGCAGGTCACAGGCGAACAGGAGCCACCTCAGAATGTTCCCAGAGCTACGTGCAATGCTTCCCTGCCCATTCCAGGACACACAGCATTCTCTGTTTCAAGCAGCATGCGGACATAGAGAGAAAAGATCTGGGACATTTTTAACTTTAAGGACAGGGTCTTTTAATTTCCTTGTTAAATTCAAATGTCATCTGCCAAGGCATATGAATTTCTTATCAGAAGGCTTTCCCTAGCTCCATTGCCTGCAAACTGGCAAGAGCCACCTCAGCTCTGCCTCCTCCCCTTTGATAACATAGCTCCCCGTTTGAACTCCTATCTACAAAAGGAGGGAAAAGTGGAATTAAATCTTTGAAGGACCTATTTCTGATATGACCCTTTAAAGGTCATTTCTCCCTGGCACATTTCCTGTGCCATCAAGAAGCCAATGATAGGAAAGAAATAGCTGAGGTAGACTTGCTAGAGTGTCATTCACTGTGTTCTCTATTTGGGTTCATTAGTATAGCCAGACAGTTCCCACTGGCTTGGGCTGTCCTGGATCATGCTTCCCTCTTCCTGCAGGTGTGTAACAGCACAGAAAGCTAACCTACTGATCGCAGGTGAGATATGTTTTAGTTGGAGCAATATTATCACCGAACAAGATAACTCTTGCAGGTATCTAACCACTTAAACATAATGCCTCAGATTATAACTCTATTTGCACGCAGCTTTTGCTTCCTGTGAGTTCTGGATCCCATTATGCCTCCAGGTCAGAGTGAAGAACAGCCTGTCCCAAGCACTGGCCCTGTGCCTGGCATAATGAAGGCCTGTTGAATTAAGAGATGGATGAATGAATGATTCCAAGGCACGATATGAATGCAAAAATCGCTGTTAATTTATTCTGTAGTTTCAACACATCTTCTTATCCAGATCCTTGTCCTTTGCCATATCTCTATAGGAAGCCCCAGTGAGACCAGAGCATACAGCCCTCAAGCCAAGAGGAACTTGGAAGTAAGCCTACAGCACAAATGATGGGATCTTGTTTTCTCTTTACAGTCGATCACAGTGCACACTATTCAATAGCTCCATCTGTGGTTTCCTCCCACACATCTGTGCCCACCCATAATTACGGAATTAAAATCCTGAGGCATATAAACACCATTTTCTATTCTTCTTACCTGAGAGGCCTCTGGTGCATTAAAATACCAACCAGGATAATTTCAAATATTTCCTAAACTATAAAGTCCAGCTATTTACTCAGTGTTAGTACGTGATGGATACAAGCCTATATGTTTAGAATATGAATGAATATGAATGGGACTTAGCTCCTAAAACTTACTGAAAATTCCAACACACAAGATGTACTATAACCTCAGAACAGAAGCAAGGCACATTAGGAAATTCCTGACTAGGGACCATCTTGGCCGTGTGAATTGCTGCAACAGCATGCCTGAGACTGCATGGTGTATAAAGAACGGGAGTCATTCATTTCTCACAGTCCCCAGGAGCTGGAAAGTTCAAGGTTAGGATGCTAGAACGTAGTGTCAGGTGGTGAGCTTATTGTCTCCTTACATGGGGGAAGCACAGGGCAGAAATATGAGCTCTTCCCTGAGGCTCACATTGAAATGCACCCATCTAAGTACCACAAAGAAGGAGTCCACATGAGCTGACCACTTCCCAAAGAATCCATCTTTGGATGCAATTACATTGGCATCCTTGAATTCTGGAGGGAGCATATGAAAATGATAAAGGAAACATCAGTCCACTCAATCCCCCATACTCACATATACAGGAAACAGTGGCCCCATTATTTATCATGTAGAACATTGAGCAATGAGGAGGAGGAGGAAGAAGATGGTGCTGGTGATAATGGTGATGCTGCCACATATACAGGAGACTGTGGCCCCACTACTTATGATTTATAACACTCAATGATGATGATGGCAATGATGACAACAAAGATGACAAAGAAGACGATGATTGATGGAGACAATGGCAGGTGGGGTTGTAGATTTCTGTATCTCTGTACTCAGTGATGTTGAAGGAGATGCCCTGGCTCAGAACTCCCTCTTCCTCTCCCAGGAGTACTGGTGACCAGGTGGCTTCTTACCCTGTGGTTCAGACTTTGAGTCCCTTCTGGTCTGGATTGTAGGGCCCTCAGCCCAAAGCTTTAACTGTGCATATGCACTTGGTGAAGACACAGGGTCGTTACCAACGGACGTCTCTCAGACTCTTTGTCTTCTTTATGCTCCCAGCAAACAGTAACTTTGAATTTTGGTCATGGAGCCCAGTTTGGTCTGGATCTCACAATGTAGTGCAGGTTAGCCCTAAAGATGAGAGAACCTTGTCCTTCTGCCCTCACATGCTGAGACTTGAGGCACACACCTCACCCAACAACCTGGAGCTTTGGCAGTCTCAGAGTCAGCTGCCTGTTTGCTACCCTTTCTATTTTATTTTTATGTTTTTTTTTAACCAACGCCCTGGAAAAGTTTATAATTTCTTTGCTCATGGCATGATTCCTCAGTGGGCTTCAAATTGAGAATGTGTGAGCTCGGACTCCAGCTTCTCTTTGTCATGAGAAGTAAACTACAGTGAAACGCTGAGAATTTTCTCTGAATCCTTTTTCTTTCCTTACTCTTGGTGGCTTTTAGAAATGGCCATTTCCTCTTCCCCATGTCCATGATGCAGAATTGTTCTACCCAGCAGCTAATAGGCTCATCCCCTCTCCCGCTGCAGGCAGAGGCAGCAGAGGTCAAGCTGAGCATCAGAGTGTCAAAAGCAGTGGCTTAGGCAGAGGCTGCTGTTTATGGAGCCACTGTCATAGCTACATACAAGCAAATGACTAGCTGTAGCCTTGGGTTACAGAACTAGAACAACATTGTTTCTAAGTAAGCAAGAGAAACCTGAAGATGTTGCTTAGCAACCACCCCCTTTCTGGTCCTCTAGTCCTATGGCTTAGTGCTGCGCCATGTTCCAGATTCCATTAGATCTAGCTTCCAATTTATACATGCAAACACACTGTGCCTGATAAAAGGGTCTTTTCCATAAGTAAGTCACTTAGATGTGCCTGATTGAATAACTCTTCAAACTTTGACTGTTGTCTTCTGAGACGTGTTTTGTGCTTGGCTGTTATGTAATTGCTCTTAGCCCTGTCCCCTGTGTGCTTGTGGCTGTGGCTGTGGCTGTCTGCAGATGGTGATCATGTGGTCCCCTCTCTCCTTGCTTGATGAGCTCACCTCCCATCCCAGATGTTCTGAATGGTCCCCCTGCATTCCCAATCACGTGCAGGAGCTGAGGGGTCTCTTCAGGCCAAGTTACCTATTGTCAGCTGGGCACCGCTGCCACCCAGTTCTGGGACTTCTTCATGAAGTCAATACTATAGTTCTGTAGTCTCTTCTTACAAAGCTGCCCAGGTGTGGCATGCTCATGGAGACGCTCTCCGGAGATGTAAAAGGTGGGTAAGAACAGCCATTACTCCTGGCATATTCTGAAGAGCTGCCCACTCTTCTGTTTGAGGCTGAAATTATTGAGTTTCTTTAGACACCTGGTTATTCTCCTGGTTTGAGAGATGGAGAAGTCCAAGGTCCATTGTTTGCAATTATTTGAAAAGATTTACTTTGTTTTTAAGTATGTTTGTGGGTGGGGGGTGAGTGTGCACACGGACATGTAGGTGCACACAGAGACCAGAGGTGGTTGGATCCTAAATGCTATCTGACACCAGTGCTGGGAACTGAGTCCAGGTCTTCTGCAAAAACATACTTGCTCTTAGCTGCCAACCGATTACGCTGCCGAGCCTTTCCACAGCCCTGTGCTTACAGATCTGATTCCAGGGATCTCTGCTGAGTGTGTAGATGGTCCCCTCCTTTCTGCATCCTCACACGGGAAGGGGAGCACACTTGTGTGTTTTCCTGTACCCCATCATGGTGCATTTCATTATCATCATGGTGCTAACTCATCATCAGGGTGGAGTTTACATCCCATCACCTCCTAAAGGCTCCACCCTCAAAGGCCACCCTCCTGGGACTTGGGTATTCTGCATGTGAACCTGATGGAGATACAACCAGCTCAACTCACAGAGAGGAGTTTGCTTCACAGCTACAGCTGTTCCCATGAGTGAGATCCTGAGTCCCTTCCTAAGACCAAATACCAATATAACACAAAGCACCCTCTGTATCCCTTATCCCTGCTTCCTCCTTGCCCCACTTATCCCCACCTTTTCCATCCCACCCAAAGGTCATCTTTTTCTGTTTGCACAGAATGTCTTCAAAGAGACAGCCAGGTGGCCACAGATGAGCACTTTCAGAAAACTTTTCCTTTCGTGATAACAAAATAACAAAAATAATTCTTTAGTCTTATTACATACTGTATGTGTCCTAATTATAAATAAAAATACAATTTCTAAATAAAACAAATAAGGACTTCTAAACACTCTTATCTTTTCAGAATTGGTACTTGCTCATCAGGAATTCAGGTGACCCGTTAAGCCCAGGGTCAGATGGGTCACTGCCAAACCCAGGTGGAAACAAGAACAGAGTACCTGACTGTGCCAGTATTGGAAAGTTGTACCAGATTCATGATTCATCTCTGCTGGCAAATTCACTTCAGTGTTATAGTAGTCACTCTTCAAGATGCACCTTGTATATTTAGAGTTTTGAGAATATTTTGTTCATATGAGCTGAGCACATTTGCTTTCACATATTTGCAAACACTGGAAGCAAATACCTAAAATAAGAACTTTTTAAAAACCTATCTTTCTAGACCTAATGTTTTCCAAGATAACTGTACCGAGGTGTACGGAGGTTACTTCCTAACAGCAGAAAAGTTGTGGTATAGGTGACAAGGAGCTTGCCTTTCCTTCTCTGCCTCTGTGATGGGTAGCAGCTGAGCCAGAGAAAGGCCCTGGCACCCTTGGCTGCTGTCACCTGGTGACTCACAGAAGCAGCGCATCCTCTCCAGCCTGGGACTTATACACATGGAACTAACATCACAGTGAAGAAAGACCTGGGGTTTTCTGGAAAAGATGCAGGTAGCCAGCTTGTATAAAGGTGAAGACATGGCTTTGCTTCTGAGCCCAGACCACAGTGGCCAGAGCACCAGACAGTGCTAGTGAAACACCACCTTGGCAGTTGCAGAAGAGATCCGAGTAAAAGCTGAGGTCTTCCAGACATTAAGAGAAACTGAAAACCTAGAGACTGGGAAGCATATATACAAACTAACCATCTGATGAGGGATCGCTCTCCAGGACATGCAATGGACTAAAATCATAATAAAGATAATAACAATAAGCAATCTGTTTTCAGAAAACATGGTCCTGAATGACATTTCTCCAAATATCTCAAATAACCAATAAGCGTATGGTAAAAGCACTCAACATTGGGGAAATGCAAATTAAACTATGGGGCACTATCATCTCATTCATCTAGATAGCTTTTATCTAAAATTCCAAATGCAAGTGCTGCAGAAGGCTGGGAAGAGGAACTGTCACTAGTTGCTGGGAGGGTGTGACCAGGGTGGCTATTATGGATGCTATGTGGAGCTGCCTTTAAAACTGGGAATGGAACGGCCATGCGATTCCAGAAACAGAACTACCAGCCCAGAACAAATGAAGTCGGTTTGCAGAAGGAGTGTCTGCAGTTACAAATTGATTACACACTTGCAGCAGCCAAGATAGAGAAACATGATTAATTCCTGTCAACAGACGAATGGACAAAGGAAATTCGTTTGCAAGAATTATTCAGCCATTAAGAGGAAACCCTGTTCTTTGCAGTAAGATATATGGAACTAGAGGGCATTATATTTAGTAAAGTAGTCTAACCATGGAAAGACAAAGGCAAATTGTCCATTCTATAAGGATGCTGATGCTGAGCCTGGGGAAGGTGTTGAGGAAGAAGGATGGACAGATGATGTCTGGCAGAAGGGACAACCCCTTATGTCAATTATGATTGACAGCAGTTAATTTAATATTAAAAATAGCTACAGGATTTTTCAAATGTCTGGGGTGTTACGTATTCCAATGTAATGACTTAACCATTACATATTACATATGTGAATTGAAATGCCTCCCTGCACTCTGTAAACATGCACAGCTCTTATGCACCCATTAAAATATAATAAGACAAAATTTTATGAGTCAATTTTTTTGCCTTTGATGTTGTTAGTTATAGTACCCTTGATGAGCGCTGACACTCTGTTAAGTGACTTTTAAGTGATTTGATCTATTGGGCTGAAGAAGAGTTAAAAGCCAATGGAATAAATTCTATCTTCATATTCCCTGACATTTATTTCAACTCTTACCTGACATTTTGGAAGATAGGCTTTCAAGAATCCTCTCAGCACATCAACTTTTTGATAAATCCACCCGCTGCCCCTCCTCCTGTCGGGGGTCACATCATCTCTTAGGAACCTCTGCTGGGAAACCAAGTCTACCTTGAGCTCTTTGACTTCAAGCAAGAGTGTACAGCCTTTCCTGGAGAGGGTCTGTGAGATGAGCTGCTTTGGGTCCCGTGTGTGAGTGTGCTCAGCAGTATCTGCCTCCCTGCCTGGCTCAAGCCAGTCCTCTGTCTTCTCAGGTCATCCCTGTTGTTGTAAATAGCAGAGTTTCCTCTCTTAATGGCCTAATAGTTTCCTATTGTATCTATGTACCATCTTCTCTCATCCATTTATCCTGTGAGGGGTTCTCAGGCTGAGCCTGATCTTGGCCATTAGTAACTATTTCTAGACACAGGGCTGCTAGTGTGTGAGTGTCAGGGGGCAGGGGGAGTGGGGAAATGCAGGTCAGAGATACTTAGGTTTAGTCAGGTATGGGGGGTATGTTTCAAAAGCTCTATTGAACAACAAAGGGAATATACTTAACAATATACTTAGCATTGTTTTAATGAGAGTTCTTTAGAGAAAGTGGCCGAGCCTACCATGAAGGTGATAAGGAAGACAGGGTAAGCATCTGCTGACTGGTGAGATCTAACTGTTCCAACACATACACATACTTCTAAATATCATCTTTCATATGATTGAAAATGAGATATTACATGTCAACTTAAAATTTTATTTGGGGAATGGGTCAGAGGGAGAAAAAGGACGTGGTATACTTACATTATAATTAATAAGTATGCATATTTTAAAGGCAAGTCCTTACAGGAAAATGGTGACCTCATTGCTCCCAAGTGTGTGGTGTGCTAGCTAGTCCTCATGGATTGGGTGGAGTCTGGGAACCCCAATCCATCTCCCGTCTGACCTCTAAGTTCTAGGTTACCCTGGTTCCTAGGAGGACACTGCAGATGGAGTTTCTCAGAAGGAAGCCACAGGCATGGTGCCACAGAATTCCATGGCTGTGAAATATAGTGGATAACCAATCAGATTGTCACAAAAAAAAAGAAAGAAAGAAAGAAAGAAAGAAAGAAAGAAAGAAAGAAAGAAAGAAAGAAAGAAAGAAAGGGAAGGATCTGACTTTTCTCAACGATGAGCAGGTCTCTAAAGCAAAACCAAATTAAACCTAAGAAGGCAAGTGGGAACAGGACGGAGCAGGTGTGCTGGGACATGAAAAATGGCCCCTGCGGGCTTTTCATATTAGGTATCCCAGCACCGCAACCCTATCTGTGTCTGCACACCAGGACCACCTGGCAGGCTGGCGCACATGTGTGAGGACTGGCTGGAGGAAGGGAAAAGATGCTGAGAGCAACTCACAGGCATGTAGGACTGCTCCGTAGGGCTGCTCCTATTCAGACCTCTTGAATAAGAAAGAATATATGCTGCACACATACCACTGTCCAACAGAATTCCCTATTCAGAATCTGATTATAAGGGAACAGAGAAGCAATTGGAAGTTCAGGTAAACAGATTTGTACCATCATGTAATGGGTTTTCAGAGTAGAGGCCTGGCCTCTGGCAGTCTCAGCCACCCATCCCTTCAACGCTAGAGAGATAAGCCGATGGTCGAAAGTTGCCAGATACTTATCCAGTGTTATCACATGGAAAAAGGAATAGAAGAGGGCTCAGTGACTCCATGTCTGTCTTTGGGATACAGACATAGGCTTAGGTTTAAATTGAGGGCTCAGGAGCTAAGCAAGCATCACTAAGCAAGCCTGCTCCAGGTGTGGTCCCAATATTGGCCAATCATTGCCGCAGCTCCAGCCCACAAGAAGGGTCATAAAAGTGTTAATCTGTCATTTCTTCTGTCAGCTGAGGGAATCAATCTGGTTCTAACATCTCGTACTTCCATTTCAGGGTGCAGCCCTGAGGTCATGAATAACGGCCCTCATGAGGTGGGAGTGTCTATCCTAACAGGGTTTGCTCTTACTGGGACCCAAGGAGGCCTTGGGTTTGGAACAATGCCTTACCCCTGTTGTCTTTGCGTTTAGGCGAGGCAGACAGTCTGGCAGGAGTCTGAGCAGACAGCAGGATGCAGTGCACAGCGAAGGCAGAAGTGCCGGGCTTTCACCAGCTTTTCTCTGTGTGTGTGTGTGTGTGTGTGTGTGTGCTTGTGTGCCACAGCGCACCTGTGTAGGACAGGTGTCCACCTGAAGACATCCTTGGGTGTTGGCTCTCACCTTCCACCTTTTGGGAGACTAGATCTCTTCTTAGTCACTGTGTGACCAGATTCACTGGCCCATGAGCTTCTGAGGACTTGTTTGTCTCCACCAGTCACTGTTTTGTTTGTTTGTTTGTTTGTTTGTTTGTTTGTTTGTTTGTTTTTTAGGAGAAAAGGGATTAGAAGACCTCAATGCAATTGTGTCTAGATTTAACACAGGTTCTGGAGATTGAACTCAGATCACTGGGCTTACAAATCAGGTGCTTTGTCCTCTGAGTAATTTCCCACCTTATGTTTTCTCTAAAATAAAAATCAACCAACCAACCAACCAACCAACCAAACAAACAAACAAAAAACATTGAACGCAATCTGAATGGCCCTCAACAAATGCAAAACAGGGAATGCACAGGTTGCATAATTCCTAAAAGCAATGTCAGAAACCACTTTCTTTGCTTATTTGTAAAGTATGATAAGTGGATGTGGTGGTTTGAATATGCTGAGTCCAAAGAGTGGCACTATTAAGAGGCGTGGCCTTGTTGGAGGAAGTATGTCACTGTGAGGGTGGGCAATGAGACCCTGCTCCCTACCAGGTTGGAGCCAATCTTCTGCCATCAGAATGAGAGGTAGAACTCGCAGCTCCATCTCCAGCACTGTGCCTGCCTGGATGCTGCCATGCTTCCTGCCATGATGATAATGGACTGAACCTCTGAACCTGTAAGCCAGTCCCAGTTAAATGTTTTCCTTTATGAGAGTTGTCTTGGTCATGGTGTCTGTGCACAGCAGTAAAACCCTAACTAAAACAGTGGAATTTAGTTCCCAAATAACACACCCAATGAAATTAGTTCTTGTCTGAAAAGTTCATGTCCAGTTATAAAAGCAGAGGGAACCTCTCTGGGAAGAGGCGCACACTGTGTTTATTTATAGTTTGTGAATTATAGGAACTTTATTTTACTTTAAAATTTTTTGCTTTCTAGATTTTGACCCTCACAATGAGCATGAAGAACTATAAACGATTAAATAACAAAGGAATGTAGTGTAACTTCCTGTAAGGGGAGCGACCTTTTGAGAGGCAACAGTTCCCCACCCTTGGCTGGGAATCCTTGTTAGGCCAGCTGCATTCCCCAGTTTGAGTAGCCCTGCTATAGAAATACTTTTCTAATCCTGAGGCTCAATCTGCTCCTTTAGGGGTGCATCTGCAGGGTGGAAATGAGCACTTTCCATAGTTCCCATAATTTGATCACAGATGACTCTATTGCTTCAAGCTGGATTGTGTTTGGAAATTAGAAATTCTTGGGCTGAGATGCAGCCCAATAGTAAGTGTCCCACTGGCCTAGCGTTCAGTGAGGCCTCAGGTTCTACCTGGAGCAATAGTGTAAGAATTCTGAAAGAAAATTCTCCCCCAGTTCCATCTGGGGATGCAATGGGGATGCAACAGGGTTTTCTGTTTCCTATTTGGGGCTTCTATTTCAGTTACCCCAAGAAAAGGCATCATCTCACTGCAGGCTGCACTCTAGGGCAGTACTCGGAGTCCCCAGGTGAGGGGCCCCACTTCACTCCCGTGGAGAACAGGTGTCTGGTGACTCTCCACTCTCCAGGCTTTGGTTTCTGCCCTGCTATTGTATTTCTTCCAAATACTCCCAGACCCTACATTGGAAACAATATTTTATAGGCCAGGACTTCTCTTTGTGACCGGTGAACTTCCACTGACCTCCATGAAATTCTGCCCTGCAAGCTTGGCTATTGCTCCCTTTCTCAAAAACAAACAAATACATAAAAATAAAAGAGATGATTTCATTAACTGAGAATTATCACCACCTTCCGATGTGCTAATAACCACTGTTTTTTGAAGGTGTTAATTTCAAAGCCCAGTGTAGCTAATGTGTTCATTTCTCCAGAGAGTCTATGCTAGCCTTTTCTCCGCCCCTCCCCCTCCACTTTTTTTCCTGATCCAGATATCAGTTCACAATAGGACTTCTACTTTAATAGTGAGTTGGAAATGTACACATTTGAAATGTACACATTCTGTATTTTCCTCTCCAACTTCACTGCCAAGCCTGTTTGCACAAGATGGGGTGTTTGTTCTTAAACATAACGTAGTGTCTTCCATGGCCTGAAGACAGCAGACCAACGGTTTCTGACATCTGAGAGCCTTTCTATTTGATTCTTGTTCTCATTAGGAACAAACAAAACAAGTCAACCTCTCCTTCTCTTTTGATGGAAAGGCAAAAGGGAAATAGATGTATAAATACAGATCTTTAAACAAATCCTGGGCATATGATGGTGCTTTAATTGCCACCCATTCAAATGGAACTACCCAATTCTCTATTTGCTAAGTGTCTCTTCTTCCAAGGTCTGCTAAGCAGTTAAAAATCTTTCTATGAAAAAAAATGACTTTTATAATAAGGGAGATTGTCTCTCCTTATATTGATATAGTTACTGATGCTGGGGTTTTCAGCTTCTTTCATAGTAGTACAGAAAGAAGGGTTACCAATGGCCCCAGAGCAAAGGACCAAAGAATCGGAGTAATGGGAACCATAGCCTCTTGTCTTAATATTTAGGAAAACGAGGAACAAAGGTCTTCAAAGAGGCAGTCATTCATTCAGGAACCTTTCCAACCCTGTAGTTTTATCCACCCCCACGAGGTTGCAGGATAGCTGGACACGGCTACTGCTCATGGCCCAGGCTAGTGGAATTCCTCTCCATGATGACAAGTTGAATCTTATCATGTGCATATGCAGCAAGTCTAGGGAGGGTAAGACCTTCTGGAATGAATCAAAATCACTCTCCAAACCAAACAGAAGTCTAAGCTTATTTTCCTGACCCAAGAGACTGACTGTTGGGTCTGGGCTGTGTGAAAAACCTCACCCAGCCACAGCTAGCTCTGGAAAACAGGGATGGCTATTGATAGAGTTTGGATGTAAATGTGTCCTAAAGGTCCATGATGCTACTGGGAGATAGGGAGCTTTTAAGAGCTAGAGTCAGGGCCCAGGAAGATTTTGGTGGGTAAAAGAGCTTGCCTGTGCAACCTGGTGAGCTGAGTTCAGATCCCTGGAACACAAATAAAAAGTCAGATGTGGTAGCATGAGCCTGTGACCTAAGGACTCCTACAAGATGAAGGCAGTGACAGAAGAATTGCTGACTAACACAGTTATCACTCTGCTTGGAGGTCAGGGTGAGAGCTAGAAAGGATATAAACAAAATGTTTGGCATCTGGGATGGCTCAATAAACAGCAGCTTCTACCATTACCTTCAGTTCATATCCCTGCTCTTCCAGAGTGGACAAGTGAGAAGCATTGGAGAACACAACTCCAGAACTAAACAGCTAAACAGCCACTCTGTGCTTGGGTGAGCTGCAGTTTATCTCTCAAATGAAGGTATATTATAGGGAGATTTCTCCACTCTCTCTCACAGAAGCAAGAGTGAGGAGAAGGAAAGAAAGCCTTGGCATGAAGTAATTTAGACACAACAATCTGTTTCATTAGCCTGGAATCTAGTTGCTAGGAAATTTCACCTGTAAGATAACATGAGGTTCACCCGCCTGGTTCACAAACAAACCTCAGAATGCCAAGGAGTCAATTTGGAGCCTGGAAGAAGTCTGGCTACTTCCTCAAATCTGTCCTCCTTGTGTGTACAGCCTGTCTACTGCTAGTCAAACAATCTGCTGAAATGCTTAAATTGGATCAATAATTTTTGTGTGACATGTTGAACAAGCAATGCCAGATTTTTTTTTAACTGCTAGGGCTCGGTAAACACACATTCCTGACTGTAGCTTAAAGCAAAGTCATGTCTAGTATTTTTGTCTTGGTGTAGTTTCTGTTGCTGTAACAACCTATGAGTCTTGAGTGCTTTATAAAGAAAAAAAAAGTTTAGTTCATAGTTTGGGAGGCTGGGAGCTTAAGATCTGGGAAACTTAAAGGTGTGGCCTCTGGTACAGACCATGTGTCTATATCACAACGTAGGGGAAAATCATGCACAGGAAATCACACGGCCAAAAACAAGAAGCAAAAGTCCCAGGAGGGGGTGGGCTCTCTGTTTTATAGTAGCACATTTTCTCAGGAACTAGTCTATTCCTGCTGGAACCAACTCACTCTATAAGACCAATTGACAGCTGCACACACAGAGCCTTCAGGGGTGTGCCAATGTTCTACCAACTCATCTGGGAATAAACTCCCAGCATATGATCCTTTAGGAGGCACAGAGAATCATGTCCAGAAGACAGCAGCTAACTGTTTCCCTTCTCAGAGTCTGGTGTAGTAAAGGAATATGGCAGAAGGAATAATCTCTCCTGGGTCAGGAAGCATCAAGAAGTATGCTGTGCTGTCTTGGTTTCCATCCAAATTTCAAGGTCAGTCAAGCAACAGCACAATGCTTTGTGAAGTCTCTGATAGGAGACACTAAAGCTGTTTGCTTCTGTTTCTGACAATCTCTGTCCTATGGCTGGAGGAACTACACACACATTCTATTTTATTCAAACGTGTTCAGTTGAATTGCCATCTGCTCTGTCAGGGACAGTGGATGCAAAACAAAGAGATGCTAGTGACTGTCCCAGAGACGTTCAGAATCTACCTGGGGAAAAGAGAATAAGGACAGCGTCTTGTCTTTTGGGTCATCACTGCAATTACTATATTTTTAAAATGTGTACATATGTGTTTTGTATGTATATGTACGTTCACACATGCACACTGGAGTTCAGGTGCCCGTGGAAGCCAAAGACTTCTGAACCCCTGAAGTTGGAGTGACCAGCAGTTAGTTGTGAGCTACCCCATATAGGTCCTGAGAACCCAACTCTGTAAAGAGTTCTTAATCATTGATTTCTCCCTCTCCCTCTCCCTCTCCCTCTCTCTCTCCCCTAGCCCTAAGATTAATATTCAAATATATGAGTAAAGTTCACAATGCAAGTTTAAAGGAAACCTCAAAGGACTTTTAAGCCAAGTTTAGTAAGTTTGTAGTGTGAATGAAACTCTTGAACCCAAGCTGCGTCTACATGGACAGAGTGGCTGATTAGAACTGCAGTACTGGGGAGTGATTGCAGGTGCAGAGGCTAATTACCTTGCCTTGAGTTAGCTTAGCCCTGCAGAACACACAGGCCTTGCCCACCTCCTGTCTGCACTAACATCTTTTGAGTACTAGATAAAAAAATCTTTTCCAATCTATTAATTGAACCGACAATTGGGTTCAACCAGCCCCAAAGCTAAGAATGTCATCAGTTCTCATTGGCCTATAGAAGAACTTCCCCCATCCTTGTGTGACAGTCTTTCTGATGCATCCACTCATGTATTTTACATTTGCCATGGGTTATGAATAGTTTTGTTCTGTAAAACTATAAAACTTCAAAAAATAAAACAACAAAACAATTATAAAACTTCATGAAACTGCTGCTTCCATGTTGAAACATGGAATTTGGAGTGATCTCGATCCCTACTCTCAGATCATAGGCACTCAAAACGGCTCCAGAATGAGCTGTCTCCTTATTTCCATTAAGAGGAGAACTGTGGGTTTTGTGTCAATAGTGGGTTTTATACATTTCATGTTTTAAAGCATAAAGTGACATGAAGACTTCTGGGGTCCCATGGATATACACTAGCCATTATCTTTGATTACTATGAGACCATGAAGCAAACATTCTTTGTTGAAAAGGGGGAAACACATATAGTGTCAGGTTGAGTACAAACACTTCACTGAAAGGAACTAAGGCTCCGTGGAGAAACGACCTACCCTGAGTGGGTAGGGCGGGAAAGCAGGAGTTGAACCTGGAATGTTGGAACAGGAAGTGAAGAGGAAATTAAAGAATCTGGAACACAAATCAAGGGGACACAGAAATCTCCCAAGAGGGTCTTCTTGACCAAAGCAAAGCCAACAGCCCATATGCTCACTAGAAGAGGTAGAAGTCCACAAGTAGGTGGCAATAACAACCAAAATCTGAGTGGAAGAGGGCATGCTTTCTTACAGTTCCAAGCCACCTAAGGCTTGTAGAAGCAATGATGGACCTCTAAATTACCCCTTGGAGACCACAGAGGGAAGGAGATTCATAGGCCCTTAGATTCTGACATGTTTTTCAACCAAGTCCATTTCTGCATTCTGGTTCAGTTTAGAAACATGCATTGTTTATTGCTGTGTTGCATGGTGTCCTTCAGTCTGCAAAGTCCTTTGGTCATTTCCTGTTTCCCAAGTGTTTGACTTTGTTAGAGTGCAGGGCTTCCATGCCCTGACATGAACCTGAGTCTGTGTTTGCCTTGAGCTTCCTGTGATGACTCTCCGTTCATGGATTCTTGGCATATGAGGAGAAGATCTTGGCTCTCCCAGAGTCTCTCCTGCCCACTCGTGCTGTTCATCAGTGACCTTCATCTTGACTGTCTAGTCTTGTGTTGTCTTCCAAATATCCCCAACCCAAGTTCACTGCTTCTCTTCTTCATGGTCTCTAATATTTGCTTACCTTCCTCCCAAGGTTCATGCAGTGTTTCTTACCCTGGAGGTCCAAAGTGACATTGTAAGGCTTCCGTGGTTGTTGAATTCACATCATGGTAGACTATAGTGACTACAACTGCAATCCTTTTGAACTTGGACCCAGCTGAGAGTCACTCCTTTACTGTGTTCCTGGGAAGAAAAATTCACTCGTGCTGGCTACAATGGATTCGTGCCCATGAATTACTTTGAAGTCATGTGCTGGCCTTGCAGGAGGAGAACGTGATGAAATGGAGCCCAGCTTTGAAGAGGATTTGTTTCCCTTTGCTCCCAGGCCCCTTCCTGTTCCACATTGGTTAGATAGCCTCTGGCCACTGTCACTCATGGCTTCTCCAGGACTGGTTCTTGTCAAGAGATTGTTTTGGTTATCCTAATTCCCGACCTTTCCCCGAGTTGAGTTGAAGTTGTTTTCTTTCTCAACCTTGCAACAACACTCAGCTGTCTGAGGAGGGCTCGCTAGGAAATGTTTGTTTTTCATTAACTCGTTTTCTCTCTATTAGAGCCAACAGAAAAACAGAGGAGCAAAGGAGAGGAGGGTCCCTGTTCAATTAGCCTAATTAGACTTCCCGCTTCAGAAATGTGTCCGGCCCTGGTGAATTCTCCACTGCAGACCCTGGGAAAGCACGCTGCCTCTCAGGGTTTCAGTGCCTTGTGGGGTCATCTGCTCAGTGTTTATTAACTCTTAGGATATGCTAGATGCGCTCGCATGTATGTCTTCTTATTTTTATAAGAACACCGCATGATGTGGGCTATTAACTCCATTTAAAGACCAGGAAATTAAAGTTTAGAGAAGTCAAAGAGTGTGTCCTGGATTCCCATTCTCAGACAAATGGTATAAGTGGTTTTGCATTTTGATGCCAAACTAAACCGTTTTTCATGTGTGTTTTGACCAAGAGAGGGCTTTGGTTTATAGCTACTTTGGTCTTGACCTAGCAGTCGCTGGGCTTTCCCAGTGGGCTAACTTTGATCACAGGACTTGCCTTGAGCTAAACCATGAGTTTAGTGTACCTCTCTGCCTGCCCCTACCCCTTGACTCCATTTACCTTGGGTGACTATGCAGAATGGAGGAGACATGGGAATTGTGCTGGACTGAGGATAACTATGAACACAGGCACAAGCTGTGTAAATGAGATTCTCTTGTGTATGAAGTGCTATTCAAAGTGAGAAAGTGGAGAAGGTGAGAAAAGAGTGCGATGTTTTATGGATTACAAAGCAACTAGTGCTCATCAATCTCATCTTCTTGTTCATTTGAAGCTGGAGATGGATGAGACTCATTGAAACTGCACAGCTAATGAGGGCCAGAGTCAGGTTGTGAAGCCAGGTCCCCAGATGTAAACCTTTTATTGGCATGATATACTTGCTGTCTCTGAGACTACCTTCATATGCTAACCTAGGCCTATTCCTGGATGCTTCTAGCCTCTGCACAATCTTATCCAGACCTAGAATGTTTTCAGCCTCCAAGACTTGCTGCTGAATAAGCTCACCCTTTCTAGTTCTTTATGGTCTCTGCCTGGCAGGTTCAACTCAGTTGTTCTGGCTGAATCTTCTCTCCAAGCTGACTAATTCAGTTTGGCTTCTCTCTCAGCCTCTGACTTTTTGCTCTGTTTGACCTCAAACTAACTCTGATAATCTGCTCTAGTTTTCTGGATGCTTCTCATTCTCTGACCCTTTCTGTCTTCACCTGTGTCTAGCTTGTTTTCTCTTCAACCTGTCTCTGTAAAACTCTCCCAGTAAAATTGCCTCCTTCCTCTCTCTACACTGCTCCCTCAAGTAGCTTCCCTTTCCTTTCTCTTCTCGTGAGAGTTGTGCATCTCCTATTCTGTCGAATTTTTCTGATTCATCACTTTGCCACTCAATTAAACATCACTTTCAAACATGGGTGCTTCCTTCTACAAACTAACTTTACCTTCATTGTTTGGGATTAAAGGTATGTGCTAAAGGATGTCTGTATTCCAGCCAGATGAAATAAGGTGTGTGCTAAGGGTGATCCCCACTATAACTAAAAACAGGGTTTTTTTCTGTAAATTATACAATCTCGGGGTTCACAGTGAGATCAAATATCTTTCACCAAGATGTCTTGAACACAGACAGAGTGGTCAAAAGTAAAACAAGGTCCACTGATTGGTTAGCAAGACAGAAACAGGCTGGAATGGAAGGTGGAGGGTTATGCTACACCACAGGTTTCAGGTCTGTGGTCCCTCTCTAAGGAAGAAAATAATAATCAAGGGCCTAAAGGTCTCAGATAAAGATATTAAGAAATAAACACATAAAGTCAGTCTATTGATGTTAATAAACAATGATGATATCTAATAACTTTAATAATTAAATTACATGCATTTAGTTATAAGGGTACACATGCTGTGTCTTACAATATGGAGATCAAAGAAAAATCTACTGAAATTGGCTCTCCTTCTATCAGGTGAATTCTGGGGATCAAATTCTGGTTGTCACACTTTACAGCAAGAGCCTTTACCCATTCATTAAGCCATATCACCAACCAGTATTGATTCTTTTAAAAATTGTTGTATTGAGATCTATTTAATATTATAAATGTATAATTCAGTGATTTTGCAACCACACTGTAAGTCCTCTTTAGGGAAGTTCTATAGTGTAATAAGATCCATCATAAGTACTTGTAATAGCCAGCAATTATTGAGTGAGTTACTCTGTTTTGACTCCGTCACTTGTAGTAACAGAGATTATATTGTTGTCCCTTCAAACCATCTCACCAATGAAGGAACTAAGTCATTCTAAGGAGGGGGGGGGATGTTTACTGTTCCAAGTCACTCAGTTCCTGGGTGACCTTGGATCAATTATCTGCCCAAGATTTGAATTCAAAGTATCTGCCTTTTAGCCTATGCACTGATTTACTATACTGTCCTGGCTTCCATGTTCATAAAGAAATGTCATGACAGTCTTTCTGTTTTCTACAAGATATACTGTCTTCTCCCCCCTTCCCATCTCTCTCTCTCTCTCTCTCTCTCTCTCTCTCTCTCTCTCTCTCTCTCTCTCTCTCTCCTTCCCCCCACTCTCTCTTCCTAAGTGCTAGGATACAGATGTGTGCCACCATACCTGGCCCATATTTCCTTCTACTTCCATGTGTTCACATGTTATAAATATTTAGGAACTTTGAGTAATTAGCTGGTATGAATTGGTATTCTGAGGTGTGCCTAGAAGAGAGGCACCGAGATGCTTAGCAATGCTTCTGCTAATAATAGCAAATGCACTTCCTGGATGGAGAGTGTCATACAGTGAGGATCAAAGTGTGATAGGGAGGCGGACTGGAGACCAGCCAGCCTTAGAGCAGAGAATTGGCTCCATATGAACGCCTTCTAAGGAGGAGTATTAGGTGGGAGAATGATTATTGGGGAATCTTGGTTATTGGGGAAGAACAGAGATATCTCACATCTGTTAGAATGGTTGTTACCAGAAAATCGCATGATCGCACATTGGCAACATAGGAATCCATGCGCAATGCTGGTGAGGACATAACTAAGCACATTTGTTGCAAAGGCACTACAGATGTCCTTCAAAACATGGGAGGCTACTAAAAGGTGATCTCGTGATCCATATTCAAAGGAAATAAAGTCAGTATGGTAAAAAGACATCTTCATGCTCATATACACTGCAGTATTAGCCATAACAACCAAGATATGGAAACAACCTATGTGTCTATTGATAGATTGATACACTAACAATGCACTTTTCTAAACAGTTGCCTACTTATCCTGAAAGAGGAAATCCTGCTATTTGAAGCAACTTTGGTGAGGCTACAGAGTTCTGCTCAGGAAAGTAAGGCAGGCTCAGACATTAGAAAAATCTCAGGCATATGTAGGATCTACAAAAATTAATCTCACAGAAACAGAGAGTGGAATGGTACTACCCAGAGACCAGGGAGGGCAAGGACGCAAAGCAAGGTTAGTTAACAAATATGTTATTGAAGTTGCATAGAAGGAACAGAAAAGAAAATGCCCCCAAATGGAAGATATATAGGACCCAGGAGTCTGTGTGTTTAGATACATCTCATCAACTTGAGTATCAGAGGAGCTGGTCCTCGAAGTAAAATGATTTACTCCAGAAAGCTCTCACCAAGAGATACATTGAAAAGAATTAAGCTTTGGGGTTGGCTTGTGGGGCAGCATCTGTTCATGTTTGTAAGGCTGGGGAAATGCAGTACTTCTAGACTCACCATGATGAAGATGCTAGCTTCTGAGAACTAGGCAAGTCCTCTTTTGTAGGGATTCCATTTGTTTCTGTGTTTACTGTGACACTGAGGATGGACCCCAGGGCCCCGTGTGTGCTAAAAGACCATTCTTCCACTGAGCCATACCCTCAGCACAGATTGTCCACTTCCACAAAAACCAACCAAACAAACAAAAAGATGACTTCATGAGGAAAAACATCTAGAATTGGTTTTTTAGGTTATTAATTAGGAAAATAAAAACAACCCACTGTAGTAGAAGTCATTCTGGGTGGTTTCTGTAGGGTTTACAGTATGTACTTCAAAGAATGTGGCACTGTCACCAGGAATGGTGTAACACTGCTAGCCCAGGAACCACTCCCTGGGGCCTGGGGGAGGTGAATTGAGGTACAAACACAGTCTTAAGATCACAGGCTCAGTGCTCCAAGCCTGCACTCCTCGGCTGGCCTTTCATGTAAGGTGGTCATGTAGACTCACACTCAGGTAAGGCTGCCAGGCAAATGCTGAGAGTTGTGTCCACATTTCTATCTTTTAAGGTAAAGTTTGTGTGTAAACAGTTCTGCCGCCTTCTGGAGTGCATGTCTGTCTACATCTGTCAACCAATAAGTTTGTTAGAAATGAGCTTTATGAATTTGTTCCATCTGCTTGAAGTTCTGGGCAATTCTAGGAGGTTTTTTACATTCCCTGCAAGGGCACGTGGCCAACTAAAATTAGCCCAGTGGGACTTTTAGGTATGACTCCCTATGGTTGAGTCAGACCACATTGTAAAGAAAACACTGGCTTAGAAAATGTAGACAGAGATCAGCCAAGTCCTTCCTACCCAGATTCACGGGCTCTAGGGACAAAGTGAGTGAGCTTTGGAAGTGTGTTGGGACCTGTTTCCAGGCAAACCCGGTCATGGCTAATGGAAGAGGTATGGCCTTGCCTAGATAATGCTGCTTGACAGATACAACATGAGACCTTCACTAGATCAAGCCAGCAAAATCTCATATGGACAAGTGAGGTGATCATGGAGGCTCACCCCTAGTTGAGTAGCTATTGGCAGTTTATGGCTGCCAAGAGAGGGTGCTTTCTCTATGGATGTGGCCCTTGAAAGGCTACCTAAATTTTAATAAATGGCCTCACACCCATGAAGTAGCCTTTGAGAGGCTACCCATGCTCCAGTAGGTTTCCTTATACCTGTGCACATACCAGCAGCACTAGGTGGACTCAGTGGATTTAAACTAAAAGAGCACAATGAAGTGGGAGGAGGAATGTAGGGGGAAATGGGGGAGAATTGGAGGAGAGGGACTGGGGATGGACTTGGTCAAAATGCATTACATGTGTGTATGAAATTCACAACAATAAAAATAAGTTGCTAGGATAATGGAACACAGGCTGTGGGTTCAGCCATCAGGGCCACAGAATATACATATACATATACATGTATATGTATGTGTGCATGTGCATATGCATATATGATTGATAGCCAGGTAATAAAATGAGAAGCACAGTGGAAGCAGACTGTGGTGGTTTGAACAGGTTTGTCCCCCATAGACATGTGTTTGAATGCTTGGCCTACAGGGAGTGGCACTATTTGAATGAGTAGCCTTGTTGGAGTAGTTGTGGTTTTATTGGAGGAAATGTGTCACTCAGTGGGTGGGCTTTGAGGTCTCCTATACTCAAGCTCTGCCCAGTGTAGAATAGTCTCCTCCTGGCTACCTTGCAAATCAAGGTGTAGAACCCTCAGCTCCTCCAACATCATATTTGCCTGCTGCCACAACAGACTGAGCATCTGCAACTGTAAGCCAGCTCTAATTAAATGTTTGCCTTTATAAGAGTTGTCTTGATTATGATGTCTCCTCACGGCAATGAAATCCTAATTAAGACACAGACCATGCTGGCTTTTGTGAAGAATGTGAAGCACCCATCTTTCTTGCAGAGTTTTCACTGTTTCTGACCAGAGGAAAGGACACAGACAACATTCTCTCCTCCTCTGAGAGACCCACAGCAGAAATGCAGCTCTTCATTTTGTGCCTCTTTGAGAATACAGGGTTAGCAGTAGGTCCTTCAAAACAGTCCACGATGTTAGGAGAGCAGACTCCCTCACTCCGGAGAGGTGCAGCATGGAGAGCATGTGGAGCCAGGGCCCTTCCAAATTCAGTTCCCAGCAAGCAACAAGGAAAAAAAGGGACAACAACCAAGAAACATGGACTTGTTCTTGTTTTGCTATGGCAATTTGGCTGTTGAAATTGAAAATGACATTTCCATCTTGTTCCATTCCATGTACTATGACAAACACCCCAAACACTCAGTTACAGTAAACATTCCCTTCTCACAGTGTGCCAGTTTGGGCAGTCCAAGGTCAAGACACTGGCAGGTTCCATGTCTGGATGACTGGTGAGGGCATGCATTCTGATTGTAGATATTTGTCTTCTTGTTTCTATTTCTCATGGTGGAAGGAGCCAGGGAGTTCTTGGGGTCTCTTTTATTAAAGCACTAATCTCTTTCATGATGGCTACACTAGTCAGACTGAGAGAGAGAATGAGAGAGAGAGAGAGAGAGAGAGAGAGAGAGAGAGAGAGGTGCATGAGTGTGTCTGAAAAAAAAATGATACCGTGTTTTGTGTGTGTGTGTGTGTGTGTGTGTGTGCACACGCGCGCACAAGCGCATGCGCGTATGGATACACACACACATACACACACATACACGAAATCAGCTTGGTAGTCCAGCAGCAGTATTCATGCTAGAGAGATGGAGAACTCAGTGGCTGCTCATTCCAAGAAACTGGAGACTCCAGCTATTCTACTCCAGGGCCGAAGGCCTAGGCACTCCCTGGAGAGATGCGGGTGTTGAGCACAGGCTGAAAGGCTGAAGAAGTGGGAGTCTGGTATCTCTGGATGATGTCAGCAGCAACGATAGACACTTGGAAAGGAAATGGCTTGCACTGCTGCCTCCCTCCAGTTTCCTTTCATCCAGGCTGCCAGTTCCTTGGAAGGTATTGTCCACATTCAAAGGTGCTCTTCCCTCCAAATCCCAGGCACTATCACAAGTCAATCTTTGCTAAAATTGCTCTAGAGACACAGATAGGTGTTGCTCACCGGTTCCGTGGCATCTCTGTGTCTGGGCAAGTTGACCACTGAGACCAGTCAACACAATGCCTCCAACTTCCGGGTTAATCACCTCCCAAAGACCCTGTCTTGTGAACCCTCACCTTTGGGGTTGAGATTCAACATACCAGTGCGGTGGGGGCTTTGGCTTTGCTTCCCTCCTACATCTCTGACTGCCCATGGAGAATTTACCAAGGGGCTCTCAAGCATGCCTTGTTTATCATTTTGGTGCCACTCAGATCTTAAGGATTGAAGCTACTGTGTGCCAGCTCTGCTTGCTAATGCATACTTTTCTATCTGCGATAGACCCTTTTCCGACAGTGCCTGGAGCAGGGGCCATCATCACCAGATCTATTTCTCTAAGGATGAGGACCAAGATCCACACTGGTTCTCTGGCCTTGCACTAGGGAGACAGCCGGTACCTGCTGGGCTGGTAGGCCTGTGGCCTGTGGCCCTGGAAAATTAATCGGTCTTCCTGGAACTGAGCCAGCAAGCTTGGCCTTGTTGATACAAGTCAGCCCTGTAGTCAGTGTTCCTTGTAAAATCCCCATGTCTACAGGAATGCTTCATTTCAGTGGCGCTAGAAAGTGAACTTCTTGACACTAAGTCCATAGAGGCCCTCTGTAATCACAAGAGAGGTGTCACAGGCTGAGCTAGGTCAAGAGGTCATGACGAAAGTAAGACTCGTGTCATCAACCAATGTTGACAAGGACCCCTCCCAGAGTGGGGACACGGGAACAAGAGTGTGCCTTCCTGGATTAACCACATTTGACTTTCTCTCTCTCTCTCTGTTTTATGATTGTATGAAGGAGAATCTCCAGCAATGTTGCCCTAATCACTTCTGCAACTTCACGTACTCTCTAGCAGTGCTTCGTCAGGGTACCGTCTTTAAGAACAGTCCTTCCTCCAGTTTTTTTTTTTTTTTGGTTTTTCGAGACAGGGTTTCTCTTTATAGCTCTGGCTGTCCTGGAGCTCACTTTGTAGACCAGGCTGGCCTCGAACTCAGAAATCCGCCTGCCTCTGCCTCCCGAGTGCTGGGATTAAAGGCGTGCGCCACCACGCCCGGCTCTTCCTCCAGTTTTTGACAAGTGTTAATTCCACAAAGAAAGGATACTGCTGCATTATAGTGCCTAGCAGTCCTTGGGGTATGGGCATAGAACACCCAGCAGCTACGGACAACTCCCTAGTGGACTGGACACGGAAGATCTTAATTGAAGATGCTGAGAGGCACCCCTGTCACTTACTTAGCCTCCTTGAGCACAAGAAGCACAGGTTGGCTAAACACAGCCAGATCCCAGGGTCTCTGTCTCACACTTCATGCCTGGCATCCCATGGCTCCGGCTGCCTCTCTACAGTCCTACTTCCTGCGTGAAGTCACAGCTACCTCTATGCGCAATTAGCAGCACCTCTGCTTGTGGATGAGAGTCAGCAAATGGCAGTTTCTCTGCTTCTACCTCTCTACAATGCAGAATACCATGTCTAGCACACAGTTAGAAACAAAGACCTAATATACTGACTGACTGGCTAAACCTAACCGCACAACTGCGGATCACAGCCCCTCTGGACAAACTCTACACACTGTGCAACACAGTTGCAGTTTGATTCTCTCCTAGCCGTCCATGGGGAGCTCTTTGGAAGCTGGGAAGCTCCCTGTGTTTGCAGTTGTGAGATAGATAGCATCATCCACTGCCTTGCGTAACAGAACTTAGATGGAGAGAGATTCAGCTGGAACTTTCATCATCACGTAGACCAAAAGTGGATCTACTCCCTGGGTCTTCTTTCGTGTAAAGATGCACATTCTTCTCTGAGTCCCTTCCAGTTTCCCTATGTTGCCATGAACTGCTTAGGAAGCAACCCAAGGGAGCCTAATCCTCAAAAGGAAGAGTGGGAAGTAAAAGTGAAGAGGAGGTTGAATGGGTTGTGGTAGGCAGGGGCGGGAGCTGGGGATACTTATTCTCAGACCAACCAGTGGCACTCCTGTAGTAATAGAACCAGCACACTGAAGATTTGGGGGCTTCCTGTGCCTAATGATGTTCCTCTTGAGAAATTCCTACTGAGTGTCACAGGGGTGGATACATAGCTGGGAAAGCTGTCAACTATCAGGGTATTCACATTCCCAGGATAGCATGGCTACCACACGGTATAACGAGGCATCTCTGTGGCCCTTCCAGGTACTTCACCAGGTAGAGACACTAACATGCAAGGAAGACAAGAGAGCCACTCTAGCAGAAGCAACAGGGTAGCTCCAGAGAATATTTAGGTCTGGGTCAGCCCTGCCTGGAGGTCATCCAGTAGCCTGGACGGCAGCACAGTGCTCACCTGAATCCCAGTTTTGCTGAGATTTCCAATTGATTTCTAACATGACTATTCATCGTTTCCAACTCTCCCCTTTATTGCCAAGACAAGACTATTGTAAAGATGAGCTGAGATGCTCAATGGGGATGTAGTGGAGCCTCAGGGAAATAAGCAAGATGTAAAGCAGATAGGGATGCTGGAAAGGAAGGGACCCGGCTGGTGAGCTCTAGGGAGCCTGCATTCCTAGCTGCTTCCCAGCAGATGTTCAAGAAGCCCCCTTCTTCATCTTTCACTAGTACCTTCTCCACCTTCTTCTCTCCCCTTTCTATCACTAAACATCTGTGGCCACCTCCCAGTCTGTCCTTTGGAAATGGGAGTGCATAGGTATCTGCATTTAGAAAGCTTTTGATGTGTGTTGCCAAAGTCCGCCCCGAGAGTTCCAATTTAGCAATTTACACTCCACTGGCAGTGTATTAAAGGGCCCTCTCCCTCGGCCCCAGCTAACACTGGGGATTACTGTTCTTTGAGTGTTTGCCAATGCCTTGGGTTTGACATGGTATGCTATTGCTGTTTTAATTTGCACTTTCAAAATTACTTATGAAGTTAGTATTTTTCCATGTTAATTTTCAGTGGGCACTCTGTCGTTCATTGTCTTTGCTGGTCTGTGCTGTTTTACTTTGGGGTGTTTGTATTTTTTAATTGATATAGAAAGAAATGTGAGATGTGGGTTGTTTCTTTCTGCCATTTTCCAAGAAAAAAATTAGTCATTTAATTTATAATTCTTAAAACTCGTGTGCAGCCTAACACGTGCCTAATCATCAAAATAAAGAAAGCAACAAATCTTTTGCATCTTGACTTCTTTCTCACATTAAGATGAGCTGGGAACTTTCTGTTCCATCTAATCTAATAGAGATTTTAGCCCAGAGTATCATCACATTATACATTCTATAATACAACCCTTTATTTGGGAAATAATATTTACATCTGTTAGTTTTATAAGCAAATACAAAGAATTTAGATTTGTATATGCATGGACTCACCAGTTACAGGTCAAAGTAACAAAAATGTATACCTCTCTACTGACTGTTGGCAGAGTTTTTCTTGTCATAATTCCTAAAACAATGTAGTTTACCAACTGCTTACTCTGTTCATATATTATGCCTGGCATTGTAAGGCATTATAAATAATTTAATAATGACGTATATCTGCAGTAGATGGAAGGTTGTCTGGCGCTTATATGCAAGTACGACACACATTGTAGAAGGGACTTGAGCATTCTGAGAGTTGAGAATCCATAGAAGATCCTGGAATTGCACACACACACACCCCATAATGAGTGACGTCACACCCTCTGCAGAGTTCCCAGCACAGGGAAGCACTAAATTAATGTCAGCTCAAACACTATTTTAATAACTTCGATGAATTAACTCTGAGGCTAACTATTTTAATGCACACCAACAGTTATTTTACATCGAGTTTCCTGTAATTGAGTCTTTAATGTTATTCCATATGTTACATGAAATGAATTTTTCCAAGTGATTTCTTTTTCAAAAAAAATAAACTTTGGAAATATATTTTTAAAGTCTTTGGATTTCTGACCCTCTGTCTATTTCTCTTACATATAAAAGGAGCTGCAGCAGCATTTAACTATGTGTGGACACAGTATTTCTCCCCATGACCTGTTTTCTTTAATTCCATTACCCTTAGGAGAACACTGTATTTCTTTGTGTTTAATTTGCCCAGATTTTTTATCAGACACAGAATTTTTCACTTTGATTTTATAAAGAAAAGATTTACTGCAGTGGTTCTGGATACTGAACTTTTTCATAACTTTCTTCAAGGAAATGAGGTAAAATCTTGAAATGCATGGAGCTTTTGCAGAAAAAGAAAAAGTGTGTGTGTTTACGTGTGTTTACGTGTGATATGTATGTATGTATGTATGTATGTATGTATGTATATGTAGGTATGTGTGTATGTGTGTGCCTGTGTGTATGTATGTGTATATATGTGTGTATGTGTGTGTGTTTATGTGTGTTCATGTATGTGTATGTGTGTGTGTGTGTGTGTGTGTGTGTGTGTGTGTATCTGTATGTATGGTAGTGTATCTCATCAGAGCTACAGTTTGGAGGGAGCATGCTCACAGTGCAGACACGGACTTTACCTGTTCTTCCTGACTTCCTTTCCTGTGCTCTGCTCTGCCTCCTGCTTTTACTCTCAGCTCTGATTCTTCATCAAAAAATACAAGATGGGAAAGCTGGGGTGGTTTGAATGTGAAATGTGCCCCATAGGCTCATGTACTGGAACACTCGGTCCCCAGTTGGTGGCACTTATGAGACAGGTTATGAAACCTTTAGTAGCTAGATGGATGGATAGATAGATAGATTGATTGATTGATTGATAGATA
Source organism: Mus caroli (assembly GCF_978045245.1). Taxonomy (NCBI): domain Eukaryota; kingdom Metazoa; phylum Chordata; class Mammalia; order Rodentia; family Muridae; genus Mus; species Mus caroli. The sequence goes on from NW_028227268.1 coordinate 59,511,037, forward strand.
GATAGATATGCAAGAAGGCAGGCAGGCAGGTAGACAGACAGACAGAGTGAGAATTTCTGGAGGTGTATGTCCCTAGGAGGTTTTATAGTCTTTCTCCACTTCTTATTTTCTCTTTCTCTTCCATGTGGATGAAAATGTGACCAACCAGCTTTCTGTTCCTGCCACCATGCCTTCCCCATGCGATGGATCTTATCTCTTTGTGTAAGCTAGAGTAAACCCTTACTTTCCTATGTTGCTTGTCTTAGTCATCACTGTATCACTGTATTGCTGTGAAGACCATGATCAAGGCAACTCTTATAAAGAATGTAATTGTGGGCTGGCTTTCAGATTCAAAGGCTTAGTCCTTAGTCATGATAAAGAGCATGGCTGCACACATGGTGGTGCAGCTGAGAGCTACATCCTGATCTAGAGAGACAGTTGGCAGGGGGTGAGGGGGTGGGGGGAAGATAGCATAAGCTTTTGAAACCTCAAAGCCCACCCCCAGTGACACTCCTCCTCCAACAGGGCCACACCTACTCCAGCAAGGCCACACCTGCTAATCCTTCTCAAATAGTGCCACTTCCCGGTGACTAAACATTCTAACATATGAGCCCATGGGGAGCAGTCTTATTCAAACCACTACATTGCTTTTGGTCATGGTGTTCCATCATACAACAGGAAAGTAGCTAATACACTGTGCTACCTCTTTCCTGTGGAGTTTTACAAGAACAAAGTGAAAACCCCCATTCAGAAACTCGAAGACACCCAACTGTGGCTCACAGTTCACTGGAGTATGGCTCACATACTCAGCTCTTGCTCTGCAGGTATCTGTAAGTCCATTGGGACTGCTGGAACAGAACACCATAGGTAGTGGCTTATCAGCAACCCACAGTTCTCACAATCCCAGAGGCTGGATGCCAAGATCATGACACTGGCAGCCAAACTGACTCATAGCTGTCTATCTTGACAGTACGTCTTCACATGGCCAGAAAGTCTCAGGACTTTCTGAGATGATCTACCTCCATTAGCAGTAATAATCCAATTCAGGGCCCTGAGCATGGAAGGTAGCCATTCGGACACTCAGGTACAGCTCAGCCATGGATTCACCTCTTACAAGCCAAAAATCTAAATCCCACTTTCTAACACCATCATCCCCAGGGATTAGATTTCAAGATATGAATTGAGAGAGCATATCTGGACCACACCAATAAGAATAGGAACACTACCCACTCCTTAAAATCCTAATGGTGAATCCTAGCACAGTCTTTGGGAACAGTGGGTGATGGGTTTCTATGTCTGCCTTCAGTGGAAGTGCTGTTAGCAGGCAGGCTCTGTTCCTGTTAGGAGTCCCTGGATACTTTCCCTGTGGGGACTTTGCTCTGTTCCTTCCAGTGTCCTCTACAATAGCAGACTGTAATTTCTTCCAAGCTGTTTTTGGTATCTTTCTGTATTGAGCCTTCGCCAGCCTTGTGTCATCTGTGGGTCTGTCTGACTGTCCCCAGAGGATGGGCTCAGATGAGATTTGGTTTCCAAATCAGTTTCTTCATACTGAAGCCTTGCTGCACCTCCTCTGTCCAGCCTGGGCTCTCAGCCTTCTAACCAACCTCCAGACCCTCCTTTGCTCAGACTTGCTCAGACTTGCTGGTTTCTCTGCTGAGAATCCTTATGCCTGCTGATCTAATTATAAAATCATAGGACCTTCCTCTACTTCTGCTTCTTTTTCAAAAGACACACATGCATCCTGGAAAATGAGCCCACTGCCCCAAAATAACCTGTCTCAGTGCCTGGTGTGTGCCTCGGGGAGGGGCCAATGCCAACAGAGACAGAGCTAATGCTAAATACACAGCACAGCGCTAACTTTTGAAATATTCCCAGGTCAAAATATAGTTTAAATTGGAAATAGCACTTGTTTCTCGGTAGAAAACAAGGCAAAGGAATATTCTAGAATCACATCTTTTTACTTGATTGTTCAGGTAGGGATAAAAAAACCTGAAACAGCATTGCTGGTGAGGGGCAGGCTTTAGGAAGCCTGTCATGTGATGGGCATTTCCAAAGATGTAGCTCAGAAGAATTCAGAGAGGCTTTGGAGACACATGACTTCAAGGAGTGGTGGTCCTCACAGCATCTTTCATGGTGGGTTTAGAGTCCAGAAAACGTGGGGATCATTTTTTTTCTTGTCTTTAATTTTTTTTCTCCCTTAACGTTTTTCCTTCAGCAGGGGCAAAGGCACCAGGTGAGGCCTCGCCCTTGCTGTGTGGTTTTTCCTCAGCTGAGCTTTGTTCTGTCCTCTCTTTTTTATTTTGTCTATTTTTTAAATTAGCGTAGAAAATAATGTGTTATCGCATTCAAATAAGTGTGCTGTGCTTTTGTTGACCCCTCCCCGACTCCGTGCCCTGCCCAGCTTATCCCCCTGCTCCTCTCCATAGTCCCCTTTCCACCCCCTGTCACTTGTATGCTATCAGCCTTCTTAATCCCACTTTCTTCCTTAAGACCTCCTTTCCCCTCTCATGGGCCCCTTGGTGGTTTATATAACTTCACCCTACCCCATATACATACATTTATAAAAACTGAAACCTGAGCTACTTCTGAGAAAGAAGAGGCTCTTTGCCATTCTAAGTCTGGTTTACTTTATTTAATATAATTTCCAGATCCACCAACTATCTGGAAACATTTTTTTCTTTATGGCTGAATAGAATTCTAGTGTGTCTATGTATTATGATTTTAAAATTTTGACAGAATCTTTCTACTAGACAGGATCTCTTGGTTACAATTTGCTTTGTAGATCAGTCTGGCCTCAGACTCACAGAGATATGTCTGTTTCTGTCTCCTAAGTGCTGGACCACCATCAAGCTGTATTACAGTTTCTTTATCTATTCATGCATTGGTAGACATCCAGGCTGGTGCTGTGAATAATGTAACAATGAATATAGGTATATAAATATCTCTACAGAGGGATAAGAGTTCCTGGTATATGTCTGGAAGTAGTTCATGTATGCAGGAAAGCACACGTAAGCACTCACAAGGTGCTATTCTTAGATTTTCTTTTTTACTTTGTACTTTAAAGATATCTCTTCTATTGTATGTATATGAGTGCTTATCTATATGAATATGTGCATGTGCATGAGTGTAGACATGTCCTAAGGAACCAAAAGAGAGCATCTGATACCCTGGAGATTACCCAGAGTTACAACAGACAGTTGTAAACTAACATGTAGCAATCAAACCTGGGTCCTCTGCAAGAGCATCAAGTGCTCTGAACCTCTGTGCCATCTCTCCAGCCCCTGGGTTTTTGTTTGTGTGTTTTGGGTTTTTTGGTTATTGTTCTTGGGGTTTTGTTTTGTTTTGTTTTGTTTTTTAAGAAACCTCCATACTGATTTGCACAGTGGCCACACCAGTCTTCTCTCCTACCTGCAGTGAATATCCCCCCGCCCTTTCCACATTCTCACCATCATATACTGTTGTCGGTTCTCTTGATAAATACCATGACACCTGAGGTAAGATGGAACCTTGTGTAGGATTTGATTTTCATTCTCTCTGCGGTGCCTTTGAACATCTTCAGTAGCATCGGTTGCCCATCTCTACTTCTTCTTTTGAGAACTCTATTCAGGTTCTTTGCCTTTTTCAACTTTCGTTTTTGAGACAGGGTCTCAGTAAGTTGTGCAGGTTGACCTTGAACTTTCAATCCTCCTGCCAGGCCTCAGGTGTTGGGATTACAGGCCTGAGCCACCAGGACCCCAGGTAGGAATCTGTGACACATCTTCCACCCTTGCCTGTGGTGCACTCTGCCTTAAGTAGAAAAACTACAGTATGCCATTGGAGAGTTAGAGCAGAGATCTGCCTTAAACACTCCTGTCCTGTCTCTGTGAGGCCCCAGTAGGGCCCAATCCCTCAGTCTCATTTTGTGAAACATGATTTTGAATGATTTAGCTTTAAAAAAAAATAAAGTTATGTTTCTGGAACAGGGACACCAACATAACCCACAGAGGTCTTGAACTCATTATCTGCTGTCTCCCAAGTGCTTAGAGACAGGTGCCATCTTGCCTAGTGCTAGATTTTTTTTTAATCTTCATAAGTATCTTTGTCAGAAAGAAGAAGAGATTGCATCAAAGCTTGTTAGTCAGACTCCTTTGGGGACACTTGCCTGGCTTGTGTGGGGGTGTTTGTTGGGGAGGGGTGTCTATTTGTACAGCTGACAGATACTACTGGCACTACTGTGATTCAATATTCTTTTATTATTCCAGTAGCAACTCTGAGACTACTAAATGCTAAGTGCCCACTTCTTGTCCCTGCTCCTGGAAGTCACACTCCATCTTCTTTCTCTATGATCTAACTTTCCGAGGTCCTAAGACTCACACAATATTTGCCTCTTGTGTCTAGCTTCTTCCACTTAGGGTAAGCAGAGGAGTTGCGCATCCTAAAAGCTGTGGGTGAAATGTCAACAGGGAAGCTGGACTCTGCGTCAAGCACCAGTCCTCTCCTGCCTTCTTCTGGGACTGAGCAGCTCAGTATCTGTAACAGACAGGCTCGTATTCTTCTTCCCACTCTGAAACTCATCCACTGCTGTCTTCAGCGACAGTTCCTCCTATGGTATGACAGGAGGCTGTGACATCCACCTGATAAGTAGTCAAAGCTCATACCGAGATACACCCTTCCAGGTCTGCAGAACCTACAACATAGCCAAAAGCAAAACACCCTGATTGGATCCACCAGGACCTAAGACAAGAGAGCCACAGGGTACACCATCATAGAAGAGTTCAGTTAAGGCTCCTTTCTCCTCAGACCCTCTTATGGCTAAAATGAACTAGTAGTGGAGACCAGAATGAGGGCCTGCGAGGCAGAGGAATTTGTGACTGGCTTTGTTGTCCCCTAAGGTTTTTGCTTTAACAAGAGCACATCTCATGCTAATTCATGGCATTTTCAGACTGGTTTTCAGGAGGGGAGAAGGGCAATCATCACATTTGGACAGTGAACCCTCATCTCTTAGAGCCCTGGCTCTCAGACTGGAGAGTGTCACTCGGAGACGTTTATCACACTGGGGATAGCATCTACCCTCAGAATTTCTGCTGCAATGGGCCCTTATGATAACACCGTTTCTTTTAGAGACAATCTTACTACGTGGCCTTCTTTGGCCTTGGGTTCATCATCCTCTACCTCAGCCTTCGTGCTAAGGGCACAGGCATGGCCACCACACCCTCCTTAGCACTGACATTTCTAGCATGTTCTCAGGTAACAATAGTACAGGTTCAGAGACTTTACTCTGATAACTTTCATGGTTTTAAGAGAGAAAGCTGCCTTCTTATCAGAACTTCTTCTGGAATATGAATTCAGCAGCCTTTCCACCCATCTGAGCTGGGTAAGGAGCAGAGACTCTAGGACCATTTTAAGAAGCCTTCTGTGAATGCTCTTTCCTAACACATGATGTTTCTTTTTCTCCCACTCTGAATAAAGGGACAAATGACCAATAGATTTTTGGATCAGGACAAGAGATTTCTGGCAACTGCTGTCCTCCACTAGCCCTGAGGTGGTCTGTGGAGATCGAGTCATCTCATCTGCTGAATCTTTATCCTTAAAGGTTTCATAGCCAAGCACATTCTAGAAGAGGCAGTCTCCTTAGAATGCCAAGCTTTCACCACATTCACCACAGACTCAGCCGTCAGGGGGCAGAAAGCTTTCATCCTTATAGAGCATTATTTAAAAGCTGTTTCCCCTGGATAGGGACATAGATGTGACCATATCACTCTATTATGGCTGCCACTGTTCTATGCATCTCTGCCTTCCTAGGAGAGCTGTTTTCCTGGGAAATAGCAGAGGAGGCTGCCAGTTGTTACAGACATCCTCACACAAGACACCACCCTGCAATATGCTCCTCTCTGTCCTCCAAGCCACACACTGGAATGACTGTGTCATCAAATCCTCAATCAAGAGGACCACAGAATGATCATAGAACTGTGTTGGGTAGCACTAGGAGAGCATCAGAAACCATTATACACATTTACTATAGGACCTACCTAGATATATCCCTCCTGATCCTGGACATCCTTTCCATTTCTCAACTAGAAAACATATTTCGAAGTGTGTAGCAACAGAAAAGGAGGACCCATAAGCCACAGCAAAACAGGAAATCTTTCTTCCAAAACTCAAGACAGAGCTAAGGAATGACCCTGCAAGTCTGCTCGTGGGTACATACCCACAAATAAATGGCATCTGTAGACCTGAGAGCTATCTGTATCCCCGTGATTACTGCTGCACTAGTCACAATAGCCAATATAGAAAACCAATATCTGTGTCCATCAGTGGGTAAATGGCTTACAAACTGTGGTGTGCACACAATGGGATTTGAGTCAACCATAGAAAACACAGATCCTGTCATTTGTGGCAGCCCAATGGGTCGAGAGGATGTGATGAGAACAGAAACCCACCAGCTGCAGAAAGATAAAGATACGATTTCACATGTGAAATCAGAAAGATGATCTCAACAGTGGTTATCAGAGGCTGGGCCAAGAAGTCAAAGGAAGGAGGGGAAAAGGTTGGCCACTGAGAACAAATTACACTTAGGAAGGATAGGTTTTGGCATTCTGTGGAACAGAAGCATATCTGTAGGCAGCTACTGAAAATACAGCTACAAGAGAAGGCTTAGAATAGTTCATCACATACACACACACACACACACACACACACACACACACACACACACAAAACAAACAAAAACTGGTAAGTGTTCTAGGTGAGGACCCTTAGATCATTTCAGCAAGTTTGTATGTGCTAAAGTTATTATTTTGTGCCAATTAAAAACTGTCAATGGGAAAGGCTGTTTGGAGGCAAAGTGTTTGCCTATCTTGTGGCAAGCCTGAGTTTGATCATCAGAAATGCAAAAAACAGAACCAACACCAAGCATGGCAGGACAGATAAAACTCAGACTACTGGGGCAGGAGAGAGAGAGAGACAGAGAGAGAGAGAGAGAGAGAGACAGAGAGACAGAGAGACAGAGAGACAGAGACAGACAGAGAGAGACACACAGACACAGACAGAGACACACAGACACAGACAGAGACACACAGACAGAGACACAGAGAGAGAGACAGACACAGACACAGAGAGACAGAGATATGAAGTGGACACAGGTAAGACCAAAGTGACTGAGCAAAGCACACGAGACTAAAATCAAAACCACAGAGAAATAGAAATTATGGAAGGTGCTGAATGCAGAGAGTTACTGAAATGGCTTGGCCAGCTGGGCTGGGGCAAGGCCCCTTTGGAAAGTTGTAGAATTGGTTTTGTTGGGTAAAGCCTCAGCTTTATGCACACAGCCTAAGGCAGGTAGAGGCAGACTGAAGTTGAGCCAAGTTTCCAAGCAGTGGTTGGAAGTCTGTGCTTCCTGAGAGACCACAGTCCTCAATAACTAAATTAGGGAGAGACAGTGAGCTGGTGGAGCAGACTGCGGGGGTTAACTCAGTGTGGTGAGGCGTTCTGACACAGACTCTCAGAAGAGCAGTCTGTGCCGGCTTTTCCTAGGTGAAGGGCTTAGGCTTCTGCACCCCCACCCCTGAGGTCAGCCTACCCTGGCGCATGCTTGCATCAGAGTCCTCCCTGATATGTGTGGTCAGATCACTCATCTTCCTTTCCATATTCAGTCCTTCCCATTAAAGTGCTGTCCTTGGGCTTGCATGGATCGTTTCCTCACTTCATCTCCTATATAATGGGGCCTGCATCACTCTATGAACTCTATGGAGGATCCCAATGACAGCAGGATTTTCAGCCCATCAACTTGCTTTTAGCATTAAAACAATGAACCCACCTGCTGGTGACAACCAGACTCTCCTGGCCCACTATAAACTGTAAACAAAGTTGCTGGGGACAGAGGACATGAGAAGGACCTAGGCAGTCTAAACTGAGCACTGGTTTCACCCTAAGCTGACCGCTGGCTTGGACTTGAGCAGACCACTGCAGGGTTTCTCTGTGTAACCCTGACTGTCCTGAAACTCACTCTATGAATGACAAGCTGGCTTTAATCTACAAGAAAGGGTGCTGTCAAGAACGACCAGGTAAGCTCATCTATCATCAGAGAGAGATGGGAACCCATTCAGCACATGCTGGATCTTGTCTTTTCTAGGGGTTGAGATGTCACTGTAAACGGTCTGAATTTTGTCCGATATCTGTCTAAATGCCAAATGATCACCACATTCCTAACCTGTGAGTGAGAAACTGGTTGAAGTCAGGGAGGCTTTTGGGCCTCAGAGGACCAGTGCTCTCAGGAGTTACTTTGATGGGGGTCAGGAGGAGGGCACTATTTGTCTCAAGGCCCACTTTCAGGGGAAATGAGGGTTAGAGAGGGAGGAGAGACTCAGGAGGCCGTAGTGTGTTATAGACTCCATTCTTCCAATCATCCACCTGCTCTACCTTCTCCTCCTCCACATCCTTCTTTTTTAAAATCTATTTATTTATTTATTTATTTATTTATTTATTTATTTATTTATTTATTTATTTTTCAAGACAGGGTTTCTCTGTGTAACCCTGACTGTCCTGAAACTCACTCTGTAGACCAGGCTGGCCTGGAACTCAGAAATCTGCCTGCCTCTGCCTCCCAAGTGCTGGGATTAAAGGCGTGCCCCACCACTGCCTGGCCACATCCTTCATTTTAAAAGGTTGTTTGTTTTGTTTTGTTTTGAGATTGAGTTTTACTATGTAGCTCAGGCTGTCACTGGACTCTGATTCTTCTGCTTTTGCCTCCTCGGTGCTGGTACCAGAGCTGCCACACATCAATTATCTATTATCTATCTATCATATGTTTGTCTGTCATTTATCTGCCACCTATTATCTACTTACCATCTTTCAATAATCTGTTAATCACCTACCCAACCACTTATCAATCACTTATCAATCACCCATTAATCATCTTATCTATAGATCAACCACCTATTATTTCTCTATTCTCTATCATCTATCTAATATATCTGTCAGGTGGTGTAATTGATATCCATTAAGACAAGCACCATTTATTAAAATACCACCATTTGTACATACAGTTATGATACTGGTTTGCTTGCTTAATGAGGAAGCTTATGAAACAGGAAAATAAGAAAAATTAGAAGACAAGAGAAAGGAATGGGGCATCCAGTAGAGCCTTGGTAGGAAGTTCATGTTCGGGTGTGTCATGTAGACTTTGTCATCTGCTTCCTAGACACCAGCGAAAAGAAGTGCAACCTAACTCTCAAATGATTCAGAGGATACTTCATTGACAAACCATCCCAGCTAGTTCAGAAAAACATGCAAGATGGAGCAGCCTTGGTAGGCAGGTGATACAGGTTTGGGTCCCGAACAAGCGTTTGTTAGATGCTACATTCATGTAGCACTTATACAAACTAAGCATTTGATAAGGCACAGTATGAGCATTGCATTCTCAGCCAACACGACGAACAACAGAATCTGACCATCCTGGAGTGAGAAGCTGAAGACCAGAAGTACTTAAGCCAGACTGAGCCATCCAACTTCACCCGCCCTTACGGCTGCGTTGTCCTGCAGTCTGCTCCGTGTGTGTCTTGGTTGAAACATGCAGTGGATCTCTCGTGGCTTGCTGCTTCTTTGGAAAGAGATTTCTCCCCAAAGAATGAAAGCTAATTACGGATGGGAGTTAAAGCCTTAGTTGCTGCAGCCCTTGGTGGCTCTTTTCATTTCAACGCTACCCAGCAACGGTTTCTACTTATTTATTCAGTCTTTTTTGGTTGGCGATTAGTGAGAAGTCAAAATTTTCTTCTTAAGGAAGCAATAATGAGAAATGGATAGATGTGCTTCATGACAAATGCCATTTCACACTTCCCTTTGCTCCAGCATCTTGAAATGACAATTTCTAATAAACAGTGGGGACTTGGTAGTCATTTTTTTATTGGTAGATTCTGGGCTGTAGGATTCACATCTCTGCTTTAAACAGCACAACATGAGCTGTTTTCAAATATTTATTTATTGTTTTGTTTTGACACCTGTGTGTGTTTGTGTGTATGTGTATGTGCGTGTGCATGAGTATATGTGAGAGTATGCACACGTGGGCACACACACTCTCACAAGTTCCCTAAACCCACATTTGGAATTCAGAAGATAAATTTTAGGAGATAGCTCCCTCTTTCCATCCTTTTATGGGTTTCAGGGATGGAACTCAGGGCATCAGGCTTGCAGACAAACCTTTTATTCATCGAGATATCATGTGCTGGCTGCAACAATCAGCTTAACAAATGATACTTATAGAAGTAACTAAACAGCGTAAGGGAAAGGGTTGCCCTGGGTTCCACAGAGACTGGGAGTCCCCATGAGCAATGTGCTTTAGGATTAGGGCCCTGAGCTGTCTCACGAGAGGAGCACCTGTCAGTTACTGTGATGGGAAGCGTTAGTTTGCATTCTTCAGTTCCCTGTTGACTGACTGCATTACACCCAAGCAACACGGTTCCCACACTTGCTAATCTGTGGATTTCCACTGACAGATAATTAGCCTAGACAGCTAGAATTCAACACAAAATGAGCTAGTCTTCAGAAATTACAACCGGTGTCTAGGGGTCAGCAACTCAGTTCTGGGCCCCTCCATTCCGTGTCCAGCAGAACTCATCTCCGTCTGACTAGTCTATTGACACATGTGCCCACTGATGCCCTGACTGCGAGATGTTCCCTTGACAACCATTTAACGTTGAGGTGAAGTCTCGAAGGAGGGAGCAAAGCCTGACTGACTCTTGGAATCCCAGTCTTACTCATATGGATGAAGCCAGGCTTGAGGGAGTTTTATAAGGAAGCTAATGGGTTCTGAGGAAGGCTGAAGGGAAGGTCCAGGACTCCTCCCATCAAACCCACACTGCCTCTCCAGGAATGTTTGTTTATTTGCAGCTTGCTGCTTGGGGGCAGTGAGCATGCAGGAGCCTAGTTATTTTCTTCTACCAAGTTTCTGGCGTCTCCCCACAGCTTCTCCCTCTAGCTTCTCCCTCCCTTCCCCACCAGCCTTCTGTCTGGTTTGAGTTTATTGTCAAAACACGCCCAGCCAAATTACTTGTCTGCAGACATTTTTGCTGGCCTTGGTGTATCCGCAGAGAGCTGCTAACGATCACCCTTCCTGCCTGCTCTTGGTTCATCCTCAGAAAGGAACTGCTCATTATCCTCCTCCACTGCAGGCTGGGATGTCTGGAAGCTGTCAGGCAGGCGGGATTCCCGCAGCTGTGGGGCTGGAGTCCCAGCATCTTCTGCTGGGCGCCCAGTCAAATCTCCACCGGAGGCAGCAATCAGCCCCAGGTCCTGGCTCCTGCTCCTTGAAGCATGGGGGAGTCTGGGTAGGTGGGGCCAGAAAGGGGATACTTTTGCTCATAGCTGGCTCCCTGAAGCTCCATCAGGACCAGCTACATCATTTTTGGGGGCCAAGTACAAAATGAAAATGTGTAGTCCTTTGTACAAAAATCGAAGAGAATGGTGCCTTTCATCAGTGATCTCTTTTTCCATTTGTCATGATTTTTGACTGGCTCTTTAAAAGTTTTAAACTGTGAGCATATGATTTAACACTTTTTGTTGCCTTATGGAAGGCCAGTTTTCAATGCAAATGTAAAAGTCTTTGACCCCTGTGTGGAATCGCCAAAATGGCATTTATCGTGGCTAGATGGTAGACAAGTGTATGCAGTGAGGGCCCCATGCAAGTCAATCAAGGGAGAAGCAAAAACACACAGGGACATACATTCATACATACATACATACATACATACATACATACATACACACACACAGACACACACATATAGACACAACACACACACCACATACCACATACAACACACACAACATACAACATACAGCACACACAGAGACATACATGCATATACAAACACACACAGATACAACACACATACACACACACAGGCACACAGCCTACCTTTCTCTTCCTGGAGATAAAGGACAAAGGTGTTTTACTTCATTTATGTCATTCATTTCAGCATCAATGTTTGACTAATAAGAGAGAATCATAAACTAAGAGAGAGTCAAAGAGGGCTCCTTTCAGGGCTGAAAGGATGGCTCAGTGGTTCAGAGCATGTTCTGCTCTTACAGAAGATCCAAGTTCAATTCCTAGCATCCATGTTGGATGGTTCGCAAGTACCTGTAACTCCAGCACCAGGAGGAGCTGACGCTTCTAGTCCAGGTGAGCACCTGCACTCACGTGCTCACACACACACACACACACACACACACACACACACACACCACATCATTAAAAATAATAAAAACAACTTATTAAAAGGTCCAGGATACACAACAAGCTGTGCCTTCTTCCTGCACTTGTAGCAAGTTCTGACTTGACAGATCTGTCAGTACCTTTGCACAGGTGGAAGTAAAGCACACATGCCTGGCACCCTTTTGATCTCTCTGGCTCTCATGCACAGCAGGTAGATCAGAGTTCAATGCTATCGACTTGGTGTGAATAGAAAGCACCTGGCCTTTCTCCTCTCACCCATGACTCTGCTCCTTTGTCCCCTGTGACTTTATTTACAGGAAGCAAAAGACAAAGACAAAAGGAAGAATTACACTGCAATGGGATGGGCTCCCAGAACAAACATGAGGTCCTCTCAGACATGGGCCCTACCGAAGAGATAGCTCAAGTCACAGGCACCTGAAACAGTGCCTACCCCTACTTGAACTCTTGTACCCAGGCTTCACTCTGAACTATGCCAAGAAATAGAGGAGAGGCAGTAGGAATGGCTGGAATGAGGAAGGCAAGAGTTGGGAGTAACCAAGTCTGAGAGAAAGGAAGTTTCCACACCATTTGCGAATTAGAATAACCCAGGCGACATTTTAATCTCCAGTATTTACTTAGATCTTAACTAATCCTAAAAGCCTAATTTAGTAGGTGCAGCTCTGGTCCAGGCACAGTTCAGTCTGGGAAGCCTGACCTGTCCTTGTGTTAGCTCTCAGTAAGGGGTTATCTTATCTAATTGCTTTGACAATGTATAATGGACAAAACGAGTAATATAGACACTGCCTCTCTTTTTTCAGGTAGAATGTATTTTCTGTCCCGTTTGGAAGTTATATGGCAAACTGTAAACACAAATGCTCACAGAAGACCAAGCTGCTCATTCTAGTACAGCCCTAGCACTCTGTGAGTTTCCCAGCACTAGCTGGGGGGTCCAAGGTCAGGTTTATGCTCAAATATACTTCTGGAAGACATAGAGTAATTTACCCATGTGTTTAAATAAGTTTGAAAGCTTCACTGTTCAACGTGAATCTCTCAGGAATGAGAATAATCACCTCCAAATAGGACTTTTAGTAGATATTAGTTATTTGGATATTAATTAATTAAAAATTCAGCTCATTTAATATTTACAAACTAAAGGTCCCCCTTTGCTCAATCTTTTGATCTACAATGGAACACTGGTGCAAATATCCCTGAATATATAGACCACAGATATGTATCACTTGACTGGATATGGTCTAAGAGATGCACGCCCCTCTTCATGACCACTGGCACTGTGTGAGCAACATGAGGGTACTCACACTGGCTTGGTGTGACCTCTTGATGCAAAAATCCAAATACTTCATTTTTTTACTCCTAAAACTGGTTCGGAAAACTATGAAACTGTATGGCTTTAAGGTAAAATTTGTTCACAGCCCAGGGCTTTCATGGGATGTAAAGAGTTTTGAATCCTCAATGGAGGTGTGAGTACACTTCACCAAACAAAATCCAGGCATCTGCAACACCCCTCCACAACCACCCTGGCTCCCTAGGAAAAATGGGAGGAGAATCTGAGGGATGGCACCTTTTTTGGACAGCATCCCTGACAATCCAGGAAGCAGATTTTATGGCATATCACCTTGGGGGCTTCTCCACCATCCATGACAACATGAATTAGTTGAGGAATTCTCTTCCCAATTCTTTTAAAAATACTTTTAAATTTTTTGGTTTTTTTCTCCTTCACTACCCCAGAGACGGTGACCATGTATTTATTTACTTACTTACTTTAGGTTGACTTTAAATATCAGTTGTTTTTTAATTGTTTTTAATTTTTCATCTCCTCCCAGATCCTCCCCACGTCCCTCTTCCATTCAACTCCACGCTCCCCATCTAGAAAAATAAACAAGAGATAAAAGCAAAATAAAATAAAAACCAAGTGAAAGGAGGAGAAAAAAACACAAGCCATAAAAACACAAAATCAGAAATTATAATATACAAGCAAAAGATCAGTAAGAAAAAAAATGGCCAAACAAAGCAATATGAGACCAAAAAAAATATATCTACAAAAATACCACTGAGTTCATCTTGAGTTGGCCATCTACTGCTGGACATAGGGCCTACCTTCAAGTGTGGTTAATATACATAAACCCCACTCCAATTATCCCATCGTAGCCAATTATCATTTATTGGAAAAGGTTCCCTGGTCAAATCATAATGTGGTTCATGTCTTCAGATGTGATTCTGGCTGAGCAGACATGTTCTGAGATGCTACTGCAGAAACTCTTTTTTCCTTTGCCAGGTATCAACTGCAGATAGCTTCTGGGTTTGCCAGGTATCAAGTGCAGATAGCCTCTGGGTTAGGGGTGGGAGCCCTGTATCCACTCCCTGCTATCAGCACTGAGATTCCATCTGACTGGAACCTATGCAGGTCCTGCTTGTGCCTGAACAGTCTGTGTCAGTTCATATGTGTGTCAGTCCTGTTGTATCGTGAAGACAATGTGACCTTGGTGAATGAATATATTTTTAAAAAACAATAAAGTTACAATATCCATTTTAAAAGAGGTCTTTACACATTTTGCTACCCAAACCTCTGTCACTTTGAGACCAATATTCATTTATTAGGAAAGATTCTCTGGTCAAATCACTACATGGTTCTGTCTTCAGATGTGACTCCAGCTTATGCAGACATATTACTAATCTAGCTACCTTGGTGGGCCGATAGAGCATACTGGCACAAGGATGGTCTGAGTATAGCATCAGAGATCCCAGGCAAGGAGTGAGGAAGCCAAGGTGTTTTTCAAGAAGAGTTGTGAATGCAGTCCAGTGAAATGTTCTTTAAGAGAAAGGAACACACAGGATCTTTGGTATAGTGCCCCACGATAGCTTTATTATTAGTTATTGATAACTTAATCCTGTGCCTAGTTTATGAATTACAATTTCCCACAGGTATGTATGTATGTACGTATAAGAAAAAAATGCAGAAGAAACAGATGTCGATGTTATCTGTAGCATCAGGCATTCATTGTTGGCCTTGAGTGTATCCCCTGAAGGTAAGAGAATTAGCACGCATGATTCTCTTATTTATTGTGCTCGTTATTTATTATCTGTTTTCCCCAATGAGAGTGTAAGCTCCATGCAAGAAGAAATTATGATCTACTCATTCACTAAAGCATACCAAACATGGATATGGCCCTCACACAATTAATATTTATTCACCAGGAAACATTTGAAAAAAACCAGTGCTGCTGGGAAATTTTGCAAAGCAAAAGACAATGGAGAGCTGGTGGGACTGTGCGTCCTGTCTGCTCACCAAGTACACTTTCCAGAGATCTGGTTACTCCCCATCCTGGGTACCTGATGTGCCCCATCTCACAGGCTTACAGTACGACTGATGGTCATGTGGCTTCTGTGTTCACATTATAACCTCCAAATCCAGGGCCACAAATGGAAAGAAGCCTGTGTTTCTCTTTGTCCACCTACAAGGATGGGACATCAGGTTAAAATGTCATCGAGGGAATCTTAGCATCTTCCAGGTAATTTTGGTGAGCTAGTCAGAACAAAGGAATATCCTGGAGTTACTTAATGTCTTTCCAGAGGTTTGAAGAGGAAGTGTTGTTTTCACAATGAAGACCATCCCTTAGAAGAAATTAGCAGCCTCCTCAGCCCTGGATTCATTACCTTAAGCCCATGACAGGAAAATAAACACACATTAGAATGTCAGCAAGTAGAAGATAAATTCCACACTGTGTTCCCATGGCGTCTTAAATAGCTCAGGTATCCCATTTAATCCTTTCCTCGAAATAAATAAAGACTCTGTTAGTCTCTTATTAATTCTTAAAAAGCATCCATTACACTCAAAACACTATTTTCTGTCCATTACCTGATACAGTTGCCAAATGGAAGATTTTCACTCCCCACCCCTCCCCCCAAGCCACTTAATTCAGCCATCAGGCTGGAACAGGAAAGCAGAACATTCCAGAGTGACAATCCTTAAATCCCTTGAGAGCATCTTGAAACAGGCCGTGGCAACCTTTGGTGGGATGCAATGAGATCTTTACATGCAACTTTCAGAAACTTTTAGAGATCCAAGCTAAAGCTACACCAGCAGGCTGCTTTCCTGACCTTTACAACACAGCCACTAGTCACTAATTCCATGGCTCATCCCAGCCCCGGACAAAGGAGGACCACATCCCTCTTTAGGAATTATAAAAGCATTCTTTTCAGAGTCCTAGTAAAGATGGCTGCCATGATCCATGTAAGACTCCAGTAGCTTAGGTCTTTCACTGTCCCTAACTCTTCTTCCTCCTCAAGTGAAAGATGCAGGAAGGGAAGGAGTGGGTCAGAAGGAACACAGGGTACTCTGTTGGTCCCAAAGCCTTCTAATTCACCTTACAACTAAGGAGTGATAGAAAAGCCTCCTGCCTACTGTTATGTTGCGGCCTACATTATTAGTGCCTCTTCTTTTTAAAATTCAGTGTCGTAAGTCCTTGGAGCTGGTAACGTGGGCATCATTTTTGTGGTTAAGTACCTTGTCCCCTTGTGTCTTTAGCAAAAGAGTCAGGTTGAGGAAATGGATCAACAGGGAAAGCACTTGCCTTGTATGCTTAAGGACTGGAGTCCAGATCCTAGAACCTGCATCAGTGCCATGTGGGCATGGTGCCCCTCTGCAATCCCAGCCTCAGAAGCTATAGATAAGGGATCCCCAGATCAAATCGGCTATCAAGACTAGACATATCAGTGAGTTCTGAGTTTGACTGAGAGACCCTGCCTTAATGAATGAGGTAGAAAAAACCATTTAGGATGATTCTGAAATCAACCTTGGGCCTCTCTCTATACTCATGCATACCCAAGTTTATATGCAGCACCATACATGCAAACACACACCACATACATAAAAATAAACAAATAAACACAAAAGGTCAACTGTAGTTGTGTACACCTGCTTGAGAGTGAGGTCCAGAGAACACAGTGCAGCCACTTGTGGTGTCAATGAAGCACATGTAAACATTTATATCCATGGCAGAGGCTGGGCCACATTTTTCTGTAGAGGAAAAAAAAAAAACCCTGAAGAGGCTTGGGTTCTGTCCAAACCATCCCATCTCTCTGTCACAATGGACCCATTCAAATGTAACACCCTCTGAGATCAGAAAGTGTCACTATGTCACAGTATTTTTCCAAGAATTAAGTGGAGTAATGGATGCATGCCCAAGAAATTCTTGACAGCCTTTTATCAGACAGACATCTTATCAAGGGCTTTACAAAATGCAAATCTCAACACAGGTTGATGAAGGGAAGGCCATTAATATCCTCGATTAGAAGTCACAAAATGGTCCTAGTTCCA
Organism: Mus caroli; assembly: GCF_978045245.1. Lineage (NCBI taxonomy): Eukaryota > Metazoa > Chordata > Mammalia > Rodentia > Muridae > Mus > Mus caroli. The sequence goes on from NW_028227268.1 coordinate 59,528,538, forward strand.
GGAGCCCACCCATATCTGCAGGTGCTCATGTCCTGTAAGCACACAGTGGCATAGAATCGGCATGGGACTTTTGCATATTCTCTGTTCTCAATGCAATATAGATTAATTATGATCTCAATACTTTATAAAGTCTATGTGACTCAGCACTCAGAAATAATGAAATGAAAGAGGGCTCCGTGAAGTTTGATTCCTGGATGCTTGTCATCTGCATCTGGTTGAAATGCATTCACAGAGGATTCACAAATATAGATCATGATCTGCATTTTCCAGTTTTGCAGATGAATAGACTGACTTAGTACAAGCCATTCATGGATGCTGCATCTTAGAACCAGGGATTTTGGTTAAAGTGATCTGTGGTACAGCCTAGACATGCCAACCTGAAGCTTCCATGTAGCTCTGATGGCCAATGGAGCTGGCAGTCCATAGATTTAGGACCAAATTCCTTGTTCCACAGAGCACAGGACAGCAGCTATCATAGGAAGCATAGCACCTCAGCCATCATAGAAATTCTACTGAACCAAAACTTGCATCCTAGCACATAGCCTGGGCACATCCTACAGTGTTCTTGTCCCCAGTGACTGTGTGCACAGTAAAGCTGAGCACTATGAGAAGAATCAGAACCTGGAATGGAGTCTGGAGCTGGCTGATTGCAACTCCATGTTTCTAACTACGATGTAACCTCCACCTGCATCTGTGAATGTGTCCAGAGGTCCGTTTCCCACTGAATGTGGTGATGATCGCCTTAATCCCAGTGCTTGAAAGGTATAGTCAGAAGTTCAAGGCCACTCTCATCTATATAGCAAGTCCAAGGCCAACTTGGGACACAGAAGACTTCCAAAACAAGGGATCTTCTCCTAAATAAAATCTCCATATTGGATTTGGAGAAATCTAGTGACACAAAGAAACATGTTAATTGCATTTAATAGATGAGAAAACATAGTTTGTGTGTGTGACCAAGCCAGAGAGTGAGATATTAGGGTGTGCACCCAGGTTTTCTGAAAAATTCCATGCAATCCAATGATGTGCTTCCTTAAGAATGTTCTAGTATCTTAGAAAGATCTTTTCCCCTTCACCCTGGCTGACATACAATATTCAATATACTTTTCTTCTCTCTCTCTCTCTCTCTCTCTCTCTCTCTCTCTCTCTCTCTCTCTCTATTTCTCCGACTTGTGCTGAGTTGCAGAAGGAGCCATGCTGAAGCAAGTTCAACTATAAAACACTCTTTGCCACAAATCACAGCCACTCACAGGGACTTCCACAGCCATCCCTCCCCCAACACTTCCCTAAAACAACATTCCACTGGCAGGATTCTGCCAGGATAGTGCCAATTAATGCTGGAAAGAAGTGCACAGAAATCTTGGAGACATGACAAAAAAGCCATCCGAAAGCAGGTGTTCCCAAATGTCCCAGCAAAGTTGTGTTGGGACATATCCACCAGCCGTAGGCAAAACAAATTCTGATAAAAGGTCACTTGTTAAAAGCCAATCATGAATCCTGCAGGACAATGCCACATTGTCAGGCCGCCCCTTGTACCATTTTTCCACTATTAACACTGGCATGTGTGTGGCTTGGAGGCATCCCAGTAGTAACTGAGCAGACAACCTTGAATGATCTCATTCTTGCCAAGTCCATCATGAAGGCCAGAGTACCCCTCAACCCCATGCCTACAGTGAGACTCTGTGTCACTTCAGTGTGAGCCTAGCAACACCAGCCAAGAGTCACACCCTACTCCTACCTGTCTTCTCATGCCCTTAGCTCATGGCAGTAGTGGCATAATTAAATCCTGTTAGAACCTGGATATCTGTAAAACTATCACCATAAAATTCTGGAGTCAGAAAAGACCTCAGATTATCCCTTTCAAGTCTGGTTTAGCACAGATAAGCCAACAGACCCATGGCACTTGTACATTTTGTCCTCTGTGGATGTCCCCTGTGTGACTAATGAGATGTTACAGAAATACTGGAATGAGATGTCTGAGGTTCAGTCATAAAGGACATCAAAGGTTTGTCTTGTTATTCTGGTTATGGCTCTGGGATATATCAGACACCATGTCTTGAGAAGTTCAAGTAGCCTTATGGAGTGAACAGGGATGACGGCTCCTGCAGTAAGTAGCTCAGACAACCCATTGGTCTTAGAAGGAGGCCATGTGGAAGTAGATATTCTCATTCCAATCAGAACCACAGATAAGTGCACTTTAAGATTTCACCAGAATCCCTCAGTCAGACTGCCTACCTATGACACTCCTGAATTCTGCACCCTTAAAATATCTGTGATTATCCTTGACTGCTGTTTTCTAAAGGCATTAAGTCATGGGCAATTTATCACATACAAACAGCACCATACCAAAAAGAGTTACATGAAATGTCCTTACCTATAACATACATACTCACTGTGGATATCAGATTCACGCTGGCAGAATTGGCCCACACCATGGCCTGGCTAGTGTGAGCATCCCTTTTGATTTTGTGTGTTGACATGTAATCCCCACTGTGAGGCTATAAGAGGTCAGAAACTGGGTTGGATTATGGTCTAGCAGGTAGTGACACTTGAAACTAAGCCTGACAACCTGAATTTGATCCTTGGAACCCACATGATAGAAAGAAACAACCCTTACAAGTTGCCCTTTTCCTTCTATATATGTGTGTGACACAACCACGATCAATCAATCAATCATAAAAAAATAAATAATCGAGACAGACTTCTGGAGTGTAGAGAGGGCTAGATATGACCATTGAAGAGGAGACCCATGATTGAACACTGCTCATTACAGGAAGAGGAATAGAAAAACTAGGTAGACAGACACTGACACACTCGCTGTTTCTCTTGGTAACTGATGTTGTGTGGAGCCTTAGGCCTCATCAGCAGGATGAGTTACCTGCAGGTAAGGATGCCAGATGTAGTTTAGTCTAAAGCTGTATCTATGCATAATGTTTTTTTTTTCCAGTTTGGTCTAAAGGTTCTCCATACAGTAAAGTGTAACCTCATTTATAAACACACCTCAACCTAACTTACTCAGGTAACAAGCAGGCAGGTCTCAATCAGTTTCCGTCAATCATTGGGGTCAACTCTTCAAACGAGGTTCACATAAGGTAAGTGACAACTACAGTCCAATAAGACTCTGCACCCCAAGTTCATCTTCTGTGATTTACTTCCTTCTTCTCTAGCCGTCCAAAAACCTTGCCCCACTGGTGAAGCAAAGCATCAGGAGCCATTATTCTTGAATTTTATTTTATTATGTGTGTGTACATATCTGTAGAGGGTGTGTCTGATGCTAAGGTCTTGTTCCTGTATTAGTTCTTGATAGAGCAATAAAGATGCCAGCGGCCAATTCCTGGACAGAAGGGAAGAGGTGGGACTTCTGGATCCCAGAAAGAGGAGGCAAGGAGACACAGGAAGAGGAAGGGAGAGTTCACCATGCTTTGGAGGGAGAAAGGGCCAGCATTCATGTGAGATCTAGGGTGGAGTGGCCATCAGCCTCTTTCCCGACTGGGCTTGGGGTAGTAACTAAAGCTGAGGGCAGATTTAGGGTGTTGAGCTAAGATCAATGGGATGGGCATGATAGCTGAGGGAGATTAGAAGTACCCAGCAACAGAGACAATAAGACAGGTTGAAAATAAGCTAGTGCAAGCGCCTGTGTGTGTGTATCTTTCATCCATGAATCTTAGGGAACCTGGGCAGAGCTGATTGTGCGATCCACCCAGAGCTTAAAGCAGGGTAGCCAAAGCTACATGATACACATACCTGTGTGTGGGCTTTCTCAGAATCCTGAAGAAACTGTAAGATCCACTGAGCTAGAGTCACAAATTGTTTAGTAATATAGGTAAAACTATTTTTAGAACTTAAAAAGAAACTTTCTTTTTTTGGAGTGTATGATTTGTAAAACTTTCTTTTTTGAAGTGTATGATTTGTAATTCGATGCTGGTGCTTGCTACCAGACATCTCTGATAAGAGCAAGGCCTCAGGCCGGGCGTGGTGGCGCACACCTTTAATCCCAGCACTCGGGAGGCAGAGGCAGGTGGATTTCTGAGTTCGAGGCCAGCCTGGTCTACAAAGTGAGTTCCAGGACAGCCAAGGCTACACAGAGAAACCCTGTCTCAAAAAACAAAAAACAAAAAAGAACAAGACCTCAGAAGCAAACTCCACACAAGTCACTTGTCAACTTGACCAGGGACAGGTCTTGATGTGCTAGTGAACCAACCCCAGCCTGAGAGCCCTGATAATGCAAAGCTACCACCCAGTGAAATAACATAAAAATTGGAACTTTGGGGCTGGTCTCTAGCCTCTGTGTTGATACCTATTAGGGCAAGGACTTGAGTGAGACTCTGGTGCATGACCCAGATTTCAGTGACCAGTGAATTTCTGGCACTGTTGCTGGGCTCACACAGGCCCTCCACTCAGCGCTACACCCTGGCCAGTGCTCTTGAGGACTTCTTAGAACTCCATCAGTGCCATCATCCTCCCCAGCCTGTCATAGCTGAAGGACTTCATGGTGGACATGGGTAGAGCCTTTAAGCTCCTGAAGCATCTTCACCAGAGATGACTCTCCAGTGGGACCCTGCAGCAGCATTTTCTGCCCTATCAACTGCTCCCTGCTTTGTGAGACCTCTGCTTAACTTTTATATTAGTATGATAGTACAAAGAATAAACCTAGCATGTTTTAAAAGACAGTTCTTGTGTGGACATCCTCACTACCTTATAGCCCATGGGCCGTGCTCTCCACACACATGAGTCACCCAAACTGCAGGTGATAGGAATCGAATTCCAGTCTTCTGGAAAGAGCAGTGAATAATCTTAATGGCTGAGCCATCTTTCCAGCCTTGTTGGACCATTTTTTTGATCCTAGCTGTTGCCCAGTTCTAGAACTGCAAATGAGATCTGAATTGGTGGATGTGCAATGTTCTCTTGCAATACCATTCTCTTCGCTGGGCAAGAAAAGGCCATGAGAGGGAAAAGTCCCTTTCCAGCTTTTGAAAACATACCGTCCAAGAACCATGGGGTCTCACTGGTACCTTTATCTCCATGGAGACAGGTAGTGGAAGGAAAGAAGAAGACAGCTGTGAAAGAACAGGAGGAAAGGGGGTGTACTTAAAACAGAATAGAATAGCTTAGATCTAGAGAAATTTTTGAATGGAATCTCTGGCTCAAAGTGCACTGAGAACGGGGTCAGCCCTACTCCCCACTGCTTCTATAATACTTTGTATTTGCAACAAGAGGAAAAAAATTCAGTCGGCTTGGACCTCATTCTCATTTCAGGCAGGCTATGCTCAGGAGTCTCATTCTGAGAACCAGTTCTAAGAAATATATCTTTAGGCCCAAACCCCCAGAAGGGAGAGGCTGCAATAAAGGGGGGTCCAAAGGATGAAGTCATGAAATGAATGGAAAGAAAGGAAACTTCTTCGGGCCGAAGATGAAAGGCCTTTTTCCTGTGAAAATGTGTTAGAATATGTCATACTCTTCTTCCCAGAATAGAACAGCCTGCTCCTTACATTATTTAACACAAGGGAGAACAAAGAACTGGAGAATAGACATTGATCCCAATTCAGCCCCTGGGATGAAAGATGGGAAAGATGACCTAATGGTGATTTCCTATCTCTAATTTGCATGAGCATTTGAATCTCAAAACAAGAAAAACAAGGAGCCAGAGTCCTCAGTAGCCAGGGGGCGAGTGAGTTGCCCCCTGGCATCTCTCTGGGGCAGATGTCCAGTGCAATTCCATGGCCCTCACCTCCAGTGCCTCATACAGAAGTTGCTGATGCTCAAACTCCACATATCCTAGAGACTCAGAAGAGAGTCACTATCCGGGACCAAGTACACAGACAGCTGCCCTCTAAAAGGTTAGGACAGCAGTAATGAGAAACAAGCCTTCTCACCAGACATAAGAGGTGAAAGTCTGACAAAGAGCATGGGAAAGTTTCTCAGTCAAGTAGATAGGAAGGCATGGTTCAGATTCTACTGTGTAGAAAAGGTTGTCTCTGTGCTGGTGCATAAAAGGCCCAGAGAACATTTGCCTGAAATCCAGAGGGGTTGGTGAAACAAAGCCATACTATACTATTGAAGGTAGCAGAGCAGACCTGGAGGTGGGGCACCTCTGCTCTCCTGAGACTACTCCTTCCCATTTCAGAAGGGGCTATCTACACCCAAAGAGAAATTAATACAAAGAAATTTGAGGCACAGAAACAAAGGAAAGTATGAAGAGAACATTGTTTATCTGGAGCCAAAACGGTGATCAGGATGGTGATAGATGAAAGAGAGGTGTGGAAATACAGACATGGCTTGATGGATGTAGACTCCCCTCACCTGCCTGCCTGCCTGCCTGCCTGCTGCAAGTCACTTTTTCTCCCCACAAAGTATAATGTAAGTACCTGAAGTCTTGGTGGCTGTACAGAGAGATGAGCTGGGAAGGGGGCAAATGAACTGTTGGGCCATCAGGTCCAGGGTGCTTCCCATCTCTGCCCTTGGTGCATGGAAGTGGCCAGTTTGGATGGTTCATTTAAAGGGCAAATAGGTGAATACAGGGTGATCCCCGGGGTGGAAGATGTCAAAGGTTTTGAGCAGATAGAAGCCACCTTCCTTGCACTTAGACCAGGAGGGGTCAGAAACACTTAGCCACTAAGCAGAGGGTGATTTGCTCTGATCTCAGAGCCACAAAGAAAAGAAATGGGACTCTGCCCCTCTGCTCTGTCTGTGCCGAGTCAACTCAGTAATGAAAGGTGGCTAGCAGACGCTCAGTCCTAATGTGCTTCTATGACAGCCAAATGAAGCCTTACTAACCCCCATCATGCCTGAGGGCTTTCGCCAATTAGCAGAACACCCCTGAATATTCTGTATAGCCTCAGCAACTCCAGGCTAGGTAAGGCCTCTTCCTAGTGAGTGTGGGCTGTCCTCCAGGCAGGTGTGGCCTCTTCCTCCTTTTCTTTTTGAAGAAAAAGGATCCTGGTGTGTTCAAATAGGCCTCCATTCCGTAGATGCTAGGGTGAGTTTTGCTTTTACATAGCTTACATGGGTGAGGTGTGGATGAGGGCTCTCCTCCTCCCCTTGCCTGGGGGGATTAAGGCACTCCATTGTTCCAGGCCTATTGGCCTCAACATTTGCATACATCAAGTCCCTAGGGCTGTGAATAGAGCCAGCTGCACCTGCCACCCTTTGCTCTGGGGGTTGACCCTGGTCAGACCTTCCAGGTAATTCTATTTGTGTCATAACAGATTCAGGGGGCTGGGCTTGAGAGGTGAGGGGGAGACTGAGTTAAACGCATGTGCTCCTGGGATGGCTAAAAATGGTCAGAGCTGGCTCCAGAATCATTGATATTCTTCTAAGCAGGCCATTATTTGGAGAGACTTTCAGCCTCCTAAAGCCTCACTGAACTTGAGAATCTGCAAGCTTCCTTTCTTTCCACAGACTCTCTGGCATCTTTCTTACTTCATCCATCCAAGTCACAGTTAGGGAACACTCTAGGAGGCACCTCCTTAGCTTCAGAGGAGGCACCAGGATGAGATCGTTGATATAAACATGGTAGAACACATAACTGAATAAGCCAGAGGAGTGTGGAGGGAGCCCAGTGTCCTATCAAAGCAGACTTCTGGGGTTGGGCAGCTCTCCTGTGTAAATGATTTTATACGATATACACGTTGCTCTATTGCTGGGAATAAAGGACATTCCCAGTGGACAGGGAAAGGGGGGCTCTCCAATGAGACACGATGGACATAGCTAACCACTGACATGGTTAGGACAATCTGGGCTTTGTGTTCCAAGTCCTCCCACTCTGCTGCTGTGGCACAGCGCAGAGAGAGAGTGAGCTCATGAGGCTTTCTACTTCAGCAGGACTCAGCTGAAGGGTTTAATACGCCTGTGATGTATAATAGTGATCTCAGAATATTTTACTGGCAAATCAAGGAAAAGAATTTATTGAGCACCTGAGGTGTACAGAGCCCAGGGCTCCACTTGCAGTGGTCTTGCTGATAAACGGCACCCTAAGGAACACTAGTGAATGAATGGTTTTATTGACTGATGTATGCCCGTATTAGCTGGAACAGGGTTAGCTTAAACCCCACCAACAATTCTCCTGCTGATCTTGTCTGCAGCCTCCTCCCTCTCCCTACCCCCAAAAGGCTACTTAACACCCCACAATTTTTAATTTTTGCACTCCCCAATCAGGAATGGCCATAACAACAGTGTCTGGTGGTTCTTATCTGACCACATTTTAATACCATTGGTCATGTGCCCAGGGTGTTACAGTTAACTGCATTTTGGGGATAAAAAGCAAGTATAATATAACTAATATAACTTCTTCTTGTATAAGTTTGCCTTTTGAAAATAGACACTTTTATGAATGCTGACAGATGCATGCAACGTGGTATCCACAATCATAACCAGGATATAAAGCAGTACAAAAAAAACACCCCACAAATGATCTAAATTAGAAGGAATGATGAAAGCTATGAATCAGCATATCACTACATGTCACCTTCCATCTTGGAGAGAAGTTAGGGCAGAAATTCAACTAGGAACACAGAGGTAGGAGCTGAAGCAGAGACTATGGAGGAATCCTGTTCACTGCCTTCCTTTCATGACTTGCTCAGCCTGTTTTCTTACACAACACAGGAATACCTACCCAAGGGTGGCATTACCCACAGTGGTGTGGGCCCTTCCACATCGGTTATTAATCAAGAAAATGTTCCACAGGCCAGATTTTTACCTCAGTGATGCTGGTCTTTTATTAATCACAGTTGATTATTTTTATACCCTACCAGTCAACACTGATTGTCTCAATAAAGCAAAAGTTTCACTTCCAAAGATCCTTAATACGAGATATCACATGAATAGCTCCGATAGTTCTGTTTTCCCCTGAAGTACGAAAAGCCAGGCCTCCATCATCTGTAACTCTCTCGCTCTTCCTATCTGCCAATGTGGAAAGCCTTCTGGGGTACCACTTGACAGGAGTCTGACATTGGCTAAGGACAAAGAAATGGGCTTCAGACAGGAATCTGACATTGGCCATGGCAAGGAAGTAAGCTCAGGCAGGAATCTGACATTAGGGCATAATAAGGACGTAAGTTTCAGCAAGAATCTAACTTCAGGCTGTAATAGGGAAGTAAGGTATGGCAGGAATCTTAGTCTCAGGGTGGAACAGAAGAACTAGGCTTCAGGCAAGATTTTGGGTTTGGACAGGGAAGTGGGCTCAAGCATTTCAGTCATTATGACAAATCCTTTTAAACAACTGTCACGGGAGTAATTTCGGGACTTCGCTGCTTTGTTAGTTCCTTATTGTACTGCTTGCCCAGAATACTTGCATGTAATTAAAATGGTATAAAAAGTGGATTGGAAAATAAAAATTTACCTTCAGTCTGAGAATTGACTGGGGTCATGCTACAATGTTATCTAACTGTCCTTTTTCTTTTTATTTTTTTATTTTTTTTTTTTAAGATTTATTTATTCATTATATGTAAGTACACTGTAGCTGTATTCAGAAACTCCAGAAGAGGGCGCCAGATCTCGTTACGGATGGTTGTGAGCCACCATGTGGTTGCTGGGATTTGAACTCTGGACCTTCAGAAGAGCAGTCGGGTGCTCTTACCCACTGAGCCATCTCACCAGCCCCCCTTTTTCTTTTTAATCCTCACTCCCGCACTGGAGAACCTGTTGACTGACTGAGTGGGCTTGGTCATTCCAAGCTCTAATAAAAGCCAAATTATTCACTGATCACTCAATGGCTTTTTTTTTTTCTGGTTCAAACCCCAAAATCCTTCTACAATCCAGCCAAAGTACAACATGTGATGGATGGTCAGATCCATCACAACAATATCTCATCCTTGGTACCAAATTCTGAACTACTATTGCTGTGATGAGACACTTATGAAAAGCAACTTGGGAAGGAAATGATTTTAATTGGCTTATGGGTTTCAGTTCATCCAATGAAGGAAGACAAATGGAAAACTTCTATAATCCTCTCAACACACACACACACATACATCACACACTAGAGAGAAAGAGAGAATTGAAAATGGTAGTTGGTGGACCAATGTCCCCACTAGTCACTATAAGGCAACAAATAAAAAGGTCAGTACAAAGAATAAACTCTTTGGAGTTGTTGGCCAGTTAGGGCCACAGACCCCCCCCCCCCCCCACACACACACAAAGGATAGCTGTTACCATTGGTGTTGGTTCCCCTCCGGAACTTGACAGGAAGACCCTATTGCTGAAGGCAGCATAATGTTGAGCTACAGTCCATAGAGAAATCAAACTGGTACTGACCTAGAAGCTTCATCTCTACTGCCTAGCTTCCACAGGGCTGGAGAGTGCTGAGCATGCTACCATATAAGGAAAGCATCCCCAGTCTTACCCAACTGTGAACCTTGCAAGCTACAATAACCATTGGCCTGACAAGATATACCCCCTGGCATACCTGGCACACATATGGAAATAACCAACTACTTTCTGATTGGATTTAAGTTCTACTCCGAATGATGAAATTCAACAATTCACTGATAGGCTAAGAACTTGTAATGAGATAGTCCACAGGATCCAGGGTGAGCCCACTACTATTATTCTGTTAACTAGAAATAATATTCAACCTTCTCCTGGTGAGTTATTGGTTACACATAGATTCATGCTTCTCTCATCAGAAAAGCTTCTATTTGAAGTAGACGGTCTTTAACAATGGAAATCCACAAAGTGGCTAAGGTACAGAGAATAAGAGGGTGCAGAATGCCCAACTCTAAATGGAACATCTATACACCACCCCTTTCTACCAAGGCTCAACAATCATTGCAGAGTAGGGGAAAGAACTCGAAGAGCCAGAGGTAGGGAACAAATGCAGGGAAACAGGGTCCTCCAGACACAACAGGGCAACTGCATACACGAGCTCACAGTGGTTATCACAGTATACACAAGCCCTATGCAAGCCGAAGCCAGCTCATACCCCAGCACGGAGCAAAGGTGATTGATAGCTACTGGGAGAGGGAGAGTCAGTTCTCTTTAAGAGTACTACCACTGGTAAGTTGACCAGGCTTGGTGGAAAACCACACATCTGAGAATACATGGGCAGCACAATAAACTTGATGGATAAAAGCATAAAAGAGAACACAAAACTGGGTGACTAGGGAAGAGGTGTGTGTCTGGGAGGAGTTTCGAGAAGAAGTAGATGTGGTCAAAACTCATTGTACTAATTCTCGAAGAACAAATATATAGATTTATAATATATATATATATATAATAAGTTTTATATTATATATACTTTACATATTATATACAATATATATCTTTCTCTACACTTTACATACAGTGCTTGATATTGTTGTAAAATTACTACCCATATTTTTATAACTTTTATTCATTTGTATTTACTTCATGCATATACATGATAGTGGGTCCCCTCTACCCACTATCTCTCTCGAATCCCTGTGAACACTGTCTCTTTCTTCCTCATACTGTCTTGTTACTCACTTAGTTGAACCAGGATCATTTGTGAGCCTGGTGGGTCCACAAGCAAGGAAGATGACAGCCTCTGCCCCGAATCTGCCAGCAGACAGTAAGGGTTGATGTGGTCCTTTGAGTCCTATCCATTAGAGCCTGGTGTGCTCATCCATGGAGACATAACTATAGACAATGACCCTTCTCTAGAACCCATCAGTTCAGTGGGAAGCACTGGACACTGTGAAGCTAGCTTCAGTCTTGATTGACTATTGACAGACCCAGTCTTATGCAGGCCTAGTGCAAGCAACTGTAGCCACTCTGAGATCATTACTGCAAAGCCTGTGCCATGCCCAGAAGATGAATCTTTGGAGCTCTTTCTCCCACATGGATTCATAAGCAGGTTACATGATGTCCAGAGAAAGGGAACTGTTAGACAAATCTACCTGATAGGCTATATTTGACAGTTCCCTTATATGGTCATACATACACAGCTTGTAGTCTCTGATTTACTGATGTTTGACTGAGTCAAACTTTAGGTTCTGCTGAGGCCGAGGTATTAGCTAGAAGAATATAATTTCTGGTTAGGTTACAGTTTGAACAGCAAGTTAGTCACAGTTCCTTATGAATGAAGAAAACATCACACCGAACTTGCAACCCATTCAGAGGCAACACTGATCAAATTTAATCGAAGTTAACTTCCAATGAAACACACCGGTTAACTTTTGTTTATCCCTTAGATTTCAGTTACTGGATTTGGAAAGCATTTGTTGGCTTGCTCAGCATAGGAGCAGAGGTTTGAAAGCCCCATATTGTCCGATTGCCAGACAGGTCACCCTGCCAGCAATCACCTGACTCTTAGCCTTGAGATCACTGGTTGGCTCCTCAGAGTTTTTCCCTCAGTCATATCTTTAAGAGGTTCGCAACTGTAGCATTCAAGCCAGCCTTTCAGCCATACCTGCATGTGGTCACACGGGCCAAGGACAGGGATACAGTAATGCTCCCCTTGCCTGGTCTTGACTGGACTTTGAATGCTTGCCATTGCTTGTGGTTTCCCGGGGTCTCTCTCCTTCAGTCTACTCTGCACTTAGGCACCAAAGAGACCACGTAAAGTGGGTTTGTTCTTCAGAGCTCCATTTGCTTGCTACAGTTTTGGATAGAGCCTGCCCACTCAACTTCCCCGAGACAACAGTCTTCCTCTCCATCCCCAAAGTGAGGAACAAGCCTCCTTTCAACAAAGAATGTGGGAGTTCTGCTTGTTGCAATTTCTCTCTTCCAACCCTACTAAGAATTAGAGGAAAATTGTGTGTGGGAGGAGGTGGTGGTAGATACCATTTCACACAGAGATAGCAGGAGAGAGGTTCAGCTGTCACGTGTTCTGTTAGTGAAGATCAAATGCCTGTGCCCTCTCCTTTGATGCTTCCTCAGGGAAAGGAATCTACAGTGTAGACAGACTGCATCTAGCCATTACAAACTAAAAGGTCAGCACCTTCTTAAAGCATGGGCTACAGGGCCCTGCCGGAATTACATTAGCAATACCCAGTTCCTGACTTGGGAGTGGAAGTGGTTTCACATCTCAACAAGTTTCAAGAAGACACACAAATTGCTGGCCCAGGGACCACACTCTAAGAAGCTCTATTTTTGAGAAAGTATAGAGCGGAAACACTAGCTGTGATCCAGAGGACAAACCTCTGTGTGACCTGAAAGAGAAACAGATACCTATAGAGGGTCTTCCTGTCCATATTCTTCTAGGCATTCTATAGCTTCTCACAGTATTTTCAAAGACAAGATGATTTAAATTTGAATTAAGGAATAAGCTTCAAGACACGTAGAGAAATGAGGTGAGTTTTCTTCAAAACAAACAAACAAACACACACACAAACAAAACTGAAAAAGTAACCCTGGCTGAGTCCCTAGAGTTGCTAGGCAAGCTGGCCAAGAAGACAGAGGCAGCTCTAACCAACAACACCTTCTGTTTCCATGTGCTGTGGTTCCATTTGGTTAGGAAGGTTAGGAAAATAAGTACAATTGACCCCAGCTTTTCCAGCTGGAAGCCTGATCTCAGAGTAAAGAAGAATAAACACACCATGCCTGATATTCAGACAGCTCACAATGGCTCAGGGATCCCGAAAAGGAAAGTGTCAGCCCAGAAGGACCCAGGGAAAAGAGCCTGGCATCATTTGTGACTTCTTGGCTTTGTGCTTACACGTCCCATCACATTTAATTTAATCCTCTAAATGTCCTTATGCAATCAGTTACCCAGAAATCCTAGCAACGTCAAAGCTTTGACCTATGACTGACCCTTTGAGGTGAAAGGGTAATTAATGGAAAGGAAATAATAAGCCACCTAACTGGCTGAACTTGAACTCAGACTTCTATTGTTTTTGGAACGCTTTGGGGTCAGGCCATATGAATCCTTAGACTTGTCTCAAAGGTTTACAGTATGTATCGGGACCTCCATGACTCAACTTAAAACCAAACAACACAGAAGGCTTTCTCCCAGCGGTTTTCTCACAGGATCACCCTGATGTAGCCTCCAGCTCAGCCCCAGAAGTAAACATCCTTTGTCTTTGTGAACTCACCTCTTCTCCTGAAAGCTCATGTTCTAAAGCTCCAGATACCCATGTTCCAGTCCCCACTATGACCCGTCCCATGTTCACCATTGGGAACTCAGCAGACAAGTCCTTCAAAGCAAGTGGAGACTGAGGGGAACTTACAGACAGGGGAGCAAGCCCTGGGACAAAGGAGAGAGGTCATTGCTCTGTAGTCTTAAACCCTGGAGCAACACTAGACAATGGGGTGGCTCTAAGTTACCTTACTCCTAAAGTGACCATAAGATCAGACCCCTTAATCTAGAATCAGGAGCTAGGAAGATGCCCTCATTCTAAGGAAAGGGACATCACGTGTTTTCCACTTCATATGGTCATTGCAGACTGCTGTTTCCCAGGGGCCCTGAGGTGTTCTCAGGCCATCTCTGAATGTTTAGGAACCTCTTATGCTGATCCCTGCCTAACACTAAGACACTCACAGGAGAGGTGGAATTATACTGTCTACCTACAAACAGCACACACAAAGCTGAGCTCCCAAGATGTGCTCATGTGGTGTCTGCTGGGTGTGGTGTTAGCTGTCTATGAGGCCCGTTGTACTCTATACATCCCTTTACCTTTAATGTGTTTTAATCTCCTCTTGAGACATGCTAAGCAAAGCTTCCTTGCTGTCTTTGCTCCTGGCAACCATGCCTTGGGGCTTTCTTTGGATGCATGGCTCTGTCAGCTGCCTTGAAACACAGCCTTCTCCAGGAGCCTTCCACTCCTGGTCTGAGAGAACGCGCCTGCCCTGGCCAGTGATGCACTGGGCTCACCTCAAACTTACAATTGCCTTTACCTTCTCCCCTCATGAGCCCAGACTTCATAAGTTCCTGTCACCAGCAAGAGGAATGAGGTGCCTCACAACGCCCTTTCAGCAGGAACTCAGGATTTGTCTAAATCAAACCATTAAAATAGGGTCATTGGGAAGAGAGGGCGGTCTCAAATACTGAGCCAAACCATTTCTGGCTGAGTCAAAAAGCTGTTCAGGTGTATAATAAGCCAAATTTGGTTCAGACTCACGGGCATTTCTCACATGGTCGGAAGGTTTTTGAAACGTTTGTTGTTTTTTCTTCCCCCTTCTGCAGTGGAGTTGGGGGGCAGTAGAGATGGGGGTGGGGCAACGGAAATGTAATAGATTGTGGAATGTGAAATGTGTGTCGAAGACGAGTGACTTCCCTGAATGAAAGCACAGGGCAGCGGCTGTGAGTTGACTTAACCCGGCCACCTGCAGAAAACGGGGAGCCAAGGAAAAACACGCTGGCTGGCACACTCAGAAACCACACGTGTGTCTAAGCTTCCGTCAGCACATGTCAAGCCTCTGGTGAGGATGGTTTCAGGTCGGGATGCCTTGGCAGATGTGGCATGGCCTGGTGCCAAGCACATACTCCCAGGGTGGGTGCTCACTGCGATGCCTGGAAGACACCCTCACGCCTATGTGTGTCAAAGCCAAGGAAACTGCTTGCACTCCCAGAGCTGTCTAAACACACACACACACACACACACACACACAAGCTGTTTTGTTTTCTAGGCACCAAGAGTGAAACTGAATAAGAAAAGAGGCTGTTCCCTTGGTCTCTACCTGCTTCTGGAAAGATCTATCTGCTCGGCAGCGTGTGACTATGCTTTGGAATGGCTGTTGTCTCTGTTTTATAGAAGAGTCATGGAAGCCATTTCCCAAAGAACTCTGATTACTAATAACGATGCCTCACAGCTAGCCAGTACTGTTCACCACACTGGGCTGAGAACCTAATGTGTAGTAGGGTCTCTTTGGCCATCAAATCCTCCAGGCTGGTCCTACCATCATCTTGATCACAATCCTCAGCATCTGCTGCAGAGCTGACTAGTCACAGCAACAGCCAACAGCTTTGTCTTCCTTTTTTGTCTTAGGAGAAAGGGGTTTAAGGCAGTCTCTTGGGTGGTTTTCTTCAATGTTTAGAGGGGAATCCTAAGTCCTCATTATAGGACCTAAAGATCCTTGAGTGGATCATGGTGCTGAGCCTTTGTTGCCTCGGGGACTTGCTATTTGTCCTTCCCTCCCTCTCCAAACACACACTAATTACCGACTTTATTCATCATTTACACCCTCACTACTTCTTTAAAGAGACCGCCCCACCTTCCTATCGATGGAGTTGGTTTTCTCCACTGCAGGCTTCCCAAGTGTGTTGTTGTTCCCTGGGTTTACAGAGTACAGCTTCTTATTGTTAACCTTTGCTTGCTTTTATTCCCCCTTCTGTTCATGTGTAGCCTGGTACTGGGAGTCTTTTGTTTAGTACTGTACGCATTGCCCGACTGCAGCTAGCAAACAGAGAGTGTTTAATAATTATTTATAGAAGAGATTAAACACATTTGGAAGTAGGAGTTGCTGTTATCAGCCAGATTGGGTAAATTGGCTATTGTCCATGTGAAATGGTATTATCGTGCCTTAGACCATATTGACTCACGTGGTGGTTTCTGGCGTGCTAGTGCATGTTTTAACAGATAGTGGGAGAAAGAAAGGGAGGGCAAAGAAAGGGGAAGGAAAGGAGAGAAAAGCAGGGGCTGATGGGAGTGAGTCCTGTATGCAGCTTTTGCCTATTTTGGTAGTATAAATATTCCCACAGCAGAGCATTTCTAGCTCACAGTGTGAAGGCCAGGCAAGAGGGCGTGCCCACAAACAAGACAGCAGTAGGTATCTCTATTACTGGAAAACCTGATACTCAGGCTATTCACTGTGGAGTCTATACTTTAAAGAATTAAATTCCTGTTTATCTATCAAACATTTGCTTTGCTTTGAACATGTTGCAGGTTCTGCTGTGGCCTGAACAGAGCTTCTCACCTGTACCCCATGGTGAGGGCTTTATAAGGGTGAGTGAGCTCTCTAACCCCACAGTCCTAGAGATGACCTTAGGCACCAGGCTAACCGTATCTGGCCACAGTGTGTTCATCACACAACTGTAATTGTGTGTCTGTGCTCATGTGAGCCTGCACATGGACATTTTCCAAAGTACAACAATGGTATCCTGACCTCTTTCTCCATTTCCTCTTTTACAACAAGGCAGGGAAAGAAAGGCAAGAAATCCCCCAAGTTTCAGAGACTGCTCCCCATGGTGCTCCCCATGGTGCTCTGCATAGTGCCGCACAGGTCCATGACTAATCCTTGTCCCACACCCTCACACGGGCACGAACGATTCCACCCTGGCTCTCAGGAAGAACAGAGACAGGCTACAGAGGTCAAAAGTCAAAAGAAAGCATTGGCTCCCCTGGGTCTGCAGCTACAAGTGGTAGTGAACTGCCATATTGGTGCTAGGAATCGAACCCAGGTCCTCTGCAAGAACAAGTACTCTTAACCACTCAACCAACCATCCAGCTCCAATTTAGTCTTAATACAAAATTTTGCATCTTTACTTCAATTTGTAGTGTGGCCCAGTAAAAGCAAAAGCATCCATCAGTTTCTACCCTTACACGGTGTCTGTGTAAAAGCCCTTTGACCTGCAGAGTCTCCATGTGGATTCCCTCCAGTGCCCACACAGCACATATTCCAGGCTCTCCTGCCCTCTGCACCGTGGGAAGCCCCTGCGCAGTGATTTGCTCTCATTTGAGGACACACAAGGTCTTGGTGCATGCTTCTTATGAGCCATTTAAACACATATGATTGTAAAAGCCTGAATGGATGCTCTTACTCCCCAGAGGTTGAAAAATGCAAAATTCTAATTCTCTCATTCATCATTCTCAACATGAATTAACTTGGATGATTTTGTTTGCAAATTTGCTCTCCTTTCTAACTGCTGAGTTTTGCCATTTTGTATATTATTTTATCTCCTTTCCTTGTGACTTTAAACACATCTTTTCATGCTGGAGAGGGGAACGGAAAGCAGCAGAAATCAAGGCAAACTACTGACAGGCGTCCACATCTTTTCGTTTTTCATCAGTGCTAGGCAGAGGTGAAACACCTGGCTGATTCTGTTTCTCAGGGTGTCATCTCAGCACTCAGCATCCTGAATCTTACCTTCATTCTGAGCAACCCATGCAGTCCAATCGAAAGGATTGGACAGAAGCACCGTTGCCCTTCTCATCCCCATGGATATTGGATGATAAAGAGTTCCAAGACCCCACTTCTCTGAGCTTATTCCTGTAGGATTTTCTTCTAAGACTGGAGAGTGAGGCTGTAGCAAACCCAGCCCATGTGTCTAGATGACAAAAACACAAATGAAACCAACCAACCCACAAACAAAAAACCCCAAACCAAAAAGCAACAACAACAAAACAAAACAAAACAAACCCAAAACATGTAAGTCAGTCACTCTTAAGTGTCAGTGACAAACCTCTGGATTCTTGGAAGCATCCTGGTAACCAACCATTT
Organism: Mus caroli; assembly: GCF_978045245.1. Taxonomy (NCBI): domain Eukaryota; kingdom Metazoa; phylum Chordata; class Mammalia; order Rodentia; family Muridae; genus Mus; species Mus caroli. The sequence continues at coordinate 59,546,871 of NW_028227268.1, forward strand.
TTCACTTCTCACCTAGACATGTTAGAAAGTGTAAGTCCCAACTAAAGACGCTAAGAGACTGCAGACTTGTCCCCTCTAATCCCCCATGGAGCCAAGCCTTGGGATTCTCCTACCCACGGAATCCGTACTGGATGTTAAATGTGAGAAAGAACATACATGTGAACTAGTTTAATTCCTGTTTTGTAAGGAGACAAGGGACTGTGTGTCCCTTCGTACCAGTGGTCCCAACCTTCCTAATGCTGTAACCCTTTAATACAATTCTTCATACTGTTGTGACCCCAATCATAGAGTTATTTTGCTACTATTTCATAACTATAATTTTCTACTGTTAGAAACCGTTATGTAAATATCTTACAAGCAACCCCCACAGATTGGGAACTGATGCTTTATAATCTTCAATAAGAACTTTCTGTTTGGTTTCCTCATAATAATACCTGTGGCAACTCAAGTATCGGATCACACCTTTACCTCTCTAGGAACCTGGGTATGGTTTTTCCAGCGTGAAAATGGCAAAGTTGTCATTGCAAACCAAGTTTCTTCCTCTGCATTTGTTTTTCTTTTTTTCAATTGTTTGTCAAGTACCAACTTCACAATAGATACCACACTAGGAGTATTGGTACTCAAATGTCTTAATGTCCATTACACATCACCTTTGGTTAGACTGTGAGCCACAATAGAGAAGTTTAAATATTCAAACATCTGTGGTTTAAGATGCAAAGATTTCTACTTGACTCCTGAGCCCTGTCCTGTCTCTGATATGTGTGTATTTCCTTGGTATGTGGAATTCTTATTTTTATTTCTAAACCAGCTACTCATTCACTATGCTCAAAGTAAGCCAGTTACATATTTATGAACAAGAAGAATTTAAATGAAAGAATTCATTCAATTTAGTTTAAGTTGCATACATTGAAGTATGATGGTGATAATAAAGAGAACTAGGGACTACCCTTTTATGTCTGGCATTGGTCAAGCTATCCAGTGTCTGCTAAGCCCTGAGTTCCTCAACTGTTTATAGAGGTCATGCTTGCACCTACAGAAAGCATGGCTGCAGGTTACAGGCGGGATTCTCAGCGTAGCCCTTGGCAGGAGAAATGCAGTGATGATGACAGAATCAGGAAGAATCTGTGCCTACGTTAGTATGACATTAGCTGTGGGATTAAGCAGACACTGGGCTTGGATAAGCTCTAAGACTCTTCTACTCTTGTTTTCCTCCAACTTGAAAACACTGACCTTCTCACTTGGGGAAGATGGTACCAAGATGCTCATTCAGTGGCTGCATAGGAAGTCATTCCCTGGGGTTTTATGCTATTCATAGACTTCTTTTTCCTCTTTAAAATTTATTTTCTTCTATTTTTAAAAGATTCTCTCTAGTCATAATGAATAATAACTTTTTATTATTTTAAAAAATATTTCATCGGTTCCCCCTGGGGATTTCATACAAGGTTTTGATCATATTCAACCTCTTCCCCCAACTCATCCCAGCAGACATTCTCTAATGTTGGGAGTGAAATCAGGTACAAACATCATGGAGATCAGTGTAGAGCATCCTCAAAAAGCTTCAAATGCAGCCTCTATATGATCCAGCTTTGCCACTTTGGGTATCTACCTATAGGACTTCATATCCTAGTCTAGAGATACCTGCTCAGGCATGTTCATGTCTGCTGCATTCACCATAGCCAGGAAATGGAAGCACCCTAGATGTCCATCAGTTGATGAGTGGATAGTGAAAACGTGGTTATGTTTACATAATGGGATATTATTTAGGTATTTAAAAAAAAACTATGTAATTTACAAGTAAATTGATGGAGCTGGAAACAATCATTTCTGAGTGAGGTAACTCTACCCAGAAGGATAAATGTGACGTTTTCTCTCACTTGTGGATATTATCTTTGAATCTTCAGAAATGTGTGTTTCATTTGGAATTCTCATAGAGGTCAGAAAATTACTAAGGGGTCATGTGGAGGAGTTTTCAGTAGAGGGGAGATAGAATAATGTGGTATTAAGGGTTAAAGGGGAATAATGGATCAGGAAGGATTAACCTGGGCTTGGGAATTAAAAGGCAACATACGTTGAGAGGGCAGTATGGGGAGGGGTTAATAACATTAGGGACTTTCAAAATGTAATATGGAAACCATGCCCTCTTATAGGAATACTCCATTTTCTCTCTCTTCCCCTCTCATAGATATGAGTTTGTTTCTGTGTGTATGTGTGTGTGTGTGCTCACATGCATGCATATATACATATATATGAATGGGTTTCCTATTACTTTTTTGAGAGAGAGAGGAAGAAAGAGACAATACAATAGAGTTTTCCTATAGCAGGGCAACTAGTGCCCCCACTTGATGTCACAGACTAACAAATAAATAGCCTGGTTCAAGAAATGGGCTATTTATTTTGAAATTGTTCCCCACTGAGGTTCCGTAGACCCACAAACATTACACGTTGTTGCTAGTGCTATTTTTGGTTTGGTTTGGTTTTTGTTTGTTTGTTTCCCTCTAGACATTGATAGTAAGACCCTACTGCTGAAGTCACCACCTACTAGAGCCACAGAACGTGGAGAAACTAAGCTGACGCTAAGCTGGGAGCTTCACTCCCTACCTGATAGCTTCCAGTGTTGGAGGGGACTCTGCATGCTACCAGGGGAGAAGCATAAGCATTCTCTTAACGCCCTGGGAATATGTTGGGTTGCCATAAAGGCCTCCCTGGCAAGATGTGCCACGGGTGCAGTAGTGACAAACATCATGGGAGTAACTTATCACTTTGTGATAGGATTTAAGTTCTGCTCCACAAAAATGAAACTCATACCTGGAACCACTGTTGGGTGAAGAACCTGTGGCTAGGCAGATTATAGACCCCAGGGAAGAACTTTCCACTATTATTCTGTTAAATGGCCACAGAATTAAACCAAATCATAAAGACTTTTGTTTTGTTTTTTGAAACAGGGTTTCTCTGTGTAGCCCTGGCTGTCCTGGAACTCACTCTGTAGACCAGGCTGGCCTTGAACTCAGAAATCCGCCTGCCTCTGCCTCCAAAGTGCTGGGATTAAAGGCATGCGCCACCACTGCCTGGCCGTTCTCTCTCTCTCTCTCTCTCTCTCTCTCTCTCTCTCTCTCTCTCTCTCTCAGAGAGAGAGAGAGAGAGAGAGATGCAAATACACACCATAACACCTATGTAGAGATCAGAGGACAACTTGAAGGAGTTGGTTCTCTCTCTCTGCTATCTATGTGAGTCCCAGGATAGAACTCAAGAAGCTGTCAGACTCGGATACAAGTGTTTTTACCACTGAGCCACAATGCCAGCTTTAGTCCATTTTGCCAAGAGCAGCATGTCCTAGGTAGGCATGATGCTTGCTTCATACCATTATGACCATCCATCGGGAGACCTGCACCCTGTGGAGAAGACAAAGAATAGGATCAGAGGGCCCCAGAGACAGAGCAGAGGGAACAGACACGGTTTTCTTATCTACAATGGTAGAAGCTGGAAGCCGACTTGGTTGCTTTTCAAACAAGGGGAGAAAGAACCATTGTTAGTGTGTGAGTGTGAGCCCCAGGCTGGGTGTGCGGTGTGCATTCTTTGTTATATCCTCTGGCACAGGTCCAGCTGGCCTCTCACTTCCTCCTGTCAGGCCCTGCAATAGGCCTTTGAACTGGAGGCTTCACACTCAACCCAAGACTCAGAGGCTCTGAAAATGGTCACTGCTCGGCAGGCAATTTAAAATCACTTTCGCTCTTGGCTACCTTAAATCATCTCCCACGGCACTCTGGAACACATTAGACAACTTTATTGCCACATTCCTTGCCAATTTAATTTTTGTAAATCATATCACGCACTTGAGATTTCTTCATGTAACTCCGATTTTTTTCAAGGGGGGGCCTTTGTTTGTGGTGGGCTTTGTGGCCGGTGGACTCTGCAGCTGTTGGTCCAGACTGCTACCTTCCATCTATAGGAGAAGTGAGGATAACTGTTAGCTGCATTCCTCGACACACCTTTAGTGACATTTTCACTGCCTGCAGTTACCAAGATTATTGTGGTAACCTGGCATGGGTGGGTTCCTCGTGTCATCTGGAGCAAGGAGAAGCAGGCCGAGGGGGACACAGTCGGAAGGCATCTGTTCACTGAGAAGGGCACTAAGGCCACTTAAGGGGTTTGATTATTGACTCCAAATTTCAGTGTGAATGTTTCAGAAGTATCTCCCTCCAATTCATAGCATTTCAAAATGAATTTTTACATTAAACTACACGAGTAATGTTACAGAAGGCAGAATATAAAAATGCTGAATAAAGATAATCACAAGAAGTGAAGCAAGGCCGGAAATGCTAATCCTAGCATCTGGTTGTCTTTGTGGAGCAAGTGTTCTTCAGTGCTCACTCTTTTTCTCTGTGTGTGTGTGGGCACTTTGTTTCTTTTAAAGTACAATTAGAGTTTTATCCATGCCAATGTGAATTCTTATTCAAAACGACATTACAAATGTTCTATAGGCAGACAGGCCAGTCCTCTTTTGCAGAATCTTTATGTTCAATTCAGGTTTTCTATATCACCAATAGCAATAATTAAACATTTCAGATGTCTCCTTTTATTTCTGATGGCACCTCTTGGGTGTGCTGATCAATAAAATGAGTATTTTAAGGGTTTTTTTTTTATACACTCAGCCCAACAACCTTAGAGTAAACAAAGTTCCAGGCACGCTGCAGAGAAAACTTCATTTTATACAACTCATTTCTGGTCCTTTGAAAATTGTCCTAGTTTGATTTCTGTGGCTGTGAGGGAGGAGTTTGTTTGGCTTACAGGTTGCAGACTGAGGGAAGCTAGGATAGGGGCTCAAGGCAGGAACCTGGAGGCAGGAACTGAAATAGTTACCATGGAGGAGTGCTGCTTCCTCATGGAACTCAGGTGCCCCTGACCAAGGGTAGCACCACTCACAGAGAGCTGTGTCCTCCCCCATCAGTCATTAATGAAGAAAATGTCGCACAGACATGCTCTCAGGCCAGTGATGGGGCCAGTTCCTGAACTGAAGTTCATGTCAAGTTAACCAAAATTGAGATGAATTTTGACTCACTTTTGTTTGAAGAGGCTGAACATTTTCACATTTCTTGTCCTTTTAAAAATATTTGTAATTGACTCCCTTACTTCCAGGGCGCTCATATTTTCAAATTAAGTGTTAAAGACTATTTGCAAAAGCTGAGTTGACTGGGTAGTAAACTCTTAGACAGTTATTCCAAGATTGTGTAGAATGGGCTTGCTTCACACCTATCTGGCGCATGATGCTGTGAGAATGTAAGTGCCCCCACACTGTCTTCTCTTGGACTACACATTTATCATTCTGCAACACCCCAGTCAAGCTTCTGCCATGCAGGGGATGTCTTTGGCTGTCACCGAGGAGAAGGTATAGCACAAGCATTGCCTGGGTCAACTCTGGGAATGTTGCTAAATGCTTATGTATGGAAGCATTATCCCAAATCAGAAAACTATGAGTCTTAAAATGTGGGCTGGAGAGATGGCTCAGCAGTTAAGAGTACTGACTGCTCTTCCAGAGGTCCTGAGTTCAATTCCCAGCAACCACATGGTGACTCACAACCATCTGTAATTAGATCTGATGTCCCTCTTCTGGTGTGTCTGAAGAGAGCAATGGTGTACTCATATACATAAAATAAATAAATAAATCTTTTTTTAATGTCAACAGTGCTGAGGTAGAGAATCTCAGCTCTAGACTCTTGGAGGATTCACTCTTATAGAAGGTTCCCAAACAACATGTTAGTGTATTTTTCAACGATGCCAAGGCCAATTCACGATCATTCAGAAAAATGGCTGCAGACTCCCTCTATGCCTAGTCTCCTCTGGATTCTGATTAGCACTCTCTACATGATTCTGTTTTCCTGTTTGTGATTTGTCTTCCACAGTGGCTTCATTCATCTCTTGCCTGAGCTGTTTGGGCAGAGTGGGTTTTTGCAGACTGTAGAATGCACGTCTTTTCACCCATCATTCCTTGCTTCATGTGGTCCTCATCATTAGTTATGCTGAAACCCACGCACTTACTCTTCCATTCTTGTAGTTCCCGCAACAAGTCTTTTTCATGTGTGTGTATGTAATAATAATAATTTTAAAAAGAGGTTATCAGTTTGAGAGTAGAGGACATAGAAGGAGGGGAAGGAGGGGACTCAGGAGAGCTAAAGGGAAGAAAGGGATGTAATTATTTTGTATTCGATGTATAAAAACCCAGCCTTCACATTTGTTTAACCATCTCTTATTGCCCTTGCATTTTTAGGGGCAGAGGGGTACTATGAACACATAAAGGGCCTTACACATGCCAAGCTCTGCTCTGCTGAGCTACATTTCCAGACCTCAACTTCTTCTAGATATGTTGGTATTTACTGGAGAATTCTGTACTAACTTATACTCGATCTCACCTCCTTCTCTTTCATTTCCAGGAGCAGATAGAAACTTGGAGTTCCTTCTTGTCAACCTCAATTCTATTTAAATATTCTCCCACAGGTGTTGAACAGGGAAGGTCACTTTCTGTTTCAGGAGCTGGAGATGGCTGAGATGACAGAGGCTGCAGGACCTTTCCACTGAGTATTGTTTTGTTTTGTTTTGTTTGTTTTTTCCATTCATTATGTAACCAAACCTTGGCCAAGTTGAAGCCATGTCCTCCCCTTTCAGGGAGCATTCCTCTGGATTAAGACAGATCATCTTCCTTGAGATGATGTAAGGTCATCGTTTGCAGATTAGTGGAGACCTAATTGGATTTGTGTTGTTTGGAGATGGAGTCATGTGTTTGTTTGCTTCCCGCTGTTGAGGCTACTTTTCTGCAGAACAGCTTCCAGTAAGCTGTTATGAAACCAAAGGTCTCCTCTTTCTCCTTCACAGTTAAGGCTTTAGAACTAAATTAAGCTCTACTTTGCTTTTAGAAGATTGTACTCCAGAGGCAGAGCCATTGAGGATTGTCAGCCTGAGGTCAGCCCAGGCTGCACAAGGAGATCCTGTCTCAAAACTAAAAGAAACAAACTAAAGCAAACAAAAGAGCAGAAGGTTCCAATGTATGGATTATACTTTTTTTTAAAAAGCAATATGATAATTTCTGAGAAAATTCAAAACAGAACTACCATAACCCAGCAATTCTGTTCCTAGTGAGATGTGCCTAAAATACCTAAGGCAGAAATTTGAGAAGGTTTGCAAATACTCTCATAGCAGCATTCTTTATGAAACCAAAACATGAGAGTTGTGCATGAATGGAAGGACACACGTGGTAGGTATGTGTTGCAGACTCGTTCCTGTTGCTGAGACAAAACACCCCAACAAAAATCAACATTGAGGAAGAAACAGTTCATTTTATCTTATAGCCCAGGTATCAGTCCATCACAGAGGAATTCAAGGCAGGCAGTCAAACAGGTAGTCATAACACCCACAGTCTAGAACAGAGAAAGAAATAAGTATGTATGCATGCATGCTTGCTTTCTTGCTTGCTTGCTGCCTGGCTGGCCCGCTGGCTGGGTGGGTGGCTTGCTTGCTATTTCTGCTCAGCTATCTTTCTTTATACTCACACAGTTCAGGGTCCAGACCATGAAAAAGAAATGCCTATTCAGGATGGATTTTCCCCCTCTAATTAACAATGAAGACAACCCCCCACAAACATGCCCACAGGCCAGCCCATTCTAGATAATTCTTCAATTGAGACTCTTTGCCCAAGTGATTCTAGGTTGTGGCAAATTGGCGTTTAAAACTAACCAGCCCAGAGCATACAATGGAATGCTTTGTAAATAGAGGGTTTTAATTCAGTTTGGGGGTAATGTATAAAATAGTGTTGTTTATTATGATATATGTTGACTTCTCAAACTCACCCTCCTATTAGCCTCCCACACTCTTCTTCATTCCCAAATTGTTCACTACAGCTTTCAAGACACATGTGTATATGCACACATGTGCATAAATGTATATAAATGTTCCTCCTCTTCTCTATACTCCTTCCTCAACCTAAAAATACTTTAAAGTTTTACATCATATGCATATATTTAAACCTAGGTTCTGCTTATGATGGTAAGCATTCTTGTCTTTCTATGGTTGGCTTGTATCACTTAACACCATGATATTCTAGTCTACCCATATTTTTAATATGAATGAACTTATATATTATGTTGTAAATCAGAGGATCCTAACATTCAATATGAATGTGTTTATGATTAGGATGTGGTTTTCCTTTTATTAACATATGATGCCTTTATCTGTTCTGTTGTGTTTTTTAATTGACTGATGCCTTTTTCTTTTTAATCAGTTATGAAAAAAGCTACACTGGCATTTTTTTTGCCTTTTCTCTTCTCAGTGAATTCACTTCCATTCTTGTGTCTCAGTCTATGTGTACCTTTGCCATTGAGGTGTGTTTCTTAAGAAAAAACAGATAGTTGGTAGTTGTTTGTAAATCCAAATAGCTAGACTGTGACTTTTAACTGGATAATTGGAACCATTTACATTGACTGTTAGCACTAAAAGAGTTTTGCTCATTTCTGTAACGTGGTTGTTGTCTTTTCAGGCTGATTGGATTATTGTTTATTCTTTCCTTTTCAGAAGGGTTGGTTTACTTCGTGGGACATGGACTCTTTCTTATTTCCATTGTTCATGCATCTGCTGATTACTTCTTTTCCTCCTCAGTGCTTAAGATTCCCTAAGTATCCCCATCAGTGCAGGCTTAGTGGGCATGGATATTTTTAGTTTGTGCTTGCCTTGAAATCTCCTCATTTTGTGGGAACAATTTTCCAAGGCATTTTTTTTTCTGGATATAGCAATTTCAGTTGGAAGTTATTTGCTCTGATAGACTAAAATCTAACATTCTAGCTAGTCATGGTGGCACACATCTTTAATCCCAGCGTTAAGGAAGCAAAGGCAGGTAGATCTGTATGAGTTCAAGGCCCTCATGGTCTACTTAGCAAGTTTCAGTCCAGCCACTGCTATACATTGGAACTTTTTCTTAAAAACAAAACCTCTAACTTTTTTCCTGTATTCTGCTTATGGACCTGCTGCTATTCTTACATTCTCCTCTGTAAGCAAGTTATTCCTTTTCCCTTACAGCTTCTAATATGGTCTCTTTAAAGTTTTTATTGTGTTGTTGTTGTCTTCACTATAATTTGTGGCAGAGAAATTCTTCTCTGGATGTCTATCTTTTCCTTTCTTTAGATTTGGGGATTTTTTTCCTGTTATGATTTTGTTGAATAGAAATTTTTACAACACTAATTTTTATCCCAGTTTCTTCTTCACCATGAATTCTTAGATTTTCTCTCTTGATTGTGCTCCAGGGTTGTTGGAAGTTGCAGTGTTGCTTGTCTGTTCTTCATTTTCTTTATTGATGTTTGAATGTGGCATCATGTTGATCTTGTTCTCTACCCCTGTATTCTTTTGTCTGTTTGGACCACTGTTGATGTTTTCACTACATGTCTTTGTTTGATTCACTGAGTTTTCCATTTCCAATGTTTCTATGATTTACTGTTAGAAAACTCAGTTTCCTCCTGTATTTCCCCCCTGGATTCCTCCATATTTTGGCTTTTTTATCTATTTGCTGACTTTCTTCCCCAGACACTGAAATAATTTCTGTGCTTCATCTGCTGTTCATAGCCAACTCAAAGTTATTGGTCATTTTAACACAATTCTCATCTGGAATTTTGCACATTTTGGTATCTTTGAGTCCAGTAGATGAGTTGAAGAGTTACATCTTTTGAAAGACTCACGTTGCCTTGGTTTTTGTGGTTGTGTGAGCATGTGCTTTTGTGCTGTCACACACCTGAGTTTTGGGTACCTCTTTGTGTTTTGAAGATCTTTAATGTTAGCAGTTCTCAACCTGTGGGTCATGACCTTTGGCAGTTGAGAGACCTTTTCATGGGGGGCAGGGGTTCATATCAAATATCCTGCATATCATAAATTTACATTGTGCTTCATAACAGTGGCAAAATTACAGTTGTAGAAACAAAAATAATTTTATGGCAGTAGTGGAGGCACCACAACATGGGGAAATACATGAAAGGATTGCAGCATCAGGAAGATGGAGAGTCAATGTTCTAAATACTGGGCAGACTACTCTTGAGGGCTCAGTCTTTAGTAGTGCTCAGAGAGGAGAAAACCAACAGCTGTATTGAAGGACACAATGAAAAATGACAAGCTTTCATGTTAAGTGAGTATGATTAAAATGCTCACTTAGAGAATGTCAGGTAATATAGAAATATGAAAACTGAGTAAGAACATGTTTCAGACCTAAGGCAATAGAGGTAAGCTGAACTGCTGACCTATGCTTCTATGAACCCACCTGCCCCTTCCATATTCCTGAAAATGGTCACATCTGCTGTTCTCCCTTGAGAAGCAACCACCACCAATATTCACTCAGACAGTGAGCTCTGTTGGTTGAAGCTCAAACTATCTTAGCTAGAAACCTACTCATTTCTGCTTCTGCAAAACTTGCTCAGGTCTAGGGAAAATATCCTTTGGGAAGGAAATAAAAAGACCACCCTAGGATATTCACTAGTCTTGCAGACAAGATTATGGCAGTGTCTGTCCCTATATAAGCTATATAAGCTTTGGAATGTTTCTGGTCAGGGGTAGACCTCATAAAGCAATGGCTACAGGCTACAGCTGCATACTAATTAAAGAGTTTTTCCTTTATCTCCAAGTGCTAAGAATGTCTGACTGGGGACAGCTGAGCCCCCTTGACAGTACCAGCCACAGTGCCAAGCCAAACAAGGTACAGAAATATATACTCACAATTAAAGTTCACTGACATCCCATGCATTGGTCATGTGTATATGGACACAACTTAGAAAGTGGTAAATGTATTCAGAGTGTGTTATGAGGATAAATTTACTTATTCTTACTGAAGAAATAGCAAACAAATATAATAAAGGAAGAGGGTAGTTGAGGGGGAACCAAAGGAAGGAAAAGAACCATAGAAATGAGTGTTATACAGAGGAACAGGGAGGGACAGGATGCAGGACTGAGAGCAGGCTCAGCTGGCAAAAGCGTTTTTCTGTGCGAGCCTGGCGATCAGAGTTCAATTCCAGGATCCGTCAGAGAAAGGATGGAAGGAGAGAGTGGATTCCTGAAAGCTGTTCTCTGGCTGCCCACCTGCTCCATGGTACACACACACATCATACATGCACACTTATACGCATACACACATGCACATGTACACACACACACACAAGCCACTAAATAATTACCATTTTAAAAGGACAAGAGATCCAAAAATGATTGCACACAAATGAGAACATACACAAATAAAATATGATATAAGAACAAAAAGGGTAAAGTCAAAATTACTGAAACTACAGCAAAAAAGAAAAAATATGGGAACACAAAGAGCAATCAAAAGATGAGGTGTTAGCCTGGCTTCCTTCCGTGTCCTCGGTGACTGGAGCACTCCAGGTACACCAGCGGGCTGGGCGAGGGGCAGTGTCACTCTCATGCTTCCCATCGTTTATTCTGGCACTGAGCCTACTCCAGTGTCCTCAGAGCTGGCTTCGCTTCAGCAGCTTCTTGCCTTTTCACACCTTTTTTGACTACATGTAGCTGTAGTCTGTGAGCTGGGCAGGTTTCTACACTCTGTGGGGCCTCCCCCATTTCATGCACCTTAGAGTGGCTGATGTCCTACCTGGAGTATGTGTCCCGTGTGCAGTGGAAGTTGGGGAAGCAAACATGGCAATGTCATCTAGACACATGAACCCCTCTGTGCTTTCCAACCCTTCGGCATTAAACACCTTCTGGAGGGACTGTGGTTGTCAAGCAGTGCACACACACACACACACACACACACTTCTCTGTCTGCACTACAGAGACACTCAGGACAGAGAGGTGGCTTCAGAGTCACCTACCCACTGACCTCAGGCTCAGAGATCCCAGACCCCACAGTTGTTCTGATGAGGTTCTCAGCTCCGGGAACCCACCTCCTCCTGTTTATCTGTTTGTCCAAGGTGAGCCTTCTGACATGGGATGTCATGATTCACATGCATCTGGCACACCACTCTCCTCTTCCGTGACTGTCTTCCACAGCTGCCCTTCACCTTGGGGCTGTGGAAAGTTGATGATAGCTTCGTTTTAAGCATGGTTTCTCAGTATAGTATAAACTGCAGCACTCCCACCTAAAAGGGGGTGACAAAATAAAAGTCTCTCCACAGCTGACCCATGGTGTGGTGTCAGTGTCCTTGGATGAAGCATCTGCTCTAGCTTCCCCTGACCAGGGGGCCACAGCGGGAGCCCTGCACTTTCCTTTTAGTGAGACACTTTCTGTTCCCCTGCATTTGTAACCTTTCCTAGCACTCCTTTGTGCTTCCAATGCTCTTCCACTCTTTCTGCTTTTGGCATGGAGTCTCATCTTCCATATCTTGACTTTCACATTCATCATAAGATAGCTTCTAACCTGCTGTTTTTATAAAATGGAATTTAATTAAGATACATTCATACATACATACACACATGCATACATGCAATACATAGATGATAACATGCAACACAGATGAACTTCAAGGGCATTGTGTTAAGCAGATAAGTAGTTACAAAGCGACAGCCTATCGTATGATTCTGTCACAGCAAAGCCCATAATGTGCTTAGATTCACAGAGATGGGATATGGAATGGTGGTTACTGGGACTGAGGAATGGAGAATGCGGTGACGGTCACTGTTTAAAGGTTATAGAATTCGGCTTGAAAAAATAAAAAAGTTCTTGAGGTAAGTGGTGGTGACCGCACAAGATGAATGTTGGTGATGCTGTCAAACTGTAATGTATGCATACAATTGTGCATCTTAAAAAAGTAGTTTTAAATACTTTGTAAATATTTAAAGCAGTGTTACCTTACAGTGAGGTAAAGGAAGGGACATCTTGAACACAGAGCCCACCTCCCACAAGAACCTTCTCACTATCCACCTCCCTTATTGGATGGTATATGTGTTATAACTGCTGAACCCATACAACACATTAACCTCCAAAGCCCAAGGTTCGAGTTAAGGTTCACTCGTGACGTTGTATATCCTGAGCTGAGAAAACATAGCAACAGAACTTCACTTTAAGAGTATCATGCATTGTGCTCTGACTTCCCGTAGAGTTCCTTAGGCCCTGCTTTTCCTTCCCTCCTCTCCCTGTCTCCATTGCCTCACAACCACTGATCATTTTCAGGTGCCCATAGCCTTATGGAGTTTGAAACTGTATTCAACACATGTGTAAGTTTTACCAGTAGCCCAGAATAGCCAGAACAATATGTCCAGGAGCCCAGAATAGAGTTCATGAGTAAAGCTAGTAACTGGCTGGCATACTTCTGAGTGTACGGACTTGTCTAGTGCAAAGACCTTATTTCATAACAGAAAGCAGATTTCATAAGTGAGAGAAGAGTAGCTGTGTCATGAGAGGGTGGCAGGATATTTTCTATCCCTTTTCTGTAGGATAGCAGCTTCCTCCTGTTGCTAATTCTTGGGATGCTTACAATTTCTTGTATGATTTCTTGGCTTCCCCTGTGAGATCTGGTAAATTGTTTTTCTTCACTGAAACACCTGGAATGGTTTTCGATTTCTTGTCTAAACCCTGCCCAAGAGGAAAAAAGGACTAAATTATAACTGCCACCTTCTTCCACCTCAGCCACCTCCATCTTCCTTTCCTGGACATTGGTCAAATGTGCTTACTGAGGACTTCCCTGGTCACTTGCTTGTGCACATTGTACCAAGACAGGGCTTTAACCCTGTGTACTTGATGTCTAGGTGTTCTGTGAACTTGATGTAGAGCCAGAGCAAGTCTATGGCAGCACTTGGTATTAGTCACAGAGCAGATCAAGATGAATTTACATTTTGAGATGTGTCATGAGGTATGGTGACTTAGTCTCTAAACTAGTTTCCACAATTTCAACACAATGCAAGTCAGCCCCCTAGCAGAGGAGCACGCTGAGAAAGTCAGTGAAAGGCTGAAGCATGGTAGACACGAAGCTCAGGAGGGGTGAGCAAGAGGGATAACCTCTTGCTTTCTTTAATCTCAGCACTTGGGAGGCAGAGGCAGAGGCAGGCAGATTTCTGAGTTCGAGGCCAGCCTGGTCTACAGAGTGAGTTCCAGGACAGCCAGGGCTACACAGAGAAGCCCTGTCTCAAAAAAAAAAAAAAAAAAAAAAAACAACAACAACAAAAAAAAAGATTTATTATAAAACAGTATTAATAAGGCTTGAACAATACTCTAAGTATTAATTTTTTAAATGGAATGGAATAATATGTCAGACGGACCAGCCCACATTCTACAACATACACAAAACTCAATTCAAGGAACAAAAACTGAAAATCTAAACATAAAACTTTTAGAAAGAAAAACACGATAACATTATCAGTTAAGATAGGCTAGGATCACTGAGCTGAGAAGATATGGCAAACTATGAAAACAAATATTTTGTCTAAATATTTCTTTTCATAAATGATAAAAGAAGTACAATGTGAGTGAGTGAATTTAACTGTTTAGAGAAGTCGTTCTCATCCTTCCTAATGCTGAGACACGTTAAAACGGACCCTCGGGCTGTGGCGACCCCTCACCTTAAAATTATTCTTGTTGTTGCTTCATAACTGTAAGTTTTCCACTGCTATGAGTCACCGTGTAAACATCTATGGTTTTGTTTTTACGGTAATATCTATGTTTGCTGATGGTCTTAGGAAACCCCTGTGAAAGGATTGTGCAGCAGCCAAAGGGGTTACCACCCACAGGTTGACAGCCACTGGTTTAGCCATTAGGGAAAGTGTGCTTCAAGCCCTGTGTCTGACAAGAAAGTGTCTAAGAAAAAAAAAAACTTTAATTGTACAGGTTAATAAAAATTGCAAACAATTCAGAATATATAAATGGGTGTTTAACAGAAGAGAGACCTGAAACAATTCATAAGCACATGACTGGAATATTTATCAGGAGACTAAGGTGTATCAACTTAGAGAGTTGCTTCACGGTACTCTCATGACAATGGCAGACCTTTAAACTATGTGATCTTAAATTGGCAAGCTTGTGGGTAAATGGAAACAGTTATAGCTTGCTGATGGAAATGCTTTATATGCTTGGAAGATGACTTTGAAGAACAGTTCAGAGATGTCTATGAAGACAAAAGCCGCCTAATCTTTAGACCTTGTGGTAATTTCACTGAGAGACTACAAAGCGGGGACTCTCAGAGAGGTGTGAATGGAAGGGCATGAAGGAATCTCCACCCAGCATTTCTCGAGAAAGAAAAGCCAGCCCGCCTCACACAGGATTTGGCAGATTGTGTTATGGCCGCGCAGCACTTTAGCTGTTGAAATGGATGACCTAGATCTTTCCACAGCAAACTGATTAAATCCCTTAAATGTAATGTGGGGAGACGAAAGTTAAATTGTGGAGGGATAAATAAAGGAAGGCACTTTTATAGCTATTGAAAAGTCATATGCACTGATAGAGCATATTGCTTATGGATATTTGCATTCATAGCAACACGAAGCAGGGAGTGGCTATTGTCAGACAAAGGGGGTTGGGAAGGTAATGGGGCTCAGATTACATGTGAAGCAGGCATGACAAAAGGTTGACAGCTGTGGACTTGGGGAACTGAGTGTCTATGTATTTCTTATATCTCTCTGTTCTTTCCTATATCACGTAATAAAAATATATTTGCCACACAATGCTGTCATTATTTTCCATTTTCCTCTGGAGTGCTTCAATTTAGTTTTTATCTTTTTATAACATTGAAATCACTTTCTAGATCCTCCCCTTGGTCTCCCTGACTCATCCTCTCTCCCCCGTCTTCCCGGGAAGAACTTTTCTTGTGGTTTGCCTGGTGTGTTGGTGAAATTTGGAAGATAACAAGTGTTACAATGACTGTGGAAGAAACCTGGAGTGACGCTGCCTGAGCAGGCCCCTTCAAAGGCTCACCTAGCAGGGCATAACCATGATGCAATCCACAGACATGCAGCTGAATGCAGATCAAAGGGCTAAAAAGTACTTAAGTATAGACTGACATTTTATAATATTTAAACTGTGCTGTCCTCTCTCCAATAAGTTTCTCTCTCTCTCTCTCTCTCTCTCTCTCTCTCTATATATATATATATATATATATATATATATATATGTGTGTGTGTGTGTGTGTGTGTGTGTGTGTGTGTGTATATGTATATATATGTATGTCTCTCTCTCTCTATATGTCTCTGTCTCTCTCTTTCTCTTGCTCTCTCACTCTCGCTCTCTCACACTTGCTCTCTCACTCTGTGTCTACTTTCTTTCTGTGTGTGCATGCATCTACATATACTCATGTTTCTCTGTCTGTCTGCCTGTCTGCCTCCCTGTCAGTCTTTCCACCTGTATGCCTGTCTCTCCCTTTCTCCCTCACCTGCCTTTTTGATCTGGCTAACATTTCTTGCTACCATTCTCAGCCACCACACGCCCGATTCAAATGGGCTTTTGCCACACTTTTCTTGGGCTCATTTCCAGGGAGACTCGGGATGGTTCCAGACAGTGAGCAGTCTATGCTGTCTTTGAACCGTGTATCAAGTAACATATTTCATTGTAACCGACCGGTGCAGGGAACTTCATTGCTCTGCTCCCCTACAGCTCTCCGTTAGGTGGGTTCCTCTCTAGATTTCACATCTGCTGATCCCAGTTGGGAGCTTCTGGAAGTTACCGTTCCCTCAGGATTGCTTTGCTATGCAAAAGCAATGTGACATGAAAAGTAATGTCACAAAAAGGAGAGTTTTCTTTGCATTGTTAAGAGATGCTTACAAGAACCCAGAGATTCTTAACATCAACAACCACGCCTTGTGAGCAGCCCGGCTTTCATGCCAAACATTCTGTGCTTTTCATTCAGAACACAGTAATTCACATCACTGAAAACAAATTAAAAAACAAAAGAAAAATCTTCAGTAAAGAGAGGGAGCTAGCATCTGTTCAACATTTGTGTGCGTTTTCTTTTGTTTTAATATATTCTTGTGTGTATCTTCACATATAATTTTGTATCTATATATGCATATATATATACATATATAAAAAATCAGGTAATTGAACTTTGTCTTTTCTCCTATTTTTTTGTATTTGAGTGCTTTGCTTGCATGTATGTCAGTGTGCTACATGTGTACCTATGTGTGCAGAGGCCAGAAGAGGGGACTGAAATCCCTGGAACTGTCGTTGTAGGTGATGTGAGCCACCATGGGAGTGTTGGGAATCGAATCACGATCATCTGGAGTGCTCTTACCCAGGGAACCAGCCCTGCATCTTCTCTTTACAAAGGTAAGGACTGGGTGGGGAGATGACTCAATGAATAAAAGTTCCTGCTGCACAAACCTGACCAGTGTTCAATCCCTGGAACCTACATAAGAATCCAGATGTGGTGTTAAACATCTGTAATTTTAGTTCTCCTAGGGAAAGGAGGGAGGTAAATACAGGAAAATCATCTGCAAGTCCAGGTAAGTCTACGGGCCAGCCTAGCTCAGAATATACAGAAACAATAGGGCAGACCCCACCTCAATAAAGTGGAGAGAGCTAACTCCCAAAAGTTGTCCTCTGTTTCTTGCCTTCGTATGTCCAATATAGTATAGATGCACCCACACCTCTACAAATCCCAGATACACACACACACACACACACACACACACACACACACACACACACAAAACCCTTGATGCTACTCAAAGGAGCAGAGTCCCTCAGAGGCAGTTTTGTCACTGAAAACCCTCAGGCCAGCTTGAAACTGGGTCCTTGGGAAGTCTCTTCTCCCTCAGAAATTGTCAAGAGTGTATATAAACTTGGGGAGGGGCCTTGTGAACCTGAGACTTCCTGGGTTCCATGACCTTCCTAAGCCTCTTAAGTTATCCTTGGCATCCTAAGGCCTAAAAGCCTCTACTCTCTGTCTAGGAGAGAATATTTTAACTCGGAATTGAAGTTGGATGTAAATAGCAATGCAGCAGCCCCTGCTTCTCCTGGCTTTTACATTCTCTCTGCCCCTTCCCTCCTCTGCAATGTCCCCTGAACCTTGTATAGATACACAAATGATTATAGACATCTGCTTATTTTTTATTTTCTTTTTAAATTTTTGAGACAGGATCTCACTCTGTAGCCCTGGCTGTCCTGGAACTTACCGTGTATTCGAGACTAGAATCAAATTCAAAGAGATCTGTGTGCTTCCATTTCCTGCTTGCTGGGATGAAAGGCATTCACCAGCACACCCTGCCTGGCTATGATATTCTTCTATTTGTGATCAAATATTGGGCCACTACGCCCTAGCAGAAGCCACCTCAACAGCAGTTGATTATTCTCAGAGGTTTGACTGATTGTGAGTCTCTTCAGTTATCACAACTAGTGAAAAGCAGCAATGCTTGCCTGTGTGACTAGGCGACAAAAGTAACATTCTATAGAAATAAACACAATCGTTCAGAAGGCAGTTTGACAGGTCCAGTACAACAGAAGTAGCCTTTCTCCTGGGTCATGGCCTGTCCCCCAACCCCAGCCACAGGTCTTTGCTTACAGTACCCAGCAGGGTTCACTTCCTGTGGGGCTGACTTAACATCCTGTTGCAAAGCTTTTGGTTCTACCTTTGAGCCCCATTCCTATTGTACCACTGAACACTTGCTGCCTGGCATTTTGGTAGTGAATGCAGGTTCCTCAAATGAGCAGGACTACTAGCAGCAATTCACCCCAGAAGCCTGAATTAGAACCTTCGAGCATTAAAAGAAACAGTGTGCAAGGTAGCCTCCACATTCATTCTCATACTGATTTATTAAGGTCCTGTAGCCCATGTGTTTGATGCAGTCAGCATTTATGATCTTCTCCCAATATGTACTACTTTCAGGGATTCCAGTATATTCTATCTATCTAATCTATCAATCATTTGGGGGACATCTTTGCTGCTAGCTTGGCAGGCCCATTCATTAAAGGCACATGTCACCCCAGATTACACAGATGGAGGCAGCTCTGCTGATCAGCTTTTGTCAACTTTACTCAAGCTAGAGTGATCTAGGAAGAGGAAGCCTCAATTGAGAAAATGCCTCCATCTCTCTTGGACTGTAGGCAAGTCTGGGAGGCATTTTTCTTGGTTAATGATTGATACGGAGTTTTTGGTAGTTAACATTCCTGGGTAGACACTTCTGGGTGATATAAGAAAGCAAACTGAAGCAAGCCTTGTAGAGCAATCCAATAAGCAACATTTCTCCACAGTCTTCCCTTTCATTCCTGCCCTGCGCTGACATCCACCAGTTGGGCCTGTGCCATTGGAGTTACAAGCTGAAATAAATCCTTTCCTCCCCAAGTTTGTTTTGGTCAATGTCTTCTTACAGCAATAGAAAGCAAACTAGACTAGCAATTGGTTCCAGAGAGTAGGCTGTTGCTGTGGCGGACCTGACCATATTTGGGGGAGGATTATAGACATTTTGGGAATCTTAGACTGGGGAAAAGAGCTGAATGCAAAAAGTTTAATGGGCAGTTGTGTTGGAGCTTGGAAGGTAGGAGCATTGAGAAAGATGCTGACAGTGGAAGCCTGGTTTATAAAGTTTCAGAGGGAAGAAAAACTCTGTCAAGACCATTCATGTCATATATATGAATGAAGGATCTGTGGTTTCTGGTCAGCTGGGACTGAAGAATCAGCTGTGATGAATAAGAAACCAAGATCACTGAGGCAAACTGTGCTGGGAAGTATTTTTTCACGGTCAGAGAAGCTGTGGTCCAGAGCAGGCCAAGAATGCTTTTCAAGCTTGCAGACAAACTTGATAACATATAAGTCTCCCACGATTTACTGGGGCTTTTTGTTTTCAGTCGTGGAAATGACAGGATTGAAGGAGTCAAGGAAAGAAGCTGAAGCTTGGCAGTGTTAGAGACCTCGAGAAGAGGCTGTTGGTAAAAACACAGCCTCAGTTTCAGTGGAGACACCATAATACTGGAGATGCCAGGATGGTGGGATGGCTACCAATGACGTCGGCAGGTATGGAGCAGAGCCAGCTCAAGCCTGCAGGGTTAGCTCTGTTTGCCTTACAAGGCACAGCTGGAAACGTGGAGCCATGCCAACTCTTCAGAGCCCAGAAGATCATGAGTTCTGGACTTCAGACACTGAGATTTTTACACTTCTGGAATTGGGTTTTGCCTCGATTTGACTGTGACTGTGCCCTGGTTCTTCCCTCTTGTAGAAAGAAGTATTTAACTTGTTTTTGTTGTTTGTTTGTTTGTTTTTTTATGGGACTCCATAGTTAAGAGACTTCGGACTGCATTAGGTGTTGAGAATTTTAAAGACTGTGAGACCTTGATGATAAACAAGAAAGGAAAGGTTGCTGGATTAACAGTGATGTGTTTATATATCAGGATGAGCAGGGGTCAAATATCCTTGTTAGGTTTTTGTCAACCTGATATAAGCTAGTGTAAACTAAGAAGAGGGAATCTCAATTGAGAAAATACTTCCATCTTATTGACCTCTGGGCCTGTCTTGATTGATAGTTGATTTGACATGGCCTAGCCCACTATGGATAATACTACCCCCTGGGTAGGAGGTTCTAGCTTGTATAAGAAAGCCAGCTGAGCAAGCCATGGGGAGGGAGCAAGGCAGTAAGCAGTGTTCCTCCATGACCTTGCTTCAGATCCTGCTTCAAAGTTCCTCCCTTGAGCTCTTGGCCTGAATTCCTTCAATGTTGTGCTGCGACCTGAGATTTGTAAGCTGAAACGAACCATTTTTTTCTCTGGTGTTGTATTACAGTTGTAGGAAGCAAACTCAAACAATAGCCACCCTTGAATTCCCTCAAAGGACATGCCCTCCTCAGATGGCTCATCCTGGACTTCATGTCTCATAACTCATAGAGGGAAGCATGCCACTTCCACTATGGCAAGAAGAAGATACATTGTCCTATGCCACATGAGTAAAGGCAGTCATGTCTGGGTTGCTCTCATAGAAGTTCCACTCTCAGGTAACAGGAAATAAGTAGCATATCTTATCATCCATCACAGGTGCCACCCCACTGCTCCTCCCATCTTATCTTTTGCTATGTTTGGCACTTACTTGGGTACCAATTTCATTCTGCCACTCTACTAGACAGACATGAACCAATGTTCATTCACTCCAGATAGGGCAATAATGATGAAGCAAATGATGAATAATGATGAAGCAATTTTACCCAAGTCTAGTTTAGTGAACCACATGTCAGAATTACTTATAAAAGCATGTATAGGTCATGGAGTGTTGTGTATTGCCATGGTGCTGTTTGTATTTTGATGATAATTCTGATTCCTCAAGAGGGGCTTTCCCAACAAGGAGAGGATGATGTACTCAAGTGATTCTATGTGAACCTTCTCATTCTAATTGGTCAAATAAAGGCTAGAGCCTGTGATTGGGCAATGGAAGGAAAATGTGGGGCTGGAAGTTTTAGAGAAAGAGAGAAGAAGGAGGAAAGAGAGATTATGAGATGGAGTGATGTAGAAAGATAGGACAATGAAGGAAGAGGAAGTGGAAGATGGAGCAGAACCATGTGGACTGTAGGGACCACAAGTAGCAAGGCATCTCATAGCTAGAGATAGAGTAATGTAGTGGTATATCTGCCCAATCTAGGTGTGCAGGTTATAAATATTATAACTGAGTTGTGTTTTCTTTGCACAGGCATATTTGGGGTTGAGAATTTACCAATACAAATTTGGCTGGTATTAAATATTAAGGCTGTCTGTTGTTTTCCATTTGCAACTATTTAGGTGGACAAGAGAAAAGATTTGAGCTGAAGATAGGTCCAGGTGTTCTCAGGTTTGGGCAGCTTAGCAAGCCAGCCATGGGAACCAGGGTGAGACAGCTGGTTTTGGCATCCAGCTAGGAGGAATGGGTGGGATGTAAGTGGAGTCAACGGTGATGTGAAGCTCGGAGCTAAGTCATGAAGGGCTGAGGCACTGGAAAAGGAGACCAGCCAAGGAGAAGCATACATTTCTGAAATTACATGCAACAGCAGAGGACTTGAAGAAGACCACTTTTCTAAAAGGCACACAACACTGTGGGGGATGATAGGTAAAGCCGAATCCCTGGAGTTCCCAGCCCATCTTTCAGGCAGATCCTCTGAAAGGTTCTTTCTTCCAGGAAGTACTTGTTACTCATATTATCTTTGGGAGATGAGGTCTGGTGAACCACATCACATTCTGAGCTTATTGAGTCTTGACAGCTTCCTGAGCCTTGACATCTTCCTTTCTCCCTCTGGAAGCAAATGTTTTAGTTCAGAAGAAACACACACACAGCACATCCTCAGTGGCTTCTCTTACATACTTGGAGAATGTCTTTATAAATACCAATCTCCTTTTTCTCATGGCCAGATACAACTATGGAATAATGATTTCACTAGATTTCTGATAAGGAATATAGAGATTCCGGTGAGACCAAAACAGGAAAAAAATATACCATGCAGGTTAAGGGTTCTTTTTGAGTTAAGACAGTCAAGAATAAATTCCTGTTTTTCTTGTGTTAAATCCTTGCAAGTTAAGGTCTCTATATTAGTTTCTGTTTCTTAGATCTGACATAAAATACCAAACATGTTTTTCAACTACACTAACCCCCATTCACATGATGTGTCTCCTACCCTTGTTCCTTCCCTTTCCTCCCATCTTTCTAACAATGAACAGCAGTCAGCTCTCTCACCCTTATGAATACCTTATCTCTCCTATACAAAGACCCTCAAAAGGCTGACAGGGCTACACTCTCATATATGGACTTAGGATTAGACAGCCAGTTGGCCGGTTCAGAGTGCATCCCCAAATGTAACCTGTTTTAATTGGACAATTATAGGTTTGGTCTTTTCTCCTCAAGATTATCAGTGTCTTAGTTTGGGTTTTATTGCTGTGAAGAGACACTGTGACCGCAGCACAGCAACTCTTATAAAGGAAAATAATTAGTTGGGGCTGGCTTTTAGTGTCAGGGGTTTTGTCCATTGTTGCCATGGCAAGGAGCATGGCAGCTTACAGGCAGACATGGTGCTGGAGAAGGAGCTGAAAGTTCTACATCTTAATTCTAAGGCAGCTGGAGACTCAGACACTCTAGCCAGACTTAAGTTTATAAGACCAACCTCAAAGCCCACCCACCACAGTGACACACTTCCTCAAACAAGGCCATACCAACTCCAACAAGGTCATACCTCCTAATAGTGCCACTCACTACGAGTCAAGGATTCATACCTAGGAGTTTATGGGGGCCATTCCTATTCAAACCACCACACTCAGGTTTTATGGACCTCTTCAAAATTTCCTTTGTGTGTGGGGGTGGTGGAAGTTGGGGGGTCCACATGCCACAGTTGAGGTCACACATGTGAAGAATACAGTGGAAGTCAGATGATAATTTCTTCTCTCTGTCTACTAAGTGGGTCCTGAGGATTGAACTCAGGTTGTCAATCTTGGCAGCAATCACCTTTATTTACTGATCAATCTCAATAGTTAATATCTCCCCCTGTGGTAAGTACTGTGACAATGAACACTAAATTATTTGTGATGGAATTCAAGGTAGGTAAGCATGCCTATTTAAAATTTTTAATTATATTTACAATTTTATTTGCTCTCTAGAGAAACAGAACTGATAGATTAAAATATATTGATTTATGAATGGCTTACAGGCATGGCACAACTAGTCCAACAATGGCTGTCTATCAAAGGAACATCTAAGAATCCAGTAATTATTTCATCCATGAGGCTGTTCTTCAGTACATGCCAGAATCCCAAAGAAGCAGGCTCGCATGCCAATGAAAAGATGGACTTGCCAGCAAGAGTAAGAAGGGGCAGGCAAACAGAGAGAGAAGTTCCTTGGGATCTGTGTCCCCTGTGGAAATCACGACCAACAGGTTGAGAACCAATGCCCTAGATGGGTAAAGATGCAGAGCCTCTCTGGATACCTGTTAGCCATTTGTTTGTGTCCTTTGAAAAAAAATCTGAAGTTTTTTTTTTTTTAATTTTTGTTTTGTTATTTAATTTTAAGAGTTCTTTGTATATTTTGGAACTAACTCTAACTCAGACGTACTGTTCACAAATAGTTCTCCCCCATTCCATTTGTATTTTGTTGCTCCTTTCCTCTGCTGTGCAGGGGACTTTCAATCAGTGCAACATTTATATTTGAGTTTTATTTCTGGATTTAGTGTCACAGCCTAGAGATCAGTGTTAGGACCAATGTTAAGTTTTAGGCTTTCTTGGAAGAGTTTTAAAGTTCTGAATTTTTTAAAAACAATTTGTGTGAGTGTGTGTGTGTGTGTTACCTGCTAATATATATATACATATATATATATATATATATATATATATATATATATACATATATATATATATGCACCATGTACATTTTGGACACCAGAGGAGGGTGTCAGATCCCCTGGAACTGAAGCTATAGTAGCTGTATGCTGCCCAGTGTGGGTGCTGGGAAGGCAAACCCTAGGTTCTCTGCAATAGAAGCACATGCTTGTGACTGCTGAGCTGTCTCACCAGCCCTTGAATTTCAGGTCTTAGGTTAAAATCTTTATCTATTTTAAATTACTCATTTATAGTGGAAAAAATGGTGACTATAATTCTTGTTGGTGTGAGGATCCACTATTGTAGATAACGTTTGTGGAAGAAACTATCATTTCACCATTAGACATACTTAGCACCCTTGTGTGGGGGAAGGATTTTTTTTAAGGATCTGTTTACAGATGATCTGGCTTCATATATAAAAAAAATGTAGAGAATGTCACACATGGACACACAGATATGAGAGATGGTAGGGTGAAAACAGAAATAATTGAAGAATTTTAAAAAGTTATAGAATGCAAGGTCAACATACCTGAATCAGTTGTACTTCTCTATGCCAATAACAAAGTAATTGCAAAGAAAATTTAAAAAAAATATTCATGGATAAACTTAATAAATGCTTTTAATAGGTGGTTTCTAAGAGTGTAAGCAATTCTAGGCCAAAGAAACAGAGCCAAAAACATCATTCTTCCTGACTTTAGCTAAATGATTGTGCACCTGCTAAAAGCAGATTTTCTAGAACCATGTTTACTTTTTGTGTTTCTCTCCCTTTCCTTCCTCCATCTCTCCCACCACCCTTTTTTTTCTTGTATTTTTTTTCTCCAGTCCTGATGAGCCCTGGGCCCTAAGCAGGCTATCTGTCCTTGAGGTATGCCCTCAGCCCTGACTATTTGTTTTTCTTTTTTCTTTTTCTGTTTTCAGTCACGTGTACTATGCCTGCTGTGTTATTTCCCTTACTTTTGTGGTTTGGTCTGTTTTATCTTACTGGGGACTGCAGTTATATACTGTTGTCACAGCTTCCAATAGTTAATTTATGTGTACATTTTAGCTGTATTCCTTAAGTCTACGTACATTCAGATTTAAATATAGGCACTAATTCAAATTGTCTTAAAATGCCTTGTCTTCTGATAGTTATATGTTTAAGATACTGAGTATATTAAAGACTATTTTTTGTTTACTTGCATTTTGGTGGACTGTAGTTTTAAACTACATTCTTGTTATTTTTATTTTGCATAATTTCCCTTAAAATTGTTGAATATTAGAATAGATAACTCATACTGAGCTACAGTCTTGATTTGTTTTCTGTTGTGTTAACAGAA
Source organism: Mus caroli (assembly GCF_978045245.1). Lineage (NCBI taxonomy): Eukaryota > Metazoa > Chordata > Mammalia > Rodentia > Muridae > Mus > Mus caroli. The sequence goes on from NW_028227268.1 coordinate 59,572,386, forward strand.
CACCTCATACTGAGTAAATTATAAACACAGGGGTTTACCTTCTCTGTACGCCTCTAGAAGCCTGGACATCCAAGAACATGTGCATCATGTGGAGGTTTCCAGGATGCATTGGGGGTGGGGCAATGAGCACTCAGGGAGGGAGGAAGGACTTGGGAGCCCACTGCAGCCAATGTATGGAATGAGATAGGAGTCTACTTCAGAGGAAATGACATGAACCTATTCCTACTGGCAGAACTCTCATGCCTTAACCACTTCTGTAAACAGTCATTTCTTAATATTATCAAAATGGCAAATTAGGAGCTAGAGAGGTGGTTCCTTCCATAAAATAGACAGATTGAGCAAGGTCTGGTGCACATCTGTGATCAACCAAAGTGCTTGGCGGGGAGGTAGGCAGAGACAGACAGATCTCTGGGGATCGTGGGCCAGCCAACCTAGCCCTACAGATGAGCTCCAGGTTCAACAAGACACCCTACCTCGAAAAAAAAAAAGGTGGAGAATAACTGAGAAAGGCCTTCTATGTTGACTCAGGCCTCTACATAGATGTGCACACATATGCACACATACGCATACCCACCTGACACAGAAGTCCTCACATCTACACATCCATATACCACACCCACACAGGTGGTTAAATTTCAGCAGGTGCTTTGGAAAGGACTTTCGAACTGCAGCATCTTCGTTTTTAATGCCCTTTCTTCATTTTTGAGGTATCCATATCCTATGGATCTGGAGTGTCTAGAAAACATTCCTACTCCACATTCATTTGTAATGTTATTTCTGCAGACTTAAAATCGGGGGCGGGGGGCGTGTCTTGGATTTGGTTTTGTTATGTTGTCTCAAAAGAATGCTCTGTTGGCCTTTTTTTCTGTGATAGATCCATGGTTGTTTGTCTCCGTTCCTAGCATTAGAATGCCAACCCACTCAACTGCCTAAAGAACTTTTTCTGTTGTTGTTGGTTTGCAACATCTCCACTGCAATGGCCTCATATTTTCTCTGTACTTTGATGGCCAGTATGGAAACTCTCATCCATTGTTTTTGTTTTGTTTTGAGTATATTTGATCATTTCTCTTCCTCTTGTGGGAAGGCATTACTTACATAGTATCAAGCATGCCTTCCTGGCTGGAGGAATTTTAATTCCTAAGTAAACATGCAGGGATCTCGCTCCCTGTGAACCATCCTTTATGGAAGTGTTAGCAGGGGTGGACAGCATAGAACTTGAATTTAGTTTTCTCAGGACACTGACACTGACAACACTGACAGCCCATCCTCAAAGTGGCCCTTGGTCATTGTCTCTTGATATTCATGCCCTGTTGCAAATGTTTCAGGCTGGGTAGTTGCATGAAGTTGACCCATGGAACCATTATGATACAGCGGAAAAGACAATGCAATTTCGGAGGCAAAAGATTTTGCATTCTTTTTTTCTGACATGTTGGAGTCATTGTTCTGAGGGAATCCAGAACTCATGAGAAGAAACAAACATCCCTGTGGGGAGGTCTGTCTGGCAAGGAATTGAATCCTCTGCCAACCACAAGCGAGGAAGTAAGATCTGCTTACAGCCACTTGCAGTGGCCATCGGGAAAGAGAAATATTCATGTGACCGTGGTCTGGTCCTTATTTTGAGTATGGCTTTGTATAGAAGTTAAAATAGCACATCTAAACTGTTTTGGGATTGTTTTATTATATAATAAATGTTTACTGGTTTCTCAATCTGATGAGTTGCTGGATAATTTGGTACATACCAACAGATAACCAAGGCATTTTTTTTGATTGTCCTAGGAGATGAATACTCTAGGTTAGGACACTTTCCCTCTATCTCCTTCTCCTTCTCCTTCTCCTTCTCCTTCTCCTTCTCCTTCTCCTTCTCCTTCTCCTTCTCCTCCTCCTCCTCCTCCTCCTCCTCCTCCTCCTCCTCCTCCTCCTCCTCCTCCTCCTTCTCCTTCTCCTCCTCTCCCTCCTCCCCCTCCTTCCCCTCCTCCCCCTCCTCCTCCTTCCTTCTCCTCCCCCTCCTCTTCCCCCTCCTCCTTCCTCTCCCCCTCCTTCTCCTCCTCCACCTTCTTCTCATTCTTTACTTCAATTGAAATGGGACAGCTATACTGCAAGGAAGCTTACTACTTTATAAAGAAAGTGGTTTTTCTTTTTTTTTTTTTTAATTTGTCATTCTCATAACTCCTTATGGTGGCATATGTGATTTAATGAATTCTGTAAACCTCAGGGATTCTAGTCAATGTTCTAAGCCATGAGTCACTCTCTGCTGTATCTTATAGTTTTAGGGCCTCTGATATATTTTCTGCTATGTATCTGTATAGGTGTCTTTTCTATTGTTATGGTAAATCACTATGGTCAAGGAAAGTTGGAGGAGTCTACTTGGTCTTATAATTCCAGACAGCTAGAGTCCATGAATATGGACCAGAGGCAGCAGGCATCATGGCTACAGCAGCCACCTGAGTGCTCCCATGTTGAACAAGAACAAAGCAGAGAAAACAAACTAGAAATAGTATGTCTTTGTTTTGTTTGTTTGTTTGGTTGGTTGGTTGGTTGGTTTGGTTTTGTTGTTGTTGTTTGTTTGTTTGTTTCAAGACAGGGCTTCTCTGTGCAACTCTAGCTGTCCTGAAACTTGTTCCACAGTCCAGGCTAACATCACAGATCTTCCAGTCTCTGCCTCCTGAGTGCTGGAATTAATGGCCATGTAACACCTCCACCCGTCATAATGGTATGAATCTTGAAACTCCAGTTACAAACTTCCTCCAGCAAGACCACACCTCCCAACCCACCCCAACCAGTGCCACCAACTGGGGACCAAATGCCCAAGACTATGGAGGACATCTCTGTCAAACCACCACAGTGACCAATACTGTACCTACTGCAGGATTATGAAGTTTAGAAGGCAAAGTCAGAGTGCTGTGTGTAAGGTGTCTTAAAGAACACCCCAGGGGAGGAGGTCTGGATTTTCCTATTCTGTTTTTATATCCTCATAAAACACAAATTGCAAATGGCCACTGAATGGCCAGAGCTGCTACAAAGTAAAGAAGGAGTTTGCAAGTGCTAAGCTGCTTGTGATGATTGACAGCTAGACTGACAAATGTGTGGGCCTGGTTCACTTGTCAGAAAGTAGTAGATGGCCATTAGGGAATCCCGACTTGCTGAAGAAGACAAGGAGTGACGTTGTGGGAGTGAGTATTGGTACATGTGGGGGTTCTGCTTAGTTTTGAGGTGCATGTATATGTTTGGCTTCCTTAAAACATGCACTTTTAGACTATGAAGAGGTTCTGAGGTTGTGGGGGGCTGCGGTATGTGATCTTTCACCCAGACCATTGTTCCAGCTATGTGTCATGTGATTTAGTTTCTACGGTGGCTCATTTGGGGTGTCAGTGTATCTGGATTGAATGATGCCTGGAAATCTGGTGGTCTGAGCATGTTTCCAGGGAAGTCCTGGAAACTTACTCAGTTGCAAGTGTAGATGGTGGAACAAAGAGAACCACCCCTCCTCCACTGTCTCTTTCTTGTTCCTTTGTTCCCCATTTCTCATTTCCAGGAAGGATAACTTTTCTGCTGCTGTCTCTCTTCAACAGCAGATTGCAGTTTTTTTTACTTTTTCTTTAAATTTGGCCTCCCAGAGCCCCACCCTGCATTTTGGACTGAGCTACCATACCAGCCTGAATTTTTGGACTTGGGCTACACTTCCAGACTACAGACTGCCATTGTGGAACTGTTAGCCTCTGTGCCTGTCTGAGCCAACCCAATAATCCCATTACTGGGTCTGTTTCCCTGGATACCTTGCCTAATAAAACCCCATTGCTTAGCAGTCTCAAAGACCAAACAGCAGAAACCCTACAGTGGGATGCTGCAGACTGATGGTCACTTGAGTTCCTGGTCATGATCTTAACCTTCATGATTGGTCCATAGAGAGTTATATCAGGCCAACACCTCCAGTGTGAACTTTGTATATACAAAATTGCCATCCTCTCTATTAACTGATGATGAGATCCTATGTTGTACATAACAAGACTGAGTATGTAAATTCACTCCTTCAAGTCATGTGGCTGGAAAGTGGTAGACACCATGCACAAGCTGTGGTCTTTGGCTCCCAGAGCCCACAGACTTCCCACTGGGATACATTACCCATCATTTTTAGCAGTGCTGGTGTCAGGTCTCTCGTGTTGTACAGTTAAGTAGTACAGAATCCCTGGCAAATTCAGAGCCAGCTTTCTCACCCCTAGGAGGTCATTCCTTTGGATAGAAGCTAAATGGTCTACAATAAGACATGGCTTTTGCCACGTAGTCTTCACAGATGAGAACCCTCCTCTGATCCATGAATCTGACCCTTTCAGCTCTCATTGCCAATCATTGCACCAGCATATGGTTTAATAATGGTCTCTAGAGTTTACTCACTGACTCAGCCTTCTTTTAAATGCAGAAGGGCATGTCTCATTCAGAACGACCTGCCACTGTACTGTGCACCCTGGGTGCTGTGCACCCTGCATGTGGATGAGTTAGTTCTATCACAAGCTCACAGCCAGAAGAGGTTAAGTGCAGAGTTGACACTGTTGAAGGCCATTAGTACTGAGAGCAGTTATTCTCAAAGCTGGACTCCCAGCCTGTAGCAACTTCATCTAGACACTTATTAAGAAGTTATATTCTGATTTGTTTGAGTTAATTTTATATCCAGCTACTGCACTGAAGCTGTTTATCAGGTTTAGGAGTTCTCTGGTAGATTTCGTAGGGTCACTTATATATACTATCATATCATCTGCAAATAGTGATATTTTGACTTCTTCCTTTCCAATTTGTATCCCTTTGATCTCCTTTTGTTGTCTAATTGCTCTGGCTAGGACTTCAAGTACTATATTGAATAGGTAGGGAGAAAGTGGGCAGCCTTGTCTAGTCCCTGATTTTAGTGGGATTGCTTCAAGTTTCTCTCCATTTAGTTTGATGTTGGCTACTGGTTTGCTGTATATTGCTTTTATTATGTTTAGGTATGGGCCTTGAATCCCTGATCTTTCCAAGACTTTTATCATAAATGGGTGTTGGATTTTGCCAAATGCTTTCTCAGCATCTAACGAGATGTTCATGTGGTTTTTGTCTTTGAGCTTGTTTATATAATGGATTATGTTGATGGATTTCCGTATATTAAACCATCCCTGCATCCCTGGGATCATGATGGATGTTCATTTGGATGTGTTCTTGGATTCAGTTTAGGAGAATTTTATTGAGTATTTTTTCATCGATATTCATAAGGAAAATTGGTCTGAAGTTCTCTTTCTTTGTTGGGCTTTTTTGTGTGGTTTCGGTATCAGAGTAATTGTGGCTTCATAGAATGAATTGGGAAGATTACCTTCTGTTTCTATTTTGTGAAATAGTTTGAGGAGAGTTGGAATTAGGTCGTCTTTGAAGGTCTGATAGAACTCTGCACTAAACTCATCTGGTCCTGGGCTTTTTTTGGTTGGGAAACTATTAATGACTGCTTCTATTTCTTTAGGGGATAAGAGGCTGTTTAAATCATTAATCTGATCCGGATTTAACTTTGGTACCTGGTATCTGTCTTGAAAATTGCCCATTTCGTCCAGGTTTTCCAGTTTTGTTGAGTGTAGCCTTTTGTAGTAGGATCTGATGATGCTTTGGATTTCCTCAGGTTCTGTTGTTATGTCTTCCTTTTTGTTTCTGATTTTGTTAATTAGGATATTGTCCCTGTGCCCTCTAGTGAGTCTGGCTAAGAGTTTATCTATCTTGTTGATTTTTCTCAAAAAAAAAAAAATCAGCTCCTGGTTTGGTTGATTCTTTGTATAGTTCTTTTTGTTTCTACTTGGTTGATTTCAGCCCTGAGTTTGATTATATCCTGCCATCTACTCCTCTTGAGTGAATTTGCTTCCTTTTGTTTTAGAGCTTTTAGTGGCCTTTCTCTACACAAAGGATAAACAGACTGAGAAAAAAATTAGGGAAACAACACCCTTCAAAATAGTCACAAATAGTATAAAATACCTTGGTGTGACTCTAACTAAGGAAGTGAAAGATCTGTATGATAAGAACTTCAAGTCTCTGAAGAAAGAAATCAAAGATCTCAGAAGATGGAAAGATCTCCCATGCTCATGGATTGGCAGGATTAATATAGTAAAAATGGCTATCTTCCTGAAAGCAATCTACAGATTCAATGCAATCCCCATCAAAATTCCAACTCAATTCTTCACAGAGTTAGAAAGGGCAATTTGAAAATTCATCTGGAATAACAAAAAACCTAGGATAGCCAAAACAATTCTCAACAATAAAAGAACCTCTAGGGGAATCACCATGCCTGACCTCAAGCTGTACTACAGAGCAATTGTGATAAAAACAACAACAACAAAAAACAAACAAACAAACAAACAAATAAAACACTGCACAGTACTGGTACAGTGACAGACAGGTAGATCAATGGAATAGAACTGAAGACCCAGAAATGAACCCACACACCTATGGTCACTTGATCTTTGACAAGGGAGCTAAAACCATCCAGTGGGAAAAAGATAGAATTTTCAACAAATGGTGCTGGCACAACTGGCGGTTGTAGAAGAATTCGAATTGATCCATTCTTATCTCCTTGGACAAAGCTCAAGTCTAAGTGGATCAAGGAACTCCACATAAAACCAGAGACTCTGAAACTTATAGAGGAGAAAGTGGGGAAAGGCCTCGAAGATATGGGCACAGGGTAAAAATTCCTGAACAGAACAGCAATGGCTTGTGCTGTAAGATCAAAATCGACAAATGGGACCTCAGAAAATTGCAAATCTTCTGTAAGGCAAAAGACACTGTCAATAAGACAAAAAGGCCACCAACAGATTGGGAAAGGATCTTTACCAATCCTAAATCAGATAGGGGACTAATATCCAATATATATAAAGAACTCAAGAAGCTGGACTCCAGAATAACCCCATTTAAAAATGGGGTACAGAGAGAAATACCAAATGGCTGAGAAGCACCTGAAAAAAAGGTTCAACATCCTTAATCATCAGGGAAATGCAAATCAAAACAACCCTGAGATTCCAGCACACACCAGTCAGAATGACTAAGATCAAAAATTCAGATGAGAGCAGATGCTTGCAAGGACGTGGAGAAAGAGGAACACTCCTCCATTGCTGGTGGGATTGAAAGCTGGTACAAACACTCTGGAAATCAATTCAGCAGTTCCTTAGAAAATTGGACGTAGTACTACCAGAAGATCCAGCAATACCTCTCCTGGGCACATACCCAGAAGATGTTCCAACTTGTAATAAGGATACATGCTCCACTATGTTCATAGCAGCCTTATTTATAATAGCCAGAAGCTAGAAAGAACCCAGATGTTCCTCAACAGAAGAATGGATACAGAAAATGTGGTACACTTACACAATGGAGTACTACTCAGCTATTAAAAACAATGAACTTATGAAACTCTTAGGCAAATTGATGGATCTGGAGGATATCATCTTGAGTGAGGTAACCCAATCACAAAAGAACACACATGATATGCACTCAGTGATAAGGGGATATTAGCCCAGAAATTTAGAATACCCAAAATTCAATTTGCAAAACACATGAATCTCAAGAAGAAGGAAGACCAAAGTGTGGATACTTTGTTCCTTCTTAGAATGGGGAACAAAATACCCATGGATGGAGTTACAGAGACAAAGTTCGGAGCAGAGCCTGAAGGAATGACCATCCAGAGACTGCCCCACTTGGGGATCTACCCCATAAACAATCACCAAATCCAGACACTAGGCAGATGCCAACAAGAGCCTACTGACAGGAGCCTGATATAGCTGTCTCCTGTGAGGCTCTGCCAGTGCCTGGCAAATACAGAAGTGGATGCTCACAGTCATCCATTGGACAGAGCACAAGGTCTCCAGTGAAGGAGCCAGAGAAATACCCAGGGAGATGAAGGGGACTGAAGCCCCATAGAAGGAACATCAATATGAACAAACTGGTACCTTCAGAGCTCCTTGGAACATACCACCAATCAAAGAAAACACCTGGTGGAACTTGTGGCTCTAGCTATATTTGTAGCAGAGGATGGCCTAGTCGGTCATCAATGGGAGGAGAGGCCCTTGGTCCTGTGAAGGCTCTATGCCCCAGTATAGAGGAATGCCAGGACCAGGAATGGAAGTGGGAGGGTTGGGGGAGCAGGGGGAGGTGGGAGGAAATAAAGGATTTCCAGAGGGGAATCTAGGAAAAGGAATAACATTTGAAATGTAAATAAAGAAAATATCTAATAAAAAATGACCAAAAAGGAAGCAGAAAACAAAAAGTTATATTCTGAGGCTGGAGAGATGGCTCACTGGTTAAGGGCATTGGCTGCTTCTCCAGAGGTCCTGAGTTCAATTCCCAACAACCACAGGGTAGCTCACAACCATCTATAGTGGGATCTGATGCCCTCTTCTGGCAAGCAGATGTATATGCAGATAGAGCACTCAAAAATAAGATAAATAAATCCTTTTTTAAAAAAAGAAGTTATTCATCTCAGACTTCATCCCAGAAATGTGGGAGTCTGGCCTCAGGAACTCTGAGTTTTAATAAGTTTTCCATGAGTCTGACATATGCTTGAGTCAGATCGCTGCTGGCTTTGGGTGTATTTGCAATAGCACCAGACTCAAATACTGTGTTCGAATACAGCTTCAACCTTGCACACGAGTTCATACCTCATTGCTTTAACTAAAAATAATTGATAATGATAATAATAATAATAATAATAATAATGTTCATTCATCCAACGGAGCCAACTCCTACTGATATAAAGGCCTGCATAGCCCAGTATTAATTTCCTGGGAACTGAGCAATTTTATATCAATATAAAGTCATTTGTGAATGGAAAAAATAGCCTCCTGTTTGTTTTGAAAATCGGTAGAGGAGGCTAAGAACTTGTCATCAATTGTCTTTTGGAGCTGGAAACTGCACACAGTCAGAGGTGGTGGGAGTGAGTTGGGCATCCACTCTGTTATGGCTCATACCCTGTAAGAACAACAAACTCAGCACCTCACTGTCTTCTCCAGCTTCCCACTTCTGCAGCCACCCTGTGGGACATCTAGGATTCCTACTATCAGGAGACAAAAGAGCTGTCTGCCTGGCTCTTGTCAGTGGTTGAGTTGACAGCTTTATGTCCTCAGAAGTGGGAGGACCTGAAAGGAGGTGTCACAAGACTGTGTCTGTGTGGCAGGAAGGGAAGATGGCTGTTTTTATAGAGGAAGAAAAGCATCGAACAAGGGTTATTAGATGGAAAGACCATAAAGGTCTCAGGTTGGCAAAACCAATTAGTAGATGTTTATGAAAGATAACCCCTAAGGTCAGAGAGGATTTGCTTTGATGTGGGTACCCTTGGGTTTGCAAGATGGATTAGCGTCCTTTCTACTGTGGTTAAGGGAGAAAGACCCCAGTCTCCTGCTGGAGACTCCAGCCAGCTGTGCGCCCTTGGGCAGGCAACTTAAGGTTCCAGGGATCCTATCTCCATCAGCTGCAGGAGAGGATTATGATCACTCTCACATCCTCTTCAAGTTCCGACCTGCCAACAAATTCTTTCTGATTTCTGCAATGTTGGGGGGGGGGCACGTCAGAGCTCCTGTGCTCATTCATGGCTGACTCCCTGGGCTTTCTGCACACTTTCAGTCTCTTCTGCCTAATTTGAAGGGAAAGGTTTTTCGTGTCCATTCCTAGGCCATTGCAGTGGGTTTGGAACAGGAGTTACTTACATCTAAATGAGAACAAACCCCAGAGAGTGACCTCAGGGAACTTCCAGCTCTCTGGTGATGTTTGCCCTATTGTGAACCATGAAACAAAATTGAGCTGTGCTGTCAGGTCCAAGTCTGGTTTTTGTTTGTTTGTTTGTTTGTTTGTTTGCTTGCTTTAAACTTTGAGTGTGCACTCATGGATCTTTTATTAAAAGCATCATCGGGGACATTTTCAGAACATCTAAGGAGATGGAAACGGATTCTGCGGGAATCAAAGAAAGCCAACTTTGCATCTCATGTTCCCATGGAACAAGATAAGGTGCAGATTCCAACTGACAGGGCAAACTTGCCCAAGTCCTAGATGAGTAGGGCTGCCATACTCAAGGAGGAAGGCATGATGTGTGGCTTGGCAGCAGAGCATTTGCCCAGAATGCATGACTTCCAGAGTTCTCACCCAAGCTCAATCCCAGAATACGTTCTCTACACTGAGAATCAGCGCCTCTCCATAGCTGGTCTCCTTTCATGCCCCAGCTACTCTGTGAGTCAGGAATCTAAGTGGCTTGCTATATCAGTTAATGCTATCAACCTTGCAGGAGGATTGATAGTCTTAAGGACCATCCTCAGTGTTAGCATTCCTTCTAGGCTTCACTCAACAGTTAGCTGGCAATAGCCATGTGAGCCTGGCTTGCTATAAAAGGGGATCTTTACACCCCTCCCCTCTGCTCCTTCTCTCTCTGACTCCTTTCTCCCTTTCTCCCCTTCCCACCTCTCTCTCCATGTGTTCCTGGGTCCTCTCTCTCTCTCTCCTCTCTCTCTCTCTCTCTCTCTCTCTCTCTCTCTCTCTCTCTCTCTCTCTCTCTCTCTCTCCCTTCTCTCCCCTCCTTCCATACTCTGTTACCTCAGGAGGAAAGGATGCCTCTGCCTGGGCCCACCGAGGCACCCCTCCCACCTCACCATACCTGGCTCTACAAAACATCCTGATCTTTTTTTCCCTAAATGACAACACTTAGCTCTATACACATTTGTGAGGAAATCAGTAAACGCTGAGTGGGACAAGCAGGTGTGTGCCTGGCTCTCGTGAACAGGACTCTGGTCCCACCCACCCTTGACTCTCACTTATATTAAAGGTGGGACTCCAGAGAGTAACATGTTGTGGCACACAGTAGAGAAGTATCAGAGGTAGACTTATACTCAAGGACTCTGACTTCAGAATCCAGGGGCTTTTGTTGTTGTTGTTTAATTTTATTATACTTCAGTGTGTGTGTATGTGTCTGTGTGTGTGTGTATGTGTGTGCGTATGTGTGTGTCATCCTGTGTGTGATCTTGTGTGTGATTTGAAGACAGTTCTCTCTGATGTGGGTCCTGGGATTAAACTCAGTTCAACAGATTTGGCAGCAAGCCTTTACCCACCAAGCCATGACATCAGCCCACAACTCAGGCTCTTGATCAATATGCTGAAATGTCTATCTCTGCCCCTAACTATGAGCCCCATTCTAAGTCTGTGTTCTATCCATGTGTTCTAACTGCTTTCACAGAGTCTAGCCAAGTGAAAGAGCGCTTGTCTTTCTTATCTCTTGTCTTCCATTCTAGTCTCTATCTGGACTGATCCCCAGTACCTACTTGTGTAGTAGCATCTTCTGTTACATGAATCCCCCAGAGGAGGAAAAACCCATACTGATTACTTTACAACTATATCTGCAACCTGTAACCAAGTCCAGGAGGCTCCTTTGTCTTTAATCCATTTTATCAGTGAATCAAAAGCAACTGATTAATATGCATATGTGAATAGGATAGGCTATGATGAAACATCTTCTTATAAACAAGTCTGCAGCTGTATCAGGCAAGCTTCTATTTTCACTGTGGAGTCTGAATTTATGATAAACTTTTCCAGTGGTGTCACTGCCATCTGCCCTGAGAGACTCTTAGGAAGCTCGAGGTGTCAGCTTCAATCCCATTATAAGTTGGAGCTCTGTCAGCTCAGCTCTGGAGTTGAAGAGCAACCTTCTGTCCCCATCACTTGGAGGGGAAAAGGAGTGCTAATACCTACCCTGCTCCACATATGTGTGTGTGTGTGTGTGTGTGTGTGTGTGTGTGTAGCAGCTCTGTATGAATAAGCTTGGGTAGCCAGAAGATACGGCGCAGTAGAGGATGTCGTCACTGTAGAAGATGGCATCACTCCACCTAGGAAGCTAGAAGAAGGATGTCCATTTTGTCAATTTCCTGCCCTGAAACCCAGTTCTCCCACTGTGGGTTGAACAAGTTCCTCTTCAGGGGCATCCTCTGCCTCTCCACCGTGTGTCTCAGAGCTTCCTTTCCAGGCTAGCAGTCCCTAGAGGAGTCAGAGGTGCTCCTTTCAGTCCTCACCCTCACCAACTGACTCAGAATCACGGCGTCCTTTGGAACTGGTCCTTCCCAGAATGCCACAAAGACCAGTTTCTTGATACATGTAAGACATACTATATTTGAATGTCTCTGGCCATATTTATATTGAGAAAATAAAAAGAAATCCCTTAATAAAGCCATGAAACAAACAAAAAAAGATGTCAATCTGGATATCATTTGTATAAAAGGCAATATTAAGTTTTTAAAGGAAGATAACCTCTATACAAATCTCAAGACCATTAAGATATTGATGAGCAAACACTTGCCACTACAAGGACACTGGGGCAGGATTGCACTGCAGTAAAACTGGAATCATGGGCCAGTAAGATAGAACTGAGTTCCGTTCATGGACCCATACGATTGAAAGAGAAAATCGACTCTCAAAAGTTGCCCTCTGCCCTCCACATGTGTCCTACAGCACAGCACGTGCACCTACACAAACATTCACTAAATAAATTTAATAACAACAAGTCTTAATAGCTGTTGCTTTGGGCATTTGTCCTGAAGCAATCCAAATATATATAATTTTTATATAATTAATATGAATATATATTCATATGCCATTTATGTATGAATATATATATATATATACATATATTCTTCTAAAAAAGGAAAAACAATATTATGTTTGAAAACATACTATAAGATTTCCCCCTTACGGTTACCTATTTTGCCTTATTATTCCATTTAATTTTATTTACTATAGATAATTTTCAAGCAAAAAGCCATCAAGTGTATATCAGTGCATAGCTCATAATAAGCAACCCTTCTCCACACCACTGCTAGTTGGTGTTAGTTATTAACAATCCATGAGTGTCAATCAACTTGGTAGAAGGTTACGAGAGACTATTTCAAATCTCCTACCCTGAAGAAAATTGAAACAAATCTATAAAACATAATGACATTATGTTGATCAGTCATAAATCACTCAAAAACAATAAAGGCAGCTGGAAGAAGAAGAAAATCAAATAAAGCACAAAAGTGAATAACACAGGGAAAGATGCAGCCTGTTAAAAATATGTTCTTAAGCCCCTTTGCCAGAACTTGATGTACCACAGACAACAAATTAACCAAATTACACACTTCCGAACACACCAATCCAGTGAATCACTAACTGGTATTTTCAACTACAATCAAAATACTTGTGGTTTATAAAAACGTTTTGTTTGTTTATGTTTTTGTTTAATGTGTTTTTTTTTCAAAGGTTAAAGGTGGGGGGGTTGGTGGGAATTGCTAGCAGGCATTTCTTTTCCTTTAATTTGCTGGAGAAAAAAAAATAGAACTGTTTAATTTTTAATTTGGAGAGAATTTTCTATAGTGTGGTTCTCAAATGTCAGCAGCGTCTGTCAAACACAAACCGCTGGCCCGCCCCATCGAAAGAGTCTACTTCAGTAGGTGCTGGGAGGGGTCCAACTTCTCCAGCAGATTCCCTGGTCAGAAAAGGCCTGTGAAGGGGAAGGGGCATCCCCCCAGCTCATGCTGAGGGTTTGGATGGAGCAAGCACATTTATTCTACTGCTTCTTCCACTGAGATTATCCCTTGCAGATCAGCCTTCAGCCTTGTCAGTGGGGAGTGACTTCTCTAGAGTCCAACTGAGCATGTTTGCTAATTAGCTCCAATTGGAAAGACTTGCTGACAACAAAAGTCTGCGCAGGGAGGTTCAAAGAAACTCTGCCACCCTCCCCACCTCTCTCCTTCATCAGAGACAAATTGAAAACCAGAGAAGGAAACCAGCTCAAAGAAAACCATCAAAATTAGAGTCGGAATGTAAGCTAAAACCTCGAAAATTGCTTAAATCATTTAATCTGGGTAATTAGCAAAACACCTTGAGATAATGCTATGCCTTCCCTGTACTTCACAAGATTCGCCACCCGTAAAGCACATTTAATCGTTGAAAGCTTGCACTGTGCTTGCCACATGCTCTGCACCGTTTGAAGCACTCTGCTGATAAAAACCATTTAATTCTCACCAGTATTCCACAAAGGAGTCCTACTACCACCCCCACCCCACCCCCAGTCCTCCATCCCCTTTTTAAATGATGAAACACCTGCTACATCGACAGGTTAAATAAATCGCCAAGATCACACAGCCCTATAAGGGAAGACTCAGAGATTTGGACCTGGGCAGTATGGATCCCACTTTTGGCTCTCTTTTGCCAGGCACTGGAGCTCATGTACTGGCTCAGGTTAAATCAGTCTTGTCAGTTTAAAATGTGCCTGCCCAGCTGGGTAGTAGTGGTGGCTTATGCCTTTAATCTCAGCATTCCAGAGGCAGAAGCAGATGAATCTCTGAATTCAAGGCCAGCCTGGTCTATACAGTGAATTCCAGGACAGTGAGAACTGTTACACAGATAAATCCTGTCTCAGAAAGCAAAACAAAAGAAAGGGTGCCTGCCCTTTAGACTCATCAGTATCTGGACCTTCCCTGGCCAACTGACCTTTGGAAGTGCTGCCAGGCACTGGCTATATTCCAAAAGGGTCTACGTGATTGCTGTGTGTGTGATTCTAGAGAACAGTAGCTAGGTCAAGTGATATCCTAATTTGCTTTCTATTTGTGTAACTTTAATTTTTTAAAATCTTATTTTTAATGATGGTTCTTAAAAGGTTTTAACCTTTCTTGAAACCCACCACCCACCAGAGGTAGTGGAAAAGAAAGGATATGAGGGATGGGGGAGGGGTGGAGTGGAGTGGACCTGTTTAGAAAGGTTCCTTGGAGCAACTCCCATCTGTGTTGTCTGAAAAACAGCAGTTCAGTTCACAGGTTAGCAGGGAGCAGCAGCTCAATCCATTCACAAACACCTCACAGATACACCAGCAGTCTAGTGACATGACCTAGCAGAGACAGCCAGGCCTCAGCCTCAGCTCCAGTCATCAAGAGGGACCAACAGGAACACCAGAAGTTCTCAGCTGTGTTTCTCTCAAGAAAATGAAGATCAGCAAAAACTCAGACCCACAAGCATTGCACAGCTTGCTGGACCAGCAAGCTGAGCTCTGTCTCAGTCACTCCAACATCACATGTCTTCTACATGCCTTACCTCAGTATGGTCTTGCTCTTGCCTGAGCACATACATCCAATCAGCCTGAGTCCTTGGAAGCAGCAACAAACTGCAGCCCACCACCAGAATTTTTTTGGTGTGTTTCTCTTTGGGATCTTGACAAATATAACTCAACTACACAATGTAAGGCAGACCGATACATGTGTGTTGTTAAAAAAGAATCCTTCATCATGTGTTCTTTCACATGCTTGCTTTAGCAGAACATCCTCTCTCCAGCATCTGTTTCACTGAAATGTTCCTTCATGCCTTAGCCTTTCACATCGGGCTGTGGTTTAAGGAGGAATTAGAGTATTGCATTATTTATGAGAAGGTTAGCTAGATCGGAACTCCCTAATTAGAACCATGGCTTGGGTATGAAAGTCCTTGCCCTGGGAGTGTAAAGACCTCACACCTGGCTTCTAAGACTATAGCTGACCTTAGATAGAGCTGACTTTGTCTCAGTTGTTTTATTGCCCAGTTCCTGCCAGTCTTTATGTTTGCATTCCTCTGTTTTGTGTAAGAGTCATTAAGCATCCGGTAACCTCATTATACCTTGGCTGATGTGTTGCCTAACTTCCTTATTTTCTTCTGTATTAAAACTCTGATGCTTGCTTTGAGAAGATTACATTCAGATACACACTCTCTCTGTGTCCGTATTTGTTTGTCATCTGCACCAACTCCTTGCTTGACTGTAACCAGAACCCTGAGTTTTCCTGCGCCCAACTGAGGTCTGTCTGCAGCAGCCATCATTGAAAGGAACAGTGGTACAAACATATAGAAGAATGGAAGAATACTGCTTACTGCCTTGCTCCCCATGGCTTGCTCAGCTTGCTTCCTTATAGCACCCAGGGCCACCTGCCCAGGGGAGACACCGCCCACAGTGGGCTAGACCCTCCCACATCAATCAAGTCACACACAAGGGCCAAAAAGAAAGGTAAGTCCCTAATTGAGGTTCCTCCTCTTAGGAGACTATTTTGTATCTAGTACACAACTTTGTATCTGTGTACAACAACACGTTCAGTACAATAATCGAAGGCAGTAAGAGGATAGGAGCTAAGAACCCTGGAGCACAGGCATTGCTGAGGATGGAGTTACCATACACACAGAGACACACACACACACAGAGACACACACAGAGAGAGAGAGAGAGAGAGAGAGAGAGAGAGAGAGAGAGAGAGAGAGAGAGAGAGAGAGAAAGACTCTAAATCAGGATCAGTTGATGCAGTGATTCTCAACCTTCTGATGCTACAGCCATTTAACACAGTTCTTCATTCTGTGGTGACCTTCAACCATAAAATTATTTTCATTGCTATTTTATAGCTGTAAATTTGCTACTCTTATGAATCATAATGTAAATATCTGATATGCACGATACCTGATAGGCAAAGGGATCATAACCCACAGGCTGAGAACCACTGAGTTAAAGCATACAGAATCCAGATATAAAATATCAGTGAGGGGCTTTTGTATTTTAAATAGAAACAGTGGATGCATGAAAACAAAAACCATACTCCTTGTAAGTAAGAGGAGGTTCCAGGTGACAACCCAGAGCACAGACCCACAGAGCTAGGGCTAACCCAGAGTACGTCAGAGCTGCCAGCATTCTCATGGAAACGTCAACCACACCGTGGAAACTAATAAGAAAAGCAGCTTTAGGTCTGCATCGTTTGCTCATCGTCAGGTGTCCTGGGAGGCAGGGGGCACAGTGAACTCTGGGGTACAGTTCTGAGATCTGAGCCTCTCCCTGGAGCGTGCATCAGCAGCAGATGTGAAGAGCCCTGATTTAGGGGTTCACATTGCCCCATCAGCACCATGGGATGCCAACACACTGGCATTTAGATTTCTCTGCTTTAGCAGGTGGATCTAGCAAGCATTGGCAACATGTCTCATCTGTGGTCCTTCCTTCAGGTACTATTTTGAATGTCTGGCCAGTCCCCACCACCACAGATGTTTGATGATCTCCCCACTCAGAGTCACTGAAGCCGATAAGCCTGCCTTCTGGATGACACAGATCCACAACTGGTGCAAATTCCTAATGAATTTCTGAGCTGGGACTCACCCAACTAGTTGCCTCCTTTTGCTCCTGGTGTATCTCAGCATGGCATCATGCCTAATGTGACTGGTAGGTTGTCATGCAGATAGAGTAACTCAGGTCTTTGAGCTAAGATACAGGAGGACCAGTCAGAGACGCTGTGCAAGAAGAGGGCACAGTAAAACAGCCAAAGAGTGGGCAGCCTCTGAGAGAGGCTGGGAGCCAGGATGTCCCCTGCATATCTGACAACCCATTCCAGACTGCCCGAATGGAAAGAGAATGAAGTTTAGTTGCTTTTAAGCTTCTGAGCTTGTGACATCTTCTTATAACAGAAGAAACTAATACAATTCTCAAACAAATGCATGACTCCCACTGAAGTCATCACTCTACTGTAGGTGAGAGACCAAGGAGCATAATTCTCAGTATACCACGAATCCTAGGGTGCTGAAGAGATCTGGGGAGAGCAGTTCTCAGTGCATTGCCAGGCCCCTTGGTGCTTGATGATTAGTGGTTTTTGGTTTTGTTTTATTTTGTTTTGTTTTATAATGGTGACTTGCTATTAAACCTGACGAGCCTGGAGCTTCCTGGCTCCTCCTGCCTCTGCCATCCCAGCACTAGAATCATAGGTGAAAGCCCCTATTTTCCTCTTTTACTAGCTGTTTGTTATGTGCCCAAAGGAAGTCACACATGTGGTTTTGTCCCTGAATAACATATTCCACGGAAAGATCTGTAATCTCGCTGCTAATATTTGCTGTGGGCCATTCTGCCATCTCTAATTCCATTTCACCTGTCATGAGGTCACACAGATGCTGCAGAAAGAACAATGACATCCTCCAAGCCTCTAGTGCATCAAATCCTGGGCCTCTTCCTTCTTCTGCCTGCTCTCTAAGTTCCCCTGGCTTCACACTTAGCCTTGTCCCACAGAACTTGACTTACCAGGGAACATGTGGAAGCAATGTACTTCCTACAATAAGTGTGCCTGAGCCGTCTGAGGAACAGCCCTTCTCTGTGTTCAGACTTCTAACCTAAGGACGAATGTAGTTCATGGAGGCTAGGATGGCAGATGTGAAATATCAGGGTGTCGCCTCAACTCTAAGGAGTATCTCCACCTCCTACCCAGGCTGAGGGAAACTCTGTCGTGGTACAGCCTGGATATCTGTATTCTGTGTAAAGCTTCCAAGAAACTCTAGATTGTAGTCAACTGCTGACATCATGATGACCTATTAAGAGATCAATCCTAGTGGTTTGAATAAGAATGGCTCCCATTAGCTCTGCTATTTGAATCTTTGGTCACCAGTAGGGAGAACTGTTTAGGAAGGATTGGGAGGTGTGGTCTGATTGGAGGAGGTCTGTCATAGGGGCAGGCTTTAAGGTTTCCAAAGCCAATAGCCATCCCCAATGCTCTCTCTGCTTCATGTTTGTGGATCAGGATGTGAGCTCTCAGCTGCTACCACAGTGCCATGTCTGCCTGCCCGCTTGCCTGCCTGCCTGATTGCCTGCTGCCATGCTTTCTGGCATCCCTCTGGAAGTAAAAGCTCCAAATAAAACCTTCCTCCTCTAAGTCGCCTTGGTCATGGTATTTTTGTCACAGCAATAGAAAAGTAACTAAGGCAGCCATGCAGATAAGAAAACTCAAAAGTTAAATTTAAGGGTTAGCCTAAACTTCCCACCCCAGACATCTCTCCTAACCAGAGTGTAGCCATTGGATCATGGATGTTAGTATCCTGTTCTCCCTTTGGAAGTCTCAATGCTGGCCCTGATGTTTATTAGTCTCATTTTGCTTGGTTGCATTTCCACATCTGCAGAGTGCTTCTCTGGGCAACTGAAAGAACCAGAGGACCTAGCACAAAAACCCAGCCATTGACTTTGCCTGGTTTCTCTGATCCCAAGAGACCCAGGGATCAAAGCTCTGTACAAGAAAGCAGCAACTGAGCCGGGCGTGGTGGCGCACGCCTTTAATCCCAGCACTCGGGAGGCAGAGGCAGGCGGATTTCTGAGTTCGAGGCCAGCCTGGTCTACAAAGTGAGTTCCAGGACAGCCAGGGCTATACAGAAAAACCCTGTCTCGAAAAACCAAAAAAGCTCTCTCTGGCTCCTTTCTCCACTGGCTCCTGATGGGGTAAGCAATAAAGTTTGTACTGCAGAAGATTCCGGTTGCCCCGAGCGTGTTCTTACCAGGGGGACACACAAAAGTGGCGGGCAATAAATGGTGCCGGAACCCGCGAGCTACTGCATCACGGAGAAGGAGCGGTTAATGAAGTGTTCCCGGAAACAGACTGTTGAGAAGGACCCGGTGTAGGTTCAGAACTCTTCAGCTGAGGGACGGCGCGTTACAGCTTTACAAGAAGAATTTGAATGTTTGCTCCTCACCAAGAATCTGGGAGAAGAACAACTAAAAGAATGAGTGCCTCTCTGGTAAACCCTCCACAGGATCTGTTAACCTTCAACGACGTGGCTTTGAACTTTTCACTGGAGGAATGGGAATGTCTCAATTTTGCTCAGAGGACATTGTACATGGATGTGATGTTGGAGAATTACAACAATCTGTTATTTAAAATCAACGCATATGTGGAAAAAATGAGTCGATCTTGGATCAAGACATACAGCACATTGTCAATGAGCATGGGCATATCCAAAAGAAGTCTTCTAAATGTAATGAGCTTAGAAATGTGATTCATGAATCCTCCGAAAGTACACCTTATAACACTAACCAAAGAGATGCCACTCTCCAATCCTCAAACCTAAAAAGACATAAAACTGGGACCACTAAAGAAGTTTGCACATATAAAGACTGTGTAAACGGTTTAAAGGTGTCTTCTATCATTAGTCTCAATCAAGGAACCCACATAGAGAAGAAAGAACACAACAGAAATAAAAATCTTGATGAGGTTTTAGTTTCTAAACATAAACCCATTGTGAGACAAAACAATAGTGAAATGAACAGTTACACTTGTGGTGAATTTGACAAATGCTTTACTCAGAGTGACAATCTTCAAAGTCAGCAGAGAATTTATCCAGGAAAGAAATCTTACAAATATAGTGAAAGTGACAAATGCTTTACACAAAAATTCTATCTTGGTATCCATCAGAAAATTCATTCAGGAGAGAAATCTTACAAATGTAGTGAATGCGACAAATGCTTTACTGACAAAGGCAGTCTGAGAATTCATCAGAGAATTCATACAGGAAAGAAACCGTACAAATGCAGTGAGTGTGACAAATGCTTTACTCACAAAGGCTATCTGAGAGTTCATCATAGAATTCATGCAGGAGAGAAACCTTTCAAATGTAGTGAATGTGACAAATGCTTTACTGACAAATGCAGTCTGAGAAGGCATCAGAGAATTCACACAGGAGAGAAACCTTATAAATGCAGTGAATGTGACAAATGCTTTACCCGAAAATCACATCTTAGTATTCATCATAGAATTCATGCAGGAGAGAAAGCTTACAAATGCAATGAATGCGACAAATCCTTTACTGACAAACACACTCTGAGAACGCATCAGAGAATACATACAGGAGAGAAACCTTACAAATGTAGTGAATGTGACAAATGCTTTACTGACAAATGCACTCTGAGAAGGCATCAGAGAATTCACACAGGAGAGAAACCTTATAAATGCAGTGAATGTGACAAATGCTTTACCCGACAATCCAATCTTAGTATTCATCAGAGAATTCATACAGGAGAGAAACCTTACAAATGCAGTGAATGTGGCAAATGGTTTACCCGACAATCCAATCTTAGTATTCATCAGAAAATTCATACAGGAGAGAAACCTTACAAATGTGAATGTGACAAATACTTTACTGAGAAAGTCAATCTGAGGAGGCATCAGAGAACTCATACAGGGGAGAATTCTTACAAATGTATTGAATGTGACAAATGTTTTGCCCAGAAATCCTATCTTGTTTTTAATCACAGAAATCATACATTAAAGAAACCTTACAAATGCAGTCAATGTGACAAATGATTTTCCCACAAACTTAGTCTGAGAAGGCATCAGAGAATTCATACAGAAGAGAAAACTTACAAAAATGCAGTGAATGTGATAAATGCTTTACTAATAAAGGCAGACTGAGAATTAATCAGATAATTCATAAATTAAAAAAAAAACCTTCAAAGTATTTTGTACGTGATAAATGCAGTACCCACAACATCAGTCTGACAAATCAACAGATATTTCAAACAGTAGAGCAACATTATAAATGAAATGAATGAGATAATCCTTTAACAAGAAATATCATCTTAAAATTCATTGGAGAATTTTTCCAAAAGGGGAAATTTTCAAATACATTGCCGGTTTGAATCCTTATTTTAGCCTATCTCTTAGAATGTAACAGAAAATGTATACAGGCAAGAATCTTAACAAATATAATATATGCTGAAATATCTTTGACTTCATTTCGGGGCAGAGAAAGTTTGTAAAAAAATTTTTATGGGAAAAGTAGTTCTCCTGGCCATATTCTTTTCAACAGTTAGTGCTCTACACTAAAGAATTATTATGAATCTGAAAACTTTTGAAAACCTTCATGCAATGTTCAAATCTTAGATAATATCAACTATTATGCTGGCAGTAACTCTGAATATATGATAATGAAGAAACATTTTCATTAAACTTTTACTAGTTCACCCTCAAATATTATATGATGAAGGCAGGTGTGAAAGCCAGAAGAATATGATGTTGTGCAACAATTCATGGAGTTAGAAATGATCCATTCCAAAAGGAAACTAAATAAAGAGTGTACTATCGCCTTCAAAATGTCTAATAAAACTGGCAGCATTTTGTATATTTAATTCAAATGAAGAAATTGACACAAATTATACTTGATAGTATATTTGACAAACTGAGCCACCAAGACTGCATGTTCTTAATCCTACAATATGCCTACAGATGTGAAGTGTGCTTTGAGTATCCAGTATTCATTATTCTTATCACATCAATGTGACAAATGATTTATTGGTTTCACGTTTCAGGATAGTAACTGACTATGAGTCCCTTATGCTCTGTCAACATCTCCTTCCTCATTGCCCTGTAAATAAAGCTGAATATTTTAACAAAAAAAAAAAAAAAAAAAAAAAAAAAAAAAAAAAAAGAAAAACCAAAAAAAAAAAAGAAAGCAGCAACTGATATCCTCACCTATCCTAGGCTATCCTGCTTCCTCCACAGAAGCTACGGATCATCACTGAGACTGTCATGTTGTGTCAATGCATGATGAAAAACTTCCTGAGGGAGCCCAGCCGATTTCACCATCTCTTGTAACAGATGGTGCTCTGGCTCTGTGCAAGGGGGCAGGTATCTGCTGCTTCTTAGAGTACCCATCTACTCTGCCCTTTGGGCCCATCTCTCTACCCAGCTTTAATAATTGATGACCAAACAGTTGCTGCACCTGGCTTGAGATGCAGTAAGCTTCAGGTGCAGTATGCTATACCCAGCATGCCAGCAGGCGGTTCTAAAACAGCTGCAGATAGATCTTGTGCATGACACCTCCCCTCTCAAGACCTCACACTGTTGCCCTTTATTCAGTGGCCAAAACCCCTTTGTCACCACAGCCCACAAATGAGAAGTGGTCCCCTGGCTCCAAGATCAACTCTATGGATTGGGGGCCTCTGATAAGCTCTAAAATACCAGTAAAGTTCTGGCAAACTTGGGATTCCATAGAATGTTAGGACCTAAGAGGGAATCTTCTCCAAGACCTGGAGAGTGAGTTAGAAATCAGAACATGTGGAAGAGCCTGAGAAAGCATCTAGATTGAGAGCAGGAAGAAGAATGCAAGAGAAATCCAGCTGGAAAGTGGGGGATGGGGCTTGGGGTAGGGAGTTGGGGAGGGGGGACATCTGACTACAAAGGTCCTCACCTTAAGTTGCCAGGAGCTCTCTATGTTCTGAGGTATCACTCAGGCCAGGCAGGTGAGAAACCTTGAGAACTGGAGCCTGTGCCATCTCTCCTTGGAGGGGAGGGTCTCTGAAGCTTTCAGAGTTGGGAAACCAAGGACAGAGCATTTGAAGACGCCTGGGAATAGGTGATACACAGTGATCCTGCTGTGGGCGCCTATCTTATATCAGGCTGTGGGTATGTAAGCATATAAAATTACTGGCCACATCAGCCTAGTGGGTAAAGATTAAGCTCTGAAACACAGTGAGTCCACGAACGTTGGGAAGATGCTACAAAATCTGTCAACGTGAGGGATTTGTTGATGATACACAGAAGGTTTTTGTTTTTCCTTTTCTCAGGCTGGGGGTGGGGTGGGGTCGTGCACTGCCAAGTGTTTTTGCACACTGTGCAGGTATGTGCACATGTGTGTAGTACAGGTAATATAGAGGCTAAAGGCGGGTGTCCAGATTTTCTTCTCTCATCTGTCCCCTGAGTTCCTGAGTCAGGCGCTCTCTATTATAACCAAAGCTTGCTGTTTTGCCAGTCCTTGGGGTCTGTCACCTTGCCCAATGCTGGAGTTGCAGTCATACACCACACAGCCATGTTTTTACACAAGTGCCCCGGGACTTGAACTCAGGTTCTTACCGTTGCACTGCAGGCCTCTGCTCACTAAGCCGTCTCCCCAGCCCCTTTCAGGAACTTTTTAAAAACAAAGTTCATCTCATGCTCTGGCCTGCTGTGGACCTGAGACTCTCTGTCTCTGGATGACATTCTCTGTTTGTCTGAACCATCAGTGCTTATGTGCTGAGGCTAAAGAATGTTCCTCAAGGGAGAGGAGGACACTAGTTATTTTATCCAATTAATTAACATATTTTCAAACGAACTCCAGTTGACTGTTCTCTTTCTTCCTGAGAGATGCAAAGCCCCGGTGATCTAGGGATACTTAGAGGGAGTTCTCCGGGCTACTCTGAAACACGGGCCCTCATGCCTACCTTTTTGCTCTCCCTCATATTGACTGCCATCAGCAATATCACATCCTTCTACTAGGCTGCTGGTCGCTATGGGCAAGAGTATAGAACTCACTCACTATGTACTTTAGGGCCCAGAGACTAGCATGGCTCATTATCAGGCATTTCTAATGTGTTGTATCTTAAATGAGAACATTATGGCCTGGATTTTGCCCTCTTGTTGCAGCAGCGGCATGGACTGAGGCATGGAGGAGCAGACACAGCTATGACGCTGACAAGGGCCTGTTTTCTGAGAGACTGCTGCAGGGAAGGGTTTCCTTACAGTATTCTTTTCTTTCAAAATTCTCTGTAGTCTGACTTTTCTTACCACGAACTGACACTGCTTTGTGGTAATCCCAGGCTCCTTCAACAAATTATAGTTGTCTCTAGTGTTTAGCTGTTTTGTTTCAGAATAGTGCTCACTAGATTAGTATTTCATTGAAAATCTTTGTATGCTTTCCAAAAGGTCCCATGGCCTCTTACTGACAATACTATGAAACCGTAAGTAAGTAGCTAGATACTCAGACAATCGCTACCTTCGTGCCAAATTATGAATGACTGGGTAAAGAGCCGGTGAGGAGATCGGAAGCTGTGGAGTCTTTGCATAACCAGTCACCAGAAAAGCTTCCAATTAGAGGAAAAGACAGCCACTCATGATATCCAGTTTGTGCCAGTGCAAAGTCTGAGCCTGGGCATGGTGGCACACACCTGTGACAGCAGCTCTCAAGAGGCTGGAGTGGGAGGGTTAGGAGCTTGCTACAGCCAGGTTCTGTAGTGAGACTCCATCTCAAAGGTAGGAGGGGAAAGCGGGCAGAAGACGTCTGTCTTATCAAGTGGTGACCTCATAATGGTCACAAATAGGGTGCAGGAGACTGAGGCTGATGTAAACGTGTCAACACAGGGAGAAAGCTTCCGAGAGCATTGTTAGAAAGCCTTTCTCCTACTTGGTCAGGATGGATGATTGTTTTGATGTGTTCTTGGCCCATACCTAAACATGATAAAAGCAATCTACAGCAAACCAGTAGCCAACATCAAAGTAAATGGTCAGAAGCTTGAAGCAATCCCTCTAAAATCAGGGACTAGACAAGGCTGTCCACTTTCTCCATACCTATTCAACATTGTACTTGAAGTCCTAGCCAGAGCAATTCGACAACAAAAGGAGATCAAAGGGATACAAATTGGAAAAGATGAAGTCAAAATATCACTTTTTGCAGATGATATGATAGTATATATAAGTGACCCTAAAAATTCCACCAGAGAACTCCTAAGCCTGATAAACAGCTTCGGTGAAGTAGCTGGATATAAAATTAACTCAAACAAATCAATGGCCTTTCTCTACACAAAGAATAAACAGGCTGAGAAAGAAATTAGGGAAACAACACCCTTCTCAATAGTCACAAATAATATAAAATATCTTGGCGTGACTCTAACTAAAGAAGTGAAAGATCTGTATAATAAAAACTTCAAGTCCCTGAAGAAAGAAATTATAGAAGATCTCAGAAGATGGAAAGATCTCCCATGCTCATGGATTGGCAGGATCAACATTGTAAAAATGGCTATCTTGCCAAAAGCAATCTACAGATTCAATGCAATCCCCATCAAAATTCCAAATCAATTCTTCAACGAATTAGAAAGTGCAATCTGCAAATTCATCTGGAATAACAAAAAACCTAGGATAGCAAAAACTCTTCTCAAGGATAAAAGAACCTCTGGTGGAATCACCATGCCGGACCTAAAGCTCTACTACAGAGCAATTGTGATAAAAACTGCATGGTACTGGTATAGTGACAGACAAATAGACCAATGGAATAGAATTGAAGACCCAGAAATGAACCCACACACCTATGGTCACTTGATCTTCGACAAGGGAGCTAAAAACATCCAGTGGAAGAAAGACAGCATTTTCAACAAATGGTGCTGGCACAACTGGTTGTTAACATGTAGAAGAATGCGAATCGATCCATTCCTATCTCCTTGTACTAAGGTCAAGTCTAAGTGGATCAAGGAACTTCACATAAAACCAGAGACACTGAAACTTATAGAGGAGAAAGTGGGGAAAAGCCTTGAAGATATGGGCACAGGGGAAAAATTCCTGAATAGAACAGTAATGGCTTATGCTGTAAGATCGAGAATTGACAAGTGGGACCTCATGAAACTACAAAGCTTCTGCAAGGCTAAAGACACCATCAATAAGACAAAAAGGCCACCAACAGATTGGGAAAGGATCTTCACCTATCCTAAATCAGATAAGGGACTAATATCCAATATATATAAAGAACTCAAGAAGGTGGACTCCAGAAAGTCAAATAACCCCATTAAAAATGGGGCTCAGAACTGAACAAAGAATTCTCACCTGAGGAATACCGAATGGCAGAGAAACACCTGAAAAAATGTTCAACATCCTTAATCATCAGGGAAATGCAAATCAAAACAACCCTGAGATTCCACCTCACACCAGTCAGAATGGCTAAGATCAAAAATTCAGGTGACAGCAGATGCTGGCGAGGATGTGGAGAAAGAGGAACACTCCTCCATTGTTGGTGGGATTGCAAGCTTGTACAACCACTCTGGAAATCAGTCTGGCGGTTCCTCAGAAAATTGGACATAGTACTACCGGAGAATCCAGCAATACCTCTCCTGGGCATATATCCAGAAGATGTCCCAACCGGTAAAAAGGACACATGCTCCACTATGTTCATAGCAGCCCTATTTATAATAGCCAGAAGCTGGAAAGAACCCAGATGTCCCTCAACAGAGGAATGGATACAGAAATTATGGTACATTTACACAATGGAGTACTACTCAGCTATTAAAAAGAATGAATTTATGAAATTCCTAGCCAAATGGATGGACCTGGAGGGCATCATCTTGAGTGAAGTAACACAATCACAAAAGAACTCATACAATATGTATTCATTGATAAGTGGATATTAGCCCAAAACTTAGGATACCCAAGATATAAGATACAATTTGATAAACGCATGAAACTCAAGAAGAATGAAGACCAAAGTGTGAACACTGTGCACCTTCTTAGAATTGGGAACAAAACACCCAGGGAAGGAGTTACAGAGACAAAGTTCGTAGCTGTGATGAAAGGATGGACCATTTAGAGACTGCCGTATCCAGGGATCCATCCCATAAGCAGCTTCTAAACGCTGACACCATTGCATACACTAGCAAGATTTTGCTGAAAGGACCCAAATATAGCTGTCTCTTGTGAGACGATGCCGGGGCCTAGCAAACACAGGAGTGGATGTTCACAGTCAGCTATTGGATGTATCACAGGGCTCCCAATGGAGAAGCTAGAGAAAGTACCCAAGGAGCTAAAGGGATCTGCAACCCTATTGTTGGAACAACATGATGTACTAACCAGAACCCCGGAGCTCTTGTCTCTAGCTGCATATGTATCGAAAGATGGCCTAGTCGGCCATCATTGGAAAGAGAGGCCCATTGGACTTGCAAACTTTATATGCCCCAATATAGGGGAATGCCAGGGCCAAAAGAATGGGAATGGGTGGGTAGGGAAGTGGGGGGCGCTATGGGGGACTTTAGGGATAGCATTGGAAATGTAATTGAGGAAAATATGCAATAAAAATATTAAAAATCAAAAAAAAAAAAAGAAAGCCTTTCTCTGACTTTTTATGCTAGCCCAGCTTACTTCAAAATATACATCCAGGCCATGAGGGGGGGCAGGGATGTGATCAGGTCTGGATGGACACATCAAAATGAGATTAAGTGGTAATAAAGCAAAGACCAAAATTATAAGAAAGTACCTAGTTTATCTCACAAGAAAGCCTATGAATTATAACAGACATACTAACCTATCCCTTAAAAAGATCTTCACATGAGGAGACAGGAACATATACAAGCCTGGCTGCTGATGCTGGCTGTTACTCACCTGCTGGGATGGCCCTGAGGAAGAAACAGACTTCAGTTTGTTGGTCTTTGGCACTTGGCTGGATCTGTTAGTCCAAGTCACAGTGTGCCTGCTGAAGGGCTGTGCTGTGTCCCGGAGTGGGATATAGATGAAAAAGCCGTGGTACAGAGCAGCCAAACCACTGTGCTTTCTGCTCCAGCAACTCAGACCACTGACTCCTCATGGACTCTCCCTCATGCCTGGACTTGTGCTTCTGCACTGTATCCACCCTCTGGCCCTTTTAAAACTTATTCATTATGACTCCTGCACTTCAGATGTTCTCAGAGCCTCATGTCAAGTTCTAAAACTATTGTTTACATTTGCTTGTTAATTTCAGTCGGGGTCACGTGTGCCATAGACTGTGTGTGGAGGTCAGAGGACAGAGAGTCAGTTTTCTCCTTCTACCATGCCAGAGACCAAGGGATCAAACTCAGGTCTTCAGACTTGACACCAACACCCTTTACCCACTTAGCCACCTCACCAGCCACCGGAGTCTCATGTGTCTTTCCCTCACCTTTGTACAGGTTTCTCTGGAAAGACTCTCCCCAAGCACTCAGCCATGCCCTTCGTTTCCTTGGCATAGAAGTCCCTGTGTCCCTGAGTTTTTCTGGTCCAGATATCTTTAAGAGGGATCTGTTTGGATATGGTCGGAATGATTAGAATATTGCACCAACGAGAACTTGAAAATTAGATTGCTTTCAATTAGAACGTGTTGTGAAATTTATATATACAATGGGTGCAGTCACAGAGACACTAGGAAGGAACAGAATAGCCCTGGGCATTGTACCAGGACCTGTTTGTCCAAAGTAAAATGTGCCACTCTCCAAGAGATGTGTGGGGGTTCCTTAGTTAAGTACAGAGTAAACCCTTGGGCGTAGTTTAGGAGGGAGAAGTCTGAAGGGGAACACAGGAAGGAAATGAGGGTGTAAGGGAGAAGATAGAAGGGGGAGACAAACACACACTGGGTTGTTGGATGATGTCCACCCCATGCCCACTGGGAACTCATCTGTAGGAGATGTGTCTGCCCTGGGCCCCCTTAGCTCGCTCATTAAAGAGTTACTTCAGCTGCTTCTCCTTTTGATTTCATTCCCAAGAAGACAATTTCTGATTAGGAGTTGGCTTCCTATGTAGCTTTGCCTATAAGGAAGGAATGTGCCGGTCCTGCTGAGAGGCATATTCCAGGCAGGTGACAGCTCTCATTATAGGTGATGGAGTGAGAGCCCTGGCTTTCTAACTGGGCCTCTTGAATTCAGTTGACGTGCTTCCCTCTGCCCCAGTAGGCTGTAAACCCAAGCTCTGATGTTGCAAGGCTGGGAAGCAAGCCACAGACATAGCAAATCCACCTCAAAGTGTCACTGCACACCCCAGACACTGCTCCAACCCCAGCAGATACCTTCTCCTCACAATGGCTACAGGTGCCTGTTTTTGCTGATGTCTTTTGTTACAGAAACACTTAGTGAAAGCAAATATGCTTTCTCAACCTGTTACTGTTTGTTACTGTTACTGTTACTGTTAACCAGGTGGGCTCTACTCAACCTGTTAGCAGTAGATTTTCCCTCTGCCAGGTTTCCCATTTCTTTAAGAGCACTGGGGTGGATTCTCAGAATGAGCTGAGCTTAAGACCCACCAGTGTTCATCTCAACCTCGGGCTCACTTTAATCAGAAAACCTGCCCTGCTAATTGTTTCTAACCCCTCAACTGCCTCATCTTTTTCTATCACCATGGAGCTAACTTTCACATATCCATGCATGCTGGGATTAATACAGCGACCTCCACGCCATCATCACTCTGGTCTCTGATGCCACTGGACGCCACTGTTAACTAATTAACAAAGCCCACTGAATCACATCTACTACAGAAAAATGATCCATAATTGATGGCTCAACACCACACAGGTGTCTTATTTACAGTGCAAACACACACACACACACACACACACACACACACACACACACACACACACCACACACATATACCATACACACATACCACATACACCACACACACACACACACACACACACACACACCACATATACCTTACACATATACCACATATACACACTCACAGACACAGACACACAACACACACAACATATTCTCTATACTCTATCATGCAGCATGCCATAATCAACTACCTGTTGCTGAACACCAAACCATGCCCAGTCCATATGCTTATAAAACTATAAAGCATTTCTTTTGCACATAGAATGCCATTGGGAAGGGCTATAAGGTGACAGCCAGTCTGGACCTCATGTATTGTCAACTGAACAGCTTGGCGGGGGGCTGTAGGACTTGTGTGGAGATGGAATACTTGCTGAACTGGCGAGCTGCTGCTCAGGCAGTGTATTGGGATCCTGACACCCGGAATCCCACTTCACACCCCCAAATGGTGGAATTCCCTCACAGCCTGGCAGTGGGATTCTGGGTGTCAGGATCCCAGGAGAAGCAGGAGGGGGCCCTTTGTATATTGCCCCCAGCCTGAGAAGTTGAATAGTGTTGTCTGCACTGTGGTGACAGTACCACATAAATCAAGGGAATGGAGCATGGGCACCATTCAGCAGCAAGGGTATGAAGGTCATGACTGAAAGACGGAAGGAAAGAAGGATGGGAAGCAAGGTGGGTTAGAGAGGGAGGAAAGAAGGCTTTAGAATGGGGAAGACTTTTGGGAAAGCCTGGGCTATCACAGCAACCTGTAAGTGAATGCGTTGGATGAGGTTACCCAGTGATTAAAGCAATAAACTGCTAAATGAGTCACTTAAGACTAGTCAAGTGGCACTTTTTCTCTAGTGCAACAAATGTCCTAAAACTATATTGGTGGATCTTGGGGTTTCCCATCTCACAATATACCTGTGAAGACTGAGGCTCACCAAGACAAATGTGACTTTCATGGTTTATAGTTAGTGGCAGTGTTCGGGACAGGACCTAAGCCTATTGAACTATCCTAACAGATTATTACCAAATACGTCCAAAGCAGAATGGGCAATGTATATTCGTAGCAAGTGCACACATCGATCCTTGACATCAGGCAGACTTGGGAACACTGTACATGCTGGAATTCGCTGTTCCCTGGTGCTGCAGTTACAGACCAGCACACAGGTGGCTTGTCACAGAAACACAGCAGGGTGTGGCTTCATAGTCAAAATATTTGTAATACACCCCCCAACCATGGAAGACATTATTACTAGTCCTCAGCCCTTGCGCACGAATTAATCTCCCTGGGTAATTAGGAGGGTGACTACTCAGGCTTCCCTGTCCTGCCCTGGAGAAACAGCAGTCAGGCGCTAACTTGCTGGGGATCATTTAATCCATGCTGGTGTGCTGGCAGCCTGCCGTTTCCCCTCAAATGCTTCAAGAACAAAGTAACCTGTTGCCACAAGCAGAAGTCATTCGGGTACCAGCTGCAACTGTGAACTGGCAGAGGCAAGTGCGCCCTTCATTACACAATTATCCGTAATTAGGTGCTCATTACTACTTTATCATCGGGGAGTCAGCACCCACCTGTGCAAGACTGTCGCGAAGCCTGGCAACCCAGTGAAACAGTGCCTCGCTTGTTCGCTAGGAATGTGACATCTCAAGCCAGCAGTAGGGAGCCCATCCGAAGTGACACGCAGACAGATGCGGGCCATGGAGTCAAGCGTTTGAGTGTGCAGATGGCATACTGCTGTGTTCACTTTGGAGCTTGCTGGCAGTAGAGGGACAGTTGAGAAGAAGGGGAGAGGAAATGGGGAGCAGAGGCTTCGTTCTCAGTGTGTGGAGACTCCGCATAGTCAGAGGGAAGCTGCCTAACACTGAGGTAGAGAAATGGCTGACTCCCAGACCATGCCTTAATTTTTCTTTGCAGAAGAGACAGACAACCCCTACCCAACTTCTGCAAGGTGCCTTCTGGACCCTAATGTCAGTAAGTCCTCTTTCTTGTCTTCTCATCTTCTGGCACTCAATGTGTAAGGACATCAGCACAACTTTTAGCGAGTGGGGCTGACTGGATAAAAGAAGTGCCAACAATCAAATAGGGGGTTTTATAGGGACTCAGGGCTGGTCCTGGAGCACAGAAAGAAAGCCTACTGTTAGCTGGTTTTGTACTCCTAAAGCAGCAGGAAACACAGCCCGCATGGTCACACTGAAGCAGAAGAGAATGCAGTTTGTGCTTGCAGAAGCCCAGCGAACAGAGACTTTGCAGACTCTAAACTTGAATCTAAATCATGGCCAAGCAGTAGATTAATCGTCTTCAAGGACCCAGATTTTACTCAAGTACAAATGTTTGTATTACTTCTCTCCCCAAAAGGGCTGGTACTCTAGGGATAATCCACTCTTCCCTGGCTTCCCAGGAAGGGGGGGGGGTGTAAACCCATTGATTTATCTGTTAAATGCACGCAAAAGCTCCTATAGTTAAAAGATCCCCAATCTGGGCAGCAATGGACACAGGACAAATTTAATTCATCACAAGCTTAGAAACAGCTTCCTTTCCTGTGGGTTTGAGGGAATGAGTTGGTGGTAGTGGCCGCACAGCTCTGAGGTGACAGAAAAACATATATCACTGTGAATTCAACATAATAATTATATTGATTGGAGCATATTGTCACTGAAAAAAATAGAGTAGAATTTATTATACCAAACTGTTCAAAGAGATACATTACCAATGTTCTAGACAACAACTTGGGCAATCTGATTTTTACTACTTAGCAGTGAAGTGGCCTTTCCAGCATTATAGAAGTCTTCCAAACTAAAATTAACCACATAATTAAAAATATTGAGTAATAAGGAGGGGAAAAGTACCCCCTTTTCTCTGTAGAATCAAGAGACTGTAAAGCAAGGCTAATTTGTAGCATGTGACCAACACCTAAGTTTGGTGACATTTACAATTCATTCAAGCTGGGCCGCAGCTCAGTAGTAAAGCACTTGCCTAGAATGCACAAGTCTCTTTCCATCCCCAGGACAGAAAATAAAACTCAGATCTATTTAAAAATCACATGCACACACGCACAAACACACAGACACACACATACACACATACCAAACCATAAAAGTGGTGGGTTATAGAAATCTACTCACATTTAAGGCACATATGCAAATGCACATGAATGCATGCACATGCGTGGGCATGCATGTACAGGTCCGCACACACAGTGCATATGCACACATATAGGACATTACAGACAAAGGACTTAATACTGTGTAGTGTACTACACATGCTATGGAGAGGAAGCCTTGAGGAAATGTGTGTTGCTGACAAGAACACGGCCATGTCACGGACCTGAGGACCTTAGACCCAAGGGTACTTCAAAGCTTCCCCCAGTTCATGTGCTGATTTTGACAGAGTGTGCAGAAATTTTCAACTGCAGTTTTCTTCTCTGAGATGCTTACAGGTTGAGTTTGCTCCCCTACAGAGACCCCCTCCTACCAAGACAATCAGAACCTGTCTTCTTGTCCAGCTCCTTCATTCAGACATATAAAACAGATGCACTGGGTTTTCGGGGGGGGGGGTAGTTTCCTGGTTGTTGCTGGTGGGTCTCCATCAGCACACATAGCCCAGCCCATTCCAGTTTTGGTGTCCCTGTGTCTATGTGTCTGTCCTTCCTTTCAGTCATCCATAAAACCAAATAGATCAATCCCTAAGCCCTGCAAGGTCATACAAATTCTCCTTTCTCTTGAGTAGAAAGAATTTTGACCCAAGTGCCAAAAAGTTAGATTATTTCTTTAAAAGTGTGTGCTTTCCTTGCATTCTGTTCCTTAATACACACACACACACACACACACACACACACACACACACACACACACACAAAATCTGAGTGCCAAAGTCCTGAAGGAGACCAAGGCAGATATTCTGGTGTCAGGAAATATTGTCAAGTTGGGCTGCCATTTGAGACTCTGTCCCCAAAACCACAACAACCATCAAAGCAAACCAGAGAAAAGACGTTTACATGCTAAGAAACATAACCATAAGCCACACAAGGCCCCACATCCTGGGCCGAACAATCTCAAAGATAAAAGACTTTTCACAGTTATAAATATATCTCTAAAAGGAATGAGGTATGCATCTTGTATCATTTACACACAAATAGGGCACATACCTCGCACGCAAGTGCATTAATCATAAATAAAAATACCTTACCCCTAGACAAATACATACAATATCTCTGTTTGTTTTATGTTGCTATAACAAACAACTAAGGCAGGGTACTTTATCTTTTAAAAAGTGGGTTTTTCAGGTCGTTTGTGATGACTGAAGCTTCTTAACTGCATAGCGCTAGCATATTGCTAGGGCCCATGGTTAGGTCAAAATACAGCCAAGAAGCAGAAAGGGAACTGCCCATGTGCAGAAAAGGCCAAGACAGGGGTAGCTTTGCTTTATAACAACCTACTCCCATGATGGGGCTATAGCTCAGCATAAAGTGATTACATAGAATATTCTAGGCCCTGGGTTGAATTCCTGGAACTTGAAAAGGAAGGGAAGAAATAAAACCACAATTAATCCAGTCATAATAGAACTGACCCACTTCTGCAAGATCTCATTAATGGGATGGTGAGGGAAGAGTCCTGTGTTAGTGTGGTTTCTCTAAGAATGGAACTAACAGAATGAGTATATATTAAAAAGGGGTTGAACAGATCGCCTTACATGATATGGTCTGGGTATGGTCCAGGTAGTCGCACATGGCCATCTCACACGGTGAGGCTAAGAACCAGGGATTGCTCAGTCCAGGGCCAGATGGCTCAACAGTCCCTTTCTGAAACTGAATGCCTGGAGTGTTCTTGGATAGCTGCTGGTCTCTAGGCCATGCCAGAAACCTAATGCCAGCAAAGCAATCATGATCTACAGCCACAGGATAGATGAGCTGGCCAGCGGGAGTGACAGTCAAGGGAGCAGACAGCAGCACAAAGCTTGCCTCCTTCTGAGTCATTTACCATCACCAGACAGTGCCACCCACACAGAGGGTGGGTCTTCTCATACCAATCATCCTGTCACTTTCTATTCCTCTAGAGAACTATGATGGTTAGAGATTGTGGCATCAGAAGCAGTTCCGGAGAATCAGTTGTAGGGATGGATTTCTGTAGTGGGCTCAGTGGTATCTGGAGCTGTTTCTCCAATTCAACAAATCTGCATTCACTGAAGACTTCTCTGGTGGCAAGGAGAACACAGAGAGCCCAGGGCATCTGAGGGTTCTTCTATACATAAAGCTTTTGAATGTTTATGGAAAAGCAAAGAAAAAAATGCTGGCTAGTTTGGACTAGCATCCCTGGATGAAGTGACAAAGGAGATGAAGGAGCCCAGTGATAAAAGCAGCTGCTTCCGGCTCGAGAGATGGTTCGGTAGTTAAGAACACTGGTCCATTTTCCAGAGGACCCAGGCTTGGTTCTCAGCACTCACATGGTAGCTAGCATTTGTCACTCCGGGCCCAGGAAATCAAACACCCTCTTCTGACCTCTGCAGGTACCACAGGCACGTGGTGCACAGGCAAACATGTAGGTAAGAACACTATGCACATTAAAATTTAGATAGTATTCAGCTCCAGATGCAACTAAATACTGGAAAGGTTTCTGTGCCTGAGAATCTTCTCTGCAACAGCCAGAGGGTCCGAGTTGCTGAAAACAGAACCTAATTCCCATCATATGATTGGCTGGCTTATAATGTCAAGCTTGGGCATCTTTTGAGGGAACTTATTATGAAGTGAACATATGGCCTGGGTATTTCTTCTGATTGGAAAGCTTGCCCAGGCAACTTTTGTTATCCTCAAGCATTAGGCAAAATGTCCCTGCAGGCCACTCTTCCCACCCCAATTAACACTCAGCTGCCCACGGATTTCCCTTTCAGCTTGGTTCTAATTTCCAGCCACCCCCATAGTATTATCGTCTTCCAACAAGCAATTAAGTTGCATGTTTCGTTTATGCTTATTGGCAATTTCCCCCTCTATGTACAGGTTCATATGTAAAACACACACACACACACACACACACAAATGCCCCAGTGGTATGCAAACTGCATGAAGGAAGGGGTCTTGTTTAGTGATTTTGATCTTGATGGGGGCAAGAGTCATGACCAACCGCTGTGATGAACACACCTGACAGCTGGTTCAGGCTCCCCTCAGCCACGAGTGTCTCTGTAGCCTTGTAGTCTACATCAGAACATAAGGCTTTGGGACCTCTAATGTGAATATTTCCCTTTCATGATTCCCTACAGAAATGGAAATGTTCACTATCAGCCACTCTCTTTATGGGTCATCTTACCAAAGATATTAATTGAGATGAATGGACAACAGCCTTGCTCCCTCAGTGAAAGAAGGGACTGGACATAGAAGGACCGAGGAGAAGCAGCAAAGCCTCTGCCAGGGATGACAGCATTCAAAGGCTGTGAGGATAGCCATGAGCAAAGGTCACTGAAGCCACAGGGCTTTGAGCAACAGGATGGTCCAGCCACATAGTGTGCAATGCTTCCTCTATCCACAGCAACTGACAGAAGTGAGTGAGGAGGAAGGAGAGAGGCGGTGCATCCATACATCTTCAGGAATGTGTGGTGAAGGGTACAATAAGGGTTCATTCACTTGGGTGGAACTGTGTGGGTTTCCCCACTTCTTCTAGATCATCGATTCAGTCCACAAGGGCAGTGGGAGCAGAAACATCAACAGAGGTCCCAGAAGCTCTGAGTGTGTGTGGTGAATACACCACAGTGGGACCTGCAGTCAGTAGGCAGATCAGCTTTACTTAAGGTGACTGAAGGCTTGTAAAGTTTGGGGCAACTGAGAGTAGGGATATACAAAATGGACAAAGGTTATTGGCTGGGGGCTTAGGGTGCCTGGCTTAAGGTACCTTATTAGCATGGGAGAGCAGTTCAGGAATCTCAGGTGCTGCCTAAACAGGTTTTGTCAGGAGAAAGGAAATTGATCCTATAAACTAATTGAGACTAGGTGACATTCCTCAGATAGAGGTGAGTGTGGGGGCTTAGAATTCCCTGGACCAGGTCAGAGAAGGAGAAACTCTGTTAATGAAGGAAGTCCTCCATTCGTGCCAAGTCCCATAAGGCTATCCAGTCAATGGTAGATTTTGACCTTAATTAGCAATTTTCCCACAGAACTGGAGGACCTTTGATAACTATTTGGGAAAGATTAGGAAGTGTGGGCTTGTTGGAAGAAGTGTGTCACTAGATGTAGGCTTTGAGGTTTCAAGTCTCTGCTGTCCGTCTGTCTGTCTGTCTGTCTCCTGCCTGTGGGTCAGGATGTAAAGCTCTCAGCTACAGCTCTAGCACCATGCCTGCCACGGTCACAGTGTCTCTTCACAGCCATAGAATAGTAACAAAAACATATATATTAGCTAGTTCTAATGGAAATAAATGTATTTGGCTCACAGTGTCCACGGTTAGAGAGTTCAAAGTCAGAGCGCTGGTCCTGGAGGTCTGCTCATAACACGGCAGATGCATTTCATGATGAAAGTTGTCAAACAAAGGCATTCAACTGCTTTTGCGATAAACCCACCCTCACAATAACAAACTCAGGCCACATTAATCCTCGTGACCTTATGACCTCTTCAAGGTCCCGCCACTTCACAGTTGCCTTGGGGATTGACTTTCAGAGGAACCTTGGGAAACACATTTAAACCTAAAGTAATAAGAAAGCCGGAGGTGTGAGGCAGTGACAGCTAATCAGCTTTCCCTTCCGACAGTGGAACACGCCCGCCCGGAAACTTTGGCTGCGCTCATTTTCGGTCCTCATGAATCCCTTTGCTCGGTGAGACTCATAACTCGTCAGCACTCAGCAACTCAACTAGTGAGGGAGACAGAGAGAGGCACAAGAGAATGCTTGCCGGGTCTGAAGAGATGAGACCCGTGTACGTGGGCTGTGGCCAAGCAGGTAGGTCACACAAATGCCCTGTGAATGAATGAAAGACAGATGGGTGTTTACTCAAAGGAAGACAGATGCATAGTTGCAGAGGGCTCACAGGAAAGTTTCAGGCTGGGGGATTTTAAGACTGAAGAACTAGCCATGCAAGTAGAGTAAGGGATAGTTTATTTCTCCACCGATGAAATGGACCAGTTCAAGCCAGATTAGATTAGATTAAATGCAGGTCAATAGGGAAGCTGCACTGGGGTGGGCAAGTTAACTGGACGCTAGAGAAGTCACCATGGGGAGAGGACGGTGAAGGAGGGAGAAGAAAGAGGAAGGGCGTGTATACAGACACCCTTAGGTTGGAAAGTTCAGGGTTTGGGGCAAGGTATGCCAGGTAAGGATTGAGGGATGCTGGGAAACCTGGAGGCTAGGTCTGCTTTGATGTGTAAAATATGTTCCTTGTCCAAACAGTAAGGACACAGGGGATCGAGTGTAGGTTAATGTCCTACAGAGTTCCACGTCAGGTTGTGTGTGTTCACTTGTATGTGAAGAGATAAACGGGGAAAGGAGCAGCAGGTGACTTGTGCTCACAAGCCTAGAACAAAATAGTAATAGGCAGAAGTAGCCTGTGCTAGACAGGATGCACACTGACGCCCTGGGCATCTGTTGGCGTATGCCGGAGCAAGTGGATTGATAGGCAGGTTGTCATGAATAGGTGAAATAGAGCAGGTGCCATCTCCACAAGCCTCCTCCCCATCCCCCACCCAGATTCCACAGTCAGGGCCAGCCAGGGCACTAGATGGGGCTGGGTCTATGAAAACTGTCCTTGGTCAGGGTTTTGCATAACTATGGTATTTGAAGGGCACGATCTGTTCGCATTTTCTCTAGGCTCCGCCCAGCAGTTACCTAGCAACAACCAGGTACCAGCCTGGCTCACATATAAAAGGACTGTTCAGTCTCTCTCTCTCTCTCTCTCTCTCTCTCTCTCTCTCTCTCTCTCTCTCTCTCTCTCTCTCTCTGTCTCTGTGTGTGTGTGTGTGCGCGCGCGCGCGCGCGCGCGCGTGCGTGTGCGTGTGCGCATGTGTCCCCATCTCTGTGTCCCATCTCTGCCTCTACTTCCTTCTCAACACCCCTTCCCATGTTCCTAAGTAAACTCTATTCTATACTACACCCTTCTTTGTTGGCTGTTACCTCTGCTGAGGGATGCCTCAAGATGGGCCTGCTGAGTCAACCCCCTCCCACCACACCGTACCGTGCTCTACAAAACATATCTTTGGTTTTATAAAACAACATCAGGATGTTGGCTACAAAGGAATCTCTAGTACTTCAGCCTTACTTTCTGGATAGCTTTAAAAATTGTCCCAAGATGGGCTTCATTTTGTTTTACAGAAATTCTGAACTTTACGGGTATTATTTTTATGCACATATACATTACCCCTCCCCTCTTTCCTGTCACGATGGTTTTCAGTACCTATGCTAGTACATATATTTGTGGATCTATACAAAGTTCCATCAGCAGAATAATTCCAACAGTGGAGTACCTGGGTTAAAGAATATACATATTTTCAATCGCTATTGAGCCAGACTTCTGTCAGAAATGTCTGTTCTAGCTCTATGATAAGATTGTGTTTCCCCCATCTTTGTAACACTGGGGATTGCTACATTTCTGAGTTGAGGAACAAAACCGCGCATTGTTTAATGTTACTTTTGTTTTGAGTTTTTTGCAGCAGAGGTGGGCCTTGGCACCTCTGCCTCCTCCCCACCTCTCTTCCTGCTGCTTTAAACCCCCAAGTTGCTTCCTGAGAAGTCTTCTGAAGCCAGAGAATCACAGTAACATTCTTCTGTGGGCCGAGCGCGCTAATGTTAACAGGCAACGTTTGGAGCAAAGGTCTCTCCGGGTTTCCACATCTGCAGCTTTGTACAGGCCCTCACCTCTGAAAAGCCTGAAAGCGTGAAGCCAGGCTTGGCCTAATGTGAATTAGCAAGACAAAGAGCTGTCGAGGGGCGGAGCGGTGATGAGCTTTAATTTACTGAAGATTAATGAGCCCTCGTGGATCTGCCCCAACCACCCATTTTCTATCTCCTCTGCCCACATCGGCTTTGTTAGCGTGTGATGGTCATTTAGAATTATCCAGCAAGAATCTCACCACTTAAAGGGGCATACAGATGGGAGCTGAGGGCTGGAAAGAGTTCATGCTCTGAGCACAGGACCCCAGAGCTGGAAAGACTGGAATGTGGGAATGTCTCCGTGGCCCCGGACCCCACCCCCACCCCTTGACTTTTGTTTATGGCCTCAGCCATTTGAGGTTGTTTGTTTACTTGAACCTAGGAATAAAGCCTCCCAGAGGCCTGGCTTTGGCTGGGGTGAGTCTCCCAAAAACCAGTGGCCAACCTTTCAGACTCAATGGAGCAAATCCAATACTACTTCAAAGCTCAGCTTTCTAGTGCAAGATCTCTCTGGGGTAATACAAATGTCACGATAGCTTCTCCGTAATTCCCAACGAAAGGGAAATGCAATTAGCCTTGGGCTTCAGCTCATTACCAGGGTGCTAGAGAATTCTCTTGAGTTTTATCATCAGCAACTACCAGAACTTTCCAGGCCTCAACAAGTTTTTATTTGCCTACCCGTGCAATGGGTAGATGTTGCAAGCTTTATAAGGGGAAGTCTCATGATTATCCCTAACCTTCCTGTGCTTCACTCAGTGTTCATGGAAATAAAGGGAAGGCTTTCTCCACTGAACCGGTTGGAAACAGTAACAGGATTTATGCCAAATTCTGAAGAAGCCTTCCTGCAAAGGCCTGCAAAGACACAGAACCCGGGTGATGGTGTACCCCTCACAGATTTAAACTAATAAAAATAAACAAATAAAAGTAGATTGTGCTCTAATTTAAAACAAAAAAACCCAACAGAACAAGAAAGAAGGGCTATTCTTTCAATGTGAAGAATTATCCTTGAGCATTGTCAGCTGGACTAATGGAATAAATGCAAACAGAAAGTCAGCTGGTGGGACTATCCCCCAGTCCAGCTTTGCCCTGCAGCAGGACAGTGGTGGAGCTGCCATCACAACATCCCATGCTCCACCCAGAGAAGGAATCCAGAGACAGCAAGAAGATGAGAAGAGAGTCTGCATTAGGCCTGCTTGAAAATTCTAGTCAACTTCGAGGACCCAAAGCAAATAGCTTTAAAACAACATCCAAGCTGTTTGTTTTCCCATCAAAATACAATCACATGTTTGACTGTGGGTTGTCACATACATCATTCTTAATCTGTCACTGCTGAAACCAGTTCGACAGTCGCAGTCCTCAATTAATGCAAATTAAACCAGTTGTCTTGTCTATAATTGTCTAAACTAGCAAAGTGCCTTTCTTTGGTGACAGGGTATCCGGGACTCCTTGCTCTGTTACCCCTAAGGGCCCAGCACTTGTTTCATGCTTTATCTCTTTCTTGTGGCTTTTATCCACACAACATTAAAGGGACGCTCTTCCCTTTATGCAGGCAAATAAAAAGTAGATTTAGAGAACAAAGATGAAAAGAGACATTCCACTGATGGAGTACTTCAGAGTCCAGCAGCCTCGTGTTCAGACGCTGCCCAAGTTAAAAGTTGTGCTGGGTTTTTGACATCAGAAACTCATACCAAAAAAAGGGTCGGGGGAGAAAAAGAAAAAGAGGATGTTCCCATAAGGACTTGTACATTAAAAC
Source organism: Mus caroli (assembly GCF_978045245.1). NCBI lineage: Eukaryota > Metazoa > Chordata > Mammalia > Rodentia > Muridae > Mus > Mus caroli. The sequence continues at coordinate 59,613,820 of NW_028227268.1, forward strand.
GAAATAGTACCATTGGCTGCTCTTGTAAAGGCATTTCCAGGCCTTGGCTAACAGGAAAGAAGAGCTCACAGGCAGCAGGCTGCCATTTATCCTCACAATCTGGTTTCTCTTAAAGGACATTGTCCCTAAGTGCAGAGCAGGTACCAGAGTCGGAACTGAGCCACTACATGGCAGGCATCCAAATTCCTAGCAGAAAAGCAGGCTGGGACTATCTGTGGTGAACTGAAGAGACCCCTAGGCTTTCTTGTGCAGGTAATCATAAAGCAATGAGAATTCACATAGTTTCCCAAATGAGAGCCCTCATAGGAAGGGAGCTGACTTCTTTCCAGAACCTTCTAAAAGTCCCAGGAGTACTAATCAGAAGCAGCCTATGGGCCCAGCTTTGGTCAGAGATAAGGTTGATGTCACCCTCATTGAGTTTTCCCCTCTCATTGCCATCCAGATGAGGTCACAGGTTTGCACATGCACCTTCCCTCTGGCAGCACTTGAATCATATATTTGATTTGATTTGATTAGATGAAACAGGCTTTCTCGTTGCTACCACACATCTTCCCTCACAGGTCAAACGTCACTGAGGTGGATATCTCCGTGCTGAGAAGCTCTGAAATCCAAAGCTCGCTGAGCATTGGCATGACACATGGGGCCGTGGTACACCTGCCTTCCTGTGGGTGGATCTCAGAAATGCAGGCACATCGACACTGTATAAAATTATCTCAAGGCTGCGTGGGAAGGTACGTAGAGGACATCAGTGAATGCCATGCTTAGACTCAGGCTCTGTCCCTATCATATTGTATTATATGCATGCAAAACGTTCTGAAATCCAAGACAAATGAGATACTACTGAATCTGTACTGCTCTGGTTGCCAGAATTTGACATACAAGGTAATAAGCATATAACTCTTTATGACAAGCCCAACATCCCTTTAATAAGATCACTGTACTACGTGGAGAACTGGTGCTTTTGTTTCAACATATTTGCTCTTTGCTCTTCCATGACAACTCAACCCTTCCTTCGTCTCACATACAACCCAGAGCTACCAGCTCTTGAGATCCTTGTTGTGGGTTCAACATATGAGCTGAAGGCCACATAACTTAGCCAACCTTGCTAGTGAGCCTCTACTCAGATACTTATTAACCCTGCAAATCAAGTCACATAGGCTACCCCTCTGATGTCAGAATTGATGAAAACAAGCTATTTGCCCTGAAGCACACACTGTGCGGGCATAATTGGATGCTTAAAGTCCTGAGTATAAATTATAGAAACAGTTACCAGGTGTTTTTGCTTTGTTTTTCCCCATAAAGCACTTTGAAACTAGGTGAGAGAAATGACACTGAGGGCATGACTTGTTTGGTGACTGTACTGATTACTTTTCTCACTGACAAAGGGATTTAGAGAAGAGTTTATTTGGGCTTATGGATCCAGGGGGTGAGAGTCCATAATGGTGCAGTGGAGGCAACAGGAGGCAGGCACAACAACTGAAAGAATTGGGAGCTTGCATCTCATGAACCAAGCATGAAGCAGAGAGAATAAACAAGAAATAGTTTTAATAATGGTCTTTAAACTCTCAAAGTGTACCCCAGCAATTTATTTCCTCTACAAGACCACACCTCCTAAACCTTTGCAAACAGTACCACTAACTGGGGAACATGTATTCAAATCCCTGAGACAATGGAGAACATGTATCATTCACAAAGGCACCATATGGCTTTACCACCTCATATTTATGTTGTTTATAATCTCTTCTTATACATAATGAGAGAAACTCTGGTATGGCCAGGAAGACAAACAAAGATGCTGAGATCAAATAGTGAAACATGTTCCTCTTCATGCTTCTTCTCTTGGGTCAAAGCTCCATGGAAAAGTCCACAGGTTCTGAACTTTAGAATGTCCCATCTAGAGCCCACATCATTTCCTTGAGTTACATGAGTGAGACTTCTTAGAAAATGATTTTTCCAGTCTCAGGTAGACCTTCAGGTAACAATAGCTCTAGGTTCTATAAAGCAGGATTGGAAGGACCCTAAGCTTATAGCCTAGCTAACCTTATCCCACATTTGTGATTCACAGAAAGTATGTAATACATATTAGAGTTATCAATCACAAGTTTAGGGGTCATTTTTATATACACCATGAACTAAGCATACAATAGATGGTGAAAAATCAGCTGTTTGACCCATTTCCTCTGTTCAAGAATTTAAACCTCACTTTTACCCACTCAAGTACATTGCACTTAGAGGGAATCATTCCCTAGTATTAACAAAATTATTCTTGGCCATTTGTCACCTGATCTCTCCTGAATACAGACCCTTTCAAAGGCATGGCACACACATGATCCTCTCTCTTATATCCCCTCTATGAAACTGCTAAGGAACATGCTACAATATCTGCTTTGGGCACAGTGGTGGTTTGAATAAGAATGCCCCCCACCCGCCATGGGGTTCAATGTTCGAATACTTAGTCTCCATTTGATGGAACTCTTTGGGAAGGAATAGGAGGTATGTACTTGTTGGAGGAGGTGTGTCACTGGGGGTGGGATTTGAAGTCTCATAAGACTCTTGCCATTCCCAATTAGCTCTCTGGCTTCTGTTTGTAGGTCAGGATGTGAGTTCTCTGCTGTTCCTGCTGATGTATCCTTTGTCTACATCACAGACTCATCCTCTGGTGCCATAAGCCACATTAAACATATTTCTATAAGTCACCTTGATTGTGTGATGTTTCATCACAGCAGTAGAAAAGGAACTAAGACACACAGTGAAGATCTACAGAAGAGACCCTTTACACAGTGGTTGGGCACAGGTTTGGGGCACCAAAGACCTTCAGTCAGCAGTTGTCACACTTTACCTATTCTGATTTTTCTTCTTCCTCAAAAAATAATCTGAGAAATGTTTTCTACCGAACATGTCTGACACTGCCAAGACCCAGTGTCAGGAGGCAGCTTTGTGAAGATTTGTGCTAGATTTCCAAATGCAAGAAACTGGCTTCCCTGAAACAAGAGCTGGGAACCATGAGAAGAGAAAAGGCTGATGAGCAGAGATCAACAATTCAACTGTAAGTGCCAGACAAGGAAAGTGTCATCCACACAGGACAAGGGGTAAGGGGGACACAGAGAGCTCATACTCACCAGCATTGTAAATTGCTACTTCAGTCACATGTCCTCTATCCTAGAAAATCAGAAATCTTAAATGCCCTAAAAGATGAACTTACTTAGGTGCTAATACACTGGCACAAGCTGAGAACTTACAGCATGAAATGTTATTTCAGCTCTGTGATGGCTGATTTTGGTTGTCAAGTTGACTACACCTGGAACCAACTAAAATCCGAGTATGCCTGGGTGTGCCTGGGACTGATTTTCTTGATTGGATCATTTGAGATCTGAAGACCCACCCCACATCTAGGCCACCCCCTCTGGAAGTTGACCACATGGAAGGACTTGGAAGAAGGAAGCTTTTTGCCTTTCACCCACTTGCCCTCACTCCTGCTGGCATGTTCATCTATCCCGTTGCTGAGGCATTTCTTTGCTGGAATTACAACCTACTTCTTTGGGGCTCTAACACAGACCAAGACCAGCAGCTCTTTAGGAATTGCCCAGGACTCCAGCACCAGATTGGCACTGAATTGCTGAGACATTCAGTCTCGGGAACTAAACGACTACTGGATTCTTAGCCTTCCTATTGAGAGATAGCAATTGCTAAACTACCTGGACCACAAACTGTAGGCAACTCTAACAATTCCATCTTTAACATATAGAACAGATATAGATGTATATCTAGTCATTTTCTCAGTTTTTCCTCCGGAGCACCCTAACTAACAAAATGACCATAGCATAAAGTACATAGACCATTTGCCTTTATCAGATAAATGAGACTTTGAATATAAACTGGGCCATTTGGGCCAGCCCTTGGCAAATTTGAGAGGCCCAGTTTGGACAGAGATCTGGTTATACAGAACCCCTCATTCAAATTGCTGAGAATGTGGGATGTGAACTTTCAGAAAATAAATGAGCAACGTAAATTTAGAATGATTTTGGAGGTGGATGGAGAAAGGGGATTGAATGGGAGATGGGATGAGAAGGGGGAAGGGCAGCAGAAATCAGGTGTAGGGAGGGCCCAGGAGAGTAAATGGAAATCAGCTCTGGGGTTGGGTGGGGATGTGCCAGAGACCTAGGATGGGGGAGACTCCAGGGAGTCTATGAGGGTGACTATAGCTGAGACTCTTAGTAGTGGAGAATATGGAACCTGAAGTGGCCACCTCCTGTAGCCAGGCAGGACTTCCAGTGGATGGATAAGCATAACAACCCACCCAAAAAAACATTGACCCAAAATTTGTCCTGCTCACAAGAAGTGCAAAGACAAAGATGGAGCAGTCTGATTGGCCCAACTTGAGACCGATCCCATGGACAAGAACCAATCCCTGGTACTGTTAATGTTACTCTGTAATGCTTGCAGCAGGAGCCTAGCATAAGTGTACTTTGAGAGGTTCCACCCAGCAGCTGGCCAGAACAGATGCAGAGACCTACAGCCAACCAGTAGATGGAGCTCAGGAAGTCTTGTGGAAGAGTTGGAGGAAGGATTAAAGAACCCAAACCTGAAGTAGTTAGAAACTCAACAAGTCAACAAGAAGACCAACAAAATCAACTAACCTGGACCCTTGAGGGCCTCCCAGAAGCTGAACTTCCAACCAAAGAGCACACAAGGGCTGAACCAAGGCTCCCTGTAGATGTAAAGCTTGGTCTACATGCAAGTACCCCAACAATAAGAGCAGGAGTTTACCCTGACTGTTGCCTGCTTGTAGATCCTACTCCCATAACTGTCCTAACTGTCTTGTCTGACCTCAGTGGGAGAGAACGTACATAGTCCTGCATTGACTTGAGGTGCCATGGTGGGTTGGTACCCAGAGGGAACTCCATCTTCTCAGAGGTGAAGGGGAAAGGGCTGTTGGGGGGAGGGGTAGTGTGGGAGGAGAGCTGGAAGGAGAGGAGGGGCTTTGATCAGGATGTAAATTAGTTAATTAATTAATGGAGAAAACATTTAGAACAACATACAATACTTGCAATTTTTAACCAAATTTTTTAGGGTTGAACTTAGGCTAATAACTGTAAAATAATGATGAAGTAGAACCATGTATACAGGATGAATTATGGAGCCATTTAACAATAAGGATCTGTTTATGTATTCACCAAAGGGTGATATCAAAGAAGACTTAAAGCATTATCTAGGCTGAGTACAATGAATGTTCATGAATTGGCATGTACATGTATAACTAAGGTTTAGAAGTATATATTTGCACACACACACATGTTATGATGCTAGCATTAAAATTTCTTGCTAGTGGAAGTTAAATTTTACTTTTTCCTCTGTCAACTACATATTCTAACTTTTAAAATAATAAGCATCATTGATTTTATAATTTTAAAAATATTCATTATTTAGTTTCCCATGAAGCAGCTATATGCTTTATGCAATGTGTCTATCAAGGAAGAAGGACCTTTGTGCTCTGATGTAGTTGCTATCATTGACTGGGATGTGAGGAAATGATCTTGGCAATTGCTACTGTAACCTACACGCAAGCATCTAACATCAGGTCCATTCTCCGTGGCAGACACATATCAAAGCCGATGCTAAGAATCTTTGTTTGTTGGGACCACATGTGACCTCACACAAACACTTCTGAGGAACATTCAGAACTATGCGCTACGTCTACTATCCCTACTGTGGATAATAGATACAGGAAAACCTCTGCCAGTAGAAATGCTCCAATCACTAGTGGGTTTAAATTTATATTCAGCAATAAGGTTTGTAGCATTTAAAGCACACCTCTGGATGAAGAACTTTTCATCAGTAGTGATACTGAAGATTTATCATTTGATATCATTGAAGGATCATACTTTTTAAAAATTCATTTTATCTTCCAGGAATCCTCCTATACATCCATTTGAAATGTCCTACCCAGTCTTGGCATTAAGTAGGTGATTAAAACACACACTAGCTCAACAAATAAGGTATCAGAGTCCAGGAGCAGCAGTAGGCACTGCCCATTGTCCTACCCAGCCCAGGGGGCTTGCTTGATCCCTCTGTTTACTTTGCCTAAGTTCCTTCCTGTGACAGAGATCCTCCAGACAGCTCCTTCCCACTGCTGATGAGAGTGGCAGGCAGAGAAAACCCTCTTCTAGAACTGAAAAACCTGGCTCCAGCTCTGAGATGCCCTGTCAGGCCTTGAAGAAATCATTGCAAACATTGAGCCTCTGTTTCTACCTCTGAAGAACAAGAAAAGCAATTCTACCTGTTTTTCTTTACTCTCCTGTTCTATTTCAGGTACCACGAGGTAGCACTTCATGCTATAAAACCCAAGGAATCTTTTTGGAGTTTAGAAATTAGGAGCATTTTCCTGTCTGGTCAGGTCTATACCCATCCCTGGGGGGTTAGTTTTTGTCATATTGACACAAGCTAGTGTCATCTGAGAAGGGAGAAGCTCAGTTGAGGAATTGCCTCCATCAGACTGGCCTGTGAGCAAGCCTGTGGGGCATTTACTTGACTACCAATTGATAGGAAAGGTCCCAGCCCACTCTGGGTGGCACTATCCCTCAGCAACTGGTCCTGGGTTATATTTAAAAAGCAAAGTGAGTGAGCCATGGCAATCAAGCCATTCCTCCATGGCCTCTCCTTCAGTTCCTTCTCCAGATTTCTGCCTTGAGTCCCTGCCCTGGCGTCATGGCTAATGTCAATTTGACTGAGTCTAGAATCAATAAACTTAAGCTTCTGTGGACTCCTGTGAGAGATTTTTCTTGATCAGAACATTTGAAGCAGGAAGACTCATTCCATTAAGAAAGCACACTCTGGAGGTTAGCCCAGATAACAGGACATGGAAGAAGGAAACTGACTTTCGATTGCTTCTCCTCATTCTCTCTGGCAATTCTAATGGTCCTATTGCTGCAGGATTTCTTGCTGGTATTAGAAGCAGCTTCTTCAAGATTCTAACATAAAACACAAAAGCATCAGCTCTAAGGAGTCTTCCAGGCCTCCCACACCAGATGGGACTGCTGAGGCTGCACCCTCAGAATGAGCCTCCTCTCGGCCTCCTCATCCGCTCCATGTGAGGCAACGACCATTGGTCCATCCAGATCCCATCTTGTAAGCCAACGTGATGTATCTCCTTTTCGTATATGCCGTCATCCCATCAGTTCTAAACTTTTAAAGAACCCTGACTAATAAACATACTTAGCTTCCCTTGAAAACGGACTGTTAGCTGTAAGATGAAATAAACCCTTTTCCTTCCAAGTTGATTTTTTGGTCACCAACTTTATCACAACAACAGAAATCAAACTAAGACAGTAGCCCTGCCAGGGCCTCAATTGTGTAGTTTCTGTAATTTTATTGCTAAAAATGATTCCCCAGGGCTATTATCAATGCTCAAATTTGCAAGGCTCTTTAGAGTTGACCCTCTCTACCCATGGGTACTATATCAAGGACTTTGATCAAGTAGAAGTTTAAAATATTGGAGCCAGGCATGGGGAGGAGATTGCCCCTGCAGTGAGCCTGTTTCCTAGCCATTCCTTAAAACAGAATAAACATTGCTTAGGCAGCATCTGTACCACATTGGGTGTTATGAGTAATCTGGAGATTAAGTCTACAGGGAAGAATACCTTGATTGTGTACAAATACTATCCCACCTTATAGAAGGCATTTGAGTTTGATATCCATGGAGAGGCCTGAAATCAATCCCTATGGATACCAAGAACTGAATATACATTATATCCCAGGCTTCTCACACAGGAATCCATAAATTCCTGCCCAGCACAGACAGCATGCAAAGCCTCTTCTTCCAGAAGCCTGAGCATGCAGAACTATACTACCCCTGGTCCTTGTTTGATTAGATGCATCCTGAAGGGTAAATTTGTTTAGAGCTGTAACAACAGGCAGCAGAGATCTGGGCCAAAGACAGTATATACAGATCAGTGAGAGTCTGAGAACGGAGGGTGTTAGCACTAGGCTGCCTCCCCTGCTTCAGCTTGGAGCCTAAAGTGCTCTTGACACAGGGAATGAAACCCAAACCAGCCAATCACTTACTTCGCATGGTCTCATTGACTCTCCTTGCAATGAAGGCATTGGACAAGTGACCACATGACAGAACACAAGAAAATAGCTAATTTCCTTCCCCGGGATCCAGGTTTCCCTAATGGCACTGAGAGTGTTCAAACATTTCTGGGAGAAGGTGGAGGGGGGGCACACAAGAAAATAAAAATATATCATCAACGGGGAAAACGCTTATTCTTCCCGTCTGTGGCTGTGCATGTGCCAGATGCAAGCGTTTAAGGACAGTTGAGATTAAGCATAGAGTTCTTTGAAGGTCAGTGCTCATCTTCTCTGTCTTCGAAGCTCCTGGTGTTTATTTGGGAGCTCTGTAACCTTTTAGAGGAGCTCTTCTTTCAGGAATGTAAGCGGTTTCCAGTTTTTCACTGGGTAAACCACACAGTAGTGTAGGGAACATTCCTTCCTCTAAGCCTATGCTTCTGTCCTTCTGGTTAAATTTCCTGAAGTGGAATTGCTCGGTTGGGGGAAGGACACATTAAAGACCTCTGGAAAACCTGTCAAACTCCTCTCCGGATAAACTGTCCTAAGTCTCATCCCTCCATGTGCTCCTTACAACCATGCACAGATGAGATGGGCCAGACGAGATGCTAACCCAGTCTGCAGTGTGTACATTTAAATGTCTTCATTACCTGTGATGTAAAGAATCCTTTTCACATACTGCTCCTTCTGGATATGGTGGGTGGGTGCTGCTCACTGCTTGTAGAGTATATTCTGGCCCTCCTGAGTGACCTTTTGGTACGTATCAGTGATGTTAGCTTTCCATCTGAATTGTATTGAAAATGTATGCAAAAGTCTTATTTTGAATTGTTAAGATGGTGATTATTGTTTCTGGTTTGCAAAATATATCTTTTTTCCCTATGAGTTCTTTCTATTGAGCATCAAAGCCCCGATCTTTGAGAAACTGCCAAAAGTTCAAAGAAGTGGTTGGAGATTTGGAGTGGAGTCCCATGGTTGACATGGCAAACTCCAGGCCTTCCTTGGCTCTCAGGTCAGCAGCCTCTGTCTTGGATATACTGATCTCATCAGCACAGGGAGATGGGGTGGGGCTGGCTCTCTCTATACTTTATATACTCTCCAGCAGCTGCCAGGAAGAGCACCCCAGGTTAGATGATGTCAGTGGCTCTCAGCCAGGGTCTCCAACTTGTCTTCCCTAGGGACTGCCCATTTTCCTGAGGACGAACCATCCATCACACCGCTCTTGGGAATTCATTGTATCTAATCTCATCTTATCTCAGCATTCTGGAAAACCCTCCAGAGTTCAGGATGTGCCCCTGCTATGTCTCCTGGCGTCAGCTCTGGGTCAGCTTTCCTGAGACACCGCTCACTTCAATGGTATCTTCACCCTTCCTCAGGTCTCACCTCACCCAGGATGTTAGTTCCTACTTCATGTTAGCCCCTGCAAATGCAGTTTCCATCGCTCTCTCACACCACACAGTACTGCTCTATGGAAAAAGTACTGACATTGTGTTTTTCACCAGGCAATCTTGCTGAAATTTTATTCCAACATCTTCCCAATTCCTTTATTCCCTAGACAATCTATTAAAACATCTGAAAACAATGTTTTCTCTCCTCTTTCCATGTGTACGAGTTTCTGTTTACATGTATATTTACATTTGTACAGATTTTCACAATACTGAGTAACAATAACTCTAACAGTGAAAATAATACGTTCTGAATTTCTTCCAGACTGTCTCTCCTGCAAAGGCAAATGCTGTTTCAAATGCTCTGACAGCCCTCAGGGTGTGACTGAAATCTGTGGGCAGGGGCCAGGCAAGAACGCTTACTCAGTAATGTGTCAAATTGCAATGAATAAAACTATTTTTTATTATTAGCAGATTAATAAAGGCGGTCAGAATTTGTCCTCTGATTTATAAGTGTTAAAGATCTCATTAGTCTGTGTTGTCCTGGTCTTTCCCAGCATTCCTGGCCCAACATACTGTTCTTTTAGAACATTAACATATCTGCTTTCCAGTTATTTTGTAAAGATTTTTCTACCACGCTTTGTACAACATTAACTGTACTTTTAAAATATACTCTGAAAAGTTACCCTTAACTCGATAACAAAAGTACAATCCCAGTAAAATATAAGGATCCGAATCTGTGGGGGGTTTTTCCAAGCAGTCACGTGATCTCTAAGCACACAAAAAGGTACTCAATGAAGTCACCGGGAACACAAATCCAGCGAAGACGGTATACTGCTATACATGACATTGTAGTCTGTCATCAGTATGGAGTGTGTTCCATAGTTACAGAGCCTCAGAGGATGCTGGGCAAGCAGAAGGTGCACACGAGAAATCACACAATGCCTGGTTACGTTTTATTGGCTAAAGAATGACGTACACACCAGTTCAGCAGTGAGGAAGCACGAAGAACGTACCACCTTTACTGGAAGAAGAATCAGGAAGAGCTCAGATATTTTCTCTCCACTCCACCAAACACTCTCTCATGGGTGCTTTCTCCTCAGAGGAAGCAAAGTCCATCACATCCGCTTGTGCCTGGAGTCTCTGGAAGATGTACACGTTCTCCTAGGACTAGAGGTGTTTTGTCTCAGTCCCCACAAGTTATCTGTCTCTACACACATTTAGTACAAAACAGTGTGGCAGGGAGGGTGGGAGAGAAGGCTCAATTGCTTGTCTGTGATACATCTGGACCTTGCTGGGTGGTCACTGAGACATACCGGCTATGCCATAGTGTATGTCTGAATCTGGCCCTGGGCTGTACACTGGCTTACAACTATTGGAACCTTAACACACTCTTTTTCTTTTTTTTTTTTTTTTTGGTTTTTCGAGACAGGGTTTCTCTTTATAGCTCTGGCTGTCCTGGAGCTCACTTTGTAGACCAGGCTGGCCTCGAACTCAGAAATCCGCCTGCCTCTGCCTCCCGAGTGCTGGGATTAAAGGCGTGCGCCACCACGCCCGGCCCAACTAGTATTTCTACCTCCTCTTCCTTGGCGGTGTCACCGTGAGCCACTTTCACGCTGCTTTTCTCTACCCTGCCCCAGGCTGTCTCCTTCTTCCTTGTCTTCATCATGCTGTGTGCTGTCTTTCCAAGCTCATAAATTCTGCTTTGTTTGGGGGATGACATGATCGGCACTGTCCTTACAGAGAGCAAGCTTCATCAAACAGTGACCATTTGCCTTCTCTCTCCCCAAAGGCTGAGGAATTCTCCACTCCCTCCATAGGCACACAACTAGTTTTGAAAAAGAATAAACATAGGCCGAGTCTCAATGTCAGAAACACACTCAGTCCTTTGCACTTAAGATTTCTTAGATGGCTGGAATAGTAGAAACAGTTCTGACAAGTTCCAATTCATTTACTGTTTAAAGTTTTGTTCTTTTCTTATTGCCATAGACTATAAAAAATAAGTTCAGGACCTAAGAACATTTTCTTTTCTAGTTTGCTCATGAATTTTCTTTCCCTTCCTCCTCCCCCTTTTCTTCTTTCCTTTCCTGCTTCCCCTCCTTTTTCCTCCTCCTCTCCCCCACCCCCCTCTCTTTCTCAGATGCTTGGAGCCAGTCCCATGTTCTCATGACACTAAACAGGTGCACTGTCACTCCCAGCCCAAGATTCTCTTACCAGACATTAAGACAGTTTGCAGCCTCAAATGATTCTTTCTCAAAAACTCGTATTTAAAACACTTACTAAGGAAGGCTTTGAAAGATCAGAACTTACACATATGTATGATATTTGTGATGCATACATATACATACATATATATGAATATCATATATGTATACAAAACATATACATACATGTATATCATGCATATTATAATGTGTGTTAACAATATTTATTTATATATAACATGTATGTTGACAATATTTATACTTATATACATATATGAGGTTAGGAGGGAGCAAACTATGACTCGTAGCTCAGGGTTCACAGACTATACACAGAGACATTATTTGGCTGAGTGCTACAGTAGTCTCTTTTCTCTTTAATTTTATACACACAGACATGCACACACACACACACACACACACACACACACACACACACACATTCCTAAGTACATAAATATAACCTGATCAGTCTGTATAACATTATCTAGACATATATTTTTCAGGCTGAATATCTGGTATTGAGTAACCAGTTGCTGTGTTCCTCCCTGGGAAGATTGTTTCTTCTGCTCTCATTATACCTTAGTTGTCTGTAGTTCTTTATATAGGAATGAGGCATTGTGGGCTTTTTCTGTGCACATTATCATACCTATTGGTGTTGTCTTTGTTTAGGTCATGTTTAGGCAGTCATGCTGGTGAGACTTCATCTGTGTAGTATCTGACAGTTCTAGGAAAGATAATCTCATAGCAAACTGCCTGTTCCTCTGGCTCTTACAATCTGCCTCCCCTTCTTCTGCAATGATTAGGTGCAGGAGTTGTATTGTAGATGTATCTGTTGGGACTGGGTTCCACTGTTCTGCCTTTTGATCATAAGGCTTTCTGTAATGGTCTGTTGCAAAGAGAAGATTCCTTCATGAGGGGTGAGGACTACACTTATCTATGGGTATAAATACAAACGTTTAGTATTCATTAGGGGTTATGCTGGTTTAGTAAAGTGGTAACTATAGGCTCTCCTTCAAGACCCATGCCTTAATTAGTCCTGGGTAGCTGCCTAGGTTTCCTGTACCAATCATGCCTTCCCTCCTGGTGAGTGGGCTTAAAGTCTAATTAGAGACCTGTTGATTACCATGGAGATATTAATATCACTACAGCACCCTTAGAGGCAGTGACTTGCTAGTTGCTGTGGTTTATAGATGTCTTGGCTGTGTTGCTTGTTTCCTTCCTTTGGAAGCTTGCACGGTGCCTTCTATTGCTTCAAAAGCTAGTCCCCAGGGAGGAGGCTCACTTCCAGCTCAGGTGCCTCAGGGTCCTGTGTCTGAAGTGCATGATATCGATAGCACCTTCCATCTCTGAGGGGCAACCGAGGACATTCACAATAGCCTATGTTTTTGGAGACTCTTGGAAAACCTCAACCAACAAGTCAAGGGAGGGAGTCTCATGCCTGGCCGACACATTAAATTTTAAGAGACATATCTCCCTAAGGTAAACTTTGAAAGAGTGCTATTTAAGAAACCAGTTGTCAGCATAAACCTTGACCCAAGCTGCAGCTGTTCTGACCAAACAGCAGGGAGGACCTGAAATCTGGCTATTTCAGCCCTCCAATAAAAAGGATAATAAAATGAATGTTTGGTGAGAAAAATGCTTTTGTGGAAACTTGTGTAACCCAAACGTTTTGGTGGTGGTTTTAACATCAGACTTTACAACAGTCCAGTTAAACAGTTGGCTGGATCTTTTAAAGGTTGGGGGTTTTAATGGAAGAAAGCATATCCTTTGTAGTTTTGTCAGTTCAGAGGAGTAGGCAGGCAGATCAGATACTTTGGGGTCAAGTTGCCCAGCTGTAGCACCTAGGGAGTTCCTTCTTGAATAACCTTCCACAGTGGAATCCACTGTGTCTGAAACAAAGGGCGAGGCAGGTAGCACACTGTTAGAAGGGGCTGATGCTTTCCCAAGAGAAGAGTATATTATTCTGACTCTCGATCTCCTGGCTGGGCCATTTGTAGCAATCAATTAAAGACAAGGCTAGAGCCATTCTCTGCCAACAGACCTGTCCGTGAAGTGAAGAAAGCTGTTCTCAGCCCAGACCCATGGTTTCCATTGTTTAAAGGCAACCCTCTGAGCTTCCTGCCCACACCAGTTCCTTTATGAGTGAACAGCTTCATGGGCCAGTCTCCTGCTCTTATCAAGGCCTCCTAGTTAATGGAAAGAAAAGGTGGATAAATATCCCACTAGACTCCTCCAAGGAAGAGGCAGGTGGTGAAGCAATCCAGTCTAAAAGACCCATGTAATAACATCATGTCATGACCATGTTCACCATCACTATCGCATGCTCATTTCTGGAGATGACTGAAAAGAGAAGCAGAGTTGTGCTCCTTAAGAAGCTGTGTGAATGGATTAGCTACAGCTGTGTGAATGTAAAAAATAAACATTTTTATTGCACAGATATCTGGTGGTCCCATCTTTACACGGATATCCAAATCAGGTGATCAGGTGTGTGTAGTGCTTCTAATTTCGTAGCACTTGTATAACCTATGCATGCCCTCCTACAATCTTCAAACTGTCTCTAGCTTGTGAATAAATATCAAGTACAGTAGATATGTTATAAAGACATAATACTGAATCATTTGGGGAAGAGAGACAAACATATGTACATGTGCATGATAGACATAATTTTCCTCAGTATATTCCACCCCACTTGGTTGGATCCACAAGCTATGGCTGCAGAGGCTCTGAGCATGTTCTATGTCTGTGGTACCACTTGCCACAGTACACTGCCCAGACCATAAGATGGTTATCTATAAAGAAATCTCTAGAATCCATCCTGCTTACCTTCTCCAGAGTTTTTTGTTGCTCCCCTATTTGTTTACTAACCATTTGGAACAAATTGTAAATCTCTGTTTGTTGTATGCGGCCATTTAAATCTATGCTTTACGAGTTTAGTAGCCAGAAAATCATTGGATCTATGTCTTCACACAAGTCAGGGACTTGCCAGTACGTCTGCCTGAGAGACTCTGAACCTGTGTTGGGAAATGCATTCAACCCTCTATCCGTCTTTGGAAGCTCTGTTTTACTTTTTCCTTTCTGCTAGGGAAGAACCCGAAGGCCAGGGTGGCATGAACTTTGGGTTCTTCGCAGGTCTTGAGTTTGTATACGGGAACCTCAGGGTAACACCCAATGATGCACAGGCACCTGACCTTCTGCATTCTGAAGAACATGTTGCTTTTCTGAGCCTCTGTGGATGTCTCACCCATCAGCTTTTCTGATAAAGGTTCTCTGGATTGTCTCTGGTTTGCTCCCCCAGGTACCTATGCTATTAATTAATTAGTTTCAACTGGCTGACAACTGTCCTATGGAACAAGTTTGTTCACATGGGGGCACCTCTGAAGTTAAAGCAAAAAAAAAAAAAAAACAATGTGTAAACCTTGTGAGTCCAGTCTTCCTGAGAACCATCAGACAGTTGAAATATTGACAGTCCCTAAGACTTGGGACTTCAAAGGACTAAGTACTATATATTATCCCTTCCTGTGGCTGTGATTTGGGCCCATTGACTACAGTTTATGTGAATGTAATTTGACCCTGAAATGGACAGAACAGGAGTTGGGCATGTTAAAAATGACACAGATTGTGTGCATCTTAATAGGACCAGGTGCTTTTCTTGAAGAGCCACTCCCTGGGTTCCCACAGGCCTTGGGTGAGTTTATAGAATGCTCAAAGATTTGATTCTCCCCACGTTTGCTAGTATCCTCATTGCTTCTGTGGATGATGCAGTTGTCAGACTTCCTGACTCCTCAGTTCCCACTGACCTCATCAACTCTTGTGATCACCTTTTAGCTCTTTTCCTTGTCATTATTGAATTATATAAATTCTATTCCAAAGTCCTTTGTGGAAATGTGAGTGGTGGATACTCACCCTGAGAATCTGGCTTGGTGTTCTATTCCACTGAGTATGCCATTCAAAGCATGGAAGAGTTCCTTTTTATGGCCCATGCCTTCTGGGTTTAAGGAGATTTTCTGTTCCAAAGTTTGCATTGCTTAGGAATTTTACAGTGTTGCCTTTTCTGTTAGGTCTGCAATTTACTTCATGAGATTTTATTTTTTATTATTATTATTATTTATCTAGTGATCCTGATGAATAAATGCAGAGCTGTGTGCTTGCTAAACTTCAGTCAGCAAAACTGGAATACTCACACTCCTTAACATCAGAGCTTACTTGAAAGCTAATTGAATCAAAACAATGTGGCTAGCAATTAAGGATAGGCACGGAGACAAAAGGAATAAAACCAAAGGTCCAAGATTAAGTTCACACATCAACAGCTAATGGATTTTTTTGATGAGGCTACAAAGACCAGTCAGTGAGGTAAGACAGAATCTTTAACAGATGTTGCTAAACAACTGAAGTGCTATGTGCAGAATAATGAATGTGGACCTATATGTTAGGTCATTTTGAGTTTACCAAAAGTTAGTCAAAGGTTAACTCAAAATGAGTCAGTGATCTATGGTAAAAGCTAAAATGTCATGTTATTTGAAGAAATCATCAGAATAAATGTCCACAATCTTGGATTTATCAATTCTAAGATAGGTTACCAAAACATAACTATTCACAACTGTGGTATTGGGCATCATCAAAGTTAAAAAGCATCAAATCCTGCTGATAGGAAAGCAAAAAGACATCAATAGGGTGGGGAGAAGCACTTGCCTGTCAATCATATCATAATATGAGGGGCCGTCCCTGGAATACACAAATACACATCTCAGTGATAAATAGATAGCAACATAGTAGAATAGAAATGCCTCCAAAGATAAACATGTACAAAGAAAGCCTTGGAGAGATGCACAGCATCCTTGGGTACCAGAGGAATCCATCAAAACCATGACAACATACCACTTCATACTCATTGCTTTGGTTACATCGAAAAAGCAAGGTGAGAATAATTGTTGGCAAAGGGGTGGAGAAACAGGTTTTTACATGAGTCTGCCACAGATGATAATGATCCAGTCACTATGGCCAACAGTTCCATAGGGGCTCTCAAAGCTGAACTTAGACCACCACAGCCTGGCTAGTACCTTTCTAGGTTTAGATCCAGTTCCCCTGAAGCAGGAACTTGAACTCGATACTGACAGCCATGTGTCACTCTACTGCAAGCTTTGTTTTTAATAAAGGAAATTCGCAGCCAAACGGTGTGCTAAATTTAAGAGTGTGTCAACACGTGAGTGAATAAATAAAATTTGCTGAATCTTATTCAGACGTTAGAAGAGATAAAGTTCTGAATAGTGCTAAAACATGGATGGGCTTTGAAAGCAGGTTAAGTGGCTGTGATTCATAACCATTATGTGAAATGGCTACAATGGATAGCTTTATGGATGTGGGAGGTTAGAATTTTTGAGGGAAACAGTTGAAGAGAAGGAGGAATCACTGTTAGCAGTGACAGAATTATTGAGAACGGTGAACGTTTTTTTAAAGCAATTGAGGCAAGGATGACAATGTGTCATGAGTGCAATTAATGCCACTAAATTTTAGACTTAGAAATTATTAAATGACAGATTTTGTAGTATACTTTTGTCATAATTTTTAAAAATTAGTAAAATGCCAGATCCAATTATTTTTATACTTTAAATAATGAATTTTAAGATTTATATCTCAAAAATCCATTTGTTAGTCAAAAAGTACAATTTTTCTCTTTTGAGACAGGGTCTCTCCACATAGTGCTGGCTGTTCTAGAACTCACGCTATAAACCAGACTGGCCTCTGACGCACAGAGATCTACCTGCCTCTGCCTCGTGAGTACTGGGATTAAAGATCTTTGCCATCATGCCTGGCTGAAAGATGGCATTTTCCATGTTGAGAACCACAGAAGAAGTTGCAGTAAGACATTAGGTTGTTTTACTCTGTAAGGCAAACTCTGTGGACCTTTAACTTACTCCACTGCTCTTCTTTTATGATATTTCTCAGTGAATATTCTTGCCACAGATTTATAAATGTTACTAGTAGTCTAACAAGTAAACTTATAATTTCTTGTTTCCTGCACTTTCGCCTGCTTTCTCTTATACTGATTTCTACATTCTTTTTATTTGACTTTGCATAGTTTTTTTTCAACTTCATAAGGGGGGAGTCGAACCACTGATTTTAAATTTCAAAGCCATTTTAATGTAGGAATTTACAGTCATGTTTCTTGTGTTGTTAAATTCAGTTACAATGTCCACATGCTGTATTTTCTTTTCTTTTTCTTTTTCTTTTCTTTTCTTTCTTTCTTTCTTTCTTTCTTTTTTTTTTTTTTTCGAGACAGGGTTTCTCTGTGTAGCCCTGACTGTCCTGGAATTCACTTTGTAGACCAGGCTGGCCTCAGAAATCCACCCACCTCTGCCTCCCAAGTGCTGGGATTAAAGGCGTGCGCCACCACTGCCCGGCTGTATTTTCATTGACATTTACTTCAAGATATTTTCCTACTGTGTAATTTCTTTAACTCATAAATTTGTTAGAAGTGACTGGCTGTTGTCTTGAAATGTTCTGTTATTGCCTCCTAATTTAATTATATCAGAATGGGATCATTTGGTATTAACTGGGAGTTACATGATAGGCAATATACTAGTAAATAATGTATTTACTATTTTCTGCTTTACAGTGCAGGTTTTTGAACTTCTACAGCAGTGGTTTTACACACACACACACACACACACACACACACACACACACACACACACTTAGTCAAGAACCCTGTGGGTCATGACTCTTTGAAGGGGATCAAATGATCCTTTCACAGGGTCACCTGAGATCATCAGAAAACAGAGATGTTTACACTACAATTTGGAACAGTAGCAAAATGACAGCTATAAAGTAGCAATGAGAATAATTTTATGGTTAGGGTCACCACAACATGAGGACCGGTCCTAAAGGGTCCCAGTGTTAGTAGGAAGGTAGAGAATCTCTGGTCTACCAGCTCTGAAGCAGTCTTCTGAATTCTCACTGTGGTGTTTCCTACTGGAAGCTGTCAGGCGCTGAAAGCTGGGTGTTAAATCTCTGGCTGACTCAGAAGTTGGCTGTTTTCCTCAGGCTGCCTTTACTTTTGCTTTGTTAGTTTTGTCTCACCATTATTAGTTGCATATATATTTACAGGTTTTAATACTCACTCTGAGTGGCTCCTTTAATCATTACATTGTTTCTCTGTCTTTCTGCCTTGAAGTTTACTTTATCTATCATTTCTATCAATAGTAAGGCCCCATTATCTTTATTAGTATTAACAACATCAACATAGATCTTGTATCTGCATTTTTCTTTTTTTGTTTTGTTTTGTTTGTTTGTTTTGTTTTTTTCAAGACAGGGTTTCTCTGTGTAGCCCTGGCTGTCCTGGAACTCACTTTGTAGACCAGGCTGGCCTTGAACTCAGAAATCCACCTGCCTCTGCCTCCCAAGTGCTGGGATCAAAGGCATGCACCACCACACCCGGCTGCATTTTTCTTTATGCTTATCCAAATCTCTGAATTGGAAGTTTGCTTCATGCTGAGAGATTCTGGTTTGGTTTTTCCTTCTTCACAGTTCAGACCAGTTTCTGATTTTTAGTTACAGGCACGTATTTTACTTACTATATTTTGTTGTAATAACCGATGTGGATGAAGTTATTTGAAGTTACATTCGAATTCTTTACATTTTCCATTCGTACCTCTTGTTTAAAGTTTTTATGTTTGCTTTCATATGCTAAATTGTACAGCCTCTACCCTGTATGAACAGTTGCCTGGGATATTTTGTAACAAGTTTATAGCTATCTAATGGTAGGAGGCCTGGTTTAGCTTCAGTTAGTAAATCATGTCTGGGAGCAGAAAGCTCCTCATAAAAATTTATTATAAGATGGAAGATAATGAGGAGCCAAGTAATATTCCTTCCAGACAATGAATTCATAGCAAAAGACAAGCGTTAGAACATAACAAACCCTAAGATTCCAAGACAAGATTAAAAATATTAAGTATATTATATAATATCACAGAAGAACAACATAAACAAACAAAATTAAAACCATCCAGAAATGAGATAACAAAATCCAGGACAGATTTATAAATAAAAAAATACTGCAAATCAAAAGCAATTCTAGGAGCATGCAGAAAATAATTAAACAAGTAGCATCCTAAAATGAATGGAAGGTAAAAAAGAGAGAAGTTTTAAAGGCAAAAGTAACAAAACAGCATCAATATCAACAGTAAAAATTCCAGCAAATAACCTGCTAAGTTCTTCAGAGTATGTGTGACAGTGAATGACAGAGGTTATGACATTGTTAGGTAAGTATCTCAGTGAATAAAACAGAAAATTCACCGCGCAAAGCAGGAGAGTACATGAGGCAGTGAATGGGCTACATTTCATTTCAAGTAGCAAATATTCCTTACAAATATTTTTGAAAAGTTTACTCTGTACATTTTAATATCCAATGGAACCAGTAAAATAGATAGGTTTACCTGTATACCCAAACCTAAGGAAGGAGAGGAAGAACTAGGAGTTCAAGTCCAGACTTGTACACAAAGCATACTCAAGGCCAGACTGGCCTATATGAGAACCTGTCTCAGAAACAAATAGCACCCTAAACCCTCCAGACTGTTGCCAGTGGATCCCTCCACAGCTTAATGGTGAGACCATATTGCTGAAGATATCATACACTCATGTCATGGAAGATGAAAAAAATCTAGCAGGTACTCTGCTGGAATCTTCACCTCTACTTGCTAATGTTTGTAATACGGGAAGGTACTATATAAAGAAAAGAAATAACCATCAATCTCACCCAGCTACAAACACTGTGACATAATAATGCCCTGTCTGGATGATATCCCCATTGTGGCAAAGGAGGCATGACTGTTATGGAAGTAGCCAACTACTTTTTTATTGAATTTAAGGCCTACTCCAGAAGATATAACTCACACCTGATATTGTTAAGGCCAGGAACAAGCCAAAAGCTTGGACCTGAGGGGAAAAATAGCCTAACTATTGTTCTTCAAAATGACCATAGCAATAAAATAACTTCTAATTAAAAAGTAGAGATGATAAAAGAAAACAATAAAGAGATATTTCTACATATAAAAATATCAATAATTGCATTAAATATAAATGGCCTAATAATCTCACTTCAAGACTGAGATTGTTAGAATGAATTTAAAATGGCATGGCTACAAGCTATCTGTAAGAAACTCAATTTAGCATATGAAAAGTATGCTATAAACTAGAGAATTAAAAGCATAGATATACTTAAGCCATACAAATACAAATCAAAAGAAGCTTGAATTACTGTTAATTTTAGATAAAGTATAAAAATGTTCATAAAAATTAATTCCCCAAGAAAACACAACACATTTAAATGTCTATGTCCATAGCAGTGGAGCTCAAAAATCCATGGCACAAAACTTAAATAACTAAAAGAAGAAACCGGTAGAGAGAAATTAGTAAGAAATTGAAGAATCAAGCCAGACTGACACGAAATGAGGTCTAATTGACATGGATAAAACTTTCTAGTCAAGTCTATGAGAAACTACATTCTTATTCTTGTACAGAAATATTCTCCAACATTGATCATATCCTGGGTCCTTAAACTAATAAATTTTAAATCACTGAAATTGTGCATGACATGATCTCTGAATGCAAAGTAATTCAACTAGAACCTAACCAAATATATATATGTGTGTGTGTGTGTGTGTGTGTGTGTGTGTGTGTGTGTGTGTGTGTGGAGAGAGAGAGAGAGAGAGAGAGAGAGAGAGAGAGAGAGAGAGAGAGAGAGAGAGAGAGAGAGAGAGAGAGAGGAAACACTCTAAACATGCTTGGGAAATTTAATAGTAATCTAAAATATCAAAATTTGTAGGATGCTGATAAGATAGTGCTTGGTTGAACATGATGAAATACATTAGAAAAGAAGAATTGTTCTACGTCAATAACATAAGCTCTTAACTTACAAAATACAAGAAGAAGAGAAAACAGCTGGAAAAGATGGATGTAAGTAAATAAAGGGGAAGACAAATGTGAATTTATGAGAAAGAAACAATAAAAGATCAGCAAAAATCTAATATCCAGCTCATGGAGATTTCAAAGCAGAAAATCCTGGTCTGTCGAGATGACTCAGTGGTTAGGAGAATTGGTTGTTCCTCCTGAGGATCCAGGTTCAGTTCCCAGCACACATATGGCAAATCACAACTGTCTGTAATTCGACTTAGGGGTATTCAATGTTCTCTTCCAGCCTCTCTAGGAATCAGTCATGGAAGTAGTAGACAGATAAATATGCAGGCAAAACACTCATGCATATAAAATTAAATTGTTTTTTAAAAAAATCAAAAAAGAAAAAAATATAAAACTAAAGTTGTGGGGAGCCATTCCACTGTAAACAGGCCAGCCTGATGGAAATCTACTCCAGGCAGTAAACAAGCCCTTGTTTGGTGGATGGCCCGCCCTTAACCCCTGATTGGCTGAGCAAGCCTGCCTGGTGAGGTGATGTGACCTGTGGTAATTGGTGGGGGCGTGGTTGTGGCTGGAGTGGAGAAAAACAGTTGTAACCAGAGAGGTTGGGGGATTTTAAGAAAGAAGCTGCCTGAGTAAACTGCTTTAAGAAGAACCGGTGGTTGCGTTTTGCTTGCTGGTCGAGTGGGACACAACATAAAGTAAAATCTACAAATTAAGACCCTTTCTATGAATTCAGGTAAATGCTTAAGGAAGAAACTTCACTTAAATTGCACACCAGAGCAGATGGTAGCTCATAAAGTCTGTATCACTAGCATCTCCCCAATTCAGAGTCAAACTCCTGCTTCCTATGTAGTTTACCATTTCCCAAGACCCTTTGCAGCTGGAAAGGGGAGGTAGTGGCTAGAAGCTCCGGTGAGGTTCGGACAGCCATGCCCCTTTCCCGAGGGAACGCTAGATGCCCATTAGCTTTACCACAGCCCTGAAACCTGTGTGCTGCTCTGTTTGTTTCCTTGTCATGACTGTAGGCTGAAGTGTTGGTGACTGTCACCATGACATATCTACAATAAATGCATACAACAGACTTGTATGCAGTTCTTGTACTGTCAGCTAAAAAAAAAAAAAAAAATGAAAAGTAGTGTTCAGGGCAGCAACCAGGACATCTCAGAGCCTGGATATTGGTCTTTTTGCATCTTCTGCTAAGAGAAACCAAGATTTTATTTGTTTGCTGTTATTTCATATATGGTAGCTATCTGTGGTAAGAAATATGTGAGATCCCCATGGAAGAACTTTTCCACAATATAGTCTGTCAGTATCTAAAACATACAGGTTCAAGGCAAACAACTCAGAAGTCAATCTGAAGACATCACACAGGCCAAGAGTGGGGCAATTTCATGTCTGGTATGATGATAATTATGTAACATTGCAATGAATTAAAATAATAAAAACTTAAGTCCTTGAACTCATAGTAACTAACATACCATTAGTCTAACAAGTCACTTGTGAAGATTGTGGGGAGTTGATTAACCCTCCCTGGCCTTTGCCTGTTCAAGATGTTCAGATAATGGATAAGTTGGTGGTACCTATGCATAATAGCTAATCCATGAAAAATAGTCTAGGAATAGAATAGCACTATTTTATATCACCACTAAACCAGGTATTACGCACCAGAGATATTAAGGAAAGATAGAAGAAGCCAACACAAGTAAAGGGAGGTCCTGAGTGTGTGGAGTCCTAAGTGAACCTGTACTGTTGACATGTCAAGAACTCCAGAGCCTCTACCTCAGAGAGGTAGCAAAGTCCTCCTAGAGGACCAAATGCAAGTGTTGACATTTTATGAAGAAAATGCCCATCACAGCTTCCCCCATCCTCAGATACTTACAGTCTGAAGACTGATCCCCTACAGAGACTGCTCCTATCTAGCTAACACTGTCACCTTGATCCAGCAGCTGTATGCCACAAATCCTCCTTGTTTATATGTATGCAATAACTCAGCCTCTTTGTTTTGCTGTATGCAACAGCTTGCCTCTTTGCTCAAGTCTACATCATAAGCATGCTGACCTTCCAGGGATGCTGTGGTCTCTTCAACAGAGGGCCCAGAGCACCATACCAGGTTTTCATCTGTGCCAATCTATCTTTTCTTCATTTTTTCAGCACCCCAGTCAGGCCTGGTCCCTGTAATAGTGCTGGATACAGCTCTGCTATGGGAACAAAGTCTCTGAGTCTAGGGGACAATATGTAAAATCTGTAGGGGTAGAGGCACCATGAGAGGATTACAGGAAAACTCAGAGTAGAGGAAACTGCACAATCCAAAGGCCTGAACTATTCAGCAGATAAACTACAAGAGAAGCATTGGAGTGGAGACCCATAAGCAAAAGAGGTCTACAAGACTGATACGGATGTATGGATGGAGAAAGATGGGTGTATAGATGGAGGCAGAACAGAGATAATGCTGGTCAGTAAGATTAAGCCGGTATAGGGATGAGTACTTAAGAAAACCACGAAGACACAAGTAAAAAACAGTATAAGATGGGGACAAGAGTTGCTCAGAGGGAAGAAATGGACTTGAGATTAGGATGGGAAAACAGAATGACCTTGGGAGGGTTGTGAAGTATCCAGATGGTGGTTGTGAGAATTTTGTCTTACAATAGCTCATTAAGGTGTGTGTGTGTGTGTGTGTGTGTGTGTGTGTGTGTGTGTGTGTTGGTATGACATATTTTCAGGTTTGCACAGAAAAACAAAAACCATAAATTCGGATAAGAGAAAAGCAGGGTTTTTTTTCCCCACCCACAATCCCCATCTACAAAAGATGTCAGCATCAACGTTGCTTGTGGTTGCTTTGTAGCTGCAGTAAACAGCTATATTTATCATTTTCATCTTGAATAATTTTGCTTTGCAGAGATCATCTGTCTTTATCTCAGTTCTTATCATTTGTGTGGATCTGACTTCACCCCTAAGTTGTTTCCCTAGTGGCAGAATTTGCATGAAGATCGGGAAGAGATAGGAATCAGGTCAGAGAAAGCCAGCAAGAAAAATGCTTCTGAATTTTTAATGTTGTGTGTGTGTGTGTGTGTGTTTAGGGCATGTTGGCTGCGCTACCAGGCAGGCATAAGAACTGGTGAAGTGGATGCGCTCAGACGCCCCCTCACCCCACCCCCGGACATCTCAGAGGTCTGAGACAATAGGTGTGGAGCTGCTCCCTCCCAGGTCCTCTTGCTTGATCTGCAACATGTAACCATGGCCACCAACTGAGAGGACCGTGGGCACTCAGTCACATAGCATAGCACCTGGAGTTCTTCTCCATGCGAATGAGGTATCTAGATAGCCTTAGCCTTCAATGACCTTCTCTTCTGGGATAGTCTCATGGCATCCCTGACCCACACAAAAGTATATAATCTCTGGTTCACACTGAATAAAGTGTATGTGTCCACATTCACCCCCAATAAAGCAGTATGAACAAGCAAGGATCATCTCAAAGAGATGCTTCACTAAATATTACCACAGGGAATGCCTTCGCCTAAACTAGTCCTGACCCTAAAACTCCTGAAGAAGGCCTTCTCTTTTCTCCCACTCTTCTGGCACTTGGCACTCACTCCCAGTCAAACCAGAAACCTGCCCATCCTGGCACCTGTTTCCCCTTCCAGCCTGGAATGCAGCCTGATGCCCAGAGGGGAAACATGGACCACAGGCAGACAATCATTCCTGACTTCCTCTCCCGACTGTTGTGCCAGTGGTGTCCAAACACCCTGGGGGAAGGGCAGGCAAAAATTCAATACCACTCAAGTGTATGTGTACATAACAATAGAGGACAACTTGCTGGAGTCATCTCTCTACTTGTACCACATAGGTTCTGGGATTAACTTTGGCCACTGGCTTACCCAGCAAGTACCCAGACCTGATTAGCCATCTAAGCAGCCCAAAATAACTAGTAAGTTTTTGAGAATGTTATCTTCCTCATCTCTATTACCGAAGCCATTAACCACAGATCTACTTTGTTGTATAGTTCAAGTCTCTAGAATCTTCACGCCTTCCCATAAAGAAAGTAAACAGAAGTGCCATGGACCTTATTTGATGTAAAGGTTGACTCGCAAATTGTAATAAGCCAAGACTCTCATTAGGAGGTATTTCATTAGGAGAAACTGAATAATCTATCATAATCATTAATCTAGTATGTTTTTTCTCCATTTTAAAAGTTACTTTTAGTCATTTGTCTATAAAATATCCATTTCAAACAGGAATTTTTTTTCCAAAAGAAAATGTAGATTTCTCAAAATTTGATCCTATGTATCTATTTTATTATTATATTATAATTTTTTATGATTTCTGCATGTCCCTAGTAGATGTAACAAATATTTATTTTTCATAATTTTCCCAAAAATAAAATCTTGGCTTTTTTCATTTCTATTACTCCATATTCTAATTTATTACTTTCTATTTTGCTTGTCATTTTCCTTCTATACATCATTGATCTAGTTCTGATAATGAATATGCTTACCTTTTTTCTCTTTTAATAAAAATTACAAGGATAAGTTTTGCTGTTAGCAAATCTCTGGCTGCATGACTCGGTAGCTTTATGTGCTGGCTTGCTTATGTTATTCTAAGCAGTTTATTATTTCTGACCTAACCTTGTGTCGAGAATTTATTTGAGGCATAGTTGTGTCTTTTTCTAAGTTCTTTGAAGTTTAAAGGCAAACTTACATGCATTTCAAAGTGTCACAAATAATTTTACTTTTTAAAAATAATGTTTTGTGATTTTTTTCAATTGTACATCTGTGCATAGTGCGTGCATCTGAACCGAGAGTGGAGTTTCGGAAGAAGAGGGTGACAAGTTCCCTGGAGCTGGAGCTACAGGCCATTATGAGAAGTCGGCTATAGGTGCTGGGAATTGAATTTTGAGTCCTCTGTAAGAGCAATACATGCTCTTCCCTGTGCAGGCCCTGTTTTACTTTCAAATTATGTTATACTCTTATAAATTTTAATGTTTAAAGATGAATAGGTTGATAGTAGTCAAATTTGAAAATGACAACTGCACATGAGTGGAGTGGCACAGTGTGGCAACCCCTCATCAGGGTAAGGCTGGGAGATACTTGTTCCCTGTACACGTGGCAGGCATTTGTCATGGAACTCAGGCGTCCTGGTGCACACTCAGTCCCTTTACAAACCTTTCGTCAGTCCAGGGTGGCACACAGGGTGAGAATTTACCAGTACCAAATGTAAGGGGCAGAAAGGGCAGGCAGCATAAGCCAATGGTGTCCTAAACTAACTGCATCTACGTACTTGTCTTTTAGAAAAAAAAAAATCCCACTTGCGTATACAAGCTCAATCTGGACTTCCTGTTCTAGCCATCCCTTCCCATCTTAATTAATTCAGAATTTAACAAAAATGCATAGCGGCCTAGCATACTCTCCACTACAGATTTGCATACCCAGGACACAGGTGGAACACACAAAAGCGTGACATTGGCTGCTAGCACTTGGCTTTGTTGGCCAATTAAGCTTCTGTTGCCCACAGGGAGAAAAATCTGCCTGTGCTTTTCTGAAAGAGTGGAAGGTATTGTCAGCAGACACATCTTTGACATGGCCCATATTGCAACAGGAACCCAATTGACAGCAGAGGAGTTGGTACCCGGGTTACCGCCAGGCCCTTATCGTTGGACCTCAGCAATTTCACAGGGACCCCGGAGCTTACAAGAGTAATTCATCAATCATCCATGCAGTGATGCGGGATTAATGGATGTGTTCAAAGGCATCTAGGCCCTGACAAAGTCCTGCCTTCTGAGGATGGCTCGCTGTTTGAAGCCCGTCCTCCAGCAAGGCTTATGGAGATCAATAAGCATCCTGGGGCACAGAGGACACACTAGTCTCTTTCATGTTTTCCTTTGCATAATGACAAAAACAAATCTAGGGGCATTTGGGGCACTTGTCTCACTGTAAAAACAGCCTTGGAGGGGGGGATGGGTAAATGTGTTAAATTAGGTAAACCTGAAATCGTGGGCCTTTCCTGTACAGAAGAGGAACTCATGTATTTTTTAAGGACTGGATACAAAAAGCAGGAACCAGAGGGAAACATCAGCTTAACCTTTAAAAAACGACACCAAGAGAAAAAAGTATTCCTCCGTAGAGGGCTGTGCAGTAAGGAAATGTCTCTTAAAATAACACGGGTAAGAACTTCCATTAGGGAATCAAAACTCAAAAGCAGCGCTTACTGTTGCAAAAGAGTTCTCAATTAACCAAAGACCCCTTTATTCCACCAGGAGCACACTCTCCGTGCCCACAGGCTTCTGTACATTGACTGATCAGCGCTATGGCGATGATACAGAAAGCATTGAAAAGTTTCCAGGACCCTTTGAAATATGCAGGAAATCTTGAGTTTTCAGTAGTTTAGGAACATTCCCTTTACTCACATCAGAATTCTTGCCTTAATAAAGATGTAGAAAGCATTTTTCCACTGAAAGAAGTGATATATACATATATATATATATATATAACATATATTTATATATATTGTTTCTATGAATACAGTGTTGCTCTCTTCAGACTCACTAGACAAGGACATCGGATTCCATGTACAAATGTTTGTGAGCCACCATGTGGTTGCTCAGAATTGAACTCACGACCTCTGGAAGAGCAGTCAGTGCTCTTAACCACTGAGCCATCTCTCTAGCCCACGTTTTGATTTCTTAACTGTTACCATCTTTGCTCATGAGGGGTCAGCAGGCCCAAGAATGAATATGTGAACTACTGGAAGTTGGACTATCTGCCGGTGTTAGAGACCTATTTCTCCTTAGCCCTCAGTTATGTGCTGTAAATATGACTTTTTCTAATGAGGTTAAACTGGTGACATTTCAATGGGAGCTCAGAAAAAAAAAATAAACTCCAGCCTCGGGAGAGAGAGTGTGTTTGCAAATAAACCAAAACAGAACAAAACAAAACCAAAAAAAAAAAAAATGCCATCTAAGGCAAACCTGGAATTCTCAAAGGTCCAATACCTCCATTCTGTCCTGCTAGGACACCCTCCTGTGTTAAGGAAACTGCTGGCTCAGCACACCACAGGTTGGGACTGGACTACCCCCCACCACCACCACTGTTAACCTCAGGTTCCTGGTTTGAAACCTGTTAGATTCTTGAGTTTCATCCTCTAAACCCTTCAAGAACTGTCTCTGTGGCTCAAACTCAGTCATTCTGTCCCTTTCCTTGTGTAAAGTAAGCATGTGTAATTTTACATGAAGTATACATGCTCTGTAAAGGAACACAAAAGCCTGGGACTCAACTTTCACTAAAAATAAACATGAATTAATTTTCAAATAAAAATAGGAATTAAGGGGGATGTTTGGCTTAGGAGTTGGGGGTATTCTGGGTGTGGTTTGGGTTTCCAAAATGCTGCAGACCTGAGCAGCTGCATAACCTCACAGTTGGGATGGTGGGTGACTGCATTTAATGTGAGAATGGCCCCAGGGAGGAACTGTGTCCTCTGTATCCCAGATCCTTTCTCTTTAAAAACAAATAAACAAACAAACAAACAAACCTCTCATTTTGGGGCTGGAGAGATGGCTCAGAGGTTAAGAGCACTTCCAGAGGTCCTGAGTTTAATTCCCAGCAACCACATAGTGGCACATAATCATCTCTAGTGAGATCTGGCGCCCTCTTCTGGTGTGCAGGCATACATGCAGGTTTTTCCCTCCTTCCTCCCTTCTAGTTTATTTATCCCTTCATGGGACCCATGCCTCAACACCCCTCTCTGCACCTCCTTACTTTCCCTATGGTCCAATTTACTTTTTTGATTTCTTTGGTTACTCAAGGCTACAGACTTATAACGGATAATCATTTACAGCTCCACTCTCTGCTCCCAGCAGGGACACGTGCCTCCTCTGTACCCGCCCAAGAGCTCTGGATTCACAAATAAAAGACACACACACAACTTTTACATTTCGGTATGCCTTGACTAGCTCAATGGCTGAACCACTTTTGAACCTCCATGTGGCTAGCACACTCCCCTCTGATACTCCTGAGCTAATACTTGCTAAATCTGTATTTCATCTCTGCTACCCCAGACCCAATCAGGGGAATGGCCCCTGGGGCCACTTTCCCTGATTCTAACAGGTCAGTGGGCTCTCCCTCCTGCACCTTGTCCCATATTGTCCATCTCCTTCGCCTTCCTAATGGCAGAATCCCTTTTCCCCTCTCTGCATTTTTTACCCAGAATCCTAAAAGTTCCACCTCTGTCCCCCTGCCCAGCCATTGGCCCCTGGATCTTTATTGACCAACTGTTGGCAGGAACCTGTAGTGGACGTAAGTACAAATCAAATCTCCAATATAGACTCACATGTAAAGATTTGCAGCTAGGATCTGCACATGCAACTTTATACTCCTGGGTCTGGGTCATCACATTCAAGTCTGAACCTTTGATTTTGTTTGTTTGTTTGTTTGTTTGTTTGTTTGTATTTCCTTCATGAGAAAAAGTTCATAGTCTAAAATCCATGTCTGGCTGCATTGTCTGGCCCAGGTTCATCCTTGCATGTCCTCCCAGAACGTGGGTGGCACCACACACAGTTTAGGTGAGCATCCTGGAGCACAAATCAGCTGTCCCAAATTCCCAGTGCAACCTCCAGGATGTCCTTTTATCTCTGGATCTGTCCATCACCACCCTTCCTCTCATTGTCCCACATTCTCAGTGGACAGTCAGGAGGTTCCTCCTCCTGCTTCCTCCAACCTGACGTCTTCAGCATCTTGCAAAGCAAGCTGTAAACAGCTCACTTTTGTAAAAACTCAGTGTCCTACTCTCGGCACTTTCCGGCATCTTCTTTGGTTAAAAAAAAAAAAAAGAAGAAGAAGAAAGGCTAAATTTGGAAAACCTTGCCCGTTTGTCTTTTAATTGTCTAAGCCTCACACCTTACTTTTCGCCTCCTAGATTTTTTTCCAGATTTTGATATCCATTCATTCCTAACAGTCTGGTCTGGGTTTGTGATGCCTGAGATTTTTCTAGGAAAAATACACATGCGTTGTGTTGTCTGCCCAGAAATCCCACATCTTACATACCAAAGGGCTTCCTGAGACTTCCCAGGGTGCATGCCTTCACATCATTTTATGACATTGTTCAGTTAATAGAAGTCTAAGTTTTGCTAACACTCAACACTTTCATAACTGAACAACCTCATTTTGATTTCAAGTTAATGCTATGAGCTTATCCATCCCAGATTATCCAGTCTGAACTGTTTAAAGTCTAGCCAGGAGTGAACCCCACCACACCCACCCACTTATTATCCACTAGAGATCACATGCAGGCATCTCACAGCTATGAAACGCCTCCATGTTAGACTGTCTTTGGCATCATCACAGTGAGGGCTTATGTGCACATTTGACCCAATGCCTGGAGTCTGACCCCAGCTGGCTTCTCAAGGACATGGCCTTTTTGCACGGACTCTTTGTCAGTGTGAGCCCAGTTTGCTATCTAGTTTTGGCCTCTCCCATGATTTTAGAAAATATGCTTTTCATTTTCAGTACAACATAATTCATATATTAGATAATTATAGATATGGGATCCGATGCCTACATTTTTTCACAAGTAGCTCTTGGTTAAATATGTATATCATGAAAGAAAGCAGATCATCCCGGGCTCCTTCCATGGCTCTAGCACTGAGCAGAGCGCTTTACACACAACAGGCAGTGAACCCACTTGACTGGCTTTAAATCGAAAGTACTGGCGTTTCTTTATTACTAGATTCTTCTAGCTGCAGTCTGAACCCCAACAATCCATGTGGTCTGAGCAAATGCACCCACTGTCATTTACTGAAAGCTGACTCCAAGCTTCTCTCTACATCCATAAGGAAATGATGAAGGGTTTTGCAGCATCCCTCTGACTCTATGTTGCTTACATTATGCTTCCATGGCTTAGTCCCTCATACAATATAATTTTATGTGCACCCTAGGAAGAGACAGAAAGGTTTACTACCTGTCTTCTACCATGACATGGCAGATGCCACCAAGATTTATTTGATTTCCATGCTATAATGAGTAATGGACACACCATCTTGGCGCAAATGGAAATGTATATGTCATTAACTTGTGCATGGAAAAGAAGAATGCTGACCAACCACAGACACTCAGGATTGGATCTAGACCAAGTGGATGAAGGGATGCCCAAGGAGAAGGACAAGCCTAGAGGAGGAGCAAACACAGAGAAAACACACTGAGAAAGTCCATATGAGCACACCTGGCTAATGTGGCAGAGAACCAGGTGCTCAAAGATGCCACAGAAGGATGGAGGGTATCCAGAAACCCTGGGAAGTCATTTTGAGATCAACCTATTCTGGTCAACCACATGTAGTTATTTCTCATGGTTGCCACTCAAGTCTGCAAGGAAGGACTGCCTTATTCAGAGTTAAAGGATGGATCAAGTTCTGAAAGAGATGAAATCTTCACGCAGTGGAAGACTGTCGCCAATCAGGTATAATTTTCTGTCTTGATGTGAGTTATGGTCTGAGCTAAGAAAGCTCTGGTGAAGTCAAATAGCCTGCAAAATCTAAATGGTGAGGAAAGGGTGACATGGATGGATAAATGGTGGATAAAAGGTTTTATAAGAGGGAAATGATTCCAGGTCACGATTTCAAGATCTGAAAATTTCTTCTTATGTGTTGGGCCTTGAAACATAAGCAGTTGGAATCCTGCTAGCCATTGGGTTAGATGCTTCATTAGCTTTTTCACCTAAAGAGAAGGTGAGGAGCAATCATATGCTGCTGGGTATTGAAGTTAAGAATGAAAACGTTAGACACATAAATGAGTTGAAGAAAGCAGGCTTCCTGGTTCTCCATGGGGTGGGGCAGCAGGCTGAGTATACAGAACAATCAGAGGCACTGCGTTCAGCGTATGGTGGCCTATGGGAAATTTCTTCCGAAGATGCTGTCCTACCAATGAAGTTGCCTTCTGATTACATTTACCCTGTCACTGACTTTGTTTTGTGAAAACAAATGCTCTTTATCTGTGGCTGATTATTTTTGAGAAGACAAACTCCAACTGCTGTCAAACCAGAGCCAAGGGGAAGTTTAAGCTTTGCCAAAAATATTTCATCAGCAAACAGCCCATCCATGATATGTAGGCTCCTTAACTGGCTGTGAACTGAATTTCACCTTTGGCATTAGATGCATTTTTAATTTTCACTGTTTCACTATTTACAAAAGTTGTAAATACTGCAGTGATCTTGCTAAGAAACCATTGAAGTGGCCACGGGGGATGGCACAGGAAGAAGACAATTCCAGTAGAACTTGGTAGGCATTTGAGAGGCTCACTAGTTCTTTGGATACATAGATCTAAGGAAGGACAGAGGAGGATGGAGGAGGATGGAAAAGGATGGCAGGGCATGGAGGGGGATGGGGGATGGAGGAGGATAGGGGATGGGAGATGAAGGAGGATGGAGGAGGATGGGGGGATGGAGGAGGATGGAGGAGGATAGAGGAGGATGGAGGAGGATGGAAAAGGATGGAGGAGATGGAGGAGGATGGGGGATGGAGGAGGATAAGGTAGGATGGAAGAGGATGGAGGAGGATGGAGGGGGATGGAGGAGGATGGAGGAGGGGGGATGGGAGGATGGAGGAGGATGGAGGGGGATGGAGGAAGATGGAGGATACCCACACCTTTCAGAAGACTGGCATGATTCTGTTGCCTTAGCCTATCCAGTACTCCTCTCTTTCTCAGGATGGCTTCTGGAGGCTTCAATGTTGTGGTTTCAGTTCTGAGGCTCAAACATGAGGAGAGCTATATTTACACGCACCAAGTCCACCCAGAACTCCCTGTGATTATGGCTGTAGGAGGACGGCTATTTTAGGACATGTGAGAACTAATGAATGAATAACTAAATGATCCCTGGTAGGTTGGACTTTTCTCCGTGTATCCAGGCACTGTTGTGCACTTGGCTAGGCTAATTGAAATGGAGCATAGCTGGAGCAGGGGAGTTAGGCAGGATCTCTATCTGCAGGAGTGCAGGAGAACAGCCTCCTCCAGAGAGATGGTTTTCAGTGAATCAGCTCCTTTTACTGGGGGTGCACAAGGGCTATATAAACCTTGGAAAGTGGGTATGGAATCTCAGGATGAGTGTACATCAGTAGCCGGCGCCAAGGTGTTGGGAATGCTTCATTTGCAGGAAGAGGAATTCCAAGTGTTTGTTGGAGTGTCCTTCTAAAGAGAGAGGAAGCTTAGCCTGTAATCTGGCCACCAGGTTACATGACTACCTCAAAGGTGGCAGAGGTCATAAGGCTACATGTACTGGGACATGCAGGTCCAGCACAACGAGGAAGCAGTCCACTTCTGCCAGTCTCAGGAAGAGGTTTTTGGGGTTTGGAAATGTCTCAACTTTACACTTGTTCTAGTCTGGATCCCCAGGTCACACAGCTTTCTGGTCTCACAAATAGGTTAACGGTGGTAAATATAAGCTAATAAATATGTAGTG
Source organism: Mus caroli (assembly GCF_978045245.1). NCBI lineage: Eukaryota > Metazoa > Chordata > Mammalia > Rodentia > Muridae > Mus > Mus caroli. The sequence continues at coordinate 59,647,817 of NW_028227268.1, forward strand.
TCACACACACACAGGTTAATATATATGTAACACAGAGTGAATGTCTCTTACCTGAAGTACTCACAACCAGATTTCAACTGTTTTTGGATTGGGGAACATTTTTGCAGCAGAGTCAATTAAGAACACAAATTCATTTTCTTTTCACATGTGCCTTGCACACACAGCAGGGGGTCTTGTACACCATCTTTATGGGGTTGTACTTGGAGCCATTTCATGAGGTCACATCATGCCATAGCTCCCAAAAGTTTAAATTCTAGGGACCTCCCAAGTTAAGGACTTAGTCTTAGTGCTAACCCAACCTCTATATGTGTAAGTGCCCATCAAAGTAACGACATTGGAATTTGCGATTTGAATTAGAAATTTCTCCTGTATTTCTTTCATTCAAGAGTTCAGCTAAATATAGTTTTTTAAAATAAAGTTGATGATGGAAGATCATCAGAACACATGCCTTTTGCTCCTTTCTGTTTCCTTTCTCCGCTTCCCAGGCGATGCTTGCTGGAGCTGTGCTGACTGTTTGCAGTGGTCGCCTTCCTCCTTATTCTCATTTTTTTCTAAAGAGAAAAAATTTAAACAGTAAATAAGCTAAGAAATATAGTCATCAAAAATAATTCCTATAGAGATTAGAAAGTATGAAGGAGTCTATCCACATGTCAAAAGTCAAAGACATTGCTGTTCTGTTGTTGTGGAGGCCGACCCAAGGACAGATATCAACAGCTAGCATCTCAGTGTATTCAGAACACTGAGAGGCAAGGGGAGAAAAAGCAGAAGCCATGCCCTTTATACCCTCTCAGGTGCCAAACAAACAAACAAACAAACAAACCTAAATGCTTCACTTCTCTCCTGGTCCAGACATGACTCAAAGGAAATCCACTTGGTTCATGGTGATAAAACTCATTCCAACTTTCAATAATGAGGAAAGGTGAGCTTCCATTTCCACATCTGAGCAGAAGGAGTGTGACACTGAGGCCAGAAGGGAACCTAAAACGTTGAATCAATTCTCTTTGAAAAGAATCTTCAGTTTGTCAAAAGGGGTAATCTGTCTTCAGAATCAATTCGCGCCTGTGATTTTATAGCAGCCTATTGTGCAGGTCATCAGATGTCATGTGCCTCGAGGGTGTGGCTCGTAGCCGCTGCTGGGAGTGAGCAAAACAATTACACTGAAGGACTGATGGGCCAGAGAAAGGTCTCGGGATCCTTACTTCATTCCAGAAGCCACCTTGGAAGACGCATGTTGCCATACCAAAACCCCCAAATTGAAGCAATCTGGGAAATCCTCAATCATCCCCAAACACACCAGGCATCGCTTGAGCAAGATGTAAAAATTCAAGCCACTGAAACTTTGGAAGTTTGTATAACTGCAGCATAGCTTAGCTATGACATAAAGCTAATCCAACATGTTATTTGTATGTCTTATAATATACATAATTACCAAACAAAAACTGTAACAGAAGGAGTAACCAGAGAAAGAATTAAACTAATGTATTCAAAGGCAAATGGCTTCCTTACTGCTAGGTAGAAGTGAGTCACACTTCTATCCAGTATTTTCCTAATTTCAAAGATAAAACAGATGGGAGGGAGGAAATAGCAACAGTAAAATCCAAACAAAAACAGACTGCCTAAAAAGGAAAAAGAGGAGGTTGGTGTGAAATGTCTTCTCTGCAGCACTAAGTGGGAGAATGGCCTGGGTTTTGAGACTGAAGCATCACTTCATAAACATTCTAACTGTAGCTTGTATGAGAGCCACAGAGTCTTGGATGTATGATATGTGGCAAGACAGAAAACCTGAGGCAAAGTAATTTAAACTGTTCTTGTTTGAGCAGAGAGCAACGCACGAGCCAGGAAGCACAGTGGCGGGAAGACTCAGGACCCCTGCAGCAGAGATGCAGTTTTGAGTCCCCTGTCCAGACAGGACACTGGGCTTCCCAGGCAGACAAAGAGGTACATTTATTTGGCTGGTTCCTACAAGAAGACTGTACTGGCTGGTTCTGTGTGTCAACTTGACACAGCTGGAGTAATCACAGAGAAAGGAGCTTCAGGTAAGGAAATGCTTCCATGAGATCCAGCTCTAAGACATTTTCTCAATTAGTGATCATGAGGGGAGGGTCCATTGTGGGTGGTGCCATCCCTGGGCTGGTAGTCTTGGGTTCTGTAAGAGAGTAATATGAGCAAGTCAGGGGAAGCAAGCCAGTAAAGAACATCCCTCCATGGCCTCTGCATCAGCTCCTGCTCCCTGACCTGCTTGAGTCCCAGTCCTGACTTCCTTTGGTGATGAACAGCAATGTGGAAGTGTAAGCTGAATAAATCCTTTCCACTCCAACTTGCTTCTTGGTCATGATGTTTGTGCAGGAATAGAAACCCTGACTAAGACAAAGACCTAGTTAGAGTTCATTGGCAGTTTCTGACTAGTGAAGAATCAAGCTCATTTGCTGTTTATGTTGAGATTCAGTTTGCTTTGTAAAAACTTATGGCAAAGAGACTTCTCCAGCATAATGTCCTTCAGCTGTAAAAGTATTTTCAAATACACAGAACATACAACATGCAGCTCGTTTTCTTACCAGAAACTTTGACTTGACACATGGGGAATATACTACCATCCAGAATACAGAAATCATTGATGTGACGTTAGATCTGTGCCATCGCCACATCCCCCGTGCCTACTGTGCCATTGGCTCACAGTAAATGCTCAAGCGCTATTAGCTTAATCATATTTCAAAATAATTAAAATTGTAGTAAAGTCATCAAGAGGCACAACACAGTACAAAATGGCTATCAAGTCATACATGAGTCAGAGTTTTGTGGTAATTTTTTTATCATTTAAAAGCACATTCTTGATCTGAAAATTCCTGAACTGTTCTTTGGAAGGAGGAAGTAATGGAGATGTTTGGTTTACACTTCCAAGACAAGACCTTCAACTCATTATGAGGCACGACCTCCTTCCATCCTGGCCCCAGGTAGCAGAGCCATGAATCTACTTCTCTGGATATGTAGACACCTTTTCCAAGGTTCAGTTAAGTTCTTAGAAAAGAGTCTCATATTAGTTTATAAGATTCCATATTGCTTTTAAGTTTTTGCTTATGTTTATACCAATGTCTAGATGCTAGTAAGTACACTTGCCTTTGGAGGCTAGAAGGCGGCAACAGATCCCTGGAGCTGTAGTTACAGACAGTTGTGAGCTGGCCAACCTGGGGTGCAGGAACCAAACCCAGGTCTTGTGTAAAAGCAGTCAATGCTTTTAACAACTAAGCCATCTCTCTTCTCTGCAGCCCCTTGTAACAGTTTTCAAACAAACACCCTGTGAGAAACACAAATAAAACATAATGATTTGGGTTAAAAATACAAGTAGCATGAAGCCAAGAAAATACAGATTGAAGGAAGCTTCAATTAAAAGCCCTAATACCTTATAAAATAGAAATCAATGGGGCACTGGGTGGTTTAGGAGGGAATAAGAGGCAGCTTGGCAGTTTCTCCAAAATTAAAAATAGCATTGCCACAAAACACAGACTTCTCACTCATTAGACATGGAGCCAACAGAGCTGGAAATCAACAGTCAAGGAAATTCTTAAATGAGAATACTTGTAAGATCACCACTTACAGTCATGGAAACAAATGGGGCCCAAAGCTGAAAACAAATTAGAAATGCAAACTATGCTTTGTCCATCCCCTGGTGTCCTTGAGGAAGGCTTCCAGAACACGTGAAGATGATTTGTAATCCATAACACAAGGTAAATGCTGATGAAATCACTGCAGTGCATTGTTCAGAAAGCCGGACAGTAAAAGAAGGCTGATGTATCTTTCATATATTGTTCCCTCTTTGGTTGACTGAGTCGGCAACTTAACACCTATAGAGGGCTAAGTATGCTTGTGTTGCTTGGTGATGCTTAATAGTGAAGTGTGGCATACCGTGGCAAGTTATGTGACATACAAATTTGAGGGAGGGAGGATTTGTTGTGCTCACTGTTTCCAAGGGCTCCCTATAGTACCTGGGCTAGGCAGACCATCTTGACAGCGGGATCACATGGGCAGAGGCTACTCACACCCTGGTGGGCAGGAGGCAAGTCAATGGCTAACAGATACAGCCTTCAAAATGATTCCTTAGCTAGCCCTACCTTCTAAACACATCAGCAGCTGCTAAAGACCAGAGTGTCTAACTGGGGGCTCATAAGGGACACCTTGGATTTAAACCACAGCACTGTATAAAACAACGAAATGCAGAAACGTTCTGCATCACAAAGGAATCTCAAGAGCACTTGCTGTGTCCGTGAATCAGGACAGGAAAAGGCCCGGATGCCACTCTTGTGAAATGTCCTGGACTGTTAAAGCCATGGAACTGGTACAAGAAGCAGTGAGGATCAACTCTTTGATGGCTCTATAATTTTATTTGGAGGTGGTGAAAATATTTTGGAACTAAATAGAGCCCTGTTTGACAATGTTGTGAATATGCTAATTGCCTGTCGCTTGTTCTCTTTAAAACAGTTAAATCCATGTGAATGTCCTGCCAACTAGGATGTCTTCAATTCATAATTCATATCCCCATGAATCCTCAAAACATCACAAGGCTTCTCATTGTCACTGTATGTCTTCAGAGGCGACTCTTGGCGTCAAAGGGTTGTAGGAGCTAATGCATGATGGGAGATTAAAATAAATCTATCGCAGCAAACGAGATAATGCATGCGTTTAACTCATTGAGACCCGAGGAAAAACTTAACTGTACACTGCTTTTCTCGTACTGGCGGACTCTCGTTGTACTGAGCCTGAAGAAAGTAAAACAGAAAACAAGGAACAGGCCACGGAGGTCAGAGTCCTTTTTGAAGTCGCTCCATCTCAGCGTCGCCCGCACTTTCCACGCCTGGTGAGTGTGTGGCAGAGAGGAACTGGATAATTAAAAGATTTAAAAAAAAAAAAAAGCAGAAAACACATTTTTCCCCATAGCCAGTGATGCTGTTCTTCCTTGAAATACTGCCCCTGACGATCAAAGATAAACAAACAAGCTGGGGGAGGGGTCGGAAAGCGACTCCGACGCCCCAAGTATCTTTTTTTTCCTCTACTGAAAACCAGAGCCTTCCTTTCGGAATGTAAATGTTTTCCTCGAAACTTGCGACAATCACGGATGTAAAGGAGAGCTTTTGTCGCAGTGGGGTCTCTTATCTGCACTGACCTGTCGCTCCTTCAGACGGAGACGTGGGCCCCAATTCTCAGGATTTTCGAAAAGAATGCGCTCCAGTGAGGGTGGGGGTGGGTGAGGAAGCCGAGCCGCGCAGACGGTTTAACATGCTAATGTCTTCAGTCTCTTTTAGGTGGAGGATCAAGGTTTGGCTATTTTCAACTTCTTTTCCACTCCCCCTCTCTTCCCATCCCAGTTTAGTTTCGAGAGGACTGTGGATGTGACAAGGGCTTTGTGTAGGGAATTCAGGGGAATGAAAGGGCCAAGGAGACCCAGTTGAGGGAACAAACTTTTGGGGGTCAGTGGGGTCAGTTTAGAATAAAAGCGTGGCATTGTTGGTATTAAGGACATGCTCGCAGCAGGGTGTCCTGAACTGGGCACACAACTCCAGGCCTGTTTATTCAACACTGAAATACCTAAGGATGGGCCTTGGGGAGAAAAGGGGAAGCCAAGCCGGAGGCCTGTGTGGCACCTTCCAGCTTCAGAGAGCTCCCGGGACACACACAAAGCCCTGCTTTTTCCACATTTCGGAGAAGAAAGTGCCTGTGCATAACCCAAAATTAATTGATTAATTAACCAATGCATTAAACGAAGAGCTTCCCGTGGCACTTTTTTTTCTCTCCCTCTTTCCTTTCTTTCTTCCCCGGCTCCACACATGTACAATTCGGGTCATTGAAAGCCCAAGATAGAAACAGTTTCTTAACGGTGTTTGAAAACAGCCTTTGTTTCCATGGAAGTAGCCGGGCTCTCTGAGGCTTCCTTCTAAAAAACATTTACCCACCTCAGACCTAGATGGAGGGGAGGGTGCCTCTCTTTGTTTTGTTTTGTTTGTTTTCTTTGTTTGGGGACGATCAAATGAGAGAAATTGCTTGCCGCAGTCCACACACACACACACACACACACACACACACACACACACACACACTGTTAACCTAAATAAATATTAGTAGTTGTTAGAGTGTATTGCTCTTCTGTGGCCTAGTCACTGTGAGGTCAGGAAGAAAGATGGAGGGCTGAGGAAGAGACTGGCCCAGTGGGGATGGAAATAGAATTAAGGCAGAGGGAAAATTCGGCAGCTGGATCCTAGGCAAGGATGTCATCTTCCAGGCAGTGGGGGACATTTCCAGAGTCCAAAGTAAAATGGACCTCAAAGCATGAAATGAATATATATACACCTGAAGGGCCATGTGAACTTGCTGTACTCTACTCTCTCTTGGGAACAACAAGACCAGGACACATAAATACTGAAGAAGGCAAGTGCTGGCTTCTGTTTTATAGATTGCCAGAGTTTTGAATACCAGAGAAAAAGACAGACAAGGTTACAATTTGAAGAACACTTGGAAACAAGGAAGAGTGACATAAAGCCAGCATGTCCAAAGGATTTAGTGCAGACACTTAGGTAGGGACAGGCAAGTCCAGAAAGTAGGGACTGAATAAAACGGTGTACGAGGCGCCGATGTTCACATCTGGAATAGGGTGGGGCTTGGGGGTTGCACTGTTGACTCTGAGGTTGAGAAAGCAGGGTTTCCAGAAGTTAAATTAAGGGATAGATCACTGAATGGTTTGTCACAGGAAGATGGTGCCAGCAGAGACACTAGCCAAAAATCTAGGTCCATAATCCACTTACATGGTGATGATGCAGCATTTGAGTTTGTGCTGTTGGGAAATCACATGAGAGATGACAAAACAGGATAAAGTCACCATTGTTCAAGAAGATATCACAGGGCTGGAGAGATAGCTTAGTCAATTAAGATCACTGATTGCTCTTCCAGAGGCTCCAAGTTCAATTCCCAGCAACAACATGGTGGCTCATAACCATCTATACTGAGATCTGATGCCCTCTTCTGGTGTTCTCTGCAGACAGCTACTGTACGCTCATATACATAAAATGAATAAGCCTTTTTAAAAAAGGAAAGAGGATATCACAGAGGTGACTAAATTAGAAGTGGAGGTTGGTTGGAGAAGAAGGAAGACGCAGATAATTTTGGTTTGTCTTAGAAAACCGTAGAGATAGAAGATACGCTTGGAAAGAGTGCCTATACTGACTGTAAAGATGCTTTTGATAGGGTCCTTGGGAAATTAGAATGATAAATATTGGTTCAGCGTTATAGTATAAACAAGGAATCTGATCTGTTAGATGAGAAATGTCAAGACTTGTTCTGAAGGAATGAAAGGGGCAAATACACTCTTGTGGCCCCAGGAGTGAGAATACCCAGAATAGGAGCTGGAGCCAGGGGCTTAACCCTGTGTTTCTGCCACACTCCACCGTTCTAGACCTCCACAGACCCTCTCATCACAGGCCCCTCTTTATGAGATCACATGCAAGGGTGATCCATGAAAGCAAAGGTGGGCCAGGCTGTTCTACTTGGCCACATACTAAAGACAACGCCATGAGAAGGCGAATTTGAGTTTTGAGTGTAGAAAGGAAAGAGCCGGTGCTTCCGGCTTCAGACACAGAATGGAGTTTACTGACTTTAGCTGGGGGCATTCTAGAATAGAAGCTCTTGTAGCCCAGCTCCATTGCCTCATCACAACAGTGAACCGAAATTCAGGAGGGAGGCTGGGAAAACCAACACAAATTCCATGGTTTTCAAGCCTCCTGAGGGTGGAGACTAAGCCAAAGTATCTCACCCAGCACTGTATACAGGCATGAGGGGGGGTTGCTCATCACATGAGTGGATGGGTTTGAGATTTGAACACTGGCTCCAGTGAGAGCTGAGGAGGGGGGAGCATGCTTCCAGGTCATCACTTCAGGGACAACCGATTTGGCTACATCCGGTGATAGTTTTAAAGGGAGAGTCTCTATGCATTGAAAGAGACTCTAAGTCAAACAAAAAAACTGTCCCCAGTCCCCAGGAAGACTGTAAAATGGCCATATTCATTCTCTCATTTGATGGTTAAGGCAGAGTCATTGTGAGGTAAGGTATGGACAGATAATTTGCTAGGAATCACGGGAGCGACCATGGTCCTCATTTCTATCCAGTATACAAGACTGACATAAATCCCACATCCCTTGTGGTGCCAACCTTGAACTCTCACCTGGTGTTTCCCTTGCTTGGCATCAATTAGTTCACTATGTAGCAAGCAGGAATCACACCCCTCTGTGCCAGGAATGTGGTATTACTGATGGCAGACCCCAAGAGGCAGATGCCTGTTGAGAGGGACAGGCACACAGTGGGCAGTGTGACAAGTGCTCCTTTCTGAAGACTCACAGAGTGGCTGGCATCTGAGGCATGCTCTCTAATGTCTATACACATGCACAGATACAAGCAAACCCACCTGCACACACAGTCATATAGATACATACACAAACATGCACAACCACACTACGTCATCGATGCCCAGAGGACACACCTTGCATACTTCCTCTTAAGAGCCTGCTGCTGTTGAGATGGTGATAATTTCTATTCTATTGCCAGTGTGACAGAAGGAATAACATACCCGGGCAGTAGATCTGTCATGTGTCACCATCCAAGGAAAATTAAGAGCCATGATACCAGAGTCCTCTCTCTCTGAATATTCTCTCCAAGCTCCTACCAGTAGATGAAGTCTGCAAACCTGAAGTAGCACCATAGCTTTAGGGGAACCCTCTGTTCACAATTAAGCTGCTAGGGGCCAGCCAAGTCCCAGCATGACCGTCCAGCCATGTTCATGGTTAATGGTAACATTGGAAGCAGGAGTCCTCTGTTGAATAAGCATTAGCCTTTAACAAAACTAAGCTGCAGACTGACTAGAGAGATTCCTTACTGTGAAATGTCCCAAACACCACCATTTAACAACAAAAGGTTATCAAAACACAGCACCAAACTGAGAAGCAGAATTTGATGGGGGTGGGGGTGGGGGAGGGGAGATGATTTCATTCTTTGGGCAGTTTCCAGTTATCTGGTCCACTGTGTTCAGAATGTTCATAGTCAGGGTAGCCTTCTTGCTTAGATGCAACAAGCCGAAGAACACAGGTGAGGAACACAGGTTAGGTTGATGGTAGACCCAGATGTCGATCCAAGGCTTTCTTTACTATGCAGCCCAAACTTGTTCAACAAGTCTTAGATCCTGGAATGGTCCCCACTTGGTAAGTCTAGACTCTCCTCAGAAGCAAGAATAACACTCATCAAGTGAGCATACTAGTTTGTAAGAAACCACAATACAGTACTTCCTAAATTCTCTCATGTGTAAGAATAACTGCTTATTGTCTTTTTTTTTTTTTACTACCTTAGCTGGGTTGGTTAATACATTTTTCTCTTAGACTTAGAAAGTGTTTGTTTTCTTGGTGTTAAATGTTATTCACAAGTCAAGAACAGAAGGGCTAACATCAATATGACAGCATAATTCATTTCCTAGAAATATCTACCAATGAGATCAGTCTTTGGCATGCTCTCATTAGTAGAAGTGTAGACAAAGGGGATTATGAAATACTCTCCTTTTCTCCACTCCTAGCAGTAAATTCTCTAAGAGCATAAATCAAAGCAGGATGTTGACTATGCCTACCACCCCATCACCAGTATCCAGTGTTGGTCCCCATACCCAGTCCAAACAATTTATGAATGAGTAAACAAGAGTAATAAAGTTGAGCTAATGTATATAGATACACTAAGAACTAATGTGCCAAGATACAACAAAGAAGTGCAGCATATCTTATTTCTACTATGTCTCTACTGCCAACATGTGAAGTGCACACATAATTCAGTCTAAATGACTCGATGTTTTCATTAAGTGTAGTATGCTAGTGACTCTCTTAGGAGTCATTGGCTTCAGAACACCCCTGAAGTCAGACAGAGCTTATTCTAAAATCTTCTACTGAGCTGTGGCCCTGTAAGGGGTAAAAGGGGGGCAGAGCACCAGAGCTCTCTGCATTTACAGCTCAGTATGACTGCACCATCTAGTAACGTTGATATCTTGATGTTGTTTGACCAAGGGTCTCCTGCTGCCCACCTTAACCTCTAATTTGCTGTGTAGCCAAGGCTAGCCTTGCACTCCTGACCCTTCCACCCCTATTTCCCAAGTGCTGAGAGGTGTGCAGCACCATAACTAACACACATACCTACCTTTAACTTCTCTGATGTTTGATGCTCTTGTTTTCAAAATCACAAATCGGTGCTTTACAGAGCTGTGGGAATTTGGTAATGTGTCCTGGGAAGCATTTCTGCTGAACCTCACAGAACAAAACAAGCCAGGAATTTAGGCAATGGCACCTAATACATGTGGACTTAGGATACCAATTTCTGCCACCTCATCTATCCAGAGCCTAAGACTTGTCTCTGCTCCTTGGTATAGAGTGAGGGAGGGATCCATAATCTTGATGACTGAAGGGCTGCATGCATTAGAATTCCCCATAGTCCTTATCTCTCAAGGACTGCTCTCAGACGCTCAGTTTATCCGTGTCAATTATACAGTATCAAATGAGAAAGGCACAGTTGCTCTGTCTTCTGAATACTAAAGTATTCCATTTTATACTAAGAGTGATAAGGGAGAATTATTAGTATCCTCCCAGACTATCTCATAGCTTCCAGTGAGGGTCAGATGGCATCACAGACAGTGGCATGCCAGTCTCATATGACATTTATTTTAAATCGCCTTTACATGCCAGTTTCCAGATCCCTTCTCCCCTGAAGTCTAGCACTTCATCCATCACGCAGGATTTGTCCATGTCTTTGATGTTACCCTTCCCCCATGAAGAATTTTATGCTGGAATCCATTGGGTTAAGAAATAGAATCATGGAGTCAGTCCATAAGAGTCACAATGCAGGTGACCATGTTCATCCATCAATTAGACCTGATGTCCCAAGGGGGCAGGCTCAGTCTTAGTCTGGTCTTAGGGCTGGCTCAAACACCACTTGAAGCATGCTTAAAGAAACTTCTATTGGGAAGAATAAGAATAAGAATAGAAAGAGAGGGAGTGACAGGAAAGGGAGGATGAGGGGGAGGAGGAGGAGGAGAAGGAGAAAAAAGAGGAAGGAAGAGGAGGAGGAGGAGAAGGAGAAAGAAAGAGAAAGGAGGAGGAGGAGGAAGAGGAGGAGAAGGGGAAGGGGAAAAAGAAGAAGAAGAGGAAGAGGAAGAGGAAGAGGAAGAGGAAGAGGAAGAAGAAGAAGAAGAAGAAGAAGAAGAAGAAGAAGAAGAAGAAGAAGAAGAAGAAGAAGAAGAAGAAGAAGAAGCGCTCCTAGAAGTTGAGTTCCAGACTTAAGGTCGACACACACAATTCAGATTGACATTATCCTGTAGCTTTCCTCCAAGGATCCGTGGAGAGCTAAGGATAAGAGGGTGAGCCATGGAAGATGAAGGCTCTGCTTGCACAAAATGCGTATTTCAGTCATGGATGGGTACACCAAACATAAACACAAGTCTGAGTAGTGGTCAGTGGCTTATAAAGATAACCGGATGCTTCCACACAAGTTGACAGAGTCCAGTAACCAGGTGACCACTCAGACCTCTGGCGGTAGTGGAGGAAGCAGATCTCACCCTCAGAAGTTTAGAGTGGAGAGAACCTCAGGCCTGAGGAACAGCAGCAGAGGGTGGATGTACTAACAGGAGATAGGTAGGCCAAGGGCTGAGAGGTCACATCAGGCATGCAGGTGTCTGTGCATTGTGGGCAAAGGCATGGCTTTTCCTGTTGATTGGACATCTCCAAGGTCACCTGGGTAGAAAGAAAGTGAGTGTTTCCTCAGAAGCAGGGTGCTGTGATTAGGTGAGACCTGCCTCTCCGGAAACCTATGTTGAATGAAGCCACTGTGATCAGTGAGGCTGTGGAAAATGTGGGAATTTAACAGCAGAGGCCTCAGCCAGATCTTGTGGCACACGTCAATACTGAGGAGGTCCAGGCAGGAGTATCAGAAGTGCAGGCAACTTGTGCTATATATAGCAGGACCCTGACTTTAAACAAAAGTGGAGCTTGGAGATTCTTAGGCTAATGGGGGGAATGCCTCCAAGGGGATTTGGGGACTCCCCAATCCTTTCAGTTATGAGATGTGATCTGGGATGGCACAGCAGACCTGGTGTGTGTATTGGGGTGCAGGGGCTCAAAGCCTGTAAGATGTTTTCAGTTTAAACATTCTAAACCAAATAAAAGTCTTTTCTTAATGAAATTACCCTGCTCCCAGTATTTTTGTTACAGTGTTGAAAATGGACCGCAAACGACAGCACACATGCAAACTAACATGAGCAAAATAGGTCACGGAGATCAGAAGCAGAGCTGAGAGCGATGGCACAGAACTTTAATCCCAGTACTCAGGAGGCAGAGGCAGGTGAATTTCTGAGTTTGAGGTCAGCCTGGTCTACAGAGATGATGAGTTCCAGGACAGCCAGGGCTACACAGAGAAACCCTGTCTCGAAAGGAAAGAAATTCCGAGCAACTTCTATTATCCCAATTATCCCAATTATGAAAATTATGAATAATATAGAACTGTACATTTGACTCTTGCTAAAGCCTTCAAAAAGGCGCTTCATACACTATTCTGACTCCTATTCTGTGATCTGGGTTCTCTCAAGCACTGATTACCAAGTTTTCTGATCTTTGGAGCGCTGGTCCTCAGCAACTGGGCTTTGGAACTCCGTTTTCCTTAGCAATTAGAGGGATTTGGGCCTGAGCCTCCACCTCCCTAGAGGTCAGTCCTTTCATTTGGCCACCAGGCAAGTGCTGACTGACATCAGCTAGCCCTGCTCACAAGGTTAGAGCTGGATGGTTCATTCATAAGTGGCACAAGTTCATTTGTGTAAAATCAAGCCCGTTTGATATGTGCACAGACAAAGTTTCTATAGCTGAGAAAGCCACACACCAGTCTCTGAGCCCTGATGGGGTTGGCCGGGTGAACTCAAACCTCAGAGGATGACTGCATCCCACCCACGATTCTTTCCACGCCTCCTTGTGCAGGAAAGGCTGTCCTCTCTCGGTTCTTTAAGAACCTAGCACCTCTAAATCAGGAAGACAGTCTTATTTTCAAAATTCAAGAAATTTGAGGAAGGAAGAGAAAGCAATTTTGCATTTTTGCTAATTGGCATCCTGAGAAAGGCAAGGTAGAGAAGCGCCTGAACCCTAGGGACTATTGCTGGGTGTAAGGCGCCCTCTACCGGTGGACACGACAGTGAGGCACTGTACACCCGAGAAGTTTTTATTTGGGACCACTTGTTTGGATCCTGTTACCTACAAATCTCTTTTCCTAAGAGATTTGAAAGAAAACAAACGGGCCATGACCTATTCAATAGAAACATTGCACTGATTTTTCTCCTGATGCAGGATGTTTTCCAAGTTTGTATTACGGGAACACAGAGCAGGCTGGGATTAGAGCTGATAAAGGCTGTGGTGGGTGTTTATGGAAGCGGTCTGGTGGAATGCTATAGACGCATCTTGTAAGTTAGACTGGCCTCATTTATGGTCTTCCTGCCTCTACCTCCCATTTGCTGGTATGAATGCCTTGGTCTTGGGATTGCCCCGTGAGATTTACTTTAAAACCCTGTGGAGTTGCATGGAAGAAAAGGCTGATGTGCCAAGGACAAACATAGACAGTTTCTTAGTTCCTGAGCTGGTGGAACCAGGTCTCCAGGTTTGAACTGAGCCTGGAAGATGAAATTGTGGGCTGGTAAGGATGGAGGATTGAGGGTGGTCTTGACATTTCAGAAGTTACCAAGGGCCCCAGTGTCCCTTTATATCTCTCTTCTATATATTTTCATACAGCACATAACTAAGTCTGTTCGGTTCAATTTGCCACCGTCAGCATCACAGCCATCCAGCAGGGATACAGGAATCAGGTACAAATGTTAGGATCAGATTCAGAGCTTGTTGATTCTTTGTTTGCACTTATTGGTTGGCCTTCCATCGGGGCGATGAACTGAGTTCTTAGAAAGATGAATTAGCCATAGACTCTGCCCTGGAAACATCTCTAAGGGAGGAGACAAGATGCAGACAAATAACTCAGATGAGGCACAAAGGGCTGAGTGGTGAGAGGGATGTGGGATTCCGACCATTAGTGGAAATCATCTAAAACAGGACGGTCTTTCTGAGGAACTAGGAAGAAATTTTCTTTCTCTGTTTCACCTTTGACCGCTGACCTTGCCTTAGCTAGGATACTCGACCATAGGAAATGGTAAACTACAGTGGCTTCATAATTGTGCTCCAATATTTGGGAATATTGTAAAAAATACATTTTTTAAACAAAGAAAAATAGTGTGGCTATGAACTTGTAAGAGAAAACATTACAGTGTCTGCCTGCCTCTGAGTGAATATTGTGCCGTCATTACAGCATGTGCACAGACTGTTGGTATAACTGAGGACTGTGAGTCTTCAAGAACAGGAGCAAAGAAAGGACACTGAATGTGTGACCACAGAAGAGAATTAGATATCCACACACAGGGAAAAGCCAACATGGTAATATCTAAAATTTTATCAATACAATTTAAACAGTGTGCTTGGTAATATGGGCTTTAAGAGAGTGCAGTCAGCTAAATGCTGAAAAGTTTGGCTGCAAAGCTTTACATTAAAATAATGTAAAATTCATGACCCCATTTATAAATAGCCAAAGAGTTAAAATGTTAGCTAAAACCAAGAGTGGTGAGTCTTGCCTGTAATCCCAACATGCAAGAGACTGAGGATTGCTATGCCTCTGAGGCTAGCCTAGGCTACATGCCAAGACCTTGTCTCAAAAACAAACAAACAAACTAATTAATTAACTAATTAATTAAAGAAACAGTTCTTGGAGTGTAGCTCAGTTGGTAGAGTGCTTGCTTAGCATTCAAGAAGTCCTGGATTCAAGCCCCCAAACTGCACAGAACGGATATGGTAGGTAGTGCATGCCCGTAATCCTAGTAACTAGGCACAGGATGGGATGGAGGGAAGAGGATGAGACGTGTAAGGTTCTTCTCAGCGGTACACAGGCGGTTCAGTGTCAGGATAGGGCACACGAGATCCTCACTGATCCTCCCCATCAAAAAACAGAAGGAAGAAAGCTTAGCTAGCAGTTACTTAAAAAAAGCAGAGAGGTCTGGTATATGGCTCTGTTACACAACTCCTGATGTCAGACATTTAAAGGGATGTACAGGCTCTCTCGGTTCAATGAGGTTTAGTGATGGAAGGGACGGAGGGGATGGTAGAGTGGACCCAAGCTTGCTCATTCCTCCAGTCCGTTCATCCTTGGTTGGTAAATTGAATTAGTTTTGTTTTGTTTTGTTTAATATTCAATTTCTCCTCGGGTTATTTCAGGCAGGTAGCCTCCTTCTCTGCCCTTTTCTTCACTTTAAACTGGTGGTTTCCACAGAAGGTTACAATGTGTGCCTCTTTGCTGGATACAACTGACAAAACTTCATTCCATTTGGAAGGAAACAGAAAAAGAAACATCTGAGTGAGAAAGAGCAGTGCGATTTAAAAGAAGACATGCTGGCTGCAGCAAAGGAATTGAGTTCATGCCTGAGAATCAGGAAGAAGTTCCAAGGAACCAATGAGAAAGGGGAGGACAGGTACAGAAGAACAGGAGGCCAAGGGAGAAACCCAGGACCAAAGGATGGTGGAGCAATTCTCAAAGGAAAAGCCATATCATTCGAGGATTCCAGCATTAAAAACATCCACTGTTTTCAGATGATGGGTTCCCACAGCAAGCAGTTTCTAACAAATCATTCTACGCAGAAGGAATAAAAACACCAGAGAACGGGACAGCAAGCAAGTCTTGTGACAACTTAGCCACTTCCAAGGTGCTGACAAGTCTCCCTTCACACAGACCTGAGCACCTCTGCCATGTGTGACACCCTACTGCCATGTGTGACACCGTTAAACCAGCCAGCTTCTCTTTGCCATGGATGCCACAGGATGCTGTTGCAGCCTGAACTTCTCAGCAGTAACCATCCAGCTACAAGTCATCTTTAATAAACATGGGCAATAAAATACATCTGTATTAAACAAGAGCTCAAACAAGAGCTGCAGAAGGCAGTTGTTTGAAGCATGCCTCCAGCTGACTGGGAGATGGTAAAATATTCTAAGCTGGGAAGAGGAGAAGAGCCGTTGCATTGCATTTGATGGGTTCAGTGCTAAGTCTGAGTGAACGAGACCCGTATTTATCCAGCTCTCACCAGGACAAATGGGAATCTCATTGTAAAAATGAGTCTGAAATCAAAACATCTGCTCCTTTTAAAAATAATGTAAAATTCATGAATTCATGGGAAAAATCAAGTTTAGGATGTCAGCTATTATTAACAAAAGCTGAGAAATGAGAGAGTAGAAGGTTATGTGTACTCAAAAGATGGCTTCCGTCCTGACTGGGAGAATTAGTTGATGTTAAGAAAAAGAGAGCTTTTGAAACATAGAGAGATAAATATCAAAGACTGAAGGCAAAGAAAGCCACGGAGCCAACAGAAGTCATGCAGGAAACAGCCCTAAACAGCACTTTAAAACTCAGGTCTATGTGTTAGCAACCAGTACAGACCTCGTTTAGGTAAGTGCTGGTATAGCCAACCGCCTCTCTGAGAAGCCAGACACCCAGGTTGGTACCGCCAAATCCAGCCAGTCATTATCTGTCAGGCAACACCAAAACCAAAAAGCATTTGGAATGAAAAAAGCAAAATATTGAGCTGAAACACGTCAGTCAAAAAAATCAAATGAGTCTATGACAGAAAAGTACAAACAAACATAAACCTCACAAACCTCGAACTTTGGGACAAAGGTATCAAGGAAGGCAGATGTTTGCTGCTTTGGATAAAAGCTACAAATATTTCTCAAAGTCGTAACTAGGCAAACTTAATGAAACTGCTAGAGAACTGGGTCAGAGCATCCAAGAGTCATGCTGCTCACTCTCCATGAAATAGCAAAACTCATCTATACACTCAGAAAACCAAGATGCACTCGTTCAGAGTCCACAGGATGCACCTGTGCATATGTGTGCTCATGTGTGTTCCATGTGTGTCTGTACATGCTCACACATGTGTGTATTCATGTTGGTGGAGGCCAAAGTGTCTTTGAGTGTCTTTCCCAATAATTTTTCCACCTTACTTTTTGGGGCAGGATCGCTCACTGATTTGGCTAGGCAGGCTGGCTAGTGACCTCAGCAGAGTGCCTCTCTCTTCCTCCCAGAGCTGGGATTACAGAGGCGTGCCGCCATGCCTGGCCTTTTACAAGGGTGCTGCCACTCAAACTCAGGTCAGCTTGCTTTCACAGAAAGCTTGTTACCGACAGAATCATTTCCCCAGACATGGATCTATATGTCAACGAAACACTTGGGGGTCACACACATGTGTGTAGAAATCCAATCGTTCATCCTTCCCCTGCTTTCCCTTTCTTTATGACCAGAGGAAAAAAACAAAATTAACAATAAATGATGAAAACACTAAGTCACAGAGCAGGACACTTAAACATGTTTAAATTATTTTATTTTCTGTATGTGGGTGATTTGCCTGTACTTGTGTCTGTGCACCAGGTGTATGCCTGGTGCTTTCGGAGACCAGAAAAGTGCATCAGATCCACTGGAATGGGAGTTAAAGACAATGGTGAGCTGGGTTCTGGGAACGGAACTCAGGACCTCTGGAAGAGAAGTCCAAGCTCTTAACTGCCGAATCATTTCTCCAGCCCAGAACAGAAAATTTACAAATATTCCTGTTAGCAATTCATGGAAAAATAATAATCCATAGTGCAATTGCAGATGTTGATAACTAAGGAGACAGTTTCACACTGATTCGCTGAGATTTGAGTACACTTATTCAGATGTGTACAAGTTCCCTGGGCAGACGGTGTGTAGGAAAACAGATCGTGTGGTAGCAGGAACTAGGTTCAAATTCCTGGGTTTGTATGTGTGATTTGTGTGTGTGGACAGGCATTTGGGGAATACTCTCTCTGCAGTTTGGGAGTTGGAAAACAGCGTAGGGGGAGTTGCAGCTTTTCTTTCGTGTCCATGTGAATGCTCCTGTGTGTGCATGTGCAAAGGTGAGAGGTTAAGAGGGGATCACCCATGACCATGTTCTGCCTCAGTTTTTGATAGACAGGCTCTCACCGAAACCTGAACTAATACATTGATCAGAGCAGCTGGCTCATTGGCTACAGGTATCCACCTATGGTGAACTGATTTAAACACCGGGCCTTTGTTTTTAGATTTACTTTGTGTGTGGGTGCATGCGTGTGTGCATGCATGCATGTGTGCATACATGTGCGTGAGGGGGTATGTGGGTGGGTGTGTGCATACATGTGTGTGTGTGTGTGTATGTATGCATGCCTGTGTGTATGTGTGTGTGTGTGTGTGTGTGTGCATACGTGTGTGTATTAGTTTATGGTTGTGTGAGTGTATGAAACCTTGTGTGGTTAGACTTCTCAGAGGTGGAAGAGGGTGTCAGGTCCACTGGAGCTGAAGTCACAGGTCTTAGCTGGACTCAGTGTGTTACATGCTGAGATCCAAACTTTGGTCCTTGGGACTGCACACATCCTCTTAACTACCTAGCCATGCCCCCAGTCCCTAAGTGTAGGTAGCCTGACTGAACTACACTAAGGGCTCTGTTCCTTGTGTAAACTGTTTATGTCTTTCAAGGAGAGCGTAGCCTAGAGTTGGAGCCTTGTTTCTCTTAGGCTGAATTTTAAACTACTCTATGACTAATTGTATAGACTGGAGTGGTACTTCAACATCCCTGGGGAGTTTATTCCACAACTCCCCTCCCCCACAGCATACCAAGCTCTTCAGATGCTCAAGTCCCTTGAGTGAATGGTGTATTGGCCTATGAACTTTGGGCATAATTGTGTTCACTTTAAGTCACCTCTGCATGACTCACACTAACACCATGTGAATGCTTTCTAACTAGTTGGCTATATTGTACTGCTTAGGGAGGTACGACAAGAAACGCATGTATCTGTGTTCAACAAAGGGGGTGGGCTTGTTTGCTTGTTTGCTTGTTTGTTTGTTTGTTTTTGTTTTGTTTTGTTTTGTTTTCATCGGAGGCTGGTCAAACCCTAGGTACAGAATGACAGACAGAGAGGATTGATTCTGTGTTCATAGCTCAGCCAGACCATCTGTCCAAAAACCAGATGCTGGCTCCGTTTACCATAGCTCAGCCTCTTGGCTGGGCCACAGGTGAGAGGCCTCTCCCTGGAGGCCTCTCTGACAGTTGAACAGTCTCAGGGAAATGGTAATTCTATAGACTGAGGGGTTAGACAGTGAGCCTGGACCATCTGATGCTTTGAAGAGAGGGGAGCTTAGAGGGCCAGTGTGGTCAGCACTATTCACAGCAAAGCCTGGAAGCCACAGCACCTTCAGCATCACTCCGAGAGATTCTTGTCTCTCCCACCTGGGGAGTCGTCTCTCTGAGAACTGGGCTCAGAATCGATTTGTAATATCTGCAGAGAGAACTGGGCTCAGAATCGATTTGTAATATCTGCAGAACTTCAGAAAGGTTGAGTTCTTAGCCCAACAAACCCCCAACTGGGGAACCTGGCAAAGATGGGATCCTGAGATTTTGGGGAGGATCTTAGGGTAGATGCTCCGGAGAACCTCATATGGCCCGGGCAGCAGAAGTGAATTGCAGAAGTGAATTGCATCTCTTTGCTGATGGATACTCTCACTGCTTTGCCGGACACTGCAGAACTGACACCTGAGATGAAAACTCCTGGCCTAGAGGATGGGCTCTTGGGAAGTGAACAGAGCTGAATGTGAAGTGCCTGAGATAGCATCAACTCTGAAAGGCTGATCCCGCCCCACTGCCTGAGGACAATGCTGAAGACAAGATCTGGTTTCCTAAGAGTGGACTTGAAGTTTGGTTAATAAAGTAAATGCGCTCTGAGAAGGCGGGTCCTCTCAGCTGATGGGTTGGCAAGGCAAGATGACTTAAATGGCCTTTGACATAATGGTGCTTAGTGAGAGGCTGCAGGCATTAGATCATTAGAATGTGTGTTAGCCAGTTAGGGTGACTCTCATGCCAGAGGGGTGTCCAGGGCATGTGGGAGGCTAACAGTAGTGATTTGGTGAGTCTCTGTCTCCTAGAAGGTTCTATTGAGTTGGAGAACCATGCCTTGGCATGTCTCAGTCTGGGTAAGAGGGAAATGATGTGGCGTCCACACAGAATCCCAGTTGCTTCTCATAGAAATATTTATGATAGCCTGACATAAATGTATTTATGACAGAGAGAACAGAGTGGTCAAAGGTAGGTGAATCTCCCTCTCAGGCTGGGGGCGTGTCTAGTGTCTCTTCTGTGACTATGGTGGTTCTGGTGGGTGGAGAATGCCATACAGAGACCATGGTACTCAGTACCCCTTCTTATATGTCCACACACATTCCCCCAGGTCTCTGTGTCTCATCTTCTTCCAATGTGTGCCTCCCAGGCCCTTAGCTAGTCCACTGGATGTGAGTCTGCTTGTCCTCTAACTTCAGGCTAGTTATCTTTCTACATAAAGTGAGTGGGTGGGGACACCAGCAGAAGCTCTGCCCACTGGGAGCATCTCCTGTTTCTTCAAGGCTACCCACAAACAAAGATAAAATAGAACATTTTGTTTTTAGTCCCCATGTAGATAGTCCAGTGCATTTGGATATTAAGTGCAGGATTTTTATGGGGAATGAGGCCACAAGTATGAGCTGAGGAGAGGTAGCAAGACAAAGGTGGAGGCAATGTGGCATGGGGATCTAGTGTCAGAGACACTTGTCCTGTCTGTAGCTTTTCTAGTCCAATCCAGATCATGGTTTGATAGTCTTTATCTTAGTGTACCCAGTTCTGACTCTGGCCAGTTCATGTCCTATGGTTAGATATCCTGGCTCTATCAGAAGCATCCCAATTCTGGTGTTGATGAATGTGTGTGTGTGTGTGTGTGTGTGTGTGTGTGTGTGTGTATCTGTGTACATGTGTGCACATGTATTCGCATGTGTGTATGTGTATATATACTCACATGTGTGTATGTATTCACATGTGGCTTTAATGGTACACACTTTTTCGTTGCAAATAGTTCTGAAGTTGTTTTTCTTAAAAACAAACAAACAAAAAACCCAAGAATTATAAAAAAATAACCCCGAGTTTCCTATGGTGCTTGCTAGAGCCTCTACAATCATCCCAATGGTAGTGCTGCTTACTGGACAGACTTCTGGTCTGGGGTTCTTTCTTTTAATAGCCCTCTGCAAACCTCAGCACCACCAAATACATGGGTCAGAGCAGCAGTAGTCCTAAGTGTATGCTATGCTCCGTCTAACATCCAAAGAGATGTCTAAGCAGCACACTGTTTTCGTGAAAGGACGTGCACAGGGCGGGAAGCTGTCAGTACAGCAAAAGGATGACCTGCTCTGTCCCAAGACGCAGGACCCCGAATAGTCAACAAATGCACAAGCCCTATTAATCTTCGCAGGGCTTCTTTCTCTCCTAGAGTGCTGCATGTGTCTTAGCTCTCTCCACTTTCAGCATCAGCTTATGTGGCATCAGCAATATTGGCTAATGTGGCTCTTCAGCATGTCCAGATGGTCCACATCCTCTCTGACAATATAGTGACACAGAACAAGAGAATTAACATATCTCTGGGGCAGGACCATGAATGTACTGTGCTGTTCACCCCGTATGAATGCAAATTGCTTCTGTCTGCCTTTTTGATGGGTATTGAAAAGACTGTGTTCGTCAGATCAATAGCTCCATGCCACTTGCCAGAGCCTCTAATGAAGACCGCACTTCCAGGATGGCAGCTGCGATTGGCTATAGTGTTTGGTTAAGTTTCCAGGAACACACTCATTGCCCATGGTTAGCCTGGTTCTTATAGAGCTTCTGCCTCTGTTTTATTTAAATCATTAAGTGCTATGGACCTGCCATTTCCCAGCCATTTGTTCGACGTTGTATAGAGCCCTGGCTACGGAGGAAGCTGCTAGGGCTTCTGCACTGCCTTTCTTACTGGACTCTGAGTTTATAGGTCAATGAATCAATGTAAATACTTTGCTAACTTCCTATGTTTATCTCCATCACTTATTCAGAACCAGGAACATGGCTAATAGTGTCTGGATCTAGTAGTAAGATGGACCTGAGTCAGAACCCTACTGAATGTTACCCTTGTATGTGACGCTCTCAGGAGAGGTGGTTTGAATTTCTGGGTTTAATGTCGGTTTGAACCCTGTCTCTCCCACCCCTCAAATGGAGTGAGCTTCTTCTTCAGTGCGCTCTTGCCTGAGTAAATGGTTAGTGACTTCTTTGGTGAGGATCTGGTAGAATCATATACACAGATACAATTCACACTCAGAATACACACACAGACCCCAGAGAACAGCCATGCTCACACACAGGTGCTGTGTGTTTGTGTGTATGAGTGCGGTCTTAGTTGGCCTTCCATTGCTCAACCAGAACATCTGACATTGATTTATGAAAAGTCAAGGACATTGATACCATCCCTTTCCTGGCTTCTGCTGAGGGATTTGCTAAGCATGTCCATGCAAAGAGAAAAAACAGAACAGGGGTCATCTGCCTTTATAACAACATGCTCTTCCAGTAACTAGCCCACTCTCACAAGCACCACATCAATGCACTCACAAGGTCCCCAACCACCTCTCAGCACCACAGGAGAAGGAAGTAATCCTCACTGTGGAGTTGTGGAGGGAAGAAGCCATATTCAAAGCCCACCTCATTTTCCACAGTATCTCAGTGATCTTCTCTGAAGCCACCACCAAGCTCTTAACAGTTCTAGGGCCCTCATACAAAAAAATACTCTTCACGCCCTCCACAAATGCCAGGTCTCCCAAGCCTCCAGAGTAGCACCCTGAGGGCAAGCCACTGCATTTGCTCTTCTTACGTGGTCCAGCCATGCTAACACAGATGCTGTTACAGCTCTGTGGTTCTTTCTCCTTGGTCTGTTATAGCAGAATATCATATCTTGTGTAAGCCATTTCTTTTGTCACGTTTCCCTGAGTCATCTAGGTGATGTCTTCCATTTACTCATTGAGAATGCCTCCATCTACCCAATAAGCTTATTTCGTGAGTTGCCACTGTGAAATCCAAGTGTGTAACACTCCCAAATCTTTCTGGGTGCATGGTTACAGAATCCTGTAGAGAAAGAGTGTTTATGCCCTAACAACGAATTTTCACTGAATTTGTCTGAACCATGAGCTGAAGAGTACTAGCTTTTTGTTTTCAGGAACAGTCAACCCAACAGCTCGGCAAACATGTGAGTTTACTGTTGACACGGAAGTCAAGAGCCAGGGAACCTGGCTGTGGATGTGGAAGAACTGACTACAGTCACAGGAAAGAAATCCAATAGGCATGGGAGCTAACATTGAAACACACCCCCTTTCAAACTGTGTAGTGTATGAGATATGCTTTCTGAAGGAGAAAAGATTTGTGTATATATAAATCTGGAGTCGGATGCCAGCCCCACCACTTTCCAGTGTATCATGCTAGAAGGGTATTAACTTTTCTCACCTTGGACCTTCACCTTGGAAACGGAGCAGATGGGATGACTCTCAAGTTTTACCACTCCTTGGAAGAACTAAGTACGGGAAACTTGATGTATTGTTTCCCCAATGCTGGTCCTGCCAAAGGCTAAGGAGTCAGACTGCAAGGTCACCAGGGTGATGTTGTGTGCATCCTCTTTCTCCAAGGTGACTCCGGTACCATGGAGGTGGACTGCCCGCGTCTATACTAAGTCCTGTTGCTGACACTGCTGTGCACAGCACAAGCATGCCCAGTGCCCACAGGTTTTGTGACTTTTGTGATGTGTGTCATCCCCAAATGAGATTTGCTTGTGGTGTTTGTTATGACTCCTCCCAGGAAGTCCTCTGTGAGAGGTCAAAGCTCACTTGAAATTGTATCAGAAGAGTGACCATTGAGTGCCAGTCCCCTGGTGTTAATTTTCCCCCAAACTACTGTCATTTGTCAATGCTTTGAAAAGCTAGAAGTATAGCTGTCTCTAGGTCCTGTTTAGTCTGAAATTTAGTAGTTTTATCACAAATGCACACAGACATACGCATACACATATGTATACAATGAGGGAAGTGTGTCCTCTCAAGGCCACTGAGAGTCAGAAGGCCCCTTTCTTCCCTGCCTGGGACAGAATCAACCCAAGCTCTGAGCTAACTGCACATTTCTTAAAGCCAATTACAGAGAGAATTAGAAATCTTGATCATTTTCTGAGAACTTGCTTTGTAAGTAAACAATATAAGTGTTACTTTCATTAAAAAAATAACCCTCAATTTATTTTCTTTTAATAAATTTTAAAAAATGAAAATATAAAGATTACACTTATGAAACTCTACTGAGAGTGGTGGGAGCTTGTATGAAGGCTCTGAGGTGGTTCTGTCAGGCTGATAGTTTTATTTGAAGCCATCAAGTTGTCTGTATTTGTGTTTTATGTACAGGCAGGTTACCCAATCTGTCCTGACATGGCCTCTTTTAGAGTAAAGACTTTCTTGCAAAGGGCCAAAGTATTTTAGGAAGGAAAAAGTGTAAGCAGGGGAGAAAGCTAAAGACAGCCCAATTTTGGTTAATATTTAACACCTTGCGTTTACATGAAACGAGTTGATCAGCAGCTAGGAAAGCCAACATTCTTCCTTTAATATTTCAGTACCTGAGGCCACTTAGCAGTAAGGAAAAAGCTGCCTGTTATGAAATGTGTTTGGTCAAGGAAGACAAAGCTAAATTACTTGGGAAGCAACTAGGCAGTGTCTGACAAAACGTGAGCTATGCTTTAGTTTGTTTTCCCGAGCAGAAATTCCTTCACTCTAAAGATACACACTCGCCAAGTCAAGCTTGTTGTGTTCATTACTTGGGTTTGGGAGGCCTGATCACTACTTGTAAAATGATTAGCCTCAAGCTTCAGACTTAAACTTCCTCTGTTGAGGCAAACTGACCCTGAGAAGCTAGCATGGGAGAGAGGTCAGGCTGAGGAGGTAGACTCCTTAGTAGCTAGTCTTCGGTATTGTAGCTGAGATCCTGGATCCTGAGCCACTACTAAGATCTGATGTTTTATTGTCTAAACGTGTGTGTGTGTGTGTGTGTATGTGTTTATCCATGCATGCACACTCCACTCAGATGTGTGCAGGTGTGTTTGTTCGTGAATGTGCATTTGAAGGTCAGAGGTTGGCATTGGTTTTCTTCAACTACCGTTCTTCGTTGAGCTCTTGAGATCTGCTTGTCTCCTCAGCTCTGGGGTTACAGGCATGCAAGCTGCTTGCCTGGCTCTTACAATTATACTACCCACCTAAACTCAGATCCTCGCATTTGTGCAGCAAGCACCTTCCCCCATTGAACCATCTCTTCAGTCCTTTATTGCATATGATTTAAACGGAGCTTGTCACACCGGATTTCCCAGCATTGTGTCTTGGCTTCCCCATTTCCCAGTTTCTTAACCTGGTCTCCAATGCTCAAGTGAACCTCCATGAGCCACTGAAATTAATTTGCTTAGAATGTACCTGTTTCTCTCTGCCTGAGCCTACTGTGCAAAACAGGATAATTTTCTCTGCCTGATGCTCCAGTCCTCCCCTAGCTTTTCACGATGGAGCTGACCTCTGCAGATGTTTCCTTCTCTCGCCCTTATCTGCCTCCCAGTGACTCAGTACAGGCAAGATAACTAGACACTGTCATTGTCCTGGATTGCATTCCATTGTTAACGAAGCATCACAAACCCATATACTGAGGTCCTGGTTTTACTTTAACTCTTGATAAATATACAGGGATCTTATAATAAAGTATGAAGGGGGAAATGATGGTGATGTCTTCAGGCTCTTCATGGGGTCAAACCTTTGACTGTAGCACAAACACAGGGAGATGACAAGGCTGAGCAGATGAGCTCTTCGTTTTGACAAATGGACATTAAAAGACATTCTCTTTGGCTTTCCTTTGTAACAAGGTCAGTGACTGTAGGCTTTGAGAGTTCAAAGACTCACGTTGTTCCTCTGTTTGTGCTCTCTGCTTCCCTTTTGTGGTTTGAGGGATGTGGGCTCTCATCTGCTCCTAACACCACATCTTTCTGCTTCTTTGCTCTCCCACTGTGATGGGAGGGGACTCTCACTCCTCTGAAACCATGAGCCCAAATGAACCCTTCCTTCTGTAACTTGACTTTGGCCACGATGTTTTAGCACTGCAATAGAAAAGTAACTAACACAGCATTTAGTCTAGCTGTAGAACCTGAGATGTGTGATTCATAACTGAAGTAGAATTGTCACCAAGTATCTAGTCGAAGGTCCCTTTCCTAAGCTTGAATATAAATCCCCATCAGGCAAGGAAAAGCTTTTTAAGAGCTGGTCTCTGGAAGCTTTGGTTTCTTCCAGGTTCTGCAGCAATAACTAGACAGTAGCACCCTCTAGTGTTAGGGTCCTCACACAGGCCTGGGGTATCAAAACCTTAGCTTCACAGGTGTCCCAACCCCAGGGCTTTGCAGGTGCTGGATCCTTAGCCCTTGGCAGTCGCTGGTGTTACCATTCAGCTTGGAGGTTGAAACCCTTGGCCCTGAGGTCTTGGCAGCTCTCTGGAACTGTCTGGTAATGGACTTGCATGTTTTCTTTTCTGGTCCCTATGGCCCTTTACCTTCTTTTACTCTGGCCTCTCCATCTCTGTCTCTTATACTTAAGCCTCCCCTCTTCCTGTCAAGGCTGCTCTCCTACCGTTTCTTCACTGTTGAGCAGCACCTAACCCTTCCCACAACCTAGAGATTGCAGCTGGGAGGGTTTGTTTACCTTCATCTGCTGTGCTATGCAAGGACAGAGCTAGGGTGCAAGCCATTGTATCACTTACTGCTTAGGACCAGGACACCTGGTAGACCTCTCAGGAATCTAGCGCCAGCAGCAGTAGACAATAACAACAACAACAACGACGACAACAACAACAACAAAACCATGGGCATCTCTTTCAGGGAAAGTAGGTTTTCCAGGCCACTGGGCAGGTCTAGGACCATCAGGTGAGCCCAAGTCTGTGACCACAGCTGGGTGCATGGCCACCACCTCGTAGATCTGGTTTTCTGGTGCTAGGGCTGTGACCTGCTTCTTTGGCCATCACACAGCAATGCCAAGGCCATTGCTGCCCCTCTGCTGTCTCTACTTCAACTTTCTCTGTGTTACCAGCTCATCCCTCACTATTGAAAGCAATCAAGTAAAGACCACTCCAGAGAAGCCTTTCATTGGACCTAATGCTATAACACTAGGGGGCAGCACAGAAGAGTCACACCACCAGCTCACACAGTGAGCCTCATAGACATTTGTTAGGGCCACAGTTACAATCTTCGTTTTGAACTAATCACGGCAACTTGGGGATGAGTGCAGTGTTGCTTCGTAGCACTAACCACAGCAGTCTCTACCAGGGAAATGACACATCTTGCCAAATGGAAATGTTTGCAGTTATCTAGAGCTCATAGAGACCTGTGACAGCAAAATGTCTGGTTTTAAGCAGAGAGAGCCCAGGAGCAGCTAACTGGGGAGTCAGATTGTCCTGTCCCCAATCTTTACTTATTTACAAAAACATGAACCACAAAAAAGGTGTTGGGGGCTTAAAGAGCTTATCACTAACACTAAAGAGATTTGACCAGTGTCTTAGGAGGAGGTGGCTCCCTCCATTGTCCCAGAGATACTGTTGAAGGACAAAGTCTTTAACTTATGTTATCTGTTGCCACCTCTAAATGGTGCTAGAATTGGATGGGGTTGTAGACCTCTCCTGATGTGGGTGGGAGGAGGGGGTTCTGAGGAGGTGTAAGAAAAGGCCCTACACATTTGGTGTCAGAAGCACAGTTAGTGAAGAGCTTGTTCCACTGCACTGGGCATTGCAGAGATGCAATGGGATCGTTCTAGTCGCTCAGCACAGTGCTAGGGTGTTTGCATCTATGTTGCTTCTGAGTGAGGTCTGGCATGCTCTGACAAAAATCAAAGAACCTGACCACAGATAGACATTCTTAGCTACCCATGCCTGCACAAATTTCTTTTCAGACTTCAAGGTTCTGTTTAATCATGCATCTGCATATTGTAATTAGATTATTTTCAAAACTGTATGCTTGTTTTGTTTTAATTAACAATACAATTGACCTTTGCTTGGACAGTAGTCAATAAAGTTAAATAAAATATTGTTCAAGCATGACAGGCAAACAAGGTGCTGCAGAAGGAGCGGAAAGTTCTACATCCTGATACGAAGGCAGCAAGGAAGAGATTGGCTTTTGCAAACAACCAGCAGGAGAATCTATCCTGCACTGGGAGGAACCTGAGCATAGGACCTCAAAGCCCATGCCCACAGTGGCATACTTCCTTCAACAAGGCCACACCTATTCCAACAAGAACATACCTTATAATAGTGTCACTTCTTATGGGCCATGGATTCAAACATGAGTCTGTTAGGGGGGCCAAACCTATTCAGACCATTACAACCTATAATATGTCAGCCTGGGCATTAAGGAAAACTTCAGGGAGATTTTAGCACTTGAAAGACTAGATGTTTTGAAAACCTTCAGAAAAAAAAAAAAAACACTCAGGGAAAGGTTTTGCATTCTTGAAGAAAAGCCAGGTTTAAAACGTCACCAAGTGGTTCCACCATCTGTTGACATGTACCAACAGATGGGATCAGGAGGCCTACTTGTATGGCCTTTACATGTCTAGCATGCCCTTCAGTGAATTCCCAAAGTAACTTGGTTGGACAAGGCTTAAGTCATGTTGGGCCAGTGAACAAGAAAGACTGTTGGAGTATCAGTGACAGAGAACTCATAGGCACTCTGACTTCCTATTGCGTTCTCTTAGCCTGTGTGTTAAGGTCAGGCCATCGAGTTTAGTGAGTGGTCTAGAGAGCACAGGTAAACATGTCAAGGAGTGTGTAGAGATGCAAGGCCCCAAAGACCTGGTAACTGCTTTCCACCTGTCTATCAGTGAACTCTTTCTCTTGTCACAAACACACTAAAGAGAAGTAGCAGCAACAGTTCCTTACATAGCCAAACCCAAGGCTCTGGGCTGGTCCTGTGTAGACAACTGTGAGTTGATCAGCATAGTGTCATAACTTTGTCTTTCCAAGACAGCATTTCATTCACGTATCTCATGCTGGCTTCACTGAGTATCCAAGGATGCTCATGAGCTTCTTATCCTCTGCCTTTACCTCTGTAGTGCTGGGATTGAGCTGTGGGCCACCATGTGTGCTAGGGATAAAACCCAGGACTACTAACTGAGCTACATCCTCAGCCCATGTTTTAACTCTTGAATGGGGATAAAGTTATCCTCCTTCATCCTTGGAGGGTGCAATCTCGGGTACCCCTAACTTCAGTGAATGCTTGAAACCAAGAGTAATACTGACAGTCCTGTATGCATGCTGTGTACATGTATATATATACATGTACATATATATGTATATGTATACATATATGATGTATATGCATATGTTGTATATGCACATGATGTATGATGTGTATATGTATACGTATACATATATGTATACGTATACATATATGTATACGTGTGTTAAAGTTTAATTGACAAGATGGGTAAAATAAAATATCAACAACAACAATAATAATGGATAATAAAACAAATAAATTAACAATGTAATAAACATGGTATGATTTTTGTCTCCACCTTCTGGTACATGAGCATCAAATGGGTGCGCAGCACCGACAATGTGGATACTGAACACAAACACAGAGGAACTATCATGTACCAGATGAGATGGACAGGACACTCGATATAAAGATTTTAACCCACTGTTGAGTAGTGGGTAGCTTGAACTAAATGGTTTGTTTCTGGGATTTCCTTGCTGCTGTTGTTGTTGTGTTTAAAATCACATTTGACAAGAGTAACTGAAATCATGGAAGGCACAACTGTAGATGAAGAAGGGGCACTGTATCTTAGACAGGAGCACACCCAGCCCCTCACTACAACCCAGTCCGTGCCTCCCCGCAGAGCAGAACTTTCCAGTTTAATTAAGTGGTTTGTCTGAATCCTGTAGTCATTTTATCCTCAGTACTTTCTTCTTTCAAGACCTCATATCACCATTTAAAAAAAAAGCAAACATTTGGCCACAAGAGAGGTTCATCCTATGGCTGAATTAGGATAACGAGCAAGGCAAAGACACCCCCCTGACATGAACCTACAGTTTCTTTGCTCTCAGGCTACATGCATCTGTTCAAGGCTAAGATGAGAAGGCTGATTTAGCTGTTCTAAGCAGGTACTCACCCCTTTCATCCTGATGTGTCACCATCTCAGGGTACTTGATGGTAGTACAGTGGGAAGGCTGGGGAAATGAGAGCATGCTGGCCCCAGGAATCACGACCCCAGCCCTCGGGCTCTGTTCTGCAACTTGTTCACACTGTGGCTGTGCACAGACCACTTTGCCTCCACAAATCATAAAGAAAATGAGGGAACTCTGTTGGATGATCTTCAAAGATCCCCCCAGCTCTTTCCTCCACCAGTTCCATGTTTCTGCATATAAGGGGAACATATTTTGCTAGTGAGAACAGTTTCGTCTGAAGAGAGTTACTCTTCCATGACCCTGGTCTGGAATTTATTCTGTGTGCAGATCTTGAAATGCTTCGGCCGGATTTATGCTATTTTTTCTGGCTTAAGACATTCTACAAAACGTAATTGCCTGGGAGACCTTATACAATCTATTCAACATGTCTCAGAAAGCCTTGGAATTCAGGATCTTCCACAAAGTTAGGGGAGAATTCTTTGAAATGGGAGATGCTATGGTCCAATAAAAGGCTGGAGGCAGCAGCAAAGGAGTCCTCTAGGATGACTGCTGTGGAGCCATGGGGGACAAGGCATTGCCAGAATGACTGTAAATGACTGACCAGCGATGCCCTTACCCAGCATGCAACAGTCCATCATCTCCTTTCTACAGGCCACACCCTTCGGCTAGTAGAGTTGATCATAGTTTCTCTTCCCATCAAAAGGCTAGATTCACAAAGAAGAAAATACAACTCGTAGCACCTTGACATAACACCACAACATGGAATATGGCCTGTATGGGTCAGGCCTGGAGTCTAGATATGGTTTGTTCCCAAGGGTTCATGTGTTGAGGACTTGGTCCCCAGTTTGGCAAGAACTTTAAGAGGAGAGATCAATAAGGAAATTGGAATATCAGTGTTCAAAGAGACTAACGCTGGTCTCTTATGCTGAGTTAGTTCCCAAGAAAATGGGTTGTGATAAGAGAGTGAACTTGACCTCTTAATTTTTCTGGCTTTCTGCCTGGGTTTACACTGTGGTGACATTTGCCATAGACAAGAGGGATCTTCATCAGAAACTGCTAGAAACCAGATCTTGAACATTCAGAATTGTCAGGTAAGTGGCCTTCCTTTATAAAGTACCCAGCCTCAGATGTTTTGTTATAGCATCAGAAAATGGACTAATACTGCTGGGAAATCTGGTTTCATAATGAATATAGTAATAGGAAATAAGTTTTCCCATCATGGAAGGTACAGAGATTCATCATAAGAATGAAGAATAACTATCGCCAATTTGATAGCAGCATGCACAATCACACCAGTCTCTCTTTTATCTTAAAAGGCTGCCAGATCTCTATGTTTCCTTATTTTTAGGAGGAAGGAGAACCAGAGTGTCTTAGATTCCCTCTGTGGGACCTCTAACATAACTTACACCATATCTCAGGACACAGGAGGAAGACATAAATGGAGACTGTGTCAGCCCAGCCGTGCTACAGTTTGATAAACACACTGGGCTGGAGCTGAGAATACGAGAGAGCAAAGGAGAAAGGTCAGAACATGATGAGATGACTTCTGAGTGGCCAGCTATCAGTCTTAGGCTCTGAGAAGACCATCAACTACTCTCT
This sequence comes from Mus caroli, assembly GCF_978045245.1. NCBI lineage: Eukaryota > Metazoa > Chordata > Mammalia > Rodentia > Muridae > Mus > Mus caroli. Next base: position 59,679,615 of record NW_028227268.1, read on the forward strand.
CTGGGATTCAGAGCTTCCTCTGGGAAGCAGAATCTGTACCATGAAAAGAGAGGGACTTGGTGAACAGGGACATAGGGCTAGAAGCACACAGGCACACATACAAATGCCAGGGCTATGCTGAGTGATTTGTCAACGAGTCAAGGCTGTGGAACAGACTTCAGAATTGGAGAATAAAATGGTTTCCAAGTCTTGAAGTAGCTGCAGAAGGAATTCATATGTCCTGAGTGCTTACTCCATTGGTCACGCCTGCAATCAAATCCAGCCCTTATGTTTCCCACACTAACTGATTATTGAATGACTTAGTTGCTTTTTTATTGCTGTGCTAAGACACTATTACCAAGGCAACTTAAAAAAATGGAGGTGTTTCAGGGGGAGTCCAAGAGAAGCAGGGCAGCAGCTAGGAAGGCATGGTGCTAGAGCAGTAGCTAGGAGCTTACTATTTGAGATACAACCACAAGAAAGAGAACTACTGTGAATGGCATGGACTTCTGAAACTTCAAAGCCCAGTCCCAGGGACACACCTCCTCCAACCAGGACACACCTGATCATCCTTCCCAAACAGATTCACCAACTGAGGATCATGCATTTGAATATATGAGCCTATGAGGGCCACTCTCATCAAAACCATTATACTGAGTGTGTGCTGGGTGCCAAGCTTTACTCTAGACATGGGAAGAAGAGGTAAATGAGATAGTCAATGCTTCAGGGCCTTGTTAGACCACTGAGGAACTGAGTTGATTTTGACAAACAACAAATTAGTGTACAAGATGATTTCCAACTTCAGCTTACAGCACAGCATCAAACGCAGTATCTTACTGAGACCGGCTAAGTAAGAAAAGGGCTTTTCTCCTGAACTATAGTGTCATTCACAAACCACATGGCATTGATGAACTGAAGCCATCCCCCTGCACCCAAAGCAGATTGGATACCCACTGTGAATGCTCAAATCTCTTATGTATGATTGTGACATGTTTGCGTATAATCTACACAATCATCTTCTATGGTTTAAGTCACCTCTTGATGATTTATAAAATCTAATTCAATGTACTATGCACATAGTTGCAGTAATACTTTGTTGATGAAGTGAGGATAATAAACCATCTGCTAGAGCCAGAGAGGTGGCTTAGCAGCGAGGAACATGTGTTGCCCTTGCCGAGGACGTTGCTCTGCCGGTACCCACATCAGGAAGCTCACCATCACCTGGAATTCCAGTTCCATGGAATCTGGTGCCTTCTTCTAGACCCTGAAGGCACCTGTTTCCCTGGGCACATACCCCCATACAGACATGTGTACAAACACACAATTAAAAATTAAAATAAATATTTTTTTTAAGTCTGCATGTTCAGTACAGACGTACTTTTGATCTGGAAGTGGTTGAGTCCATGGATGCAGAACGCACAGATATGGATGAATAACTAGGGTTAATTCTGTAAGTCCACTGGTCCATCTGTAAAATCATAAATAGTGCACATCTTAGCTAGATATGGTGGCGCTTGCCTGTAATCCAGATCCCACAAAACTGATGCAGGAGGATCAACAAGTTGGAGGCCATTCCAGGATACCTAGTATGACTCTGTCTCCAAAACAAATAGTTAAAGCAACAGCAAGAGCCCAACAACAATAACAAACAAACAAAAGAACAAAAACTATGTTTTCAAAGGTTTGACACACATATGAACTAGGGTAACACATGTGCTTAGCACATGCCAGGCCATGCTTCTTCAGCCTCATGCTGCCGTGGCTCTATGCCCAACAGTGAACAGATGAGACTGCCCATCTGAGTTCTGTATGCGCAGGACTCCTGACCCACTGATACCACCAGAGACAGTAACCATTATTCAAAGACATAGAGCATTATTAGGTTACTTTGTGATATGGTAGCAAACAATTATATTCTTTTGTAGAAGAGGGAACTTCTTTTTCTCATTACTTTTTCTTGGAAGAGAAAACCTTTTTCAAAAGGGTTTCTTGCCAGCAATGCTGTTCTAAAATAGTATATAGCTTGGGTGGGAGTGATGGAGTACTTGACTAGTGTGCATGAGGCCCTGGGCTCCATCTTTAGCACGGGGGGGTGGGGGGTGGGGGGGGCAAAAGGAAAATGAAAAAAGATGTGAGGTTGATTAAAGCTGATTGATCAGGAGACACCTGCTATTGGAAAGATGATTGTGACATCAGTTCTCAAGAAAAGGGATCATCCCGTGCCAAGGAAAGGAAGCCACACAGAGATGCACCAGCAATGTTAGGAGGCAGAGGGGATGGGAGCTGTGAGCATTCAATGGAAGGGGTGCCATGCAGGGACATCCCAGTGATGGTCAGGAGGCAGAGGGGATGGAAGCTTTGAGAAAGTGCTTTGGGGATCTACAGGAAAGAATTGTGAGGCAGGATAAATGGCCTAGGACCACTGAATTTAAATGATTTCAGTGAGGCCTGGGATGGAGGGATTGTGCTTAGTTTAGTCGTCTAGCCCCTGGCCCAGTGTAAGTAGGGAAAGAAAATATCGACCATGAGAGTAAGTCCCATGAAGGAAGTAGTTAGAAAGCCAGAGAGGAGGCTCAGGGAATAAAGTGCTTGGTATACAAATCTGATGGTCCAAGTTGATTCTCAGAACTCAGGTAAAGGTAGATGGAGAGAACTGATCCCATGAAGCTGTCCTCTGAACTCCACATGCATGCCAGACTTTGAAGACCTGTACTTGAACATTCCACATACAACAGCAGTGACAAGAACAGAGATGGCTGGCACATGGGTCCCAGGTAAGTTGGTCTTCATTTGATCTGACTTCATTCATCTGACTAATTCTGAGAGGGATAGTCTCCCCATCAGCAGCAAAGCTCAGCTGTCAAAGTGTCAGGGTTCAGAAGTTGAAAGGTTGAGCTTATAAGAGTCTGCCTCCATTGTAGGAGATGCCAGGTCTGTAAGCTCCACGTTTCTGTGGTCATGGGAGTACACCTAGAGTATAGCCCAACTACAGTCTCTGGAGACTAATAGGAGATAGTCTGAGATGATGAGGGAGATGATGGAAGTTGGTTCTCAGGATGATTTTTCTTTCAGAGAGAGAGAGAGGGAGAGAGAGAGACAGAGAGACAGAGAAAAACAAAGACAAAGTCAGAGAAAAACCAGACAAAAAGACAAAGAGAAATAGACAAAGAGACAGAGAGAAACAGACAAAGACAGAAAGACAGAGAGACAGAGGTGGAAAGACAGTGAGTCACAAAAGAAGCCCCTTTCCTCCCTTCTCACTTGGAATTGTTACTCCAAGCTTGGGGCTGCCACAATAACTTTTGGCTAGGAGAAGTATCCAGTGACTGCTAGGGAAGTTCACATGTGCCCTGAATCCATGATTCCCACTCAAACCTGGAATCCTGTTGTTTAAACTAAACTTCTCTCCCCGTGCGCTGACTTGCAGCCAGAAACAGGATGCACATACTGCTGTGAACATCAATCATCAGCACCATGAGAAAACCACTCACTTCTTGTTCCTAGGCTCCATCTCTAACCACAGTGCTTGGAAGACTCAGGGACTCAGTTACCTTACCACATGGCTTACTAAAAAAAAAAAAAAAATGCCTTGAAACTTCATGATTGAGCCCTGCCAAGCTGCATTGCCCAAGGAACAGCTTAGTTACGTGGGGTTCATTGAAACAGAAGACAGAGAGAAGCAGTGGTGAATGCTGGGAGCCCAGAAGACAAGAGTCCATTACAAGATGATGCTCAGGCAGGGGCTGCCTCCTGGCAACCATGCCTGGACTTTGCTGATCTGGGACATATGGAAGCCGTGAGTTGGTGTTTCATGTGGTCCATGATGCATTGCACACTGCTTAGTGGGAACATATAAGACTCAGATGGGCATGCTTCTGAGGGTCCCAGCAGCATCCACCAGAGGAATGGGAGGAGTCCTTGTAGCATGAAATGAGAGAAACACAAAGAAAGAGGATGATTAATGCCTTGTTTTAATTGGTGAGCTGCAGATGTATGATTTCAATCTACTGGAAAGGCTGAGATGCACACTGCCTCAACCATGGACTGTGAAGCTGTGTTTGATAGAGCGTCTCTAATCACGGGGACTCATGTGAGTCTGGGGAGTTGGTAGAAAATGTACAAGGAGAATAAAAAAGAAAAAGTAAAACCAGTTTAAAAGAACAGACCAAGTCAAGTACGGTGGCTTATGCCCATGATACTGGCAGGAGGGAAGCTAAGGCAACAGGACTCCTTGTTTCAGGCTAGTCTGGGCAATACGGTGAGACCTGGTCTCAAAACAAAACAATAAAATACTAGGATGTAGCTCCGTGGTAGAAATCCTGCCTAGCACATGAAAGGACTTGGGCTCAATCAAGTCAGTCAAAAAGAGGAAAATAAAAACCCATCCAATGTGTATGCTGGTTGCTCATACCTAGGTCATTTGCTTAGATTTTGGTGGTCTTATAGAAAGGTCGGGAGGGGCATGGGTTATCTCCACATGTCTAGGTCATTGCTTAGACTCTGATGGTCTTACCATCAGAAGGTTGAGGAGCGTGGGATATTGCCACAAGTCTAGTCATTGTTAAGATTCTGATGGTCTGAGGGTGGGGGACATGCTGAAGGATCTCTGAGGATCTTCTCCCCTCCACACTATAAAAGTCATTGGGTTGTTTCATTTTTATTTGTGCATCTATTCAGTTCATTCCTTCTCTGTGTGATAACTTCACTCATCCATTTTGTCTGTATGATGACAGTTATATATGCCAGACACATAAGGCCTGGGAACACAGTTGTCAGTAAAACAGGTGTTGTTTACAACATGAAGCTGTAATTTGGGTCCTGCATGATCAGCTTTTGTCAGTCTGTAAATAAACACAAACAGCAAAGATGCTGTTCGCCATGGTCATGATGCCCAGTTCTAACTGTGATGATGCCCAGTTCTAACTGTGTTGTGACTGTGCATCCCAAGCCTGGCTCCTCCCCATTCTGAAGGTGACATGTTTACTATTCTGTGATAAACTGTGACTCCCAAGACTCTAGGAATGCTGGCAAGACTGAAACCCACAGTATCATGAACTAAAGGGAAGAAAAAGCCAAAAGACTTTTATTCTTTTATATTTCCTTCATCTCATTCTCTTTCACATTTTCCAGCAGCCTTTTGACATATAGCATAGGAGCCAGTGTTCAATAAGTTCTAGTTTGAAGATCTTCCATCCACTTCTCACTATAGAGAAAGGAGTCTTTGGGAAGAGGTGATGGGGAGGGATGAAAACTCAAATTGCTTTTCTCATGCTTTCTTCTTTCCCACAATGGAGCCCCATGGACCAAACAAGCAATTAAGAAGAAATAACCACAACAGAGGGTGAGGGCAAAATAAGGGATGGCCACAGGTTCCTAGGAAACTGTCTTCCCTGCAAGATGCAACCCACAGAGCTTGACCAAAGCAAGAAGAGGAGCTGAGTTGTATGTGGGCAGGAAAAGGGTCAGAATGATACTGGTCAACACCAGAGTGGTACTGCCCAGGGACAGACTAGCACTGCCCAGGGACAGATCAGTATTGAAGAGGGCCAAAACAGCAATGCTCAGAGCCAGAGTCTTCACCAACCAGATCCATTTTGTTGCTCACAGAACACCTGGGACTGGGTCATGTATAAAGAACAAAAATTATGCCAGGCAGTGGTGGTATATGCCTTTAATCGCAGCACTCAGGAGGCAGAGGTAAATAGATCTCTGTGAGTTTGAGGCCAGCCTGGCCTACAAAGTGAGTTCCAGAATGGCCAGGGCTACAGAGAGAAACCCTGTCTCAAAACCAAACCAAATCAAACCAAGCAAAACAAAACCCAGAAATTATTTTCCTACAATTTCCGTACTCAATGGCTCCCAAACACTGCCATATTGGGGATTAGGTTTCAAGGTAAATTTTGTAAAGGGCAAAAATAACCAAACCATAGCCATGGTTCTGGTAGAGAAAGGCTTCTACATGGCAAAAGGACTGCCATTGTGAAATAGTGCCTGAACAAGAGCCCAGAAGACTGAGGGTGGGGACCCAGTAGGCCATCATCAGCATGGAGACATGAGATGCTCAGCATATCCTTTAACACAAGCTGCATTCCTTGGGCATGCCTGGCATGAAATCAAGACATGCTCCTCTAAGCATTAGATCCAGTAATAGAAGAGCCATGCTGGAGCTGGGCTAGTGGGTAGAAGTGTCACCCAGATAGACCCTGGATGCTCAAAGCACAGCTGGGAGGCAGCTGTGTCAGTCACATCACTAGGCATCATGACCACACAGCACTACTGCAATCCTGCCTTCCCCTTGACAAGTTCCAGAAGGAAACGAAAGAAATGCTGACCCAGCCCATGGGATCTGGGTTGGGGCCTTTGGGAGGAATAAAAGGGGGATGTGGGTATGTATGCATGTGTGTGTGTGTATGTGTGTGTGTGTGTGTGTGTGTGTGTGTGTGTGTGTGTGTGTATGGAGAGAGAGAGAGAGAGAGAGAGAGAGAGAGAGAGAGAGAGAGAGAGAGAGAGAGAGAGAGAGAGTCTTGTAGATTCAAGACCAATACACCATCAGGTTCAGATGTCTTGACTCTACTTCCAAGATAATCATGAGAACCCCTCAGGAGGATTTGCTGCAACCCACGTTCCTGCCTCTTCTCAAGCCAGCCTAGGAGAGGCACCAGCTTACATCTCCCACACTCTCAGGTGACACTGTAGATACTGGTCCAGAATGATGCTTGATTTCATTTTTATGAAGAATTTGAGCATTTCTCTCTTTGCGGCAAAGCTATTGTTTCTTGGGGGGAGGGGGAACAGTATCAGCAAATGTACACAGTTAAGTCAATATGATCTCATTCTGTGCGATGGGCAATCACTGTCCTCTGCTTCAAGGAATTTCCAATGGGAAGATTCTGTAGTATTTTAATTCAAATGCAGGGATGTATGAAAGCAGGTTACATCATTATGTGACTTTGATAACGAGGTCATGCTTGAACTAAATAATCCGTATACTTAGTTTTTAATGTGATACTTTCCTGAATTCTGAACACCAGAGATTTTTTAGAAATCATAAGGAAGTATATAACAGAAGCACACTGCAGCCAGATGTGGTGAGAGATTTTTTCCCCCATCATTATGACCCAAGAGTTATGATTTTAATTTTCTCTCCATTACTAATCTCATACAAGTGCAGGGTCTCCCTTCTTTGCTTCCTCACTCACCAATACGTCCAGTTGGAAAGGTGGCTCCATTTCAGGTTGACCAGCAAGCCATTTTCCTAAGGAGATATATGGACTTGCCCTGGTTTTCCTCCCATGCAGCTCCTTCTGATGACGAGGGAACAAGATCCCAGGGCTCCTCCTGGTTCCCAAGCTCAGGGCCATCTTTTACGGCCAATTGACTTCCATCTTCAGTTAAATGGTAGTCACCACCACCTCCAACACTTCCTGAGCAAAATCACCCATTCCCACTCTTTGGTCCCAATTGCTGCTGCCATCCAGACATGTCTAGTGAATCTGTGTTTTAAGAACAAAGCAACGGACATCCCCTGTCTCAGCCACCAGACCACCATGGGCAGGACTTCCCTGATCCATAGAAGTTCCTGGTACCTTCTAGGTGGAGTAACCAGTGCTAACTGTAGTTCCCCATAATCCCAAACTAGCCACAAGAGGTTCACCAAGCAAATTGTGACACAAGAAAGACACCAAGCCTGAACTCTTACCTACAACCCAGGGATTCTGGGCATGGGGCAGGATGGGTGTTTGAAAAAGCCCTTTGGGTGATAATGATACCCGCTAAAGTTCTGGATGTTTAATCTGGTGGCTGGGTATCAGAACCTAGAAAGGATGCAGGAAATGGGCTATTTTCTCATTTTTTCCTTATGTTTTGATCTAATCAAACAATGCTTATAAGGCGTCTTCAATGAAAGAGCCCCAAGCTCAGGCCAATCTCAGGATGGAGACCCACACACTGAAGGCAAAAGGCCAGCAAAGATGATCATGTGTCTACCTACATTTGTAGCCACGAATGTATACAAAGAAATGCAAATACCTTTATAGAAATGTATGGATGCAGATACGACATTTCACAATGAGATGTACCAGCCTTTACAGGTAGTGGGACAGGGCTAGCGTCTGCTTATATGTCTGCCTCTGAGAAATGAGGTAGAGCAACAGCCTGGCTCAGCAGCTACCATTCAGGTCTTTGCTCCTGCCTACCAGCAACCCAGTACTGCTCAGAGTGCCTCTTTCCTGTAACTAGGAGAAGCTTGTGTGTGGATTTTGATTGTTCTTAGTCTGTTGGTTTTCAACATCAGGTCTGGGGGATTTCTTAAAATATTAATGGCAGGACTTTGTGGACACTGTGGTAACTTAATGTTTTCCATGTAATTCTGATACACGGCCCATTGATATGGTTCAAGCCACTGGCTTTAGCCCATAATGATTCCCTACTGTCTTCACATGGGAGGCATGTAGTGAAGCTATGTCGAACAATTCATGCCGCAAAGTGTCTGGGAGACAAGTCTTATGGTTCACAATGAGGATCCCATAATGTACTTCTGGATGCTGTTGGATTTAAATGTAATGGCTGGAGTCGTGGTAGTGACTTTGTTGCCATCCTGAAGATATCCTGATACTCAGAATAGGACAGTATCCAGGGAAGCAAAGAAGTGGGTGCAGAGTCCATGGATGGCACTCGTAAGCCTGACCGTCTCGTGTAACGTGCAGCATACTACACGAGAGATCTTGTCCTTTATGCTCAGAAGAGTCACGTTACCTATTACTGGCAGCCCAGGCATGTATGTATGAAGTAATCTAGCTAACTCCATGGTTAAGGTTAAGATAAGTGTGGATTCAGACCTTCTGGCTCCAACTCTTGCCTTGAGCTCTTTAGATAGCATGGTAGTTCCTCCAGAACACAGAGCAGTGTATTGGTAAGCTGCCCCCCACTCAGTGTAGACCTGTAGCTAAGAACTGTTGCATATTAGGTATATGTGCATGTTAGGTATGAGTCTATACTGGGCTTTCAGGGAACCCACTTGGTCTCCAGCACCTACACAGGGTAGCTCACAACCACCTGTAACTCTGGCTTCCAGGCATCTAATGTCCTCTTTTGGCCTTCATGAGCATTGGCACATGTGCCAGGCATACAGATAACATACACACACACACACACACACACACACACACACACACACACACACACACACAGACAAAACACTAAAAAAACAAAAAACCCCATTAAGTTCTCTAACAAATTGCTCAATGAACAAATTAAGCTACAGTGAGGGAGGTTTGATTTCATTTGTCCCGAGCTGAGCTCAGGAGTATTTCTGCTGAAACTGAAGAACAACTAAACCATTTATGAGAATTAGTGCGGATAGTAGCTCTGTGGGAACCAGATGACAACCATCTACATTGTTTCCTGGATCCACAAGAAGGGATGGCTTCCTCTGGAAAGATCAAGTAATTAGAAAAGGCTCTGCTAATTTCAAGCTCCCTCAGGAACACCAGGAGGTGGAGCACCTCAAAATGACAGAGAGCAAATACATCAGCTAGAGATGGAGCCATGGCGAGCAACGTAATTGATCTCACCTAGACTCAGGCAGAGGGAAATGCTCAGAGGGAGAAGCCTGCTGAGAAGGGTGACATCTTTCTTCCTCATGTGAATAAACACTTATGTCCCCAGAGGCACAAATTTGTGAGGGAATTCTTTTCAAAGGCAACCCTCTAATTGTTTAAAAGCACTCTGTGATACACGCATGCTTCCCTCGGGCAGGGAGATGGAATCAAAATAAAATAAAAATGATTGAGCAAATGTAGTAAGGAGAGGGAGGCCACACTCAGGGCATGTGCACCCGGGTCTTAAGGGACACCGTGGTCACACGTGGGTATGGTGGAGCAAACAGTCCGTCAGTTGACACCTAGTAAGTTACAACAGCTCAAGTCACCGAGTTAGTAGTCATGAGCCCTTTAGACTGCTCTTCACGGGTCTAGTGCATTGTTTAAAACCGCAAATAGATAATGGAGAAGACGCATGCTTCCTTCCGCACTTCTGTTCTCATCACTACTAAGGAAGAGGAGTCTGACACCGTTCCAGAGCTGTGGATAAAGAGGAGGAGTTCTGGCAGTGATGACTACGCCTGGCAGGAAATGTCACATGTACAGTCATAATCGCCATCAGCCACAAAACCAATTTCAAGCTGGAGACCACCCATCAGGCTAAGAAACACCTAATGAGCCCTTCTCTTTGAGGAAAGGAAATGCAATGCCTAGCATCTACACAGACGGACTCCAGCCTTGATCTTGGTAGGGCCCTGCCAGCTACCCCAGTGACCCTTCCCCACCTACACTGTGCTCCTGGTAGCCATAGGCTGAAAGCTATTGACACTGGTTCTATGGAAGATAAAAGAAAAATTCACTCAGAACAACCAATCCTTCTGGGCTATGACTTAGTATCACACTAGGAAACCCATCTGGGCTGCTGAGGGTGCTAGCTTCCAGTCAGCTTTGGGAAGGGTGTGTGTCACCATGTCTACTCCTGATGCTGCAGCCATCTTCATAAGAAGCCTCTGTGCCCGGCATTGTTCCTGTCGTTTGGTCACAGATGATCCACAGTGTTGGCCCTGGTGTTGGTGCACACATACCCCAAGGATCCAGTTCCTACGATGACCCCAAACATCAGAGCCCTCTATCACCTGCGTTACACACAGGTACTCTGAAGCAAGGCCCTTGGTAAAGCCCACCAGCTCTCTCTGGAGGGCATATGCCAGATTTAGCTACATTTCTGTATCTCTGCTGTTCCCATGTGGCTGTCACCTGACTGCTTTCATCATTTTAAATTCCCCAGCCCTTACAGCCCAGTGTGTGCAGCAAGCATTAGGACACTGATGCCTGTTATGTAGCACTTCTCTGCTTCAAAAGCACTTCCTGTTTTATTTGGAATACGTTCTAAATTCCTATGAGATACATGGCCTTCTGCTGGCTCTGTCTTGTGACCTCATGTCCCGGAAAATCTCTCTATGGGTCACTCTACTACACAAACACGCACACGCACACGCACACCTTCCTAGGCTGTTCCTGATGACTCTAGCTTACACCATGTCCACACACACACACGCACACACACACACACGCACACACACACCTTCCTAGGCTGTTCCTGATGACTCTAGCTTGCACCATGTCAGAATTGTTTGCTCATGATTTCTTGGGCTTGCAGCTTTCCTCTGCATCTGCGGGGCTGTCTTATAAACCTCACGCAGCCGACCCTTTGATGTGTCTGGTGGGAGAGTACAGAGGGCAGCACAGTTAACAATACAGATTGCTTCACTCAGATGGACAGAGCTGTTCAGGGCCTACAACTCCCTTCTCCTAGTTCCTAACTCAGTACTTTCATAGTAAATATTCAAGGAATCAAATTCACTAAATTACAAAGTAGCATTTTTATTTATTGGAATAAGTCAATTTGATTAGCCTCACTTCATAGATTACAACTAAACACTAACAGGCCATATTTTAAGAGTTTTTATGAACACTTTACACATAGTGCTTATGTGTTCAATAAACATTTTTATTTCCTCCTAAACTTTCTGACCTCCTGTATACTTATTTAGCAATATTCAGGAGGTGGCTGTCTAGGAGGGAGCTCAGCTATGCACATAATAAAAATGTTGCTGAGTTGTTAAGTTTGTAAATGGGACATGGAGAGCAGCCTGGGGGCTGGGGCAGTGGGGAAAAAAGATCCCTGCAAGGGCAGAAATTGAGGTAAAACTACAGGGGTGGCTCTTGGAACTTGTCCAGAATGCAGATAAGAGTGAAGGAAGAAGAGAAGATGCTCTGTAGAGAGATCCAGTGAGGACAGGTGAAGGGCCCAGAGCAACATGGCTGGAGCTCTGGTACCCCAAACTGAAATCCAAAACACTCAGAAACTGAAAACTTCCTCGGCACTAACAGTGCTCAAAAAGGTTTGGGATTTTGCAACATTTCATTTTTCAAATTTTTTTTCGACCAGGGATGTTCAACTTGTAAAGTCTATGCAAAAATCCTCAAAGTGGAAAGTCTGGGGACTGGAGAGATGGCTCAGCGGATAAGAGCACTGACTGCTCTTCTAGAGGTTCTGAGTTCAATTCCCAGCAACCACATGGTGGCTCATGACCATCTGTAATGGGATCTGATGCCCTCTTCTGGTATGCATGAAGACAGCTACAGTGTATTCATATAAAGAACAAATAAATAAATCTTTAAAGAAAAGAAAGAAAGAAAAGTCTGCCTCTGAAATCTGAGTGGTCCTAGGCATTGTAGGCAAGGGGCAGCCAGCCCATTCCAGCTGCTGCTGCAAAGGTTGATAAGTGCCTATGGAAACAGGAAAGGAGAGGACAGCCAGTGCCTGCCAGCACTACTCTGTGTCTCACAATACACACACACACACACACACACACACCTGCACACATACAAACTCACTTGTACACACACACACACCACACAAACATATACACACACAAACATACCTGTATACACACACATACACACATGCATGCACACATTTTCATGCACACATAAGAACATTTGTACAACTGCACACACAAACACTTGTACATATACAGAAACACTTGTACATACATACATACATACATACACATACCCAAACACATGCAAACACACCTGTACACACACACACACACACACACACACACACACACACACCACATACATAACTAAACACACACACAAATGTAAATGCAACTGTTATTCGTGGAAATAGTTTAAGTATTAACCTCAAGCTCATTATGAACTTAAAGTATGTCCTAGTTATCGTTGTCAACTTGATATATACAAGAGCTACCTGGGAAGAGGATTCTCAGTTGAGAAAATGCCTCCAGCAGATTGGACTATAGCCAAGTATATTGGGAAATGTCTTCAGGACTGAGCCAGCAAGCAGCAAGAGTGGACTCTGTTCAGTTCCTGCCTCCAGGTTCCTGTCTGAGTTCCCGCCCTCATTTCCCGTCAGTGACAAAATGTGACCTGAGAGTTGCAGATGAAATAAAGCTTTCCTCCCCGAGTGTTTCATCTCAGCAATAGAAACAATGACAAAGTGCGAACATGTGAGTGACTTAGTTACAGAAATACTGAGAATGTCTTTGATTTCTTGTTTCTACTCACTAACAGAAGGTTAATAAAGACCCTGTGCCCCACCAGAGCCACTGGCTTGTCTTTGTTTACATGGAGGGGAGGGTCAGGGACTAGAGAGATTACTACTAGACGTGTAGAGGGACAGCATTTCTTCACTGAGGCTGCCCATCTACCAAATGCACATCACCAGGAGCCTCCTCTGAGTCAGAAAGGAGGGGCCCTCTTTCCACAGGGTGATCTTGTATGAGAAGCTCAGTCACTGATGTGTAGAGGGTGATGGTGGAGGTGAGAGCCTCAGGCTCCTGTGTCTGATCTGTGCCCAGCATTTCCCTCCCTGGTGCATGATTGGCTCTTAGGTGGAAAGAGATTTCTTCCTTTTCTGCCCTTGGTTCATAACGGAGGCCCCAGTAACAGCCACTAACAAGATGAAAGCAGGAAAACTTATTTACTTCCTGTAAGTTACATGACATGGGGCCTTCAGAAGTGAATATGCAAAGATCCGGTGGAAACTGGTGGATGGTTTTCTTTTCTCGCTTCAGGTTGTCTTAGCCACCAGGACTCGAGCTCTTCTTCTCTTTCAAGTTTGTCCATCTTAAGAAACCCTTTATAAGAATTATATGCCAATGGACCCACAGAGACTTGAAGTACCAGGGTTGAGGATATACCTAGGGGTCCCTCCACCCTCTCAGAGGAGAAGGGGAAGGGGAAGGGGAGTGGGGAGAAGGGTTGTGGGTGGGGGTGACCAGGAGTGAAGGAAAGTGAATGGGATGTAAAGTGAATAGGAAGGAAGGAAGGAAGGGAGGGAGGGAGGGAGGGAGGGAGGGAGGGAGGGAGGGAGGGAGGGAGGGAGGGAGAATTATAGGCCAAGATGAAACCTAGGAATGGATGATTTGCAGACCTTGGGCTGTTCTGAAGCTTAAATTTTCTACTTCACTACATTGTGTCTCAGTGGCACGGGCACTAAGGAAGATACCAAGGAAAGTGTTGGGATTCTTTCTTTTAGAGATTTCTAAACTATAATTATATGTTTCCCCTCTCCTCCCTCCCTACCTCTTCCTTCTACCCACCAATTTATGGTTTCCTCTTTGTTAACCATTGCTGTTATATATACATGCATGCATGCACACATGCACGTGTGTGCGCGCGCACACACACACACACACACACATACACACACACACACTTGCATTTACTGAGTGTTGTCTGCATTTGAATGTTTCTTGGACAGGCCACTTGATATTGGGTAATAAATTAGGGACCTCATTCCAGGGGAAGACTAATTCTTTCTCTCAGCAATTGTTAATTTCTGGCTAGAAATCTTGAAAGATAATCTCTTTATCTAGTAGTGGAACCCATAATATTTTCTCCATCCATAATGGCATGACAATGTTCATTATTCATGTCTTCTTTGGGCCTTCATCCTGCTTAGATTTTGTGGTATAGTTTCCCTGTCATGGCCAGAAGGAAAAATCTCATAACAAACTTGCTGGTTCTCTGGCTCTTACATTCTTTCCCCACCTTCTATTCTGTTCCCTGAGCCTTGGGTGCAGGAGTCACATGTAGATGTGTCAGCTGGAGCTAGGCACTCCATGGACACTTGTTGTTTGCATTTTGACCAGTTGTGATTTTCTATATTGGTGTCTTGCTGGGAAAAGATGAGAAGAGATGAGAGCTCCATCTATCTGTGGTTATAAAAATAAGTATTTTGAATGTAGTTACAAATTATATGCTACTGGTTTAGGAGAGTTGCAGTGGTAGGCTTGCCTCTAAGATCCATGGCCTCAATATGAACATGTAATGGCTAGGTTTACAGTATCAGGCACTGACATCACAGCTGGATAGGGCTAGCGACTGTTTCCCTCCCTTAGGAACACAGCTTGCACAGCTCTTTCTAGGACTGTGAAAGCCCATCCTCGGATAGAAAGCTTCAGATCAGTTCCAGCTCAAATCTTCTGAGTCCTCTGTCCAAAATAAGTAGTGTCTTCAGCAACAGAGACTCACTTTCAACTTCTGGGAGGCAACCGAAGGCAATGGCAATAGCCTTTCTTGTTTGGGGAGACTTGGACTCCCTTGGCCAACAAGTTGAAAGAAGGTCTCTCATCCCTGACAATGGGACTTTTGTTAGTTAGCCAATGACTTTTGTAGGAAGTACTGTCTCCATGAGTGGCATGATATAATTTGGCAATAATCATTGAAATGGAAAATATGACCAAGAACACGAACAGCAAAACAAAACAAACTACTGTAATCGAGCATACTTTTCAATAGTAACTTTAGATATTAATGGTTTCAACTTTCCAAGCAAAGGACATAGGCTATCTGAATGGATTAAGAAACAAAATCCATGTTTCTGCTGTCTACAAGAATCTCATCATGCCTTTAAAGACAGATAGAAGCGAAGAGTGAAAGGATGGAGAACAGGATTCCAAGCAAATGGAATTGGTAAGTAAACAGGCATAGCTATCCTAATATCTGAGAAAACAGGCTTCAAGCTAAAACTAATCAAAAGAGATAATGAGGGACACTTCACTATAGTTAAGGGAAGAGTTAACCAAGAAGACATTACATATGGTCCTAAAATTCTGGAATATACAATAAATAGGCTAGTATGGAATTAAAGATATACATAATAACACCAACCCAATAATGGTAGGTATTTCAATACCCCACTTTCTCCAATAGTCAGGTCATCTGGACAATAAACAAACAAATAAACAAAGAAATCTCAGAATTAAGTGATACCATACATCCAATGAACCAAACATATATCTATAGAATATTCCACCAAACATCAAAGAATATGCATTTTACTCAGCAGAACATGGAAGCTCTTGGAGGCCAGAAAAAGGCATTAGATACCCTGGAGCTGCCAGTACAAGTGGTTGTGAGCCTCCTGGTCCTCTGCCAGAGCAACAACCACTCTTAATGGCTGAGCCATCTCTCCAAGTGCAATTATTCCCTTTAAACCATTTCTGTGTTACTTTCTAAACTTTGCAGACATATACTGAGATTTTTATATCTAGTTATTTCTTCCCCTTTGTGGTTTTACAAGGTGATGCGCCAACATCTGTAGTGGTGTCTGTATGTGCTAAGTGGGTAATAAATGTTAGCTGTTAGAACATTCCTCACTGCTGCTTAGACAGGAAGGCAGGACTCTGGAAGAGCTGTTACTTCTGCTTACGTCAGTCCTGGAGGAAGCCAACCATGTGCCCAAGCTAGCAAAACAGGGATGAGAAGCAGTGGAGGACAATTACCTCTGAGCTTGCTACTGTGGTTTGCATATGATTTTAACATGACAAACAGCACCTTGAGGCTTCGCCACAGAGCAGAAGTTCTGGGCGTAGGAGGCAGAACCAAGAGGAAGGTGTTTGGGGTCCTTTAGGCTCCACTTTTATGAAAAGTTACTGCTCCTCTCATAAGGAGCCCTACTCAGCAAGTTGTTTCCATTTTCTCTCTTCCCTTGTACTCGAATTTCTGATTTTCCATCCTATAGTAGGAAGTAACATGAGGCTACCTCCTCTTCAATTTTTCAACCTCTAGAGTAATATACTAAAATAAACCTTCCTATGAATTCTTCAGTCTCGGTGAGTTTGTTATAACAACAGAGAACAGACTAACACATTCAGCTTTTCAGGAAGCTTAATGCTCAGGAGCCGTGTGAGGAGATCTCTTCCTGACCTCGGCAGCCACAGCCTTCCTGAAATATGAAGTCTACATAACTGAATTCAATAATTTCCAATGATCACTGACAAAGAACCTGGGTAAAGGCCAAACATTGTCCAAGATTCTGTTTCAAACCCTGAGATATGAGAACCCTTGTAGATATGAGAAGCCCCTCAAAATTCCATTTTAGACCCAACAGTGCCTTCTTTTTCAAAGGAAGGGACATGTCTGACTGAACGATTCAGAGAAAATGTCATTATCTACTTTTCAGCGTTCTTAGATTAGCTTGTAAAAGTAACTTTTATTCCCCTGATGTGACTGTCACCCCAAGGCTTACTGCTTCAGTCTGATAACCCAGGCCTGGTCCCGGAAGCTTCCAGCCTCCATACAATCTTATCTAAGCCTGGAATGTGTTCAGCTTCTGAGTCTGCTGAATAAGCTCACCCTTTCTAGTTCTTTCTGAGTTCTGGCTGGCTGGTTCTACTCAACTGCTCTGGCTCAAAGTCCTCTCCAAGCTGACTGATTCAATCTAGCTTCCCTCAGTATCTTACTGAATTCCTTCATTTGGCCTCAAACTAACTCTGGCAACCTGTTTTAATCTTTTGGCTCCTTATTCTCTGGCTCATTCTGTCTTCACCTGTCTCCTCCCTCTCTGCACTGCCCCTCAAGTAGCTTCCCTTTCCTCTCTCTTCTCATGAGAGTTGAGCAGATCCTACTCTGTCAAATCCTTCTCTGATTTGTCACTTTGTCTGCCACTCAATTAGACATCACTTTCAAATGTGGGTGTTTCCTTCTACAAACTAACTTTACATTCACTGTTAGGGATTGAAGGTATATAGTAAGGGCATGGCTGTATTCCAGCCAGAGGAATTAAAGGCATGTGCTAAAGCTGAGCCTCACCACAACTAGAAACATTTATTTTTTCAGTAAATAACACAATCTCAGATTTCACAGTATGATCAAATATCCTGGGACATTAGCTGGTTATTGACACCTGAGTTTTGCAGACGAGCTGTTTGCAGCAGACTACATTTAATTCACAAGTTTGATGCCTCCCCACCTCCATCTGCTCAATCTCCCTAAAAAGAGAGGAGAGATGCAGGTGGATACATGTCCAGAGGCAGATGAGTTCTTCTTAGGAGACAGGGGTCATTTCGAAGGCTCTGATCAGACTTTGGAATCTGCATAGTTAACAATAATAACAATAATGCAGACATAGTGGCACACCCATAGAATCCCAGCACTTGAGGTGCCAAAGACAAAGGGCTCTGAGTTCTAGGTCAGCCTGGGATACATAGGTTATCTCAATAAATAAACAAGCAAACAAATGAATGAATAAATAAAACAAAACAAAATTCCAATTAACCTAAGCTAATAATCTAAATGTTTCCTACTACACCAATTCCATCTATTTCTCTTTTTTTTGTGGTAGTAAACATGGGGTTCACTACCCTGTATGCTGTACATGAGCTGGGGGTAGGTCCCCTTCATCATAGTATAGAATGTCTCTGTACAGTAATCGGTACCCCAGGTTTCAAGGTTAGAGTCTTTCCACAGTAGCTATGGCAGCCTCACTGAAACTTTCTTCACTCACACTGAACAGCTTTCAGATGGAAGATTCCAGAGCCAGCTTCCCCTGAAACTCCAGTGACAGCAAACCCAACATAACCAGGGGGAGGCTGGCTGGTCAAGTCTGCTTTAGCAGTTATGTTGACATTTTGTCACTGTCCAATTCTAAGATGTTGTATTTTCAGCCACAAACTGGAGCAGTTTTAGCTATTTCACAATTTCTTCTTCTTCTTATATAAAAAAAAGAAAAATAATAAAAAAAAATAAATCCCCACTTATGTGCCCATGCGCCTTCCCTTTGGACTCAAGGCCCCCCACTCTACCCCTACCCACTGCTGCTGCTCAGAGATAAGGCTGAGGCATTCTCCCTGCCTTTTCCCAATCGCACATTATCATAAGAAAGTGCCAGGCATCCATCAGCCCACAGCCCCTGATTTATGCTCAAAGTTTGGATTATCTATTCTGCTCCAAATCCCTTCAAACAGCCAACCTGATCAAAGAGAATCACATCCACCCGATAAAATTCGAATATCGCTCCATGCTACAGAGTGACAGGCAGGTTTTCTTTCTTTGTGGTCTCTAAACTGCCTCAACCTCTTCATTTCTCCAGGAATTGCTCTCTATCCACGGAGTAGGACAAGCTGCGAATCCAGATTGTTCTGACATCTTCCCCACTGGATGCTGGGGGGGGGGGGGGTGTTAAGGTGTAGACTCCTGAGAAGGAAGGGAGCTATTGTCTATCCCTAATTCCATGGGTGCAGTATGAGAGAACAGGACCTGGTGCAGACCCGGGTAAGGGGAAGGAGAAACATGATGGGATATGGATTCCCCTTACTTCATAACCAATTGCTAACTTTGGAGGTGTGTACCTGGGAGAAAGCTAGAAAAGAAAGAAAGGTCTCCATGCAGCATGCCATCTCCACAACGGTTGGTGATGTATATTGAAAGCCAATCACTTCTGATTCATTCTCTCAGCAAATGTCTGATGTATAAGGCTCCTCTGAACCAAACACAGGTCACTGAAAGTTGAATGGTAAGGAAGAATAGGCATATCTGAGCTTTTGAATAAAATGTAATGGATTTCAAAAACAAGAGAGGAATCTGAGAACAGTGGATCCAGCCACACCCTTTCCAGCTCCCAGGTCAGATTTCTAAGGAACTGACCCTTTAATGTATCTGATATAGCATCGGAGGTGATATTGGGGTGGGGGATAACACTACTCTCAGAATCTAAGCAGAATTGCAGCCAGTTCAGATGTTGATGGAAGACAGAGATCCTGAGCACTCAGGATGCCCACACCTAGCAAAGCAAGGACCCAGTAAGGCTACAGGACATTGGCTAGAGGAACAAGATGAGAGCAAGTGTCTGTGAAGCCAGGAACACAGCACATCAGGAATCTTACCTAAGGCATCTTGCTACGCCGCGGCCAAGTGGACAACTAAGAAAATAAATGTCTAATCACAGGGCACAGACCTATAATCCCAGCTACTTAGAAGTCTGAGGCAGGAGGATCTTAGTTTGCAGTTACCTTGACCCTGACAGCCGTTACGGTGGAGACTGTTAATGCTGTAGTCTCTAAGTCAGCTGAGGTGCTACAGGCCCAGGAGGCACTAAATCAACATTTTTATTAAGCCATCCATATTTTACAACAACAGAGTAGCCCTTGTTAGGGACATGTCTCTATTGGCACGCAACCCCAGGTTTC
Source organism: Mus caroli (assembly GCF_978045245.1). NCBI lineage: Eukaryota > Metazoa > Chordata > Mammalia > Rodentia > Muridae > Mus > Mus caroli. The sequence continues at coordinate 59,699,641 of NW_028227268.1, forward strand.
ACTCAGTCTGCCTAACCCCTTACCGGGCACATAACTGAAGCCTGACAACAGTTGGTTCAATATCTTGAAGGTACCCGGTCAGAGAAATTCCTTAACTGCTCTGTGATGCTAAGGGAGAAGAGCATAGCCAACCTCAGTGTGACCAGGGTATCTGTTCTCTTCCTAGATGTTGGGTGTAAGAGGCTGTTTGACCCCTCGTGGATAGCCACTTATGCTACGATGGGAGGAATGGCCATACTAATAATTATTTTGTGTAAGTATCTCCGCACAGCATATCTCCAGGCAGTGTTCCATAAATAAGGCGACCCTGCAGATGCTGTTGGCTCTCGAAAATCCTGATTGCAGGCCCCCTTAAGAAAG